>NC_134841.1:65935018-67194616 GCF_965363235.1 Mytilus galloprovincialis | reverse complement strand
GGTATTTCCACTTAATCTTCTTCAATTCTGTTTTCTCAAGGAGACAAAGTTCATAAGATGTCAGACAAATATCCCATTCTGTTGTCTTCATAACTTTCTTTATCATTTCTTTCTGTAAAATTAAAGAGATTATTAACTGTAATCATTATTATTTTTTACAAAAACTATTGTATCAGTTTCTATAAACAGAACACAAATATTGATTCCCAATTTAAAATTCAAAATATCTCAACTGACATATCAGTTTTGAAAAGGGGGAAGGAGTTACTCAAAGCAGAAATGTTGCCCAACAACATTTAACAGTGACCTATCAAACACCCGAACATAATTTAACATATATTATAATTGTTCTTTTGCTTGCAAAATGAATGCCCCCCCCCCCCCCCCCATAAACACTGGACAGCACATTAAATACAGATATTCAATATTTTTGCCAAAATACAGTTGTTGTAAATGATAATTTATTCCATCAAAATATGTCTCATGTCTAATCAGTCAAACTTTATCCATTTGAACTCCGTGTGGTGAACCAACGCCTTTGAAATCGTTTTTGTAGTCCCTGAAGTGGATACCTTGGTATGCCGGGTTGTCAAATCATGCAAAAGAATGCAATGCTTAAATAATATTCAAAATTGACAACAACACTTCAGGTCCTGAAGACGCCTGCCTCGCAGGTGAAACATGTAGACCTTAGATAATAAAATTGCAGACCAATTGAAGTGTTGTTGTCAATTTTGAATATTATTTATCCATTTAAATATTATAAACTTCAAATTTATAAGCAATATATATAAATTTGGATTTTTTTTTAATGACAACACAATATCTGTAGGGCTATTATTTTACATGAATATGCATCAATAGGACAGGCCAACAGCAGGTCATGCATTTGATTTTAGTGGACTTTTGCCAAATGGAAGCTAACCTTTAAAATTTGCCAAATGGAAGCTAACCTTTAAAAGAATGACTGTAACAAGTAAAATATTCAAAAACAAATAAGTTACCAGTATTTGCTTTTGGATATTTACTGTTGTTGCAGTCATTCTGAAGGCTATTTTGCATGTTGCAATGCCCCCACAACCACAATGAGCTGCTGTAGAAAAAAAAACCCACATTTTAAATAAATGTACCCTTTCCTCTTTGTAACCGGTCAGACAAAAGATTTTCAATGATGGACACCATCTTTTGAATTCTGCTTTCCATGTGTCCATAGTTGACTTTGGACAAATGACCAGATGAGGTTTACAAATATTCATATAGTGCTTCATGTATCCAAGTAGAGATATTGTCTGCAGTGTCTTTCCTAGTCCCTGAAAAAAAATAGACAATCTTCTAATATAACAGCTAGAATATGTAAACATCCACTTTCAAATTGGACATTTGTAATTACCCCTTTATCTATTGTAGCTTTGCTGCTGTAAAAATATCACAACAGAACAAAACTGAATATTAAATACGTTTGTTTTATCAGAATAAAAGAACAAGAATTCTTGTGCTTTCAAGAGATTACTACTTAGACCTCATACTTATATATCTTTATCATGTGCAGAATATTTTTGTATATTTTAGGATTCAAGTTGCAATATTGGCTGGACTTGAACCAAAATCGAGCTGACCCCAAGCTACTCATTATCTCATTAAATGAAGGGGGAAAAATCTTTTTCTCGATTTGGAGGTATAGTAATACTGATCAAAGTACTGAAGTACTGAACATCGGATGACCACAAATTCTTGCATGTGGATGGTCAAAAGCACTTGTCTCAGAAAAAAATATCACTTATCTCTTTACCTGAGACAAGTTCGTGTTTGGATGATGAATAAATAATAGGAAATTCAACTTCACCATAATAACTGTTATATTGTAGTGATACAAATCAGTATACATACACCGATTTGTTGTTATATATTATTCTATTCTACTGTTCTAATAATAGCGCATTGCAAGTGCATTTTGGACACTTTTCTGTAAAACTTTGATTTTTCTAAAATTGCATACGAGTAGCAATTCATATTTTCCCGCAAAAACAATTACAGAGTTACCTGTCCTTGCTGGTATTGTGGCAAAGCGTTCTCCCGCATGCTTTAACACAATTTTTCGGTACGTAATATCAATGATTTTTTACTTATAACTACAACACATTTTCATATTATTAATTTATGTTGTAAACAATAATATTTTTATCAGTATTTATTGAAGAGATGTATTTATATCAAATGATAAGGAATGTTATTTTGCACTCGTTAATGTGTGCGTATTTATCATGTTTATAGATCCGTTATAAACCCAAAACTAATTTACATACTGGAAATCTGGGTGATAGCAATACATCGGAATGACCTCAAGGTCATTGCGAAGTAATAATAGGTTGTCAATGTTCTTCAGAGTTTAGCCTTCATTTCATTATTATTTACAGTATATTTAAATAGTTTGAAGTTTAATGATTTGTTATCTTTTGATTCAGATTTTGCTAAAGCACATGGGAACCAACAATTCCCTAATAACATATATTTATACAATTTCTCCAATTATCATTCCCATTAAAGATAATTTCGTACCATTTCATCAGCCAATATGCCGTTTATATCATTTCTATTCAAGGATATCATCCAGTTCAATCCTCTAAGCTGGTAATCTCTCATTTCTCCACCCTCTATAACTAGAAAATTATGTTAAAATAACTAGTAAACAAGTTTCCTTTTAATATAATGAATAACTATCGAAATATCGAATGTTATTGCATTTCTACTATGTCTTGTGTTCTTTTAAGGACAAATTCACATAGTTCTTTTAGTTCATACCTCAACTATTCAATCTCAAAGGCAAAAAAAAAGAGGTTAAAATGATAATGGCTTTCATCTCAACTTTTATAGGTTGTGATATTTAATTTTTGTACAATTTTTATCATGTCTAGTTGCAAATTTAATAGACCTTGCTATTTGTTTATGTGTTACATATTTGTTTGTCGTTCATTTTTTGTACATAAATAAGGCTGTTAGTTTTCTTCGTTTGAACTGTTGTACATTGTCATTTCGGGGCCTTATATAGCTGACTATGCGGTTTGGGCTTTGCTCATTGTTGAAGGCTGTTGGTGACCTATAGTTGTAAATTTCTGAGTCATGTTGGTCTTTTGTGGAGAGTTGTCTCATTGGCAATCATACCAAATCTTCTTTTTTATATATATACTTGCTAGTTATAGACATTTTAAATTTGTAATTTGAACTTTTCACTTGTATTCTGTTCAATATTAAAGTGGATTTATAACTTACATGATGGAGTTTTTTCAAATCTAATTGGTGTGTCACTTTCTTGTACATTAAACAGTTCTTTGTCTTCTTCTTTTTCAGCACCACAATGGCGATTTCTAAAAATATACATGTATAAAATATTACAAGGCTACAATGGTATACTTATCAGTTGCACAATTTATTTACTTTACGTTTTATTATAAACATCATATCAAAGACTTGAGTTGTTGAATATCAAAATATAATAAAATCATTTTAATTCTTACACAGCATCGAAACTAATGGACAAAATTCTAAATCCTTGAAATGAACCAAGCTTCAAACACCTGGTTACATAGAATTGCTATTAAATACAAATTAAATCTAACAGAAATCAAAAATATAAAAACCTTTCTTTTCTATCTTTTTTCGATTGTTTTTCATTTTTACCAATGACCTTCGATATCTTCAATGGACATGATGGCAGCTTGCTTTTTCCAGTGTCAATTCCTGTTTGTATAAAGTGGGAAAAAACCTCGCTCTGTTTAAGAAGGAATTCAAATCTCTTCTTTCTATCTGTTCCCTGTAAAAGAATAAAATGTGAATCAATCTTCAATACATGTATACAATGCAAGACATTTTACATTAGAATCAATCTTAAATACATTATACAATGCAAGACATGTGATACCCTTAACATTTCATTCTTTCAAAACATCTGCATGCTACAGTCAAGGAAAACCCAAATATTACTCATTCCTACTGTATGTTACACAATGTGGTGGGATATATACATGATATATAGTGACTGAGAACATAAGAAAATTCACTTCTGAAAAATTTGAGAAAATCAAAGAATAAAACAATGTTGATGACGATACAATTCATAATTTATTCTGTTAATTCTAACAACATTTCATTTTTAATAATTCCTTTGAATATTTCCCCCTGAACTTCTCTAATCTCAGACATGTGACAGAGTTGTCAATCCACAACTGGAGATTAGGAAATTTTCAGCTGGAGTTTGGGCCTCATAACTGAAGATTTTTTATCTACATTTTTTTTCAACGTACACAATGTGGTTTTTTTTTGTGTTCAAACTGCATATTTTCCTTTTTTGTTGATGATTCTACACCTTTAAACACCTCCATAGCCATTTTTACTTGATAGAAATAAAAGATAAGGGGTTTTCAAATATTTATTTATTATATATATATATAGTGCAATAATATATTTATAGTTCAAGATAAATTGATCAGCCTTCATATAAAGTTGGTAAAAAGTATCTCTGCTTAAGGCTAGGATTTTTTAATTTGTTGGTGTACGGATCCGCAGTTCCGATTTTGCCGATTTCCAGTTAATGTTATAATATTTTTTAATAAATGCAAGGACGTATTATAAAATGTCCTTGATAAGAGTAAAGAGAATGAACACAGGGCGAACATACTATATGGGCGAAAGAACTCAAGACGAACAGACCAAGGGCGAACATGTAAACAGAGCCAGTCGACCCGATACCAAATTCATGCATGCTACTACAAATATTTACATTAAAAACATCTGGTTACAAGTAAACAAATAATGTTCATGTAGATGAGATGAAATCTAATAATTTACATAAATAAAAGGGTATATACATGATATATATATACGATAGTGATTTTTTTTCAAACCTAATTTACAAATTAAATGATTCGAATGCTTAATCATGTGTTTAAATCGGTGTCAAGAATCGAAAGTTGTTATGAAATTGTAATACACAGTAACTGATGTGGCATAAAGATGTGGTAACGGTTCAATAATTTTACAGCCGGCACCATAGGCCTTCAGATGACTTGATGTCTTCTTCCACCAAAAAAAACGGGAATGCGTGACAACACTTTAACCCGATATTCTTGTTTTCCCAGTGGACGAGTCTATTACGTTTTTGACACAAGTGTTGAAACCTATTTTCGTACGACGTTTTTAAATTATTTTTCTTTATCAGTTATCATGCTTGAAGATTATTATTCACCAAGTTTTCTCGAATTGATTAAGAGCTACGTGAATCTGTTTTTCTTGTTTGTGAAATGACGATGTAATTTCTTCTTTGTCCCTGCACACTCCCCCCCTTTTTTACGGGAAATTATTAGACAATGTCATGCGATGTTTATGACAGCTGAGCAATAACATTTCATCGAACTCAAATTTAAGAAATGATGACAAATTAACAAACATATTCATGATGATATTGTTAGAAAGGTGAAATATATATTTATTTTGCATATTTTTCTGTCTTAAAAGATCTTTTTTTCCCAACCAACCGACCAAACTTTTTCAAGGGGAAAATCCATAAACCAACAAATTAAAAAATCCTGGCCTATTAAAGCTACATTGACAATTTTGGTACCACTACTGAACAGTGGTGTTGAATTGATAGAGTTGTGAGCTTTCTGGTGGGTAGCTGTCTCCATATGACTCCTGCCAGAAAAATTACATGTATGTAATCTAGCTTCCTACATATACTGATAATTGCATAGGAAGATCCAAGGGTGCCATACCCTACCACCCTTTTTTTCGTGGGAAAGATTTGGTTGATTATATAGGGAATTAATAAAGCATGACTGAAGTTGGCCCCCCTTAGGTCAGTCAGTGGATCCCCTTTAGGTCAGTCAGCGGGTTCCACCCCCCTTATATAAAGTTCTAGATCTGCCACTGAATTGGCATGTTCCTGAGAGGCATAAAGACTTTAGAAAAATAAATTGAAGTGTGTTCTCAGGGATTCATTCACATAGCAACATTTAAAACCAATTTATACCAAGCTTCTATAGCCTGCTGTACTCATGATCATTTGTTATGTAAGGAGGAAAATAATAATGCTAAATGGAAATTTTTATTTTGTTTCACTCTTTACCAGAACGTTTTCTTGTGTTTTATATCCTGCTGTTGGTAAGTCATTCACCTATGGACATTTTTTTCATATTTTTTCTGTAGACTTAGCTTTGATTTTTTATTACCATGTATTGTCAAGCTTGGTTACTCATAATTATTTCTCAGTCACTCAATGTGCGATATTGTTCCATACTATAGCTGCTGACCTTTTTTGTTTTACATTAAAATTGGCGTCAAAATCATGTGATGCTTTGAATCGTTCTACCCAATCAAATTGCTCTAATTTGTCAATTAGGTGCTTTTTTTAGTCTTAGGCAATTATATTGTTTGTTTGAGTGATATTGCTTTGAATTAGTTTGCAATAATTTGGGGGTTTATTTAACAGGAAACCTCATTTTTAGCCTCACCATTCGACATGAATGGAACTTTGCATTTTACCTAGTCAGAATATTGATCTTTTCATATTGAATCATTTTTTTTTCTATGAAAAATAAATGTAAATCGTTTTTTATTTACCTACTCTATATTACTGAACAAAATTATGGCATGAACATAGTTTTTTCATATAGTTTTCCTTTCATCTTGGATAGGTTTTTTTTTTGCAGGAAAATTGCTTAAGAAGTTGAAATTCATAAAAATTCGATTTGCTTGACCTGTTTTGTCTGCCACAAGATTGATGACGCTGAATGGAATGTACACAAAGCAGTGAAGGCCGCCAGTGGGATTTTGTGAAGTTCTGAAATGTTTTTAGGCATTCGGAAGTCAGGTATGAAAAGGCCATTAGAAATTGGCATTTTTGAGCCACAATAGGGCTCTTCATGGTTAGTTCGGCCATATTGGATAGGGGGCAGATTTTCATAATAGAGGTAAAAATGGTGTGAAAAATACGGGAAAACATCATTAAAACAGAGCTGTTGCTTGGAAACACACATAGGATTTCCCACACTTTCATACCATTTCCACCTCCTTCCAAAAAATCTGCCCCCTATCCAATATGGCCGAACTAACCGTGAAGAGCCCTATTGAGAATAACAATGAAAACACATCTTTAGAAATGTTTTTATATTCAAAAGTGTAGAAAAAACGTATTCTGCACTAATTTTGTAAGCTGGTAGTAGCGTAGTTACGTCAAAGCTTAGTTTCCTGTGTGACAAGTTCAAACACAAATACTGAACAAACCAACCAGATGACCGATTTTACACTACGGTAGGATAATTGTAAGCATCCCCACATTATTCTCGAAATAATCTTTCATATTCGTATTTCCCATTAAATGTCATGGGAGGGGGTGTAACTGTAGGATAGTTTTCCATCTGGTGGGTTGTCATTTATATAGATCATGCTAAAAATATCACCCCAGGTCATCAGAACACCTACTAAGAACTTTAAAGAACTGTACATTTGTAATTCAAACTGATCGGATTCTCTGTTTTCATGGGTCGCACTCAGCTTTCTGATTTGCCCCCCCCCCCTTTTTCTGAAAAAAACCTACATCACTATAATCAAGGGGCGCAAACGATTTGTGTGGGTTGCTTTAATGAAGATTTGTTTGTTAGTCTGACCTGTGACATGATAACTTGTGTGGCTAACGCTGATTTATGGGCATGTTCACTCTGGATTAGTTTCAGCTGCTGCACACTCTCTTCTGCTAAATTTGGCGGGAAAATATACACATGTTTGGATTATAAGTCTATATAACTCCCTATGTGTGGACAACCACCGAAACCCACAGTTATTGTTTTAACCGAGACATATTATATTCTTATTCTTCTACTTCAGTAGTCTCGATGTACCAGAGTTATCGGTCTTATCTTGAGATGTATGTTATATTCATGGATCTTCATGGAATGTAGGACAGAAAGTCACAGGACAAAAAGTCACAATTCATTTTTCTGATTATCAAGTTTATTTGAATAAAAGAATGCTTATTTCTTTAAATATATTTTGTATTTTTCTTGAACTATTGTATAGTATAAACCAACTTTGTACACACAATTTATCAAAAAAATATCAAAGATGCAGCTCAAATAATGTTAAAAAAACAAAATGTCATAGTGGCTTGGCACTTAAATGAGGGGGGGCAAGGGGGGTCCCAATAACAGCAAAACAGCAAATTGATTTGGCTCATAACAGATAACAAGGAATTGAAATGGACAAAAACAGATAACAGTAAATGAAATATTAAAATAATTCGGTCTTTGACAAATCAGTATTTCTTATTACGGATATAATCCTTTGTAATGCATTCCATTTTTTATGACTATATTTTTAGTATTAATTTATGTATCTAGACTACTGTGTTTAAATTACTACTCAATATATTATAATATTTTTATACGCTCGTTCACGGAACGTATTATGGTATACTGTTATCCGTCTGTTGTCAACATGTCGGACATTAACTCAGAAACTCTTTAACCATTTGCATTAAACTTTGGGAAATTGTTTATATCTATTGACGTGAGATCCCTTTTTTTTTTATATAAATTTTAGATTTTCAGTTTTTGGGTAATGGGTTTTTATTCAATAAAATTGGTGTTTTTTTCAGTTTTCTGATAAGATCTCAAAAATGCTTTCACAAAGCAAGGAATTTTGGTGAATTGTTTATATCTATTAACATGAGGTAACTTTCAATTTTTATAAATTTTAGATTTTACGTTTCCGAGTTAACGGATTTTATTAATTAAAAAGGGGAGATTTTCCAGTTTTCAGACATTAACACAAAAATGTTTTCAGCAGTCCTCATGAAACGTTGGTGTATTGTTTATATATATATCGACTGAAGCTCCCTTTGTTGCTAATAAAAAAAGTGACCTGAAAGAGTTTTAATATTCTGACTTTTTCTAAATGACCATTTAATGAGGTGTGTGAATTTTTCTTAATAAAACTATGAGGCAAAGTGGTATATAGCAATTTATACCGAATATTGACTTTCAAAAAAAAATGCTAACATTAGAATTTTCAATAACAGTTAACAGCAAATACATTATCACAATAACAGATAACAAAAAAACTAAAAGCCCAATAACAGCTAACAAAGAATAAGACAATAACAGCTAACAGCAAATATATTTTCAAAATAACAGATAACAAAGAATTAAATTGCCCCATAACAGCATAACAGTTAAACCCCTTGCCCCCCCTCTTAAATGGCTTCATGGTTCCAAGAAATCTTTCTTTTGCATGATTAAAATTAAATAAATAATGACACATTTCCTAAACTTTACGGTATGAAAATATTATTAAAAAGTAAATATTTCAAGATATTTCTCTTATATATTCAAGCAATTGTCCACAGATTATTTGTGACTTTTTGTCCTGTGACTTTTTGTCCTACCAAATTTGTGACTTTATGTCCTGTGACTTTTTGTCCTATGACTTGTCCGTTTACCATATTCATGAGCCTCGCATACGATTTTTTAGTATCGTGCTGTTTTATTTTAAAGAGCCGGGATATTTTTATCTGTTATTTAGATGCGTTTTATTAGGAATGATTTGTGTTATAAGCGAGATGAACAAAATATTTTCATTGAATGTGTAAAACTCCTGTATTTAGATATAAAAGAAGCTTAAATAAGGTTTCTATAAGTATTTCCATATAAATCCTTGGTTAAAAAATAATATATATTGTTTTTGGTATAGAAGAAGCAGATTATAAATCTCGAACCCATTCTCCACCTGATCAAAAGATGAATTATTGAACCATTTATTTAAAAAAAAGCAAGTTTTAATTTCAGCCTATTGGTGGGACCACTCTCGTTTTTTTAATGCGGAAAAATATATGGGCTGGTTATATAGGGAATTACCACAGCAGACTGCATCGGCCCCTCTAAAACGGTCAGTGAAAATTTCTAGATACGCCACTCACGGCCACTTCATGTATATTGACATACACGCTTTGTGTATTATATCAACAAAATCGGGGTTTTAATGGGGTCAATTTGTGTGTGTGTGGGGGGGGGGGGGGGGGGGGAGGGTATACACAAATCACTGATTTGTCAGTATCAATACAATAGCGAATATTGACTGTGTTTATCTTGACAACAACTGATAGTGCTTTTACTCCCCCCCTTCCAATTCGGAAAGATGATTGATTTGTTGTTAGGAAAATAGTTCATACATGCATTTTCCAGAGGATGCAAGCTGTATGACATGCCAAGCAGCTATATATATACCGATTGGTCATTATTGGTATCAAAAATAATGTTTAACTTTTAATTTTTTTATTTTCTTTCTTTCAAATTTCAAGATATGTATACTTTGACTGTGACGTCAAACCAAGGAGTTGTATATATACTATCCTTCTTGCATATGCATGCACTATTTTCCTAACAACAAATCAATCATCTTTCCAAAATGGAAAGGGCCTTAGTAAATAGTTAATTCTCATAGATTTAATCATATTGACTTTATTTTGTTTTCAGTTTAGCTATTATCCTGACACGGTAGAAATTGGACATAACTGCTATACCTCAAATATATAAAATATATCATGGTGCTTTTTGGTGTATATGATTAAGTAAAAATAATTCGGATGGAGAGGTGGGTAACCCGTTGCATTTGAAATTAATAAAATGAATATTTTTCACATTTACATATATTAAGATTTAATAATTACATTCTAATATGACGTCCTTATTACGCTTTGTAAACAAAGCCGTGTTCTAATGAGCACAAACTATGTTTGACACATGCGCATGAACTTTTATTATATATTTTGATAAAACAACATATATTTACCCTGCCCAGCCTCGTAGATTTTAAACTTATCAAATATGAAATGTAGTTCACAGACTCCTCGGGAGGAAACGTGAAAGCCAAACATTTTTACGGTATTTTAGTACGATTCGACCTATAAAAATACTGTATTTGTCCTATTAGAATCGCTCAGTGTAAAATATCGACTAATATAATGCCTACCCATGTTAAAATGAGCATAGAGCATGACATGAAGGAATTATTTCTTAATTAGATGTATGTTTCATTATAATACTTCATTTTGATTGGCTAACTGCACATCATGTGTTATTTCTTAAGCAATATTGCATTACTCAATAAAACGTTTCATTCATGATAACACGTGGTCCCACAACAAAGTGCACAGGTGAATTAAATAAAACAATTATATAAAATTCGTGTTTTCATAATCATAGCTAAAAAATGTAATTATAAGTATTGAATGCTTCTTTTTGTAACTTCATAGGGTTGTAAAAGCGTTGACAGTGCGCAAATTTTTAGAATGAAGCGCTTCCGCGCTTCATACAAAATGTACTTCGGTCAACGCTTTTACACCCCAATGAAGTTACAAAAAGAAGCATTCAATTCTTAAATAAAACACTTCGAATTCAATATTGTAAATCTTTCATTTTATACGGATTTTTTTTCTAAATGCTAACATTGTCCAGCTGTTTTACACGGCTAATAGTTTCATGCGATGGTAAAGGCCCCTCTCTATATCTTTAGGAAGAAAGAAGGGGAATTATTATCGAACGAAACAGATGCTATTGTTGGTCCTTGTGGACGGCCTCGCTGGTTTTGAGAAGAAAACAGCGCTATCCATTTGTTTGTATATGCGTCAGTATTCACCTCAGAAGCTAACAAAACCTTTAAATAGCTTTAAGCTTATTAAAAAGGATAGTTACGATACTGTTGTCAGGTCATTAAAGATTGCATATTTTGGCGGTAATATTGATTCACTTATAGGGTCATTGCATCGGAACTAAACACATTTATTTAAAAACCAATTGTTGGCATGACACGGGTTATGTTCTTCTCATATATGTTATGATGGTATGATACTAAACCTCTCACGGGGAGGATTGTGCCTGATACTCATATGATGAAGATATAATTTTCCAATCAGTTTAATTGAAGTCTGGAGCTAGCATGTCAGTTAACTGCTAGTAGTCTGACGTTATTTATGTATTATTGTCATTTTGTTTATTTTCTTTGGTTAAATCTTCTGACATCAGACTCGGACTTCTCTTGAACTGAATTTTAATGTGCGTATTGTTATGCGTTTACTTTTCTGCATTGGCTATATATATAGAGGTATAGTGGGAGGGTTGAGATCTCACAAACATGTTTAACCCCGCCGCATTTTTGCGCCTGTCCCAAGTCAGGAGCCTCTGGCCTTTGTTAATCTTGTATTATTTTAACTTTTAGTTTCTTGTGTACAATTTGGAGTTTAGTATGGCGTTCATTATCACTGAACTGGTATATATTTGTTTAGGGGCCAGCTGAAGGACGCCTCCGGGTGCGGAAATTTCTAGTTGCATTGAAGAACTGTTGGTGACCTTCTGCTGTTGTCTGCTCTATGGTCGGGTTGTTGTCTCTTTGGCACATTCCCCATTTCCATTCTCAATTTTATTATAGTGTAGTGACCCCCCCCCCAAAAAAAAAAGAGAGAAAAAGTAAAATTTGACAATGATGACCACGAAGGCAGAGTAGGGAATTTATAAATAAGGTCAAATAAATTAGTAAAACCGCTGTGGAAACTTAACTTGAAATTGATAGAAAATAGCAAATGCAAGTTATTTGTAGTATATTTTAATTCATATGACATAGATAAACGGGGAAATTTAGAAATTTTTAGGTGAAAATTTTACGGATATTGGAAAAAGGGCTTAACTATTGCTCGGTCCACAAATATCTATGACTTCAAATGACCTTGGTTAAAGTATTGTAGTCCACAATACGACATCAATGAAAAATTAGCAAAATTATTACCGTATAGTCTAAACCAGGCCTGAAATAACCAAAATGAATAAAAATGAAACCAGACGCTCCGCAGGGTGCAGCTTTATACGACCGCAGAGGTCAAACCCTGAACAGTTGGGGCAAGTATGGACACAACATTTAAGCTTGATACAGCTCTGAATTTGGATTGTGATTAAATAGTTGACACAACATAGGTTTTTGAGAATGAATGTGGTCTAAGAACTTACTTAAAAACTTTAAAATTTTAAATTGGATATTTACCTATTATGGTCCAATATCCAAAATCTAAATACATGGTTAGATTCAGCATATCCATAGAACCCCAAGAATTCAATATTTGATAAAATCAAATAATGTTCAATTTTAGACCCTTTAGACCTCAATGTGGACCAATTTGATAACCGGGCCCAAATATTAAAAATATAAATACATGGTTAGATTCAGAATATTGAAGAACCCCATATATTCAATTTTTGTTGAATTCAAACAAAGTATAATTTTTGACCCTTGGGATCTTAATGTAGACCAATTTGAAAACGGGACAATACTGTGCAATTGGATATTTCTTGCTATTGCGCAAAACTGTGCAATTGAACATTTCTTGCTATTGTGCAATTAGATATTTCTTGCTATTACGCAATACCGTGCAATGAAGATTTCTTGCTATTGCACAATACTGTGCAATTGAAGATTTCTTGATATTGCGCAATACTGTGCAATTGAAAATTTCTTGCTATTGCACAATACTTAATATAATTTTGGACCCCGATTTGGACCAACTTGAAAACTGGGCCCATAATCAAAAATCTAAGTACATGTTTATATTCAGCATATCAAAGAACCCCAAGAATTCAATTTTTGTAAAAATCAAGCCAAGTTTAATTTTGGACCTTAATGTAGACCAGTTTGAAAACAGGACCAAAAATTATGAATCTGAATACACGGTTAGATTTGGCATATCAAAGAACCCCAATAATTCATTTTTGATGAAATCAAACAATGTTTAATCTTGAACCCTTTTGGCCCCCAATTCGTTGGGACCAAAACTTCTAAAATCAATCACAACCTTCCTTTTGTGGTCATACTTAAGTTAATGTGCGAAAACCAAGAAAAATGCTTAATTGGGCCCTTTTTGGCCCCCAATTCCTAAACTGTTGGGACCAGAACACCCACAATCAATCCCAACCTTCCTTTTATGGTCATAAACCTTGAATGTGTTTAAATTTCATAGAGTTCTACTTAATACTTTTACTAAAGTTCAGAGTGTGAAAACCAAATGTCGTCGGACGACGACGACGCCAACGTCATACCAATATACGACCAAAAAGTTCAATTTTTGCGGTCGTATAAAAAGGAAAGACCAACGGAAGAATGAATGACAAAATAATAATCGAGAAAAAGGCATGCAGCTCACCTTAGCAAATGGCATAAACAATCGTGATGTAGAATATTACATTTTTGCACACAGAAGAACAGGTCTGGACCTCTCTTACTTTGGAGCATAAACATTCTGCAAGTCATATCATCATTGATAAGTCCAAAGATTAAATTAGTGAAAATTGTTACTGTAATAAATAAGAAAACCACACCATTGTCATTTATCAGCCATTTTTATAGATGGAAGATCAATGCATGGAGTATGGGGCATGGACTTTGGATGACTGCCCAGAATGTGAATTAGTATGAGACATTGTAAATGCAGTAGCGAATCAAGACCTCTTTTTTTAGAACAATGCATTTGAATCAGGACATCTGGGATCCGCCCGTCTAATGTTCATCTATAAAACAGAGCAGTGCTTTTATTCATTTGTCATGAACTTGCTTTCATCCTATATGTGGCAGTGGCGGATGCAGGAATTTTCGAAAGGGGGGGTGCTAGCCCAGGGCAAAGGGGGGGGGGGTGCAGGGGGGTGCAGGGGGGTGCAAAACATATGTCCCGATTCAAATGCATTGATCGGCCAAAATAAAGGGGGGGTGCGGACCCCCGGAACCCCCCCTCTGGATCCGCCACTGTGTGGATTTCTGTAATATTTCTTGTTGCACAGTCATAAATTAGACTGTTAATGACATCTTTACACTTAAATCGATTGGATATGTGCTGATTGATACTTTAGTCTTTAGAAATTTTGATTTTTTTACAAGTTGTTATTGACTTTGAACTAGCTGTCAGTAACTGCCAGTAAATACATATAAGTTCAGTCCTAATCAACTGATTTTCATTGTTCTTCTCGTATATGGTACTGTAAAATCGTTGTCCCAGGTTAGAAGGGGTTTGGCGCTGGCCAACATGTTTAAGCCCACCACTATTGAATTCTGAATGTGCCTGTCCCAAGTCGAGAACCTGTACTTAAGTGGCTGTATATCATATTTGTATTTAATTCATTTTAACATAAATCAGACTGTTACTTTTCTCTCCGAAATTGTTATACATTTCTATTTTGTGGCCTTTTATAGCTCTCTATGCAATGTTGTTTTTTCTCATTGTTCAAAGCAATATGGTCACATTTAGTTGTTATTCAGTTCCATGTCATTTGCTCTCTAGTGGAAAAAAGTAAAAACACAAAAATACTGAACTCCGAGGAAAATTCAAAAAGGAAAATCAAAAATCAAAAGGCAAAATCAAAAGTCCAAACACATCAAACGAATGGATAACAAAAGTCGTCTCATTTGCAATTATAACCGCATATTCTTAACAAAGTTATTTATGTATAAAAAATGTATTGACAATTATATGTAAATGTTCACTGCAAAAACTTAAAAGACTGAATAATGAAAAGATATATTTGTAAAGTTTGCTTCAAATAATATCTTCCTTACACCAATTTTATGCAAATCTGCCATCTACATTCTAGGACTGTTTGACTTAAAAAAAATTATGCATGAACCCAAGAATGCAATCTTCATGTTTATATAAAAATTACAAAAGACTCAATCCTATGAGTATAATATAGCAACAAGAAATAAAATATTCTGCTCTGAATATCTTCTTTTGATCATAAATTATTTTTTTCAAGAATTGTAAAATAAGAAATTTCACCAAGAGATTGATGTCCAAAACAAGCTGAAATGTGTTTCCTGCTAAAATGATTTATATTATTAGTCTAACAGATAAAAGTTTACTACACGTTTAAAGATATTAATGATTCATAACAATGCGGTCAAGGTCTGACAGATAAACCAAGCCGGACATACTTGTACACCTTGCAATCATTCCATAAACCAAATAGACATTTAGAGACATTTTGTTTCTAGTATCTTAGAGGACGATCCACCATTTGAAAAGTTATACTGACTTATGAACCATGAAGAAAGACAGATGATGCATGCCAGCCAGACATGTAAACTTTACAATCAATCTGAATAAAAGCATCTTTCGGTTTTATTATATTTCATTACATGTAGGTAAATGTTGTCATTTTTATAAAAATTGTAAACTCAACACAGTTTTAATCATTTTATAGTTCATAACTTTTTTGTTTTTTTACCATTGAAAATATCTACAGCTTTTTCTTGTTCAAAGAATTAACTGTCATCGTTGTATGAATTTCATCAATGCACAATGCATCCAAATTTGATTAAGTCATCATCCACAGCAAATTGCAAAAATCACTCTTAGTCCTGAATCGTCTCTCTTCTACTGTTGATAGTAGAATTAGCAAGCAATAGTAGTGTAATGTAATCTTAAGGGCTAGAGTTATAGCTCTGAAGACCATTGTAAATATCAGTTCCATGTATACACTTCATGAATGGTTCTCTGCATCTTATTTCCCTACAAAGATATGACACAAGTTCAGACAACCAATCTAATTAAAATATTGATCTCTGATTACGTTATACTACATATGAGATCTAACAACTATCAATATGTAGTTTCACTTCTGACGATTTCACACGTGACTTTTTAAACCAATTAGAATTCATCTTAACAAATCTTTGCAGTCCATTCGGTATATATGGCTTATCACTATCATGACGATATGTCCCGAGAAAACCGAAAGATAAAACCGCGGGCAAATGACGACAGTTTGTTACTCGCTTCAAAAACAATGTCGCTTAATAAAGCATTTTGTAGTCATTGTCATCGAATTAACATTACAAAATAACATTCAATTGAGATGTTGGAATGTTTCTTTAAGTAGGAAGCTGAAACAGACATGAATAATTTTAATTTGTGCCGCTCAGCAGCCCCCCCCCCTTTTTTCGATAAAACGAACCGTGGCCAACTTTCAACCGCAGGGTTTTGTTACAATTTACCGGGTTTACTATCCATACGAAACCCTAAAAAAATCAACCAGGTTCCTTTAATACTACAAAGGAAAAACGGGGATTGAGTTGGGAGGAAATTACTCCAAGGGGGGTCGGGTGGCTTTTTGTCTCCAATTTCTTAAAGGGGTTTATATTTATTTTTTTCACAAAAAATTCCAAATATTTCGAAAAGATTTAAAAAGAAATCCTATATGCACAGTTTTGTACAATAGATTTTTAAGAACTATGACAACATTTATTTGAATCCAAATTCAGACTGTCAACTGTTCAGGGTTTGCTCAGTGAAGAATTTTATTAAAGTATAGAATTAAGATGGGCAAAAAGACATTTCAATTGATGTATATGTTTTGTGTTGGAGATTGGAGTTTCATAAGGGCAAGTTATTGTCGCAGGAAATAGGAAACCAATATCGCCAACTTGGGTGAAGATTAAGTCGCCATAAACCACAAAGACTTTAGGCGTGGTAATAAGTGTGGGCCATTTTCTGCATTAACTGAGTCGTCCAATTTTGAGATACTTTATTATATTAATCTGCAAGTATACAAATTGTAAACTAAGTTTACAATTGTGTTCTAATAAATGAGTCATAAATATGCACAATATATTTGACTGAAATATTTGCAAGCAAAGGAGGTTATTCTGATATTAACTTGCATACATGTACCAAAATGCAGCTTTCAATCCATATTGAATTCTATATATTTGAAATACTAAAGTAACTTTACTTTAATTGAAGTATTTTAAACATGGCTAAAAGAATAAATAAAGTTAAAAGTACCTGCAGTGGTGTCTTTCGTCTTCGCCCTCCTGAGTGTAATATTGACCAGGGACTAACTCTCAAAGTTATTGTGTTAGTATACATGTATATATATAGTTAATATTGACGCACTGTGAGTTTATGCATAACTCAGGCCATTTGAATATAAATATATATTGTTTAAATAATAATAAAGAATCGCTTTAACTTTCTATTGTACTAATTTAAATATTCAGTATGTAAAGCCAAACATAGCGTACTAAGCTACCTTTTGTTTCAAAATACGCAGCGCAAAACCATTTTTCGTCAATCGTCCAGAAACATGAATATGAAATATGAATATGATATGAATGTGAAACATATAACACTGAAAACACAAATAAAACAATATGTTTAATAATAAAAACAAAATAGATACATATATCCTGTGACACACACCCCCTCCTGCAAAAAGTTTTGTCTCGAAACTATATCCAAACCAATATATCAAAGCTATGACACTTTTGAAGTTTGGACAACCTAGATATGCATGCGGCAAATGCCTCTATACCATATAGCACTGACCCAAATTCAGGACACTTCATTAGGATGCACAAACAAATAACAACAACAAAAAATATCACAATGTCAAATAAAATTAACAAAAAATTCCCTCATTACTATGAATTGTCGTTGACAAACGATCAATCCAAATTCTTGCTAAATCAAACGTAGGATGTACCTTATCCACTAATCAGTTGTACAAATATCTTAATTTCCCACTTTTACATATAAATATATATCATTTTAATAATCGTAAAGAATTAGGTCTAGTCCATATTGCATACTTTTTAAAAATATGCATATGGTCTGAATGTACACTTACTGTCTGCCAAGTTGGTCAAGTTTATTCGATACCTTGACCTGTATATCACAGTTTAACATAACTGAAATCTTGAATTAATATAAAAAGTTCAATTGTAATTGAAATAAGAAATAGACATAAATTATATAAAAATCTGTTCCAAAAACAATGAAAAAAAATATTAAATTAAAAAAGTGTCGAAAATAAGCAAAGAATGAAAAAGTTGGCTTTGTTACTGTGAGAAAAGCAACTCTGGATGTAGGGTTGCTGATATTATTGGTAAGGATGCAAATTTCTTTGGCATATTGTTATGTTATGAGTGTAATAGAACTTTTGAAATACAAAATTGAAAATGTACTTGGTAAACCAAAAGGAATTGCATTGCATGCTGCCGCAAAACAAGCATGGGATGAAAAATGCATGAACAAACATGTAAATTTAAGAAATCTGATGTTCCTTCCGCTAGCAAGTGTCACCAGGGACGAGAATGCTTAAATAAGATTGAAACAGACAATTAAGGTGGTACCCAACACTTTAACTAGAATTAATTTGGCTCGTTTAATTTTCTTAAAATTTTGACAAAGTATTAACTTTGACCCTTTTACAAAAATATAAAAATTTAAAAAAATTTGAACCAACCGTTTTATCAGAAAAATTACACTGGTTATATAGCAGTTTGACAAACACTTATTTTGATCATTGAGAAGCTTAATATTCCCTTAACAACACAACGTAATTAAAACGTTTAGCTGATTTTACAGAGTTATCTCCCTGTAGTGTTAGGTACCACCTTAAATACAGAATTATTCAATTTCAAATTGATGTAATGTTTTCCACTTTATTCCTTTAATTGTATAATATAAATTTGTAATTCTCTAACTCAATAAAAGTTTTTTGATAATTTTTTGTCTAAAATTAACCCATATAGTGTTCCAAATACATGTGTAGTCAAACTCGTACTGGACCATATGAGTATACTCATACTTGACCTTACACATACAATCCAACTACTTATATGGTCTGGAATATATAAACATAGGTACTTTCTCCTTGTAATGATGTATGAATATATAACAATGATTATTTTTTAGATCATTTCATTGGATGAACCTATTCTTCAGTGTAGTAAGTACTCATGTACGATTGAAAAATTTGTTGTGTATGGCCATGTAACATTGTGTAATTACAATGACTTAAAAAAAATAATAATTACATGTTTTGGAACTTTCTTTAGACAATATTGGAAAGTATTATATATATATATATACCATGTATACATGGGCTTTGCTCATTGTTGAAGGCAGTTCTGTGACCTATAGTTGTTAATTTCTGTGTCATTTTGGTCTCTTGTGGAGAGTTGTCTCATTGGCAATGAATCATACCACATCTTCTTTTTTATAAAACATACCTTGATCCTATTGAAGACTAAAACAGACCAGCAGCAATATAACATTTTTATTGCATTCCATAGCTCAGGACTATGACGATCCAGCATCTTTCAGCAGCAGTACAAGATGTAAATTTACTTTAATTATATGATGAGATTGTAAAAAATCTGGACAAAGGGAAATATGTCAGATTTATTTTTGATGTGTCAAAGGCATTTGATCGCGTTTGGCATATGGGACTTCTGTATAAATTAAGAAAATATGGAATAAAGGGTAATTTGCTTAACTGGTTCAAAAGTTATCTTTCTGAAAAACAACAGTTGGAGTAAATGTTTTTTTTTCTTATTGGAATACTGTTAAGGCAGGAGTTCCTCAAGGGTCCATCTTGGGCTCTTTTCTGCTTTTATTGTTTGTGAATGACATATTAGATGTAGTTGCAACATGTTCGGTTCACAACAATGTCAAAGTAAAAGATAACATCAACAATAACAAAATGATTCACACTAACAATATGTCCTAAGCGGGTTGTCCGTTGACATAGTCACACTAAGTTTTACTATATCCTAGGCCTAGATAATATTGAATATTCTATTTAAAGTCACAAATACTCAAATGTACACTGATGAACGAAAGTCAGGAGAAGAAGTTTCTCGGTTCAATTAGCCATTTCTTTAGTATCAAACGTCAAATTACACAGTATCGAAAAATATACATGATATGTGCCTAATCCTAATATCTTAGCTGATATGCACCAGGTGCTCTGCAGGGCGCAGCTTTATACCACCGCAGAAGTCGAACCCTGAACAGTTGGGGCAAGTATGGACACAACATTCAAGCTTGAAAACAGCTCTGAATTTAGATTGCGACCAAAGTTTTGACATAATATGAGTTTCTGACACAAAACATATGTCAAGATCTTACAAATATATTGCGTAATATTGTGCAATTAAAGATTTCTTCTTTAAACTTTTCAAAAATTTGGAATTTGAGAAATTTGAAAAAAAAATTAGTTGAAAACTACCAACAAACCCCTTTTTTGTGCAATTAGTCCAAAATATGACATTTTTTTTATACATAATATACAAGTAGTGTAAGGGAGTAAATCCGAACATACCCAACATTGTATGTTAAATGTTTTAGAATTACCTTCCTTACACTGCTTTTAAATTGTCTTAATTGTCCATTGACCAGAAATACCTAGTTTTTTCCCTTTTTTGCCCCTAATTCCAAAACGTTTTAAGCCATAAGCCCCAAAGGCAATACTAACCATCCTTTCATGGTATGGAAACTTGTGGTTTAATTTCATAGAGATTCATACACTTAAACATAAGTTATTGTTTGATACAAAAATCAGATTATTTTGGGCCCCCTTTTGGCCCCTAATTCCGAAGCAATTGGGACCATAACCCCCAAAATCAATTCAAACATTCCTTTAGTGGTATTGGACCTTCTGGTAAAAATTTATAGAGATCCATACACTTAAACACAAGTTATTGTCTGTAAACTAGAAAAATGCTTCTTTTTGGCCCTGTTTTTGGCCCTTTATTCCTACATATTTGGGAAAATTAACCCCAAACTGAATCCCAGCCTTCCCTGTGTTATACGGAACCTTGTGGTACAATGTCAGAGAGATCTATACAGTTACACACAATTTATGAGGAAAGATAGGAGGGGTCCTGATCCCGAAATCCCATAGGTAAATGTACGGTCTTCAACCAGGAGCCTTTCCTCTCACAGAGCAGCTAGGTTTAAAAGGCCCCTTTTCTCCTGGCTTGATATGTTTCACATTAAGTATTGTCGGGAATTTGTATAACTGACTACACAGTATTGATTTTTTTTCTCATTATCGAAGGCCATTATATGACCTATGGCTGTCACGGAATAGAAGTTCCTATACATAATAAAAGTTCCAAAAGGAAAAAATATTACAGTATATGTTCCTAATGGAATAAATGGTATAGAATATTTGTTCCGACAGAAATAGGTATTATGACATTGTTTATAACAAAGTTTCCAGTGGAACTTCTGTTAGGTGGAACAAATATACGTTGACAGCCTACTGACTGCTTAAAAGGAGGCCCGGTCCAGTCATGCTTTGACAGTGATTCCCTGAATAATCAACCATTTTTCCCCCACAATAAAAACGGGACGGGCAATATGACCCCCCCCCCCTTAATCTGCATCTGCAAACTCTTTTAACAAGTATCTGTATCACATGTACACTTCAATCTCAAATTTGGATTGTCGGGGGACCGTTTTTCAAATCCTTGACCTTTATCTGTCTTACGGAAGCCGTGTGTAATCCCCCCCTCTTATTTGAATACACTGAGTCGACCTAGACTATTGACCAACTAATTTTGACTTAAGTTATAGTCTATGGGTCAATATTTAGTCCCAGTTTAAAGTTTTAGTGAAGTCCTGTTTTATAGTTCCTTAATTTCCCGATTCATGGCCGGCTATCTATTTATTGGTTAGTATTGTATTTGTCGAGTAAATGGTTATTTATATTAATATAAAAGTCATGATTGGAACTTCCTTATATTATCAATCGTCTTATTTTTTCTTTGCCGGTACCATAAAAATGACCTTACTGTAACTAACGGCGTAATTTGATTTTTACACGTGAACGTTTATATAAATATATATATGTATATATGTTAGCGGCAATAAGTAAAATTAGGCATTAAGCTTAAATCCTAGGCAATAAGCTAACGCCTAGGCATTATAAGTTATTGCCTGAAATTTTCAGGCATTAAGCTTATTGCCTGAAATCTGATGATGATTATTCATCCTATTGCCGAAGATAATTTTAGGCAATAAGTAAACTCTGGAATTTATGCATATTGGGTGATTTATTCTTGATAAAGAGTCGTTTTTTTATTATATTTCTAATTCTACATTTATAAATATACATTCATTTGACAGATCTTCAAAATTAGGAAGTTTATTTAGTTATTTTGAAAAACAGAATAAACTCATACTTTTTTCGTGTTTGTGTGGTATAAATAAGTATCAAAAAGACTTAAAAAAAAGTAATTTTATCCAATTGAAAAAGGGGGGAGATTCTATAGAATAATTGTAATTATATTTATTTGAAAATTTGTACACTTCATTAGTCGAGCTGGTTTGAACTTGTCAAAAGTAGACCAAATTAAGATTGGATTTTTTTTTATCACACCATTTTCTACTTTTTTTTATTGGATAAGTAAATTGTCTTTGTTAATAGTTCGACAATTTGTGATAACAAAATGATTTTTTAACACAAATTTCTATCAAGTTTTTATATTCCTAAATTATTATTTGATGCATTTTAATATAAATAACATATTTTATTTGTTAATTTATTTCTGGTCTCTTGAGGAGATTTGTCATATTGGTAATCATGCCACATCTTCTTTTTTATATTTAGGATGACACTGGGTCCTGTACTTTTGCATTGTTAAAATCGGTGAAATTTGATTTTTTTTCTTCTTTTCATTCTCAAACGTATGTTATTTGCAGCAATAAAATAAAATAGTTGAAGTATTCAGTATTTATATGAAGATGCACGAGATTTTCCTATGAACTTTTAAGTATGAAACCGTGACGCTTCGAATTCAGGTCCCTCAAAGCATAACATGATTTTACCGATTATATATTTAATTTTTACTGTTTACAATTATTTTGTTCAATTCTAATATAAAACGTAGTTATATTTTTTACTTATATTTTGTTTCAAAGAGTTTAGATCTACAATTATAATATAAAAAATATGTATAACCTTTCATTTAAAACTAGTAATTATTTTCTAATAATTAATCGGTGTGTGAATTAATGTTTTTGGTCGAATTTGATACAATATTTCATTTTTTTCATTTGCTATTTTCTTTTACGCCAATACTTAGGACATCCCAGCTAATGAAATCCTCAGATAGCTTTCGATGTGCAGAATGCTAAGAAATGTCATAAGTCGATCCTAACTATATCATATTTTCTGTCCTAAGAATATCTTATAGGACTAATCTTAGGACAGTGTCGATAATCAGGCCACAGTTATCATAATATTATTATGTAACAAAAATATTTTAATTTAAATGAATAAATGTCTTTTATTTACTCGCATTTACATTTTAGGCATTAAGCTTAATGCCTGCTCACATTTTTCAGATTTAAGCTTAAATCCTAGGATTTAAGACTAATGCCTAACATCATTTAGGCAATAGACTTACTGCCTAGGCGTTAGCTTATTGCCTAGGATTTAAGCTTAATGCCTAATTTCACTTATTGCCGCTAACATATATATAGGTTCAGTGATCTTAAATGTCGAGAACGAGTTACAGCTATTTTCCTAAAGTATGTCACGTTTAAAGGTTTTAATATGAACTTGCTTGATTTGTTTGTATAACTGTTTGCTCGAGCATTATAATTAAGATTTACATGCACTCAATATATAGGTGGGACTGAAACTTGTTACATGTTATTTGATGCTTGAGAAAAAGTTTATTCAAACCAAGCAAACAAGCGAATCAAACCCTTAAACTACATGCTTTAGGAAAAAGCTCTAAAACACACGAAGACTATACCGTATATGATACAACCATTGATAACAGAAGACTGGCTGATGGTTTTTCATCCTGACACTGCCTCAAACAAGAAAGCTACCGTCAAACATAATTACATTCGTCGCAGTCATACTGTATAGAATCATCTCTTCATCATAATATCTTGATGTTACTCAACCTGATTTAAAATGGACTTGATCAACACACAAACAATATTATTGCAAATGCAAACAAAAGCATAGACTTTGTTAAAAGAAATATCAAAACATCTATCCCAAACATAAAGGACGTCATTACGTCTCAGGAATATCTACTTACGACACTTGCACATGTTCGACCAAAACTAGAGTATGCGGCTTGCTTGGTTTGGAACCCTCATACTGGTGAACAATACAATACACTTGAGATGACCCGGAGTGCGACTAGGCAGGCGCGGATCCAGAAGGGGGGGGGGGGGTTCCGGGGGTTGGAACACCCCCTTTTTTTTGGCCGATCAATGCTTTTGAATGGGAGCATATAGCTGGACCCCCCCCCCTTTACTCTGGGTTGGGACCCCCCCCCCCTTTTTAAAATGGTTGGATCCGCCCCTGCTAGGTATGACTAATCGTTATTATACAGGCATGCTAAATACTCTTAAATGGCCTTCCTTTATTACAACAACGCAGACTTAAAAAAAACCCCAACTAAACTCATAATGTACTTAATAAACTGAGACTACTATTATGTGGTATAAGGCCTTTAGTTTTCTGTTTGAATTGTTCACGTGACCATATTGTCGCAGTGAAATAAAAATTACTGTTAAAATTATTCCTTTTTTCCTTTAACAATTACTCAATGGAATTAACTGCTTCTAAATGCAGAGGCGGATTTAGGGGGGGGGGGCCCAGGAGACCTGCCCCCCCTTTTGAGAAAAAAAAATTTGGTTGAATATATAGGGAATCACTGAAGCGTGACGGGAGCGGGCCCCCTCTTAATCAGCCAGTAGGCCCGGGCTCCCTCTTAATCAGCCAGTAGGCCCCCACTTATGAAAATTTCTTGATCCGCCACTGAAATGTGACCTCCTCCTCTCCCCTCTCCCACGTTAATTTCCGCTACACTAAATATTTTAGAGAAAAGTTGACACCTACAATTATCTACAATATTGAACAGTAAACCTTAGTAGGTATGTAAATAGTTTTAACCAAATGTCATGTTAGGATTTATTTATTTTTTGCTGGTACTATTCTTTTATAAATATTTTTTTTATATTTTTATCCTAGTACGCATGCGCAGTAGTTAGTAAACACCGAACAATATGATGGATAACTGGATATCACAAAAAGAAGAAGAACGTATTTTAAGTATATTTAGGGACTTTAACCTGTATTTTGCTAAGCCGACCTTTCATTTCCCTTCTGTTATGGCTAGATTAATGTCTTTTATTGTTACCTTCGATCCACCATATTCATTTCAAGTCCAAATTTCTCATGCCAATAAAAGTTGACAAATTCAAATGAGTCGAGTAGACTGGTAAATGCTATGATTAAAGTTAACCGATTAATATAAAAAAACCAGTACCCCAATCCACTCTGTTGTCAATTTAAAAAAAAAATTATTAACATTATTTAAAGACAGTTTAAAATGTTGCACAATTTTATATATTAGGCAGCAACCATTTGATTTTCTGGGGGGGGGGGGGGGGGGGGGGCTATGTTTTTTTTGGAAAAAAAAGTTTGTTTCCAGTTTTTGGAGAAAAAAATAATTTGTTTTTGATTCTGAGAAAAAAAAATTGTTTGTTTCACCCTCAGCTGCCACTATATGTAATGCTAAAATTGAAAGAAATAAATTGTTTTCGACTTGTCGCGAAAAAAATAGATTGTTTTTCGCCGCAGGCGAAAAAAAAAATTTGTCCAGAAAAAAAAACCATAGCCCCCCCCCCAGAAAATCAAATAGTTGCTGCCTTAATAAATGAATGAAATGAATGAAAAGATCTGAAATGTATGAGGCATGTATATGTTTCATATGACAAAGCTGAATTAAATTTTAAATTTTTTTGGGAGAGGGGTGGTCTAATATGCGCACCAAACCATGGCAGTATAACCAGTTTGTTGATTATGGCTATTATCTGACAGAAGCAGAAGAAGCAATAGGACAGAAGGTTGATCTTTCATCAATTATGAGATGACAAAAAGATAGTTGAATCACTTAAGCATTTAAATTCAACCAATAGATTTTATTTCAATAGAAGTGAACATAATTCAGTTCTGGTCAGTTACACCTGGAGCATGTAGCTTGATCAATTGATTTCTAAATAAAAGATTTGCATTTTTTTTTAGTTCTAGAAAAAAACAATGCTTCAGTTAATCATGCGTTGTTGTTCCTGAAATGCTTCAAGTATTTACAAATACAACTGATATGTAGTTGAAAATGCTCATAGGTAAATTTCATACCATAAATTTTAGAAAAGGAAGACCCTGTATACCTTTTCTAAACACTGGTACACTCTTAAACAGGGAATACCCCACTTTTTATACCCACGTCAAAGTTTTGACATATAATGGTATACAAATGTCTGGCTTCCCTCTGTCCGTCTGTCCCTTACTGTATTACTTTTTTGTCTGTCCAGAATCCACATTTCGCACTGTAACTTGAGAACCCCATGTCCAAATTTCATGAAACTGAAGATGGTTGTTTCTTATGATGGTCAAACAATCTTTATACTTTTTGGTGAAAATAGGATTTAAACTTTTTGAGTAACAGGACTCTATAACTAACACAGGGTGTGTTTTTTTCACATGTTGCGCTGTATCTCAAAAATGATTTCTGATTATTGCTTTAAACTTTACACACTTCTGATTATTCTAATCCAAAGATCTGTATACTTTTTGGTGATGATTTAAAATTTTATTTTAGAGTAATTGAGTTTTTTGTATAAAAGGGGGGGTTGGTTTTTTAATGTCACTTTGTATCTCATAAATGATTTATAATTATTGCTTAAAACTTAACACACTTCTTAGTTATATCAATCTAAAGATCTGTATACATTTTGGTGATTCAAAATTTTACTTTAGAGTTATTGAGTTTTTTCTAAAAAAAAAAGGGGGGACTTTCACATGTTTCATTATATCTTAAAAACCATTAATGACTATTGCTTAAAACTTTACACACTTCTTAGTTATATTTATCTAAAGATCTGTATATTTTTTCCTTTTTTTACATGTCATGCTGTATCTCAAAACTATTTCTGCTTATTGCATAAAACTTCTTACACAAGACGAAGGCATATCATGCACTCGTGGCACAGCTATTTATTCTGACTTGACTATGTATTACTGGTAAATTATTAAACAAGGGATATCGTTACCATAAATTACTTAAAACCTTTACTAAATTTTTCCATAGATATAAAGATTTGGTTTTGAAGTTTGGTTGTACCTGTAGAAAACTTATTTCAAACAGGATAGCACATCCTCATTTTTACGTAAATGTTGTTAACCGTGCCTGGAAATTTAGAAATGACCCATGTTAACTTGTTGCTCCTTTTCTTCGTCTGTTGAAACCTTTAAGATTTTTTCTCAGTTCCGTTTTTGTTTTTATAAAGGGACGTAACACCCCTACTAACCGTGTATGAGATGAGCCCCGCCTCCCTATTACGTAATATGGCATATAAAGGGACGTAACTCCACTACTAACCGTGTATGAAATAAGCCCCGCCTCCCTACTAACCTAATATCAAATATACACGGTCTTCAGGCGGACGCTTTTAACCAATCACATTCCTAGAAATGTATAGCAGGTAAGATAAATATCTTTACCCTTCACAAATAATTGTTTATATTGAGATTTCATGGAAACTACTTTTTATAACATTTTTAATAATGTATTTAGCTGATAGAAATTTGACATATTTTTTTTATCTTGACTATTTATCAACCGAGATGAGTATTTAAATCTTATTCCTAGCAGAAATAAATGATTATATTTACAAGTTACAACTCTTTATTAAAATACTAGTACTTATGCTTTCCTTTTTAGTCAGGCCAAACTATACTATGAAATTGAATGATCATTTTTGGCTCACCTTCACCATCATTCAATTTTATTCTGGTTCCCAACCTTTAAAGTTTTAGTTCCAAATTCAGGTAGGATGTTCCTTGCTGGGTCACCCCTAAGTTTTAAAAGTAAAACAGACAAAGTATTCATAGCATTCTTAGAATAATTGTTTGCTTTTTTTTAGTCTGCAATTTAAAAGGTTAATTTTGTTTCAAATGACATTGATATGTCATGAAAAAAAATTTCTTACCATCACCAAGATAAAAAGAGTAATTACTGAGTATTGAATTGTGCACTAACTTTATTTTATAAACTCTATTGATCCTTGATTAAGAGACAAAGGTTTCAACCCACTCAGCTTAAGTTGACGTTAGAAGTATACATGGCTATTCTCTCTAGGTCCTTATTGGTTACATAGATAGAGCTTATCATGTTTCCGTGTATTTACTCAGCCCTGGATATAAATGTTTCGGTTTAATCATTAGTTATGAAGGATGGTTAGAGAAAGCGCTTCAGGAATGTGACAGTTACTTTCCATTGATTTGATGTGTTTGAGCTTTTGATTTTGACATTTTATAAGGGTCTTTCCGTTTTGAATTTTCCTTTGAGTTCGGTATCTTTGTAAATGAACTTTTTTTCTTAATCACTAAACCAAGTGTTTATTATATTAAAAAAAAGATAAGATTGTGCTGGTTAGTTTTGAAATAAAATATTTTATGTAAAAAAAAAACAAAAAAAAAAACAAACTTGTCGCTCCTTTAAATAAACTTATTCTAAAAGGTTACCTATTCAACACTGTAATGAGATCATTGAATGTTGTTTTTATTGGTATAAATATTGATTTTGTTATCAGTAAATTAAAAGCTAACTAAATATTCTTAGTTTGTTATATGTAAATACATATTCATGGATCTACAATCTGTCGATACCTGTAACTTGGCATTGCACAAGGTCATGTTTTTCTCTGGCTGTTTATGACGTCTTAAATACACTAAATCAATTGGATGTTGGATGTGTACGGATTGATAGTTTAGTCTTAGTTGCATGATTTTTTATTAGTTGTTAGTGGCTTTGAACTAGCTGTCAGATAACTGCAAGTACTCTCAGATCTGTTCATTGTGTCTTTTTTGTGTCAGGATGTATAAGTACCGGGCCACGTATTTTTGTCCATCTGATGAGTTAAGCCTTTTTCAACTGATTTTTATAGTTCGTTCTTATGTTGTACTGTTATACCACTGTCCCAGGTTAGGGGGAGGGTTGGGATCCCGCTAACATGTTTAACCCCGCCACATTATTTATGTATGTGCCTGTCCCAAGTCAGGAGCCTGTAATTCAGTGGTTGTCATTTGTTTATGTGTTACATATTTATTTTTCGTTCAATTTTTTACATAAATAAGGCCGTTAGTTTTCTCGTTTGAATTGTTTTACATTGTCTCATCGGGGCCTTTTATAGCTCACTATGCGGTTTGGGCTTTGCTTATTGTTGAAGGCCGTACGATGACCTATAGTTGTTAATGTCTGTGTCATTTTGGTCTTTTGTGGATAGTTGTCTCATTGGCAATCATACCACATCTTCTTTTTTATATTGACCCCAACTTGTTACATCTAAACAAAAGGTAGGGTACATTGTAGATAGGTAGGGATTTTTAAAGTTTTTTACATTGAGTCTATAGGAGCAAATTATTCCGACTTAATGAAAAATCCCCTCATTAAATCTTTAAGGTAGGCTCTTATTAAGACTAAAATGTAAAATAGGTAGGGTAACTTGGAACACACAGATTTTAATTTGGCTTCATTAATATGTTTCATTCTTAAACATCATTCTTACTTAATTTTCAACTTCACTGACTTTCATGATAATTTTCATCTCACTTCAGTTTTTGAATTTTATGTACTTTATGAGACTTGCGGTTCCCTTATATAAGAGGATAGAAATGTTCTTTAACTCAGTTGTCAAGCATTCATTTTCTGCTACTACATACTAATGAGTAAGTGTCAAGATGGTTAAAATTTGATCATGATTTGTCAAAATATCCTAATCACAAATCATCAGAGATCTTAAATAACTAGGGTTACTGTTATTTTCTATAATGGTGGCCAATCAACTTTTTTGAAGAGAGTTATACCCCTTGGAAATTACAAATTTATGGAAAATGGCTGCATTAGCGCTCTTACAGCATTTTTTTTTGACAGATTGTTATATATGACAGCAAACAATTTTGGTATAACATTGTAGCTGTCTAAGACACTTAGTTTCCAGACAATAACTTAAGTTTAAGTGAATGATTTTATGGGTTATGTTCACAACAATTTTGGAATTAAGGGCCTAAAAAGGGGTCCAAATAAGCATTTTTCCAGTTTCCAGACAATAACTTGTGTGTAAGTGTACAGATCTTTCTGAAATTGAACCACAAGGTTCCATACCAAAAATGGAAGGTTGGGATTAGTTTTTGGTGTTACAGCCCAAACTGTTTAGGAATTATAGGGGCAAAAAACAATACTTTTCTAATATTTTGTATAAATTTCTTGGTTCTTGACTAATTTCAATGGGGTTTTATTCTTGAATTCTTGGGGTTCTTTAATATGCTGAATCTAATCGTATATTAAGTTTTTGGAATTTGGGCCCCATTTTAAATTGGTCCACATGAGGTTCAAAGGGTCCAAAATTAAATTATTTGAGTCAAAGCTTTTACTTAGATTTTTAATTTTGGGTCCCGTTTTCAATTTGGTCTACCTTTAGGTCTTTTAAGTGACTGTTTTGCTGAATGTGAATTCGTATTACTATAAGACGTGTTTCTGTACTTGTTTATCCCAAATTCATGTATTTAGTTTACATGTTTAATGTTATATTTGTAATTCTCATTTTGTCAAATGTGTTGACGTCTTTTTATTACATTTAGGTGTTACGGATGGAAAAATTAATCACTGCCTTTATTTATTATATTTAATTTCGTACGATTAATTACGTTTGAAGTTGGATTCATAACAAACTGGACATATATATATTACAGTTAATTGCTATTAATAAGTATTGCAATATGCATTTTGTTTTAATAAATTATCAGTATTTAGTTCTAATATAATCTTAAAGCAATCCTAATTCTATCTCACTTTTGAATTATAGTTTTTCATGTGTGACGTCATGCTGTTTCTAAATTTCATAAATTCAAATGTGGCATAACGTTTGCCTTTTCGCCATCGTATGTGACGTCATTTTTTTTAATTGCGTTGACGCCTGGACTGATTCGGGTGTGTCTATGCTGTATTGAACTTGGCATCATGTATTCGGGTTTAGTTTTCTGTAATAAGTTAATACTTCAGTTTCATTATGAATATATCTTTCACATTCATTTGTTAAAACTTACTGTTTGCAATAGCATGAATCGTTCTATATAAAAGTGTTCTTATCCCGGGCATAAAAACAATGCCGTATTTGGCAAAACCTTTTCAACTTTTGATCTTCAGTGCTGTACAACTTTGTACTTTTTTCACTTTCGATCTTTTATATCTGGGCGTTATGTATACGGGTTTAGATTTCTGTAATTAGTTAATACTTCAGTTTCATTATGTATATCTCTTTCATATTCATTTGATAAAATTTACTGTTTGCAATAGCATGAATTGTTCTATATAATAACAATGTTCTTATCCCGGGCATACAAACAATGCCGTATTTGGCAAAACCTTTTCAACTTTTGATCTTCAGTGCTGTACAACTTTGTACTTTTTTCACTTTCGATCTTTTATATCTGGGCGTCACTATTGTGTCTTGTGTGGACAAGACGCGTTTTTGGCGTATTGAATTTTAAACCTGATGCTATTTGTTATCTATTAATCATGCTTTTCTTTGTCTAATATGGTCTCCTTTTTATTTGTATTGTAGTCCTGTAATATTATGTTGTCATTTCAATGTTATATTTAACTTTGCCATTAAAGTGCGAGGTTTGGCATGCCATAAAACCAGGTTCAACCCACCACTTTTATTCCCCTTTAAAAGTGTCCTGTACCAAGTCAGGAAGATGGCCATTGTTATAATATTGTTCGTTTCTGTGTGTGTTGCATTTTAACGTTGAGTCGTTTGTGTTTTCTCTTATTTTTGAGATAAGACGTGGCACGGTACTTGTCTATCCCAAATTCATGTATTTGGTTTTGATGTTATATTTGTTATTCTCGTGGTGTTTTGTCTGTTGCTTGGTCCGTTTGTGTGTGTGTTGCGTTTCGGTGTTGTGTTGTTGTTCTCCTCTTATATTTAATGCGTTTCCCTCGGTTTTAGTTTGTTACCCCGATTTTGTTTTTTGTCCATGGATTTATGAGTTTTGAACAGCGGTATACTACTGTTGCCTTTATTTATTCAAAACTTAACTTAGTTTGATTTCAATAAAAGTTGAATTCTTGGAACATTTTTAGATTTTTTATTATGGACCCAGTTTTCAAGTTGGTCCAAATTGGGGTCCAAAATTAAACTTTGTTTGATTTCATTAAAAATTAAATTATTTGAGTCAAAGCTTTTACTTAGATTTTTAATTTTGGGTTCCATTTTCAATTTGGTCTACATTAAAGTCTTAAGGGTCCATTGATTTCATTAAAAGTTGAATTCTAGGGGTTCTTTGATATGCTGAATCTAAAACATGTTTTTAGATTTTTTATTATGGACCCAGTTTTCAGGTTGGTCTAAATTGGGGTCAAAAATTAAACTTTGTTTGATTTCATTAAAAATGAAATTATTTGAGTTCTTTGTTATGCCGAGTAATAATCTTCAATACTTGAAGGATCGCTAGAAACCTAAAGAAGAAGAAGAAAGCTTTTACTTAGATTTTAAATTTTGGGTCCCGTTTTCAATTTGGTCTACATTAAGGTCTTGAGTGTCCAAAACTAAACTTAATTTGATTTCAATAAAAGTTGAATTCTTGGAGTTCTTTGATAAGCTGAATCTAAACATTTTTTAGATTTTTTATTTTGAACCAAGTTTTCAAGTTGGTCCAAATTGGGGTCCTATATTAAACTTTGTTTGAATTTCATAAAAAAATTGAATTAAAATGTATTGGGTTCTTTGATATACCAAATCTCACCATGTACATGTATATGGATTCTTAATTTTTGGTGCCATTTTAAAATTGGTCTACAGTAAGGTCCAAAGGATCTAGAATAAAACTTGAGTTTTGATTTTAACAAAAAATGATTTCTTGGGGTTCTTATATATGCTGAATCTAAACATGTACTTATATTTTTGACTATTGGCCCAGTTTTCAAGTTGGTCCAAATCGGGATCCAAAATTGAACTTTGTTTTATTTCAACAAAAACTGAATATAGCTGAGTCTTGCAATGTATTTAGTTATTGATATTTGGGCCCCTTTATTAAATTGGTCCCCATTGAGGTCAAAAGGGTCAAAAATTTCAACTTTGTTTGATTTATTAAAAATTGAATTATTGGTGTTCTTTGATATGCTGAATCTAACTGTATTTAGATTTTCAATCTTGGGCCCAGGGTCCTTTTTCAAATTGATCTACTTTAAGGTCCAAAGGATCCAAAATTTAATTTAGAGTAATTCTTTAAAAAATTGAATTTTTAGGGTTCTTTGATATGTCAAATCTCACCATGTATTTTAATTTTAGCCTTTTTTTTTTGAGCCCCATTATTAAATTGGTCCACAACATTAAACTTTGTTGGATTTCATCAAAAAAATAATTCTTGGGATTCTTTGATATACTGAAACTTACCATATATATATTTAGTTTTGGGTACTGGACCATAATAGGTTAATTTTTTTTTTAAGTTCAATTGGAACACATTCATTTTGTGTCAAAAACCTATGTTGTGTAAAATATTTAATCACAATCTAATTCAGAGTTGTATAACGCTTGAATGTTGTCCATACTTGTCCCAACTGTTCATTAAGGACAATTTTTACACAATTTCATTATCATGTGTTCTAACTTTAAAAAATCTCCTCTACTGAACCAATTCCAACCAAATTGAAGAAAGTATGACAAAAAACTACATTTTCAAACACTTATCAATGTATATTAAAAAAAACCAAACTATGATGAAATTGGACACTTACACTCTTAAACGGAAGATAAATGCCAAAAAAATAAAGGTGAGCGATTCAGGCTCTTGAGAGCCTCTGGTTTTTTTTTGACAAACTCTTTAATTGGGGCCGATAAACAATTTTTAAAAGTGTTATGTCCCTTGGAAATATTGAATTTGTGGAAAATGGCCTCGTTAGTGCTCTCTTGGATACAATATTTGCCAGATTTTTATAAAATCTATACTTTGTAATTATCAGCAATATCAAACTACTTCTAAAATGGTGGTTGATCAACTTTTTAGCTCACCTGGCCTGAAGGGCCAAGTGAGCTTTCTCCTCATTTTGCATCTGGTGTGGTCCGCCATCGTCGTCCGTCGTCGTTTATTGGACAACCCGTTGTTAGGTTGCTGCCCCTGAATTGGTAATTTTAAGGAAATTATACTGTTTTTTGGCTATTATCTTGAATATTATTATAGAGATAAACTGTAAACAGCAATAATGTTCAGCAAAGTAAGATCTACAAATATGTTTATATGACTAAAATGGTCAGTTGACCCCTTAAGGAGTTATTGCCCTTTATAGTTATTTTTTACCAATTTTTCTTATTTTTTTCTAATCTTTTACAAAAATCTTCTCTAAAACTGCTGGTCCAAATTTAACCATACTTGGCCATAATCATCATTGAGGTATCTAGTTTAAAAATGTGTGCGGTGACCCTGCCAACCAACCAAGATGGCTGCCATGTCTAAAAATAGAACATAGGGTAAAATGTAGATTTTGGCTTATAACTCTGAAACCAAAGCATTAAGGGCAATTCAAACATGGGGGTAAAATTGTTTTGCAAGTCACGATCTATCTGCCCTGAAATTTTCAGATGAATCCGACAACTGGTTGTTGGGTTGCTGCCCCTGAATTGGAAATTTAAGGAAATTTTGCTGTTGTTGGTTATTATCTTGAATATTATTATAGATAGAGAAAAACTGTACACAGCAATAATGTTCAGCAAACTAAGATCCACAAATAAGTTAACATGACCAAAATGGTCATGTGACCCCTTAAGGATGTACACTTCTGAGGAGTCAAATTTTTCCTGTGTTAAACTTTTTAAATGGTCATTATATTTTGGAAGATAAGTGTTTTCTGAAGTGAATTCACAAAAAAAAAATCATAGGCTTGTGCTCTTTTTAAGAGACTATGGCCATCTGAAAAAGGGAAATTTACAGAGTATGAGAAAAATGCTAATTTCCAACAAAAACAGCAATATATGGATTTTTTCAAAATCTATCTAATAAAAATTCATTTTGGACGTTTCATCTTTTTAATACCTTGTATCATAGACAAGAAATCATAAAACACATAATATATATGAATTTTCCAAAACTGTCTGATAAATACTTATTTTGGGCATTTCATCTTTTTAATAATCTGCCTCAAAGACAAAAAAATCATAAAACACAGAGTATAAAAACATACAAATTAATAATTTTCACCCCAAAAATCAGAAATTTTCAACCAAAACAGGCCTAAATTCAAACATTTACATAAAAAATGGCACACTTCCTCTGTTCACTTTTTTCCACAGTTAATATGCAGTTAAGCATAGACAAACATTTTAAGCCAAAAAACATTAGGGGTTAGTGCACATTAAAAAAAGTTCTTAGTTATTTACTATCACCAACCCGCCCCAAAAATCACATTTCTAACAAAAACGCAATATATGGATTTAAAAAAGAAAAATATAATAATAACCGAATTTGGGTGTTTTATCTTTTCAATACCTTGTTTCATGATCAAAAATCATACATCACATATGCAGTTGAAAGCATAATTACACTTAACATTTTAAACAATTTTAAACAATTAGATATGGGTTAGTGTGCGTTTTAAAAAGTTTCATGATATTTACTATCCTGCCCCAAAAATCTCATGCTGTGCAAATACAGCACGTCGACTAATTATGTGTTATTAGATTAGTCTATAATTTTCAGATAAGATAGATATTTTTATTCTGAAACTCCCCCATTAAAGATATTTGTCCATCTGTCACATTTATTTAGGTTTAAAGCCTAAAAATAGCCAAAGTTATAAATTCAAGGGAAATAATCCCAAATTATATATATATATATAAGACAAAGATTTTTTTCAAAATATAAATACCTTGTTCCCGCTACAGAAAGCCCAAACAAGAATAAAATGCAATAAAGTTCACCGTTAAAGAAAGACGTAAAACAACAATAAAATGCAGCAGTCATTTTATTTAAAATAGTTTTTTTTTTATATCTAAAATCAAAGATTTTACAAGAAAACACACCAAGAAGTTAACCTTTGACCAACAACTTTATACAAGAATTATGACACATCCTCTGTTGATTTATATACGTGTCAAGTATAAACACTGAAAGCATAAGGGTTTTCAGTTATAGAGCATACACGATCTTTACCATACATAGGACATAGGTTTCTGAACTGTAAATTAATTTAGTTAGTTTTTGACCTTTGACCTATAAAGTTGAATTAAATTATAGAACACTCTTACAGACAGATGGACAGAAAATTTTTATACAAATATAATGTTATTGCCCTTTATAGTCAACCTTTTAATAATTTTGTAAATTTTGTAAATTTTTGTAAATTTAAAAAAAATATTTTCCTCTTTAACTAATGGGCCAAGTTCATTATAAATCGACAGCAGCCCACAGTTCAAAACTTAAGTTAATTGACCTTTTCCCAAATTGTCTTATTTATGTGAAACTAAATATATATATTTTTTTCTGTTTTTTACAAATACGGGAGGAGTCCAGACCGCCAGCACAGCTCCACAGTTCAAAAGTTAAGTATACCTTTATGTTAATGGACCCTTTTTCCAAAATTGTCGTATTAATGTGGAACTAATGTGCACTTTGTTTTTTTTTGCAGATACAGACCTACAGACCTACAGACAAGACGGAAGGGGTCCAGACCGCCACTGCGCAGACTCCACAGCTCAAAAGTTAAGTAGACCTTAATGTTAGTGGACCCTTTTTCCAAAATTGTCGAATTAATGTGGAACTAATGTGCACTTTGTTTTTTTCTTGCAGATACAGACCTACAGACCTACAGACAAGACGGAAGGGGTCCAGACCGCCACTGCGCAGACTCCACAGCTCAAAAGTTAAGTAGACCTTAATGTTAGTGGACCCTTTTTCCAAAATTGTCGAATTAATGTGGAACTAATGTGCACTTTGTTTTTTTCTTGCAGATACAGACCTACAGACAAGACGGAAGGGGTCAAGACCGCTACTGCGCAGACTCCCCAGCTCAAAAGTTAAGTAGACCTTAATGTTAGTGGACCCTTTTTCCAAAATTGTCGTATTAATGTGGAACTAATGTGCACTTTGTTTTTTTCTTGCAGATACAGACCTACAGACCTACAGACAAGACGGAAGGGGTCCAGACCGCCACTGCGCAGACTCCCCAGCTCAAAAGTTAAGTAGACCTTAATGTTAGTGGCCCCTTTTTCCAAAATTGTCGTATTAATGTGGAACTAATGTGCACTTTGATTTTTTCTTGCAGATACAGACCTACAGACAAGACGGAAGGGGTCCAGACGGCCACTGCGCAGACTCCCCAGCTCAAAAGTTAAGTAGACCTTAATGTTAGTGGACCCTTTTTCCAAAATTGTCGTATTAATGTGGAACTAATGTGCACTTTGTTTTTTTCTTTCAGATACAGACCTACAGACAAGACGGAAGGGGTCCAGACCGCCACTGCGCAGACTCCCCAGCTCAAAAGTTAAGTAGACCTTAATGTTAGTGGCCCCTTTTTCCAAAATTGTCGTATTAATGTGGAACTAATGTGCACTTTGTTTTTTTCTTGCAGATACAGACCTACAGACCTACAGACAAGACGGAAGGGGTCCAGACCGCCACTGCGCAGACTACCCAGCTCAAGAGTTAAGTAGACCTTAATGTTAGTGGCCCCTTTTTCCAAAATTGTCGTATTAATGTGGAACTAATGTGCACTTTGTTTTTTTCTTGCAGATACAGACCTACAGACCTACAGACAAGACGGAAGGGGTCCAGACCGTCACTGCGCAGACTCCCCAGCTCAAGAGTTAAGTAGACCTTAATGTTAGTGGCCCCTTTTTCCAAAATTGTCGTATTAATGTGGAACTAATGTGCACTTTGTTTTTTTCTTGCAGATACAGACCTACAGACCTACAGACAAGACGGAAGGGGTCCAGACCGCCACTGCGCAGACTCCCCAGCTCAAGAGTTAAGTAGACCTTAATGTTAGTGGCCCCTTTTTCCAAAATTGTCGTATTAATGTGGAACTAATGTGCACTTTGTTTTTTTCTTGCAGATACAGACCTACAGACCTACAGACAAGACGGAAGGGGTCCAGACCGCCACTGCGCAGACTCCCCAGCTCAAGAGTTAAGTAGACCTTAATGTTAGTGGCCCCTTTTTCCAAAATTGTCGTATTAATGTGGAACTAATGTGCACTTTGTTTTTTTCTTGCAGATACAGACCTACAGACAAGACAGAAGGGGTCCAGACCGCCACTGCGCAGACTCCCCAGCTCAAGAGTTAAGTAGACCTTAATGTTAGTGGCCCCTTTTTCCAAAATTGTCGTATTAATGTGGAACTAATGTGCACTTTGTTTTTTTCTTGCAGATACAGACCTACAGACCTACAGACAAGACGGAAGGGGTCCAGACCGCCACTGCGCAGACTCCCCAGCTCAAGAGTTAAGTAGACCTTAATGTTAGTGGCCCCTTTTTCCAAAATTGTCGTATTAATGTGGAACTAATGTGCACTTTGTTTTTTTCTTGCAGATACAGACCTACAGACCTACAGACAAGACGGAAGGGGTCCAGACCGCCACTGCGCAGACTCCCCAGCTCAAGAGTTAAGTAGACCTTAATGTTAGTGGCCCCTTTTTCCAAAATTGTCGTATTAATGTGGAACTAATGTGCACTTTGTTTTTTTCTTGCAGATACAGACCTACAGACCTACAGACAAGACGGAAGGGGTCCAGACCGCCACTGCGCAGACTCCCCAGCTCAAGAGTTAAGTAGACCTTAATGTTAGTGGCCCCTTTTTCCAAAATTGTCGTATTAATGTGGAACTAATGTGCACTTTGTTTTTTTCTTGCAGATACAGACCTACAGACCTACAGACAAGACGGAAGGGGTCCAGACCGCCACTGCGCAGACTCCCCAGCTCAAGAGTTAAGTAGACCTTAATGTTAGTGGCCCCTTTTTCCAAAATTGTCGTATTAATGTGGAACTAATGTGCACTTTGTTTTTTTCTTGCAGATACAGACCTACAGACCTACAGACCTACAGACAAGACGGAAGGGGTCCAGACCGCCACTGCGCAGACTCCCCAGCTCAAGAGTTAAGTAGACCTTAATGTTAGTGGCCCCTTTTTCCAAAATTGTCGTATTAATGTGGAACTAATGTGCACTTTGTTTTTTTCTTGCAGATACAGACCTACAGACCTACAGACAAGACGGAAGGGGTCCAGACCGCCACTGCGCAGACTCCCCAGCTCAAGAGTTAAGTAGACCTTAATGTTAGTGGCCCCTTTTTCCAAAATTGTCGTATTAATGTGGAACTAATGTGCACTTTGTTTTTTTCTTGCAGATACAGACCTACAGACCTACAGACAAGACGGAAGGGGTCCAGACCGCCACTGCGCAGACTCCCCAGCTCAAGAGTTAAGTAGACCTTAATGTTAGTGGCCCCTTTTTCCAAAATTGTCGTATTAATGTGGAACTAATGTGCACTTTGTTTTTTTCTTGCAGATACAGACCTACAGACCTACAGACAAGACGGAAGGGGTCCAGACCGCCACTGCGCAGACTCCCCAGCTCAAGAGTTAAGTAGACCTTAATGTTAGTGGCCCCTTTTTCCAAAATTGTCGTATTAATGTGGAACTAATGTGCACTTTGTTTTTTTCTTGCAGATACAGACCTACAGACCTACAGACAAGACGGAAGGGGTCCAGACCGCCACTGCGCAGACTCCCCAGCTCAAGAGTTAAGTAGACCTTAATGTTAGTGGCCCCTTTTTCCAAAATTGTCGTATTAATGTGGAACTAATGTGCACTTTGTTTTTTTCTTGCAGATACAGACCTACAGACCTACAGACAAGACGGAAGGGGTCCAGACCGCCACTGCGCAGACTCCCCAGCTCAAGAGTTAAGTAGACCTTAATGTTAGTGGCCCCTTTTTCCAAAATTGTCGTATTAATGTGGAACTAATGTGCACTTTGTTTTTTTCTTGCAGATACAGACCTACAGACCTACAGACAAGACGGAAGGGGTCCAGACCGCCACTGCGCAGACTCCCCAGCTCAAGAGTTAAGTAGACCTTAATGTTAGTGGCCCCTTTTTCCAAAATTGTCGTATTAATGTGGAACTAATGTGCACTTTGTTTTTTTCTTGCAGATACAGACCTACAGACCTACAGACAAGACGGAAGGGGTCCAGACCGCCACTGCGCAGACTCCCCAGCTCAAGAGTTAAGTAGACCTTAATGTTAGTGGCCCCTTTTTCCAAAATTGTCGTATTAATGTGGAACTAATGTGCACTTTGTTTTTTTCTTGCAGATACAGACCTACAGACCTACAGACAAGACGGAAGGGGTCCAGACCGCCACTGCGCAGACTCCCCAGCTCAAGAGTTAAGTAGACCTTAATGTTAGTGGCCCCTTTTTCCAAAATTGTCGTATTAATGTGGAACTAATGTGCACTTTGTTTTTTTCTTGCAGATACAGACCTACAGACCTACAGACAAGACGGAAGGGGTCCAGACCGCCACTGCGCAGACTCCCCAGCTCAAGAGTTAAGTAGACCTTAATGTTAGTGGCCCCTTTTTCCAAAATTGTCGTATTAATGTGGAACTAATGTGCACTTTGTTTTTTTCTTGCAGATACAGACCTACAGACCTACAGACAAGACGGAAGGGGTCCAGACCGCCACTGCGCAGACTCCCCAGCTCAAGAGTTAAGTAGACCTTAATGTTAGTGGCCCCTTTTTCCAAAATTGTCGTATTAATGTGGAACTAATGTGCACTTTGTTTTTTTCTTGCAGATACAGACCTACAGACCTACAGACAAGACGGAAGGGGTCCAGACCGCCACTGCGCAGACTCCCCAGCTCAAGAGTTAAGTAGACCTTAATGTTAGTGGCCCCTTTTTCCAAAATTGTCGTATTAATGTGGAACTAATGTGCACTTTGTTTTTTTCTTGCAGATACAGACCTACAGACCTACAGACAAGACGGAAGGGGTCCAGACCGCCACTGCGCAGACTCCCCAGCTCAAGAGTTAAGTAGACCTTAATGTTAGTGGCCCCTTTTTCCAAAATTGTCGTATTAATGTGGAACTAATGTGCACTTTGTTTTTTTCTTGCAGATACAGACCTACAGACCTACAGACAAGACGGAAGGGGTCCAGACCGCCACTGCGCAGACTCCCCAGCTCAAGAGTTAAGTAGACCTTAATGTTAGTGGCCCCTTTTTCCAAAATTGTCGTATTAATGTGGAACTAATGTGCACTTTGTTTTTTTCTTGCAGATACAGACCTACAGACCTACAGACAAGACGGAAGGGGTCCAGACCGCCACTGCGCAGACTCCCCAGCTCAAGAGTTAAGTAGACCTTAATGTTAGTGGCCCCTTTTTCCAAAATTGTCGTATTAATGTGGAACTAATGTGCACTTTGTTTTTTTCTTGCAGATACAGACCTACAGACCTACAGACAAGACGGAAGGGGTCCAGACCGCCACTGCGCAGACTCCCCAGCTCAAGAGTTAAGTAGACCTTAATGTTAGTGGCCCCTTTTTCCAAAATTGTCGTATTAATGTGGAACTAATGTGCACTTTGTTTTTTTCTTGCAGATACAGACCTACAGACCTACAGACAAGACGGAAGGGGTCCAGACCGCCACTGCGCAGACTCCCCAGCTCAAGAGTTAAGTAGACCTTAATGTTAGTGGCCCCTTTTTCCAAAATTGTCGTATTAATGTGGAACTAATGTGCACTTTGTTTTTTTCTTGCAGATACAGACCTACAGACCTACAGACAAGACGGAAGGGGTCCAGACCGCCACTGCGCAGACTCCCCAGCTCAAGAGTTAAGTAGACCTTAATGTTAGTGGCCCCTTTTTCCAAAATTGTCGTATTAATGTGGAACTAATGTGCACTTTGTTTTTTTCTTGCAGATACAGACCTACAGACCTACAGACAAGACGGAAGGGGTCCAGACCGCCACTGCGCAGACTCCCCAGCTCAAGAGTTAAGTAGACCTTAATGTTAGTGGCCCCTTTTTCCAAAATTGTCGTATTAATGTGGAACTAATGTGCACTTTGTTTTTTTCTTGCAGATACAGACCTACAGACCTACAGACAAGACGGAAGGGGTCCAGACCGCCACTGCGCAGACTCCCCAGCTCAAGAGTTAAGTAGACCTTAATGTTAGTGGCCCCTTTTTCCAAAATTGTCGTATTAATGTGGAACTAATGTGCACTTTGTTTTTTTCTTGCAGATACAGACCTACAGACCTACAGACAAGACGGAAGGGGTCCAGACCGCCACTGCGCAGACTCCCCAGCTCAAGAGTTAAGTAGACCTTAATGTTAGTGGCCCCTTTTTCCAAAATTGTCGTATTAATGTGGAACTAATGTGCACTTTGTTTTTTTCTTGCAGATACAGACCTACAGACCTACAGACAAGACGGAAGGGGTCCAGACCGCCACTGCGCAGACTCCCCAGCTCAAGAGTTAAGTAGACCTTAATGTTAGTGGCCCCTTTTTCCAAAATTGTCGTATTAATGTGGAACTAATGTGCACTTTGTTTTTTTCTTGCAGATACAGACCTACAGACCTACAGACAAGACGGAAGGGGTCCAGACCGCCACTGCGCAGACTCCCCAGCTCAAGAGTTAAGTAGACCTTAATGTTAGTGGCCCCTTTTTCCAAAATTGTCGTATTAATGTGGAACTAATGTGCACTTTGTTTTTTTCTTGCAGATACAGACCTACAGACCTACAGACAAGACGGAAGGGGTCCAGACCGCCACTGCGCAGACTCCCCAGCTCAAGAGTTAAGTAGACCTTAATGTTAGTGGCCCCTTTTTCCAAAATTGTCGTATTAATGTGGAACTAATGTGCACTTTGTTTTTTTCTTGCAGATACAGACCTACAGACCTACAGACAAGACGGAAGGGGTCCAGACCGCCACTGCGCAGACTCCCCAGCTCAAGAGTTAAGTAGACCTTAATGTTAGTGGCCCCTTTTTCCAAAATTGTCGTATTAATGTGGAACTAATGTGCACTTTGTTTTTTTCTTGCAGATACAGACCTACAGACCTACAGACAAGACGGAAGGGGTCCAGACCGCCACTGCGCAGACTCCCCAGCTCAAGAGTTAAGTAGACCTTAATGTTAGTGGCCCCTTTTTCCAAAATTGTCGTATTAATGTGGAACTAATGTGCACTTTGTTTTTTTCTTGCAGATACAGACCTACAGACCTACAGACAAGACGGAAGGGGTCCAGACCGCCACTGCGCAGACTCCCCAGCTCAAGAGTTAAGTAGACCTTAATGTTAGTGGCCCCTTTTTCCAAAATTGTCGTATTAATGTGGAACTAATGTGCACTTTGTTTTTTTCTTGCAGATACAGACCTACAGACCTACAGACAAGACGGAAGGGGTCCAGACCGCCACTGCGCAGACTCCCCAGCTCAAGAGTTAAGTAGACCTTAATGTTAGTGGCCCCTTTTTCCAAAATTGTCGTATTAATGTGGAACTAATGTGCACTTTGTTTTTTTCTTGCAGATACAGACCTACAGACCTACAGACAAGACGGAAGGGGTCCAGACCGCCACTGCGCAGACTCCCCAGCTCAAGAGTTAAGTAGACCTTAATGTTAGTGGCCCCTTTTTCCAAAATTGTCGTATTAATGTGGAACTAATGTGCACTTTGTTTTTTTCTTGCAGATACAGACCTACAGACCTACAGACAAGACGGAAGGGGTCCAGACCGCCACTGCGCAGACTCCCCAGCTCAAGAGTTAAGTAGACCTTAATGTTAGTGGCCCCTTTTTCCAAAATTGTCGTATTAATGTGGAACTAATGTGCACTTTGTTTTTTTCTTGCAGATACAGACCTACAGACCTACAGACAAGACGGAAGGGGTCCAGACCGCCACTGCGCAGACTCCCCAGCTCAAGAGTTAAGTAGACCTTAATGTTAGTGGCCCCTTTTTCCAAAATTGTCGTATTAATGTGGAACTAATGTGCACTTTGTTTTTTTCTTGCAGATACAGACCTACAGACCTACAGACAAGACGGAAGGGGTCCAGACCGCCACTGCGCAGACTCCCCAGCTCAAGAGTTAAGTAGACCTTAATGTTAGTGGCCCCTTTTTCCAAAATTGTCGTATTAATGTGGAACTAATGTGCACTTTGTTTTTTTCTTGCAGATACAGACCTACAGACCTACAGACAAGACGGAAGGGGTCCAGACCGCCACTGCGCAGACTCCCCAGCTCAAGAGTTAAGTAGACCTTAATGTTAGTGGCCCCTTTTTCCAAAATTGTCGTATTAATGTGGAACTAATGTGCACTTTGTTTTTTTCTTGCAGATACAGACCTACAGACCTACAGACAAGACGGAAGGGGTCCAGACCGCCACTGCGCAGACTCCCCAGCTCAAGAGTTAAGTAGACCTTAATGTTAGTGGCCCCTTTTTCCAAAATTGTCGTATTAATGTGGAACTAATGTGCACTTTGTTTTTTTCTTGCAGATACAGACCTACAGACCTACAGACAAGACGGAAGGGGTCCAGACCGCCACTGCGCAGACTCCCCAGCTCAAGAGTTAAGTAGACCTTAATGTTAGTGGCCCCTTTTTCCAAAATTGTCGTATTAATGTGGAACTAATGTGCACTTTGTTTTTTTCTTGCAGATACAGACCTACAGACCTACAGACAAGACGGAAGGGGTCCAGACCGCCACTGCGCAGACTCCCCAGCTCAAGAGTTAAGTAGACCTTAATGTTAGTGGCCCCTTTTTCCAAAATTGTCGTATTAATGTGGAACTAATGTGCACTTTGTTTTTTTCTTGCAGATACAGACCTACAGACCTACAGACAAGACGGAAGGGGTCCAGACCGCCACTGCGCAGACTCCCCAGCTCAAGAGTTAAGTAGACCTTAATGTTAGTGGCCCCTTTTTCCAAAATTGTCGTATTAATGTGGAACTAATGTGCACTTTGTTTTTTTCTTGCAGATACAGACCTACAGACCTACAGACAAGACGGAAGGGGTCCAGACCGCCACTGCGCAGACTCCCCAGCTCAAGAGTTAAGTAGACCTTAATGTTAGTGGCCCCTTTTTCCAAAATTGTCGTATTAATGTGGAACTAATGTGCACTTTGTTTTTTTCTTGCAGATACAGACCTACAGACCTACAGACAAGACGGAAGGGGTCCAGACCGCCACTGCGCAGACTCCCCAGCTCAAGAGTTAAGTAGACCTTAATGTTAGTGGCCCCTTTTTCCAAAATTGTCGTATTAATGTGGAACTAATGTGCACTTTGTTTTTTTCTTGCAGATACAGACCTACAGACCTACAGACAAGACGGAAGGGGTCCAGACCGCCACTGCGCAGACTCCCCAGCTCAAGAGTTAAGTAGACCTTAATGTTAGTGGCCCCTTTTTCCAAAATTGTCGTATTAATGTGGAACTAATGTGCACTTTGTTTTTTTCTTGCAGATACAGACCTACAGACCTACAGACAAGACGGAAGGGGTCCAGACCGCCACTGCGCAGACTCCCCAGCTCAAGAGTTAAGTAGACCTTAATGTTAGTGGCCCCTTTTTCCAAAATTGTCGTATTAATGTGGAACTAATGTGCACTTTGTTTTTTTCTTGCAGATACAGACCTACAGACCTACAGACAAGACGGAAGGGGTCCAGACCGCCACTGCGCAGACTCCCCAGCTCAAGAGTTAAGTAGACCTTAATGTTAGTGGCCCCTTTTTCCAAAATTGTCGTATTAATGTGGAACTAATGTGCACTTTGTTTTTTTCTTGCAGATACAGACCTACAGACCTACAGACAAGACGGAAGGGGTCCAGACCGCCACTGCGCAGACTCCCCAGCTCAAGAGTTAAGTAGACCTTAATGTTAGTGGCCCCTTTTTCCAAAATTGTCGTATTAATGTGGAACTAATGTGCACTTTGTTTTTTTCTTGCAGATACAGACCTACAGACCTACAGACAAGACGGAAGGGGTCCAGACCGCCACTGCGCAGACTCCCCAGCTCAAGAGTTAAGTAGACCTTAATGTTAGTGGCCCCTTTTTCCAAAATTGTCGTATTAATGTGGAACTAATGTGCACTTTGTTTTTTTCTTGCAGATACAGACCTACAGACCTACAGACAAGACGGAAGGGGTCCAGACCGCCACTGCGCAGACTCCCCAGCTCAAGAGTTAAGTAGACCTTAATGTTAGTGGCCCCTTTTTCCAAAATTGTCGTATTAATGTGGAACTAATGTGCACTTTGTTTTTTTCTTGCAGATACAGACCTACAGACCTACAGACAAGACGGAAGGGGTCCAGACCGCCACTGCGCAGACTCCCCAGCTCAAGAGTTAAGTAGACCTTAATGTTAGTGGCCCCTTTTTCCAAAATTGTCGTATTAATGTGGAACTAATGTGCACTTTGTTTTTTTCTTGCAGATACAGACCTACAGACCTACAGACAAGACGGAAGGGGTCCAGACCGCCACTGCGCAGACTCCCCAGCTCAAGAGTTAAGTAGACCTTAATGTTAGTGGCCCCTTTTTCCAAAATTGTCGTATTAATGTGGAACTAATGTGCACTTTGTTTTTTTCTTGCAGATACAGACCTACAGACCTACAGACAAGACGGAAGGGGTCCAGACCGCCACTGCGCAGACTCCCCAGCTCAAGAGTTAAGTAGACCTTAATGTTAGTGGCCCCTTTTTCCAAAATTGTCGTATTAATGTGGAACTAATGTGCACTTTGTTTTTTTCTTGCAGATACAGACCTACAGACCTACAGACAAGACGGAAGGGGTCCAGACCGCCACTGCGCAGACTCCCCAGCTCAAGAGTTAAGTAGACCTTAATGTTAGTGGCCCCTTTTTCCAAAATTGTCGTATTAATGTGGAACTAATGTGCACTTTGTTTTTTCTTGCAGATACAGACCTACAGACCTACAGACAAGACGGAAGGGGTCCAGACCGCCACTGCGCAGACTCCCCAGCTCAAGAGTTAAGTAGACCTTAATGTTAGTGGCCCCTTTTTCCAAAATTGTCGTATTAATGTGGAACTAATGTGCACTTTGTTTTTTTCTTGCAGATACAGACCTACAGACCTACAGACAAGACGGAAGGGGTCCAGACCGCCACTGCGCAGACTCCCCAGCTCAAGAGTTAAGTAGACCTTAATGTTAGTGGCCCCTTTTTCCAAAATTGTCGTATTAATGTGGAACTAATGTGCACTTTGTTTTTTTCTTGCAGATACAGACCTACAGACCTACAGACAAGACGGAAGGGGTCCAGACCGCCACTGCGCAGACTCCCCAGCTCAAGAGTTAAGTGGACCTTAATGTTAGTGGCCCCTTTTTCCAAAATTGTCGTATTAATGTGGAACTAATGTGCACTTTGTTTTTTTCTTGCAGATACAGACCTACAGACCTACAGACAAGACGGAAGGGGTCCAGACCGCCACTGCGCAGACTCCCCAGCTCAAGAGTTAAGTAGACCTTAATGTTAGTGGCCCCTTTTTCCAAAATTGTCGTATTAATGTGGAACTAATGTGCACTTTGTTTTTTTCTTGCAGATACAGACCTACAGACCTACAGACAAGACGGAAGGGGTCCAGACCGCCACTGCGCAGACTCCCCAGCTCAAGAGTTAAGTAGACCTTAATGTTAGTGGCCCCTTTTTCCAAAATTGTCGTATTAATGTGGAACTAATGTGCACTTTGTTTTTTTCTTGCAGATACAGACCTACAGACCTACAGACAAGACGGAAGGGGTCCAGACCGCCACTGCGCAGACTCCCCAGCTCAAGAGTTAAGTAGACCTTAATGTTAGTGGCCCCTTTTTCCAAAATTGTCGTATTAATGTGGAACTAATGTGCACTTTGTTTTTTTCTTGCAGATACAGACCTACAGACCTACAGACAAGACGGAAGGGGTCCAGACCGCCACTGCGCAGACTCCCCAGCTCAAGAGTTAAGTAGACCTTAATGTTAGTGGCCCCTTTTTCCAAAATTGTCGTATTAATGTGGAACTAATGTGCACTTTGTTTTTTTCTTGCAGATACAGACCTACAGACCTACAGACAAGACGGAAGGGGTCCAGACCGCCACTGCGCAGACTCCCCAGCTCAAGAGTTAAGTAGACCTTAATGTTAGTGGCCCCTTTTTCCAAAATTGTCGTATTAATGTGGAACTAATGTGCACTTTGTTTTTTTCTTGCAGATACAGACCTACAGACCTACAGACAAGACGGAAGGGGTCCAGACCGCCACTGCGCAGACTCCCCAGCTCAAGAGTTAAGTAGACCTTAATGTTAGTGGCCCCTTTTTCCAAAATTGTCGTATTAATGTGGAACTAATGTGCACTTTGTTTTTTTCTTGCAGATACAGACCTACAGACCTACAGACAAGACGGAAGGGGTCCAGACCGCCACTGCGCAGACTCCCCAGCTCAAGAGTTAAGTAGACCTTAATGTTAGTGGCCCCTTTTTCCAAAATTGTCGTATTAATGTGGAACTAATGTGCACTTTGTTTTTTTCTTGCAGATACAGACCTACAGACCTACAGACAAGACGGAAGGGGTCCAGACCGCCACTGCGCAGACTCCCCAGCTCAAGAGTTAAGTAGACCTTAATGTTAGTGGCCCCTTTTTCCAAAATTGTCGTATTAATGTGGAACTAATGTGCACTTTGTTTTTTTCTTGCAGATACAGACCTACAGACCTACAGACAAGACGGAAGGGGTCCAGACCGCCACTGCGCAGACTCCCCAGCTCAAGAGTTAAGTAGACCTTAATGTTAGTGGCCCCTTTTTCCAAAATTGTCGTATTAATGTGGAACTAATGTGCACTTTGTTTTTTTCTTGCAGATACAGACCTACAGACCTACAGACAAGACGGAAGGGGTCCAGACCGCCACTGCGCAGACTCCCCAGCTCAAGAGTTAAGTAGACCTTAATGTTAGTGGCCCCTTTTTCCAAAATTGTCGTATTAATGTGGAACTAATGTGCACTTTGTTTTTTTCTTGCAGATACAGACCTACAGACCTACAGACAAGACGGAAGGGGTCCAGACCGCCACTGCGCAGACTCCCCAGCTCAAGAGTTAAGTAGACCTTAATGTTAGTGGCCCCTTTTTCCAAAATTGTCGTATTAATGTGGAACTAATGTGCACTTTGTTTTTTTCTTGCAGATACAGACCTACAGACCTACAGACAAGACGGAAGGGGTCCAGACCGCCACTGCGCAGACTCCCCAGCTCAAGAGTTAAGTAGACCTTAATGTTAGTGGCCCCTTTTTCCAAAATTGTCGTATTAATGTGGAACTAATGTGCACTTTGTTTTTTTCTTGCAGATACAGACCTACAGACCTACAGACAAGACGGAAGGGGTCCAGACCGCCACTGCGCAGACTCCCCAGCTCAAGAGTTAAGTAGACCTTAATGTTAGTGGCCCCTTTTTCCAAAATTGTCGTATTAATGTGGAACTAATGTGCACTTTGTTTTTTTCTTGCAGATACAGACCTACAGACCTACAGACAAGACGGAAGGGGTCCAGACCGCCACTGCGCAGACTCCCCAGCTCAAGAGTTAAGTAGACCTTAATGTTAGTGGCCCCTTTTTCCAAAATTGTCGTATTAATGTGGAACTAATGTGCACTTTGTTTTTTTCTTGCAGATACAGACCTACAGACCTACAGACAAGACGGAAGGGGTCCAGACCGCCACTGCGCAGACTCCCCAGCTCAAGAGTTAAGTAGACCTTAATGTTAGTGGCCCCTTTTTCCAAAATTGTCGTATTAATGTGGAACTAATGTGCACTTTGTTTTTTTCTTGCAGATACAGACCTACAGACCTACAGACAAGACGGAAGGGGTCCAGACCGCCACTGCGCAGACTCCCCAGCTCAAGAGTTAAGTAGACCTTAATGTTAGTGGCCCCTTTTTCCAAAATTGTCGTATTAATGTGGAACTAATGTGCACTTTGTTTTTTTCTTGCAGATACAGACCTACAGACCTACAGACAAGACGGAAGGGGTCCAGACCGCCACTGCGCAGACTCCCCAGCTCAAGAGTTAAGTAGACCTTAATGTTAGTGGCCCCTTTTTCCAAAATTGTCGTATTAATGTGGAACTAATGTGCACTTTGTTTTTTTCTTGCAGATACAGACCTACAGACCTACAGACAAGACGGAAGGGGTCCAGACCGCCACTGCGCAGACTCCCCAGCTCAAGAGTTAAGTAGACCTTAATGTTAGTGGCCCCTTTTTCCAAAATTGTCGTATTAATGTGGAACTAATGTGCACTTTGTTTTTTTCTTGCAGATACAGACCTACAGACCTACAGACAAGACGGAAGGGGTCCAGACCGCCACTGCGCAGACTCCCCAGCTCAAGAGTTAAGTAGACCTTAATGTTAGTGGCCCCTTTTTCCAAAATTGTCGTATTAATGTGGAACTAATGTGCACTTTGTTTTTTTCTTGCAGATACAGACCTACAGACCTACAGACAAGACGGAAGGGGTCCAGACCGCCACTGCGCAGACTCCCCAGCTCAAGAGTTAAGTAGACCTTAATGTTAGTGGCCCCTTTTTCCAAAATTGTCGTATTAATGTGGAACTAATGTGCACTTTGTTTTTTTCTTGCAGATACAGACCTACAGACCTACAGACAAGACGGAAGGGGTCCAGACCGCCACTGCGCAGACTCCCCAGCTCAAGAGTTAAGTAGACCTTAATGTTAGTGGCCCCTTTTTCCAAAATTGTCGTATTAATGTGGAACTAATGTGCACTTTGTTTTTTTCTTGCAGATACAGACCTACAGACCTACAGACAAGACGGAAGGGGTCCAGACCGCCACTGCGCAGACTCCCCAGCTCAAGAGTTAAGTAGACCTTAATGTTAGTGGCCCCTTTTTCCAAAATTGTCGTATTAATGTGGAACTAATGTGCACTTTGTTTTTTTCTTGCAGATACAGACCTACAGACCTACAGACAAGACGGAAGGGGTCCAGACCGCCACTGCGCAGACTCCCCAGCTCAAGAGTTAAGTAGACCTTAATGTTAGTGGCCCCTTTTTCCAAAATTGTCGTATTAATGTGGAACTAATGTGCACTTTGTTTTTTTCTTGCAGATACAGACCTACAGACCTACAGACAAGACGGAAGGGGTCCAGACCGCCACTGCGCAGACTCCCCAGCTCAAGAGTTAAGTAGACCTTAATGTTAGTGGCCCCTTTTTCCAAAATTGTCGTATTAATGTGGAACTAATGTGCACTTTGTTTTTTTCTTGCAGATACAGACCTACAGACCTACAGACAAGACGGAAGGGGTCCAGACCGCCACTGCGCAGACTCCCCAGCTCAAGAGTTAAGTAGACCTTAATGTTAGTGGCCCCTTTTTCCAAAATTGTCGTATTAATGTGGAACTAATGTGCACTTTGTTTTTTTCTTGCAGATACAGACCTACAGACCTACAGACAAGACGGAAGGGGTCCAGACCGCCACTGCGCAGACTCCCCAGCTCAAGAGTTAAGTAGACCTTAATGTTAGTGGCCCCTTTTTCCAAAATTGTCGTATTAATGTGGAACTAATGTGCACTTTGTTTTTTTCTTGCAGATACAGACCTACAGACCTACAGACAAGACGGAAGGGGTCCAGACCGCCACTGCGCAGACTCCCCAGCTCAAGAGTTAAGTAGACCTTAATGTTAGTGGCCCCTTTTTCCAAAATTGTCGTATTAATGTGGAACTAATGTGCACTTTGTTTTTTTCTTGCAGATACAGACCTACAGACCTACAGACAAGACGGAAGGGGTCCAGACCGCCACTGCGCAGACTCCCCAGCTCAAGAGTTAAGTAGACCTTAATGTTAGTGGCCCCTTTTTCCAAAATTGTCGTATTAATGTGGAACTAATGTGCACTTTGTTTTTTTCTTGCAGATACAGACCTACAGACCTACAGACAAGACGGAAGGGGTCCAGACCGCCACTGCGCAGACTCCCCAGCTCAAGAGTTAAGTAGACCTTAATGTTAGTGGCCCCTTTTTCCAAAATTGTCGTATTAATGTGGAACTAATGTGCACTTTGTTTTTTTCTTGCAGATACAGACCTACAGACCTACAGACAAGACGGAAGGGGTCCAGACCGCCACTGCGCAGACTCCCCAGCTCAAGAGTTAAGTAGACCTTAATGTTAGTGGCCCCTTTTTCCAAAATTGTCGTATTAATGTGGAACTAATGTGCACTTTGTTTTTTTCTTGCAGATACAGACCTACAGACCTACAGACAAGACGGAAGGGGTCCAGACCGCCACTGCGCAGACTCCCCAGCTCAAGAGTTAAGTAGACCTTAATGTTAGTGGCCCCTTTTTCCAAAATTGTCGTATTAATGTGGAACTAATGTGCACTTTGTTTTTTTCTTGCAGATACAGACCTACAGACCTACAGACAAGACGGAAGGGGTCCAGACCGCCACTGCGCAGACTCCCCAGCTCAAGAGTTAAGTAGACCTTAATGTTAGTGGCCCCTTTTTCCAAAATTGTCGTATTAATGTGGAACTAATGTGCACTTTGTTTTTTTCTTGCAGATACAGACCTACAGACCTACAGACAAGACGGAAGGGGTCCAGACCGCCACTGCGCAGACTCCCCAGCTCAAGAGTTAAGTAGACCTTAATGTTAGTGGCCCCTTTTTCCAAAATTGTCGTATTAATGTGGAACTAATGTGCACTTTGTTTTTTTCTTGCAGATACAGACCTACAGACCTACAGACAAGACGGAAGGGGTCCAGACCGCCACTGCGCAGACTCCCCAGCTCAAGAGTTAAGTAGACCTTAATGTTAGTGGCCCCTTTTTCCAAAATTGTCGTATTAATGTGGAACTAATGTGCACTTTGTTTTTTTCTTGCAGATACAGACCTACAGACCTACAGACAAGACGGAAGGGGTCCAGACCGCCACTGCGCAGACTCCCCAGCTCAAGAGTTAAGTAGACCTTAATGTTAGTGGCCCCTTTTTCCAAAATTGTCGTATTAATGTGGAACTAATGTGCACTTTGTTTTTTTCTTGCAGATACAGACCTACAGACCTACAGACAAGACGGAAGGGGTCCAGACCGCCACTGCGCAGACTCCCCAGCTCAAGAGTTAAGTAGACCTTAATGTTAGTGGCCCCTTTTTCCAAAATTGTCGTATTAATGTGGAACTAATGTGCACTTTGTTTTTTTCTTGCAGATACAGACCTACAGACCTACAGACAAGACGGAAGGGGTCCAGACCGCCACTGCGCAGACTCCCCAGCTCAAGAGTTAAGTAGACCTTAATGTTAGTGGCCCCTTTTTCCAAAATTGTCGTATTAATGTGGAACTAATGTGCACTTTGTTTTTTTCTTGCAGATACAGACCTACAGACCTACAGACAAGACGGAAGGGGTCCAGACCGCCACTGCGCAGACTCCCCAGCTCAAGAGTTAAGTAGACCTTAATGTTAGTGGCCCCTTTTTCCAAAATTGTCGTATTAATGTGGAACTAATGTGCACTTTGTTTTTTTCTTGCAGATACAGACCTACAGACAAGACGGAAGGGGTCCAGACCGCCACTGCGCAGACTCCCCAGCTCAAGAGTTAAGTAGACCTTAATGTTAGTGGCCCCTTTTTCCAAAATTGTCGTATTAATGTGGAACTAATGTGCACTTTGTTTTTTTCTTGCAGATACAGACCTACAGACCTACAGACAAGACGGAAGGGGTCCAGACCGCCACTGCGCAGACTCCCCAGCTCAAGAGTTAAGTAGACCTTAATGTTAGTGGCCCCTTTTTCCAAAATTGTCGTATTAATGTGGAACTAATGTGCACTTTGTTTTTTTCTTGCAGATACAGACCTACAGACCTACAGACAAGACGGAAGGGGTCCAGACCGCCACTGCGCAGACTCCCCAGCTCAAGAGTTAAGTAGACCTTAATGTTAGTGGCCCCTTTTTCCAAAATTGTCGTATTAATGTGGAACTAATGTGCACTTTGTTTTTTTCTTGCAGATACAGACCTACAGACCTACAGACAAGACGGAAGGGGTCCAGACCGCCACTGCGCAGACTCCCCAGCTCAAGAGTTAAGTAGACCTTAATGTTAGTGGCCCCTTTTTCCAAAATTGTCGTATTAATGTGGAACTAATGTGCACTTTGTTTTTTTCTTGCAGATACAGACCTACAGACCTACAGACAAGACGGAAGGGGTCCAGACCGCCACTGCGCAGACTCCCCAGCTCAAGAGTTAAGTAGACCTTAATGTTAGTGGCCCCTTTTTCCAAAATTGTCGTATTAATGTGGAACTAATGTGCACTTTGTTTTTTTCTTGCAGATACAGACCTACAGACCTACAGACAAGACGGAAGGGGTCCAGACCGCCACTGCGCAGACTCCCCAGCTCAAGAGTTAAGTAGACCTTAATGTTAGTGGCCCCTTTTTCCAAAATTGTCGTATTAATGTGGAACTAATGTGCACTTTGTTTTTTTCTTGCAGATACAGACCTACAGACCTACAGACAAGACGGAAGGGGTCCAGACCGCCACTGCGCAGGCTCCCCAGCTCAAGAGTTAAGTAGACCTTAATGTTAGTGGCCCCTTTTTCCAAAATTGTCGTATTAATGTGGAACTAATGTGCACTTTGTTTTTTTCTTGCAGATACAGACCTACAGACCTACAGACAAGACGGAAGGGGTCCAGACCGCCACTGCGCAGACTCCCCAGCTCAAGAGTTAAGTAGACCTTAATGTTAGTGGCCCCTTTTTCCAAAATTGTCGTATTAATGTGGAACTAATGTGCACTTTGTTTTTTTCTTGCAGATACAGACCTACAGACAAAGACGGAAGGGGTCCAGACCGCCACTGCGCAGACTCCCCAGCTCAAGAGTTAAGTAGACCTTAATGTTAGTGGCCCCTTTTTCCAAAATTGTCGTATTAATGTGGAACTAATGTGCACTTTGTTTTTTTCTTGCAGATACAGACCTACAGACCTACAGACAAGACGGAAGGGGTCCAGAACGCCACTGCGCAGACTCCCCAGCTCAAGAGTTAAGTAGACCTTAATGTTAGTGGCCCCTTTTTCCAAAATTGTCGTATTAATGTGGAACTAATGTGCACTTTGTTTTTTTCTTGCAGATACAGACCTACAGACCTACAGACAAGACGGAAGGGGTCCAGACCGCCACTGCGCAGACTCCCCAGCTCAAGAGTTAAGTAGACCTTAATGTTAGTGGCCCCTTTTTCCAAAATTGTCGTATTAATGTGGAACTAATGTGCACTTTGTTTTTTTCTTGCAGATACAGACCTACAGACCTACAGACAAGACGGAAGGGGTCCAGACCGCCACTGCGCAGACTCCCCAGCTCAAGAGTTAAGTAGACCTTAATGTTAGTGGCCCCTTTTTCCAAAATTGTCGTATTAATGTGGAACTAATGTGCACTTTGTTTTTTTCTTGCAGATACAGACCTACAGACCTACAGACAAGACGGAAGGGGTCCAGACCGCCACTGCGCAGACTCCCCAGCTCAAGAGTTAAGTAGACCTTAATGTTAGTGGCCCCTTTTTCCAAAATTGTAGTATTAATGTGGAACTAATGTGCACTTTGTTTTTTTCTTGCAGATACAGACCTACAGACCTACAGACAAGACGGAAGGGGTCCAGACCGCCACTGCGCAGACTCCCCAGCTCAAGAGTTAAGTAGACCTTAATGTTAGTGGCCCCTTTTTCCAAAATTGTCGTATTAATGTGGAACTAATGTGCACTTTGTTTTTTTCTTGCAGATACAGACCTACAGACCTACAGACAAGACGGAAGGGGTCCAGACCGCCACTGCGCAGACTCCCCAGCTCAAGAGTTAAGTAGACCTTAATGTTAGTGGCCCCTTTTTCCAAAATTGTCGTATTAATGTGGAACTAATGTGCACTTTGTTTTTTTCTTGCAGATACAGACCTACAGACCTACAGACAAGACGGAAGGGGTCCAGACCGCCACTGCGCAGACTCCCCAGCTCAAAAGTTAAGTAGACCTTAATGTTAGTGGCCCCTTTTTCCAAAATTGTCGTATTAATGTGGAACTAATGTGCACTTTGTTTTTTTCTTGCAGATACAGACCTACAGACCTACAGACAAGACGGAAGGGGTCCAGACCGCCACTGCGCAGATTCCCCAGCTCAAAAGTTAAGTAGACCTTAATGTTAGTGGAGCCTTTTTCCAAAATTGTCGTATTAATGTGGAACTAATGTGCACTTTGTTTTTTTCTTGCAGATACAGACCTACAGACCTACAGACAAGACGGAAGGGGTCCAGACCGCCACTGCGCAGACTCCCCAGCTCAAAAGTTAAGTAGACCTTAATGTTAGTGGCCCCTTTTTCCAAAATTGTCGTATTAATGTGGAACTAATGTGCACTTTGTTTTTTTCTTGCAGATACAGATCTACAGACCTACAGACAAGACGGAAGGGGTCCAGACCGCCACTGCGCAGACTCCCCAGCTCAAAAGTTAAGTAGACCTTAATGTTAGTGGCCCCTTTTTCCAAAATTGTATTAATGTGGAACTAATGTGCACTTTGTTTTTTTCTTGCAGATACAGACCTACAGACCTACAGACAAGACGGAAGGGGTCAAGACCGCCTCTGCGGAGACTCCCCAGCTCAAAAGTTAAGTAGACCTTAATGTTAGTGGACCCTTTTTCCAAAATTGTCGTATTAATGTGGAACTAATGTGCACTTTGTTTTTTTCTTGCAGATACAGACCTACAGACAAGACTAAAGGGGTCCAGACCGCCACTGCGCAGACTCCCCAGCTCAAAAGTTAAGTAGACCTTAATGTTAGTGGACCCTTTTTCCAAAATTGTCGTATTAATGTGGAACTAATGTGCACTTTGTTTTTTTCTTGCAGATACAGACCCACAGACCTACAGACAAGACGGAAGGGGTCCAGACCGCCACTGCGCAGACTCCCCAGCTCAAAAGTTAAGTAGACCTTAATGTTAGTGGACCCTTTTTCCAAAATTGTCGTATTAATGTGGAACTAATGTGCACTTTGTTTTTTTCTTGCAGATACAGACAAGACGGAAGGGGTCCAGACCGCCACTGCGCAGATTCCCCAGCTCAAAAGTTAAGTAGACCTTAATGTCAGTGGAGCCTTTTTCCAAAATTGTCGTATTAATGTGGAACTAATGTGCACTTTGTTTTTTTCTTGCAGATACAGACCTACAGACCTACAGACAAGACGGAAGGGGTCCAGACCGCCACTGCGCAGACTCCCCAGCTCAAAAGTTAAGTAGACCTTAATGTTAGTGGCCCCTTTTTCCAAAATTGTCGTATTAATGTGGAACTAATGTGCACTTTGTTTTTTTCTTGCAGATACAGACCTACAGACCTACAGACAAGACGGAAGGGGTCCAGACCGCCACTGCGCAGACTCCCCAGTTCAAAAGTTAAGTAGACCTTAATGTTAGTGGCCCCTTTTTCCAAAATTGTTGTATTAATGTGGAACTAATGTGCACTTTGTTTTTTTCTTGTAGATACAGACCTACAGACCTACAGACAAGACGGAAGGGGTCCAGACCGCCACTGCGCAGACTCCCCAGCTCAAAAGTTAAGTAGACCGTAATGTTAGTGGCCCCTTTTTCCAAAATTGTCGTATTATGTGGAACTAATGTGCACTTTGTTTTTTTCTTGCAGATACAGACCTACAGACCTACAGACAAGACGGAAGGGGTCCAGACCGCCACTGCACAGACTCCCCAGCTCAAAAGTTAAGTAGACCTTAATGTTAGTGGCCCCTTTTTCCAAAATTGTATTAATGTGGAACTAATGTGCACTTTGTTTTTTTCTTGCAGATACAGACCTACAGACCTACAGACAAGACGGAAGGGGTCCAGACCGCCTCTGCGGAGACTCCCCAGCTCAAAAGTTAAGTAGACCTTAATGTTAGTGGACCCTTTTTCCAAAATTGTCGTATTAATGTGGAACTAATGTGCACTTTGTTTTTTTCTTGCAGATACAGACCTACAGACAAGACTAAAGGGGTCCAGACCGCCACTGCGCAGACTCCCCAGCTCAAAAGTTAAGTAGACCTTAATGTTAGTGGACCCTTTTTCCAAAATTGTCGTATTAATGTGGAACTAATGTGCACTTTGTTTTTTTCTTGCAGATACAGACCTACAGACAAGACGGAAGGGGTCTAGACCGCCACTGCGCAGATTCCCCAGCTCAAAAGTTAAGTAGACCTTAATGTTAGTGGACCCTTTTTCCAAAATTGTCGTATTAATGTGGAACTAATGTGCACTTTGTTTTTTTCTTGCAGATACAGACCTACAGACCTACAGACAAGACGGAAGGGGTCCAGACCGCCACTGCGCAGACTCCCCAGCTCAAAAGTTAAGTAGACCTTAATGTTAGTGGCCCCTTTTTCCAAAATTGTCGTATTAATGTGGAACTAATGTGCACTTTGTTTTTTTCTTGCAGATACAGACCTACAGACCTACAGACAAGACGGAAGGGGTCCAGACCGCCACTGCGCAGACTCCCCAGCTCGAAAGTTAAGTAGACCTTAATGTTAGTGGCCCCTTTTTCCAAAATTGTCGTATTAATGTGGAACTAATGTGCACTTTGTTTTTTTCTTGCAGATACAGACCTACAGACAAGACGGGAGGGGTCCAGACCGCCACTGCGCAGACTCCACAGCTCAAAAGTCAAGTAGACATTAATGTTAGTGGACCCTTTTTCCAAAATTGTCGTCTTTTTAGCATTACATATAGTGGCAGCTGAAGCTGAAACAAACAATTACTTTTCTCAGGGTCAAAAAGAATTGATGTTTTTCTCCAAAAACTGGAAAAAAGTTTATTTTCCAAAAATATCAATAGCCCCCAATCCCCCCTCCCCCCTCCGAAAATCAAAATGATTAGAGCTAAGAGCCTCTACTTTTATTTGGAAAAATTAAGCAGGTTCAGGGCTTATATTTATAATAATTAATGAAATTTTAATTCAGAATTACACACTTGTAGTTCCCAAGATGTAAGTTGAAGTGAAATTATACAATGAAATGAATGAATTGATTGATTAGATATACATGTAGATGAGACCCTATAGTTACAGTACATGTAATTGGTATGTATTTGTTACAGTCTATTTGTAGTGGTATGACAAAAATGCTGAATCATGTGCAAATTTAAAAAGGAGTTCACGCAAACTGACGAAATAAAAAAAAACACTTATCAATCAACAGATCAAGGGAAAAGTTAATCTGTTATATATATGTATGGAATATGTATAGGCATGTAGTTACATTTATTTACCTCTGTAATTTTCAGTCCATGTACATTTATGAGATTAAAATTTTATATTCTGGATATCCTAAAATTTCAATTCTTATTTCATATTAATATTATTCCCATGTGCTAATTTATGCTTGTAGTTTGAGGAAAATTATCAAGATAGCACGACTAATATTAAACAATTATTACTGATATCATGAACTAGGTAATTTTTGCCTTGTCTGAAACTGATTGTATGGTGTACAATACTGTCTGGGCAGGGTTCATTTGTCAATATAAAGTGTCATATTTTGGTCTGTTTATTGTATACTACACAAGCTATAATCAATTAAGAAATCAGCTGTTTTTGGTGTAAGCTATGATTGTAAGGGGCTAAGACATGTAAGAAGGGGGCTTGAAAATGATGAGTTGTGTTTTTATAGGTACTAAGTATACTTATATATATACAGGTTATATGTAGTACACATATATAAGTATACTTGAAGACAGTTTGTTTTCATAAGTAATTTATTATAAATTATAAAACATGTAATGTGGTACGACTTCCAATGAGACAACTATCCACTAGAGTCTAAATGACTGAATACTGCCAACTATAAATGATCATCTGTACAGCTTTCAACAATGAGCAAAACTGATACAGCATAGTGAGCTATAAAATGTCCTGAAACAGGGTTGGAAATTCAAAAACCTGGGTTTAATGAGTATTGCAATGCCCAGCCCAGTGGGAAATACTAGTAAAAAACCTAGGTCTGGGTTTTACTAAAAATCACCATAAAGTCACCAATTGATCATGTCAGAGCTTGATCGAGCTTAAAATGCAATACAATTTTCTCCTAATTATAAGTTTAGTAAATCATTGGAGACTAAATTGATGTAATCTTTTTTGCTTGAACCTTGCTCACAGAAACAAACATTACATGTGGATTTTATTATATTACAGGAACTGTAGGAAGTTTTCCAAGAGTCTGGTTGCTAAGTATGCATTACAGGATTTCATCATTGGAGCAACATCTTAGGAGGATAAACTTGTGCAAATGTATGAAGGAATCTTTGAGTACAAATAGCAATTATATGCAGAAGAGGGCTCTTAAACATTATTAGCAGACATGAAGTAATAGTAGTAGTGTAATCAAGAATTAAGTGTAAACCACCTGGAATAAACTATTGTGTATATTTTTTCAACCACAAGTACTTTCAGAATATAATACAGTTCAAATTCAAATTGTTGTGTCAACAGACAAGTAATGTTAAAAAAATGAAAATGCATGTTGTTTTAAAATGAAATTTGTATATAAAAAAAACGAAATAACAATTTTTTTTAGCTTATTGTGCAGCCAAAATTTGAGATCCTTTACTGGTATTATGCTTGTTGTTTTGTCAACATTTTCCTTAAATCTTAAGAGTTAAAATGAGAAAAACTATTTTTGCATATATGATAGTTATCAAAGGTACCAGGATTATAATGTAGTACGCCAGACGCGCGTTTCGTCTACATAAGACTCATCAGTGACGCTCATATCAAAATATTTATAAAGCCAAACAAGTACAAAGTTGAAGAGCATTGCATGCAGGATCAAAAATTCGAAACAAGAAGTAAATGGTTGTAAATAACAGAGAGACTTTCAATTTGGTACATTTGTATATCATCTTTATTTCACAGAACTTTCTATTTTAGTGTATTAGTACAATGAGATATGAGGTATACACCAATCAGACAGCAATAAAACAACAAAAACACCTGAAAGGCACTTAGTTTCTAACATGCAGTCCTCAAAAATTGATGACCACACAATATGACTTAATTGTACATACATATTAAAAATCAATTCACATGAAATGTACATCATTGCAAACATCTTTTATAGCCAGTTCATAAATCATTTACAAAAAAGGATTGAGACTTGAACTCAAGCCAAAAAGTTCTAGGAGTGAACTGATTGGTGCCCTGGATATTGTTCATAACCTGTGATGCATTTTCTTGCCTTCTTTATTTTAAGACCAAAAAGTTTTGAATAGTAAGAAAGAGAAATAGAATGGAAGTATGAACACATTTTCATAGAATATTTTTCATGCTTATACATATCAGAATTTGTACTAGATTATGAATAAGCTCAAATTCTATGAAATTTGTGTGACTGAGGGCAAATTCACTATAATTTCATTTAAAAAAAAAAAAAGCTTGATTCATGTTAATTTCACATCAGATACACGTGAAATTAACGTGAAAATTTTCATGTGAGTTTCATGTATGAAGCTCGTTTGAGGCGAATCTCAAGTGAAATTTACGTGAACAAAATTTGCCTGTAAAACTCTGTAAAATTAGCTGAATGTTTAAAACACAATCTATTAAGGAAATATTAAGCTCCTCAAAGTGTGTGGTCCAAGTTTTTTGAAATTTTTATATTTTTGTCAAATGGTCAAAAGTAAATATTTTGTCAAATGGTTAAAGTAATAGACATACAAAAGTTTTTTCAATGCAAGTGTGGACATAGATTTAAACTCTTATATTTTCTCGAGGAAAAATTTCAGAAAAAGACAAAATGTTATTTTTGTAATAAAGAAATAGAAATTGTCAAAGACAACTAGTATCTTGGTGTATATTTTGCTGGAAATGGATTTATCAAAATCATTTGGTAATCAAATAAATGCAATTAATGTCTCCATGATAATCTTGAAAATAACTAAATATTAAATAAACAAAACTGCTTATACTAAATGCTTGGCTTAGGTTAGCTGTTAAGCAACACAGTTAAATAAATTACCCTATGGGAAAAACAGAACTCTTTTTATCAGATTACACTGACGAACATCAAAACATACTATCCACACTGATCTGTGTCCACACTTGTATTGAAAAAACAAAAATCATGCAGAAATGAACCTTATGTTTTCCTCTGCATGCTATTCAAAATCAAAGATGTGGAACATAATTCATCATAATCAAATAAATGCAATTATGTCTCCTCTATGACAATCTTGAAATAAACTAAATATTGAATAAACAATACTGTTTATGTTTAATGTTTGGCTTAGGTTAGCTGTTAAGAAACACAGTTTGATATAGAATCCTTTGGGCAAAAACAGAACTCCTTTTCTCAGAAAAACGCGGTAAAACATACTATCCACATTAATATGTATCCACACTTGTATTGAAAAAACAAAAATCATGCAGAAATGAACTTTTTTTCTTTAGATTAGACCGTTGGTTTTCCAGTTTAAATGGTTTTACACTAGTTTTTGGAGCCCTTTATAGTTTGCTGTTCGGTGTGAGACTAGGCTCCTTGTTGAAGGTCGTACCTTGACCTTTAATTGTTTACTTTAATAAATTGTGACTTGGATGGAGAGTTGTCTCATTGCCACTCTTACCACATCTTCCTATATCTATTTATGTTTTCCTCTCCATGATATTCAAAATCAAAGATGTGGTACATAATTTATCATAATCAATTGATTGATTGATTGATGGTTGCTTAATGTCCAGTGACAAATATTTCATACATGTTGAAAACGAGAACAAATTAACAACAAATTCAATAGGTAGGTATTGTCATAATAGAGGCCATTCGGGATTATGGTCGGGGAAATTTGGACTGCCTCTGGAAAATGAGGGTATATTGGATAGGGACAGAAATTTTGCCTTGGAACAGGCCGCCTACGGACCCCTTAAAGCGTTTTACTGCTTGTCGGGAGAGGCCAAGTGACCATATTTCGTTTCCTCAGTCACCCTTGGGGGTTATCATAATCAAATAAATGCAATTAATGTCTCCTCCAGAACAGTGTTGAAAATAAACAAAATATTGAATAAACAATACTTCTTATAGTTAATGTTTGGCTCAGGTTAGCTGTCAAACAACACAGTTTAATATAGAACCCTATGGGAAAAACATAACTCCTTTTGTCAGATTACACTGACGAACATCAAAACATACTGTCCACACTGATCTGTGTCCACACTTGTATTGAAAAAAAAAGTTTTTTAAATGCAAGTGTGGACATAGATTTTAACCCTTATATTTTCTCGAGGAAAAATTTCAGAAAAAGACAAAATGTTATTTTTGTAATAAAGAAATAGAAATTGTCAAAGACAACTAGTATCTTGGTGTATATTTTGCTGGAAATGGATTTATCAAAATCATTTGGTAATCAAATAAATGCAATTAATGTCTCCATGATAATCTTGAAAATAACTAAATATTAAATAAACAATACTGCTTATAGTAAATGCTTGGCTTAGGTTAGCTGTTAATCAACACAGTTAAATAAATAACCCTATGGGAAAAACATAACTCTTTTTATCAGATTACACTGACGAACATCAAAACATACTATCCACACTGATCTGTGTCAACACTTGTATTGAAAAAATAAAAATCATGCAGAAATGAACCTTATGTTTTCCTCTGCATGCTATTCAAAATCAAAACATAATTCATCATAATCAAATAAATGCAATTATGTCTCCTCTATGACAATCTTGAAATAAACTAAATATTGAATAAACAATACTGCTTATGTTTAATGTTTGGCTTAGGTTAGCTGTTAAGAAACACAGTTTGATATAGAACCTTTTGGGCAAAAACAGAACTCCTTTTGTCAGAAAACACTGTCAAACATACTATCCACATTAATATGTGTCCACACTTGTATTGAAAAAACAAAAATCATGCAGAAATGAACTTTTTTTTCTTTAGATTAGACCGTTGGTTTTCCAGTTTAAATGGTTTTACACTAGTAGTTTTTGGAGCCCTTTATAGTTTGCTGTTCGGTGTGAGACTATGCTCCTTGTTGAAGGTCGTACCTTGACCTTTAATTGTTTACTTTTATAAATTGTGACTTGGATGGAGAGTAGTCTCATTGGCACTCTTACCACATCTTCCTATATCTACTTATGTTTTCCTCTCCATGCTATTCAAAATCAAAGATGTGGTACATAATTTATCATAATCAATTGATTGATTGATTGATGGTTGCTTAATGTCCAGTGGCAAGTATTTGATGCATGTTCAGGACGAGAACAAATTAACAATTATTATAAATACAATAGGTATATATGTCTTTTCATAATAAAGGCCATTCGGGATTATGGTCGGGGAAATTTGGACTGCCTTTGGAAAATGAGGGTATATTGGATAGGGACAGAAATTGCAACAGGCCGCCTACGGACCCCTCAACCAGTTTTTGCAATGGCTCTTAACGTGCAAAGAGCGTGACACTCTCTTAACACAAGGCATCGGATTTAACGTCCCCATTCTGACCGGACGTGACTGCGAACTCGATACATCCCGCACATCCAAACGGACGCCCCACTTCGGCAAGCGTTTTACTGTCGGTCGGGAGAAGACCAAGTGACCATATTTCGTTTCCCCAGTCGCCCTTGGGGTTATCATAATCAAATAAATGCAATTAATTTCTTCTCCATGACACTCTTGAAAAGAAACTAAATATTGAATAAACAATACTGCTAATGGTTAATGTTTGGCTCAGGTTAGCTGTTAAGCAACACAGTTTTATATTGAACCCTATGGAGAAAACAGAACTCCTTTTGTCATTAAACACTGTCAAACATCCAAACATACTATCCACACTGATTTGTGTCCACACTTGTATTGAAAAAAAAAACGGACGAAAATTCTTGTATATTCTCGAGGTAGACTTTCAGAAAAATAATAATTTTGTAATAGAAAATTAGAAATTGTCAAAGACTACAAGTATCTTGTTGTATTTTTTGCTACAAGTGGGTCGTTTTAACAACCAAAAAATATTTAAGAGACCAGGGAATAAATAGCAATGTATAGTTTATTTTTTTAAAATGTTGAATGTCAATTAGATATGTTTGATAAAGCCATTTTACCAGCTAGTGTTACTTTCCAATTCAGAGGTCTGGTGTTTTGAAAATTTAGTTGTTTAAGAAAAAGTATACTTGCGGTTTTACAAGATGATGTTAAATCTAAAGCAGACCACACCAAATAGCATTATTTATGGAGAACTCGGATGATTTCCGATCTACCAATAAAATGTGAATGATAAAATTTTGGTGTAGTTTTACTTTAGTAAATGATGAAATGGACAAAATCTCCTTTACAAATTGCTGTTTGTATATTATGAGAATGATGGTTTTGAAAGCAAATGGTTGACATTTGTTAAAAGCATTTTTGATAGTTGTGGTCTATCAAATATATGGAGATCACAATCTCATTTTTCCACAGATTGTCACTGGGGTAAAGCTGATGACCGTAACTGCATTCACGGTCATCCCAAGATGTCGGATGAAAAATAAGGTCAGTATCTGTATTGTGTGTTACAGTGTTTCTATATCTTTTTCTTTACAAAGTATACATCGATACGATGTAAATTTATAAAAGATTCACACAGAAATCACAAATTACTACCGAAAAATGTTCAGGAAACGCGAAATTCAATTTGAAAAAACCGCTAAGATGTCCGTAAATCATTATCAAAATATTTTCAAGATGACCGTAACATAAAACAAGGATGACCGTGATTGGTAAACAGATGACCGTAACTTGTAAAAGATGACCGTAATTTGTAAAGAATGACTGTAATTTATAAAAGATGATCGTAACTTTTAAATGATGTCCCTCAATTCTAAGAATATCCGTATTTGTATTCATAGCTTTTTGTTGTAATTTGACAAAGACACAAGCGGGACAAGAATGTCACACATTGTCTTATATTTTTTACTAGTACTATATTTGTTATTGGCTTTTATACTGCATTCGTTCTATTTGGGCAGTTAAGTGCGTTGACTGTATATTTCTATGTCATATACAGTCACTGCATGGCCCGATATCACTTTTCCTCATGAATATTTAAATAGAAGTTGCCGAAATGTTCATGTCCGTCATATTTGTTTTTCGTAAGAGCACATATTTCGTCCTATTTGTCCTCTTATTTTTTAGGATCTGGGTATGTGTTTGTCTCTTTGTTTTTCTCATTTTGACGCTACATTAGTCCCTTATTTCTGTGACAAAATCAATTTAAATAAAACTCAGATGATTGACACAAGGGATAGAAAGTGTTCCGACCAAAGAGGGCGGGTAGTATTACCCAACTCCGATATATTCATGTATGTAGTTTATAGTGGTGAAACCTCACTCCCCCGATACGCTAAAGCGGGAAACCAAAAAATCAAAGTGAAAGAAGGTAGATCAAGACATCAACAAACAACGAACTAGAACAGCACAGACTGACAGTGGACACAAAAACGATGAAATATAAAGACAAATAAAATACCCAGACACGTAAAACTAAGGAGGGACGAGGTTAAGGACTGAGCAGTTGCAATAAGCATGTATATCAACACTGATATACTGAGACAAATATACCGCATGAAAAGAATAATTGGAATCAAAACGGACAACCACAAATATTAAAGAGAACGGAGTTGGTCTTTTTAGAGAAAATTTGCCCATAAACATAAGACAGATACTTTGCCGGAATAATGGGCTGTCGGAGTAATGGGTTGTCGGAATAGTGGGCTGTCGGAGTAATGTGCTGTCGGAATAGTAGGCTGTCGGAATAGTGGGCTGTCGCAGTAATTGGCTGTCGGAATAATGGTTGTCGGACTAATGGGATGTCACCGTCCATGCAGCATATAGGGTTATATAATGACCAGTGTAAAACAATTCAAAAGAGAAAGACTACGACTTGATATATAAATGAAACAAACAAAAATATAATAGGAACTCAGCAATAAAAGAAAACCATTGCCTGAACCACATCCGCATTACGCCATCGGAAGTTAGCGTGTCATATCATCGGACTTAAAAAGCAAACAACCATCGCACTTTCAGGGGCGGATCCAACCATTTTAAAAAGGGGGATCCTAACACATGATAAAGGGGGAGGGGTGTTCCAACCACATGTCCTCATTCAAATGTATTGGTCGTCCAAAAAAAGGGGGGTTCCAACCTCCGGAAACCCCCCATTCTGGATCCGCCAATGACTTTAGTGTCCGACACCATCGCACTTTAGCGTAGCCGTAGACCATCTTAATAAGCGAAACCATCGCACATTAGAGTACTTTCGTACTTTACAGTCCTACATATATTTTTTTTTTAAAAGGATGAAAATGTCTCATCTGTCCCAAAGACCCCGTATCTAATATGGTTCTAAAGATTTTTATATTGTATATGATGATGTCTATTAGATTATGACACTATATATAATAAATTAAACTATCGATTTACTAACTTACCTTTCTGTAAATATATATAATATGGCGTAACACATCCAACGACTGAATACAAATATAGAGGTATGGAAATATATTACAGGTAAGCAGAGATTTTTTGGCGGTAACTAGAAAGCATGCAGGTAAAAAGGTGTACTTGATTTTGAATTAGTCATGCGTCTAGCATCCGTGTGATAGGATGATGAATAATAATATAACATATGAAAAATACGTGTAAAGCATAGAAAAACATGAACTTCATATATGACCAATTTACTATTTTCCTTATAACGTCGATCCATAGAGACGTTGTTCTTCAGAAGTGAATTTTTTTTTGCACGGCGGGCTTTGAGCAGAATTGGCTTCCGTTTTTCAAGTCAGTCTGGTATTTTAAAAGCGCTTCAAATCATAAACTGGTTATCAGACGGTTTTATTTTAATAGATTTTGGTTTCGAGCTTCACTTAAGACACACACATAGGAGACATAACGTCCAGTGCTAAATATTTCACGCATTATTTGAATTAAGAATGAATACTGTAGATAGGTTACTAGTATCGTACCGGGAATGATGGATTGGACCTAATATTTTACGTTTATTAACGGGACTAACACTAGTTGGAGTTTTAATCTTAAAAAAAATTAAGAGCTCGTAAAGACCGATTTTTTTTATATGACTTCAGTAAGAACTTCTGCAATCTCCATTGTTTTTTTTTTTTATGTAATAGGGCCGTTTTAAATAAAAGTCGTTGAAATTTTAAAAACATGTTGCCTTCCGAAATATAATGGCACCATGAAAGAGTGAAATGCTACAAAGGTTTGATGTGCAGAGAATAGGACATTCTCCCTACAGGAGGTATCTGGTTTAACATCTACAATTTTAATAGCTGGGCTTGACTGCTTACATTAACATCCAGCATAGCCGGACGGACGCCCCAACTTTTAATAAGCGCCTGTATTATGGGAGGGAATATCCGCCATAATTATTCAATTCTTGATTTGTGAAATGCAAATTCTTAATGTGTAAAGACAATTTCTTAATTTGTTCTCGTATATTCTTGATTCGTTGCATGAATTTCTAAATTTTTTAATTTGTGAAATGTAGTTAATTTGTTTGAGTCACGTATGGTGAGATCGCGTCTTTATAATTGTTATAGCTGCCAGTCAATTCTAAAGAAAAACTACAAGTTAGAACACCCTCTTTTTTAGAAGTGACTGACTGACTCAATCCGGCTTGAAAACTATAATATAAGATTATTGATTACGCTTTTCTTGTTTTCTCAGGAGGTTTGTCCACTCCAATCAATTTCATGCTAGACATCATGTGGCAAAATTTACAGCTGTTTTACTATCAAGCTGCCCCCCCCCCCCCTCCAAAAAAAATAGCCTTGCATGACGTCATAAGTACTCACCCCTCCCCCTTCTGGATTTTCAGTAAAAAAAACATGAAATCCAGCCCCTCTATCCAGATGTTCAAAATGCATAACCAATGTCCTTCAGTTAACCCATTCAGGTCTTATTCTAACAACTTTTAGGGAAACATAGTGTCCTAGATAAAAAAAAAAAAAAGTGAAGTTGAGCACTCGCATGTTAAAACCGGCCACACTAGTCTTTATTAGTCCAAATAATTATGACGTCTGGCAAAATGCAAGGAAGGAAGGAAGGCGTCCCAGAAAAAATAAAAGAGCCTTGTCAGACGTCGTAATTATTTGGACTAGTCTTTATGTGCATGTCCCAAGTCAAGAGCCTATCTAAATCTTTGATATTAACCTGTTCTTGTCCTGAATATATACATATTAAAATTTGTCGCTGGACGTAATAAAGTAGCCATCCATCATCATCATCATCATCCCTTGTAAAAAAAAAAAGAAACGACGTGGTCTCAACTTATTACAATAGGCTATTACTTAACAACAATGGGTTGATTTTAAGTCAGACTCACTCAAGGTCATAATATCAGAACCTGGCAGAAAAACATACCCTTTTCAGCTTTCGGCATGCAATTATCCGCTCGACATCATATGTTTCAGGTAAAACATCTCTCCTTTCGACTGTCTCTGTCGCTGTACGGTCAGTGCCACTAAAGTTTCCATCGGGTAGTCGCTTGAAATCAATTTTCCTTAAATTACGTGTGTTTGGCATGTGCGTTTTTTTAGTAAATAAAAGGGAGATAACTCGCACAAAGGGGCGGATTTAGTATAGGTCACGTTATTTAGCTAATAAATAAAGTACCCGCAATTTTGCCGTATGTGAAGTCATGATCAGTCAATCATTGGTTCATATTAGTCGTATAATAATGGCGTATTTCTTTTTCGTAAATTGTTTTGCTATAATAATGGTTTCTTATTTTTCATGTTGGGTCCCATAGGCGGATCAAGGGGGTGCCTGAGGGCCCGGGCCACCCCTTTTGTGGGAAAAAATTGGTTTATTATGTAGGGAATCACTCAATCATGACACCCCCCCCCCCCTGTTCTGTGTATTTTGGATCTATGTATCCGGGATCTAATCCATCTTGCCCCTTAACATTATTATAGGGAACAAGCTATTACATATTTCACCATACATGTATAAGCTCACTACTGTCTAAGCTCACTACTGTCTATATACTAGTAACGAAGTCCGTTTAATGTTCATCGGTATGTTTAAGGTGGTATGGGAGACTAAAATAAAAATGATGGAATTTGTTCATTCTTTGCCAAAACGTAGTATCTATCAATATATGTTCAAAAATATAACAAAAATGATAGGTCATCGTGCATTTTCTCAAGCTACAGGTTGTGACAAAATGACACATTTTGTATGGATTAAACAGGGGGGAAAACAGATTTTGTGATTAGAAACCAAACAAAATGATAGAATTCTAAAATAAGTTAGGAAAAGATATCTTTCAGACAGTGTTTTGAGAATATCAAAAGAAAAGATAGGGTCACCGTACGTTTTTTTCTGGCTAAAATACAAAATTAGAAAAATTCCATGTAGATTCCTTCAGAAAATGCACTATTTATAATTAAATGCGGTTCCTTCAACCAACATACGTAATAAATCTCAAGACTTTCATTTAACGAAAGTGTGTTGCCTATAATTAAAATAATAACTAACAGTGTTTCGGGATTTTTTGCTTATACTACTAAAGCATGGGTCCCTTTTCAAAAGTCTCCCAACTATTTCTTTGATTTAGCAAGGTATTCTTTGATATTTTTGTTACGTTTATACGCTATGATAGGAAACTGGGTGAAGATTTCACTACATTGTTTGTCTTTTTGCAGATTGCTCAAATGTTTTCTTATAACCTTACTAAGGTTTTTAACCATTGGATTATATTTAGTAATGAAAGTGAGTGGGAAATCCGTTGTCCTATCGGCCTTCAAAAAGGTTATTTTTCTGCTTGTGGTATTTTTAACGTTTCTAATAACATTCTCTGTTTTATTTTTACAGTATCCTCTTTCAACTAACTTATCTTGTAAGTTAGTTAAATGTCTATCTAACTCATTGATGTCTCTATTATATCTAATATGACGTATAGATTCACACACTATAATACTTGTGAATGTGTGTTTCGGATGTGCACTAGTGATTGGTAAATATTGATACGTTTCAGTTTTTTTAATATGTGATTTAACATCAAGGATGTTATTATTATGGAATCTTTCACCTTTGTACACTTCGGTATCTAAATAGGTCATACTAGAACTAGATACCTCAAATGTGAATTTAAGTAGAGGGTCAATTTTGTTCGCTATGTTGCTGCTCACAAGGAAGCTATTAAACCAAGAGTTCCAAATGGTGAAGTTGAAATCATCCCTTCGTAAATTTTACGGACGCCATCACGAGTTGGTTGACAGTTATGGAATAATCGTTTCACAAATGATATCGGATATGTTCCTTACGACGTAACTACAATCCCCTTCCCTTTCATGAATGTGGCCGAATTAGACTATTTACCGGATTTGTTATCTCATAAGTAACACGACGGGTGTCACATGTGGAGCAGGATCTGTTTACCCTCCGGAGCACATGAGATCACTCCTAGTTTTTTTTATAATCACGACAAAAATTCCCATTTTGTGTTTATTTTGTAGCCGTATCCTTCCTTCTTTTTAACATAGGTACACCAATTTGATTTTCAATATATATGGATCATAGAAAAAATGCCGGTCTGAACTGACCTCTAAACCATCAATGATTCTGTAATGAGGAGTTCCCAAATTGCATCTCTGCTTATATTCGCATCGTCAAAAGTCGAATAACAGAGCTTTTGTTTAATTTCTTCAAATATTTTGAACAATTGGATATTTGTCCATGCTTACTTTTCATGTTTTAAGATATGGATACTTGTAACATATTGTATTTGCTAATTTTGAAAAAATCATATTAAAAAAAAAAGATAATACAAATTGTTCATAAACTATCGTAGTGTATTACTCTTCGTGAAAGAAAGTAATTTCAAAGTGGAATTGAAAATGAATCTTAATTATTTGCCTTCTTCAAGGAGGAGATCAGTTAAAATTTCCAGACGAATTCAAAGACTACTATATTTGGTCTATGTTAATCTGATAAAAATAAAGTTGAAGTCTGTTTAATTTATTCATAGTTTAGATAGGACATATTATAAAGTAGATATTTCATATAGGGCAGAAACTTTTTTGGTACATTCAGAGGGTAGGATATAAATTTTTTAAGGGAGAATATGAACTGCACCGGTCCCAACCCCCGAATAAATATTGACCTGTTCTAACGGAATACTTTATTTATTTATTTATGAAATGCACATTTATACCCCTGGGGGTTGAAGGCATATAGTAACAAACAATACAATATAATATACACAATGGAAAAATGAACATATTAAACATCATATATAAAGTGGTAAAAAAGTAATATTTATGCAGGCGTTGTGTCCACTCCCCTCAGTGCAAATTACTTTTTAATGAACGGAACAGTAAGCTGCATAATATCAAATGAAGATAGAATTAATTGTAATCTATCTGTTTCAGACAATTTAAAATACTGCACGAGTTGTACAGGAAACTTTGTTATAAACAATGTCATAATTTCTACTCCTGTTGGACTTATTATGGATAAGTCAAACAGGAGTAGATATTATGACATTTTTTATAACAAAGTTTCCTGTGGAACATTTGTTAGGGGGAACAAATATGCATTGACAAACGTTCCCTCCCGACTTCAAAATGGTCAGTTCGGAAGTTATTATCACATTTTAGCACTACCCAATAATTAATAATGGCGACCAGAAGCCGGAGCAAATCGTCAGACAGAAATTTAAAACCAACAATCATGGAAGTAGATGACGTTAGCAGACAATTTATTGATGGAAATTCAAATTCGAATAATTCGAATGATGATCCTTGGGTACTTCATTTACCTTTCTATACTAGTATTAAAACGGCGAATTAATATGTAAAAGAGTGACCACAAATAATTTATTTACCTCCCCTTTTTAAATTCCAATTTCATTTTCATTTTATTCCTGTTTTTGTTGCATGAACAAGGTTCAAAGCCGACAACAATTTACGATTATTTTATAGCCGAGTCCAAATGGGATAACTGTTTTACATCCCAGCTGTTTTAGATTAGACGAAAAACCATTTACAATTCATAAAATCTAGATTAGAACGCCACACAACCATTATGATATACTTTATATATTATTATATGATGTATACCCTTTATGATCCCCTAACACGATGAGTAGATATCAAACAATGTCAACTCGCCCCACTGGTCAATCGGCCTACACTACATGTATATCGCCACTTTATGAAAAAATCGCCCCTCTCTTGTAACCAACTCGCCCAACTTTAAAAAAGTATAAAATCAAATTAAACAATCAGTCTGACAACTCATTTATTTAACGAAAAGGGTTTAAACCCCACAGAGTAAAGGTCTGCCAACTCGTCCCAGTTATAAAAATATCTTGCTTCCTTTAAGTATGTTAAATTTCTGATAGTTTGTATCCAGTCGTCCTGGTGAAGTGGTATGTGTCGTGGCTTGATATGCTAAAGGTCTTGAGTTCGAATCCCAGCATATACACTGGATTTTTCCTACGTGAATTTTGATAGATAGTATTCTCCGTATAATTAATTATAAGTTTTATACTGGATTTGACATTCCTGCCAAAATGTTACAGAACAAAGGAAAGCATGCATAACAATGAAACTTAAACTCGGGTGATCTGGTATGTTAGAACAAAGGAGCTGGGATGTAATTGTTATTTCCTTGAATATTATTATAAATAGAGATAAACTGTAAACAGCAATAATGTTCAGCAAAGTAAGATAGATCTACAAATAAATCAACATCACCAAAATGGTCAGTTGATCATCCCTTAACTCTTTCCTCCATAGATTTTTTTTTTAGTATACTTGATTCGCATAGGATTTTTTTTCAGTTAAAAAATCATCAGTCTTAAAGTGTTAATGCATTGTGAAAACCAATATTTCATCAGGCCAAAAAAAAAAATAGGTGTGTTTCCTGTTGCATGCCCCAAAAAATTAGGGTCGGTAGGTAGGTATTTTTTTTTTTTTTTTTTTTTTTTTTTTTTTTTTACTGGCCTGCTTCGGTTGTTTTTTGTGTATTTTTAAAATATACCTTGTACATGAAACAGATGAAAGGCCGGGTGGGGGGTAGATAATGATGAAGGTAGAATTCTGGGACAGACAACATTTATAGAGTATGATGTCATGAATTCTACCCTGAAAGATATTGGACTAAAGTTATAGATTTCAATTGACACTATTTGATAAAAGTTCAAAAGTGTCAGATTCTGGAACAACACACTTGAATTTAAAGTCCCTCACATTAAAAAGCTGCACAACTTCCCCAACTGTCAATGTGGGAGATATTTCATGGTTTTTTCCAGTCACAGTAAATTCATTGTTCTTTAATCCAAAGTCATGATACTGATTGAATATATCAATAAAGGTGGTAGAATTAGAAAATGGGGCTATTATACTTTTTTTCTCGTTCCTGTGTGGACACTCATCGATTGTTATTGATAACACACTTTGACTGATGGCCATAGCAGAAGCCATGCCGTTGTTTGACTTCAATCTGTATCACACAAATGCTTACTGTATTAAAATTTTATTTGAAATCAAACGTTTAAAAGATGCCATTCAAAGGCTATACTAAACAAAAACCGTTTCCGGAAAAAAACGAAAAAAATCCGGATTATTTTTTTTTTTTTTTTCCGGGAAAAAAAGTTAGGGTCGGCGCCAAAAAATTAGGGTCGGTCGGGCGACCGGAAACACACCTATTTTTTTTTTTTGGCCTCAATGAAATTCAAGTCGGATAATTTTCATGAATATCCTTTTCATATTGGATACAATTTTTTTCAAGTCTGATGCAGACATTTTGTAGTCGAAGCATTTCAACTGAGGTACTACACAGGCGTCAAAAGGTGTCATTATGGAGGAAAGAGTTATTGTCCTTTATAGTCAATTTTTTACAATTTTCTGTAAATTGCAAAATATTTATCCCTGTATCACTTGGCCAAGTTCATTATAGATATAGATAATTGTAAGCAGCAATAATGTTCAGTAAAGTAAGATCTACTATCACATCACCATCATCAAAACACAATTTTGTCATGAATCCATCGGTATCCTTTGTTTACTATGAAAGATGCATGTATATTAAGGTTGAATTTTTTTTTGCATTTCAGAAAGATAAAATCGTATTTGGATTTACATGGGCATTTTTTTTTTCTGCAGTTGGGATTCAACTTTGAGATGCTCCCTCTCAGGTGATAACTGGTTTGTATTGTATTGATTGTCATTGGTTAGCATGAACAATAGAAATCTACACATCTACAGGTTAGTTAAAGTTAGTAACTGAGTGGACAGTTTCTAATGCAATTCAGGTGTTTGTTTATTTTTACACCTGCTGTATGAAAGAAAAAAATGCCCATATAAATCCAAAAACGATTTGGTCTTTCTGATATGCAAAATAAATTCAACTTTTATATATATCTAGTGGATGCCAGGTCTTAAAACTTTTTAAACTGCACAGGTAAGTCTGTTCATAGAATAGTTTTTGAGGCATAGCCAGAAATTAGTAGTGCTTTTGCTAATTAATATTCATAATATGTAAATGAGAATTGTACCATGTGATTATAGTTTGAACTAGACTGGCTTGATATCGTTAAAATCTTTAAAACACGGATATTATAAGTTGCCCGTCACAGAGTCCTTGTTTATAATGCTTCTGATATTTCCGTAAAGTTGCCAGGCGGTCAAAATCAAAACAATGAACGCGAATTAAGTGAATTTTTCTTTTTTTGTGAGTTTATTCTTCTTAAAATGTTGGTATTTTAACTTTACGTTGGAACCTAGAGTTCAACGACTACACACACAAGGTTTGGACTTGCTTATTCTTTGGACATCCAAGTTTCAAGTTTCAACCCGGCAACTTGTTTTTCTAATGACCTTGTTAGCCAATTTTCAACACGAAGTTTGCAAATTTGACATTTCAGCCATTTTAGCCTGTATTTTATACTGCAATGTTAAAAGCCTCTCGCTTCGATTTCAAAATAGCTCAGGAACCTTGATTTTTGCAACGACAGTCATTATGTTTCGTTTAAATGGGGTATATAGTTATGTATATTTATTTTCTGTCCCGGCAACCTGTCTATCACTTTAAATTAAAGTTAAAATAGACATTTTTTCAAAAATCCCTATCATTTCAATATAATTTCCGTGACCCGTATCCGATTTTATTAGTATAATTTCAAATGAGCAAAGTGGCGTTGATTTCTGGATATGGTGGGAATACGGCCATATTTATTACTTTTTTTATGATGAACCTTAATATTTAAAGGTTACTTCTAAATTTTCTTTTCTTAATATTTTCTTTTTTTTTTCTTTTTTTTTTTATTCTGTTGGAACAAATATCATTTTCATGACCTATTCAAATGAAAATGACCATGATGACCTTTTTTTATCACCTTTAAAATAATTACTGGCACCTGATCTGTTTCCACATTTGCAATCACCCATTAAACTACAAATGTACATTGTGTAAGTGACAGCCTAACAACTTGTAAGTTACCACAGTATGATAATGATTATAATGCTTACCAAATATCCAGGAACTTCACATTTTTCCATGTGTGTTCACAACAGTTTTGTACTTTTTAAAGAATTTATAACAAATCTTATATTGTCATTCAAAGTAGTCATGATTAATTTATAATCTGATCTTGACTTTTCAGAGCAACACTGTAGCAAAGGAGTTAAAATCCCTTTCCTTTGCAAATCCAGGAAAATTTATGGATAATTTTGACCCAGAGAGAAGTGCAAGGGAAATGAGGAAAATGAACAGAAGAATTTACAGAGAAAAGTATGTTTACTTTATTATTCAGATGAATCCAGTTATGTGCAATCGTAGATTGATAGCAACAGCTTAAAATAAAAAGATATACATTTTCTACTTTTAAACTGCATTTTTGTTCCACAGATTAAATCTCTACAATTTTTACTTGCAAATAACAATTGTCACATCTGAATTTATGATTGAATCTACAATCTTATGTAAAAAAGGGTTAAATCCTTATTAACTATTTAATGTACAAGTTATTGACAAGCATGAAAAGAAAGATTAACATACACATTTTTGTGAAATGCTAGCCAGGACACCATTGATTATACATGCATTTTTAATAATGCATAAAACTATAAATAGCAATGTTAGTTTAAGTATTATCCTTTTAAATCATTTTTGAAATTATTTGTGTATACAATGTTAATATGTTTGATACACTTATAAGTACATAGATATATGAAGATGTACGTGTGTGGTATGAGTGCCAATGAGACAGCTCTCCATCCAAATAACAATTTATAAAATGTCAAAGTCAATGTACAGCCTTCAACATGGAGCCTAGGCTCACACCGAAAAACAAGCTATAAAGGGCCCCAAAATTACTAGACGTGTAAAACCATGTATTTAAAAAACTGAACTGACTGTAATATAATTAAATTACACACATTGTACACATGGAAGGATTTAGAAAACTATTTAATATTAATTTTGCAAGGTTTGATTCCTTTCTTCAGAGATATTTCTGTTTGATTTTGAATAGGTTCCCTATGAAATATCAAAAGTACCAGGATTATAACTTAATACGCCAGATATTCCAAAATATTGTGCCAAATACGGCTATGGTTATCCATTCCTTGTACAAGAAAATCCTTAATTTTTTGAAACAGGAAATTTATAAAACTGTAAAAGCAGAGGAAAGATAATAGACATATTCGTAAATCCTAAAGGACATCTGACACCTTTTTTTTTATTATATTTCAGTATAAAAAAGAACCAAATGTATGATGAATTAGGATTATACCTAGAAAACAGTAATGATATTTGTGACTGTTTAAGTATGAATTGTCCAGGATGCCATTTTCCATGTACTAAATGTGGATCAGAAAAATGTGGACAAGAATGTCGATGTTGTAGACGATATATCTTTGAATCAATAGAAATCGAAGGTACAAAAACAGTGGTTCAATTTCCTGAAGAGATAACACCCTCCTTCACATGACAGGACATTTTCAAAGTAATTCTCAACTTAATGTATAACTGGAGAGAATGGACATTGATTAAAAGACATGTGTATGTACAGAATATGGTGGTGAATAGTATCAAAATACAATGCATTTAATGAAAGAAAGGAACAAATATGTTCACCTACTTCTGATGAGTTCAGAAAAAGTTGTAGTTAAACATGTTAAAAAGATGAACAATGCTTTACATGTTAACTGTAATAAAAGACAGTAAAGTAGTTATTTGTCAACATTTATATTCTAATTTCTATTATAAAGTTATTTTTATGCCCCACCTACGATAGTAGAGGGGCATTATGTTTTCTGGTCTGTGGCTCCGTTCGTTCGTTCATCCGTTCGTTCTATTGTTTGTCCCGCTTCAGGTTAAAGTTTTTGGTCAAGGTAGTTTTTGATGAAATTGAAGTCCAATCAACTTGAAACTTAGTACACATGTTCCCTATAGTATAATCTTTCTAATTTTAATGCCAAATTAGATATTTACCCAATTTCAAAGTCGATGGAACATGGAAAATGATAGTGTGAGTGGGCCTCCGTGTACTTTGGACACATTCTTGTTTCATGATGCCTTTGTCTCATGAGCATTGATTTTCATTTTTATTTACAAGCAGGTAATACTGGCTATCCATGATGTATCCAACATGATATATATCTGATAAACAATTTAACCAAATTAAAAAAAACTCTTTTTGGGGAAAATATTCAGCAGTGTTAATTATGCAATCATTAATTTTCCTTCCCTAATATGTATGTAGGTATAAGGCTTCAGAAAATGTTTAAATTTATAGATAAACGTGTGACAGTGACTTTTCATGAAAACTGGATGTCAAAATATGAAACATTGCAAATTCAACTTCCCGATTTTAGATAAATATCTTTCAACAAAACAATCATGGCAGACAGCTTATAACAGCAACCACTGGACTTTGGACAGAAACATTAGAATATGGCTGCTTTAAACATGATCATGAGTTCTCATAAAATTGTTGCAATTGGTACCGGTCATTCTTAATGAAGATCCTGTCAATAAACTGTTTAATAGTAAAGTGAACAAGAAAACAAAGAAAGACAGCAACCCAATGACAAAACAATTTAAACCAGCAGAGCATGCAGAGAGAAACATTCAATTTTTAACAATAGACAGGTTATCGGAATTTGGAATTTTTTAAAGCAGGCTTTAGGTTATCGGAATTTGGAATTTTTTAAAGCAGGCTTTAGGTTATCGGAATTTGGAATTTTTTAAAGCAGGCTTTGATTAGTTTTAATTTTGGTCCTTCATTTTTTTGTAAATGGTTTGATGTGCTTTATGCAGATGCTAAGAGCTGTGTCATTAATAATGGTAATATGTCCCAATTTTTCAACCTTGAAAGAGGCTGTCGCCAGGGGGACCCGTTATCTCCCTATTTGTTTATTATTGGGGTGGAATTACTTGCCATACAGCTAAAAGGGAATCCAAAAATAAAAGGGGTGAATATAAATGGGAATCTGCCACTCATTAATCAGTATGCAGATGATACGTTTCTTACACTGGATGGAAGTGAAGATTCATTAAAAGAGACCCTATCTTGTTTTGAAAAATTTCACAAAGTCTCAGGATTAAAGATAAATACAACTAAAACAAAAGTTGTTTGGATTGGAAGTAAGAGATATTCTGACTTGGTTTTATGTCCTGAAACAAATCTAAGCTGGTCCTGTTCAAACTTTAAGGTTTTAGGATTAAATTTCTCTTTGGATCTAGAGTGTATGCCCAGTTTGAATTTCAGAGCAAAAATCATTGATATTTCAAAATTGTTGAAAAGTTGGCAGCATAGGAAGCTAACACTACTTGTCAAGGTTACCGTTATAAAGACTCTTGCACTTCCGAAATTGATTCATTTGCTTACATCTTTACCTAATATATGTCAATCCATGTTGAATGAAATCAACAGATTATTCTTTAATTTTATATGGGATGGAAAAACAGAAAAAATCAAACGTAATACACTGATTGCAGATAAAAAGGAGGGAGGTTTGAAAATGGTTCATTTACAATCTTTCAACTTTTATCTTAAAGTCGGTTGGGTGAGGCGATTTTTTTCAAATTTGAATGGGGACTGGCAAAATATTCTTAAGTTGATATTGAAAAAATTTGGAGGTGCAAGATCTTTTTCTTTACAAAACATTAAATTTTTGGAGATTGGAAATCAACTCAGCAATCCTTTTTGGAAAGATGTTTTTCAAGCTTTACACTCATCTAAATCACATGTTAAAACTAATGTCAAGGAGTGTCTCTCGATGGATATCTTGAATTTTGTGCAAAACCTCTGTCACATTTTTTGACCATGAAAGAAGAGATTTTTTCACATTTGATCAGATTAAACAAAAAGTTCAGACAAATAATTATATGCACTATTACAGTTTAATATCAAATATCCCTATGGAGGTAAAACAGTGTATTAGGGAAAACACTGATATTGACTTAGAAAATTTTACTCCGCATGAAAATTTTTTGGAGAAAATTACTAGCAGTAAAAATATTAAATTCATATATAATAATCTTATTGTAAAATGTGCTTATCCTCCAGTTGTAAAATTTTCAAAATGGGAGGATGAGCTGCATTCTAACATTGAAGACTGGAAGAAATACTTTTGTATACTTCAGAAAGGTTGTAGAGATACATATTTGTATAATTTCCAATATAAGTTTTTACATAGGACTATTCCTACAAATACATTTTTATATAAGATTAAAATCAAAGATACAAAGTTATGTTCTTTTTGTAGATGTGAAGATGAAACTATTGGACATTTATTTTATGATTGTCAAGTGACATCAAATTTTTTATATTTGTTTTGTGCTTGTCTGAAAAATTTCTATGTTAACATTGATTTTAACAAAAAAAACCTTTTTTCTTGGTTTTGTAGAAGAAACCAAATTTATATCAATATATATCCTTTTGACCTATTTATGGAACAGAGCAAACAACATGTAATATATGCAAAGCACATGTAAACCTTTTTTTTTCTTCTATTAAATAATCTATAGATATTTCTATATGAAGAGATTGTGAAAAAAGAGAGAAAGAGAGAGTGAGAAAGAAGGAGAGAGAGAGAGAGAGAGAAAAAAAAAGATTTCAAAAAAATTATATATTAGTTTTAGTAAATCTTGATAAAACAATAGTCTTTTGTTATTATATATTTGAAACCCTGTAACACCTTAGTCAGGTGGTGCTGTAAAGGTGATGTTAAATCCTGACTATTGAAAAAATAAATAAAAAAAAAAAAAAAAAGTTTTCGGAATTCCAATAGGGACTAACTGTGCACCACTTATTGCAATTTCTGTTGGCCCTAGGTGATTTTTAAAATGTGGAAAAATTATTACACCAGGGTTTTCGATATCATAAGCTAGTCAAAACATTTACTGAATTTTATCATCGGTATAAGGACATTATTCGGAAATATAGCTCAACATGCAGACTTCTTAAACGTTCAGGTATTTCACATCCAATATTTATATTTTATGGAAATATTCTTTATAAAGCACAAAAATGTCAGTATTCACCTCAGAAGCTAACAAAACCTTTAAATAGACTTATTGAGAAGGGATATAGTTACGATACTGTTGTCAGGTCATTAAAGATTGCATATTTTGGCGTTAATATTGATTCACTTATAGGGTCTTTGCATCGGAACTAAACACATTTATTATTAATAAACCAGTTGTTGGCATGACACGGGTTATGTTCTTCTCATAAATGTTATGATGATATGATATTAAACCCCTCATGGGGAGGATTGTGCCTGATATTCATATGATGAAGACATAATTTTTCAATCAGTTTAATTGAAGTCTGGAGTTGGAATGTCAGTTAACTGCTAGTAGTCTGATGTTATTTATGTATTATTGTCATTTTGTTTATTTTCTTTGGTTACATCTTCTGACATCAGACTCAGACTTCTCTTGAACTGAATTTTAATGTGCATATTGTTATGCGTTTACTTTTCTGCATTGGCTAGAGGTATAGGGGGAGGGTTGAGATCTCACAAACATGTTTAACCCGCGGCATTTTTGTGCCTGTCCCTAGTCAGGAGCCTCTGGCCTTTGTTAGTCTTGTATTATTTTAACTTTTAGTTTCTTGTGTACAATTTGGAGTTAGGTATGGCGTTCATTATCACTGAACTAGTATATATTTGTTTAGGGGCCAGCTGAAGGACGCCTCCGGGTGCGGGAGTTTCTCGTTGCATTGAAGACCTGTTGGTGACCTTCTGTTGTTGTCTGCTCTATGGTAGGGTTGTTGTCTCTTTGGCACATTCCCCATTTCCATTCTCAATTTAATTTTGTACAATTCAAAATGTATGTCAAAGTTATTTTACCCCTGTATTTTATCATACTTACCCTATACCTAACTATATTTCAATAAACAATGATGAGATTATCCCCTATGGTCAGAGCTTTTCTCATCACTTTGGGTCTGTCATCCATTATTTACTTCAACAGAGTTTTTCTCCTCTGATACTATTTGGCCAAATTAAATCAAACTTGTCCGCAAGCAAAATGGCCAACAAAACTTAAAAATAGAAAAGAGGGGTAAAATTCATTTTTTTTGTATTATTTAATTATTTTCTTGAAAATTGCTTTTTATAGAGAAAATCTGACAACAGCAAATTGTTATGATTGTTGAGATCTACCTACTGATCATTGACATCAAAACTGTCAGACACCTTATGTAAGAGCAATTTTCTTTAAAGATGACAAATTTTACCAATGTAATAAATTTGATTTTTGCACATTGTCTTGAAAATTTAAAGAGCAAAAAAGATCAGCAAGACAACATCTACAAATGTAAAAATCAACATACAGAAATCTTCAGCCAACTCCTTATTTGTGTTAATGCTCCTTTTATGACTTATACAATTTTCATACATTTTTAGCTCACCTGGCCCAAAGGGCCAAGTGAGCTTTTCTCATCATTTGGCGTCCGTGGTTCGTCGTTGTTAACTTTTTACATTTTGAACTTCTTCTAGAGAACAACTGAATGGAATGAAGCCAAACATGGCATGCATGTTCCTTAAGAGGTGTTGACCAAGTTTTGTTACTTTGTAGCCGATCTATCATCCAAGATGGCCGCCAGCAGGGGACCTAGTTTAACATAGAACCCTATGGGAAATGCATACAAATGACTTCTTTTAGAGAACCACTGAATCAAATGAAACCAAACATGGCATGAATGTTCCTTATGAGGTGCTGACCAAGTGTTGTTACTTTGTAGATGATCCATCATCCAAGATGGATGCCAACGGGGGGCTTAGTTTAACATAGGACCTTATGGGAAATGCATACAAATGACTTCTTTTAGAGAACCACTGAATGGAATGAAACCAAACATGGCATGAATGTTCCTTATGAGGTGCTGACCAAGTGTTGTTACTTTGTAGCTGATCCATCATCCAAGATGGATGCCAACAGGGGACTTAGTTTAACATAGGACCCTGTGGGAAATACATACAAATGACTTTTTTTAGAGAACCACTAAATGGAATGAAACCAAACATGGAATGAATGATCCTTATGAGGTGTTGACCAAGCGTTGTTACTTTGTAGCCGATCCATCATCCAAGATGGCTGCCAGGGGGGACTTAGTTTAACATAGGACCCTATGGGAAATGTATACAAATGACTTCTTTTATAGAACCACTGTTGGAATGATACCAAACAAAGTATGAATGTTCCTTATGAGGTGATGACCAAGTGTTGTTACTTTATAGCCGATCCAACATCCAAGATGGCCACCAGTTGGTTGACCTAGTTTAAAATAGGACCCTATGGGAAATGCATTCAAAAGTCTTTTTCTAGAGAACTACTGAATTGAGTGAAACCAAACATAGCATAAATGTTCCTTTCCTAATGAGGTGCTGGCCAAGTGTTGTTACTTTGTAGCCAAATTTTATCTTTTTTTTTATTGATTTCAAAAACCCAAGTAGAGTTAGGTGAGCGATACAGGCTCTTGAGAGCCTCTAGTTTACTTTTATCTTGAAAACTATAAAAGATGGATAGACCTTATGTTATATTGATCAGCAAGACAAGATCTAAGCATTTAGTTAGTTAAACTTTGTTAAAAGACAATTTATAGGAGTATTGCCCTGAAATGGTGATCTGTTTACTCTATGTAGCTCACCTTCCTCAAAGGCTCAAGTGAGCTATTTCAATCACTTGGATGTTGTTGTCAGTCAAAAATCAACTTTTTTTTGGCTGCAATTGCAGAAACCATAAAAGGTATAGTGAAACTGAAAATAGTAAAAATGAACAACCAGCAAAATTTTCTAACAGATGAACAGTGCAGAAATTGTTAGTTTACTGGTTATAGCCTATAGGAATATTCTTTTCTAAAACAAAACCGTTGAATGTCACCAAACTTTACTTGCATATTCTTTGGGGTATCTTATTAAAAATATTTATCTGGAGATTTGATCCATCAACAAACATGGGTACAGTTGCTAAAAATAAAACAGCATAAAATGTAGCTTTTGTATAAAATCTCAAAAACAATCGCAATAGAGCAAAACTGAGAAGGATTTGTCAATGAATAGGTAAGGTCTATTTTCTTTTCATTTTTAATTTCCAGAAAAATCAAACAACACATTTTGGAGTTATTGCCTCTCAAATAATAATTTTAGCTCACCTGGTCCAAAGGACTAGTGTGAGCCACTAATTTCACTTAGCCTCTGTCATCTGTCGATGTGTGTCGTCTACTAACTGTTGCTAAGATTATCTCCTATGAAACAAAATTAATGTTTATTATCTTGAAAACTATAATAAAAAGAGAAAAATCTTATTTAAAGTCAAAATAACAAGAAAAATAAGATTCACAAATAAGTCAAATGGACAAAAATCATCAATTGACCTGATATAGGAGTTATTGCCCTTGAAAGATGATTTTTACCATTTTGTAGGTATATTGTAATAAACAGACAGAAAAGAACCACAAGGACAACAACATGGCCAAATTTCGTCTATTGCACTTGAAATATGGTCTTTGCCCATTTTTGCAAAAACCGTGATGAATTGAGGAAATTAAATAGAGCAAAAAAAAAAATCAGACTAGATATATGATAGGTACGAACTGTTAACAATAATTATAAATATTAGTTTATATAGAAGATCTATAATATTATCACTAAATAAGATTTACAAATAAGCAAAAATAACTGATTGCACATGTAAAGAATAAATAATAAAATAACTTATTGAGAGAAGAATGGTGAGAAATTCATTCATGGGAGCCTCTTGTTTTCACATATTATGTAGTGACATGTTGTTCAGTAATCAATTTTTCAGCAAGTAAACATTTACGCATCTGCACCCTTGTTGACAAACATTTTGTGAATTTATCAACTAGTTTTGTTTATTAATGAAGAATGTATCATGATTGGAACATCATAATGGAAAATTTCCTTTGGTCACATCAATGTATCTTATATTTAACTTTTTGTGTAATTTTGCTTTATGAATTAAAGCCGTTCGAGAGGGTCTGGATTTTCTTAATTCTTCATAAATGTTGTCAATTAGTCTCTAAAAAAAATGTTTTAAAACCCCATTCTCTATCCATAGTTTTTATGTGCGTACTTTTATGCCCACCTACGATAGAAGAGGGGTATTGTGTTTTCTGGTCTATGCGTCCGTTCGTCCGTCCGTCCCGCTTCAGGTAAAAGTATTTGGTCAAGGTAGTTTTTGATGAAGCTGAAATCCAATCAACTTGAAACTTAGTACACATGTTCCCTATGGTATTATCTTTCTAATTGTAATGCCAACTTAGATTTTTTTACCCAATTTTACAGTCCATTGAACACGGAAAATGATAGTACGAGTAGGGCATCCGTGTACTTTGGACACATTCTTGTTTTATATATATTTTATGCCTCTCTTCTGCACTTTTTGTTCATTATTCTCTATTCTGTGAACCCTAGTCTTGGTCAGTTTCACAAAAAAAACTTACGACTAAGATTGTTCGTAAGTCATGAACAATTCAGTATACTTACGATAATCCTTAGTTGTACTCTTTTTGGATGAAACCGACTCCTAATCCTCATTTGGAGATCAAAAGGGTCCTTAATATATACATGTTTTACAGAGATGATGATATATGAATGATTTTTTCCTGATTACTAAATATTAATATAATACATGAATAACTGCTCATGGGCAGTACATAATTATATAATAATTTGGTCAACCAAAACAAAATGTAAACTTGATCTATATTGAACTACCTATTTATATATAACGTTGTAAAAAAAGAAGGTCAAGATTTGTAGGCATCGGAAAAATGAATGAACTTATTTTAAGTAGTATTTCTCATTCAAACGACACAAGGCAAAACAGTCAGGATAAAAAAGAATTTCCGTAATGCTGAGTTGTACTTTTTTGACTGAGTTCCATGCATGTCTTCCTATTAACAATATTATGTTTGTTATATGAAATCTTGAAACCTAGACATAATTTTCTCATGGAGGTTTATTGGATTTTTTTGTTTTCAATATACTTTTGCGTTTGGGTGAGGTCTATATTAATTTCCATGAATACTCCGAATCTCTCACCACTGGCGGATCCAGAACTTTTCATAAGGGAGTGGGGGCCGCTCCAGTCATGCTTCAGTGATTCCCTATGGAAGCAACCGAATTTTTCCCACAAAAGCACCCCCCCCCCCCGGATCCGCCTATGCTCAATATTGACTCTCTAAAGTTTGTTCAAATCATTGCAGGTGTAAATGAAAGTTATAATCAAGTGGGGTATTCAGTTAACAATATTAGCCAACTTTTTTTTTACTGTACTGTTGAAAGAGGCCATAATTGAACTCAAAATGACTGAATCCAAGGTTCAGAAATCGTAAAAAGTTCAAAAAGATAGAAACACAATATACAACACGTAACTATCGGGTACATACTCTACAAGTATCAAATGAAGACATTTTTTTTTTGCTATGTATATGATGTATACGCTTAGACAGATCAAATAAAAGCATGTTTTTTTTTTACAACAATTTAGTATTTGTAAAAGTTTGAAGAAAAGTTTGAAAACAGTAATATACAATATCTATATGTCCTCTGCATCTCGGTCATTTTCATTCCATTGTTTATGAAAATTTGATAATGAAAGATATTGCACTAGGTATGTACGTTGCAAATATCTCATCAGTGTACTATTTGTAGGATTGGACATCATTTTGTTTGGTTTGATTAGAGAAAAATATATACACATTGATATATGTATATACATGCCTCTAGTTTGATAATCTTAAAAAATCAAAATTTTACAATATTAAGGTCTATAAAGCTTCAAAGGAAAATAAGAGTGGCTTAGTTTAAGGCTGTTCCAATAGTATATACTTCTTAATTTATTGGCGTTGGGAGGCCGTTAACAGACTTCACATCAAGTTTAATTCCGTTAGGTAATATGATTGAAATGCAGATTGCACATCCGCATGTCAGACAGATTGCATGCATGCTTGCAGGCCATTTATAATTTGATGAGTTTTTGTAATTTGTGTCTGGTTAAACATAAATTTTGGCAATTCCTGGATTAACGCTATTTAGCAGTACATGTGCATGTATATGAAATGATTGTATGTCGAACTTTTTTAAATTAAATTTACAGTCACAAATTTTATGTATAAAGTCCGAAATGTTGACCTGAGGCAGGAGTGGCGGATCCAGAATTTTTTATAAGGGAACATTAACTACCATAAGAGGGGTTCCGCTACAGACATACTTCAGTGATTACCTATATATATATATCCCCACAAAGGGTTGTCTCGGGCCGCCTATGGGTAGTTTCAGTTAACTCTGGTAGTTATACCTAGTATAAATATACATAAGTCTTGTAAAAAATATCTAAGAGTTGCAGTAATGTGTTGAATCATAAGCATATAAACATTAGAATTATTTGTCTTACATACTACTATTTGAAGACTATATAAGTAGCTTTGAAAATTTACTTTTGACTTCTAAACTTCCATCTTTAAAAATTCGCAGACTTAGAACCATTGGAATTGAAACATTTAAAATTGTACACAAGAAAAGTCCCAGTTATCTTCATGACCTAATAAATATCAAAACTCGACGTTATAATTTTAGATCTAAAGATACAGCTGACATACCCAGAGTTAAAACTACAAAATATGGGTGAAATCATTTCGTTTCAGTGCTGCACAGTTATGGAATTACCTGTCAAACCACATTAAACAGGAACATTCTCTAACTCAATTTTCCAATCTAATACAGACCTGGAATGGCAGCTCATGCCAATGTAATGTATGCATGGTATGCCATTAGTGCTTTGGGATTTGAGTACATCCGATTGGTGTGGTCGTTTGGTGTTTACGTCATTAAAGCTGTGACACGATTTATCATCGGTGTTTATATTCTACTAGTAAGTCTAAAAATAAACATCAGAAGGGAATTTATTCCAAAAGATTTCCAACCGTCAATCAAGTTGTCGAAAAATGAACAAGCATCTATGACATGACGGAAGACATATCTAGTATAATTAAGCTGTGTGTTATCACGACAGAATTATCCGGTCTTCAGGGTACGTTTACTTTTACAATACATTTGGTTCCTTGAAGACATGTTGTTTCATTTCTTTTAATTGGATCCAGACCAATTTTGAAAATTAGTTAACTCTTTAACAGAATGTTGACAGTATGAATTCATCTTTATTTCCATGTAATGTGATTGTGACTTGTTTTAAAATTAAAATAATACGACGAAATTGGTGTCGAAGACAACATTGCAATTTTCATTTGCTTTTGTGCCGATGCTGGTAATACCTTTTACGACTTACAGTCCACCAGAAGCGGTATTTACCCAATGCTAAAATTGAAATAACTCATTATGTATTTGTTTATCCAAAGCGCTTCAACAAAATGGGTTTGACTCAGATCGAAATCAACCACAAAAGCAACTAATAAAAAGTTCCGATTTAAGAGCGCTCACAGTTTTTCATGAAATCTTTTTTTAAACCCTTTACAATCTGAAAAAAGACCATGTTTTCAAGACATTGGTGCTAAGACCCTCAACTTTGTAAATGACTTATAATTATTTTTTTTTAATGTTATGGATATAAGATTATCGCGACCGTGTACTCATTAAAAAGGAGGCACAAGGTACCAATGGGTCGACATTCAAAACTCATGGCATTTTTTTTTAGTAAGACTTTTATTTTTCCGCTTAGCTTCTCAAAAAAAACCCCAGAGAAAGACAGAAAATCTAAATTGGCTCCGGGCAGTTCAGTGGATAAAGCTAACAAGATAACATTATGTATATCAATTAAAAAAAGTGTAAGTCATACATATCAAAGCGCAGTCACGGTTTGTGAACACTTTAAATGAGTATGATTAGACTGAAAAATGTGGGAGATTCATTTGCCTAGTCGAAACATCTACAAGTAGTCAGTCCCCCTTCCCCTTTTGCCCTCGTCTCTAACGCCTGTTATTTTGAACAGGCACTTTAATCCATTTTCTGAATCAATTCAAGGATCGGCAAGCCATCAGATCTTGGGTTCATCGGAGGTAATAGTACGTCAGTACTTTGGTTGTTGTTTACCCCTATGACGTTTGTCATTTCAACACCTCAGTTAACGTCTTGTAGGAGGTCAATTGACAACTCAATTATGTGTACTTCGTCATTCATAAATACTCCGTTAAGTAATTCATAAATACAGAAATGCTTATATCCTCAAAATAATGATATGAATGACTGTTATTGACTATTAAAACATAAACAAATGAACCTTTAGTTATCCCTTTAGATACTTTGAAATTTCTTATATAAAGATATATATTCTCATGTTTCGTAACTGAGCAAAGTACGAATAATCGGTTCGATCGAGTTTTCGTGCCATTTAAGGTAAACACACCCGCGGTACTATATGTTTCCCATTCATCAATCATGGATGACAACATTAGTTCGAATTTTGATTGGTTTAATGTTTCTTACAAATTTTTTTATAAGTTTCTGAACTTCCTATTTACTTTATATATTTGTATGATCAATCTGAGAATCTTCAGAATTAAAGACTACTGCCATACAATCAAGTTGATACACATTATACAGGTACTTCAATCGTGAAATTCTAGTTTGAACTAAATTTTGAAAAACGGTTAGAAATTGGACAATGTATTCGAGTTTACGGTTAGAAATAGGACAATGTATTCGAGTTTAATGACGATAGGCTGTAATATCGACTAAAATTCTTTTCTTTTAAACTTTAGAAAGAATTGAATTGAAAATTTCAAATTGAGAAGACGAATGAATGAGAAATTATTATTGAAATATAAGGAAAAAGTATCTTTGACGTACTTATGTATGCTAATTTCCGAATACAAATGTATGCTAAATTCCGAATATAATTATTTTTCAGGCAACAATGAAACCAACATATTTCCTTGGACTATTTTTATTAGCGATATTGATAACACCAATTCGTGCTCCTCTCCGTAAGTATGATTTAGTTTGTTTACAATGATTTAGTTTTTTTTTAATATTTGTCTTTATTTGTTTAGATTTTCAGTTTCAAATTTTTTACTTAGAGCATAGCAATATTGTTTCACCAGGTTATAACAATTGAAACCAAACAGCTAACTGTAATGTTTGAAATACAAGAGATGGAATTCGGCATATTTTACTACTCTTTTGAACAGCGGTATACTACTGTTGTCTTTATTTACTACCACTTGTGGTTCAGTCAATTTTCTCCGCAATCTGTTACGCCGTCAGATAGTCAATACTTAGTCAAAGATGAGTATTAGTTGATTGATTAACGTCCAGTGGCAAATATTTCATGTATTTTCTGGACGACTTATAAATGAAACTAGACTTTTGAAATAAAATATAAAAGGGAAGCTAACGTAAATATTCTAACAAAACATACATGTTTTGATATCGTTCCTTGTCCTGTAAAATCAGCCAGTAAAATCTCTTCTCAAATCAGATAAAATCATCGACTAGACTTAAAATGAAACACGAACCTTAAATACATGGTTATTATTCCCCTAGGTTTCCGTCAAAAGGGTAGATGATATATATGGTGTTCCTTTGAACTAGCATGAATATCTAAACTCTCCAAGATCCTTATATTTTGCGATTAAAGGTTGAGATCCTGCAACTTGTAGTTTTTAATAGATGTGACACCTACGCGGGAACACTTTGCGATTAAAGGTTGAGATCCTGCAACTTATAGTAATGTATTGATGCGACACTTACGCGGGAACAATCGCAGATGGTTATATATTAATTTCATTGGTTTTTGATTTTGATGATCTCTTGGACCAATGTTTGAACTTTAAAAACGTATTTCACTCCGAGAACTATTTGGTTTCATTGCCTTTTTATTCCTTGCTTCAATAAACTCTACTAACTTTTTTTTACAAATCGTTCACATGTATAGGCTTGGCTACCAGAAAATAACTTTAATTAAGTTCCATAGTGACCATTTAGTCCAAATAATATTGGCCTAGGCTACCGGAAAATATCATTAATTAAGTTCCTTAGTGACCATTTAGTCCAAATAATAATGACGTCTTGAAAAGCTATTTTTTTTTTGCTTTGACGCAATAAGGCGTCACAACTTAAAATTTAAAAAATAGCCTTTTATTATTATTTGGATTCAGTGACCATTACATTTCATTAAATAAATATTTTGAGCTAAAGAGTGAACATTTTAATATGTAACTTTTACCTATTAAGTTTAATTCACGCACATGTTTATTTCTTTATAGCTGCACTTTTACCTCTCGTTGCAATGTTTGGAGCTGGGTCTTTACTTGGACCAAAGATAATGGGTGGAGGAGGATTTTTCGGAGGGGGGAAAAGCGAACCACAAACAACTTACATTCATCTCCCACAGTCATCATCATCTGGTAGTAGCTATGACAGTTATGGTGGATATCCTGCATACGGTGGAATGCCAAGTTATGGCATGGGCATGGGAGGAGGAATGATGGGTGGCATGGGTGGCATGCCAAGCTATGGAGGAATGCAAGGAGGAATGGGTGGAGGTAATTACATGCAACAAGGAGGAGGTAGTATGGGAGGAGGATTCGGAGGCGGGCAATATGATTTCGCTGGAAAACGCAGAAGGAGGTCTTTAAGACAAAGACGATCAGCAAATGTAAGCATTTTAATTACCTTTTATATAGATATATCATTTCATATTTTAAGTTTTATCGTCATTTAAACTGAAGCAGAAATAATAACAGCTTCTAAAGTTCTTTGAATCAATACTGGGGTTAATCCAATGAAAGTATATATCAATTCTATTAGATAAACCAAGGAAGCAGCATCATCTGATTCATGCTGCATGCATTACTATAATGGGCTACCTTTGTAGTTGAAAAATTTTACTGACGAATATGTCACCAAAATTTTATAGTAGCATGCCTGAGCACACACAGTTCTAGGCGTAAAAAAAGGTTTTCTACATATCATGTTATACGTTATCCGATGCACCAAATATAGATACCCCTTTAATATGTAAATAATATTTTAAAAACTTTACCCCGAAAAGTATTCCACAATTGTGCGGGTGTGAAAATGATGGACTAAAGTATACTCGTATTTGTTAATCATTTGTATATATATTGAAATGTAGAAACTGGCAGTAGAATATCCGGACATATAAGAAATAAAACAACCTTCTTAAATAATGCCATCCCTCAGACAGTCATAATATCTCATAGTATGCTCTATCAAACAAAGACACTAGTTTCAATATGTCTCTATCGTTTATCTCGCATTTTATCATCCCTGGGTCTTTTATAGCCGACAATATCGAATGGGTTTCTCTCATTGTTGAAGTCTGTACGGTTGCTTATAAATTCACACACCCCGACTTCGTATAGAATCTGGTGGATAGTTGTCTTATAGGCAATCATACCATATCTCCTTTTTATATAATGGCTTACTTGCTTTTTTTCTTGCAGATGTTTAGACCATTGGTTTAAGTGGATCGTAGACAATGAAACAATTGACTAACAAGATCGCAGAAATCTAGTAATTAATAATAAAAATGTAAAGGCTTTAACTGTTGTACAGTGAATGCGACTTCTTCGGAAATACGCTGATTATGAAACATGGTATATCTTACTGACGTAGCTTTCCCAAGCCGGTTTGTGAAGAGGTTTGTCTTACTACACAAAGATATAGTGCTTGTAGTAAGACGATGAGGGCAGATATCGAACGGGTACACACAGAATTATTTTTTACTTGTAAATAAATATACGTTTTTTTAATTTGTATGTTATTACTGTCTGGTCAGATGGGAGCAAAGAAACTGCAGAGACACTTTGAAAAACAAAACACGTATTGATTTTCTAGCCTACTTAATATGAAAACAAGAAAATACGGTATGATTGCCAATGAGAAACTATTCATCAAAGATAGTTTAATTTTTATGAATATATATGTAACAGAGCCTAGTTGAATTTGACCTTTTGAGAGGTTTATAGCTAGCAAAAAAAAAAAGGTTTAATCCACCATTTACTACACAAGAAAATGCCTGTACTAAGTCAAGAATAGACAGTTTCTCGCTGCATTGAAGACCCATTGGTGGCCTTCGGCTGTTATTTCTGCTCTTATGTCGGGTTGTTGTCTTTTTGACCCATTCCCCATTGTCATGCTTAATTTTATTTAGTTTTTATCCATCCGTTTGAAGTGTTTGAGCTTTTGATTTTGCCATTTGGTTAGGGACTTTCCGTTTTGAATTTTCCTCGGAGTTCGGTATTTTTGTTATTTTACTTTTTAGTTTATTCTCGATTTAGATCATTACGTGACGACCATTTATCTGGTATGGTGGATTGTTTTTGTTATTTAGATAAATTGCTTCATTATAAATTTATTGAAAATGTGTTTGTTCCAGAAGGGAAGTGACCAAATTTGATTCCACTAAAAAATAAATTAATTAAAATTTAAAAGAAATAATTGTTTCCGAATGAAAGTGAAATATATATAGATACATATAAGTGTACCGGCAAATATCTCAAATACTGTCCATCAGTAGTAAGACATTTATTCCAAGTAAAAACAATTATCGCTGACTATGTGGTATGGGGTTTTCTCATTTTTGAAGGTCGTACTGTGACATATAGATGATAATGTCTGTGTCATTTTGGTCTCTTGTGGAGAGTTGTCATTGTCAATCATACCACATCTTTTTCTTTTTATATTAAAGCAACTTTCATAGGAAAATGTTCTGTATTTGCACCTTCTGACAAAGCAGCCAACAACGTTGACATATGTATATATATTATACTGTAAAACTAAAAACTGTAATTAAAAATTCGATCAAGTACTTTCTCACTTACAAATTCTTCTGGAAAAAAATATTATATAGGAACACACTTTAATATTGATGAGCTGAATGCTTAGTACTCCTGCACACCTGCAGAAAGTTGGCTTTATCAATTACACAAGAAAACTTATTATTTTCGCTTCATATCTAAATGTTAAACTTCATATTGTTCGGTTCTTCTGGCCTATGCTCTTACGATCATCAAGAGATTCGTTTAGAAATGTTGTGAAGAAGCTTCTATTAATAGTATATTATATAATTTGTTTATGGAGTGTTAAAAACTCTATTGAAAAGTCTTCTATAAGCTGCTATTCTTAGAAGGTGTCTGTCTCCGTTGGGTTTAGATTCCAATATTCTGTTGAATACAATACGAAGCAATTATGTTTTCAATAAAATGGTCTTGGATAAATTGTTTCATAATACAAAATTCAGCCAAGTGGGAATAATTGGATAATTTTTTAAAGTATTCAAACGATGATCCTTTTGTACAGGATTTTATACTGAACAATATTAGCTATATATATGTTTGTTTTATTTGTTGGTTGTTAATATTCCTTAATTCTAAAAACATTCACCGATTTTCACTTGTGAAGCCTGGGTATTATCAGAGACATATAATGAAAAAATATATGGGCTGATTATATAGAGAATAACCAGAGCAGACTGCATCGACCCCTCTAAGACAGTCAGTGAAAATTTCTAGATATGTCACTCACGGCCACTTCATGTATATTGACATACACGCTTTGTGTATTATATCAACAAAATCGGGGTTTTAATGGGGTCACGGTTGGGGGGGGGGGGGGTACACAAATCACTGATTTGTTAGTATCAATACAATAGCGAATAATGACTGTGTTTATCTTGACAACAACTGATAGTGCTTTTACTCCTCCTTCCATTTCGGAAAGATGATTGATTTGTTGTTAGGAAAATAGTTCATGCATGCATTTTCTAGAGGATGCAAGCTGTATACATGCCAAGCAGCTATATAATTATATACCGATTGGTCATTATTGGTATCAAAAATAATGTTTTACCTTTGATTTTTTTATTGTCTTTCTTTCAAGATATATATACTTTGACTGTGACGTTAAGGATGTTTGCTTATCATGTTTTGGATTTTTTTTTTTAGATTTTCGGAATCCTCTGGTTTTATCCATTTGAATGCCTTAAAAAATTTTGCCCATGAACCCCCATTTTTCTTTTTATAGATCTTTTACATGTATAATTATAAGCTATTTGTAAAAGTCTTATAAAATCTTATTTATTTTTTGATAGTATTTGAGAACTTTAACTGGTCAATGATAAAGTTATGAAAAGTCATTTTATTAATTTCATCATGCAAATAATTCGGATGGGGAGGTGGGTAACCCGTTGCATTTGAAATTAATAAAATGAATATTTTTCACATTTACATATATTAAGATTCAATAAAACACTTCGCATTCATTATTGTAAATCTTTCATTTTATACGTATTTTTTTCTAAATGCTAACATTGTCTCGCTGTTTTACACGGCTAATAGTTTCATGCTATGGTAAAGGCCCCTCTCTTTTTCTTTGGGAAGAAAGAGGGGGAATTATTATCGCACGAAAAAGATGCTATTGTTGGTCCTTGTGGACGGCCTCACTGGTTTTGAGAAGAAAACAGCGCTATCCATTTGTTTGTATATGCGTCAGTATTCACCTCAGAAGCTAACAAAACCTTTAAATAGACTTATTAAGAAGGTATATAGTTACAATACTGTTGTCAGGTCATTAAAGATTGCATATTTTGGAGTTAATATTGATTCACTTATAGGGTCTTTGCATCGGAACTAAACACATTGATTTAAAAACCAGTTGGAACTTGCTGGCATGACACGGGTTATGTTCTTCTCATATATGTTATGATGGTATGATACTAAACCCCCTCATGGGGAGGATTGTGCGTATTGTTATACGTTTACTTTTCTGCATTGGCTAGAGGTATTGAGGGAGGGTTGAGATCTCACAAACATGTTTAACCCCGCCGCATTTTTGCGCCTGTCCCAAGTCAGGAGCCTCTGGCCTTTGTTAGTCTTGTATTATTTTAACTTTTAGTTTCTTGTGTACAAATTGGAGTTAAGCAGGCATTTATTATCACTAAACTAGTATATATTTGTTTAGGGGCCAGCTGAAGGACGCTTCCTGGTGCGGGAATTTCTCGTTGCATTGAAGACCTGCTGGTGACCTTCTGCTGTTGTCTGCTATATGATCGGGTTGTTGTCTCTTTGGCACATTCCCCATTTCCATTCTCAATTTTATTATAGTGTTGGGATACCCCCCCCCCCTCCAAAAAAAAAAAGAGAGAAAAAGTAAAATATGTCAATGATGACCACGAAGGCAGAGTAGGGAATTCATAAACAAGGTCAAATAAATTAGTAAAACCGCTGTGGAAACTAAACTTGAAATTGATAGAAAATAGCAAATGCAAGTTTTTTGTAGTATATTTTAATTCATATGACATAGAAAAACGGGAAAATTTTTAGGTAAAAATTTTACGGATATTTGAAAAGGGCTTAACTATTGCTCGGTCCACAAATATCTATGAAATGACCTTGGTTAAAGTATTGTAGTCCACAATACGACATCGATGAATAATGAGCAGAATTATTACGGTATAGTCTTAACCAGTCCCGAGATAACCAAATGAATAGAAATTAAACCAGATGCTCCGCAGGGCGCAGCTTTATACGACCACAGAGGTCGAACCCTGAACAGCTGCGGCAAGTATGGACACAACATTCAAGCTTGATACAGCTCTGAATTTGGATTGTGATTAAATAGTTGACACAATATAGGTTTCTGGCACATAATGAATGTGGTCTAAGAACTTACTTAAAAACTTAAAAAATTTAAATTGGACATTTACCTATTATGGTCCAATATCCAAAATCTAAATACATGGTTAGATTCAGCATACCATAGAACCCCAAGAATTCAATTTTTGTTGAAATCAAACAAAGTTTAATTTTTGACCCTTTGGACCTTAATGTAGACCAATTTGAAAACGGGACAATACTGTGCAATTGAATATTTCTTACTATTGCGCAAAACTGTGCAATTGAAAATTTCTTGCTATTGTGCAATTAGATATTTCTTGCTATTGCTGTTCCCTCAAGATGCTTTGTCGTTTCCACAAGATAGTTATCCCATTCCCATGTTGTTCCCTCAACATAGCTATGTAATTGTATTGATATGATAAGATTGTATTGTCTTCTACATTTGAAAACGTCTGATCTTAAAACTTGGTGTACTATTCACTGTTATATAATTCAAAACTAACTCAAAATAGATTAGCTTGTCGGGTGAGGCATGTATAGCAGAAGACGCTCACTCTGTTGACCTGAGGTTTGGCAAATACCTAAATATTCTTAACAAGTGTGAACACAGATGAGTGTGGATAGTATTGTTTATTTTTTATACATAAATAAGGCCGTTAGTTTTCTCGTTTGAATTGTTTTACATTGTCATTTCGGGGCCTTTTATAGCTGATAATGGGGTATTGGCTTTGCTCATTGTTGATGGCCATATGGTGACCTGTAGTTGTTAATTTCTGTGTCATTTTGGTCTCTTGTGGAGAATTGTCTCATTGGCAATCATACCACATCTTTTTTTATATGTATTTGCTTACTATTTATATTATTTTGACATTGTGGTGGATCATCAGTATCATAGTAAAAAAAATTGTTAAAATGTTCCTCATATTAGATACATTTATTGGTTTTTAGTAATGACAATACCTGACATGATGCTTGGGGCTATATGAACTAGGAAGAGAACCTTTGTGCCGATTTTTTATCAATTCTTTGATAATATCCCCTCCAAATCTGGTCGAAGCAAAGAAAAATTTTGATCAAAATGACAATGATTTCACCAAATGAACCTTTGTGAGCATGCTTCAAAGACTCAAAACTGCTCCAAAAGTAATCTGATAGAATCAGTGGCGGATCCAGAACTTTGCCTAAGGGGGGCCCGCTGACTGACCTAAGGGGGTGGGGGGGCGCTCCAGTCATGCTTCAATGATTCCCTATATAATCAACCAAATTTTTCCCACGAAAGGGGGGGCCCGGGCCCCCCAGGCCCCCCCCCCCTGGATCCGCCTATGAGAATTTCAAACATGTCAAGTGGATATTATCAACAGCTTAATTAGTCTTTATATACATGTATGTCTAAATATCTAAAAAGTAATAGTATTCAAAAGGTTATGCCAATTTATTCTCTTTTCATTTTTTTTTGTTATATGGATACAAATATAAGTGATATATGTACCAATACAGTATTTGTTGTGGTATGAAAGTGTAGTAATTAACATTTACTGTAATAATGAATATAATTCACACAAATTTAGAAAGAAACAAATGAATGAAAAATGTTGAACATGTACAATGAAATATTATTATTATTGACTTTATTTCCTCTTATACAGAGATTATGTCATAACATATATACACATTAGAACAAAACACAAAAAAAAAAAACACAACATATTTAGACAGTTCAAAGTATCAAAGGCACATATTTAAGCAATTTTGATTGTCGCTAATGATCAGCAGTTTGTCGATAAAACAGTTTACATGTGCTGTAGACATGCTGGACACAAAGTTTTGAGAATACAATACTCTCGTCGTTATCAAGCTCGTATATAGTGTCACAGGATAGAAGAGTGGCTGTGAATTCTAGAGACGATAGGCTGTCCATATAGACACTAAACTGGATTGGGTTTATGTTTATAATGTCTCTCCACATTTCATTTCTGTAATCAAGAACAAAATCACATGCGCATTGTATATGTTCTAAAACGTTTGTAAAACAGTTTACCGCATTTTTCACATAGGAGTTGTTCAGCTTCAATACGAACAATAGCGCACAAGTCGATAATGTACTTTGAAGCTACTTTTAAATCTGTATATCTCTTCATAATTATCCATGCTTTATGTAACTAAATGGCTGGATGGATAAGTTTGAAAAAGTTAAAATCGCTGTCGTTTGAAATCCTTTCTAGCCACTTCAATTGTTCAGTCTTGTGAATGTTTTGCGACACTGCATTGTTCCAGACAATATTTGAAGGAAAAGATCCAAGTTCAATGAGATTTACAACATATTGCAATAGATTGTACTTAATAAATAGTCTATACATATCAGGAATGAAACCAAGCTGATTGTCCACACATGTATATTTAAACTCTAGCAGTCTGACCATCATTATCTGCTTTGGTGGGTGAGCTGAGTTCAGTCTACATATAAATCTGCCGAAAAATAAAAGTTTGCATTTATCAATGCAACACTCAACGCAGAGCCATCCAAGAAGGTTGGTACACTTGTCTGATCTGGACCTTTTAGGCAATCCTTGTACTGCTTTACATACGAATCTGTGAGCTCGTTCGAGCAATAGTAATTCAGATTTGGTAAGATTGTTCCACAGTTCGCAACCATATAGTGCCCTCGTATAAGCTAATTGGTTTACAATTTTTAAACATGTAGATGTATTCAAGATAGCTGGATGGACACCAGAGTGTATAATCGAAATAGTAGTTGCACGTAACATATGACACACATTCATCGTTTGTTCCATAGAATTAAAGCTACTCTCTAAGAGAATACCGACATGTATAGTAGATTTGACGATTGGTATTTCTGAACCATTGTATCATATGTGCTTTGTCCAATAAAATATTTGAAATTTGAAAAATAGAAAGAATCTATCAATAGTGTTGCTTTGGCACTTTCCATATAGTAATATATGACTCTTACTGGGTGAAAACTTGAAGGCAACTGGCAAATGTTTATTATGCCGGGTTTGCATTCCTTGGGTTGTAGGAGACATCAGAGCTATATCATCCGCTTGTACAGAACATGAGACTCTTATGTCATAGAGAATTGTACCGTAACTCGTTTTGTTCATTTTACATTAAGTAAGTCGTTGATAAAAAATAAGTAAAGAACGTCTGATAATACACCTCCTTGACGCACTCCTCGTTGTAGTTGAAACCATCTCGTCAGTTAATTATTGAATAAGATTGAGAAATCGATTAGGCCAGATAGGCCTTATAATATTTTTTAAACATAATTGAAGGACCATTTACACTCAGGACCGAGTCATCAGTAGGCAGAACAGATGTGTTAAAACAACCTAGCATCATATTGCTAGTAGCGGGAGTAGCATTGTCAGGTAAATTGTAGTCATTTTTTTCTTTAAATTTGGTCAATGAACAATCGAAATAGAATGCTTTTATCTCCCTATTACTTACCTTGTACATAGAGGTGATACTTCTTTGACAAATCCTTGTACATGAGAGTTGTGTCAAATCTTTATTTCACAAAGAATGAATTGCATAACAATGAATTGAGCTTAAAGCAAAGTACTTTAATAATACACTTAGATAAAGAGCTAAATCCAGTGATATACTTTGTACTACAGGTCCTTCACGAACATCCATGAAAAATCAAATATCCCTCTAATAGACTAGCATTGAAATCCCAGTTTTCTAAAATGGTAGCTAGGTGGAACCTAAAACTAAAAAAATTGAAACAATATATCTTAAATATTTCAAATGCATGCATGTACGTGTAATAATATAAATTCTCCAAAATTCGCTATATTTTTCTTTTTTTTTGCTTTATGTCTTTCAATTACATTCAGTTTAAACTTTTGTGTGGGTTGATGTTTGATTGTTGTACATATTACAACCAGATGCTCCGCAGGATACAGCTTTATACGACCCCAAAATCAATCCCAACCTTCCTTTAGTGCTATTGAACCTTCTGTTTAAAATTTATAAAAATCCATTCACTAAAACTAAAGTTATTGTCTGGAAACTAAATGTGTCTTCGGACGAAGAGACGACGACAACATCATACCATTATACGACGCAAAAACGTTTTGATCAACAGAAAAACCTAACATATTTATGTATGTCCAATACATTATTGGAACTGATTTAATCAAATGACTCTTAGATTCAAGTCACCTAATATCACTTACTATTGTCGGCTGACCAGATAATCTGTCCCACTTTAACTATTGATGTCATACAACAATCCCGTTTCCATTGTGGCATCAGTTATTTTGTATTGTGGAGTCAAAAATTTACAGGAACCTGGGTGGTCATGCGCGTAGCTACGCTTACGTCAAAACGCCTGGGCGTACACTTGAATTTTGAAAATGAAACAAATAATAAACATAGAATAAGAAAAACTGGTCAACAGCACATCAGCCTTGAGCTTCTTTTTTCAATGAATTGTAATTTTGAATAAAAAGGGACTAAATTTACTCAAATAGATCATTTAATATATTTATTCGAATCTTTTGTAAAAGTCTGAATCTACTATGAATTCTACGTACTTTTCTTATATTTAAAGCAATTCACTATCTGCTCAGATTCGATATGCTGTTTGCAGTGGCGTAGCTTGCATGTATGCTCAGATGCTCAAGCATCCACGTCATTTTGCGTAATTTTTTTTTTTAATAAATATATATGATTGCATGTGTTCACAGCAGATACAAACGGTGGTATCCGAATGTTACAAGGATGAGGATTTAAAAATATCGTCCAATCATTTACGAAGCAGTAATCGTGGTCTTTCCTATAGGATCCTTTAGTGAATGTTAACAAGATGGATAAATCGCAAAAAAAGTGTTCTCTACTTTTTCGTGAAAAGTCTACGTCGTACACTGAGCTTGTCGTCGGCTGCGACAAGCATAGCGGGTGGTTATATATGTAACAAGTCCGCATGTTTAGTCTGAAATTGAGCAAAGTTGACAATTAAACCATCATATCCTGATAACGTTTCCTGTGACGCGAAAGACAACGTGATAAAAACTGTATTTGTATAATGGAGTGTTGTCATTTCTTTGCTAATAAGTACCTTCTCCATCTAGTTACAAATATTTTAATTTTATTTTCAAGAAGAGAGTACCTATATCCCAGCATTACACTTATTTTATTTATCGAAGATACAAAATATCTGGAGAAATAACAGCTTCAAAACAAATGCAATTGAATTTCAGTTATAATTTATATTTCCAATGGGTTCAAAATAGATGATCAGGACTTATTTTCGCAATAGTCAAAGACATTGCTGCATGATGATACAAGTTTCACAAAAAGCTGGCAGAAATTGTATACATGACAGTGCTAACAAGACCAGACGGACGCAGGCTGTCCGATATTTCCATGTATACTGCAACGCTTTAAGACAATTAATCAAAAACCCATAGTGAGGCTTATATTCCGAGAAAGGGGATCACTTCGGTTCCTATATTCCGAAGTTCCATGAATAGAGGTGACGCTGTACTTGTTACATTTTTGCTGTGTGAAACTTTAACATTAAATATTTTTGAATTGAATGAAGGTACTTTCGAGAAAATAATAAAATTCTGTTGGAAAATGAATATATATTGGTTGGTATTTTGAAATTAAACAAAAATCTAACTAGTGTCGGATTATAGTGGAATAATCATGCATAAATGGGAAAATGTCCAAAAAAATATAATTTTCTGCATAATATGGTCCCAAAATTTTTTCACCTCGGCTCCGCTCGGCGACAATTTCGCATCCACATTGTTTCAACCCTTACGCCACTGGTTTGTATTTTTGTCGAGCCTGTGATTTATGTCCCAAAAGCGAGACAAAGCAGCGTCAATATTTAGGTTCCGAATGTGGATAAAGTCTTTTGAATGACTCTCCGTGAAATTTTACGAAAGTTGGACAGAAACTGTTTACAGCCCGTAACAGAGTAGTGATCGAATTCGCGTTTCTTTACCGTCAGAATAAGTTACGTTATCGACAAACTTATTTCAGAAGTGACATACTAAGTAATTTAATTTTCTTCATCGACAAAATATTTCATGTCCAACGTGTAAGTTTTCATTGTTTAAGTCGAAGTTTTTTTTAACACAGTAAAACATTTTTTATAATCAACCTCTGTCATTGGCATTTTCATCTTAACGGTAAAGGATTAAATACGGGATCTCCGAAATTTCTATCATTTGTTACGAGGAAATCAATATTCAATCGAACATATGTCTTTGTTCATGACACATATTATGAAATACAAAGGAGTTGAAATGATCAAATAAAATGATCAAATACTTTCGAACTGACGGAAACAAAAATACATAATTTAGAATGTGTGGTCTGTCATAAACAATGGTTTCGTCGTGCGAATCGACAAGATCATGTTACATGTAACTGATCTTAGCTGTAGAAACATACAGTTGGTGCGACCTCGATAAAATCTTTATCATCGACTCCTTTATCGACTCCTAGGAGTCAATATTAAGAATTGAACGATGGACAATCAGTGCGTGAATTTTTCTTGTTACCTGATTGGAAGATATTACGAGACGTGAATAATCAAAGTTTATTGATTGGTTAGGACAATCCAAACCTAGTAAATGTCCTTCAATCCCGTTAGAGTATCGGATTTGTCCTCTCTATTTTAGCAATTAGATTTTGCCTAGTCATATTCATGATATTGGTTAATTTGGTACACAGGTAACTTTTATCTATAAATAGTCGAATGTTCTGGAGTTTCGTAAACAACAACGTTAAACGATATATACTATTTCATAACGTGTGACCTCACGTGTGTGGTAAAATTTGTTGATTGATGAACGTGGCTATTCTTACTAGTAAATGAATAAATCTACAAAGCGAGAGCACTTTCCATTTTCATCAGCTAAGTATTAGATACAATACAAAGGTAACAAAGAAACAGCGCCTCGGACCTTGACCTGACTACAAGTGCAGAAAAACTATACGGCAGGTTGCTTCCGGCCTGTTTTTTGTTACTTTTGTTTTGTATCTTGACTTGTACGACGTTTCAAGGAAGAAGTATTACATTTTGCAAGACTGAACATTTGAGAAACTTAAATGGCCTCAAATCAGTAAATGTAAGTTCTAGAATAAACACATTTTTTTTTCATTTTCCTTCAACGGGAGTTTTTTTTTCTAGAAAAAAAATTATGAATCTAATAATTTGATAAAAACAAAACAACCATTTCAAGTATAAGATTAACATTATCAAGTTTGAGACTTTTTTAAAATGCAACTTCGTTGAAATGTAATATATTAAAGAAATATTTTAGTGGTAAGTAAGCTAACGTTTAATTTTATGGGTGAAACAGAAAGCGGGAGGGGGCCTTAATTGATTTGAAACAAACAGGCTGTGATCTTTACTTTGATGAAAAAATTGCAGGATGTGCCATTTCATTTCCCTATTCCCCCTTTAAACATTTCTTGAAAATTGCACGTTTGCTGTCAAATACATGAATTTAATATTCAGTGAGGGGAGTGGGTGCCGGGGGTTGGAATCCCATTTTTTGGACGATCAATGCATTTGAATGTGGACAAATAGTTGAAACCCCCTTTTTTCCTGGGTTGGGAACCCCTTTCTTAAAATGACTGGATCCGCCCCTGATAGATTTGAATTCAACTTATAATTAAATTCAATAACAATATAAATGTATCAAAAGAATGAATTTTTACTTCACAGTCTATGGAAGAAGCGTATCGATAAACACTTTTCTTATATCACATAGCGATATTGTCTAATATCAATTGTAAATATGCAGACATTCCATGCGGAAAATGTTGTTTTCGGCAACGAAAAATTAAGAAAATACTAATTTTAAAACTTATTGTTCAAATATAAATAACAATTGAGTCTAAATATACATGCAGACGTTAGTTAGAAGCTTAAGTTTATGTCAGTGTAAAATTTGAAGTGCTGTGTTTTTCTTATATACATAAATAAACAATGCGATACTTTTAAAATATCAATGCGATACTTTTAAAATATCATAGCGGTGTTTTTGTTATATCAATATTAGTACCGATTAGTATTAATATTAGACTGTTGTACCCATATTTTGACAATTTTACCTATTATGTCTGTTTTGTTCACGCATCGTTGTAAATATGACAGAATTTGATGAGACTGTCATACACGTGAGAGGTGAAGTGCTATAAAACCAGGTTCAATCCACCATTTTCAAAATTTGAAAATGCCAGTACCGAGTCAGAAATATGACAGTTGTTATCCATTCGTTTGGTGTGTTTATCATTTGATTATACCATTTGATAATTTCTGATTTGAATTTTCCTCGGAGTTCAGTATTTTTTTAAATTTTACTTCTTAGTAGTATTGTATGTAAATAAGCAGTTTTAAGACCATTGCTTAAATTCAAATTGTTTTTGGTAATATCTTACAAATTTCTCAATTGGTTTTGGAAGCAAATCTAATCAAATAAGAGTTTAATAAACAATGCCGTAATCAAATAATCAAATAGCAAAGTATAAAAATGATTGACCTGTACTTTTGAATCTCCTTTTTTTTTAAAATTAGACCGTTGGTTTTCCTGTTTGAATGGTTTAACACTAGCAATGTTCTTGTTCCTATATAGCGTGGTGTTCGCTGTGAGACAAGGCTCCGTGTTTAAGGACCTACTTTGATCTATAATGGTTTACTTTAAACAAATTATTACTTTGATGGAAAGTTGTCTCATTCGAACTCATGCACCATCTTCTTATATCTATAAATCTTTAAAATTTCCCCTTATAAATAACTGCTTTCCAGTCCTCCAACTGAACAATCTAAATTTATGAATATAGAAAAGATATATAGATATAGGAAGATGTGGTGTGAGTGCCAGTGAGACAACTCTCCATCCAAATAACAATTTAAAAAAAAAGTAAACCATGATTATAGGTCAATGTACGACCTTCAACACGGAGCCTTGGGTCAAACCGAACAACAAGCTATAAAGGACCCCAAAATTACTAGTGTAAAACCATTCAAACGGGAAAACCAACGGTCTAATCTATATAGAAAAACGAGAAACGAGAAACGAGAAACACGTATATATATTACATGAACGAACGACAACTACTGTACATCAGATTCCTGACTTTGGACAAGTGCAAAACATTTGCAGCGGGATTGAACGTTTTAATGGATCAAAACCTTCTCTCGTGTTCTGAAACAATAGCATAACATCACAACATAGAAAAACACACGATAAAATATCAATTGGCAGACTTAACTCAATCAAAAAACGTAAATTAAAAACATTTTGTTTTCATAATATTTGATAATTTATAATATTTGTTGAATACATTATAACTAAGTTGCTTTATATATAATAGTTCAAGAACATTTTTTGTTTTCTTGCTCAAAGAAAAAAATCTCAACACTGAATTGTGACTTTTTGTCTAACTTTTTGTCCTACATTCGTACTATCGTGGGTCTTGGATGGAGAGTTGTCTCATTGGAAATGTGCCACATCTTATTTTAAAATTGGTATACTGTCATTTGAATTTCTATCCAAAACTGACTATACGTATTTTATATGTTCATCCTATTTCGAACCCAAATTAAATTACATGGCCTTCCAATTACCGGTTTGAATCCTAACATCACTGAAGAGACATTATTTGTCGAAATCCGGATATGGTGTACCAAACTTTTGCACATTATATTTGCGGAATATACCATATTTTCCGCACGTTATTGTTTTCTGTTTGGTATTAAATTAATTATTAAGATCGACTTTGATACATTGGATATTCTGTTTATTTTGAAATAACCATGGCAGTCAGCAGTGTTAAAGAACATCAGTTGTTCGAACTGCTAGTCAAATGCGTTTTGTTAAAATATATTCTTTCACTACTTAGTCTTTCGGAAAGTGTTGTTTGTTTTGTATTTAGACCCTCTCCCAAGAAATATGTTTTGCATGCACACGTATAAAAACTGAGAGTTTTTATCCAACGCCCTCGTAGGTTTGAACGTTGTCTTCAATTTTAGACTTGTTTACATATCCCATGTATCCTAGTTATTGCCTGAAATTTTAAAATTTAATTATTTGCCATGCTTCCAGACAGGATAGAGTTGTACGCAAAATATCCACGGAGACCACGTGGTTAAAGTATCAAGCCCTAGCTGCCGACAGATTTCTGACCAAGTTGACTTTCAACAAGTAAACTTGCAACATTTCCAAAGCAAGTGCATTTGTGAAAAGTACACTTAGTTAGATACAAACAATACAAGTATACTTTCAGTAAATGAGAAAGGGGAGAAACAACTCGACAAGTAAACCTTCTTAGCAAGGAAAGTGAACAAAAACAAAACCACAAGATGATAATAAACATTTTGTTCACTTTGTTGATATAAACTTGTTCAAAAGAAGTTAACAAGTGCACTTTCGAAAAGTCAGAAAGTTTAGAAAACAACTAAACAAGTCCACAAAATGAAGTATACAAGATGTGTTGCAATGCTACTATCAGACTAGTTGTATGTTACAAGTGAACAAAGACCATGTACACAAGGCGAGTCTATACTTTTTGTTCACTTTGTCAAAGTCAACTTGTTCAGAAGAAGTTAACAAGTACACTTTCTGAAAGTCGGAAAGTTTAGAAAATAACTAAACAAGTACACACTATCAGGTTCTCAAGGTTGGATATAATGCAACTTTACCACTTATTTATGTCAACAAGTTGAGCTGAGAACTGATCAACTCGTGACTATTATAAGCTTCCATAATAAACCGCTGTCCTTAAATAAGATTAAACATTGCTTAATGGTCTTAGATTATTTTGATAAACGTTTAAATGTTATTGCATTTCTACTCTGCAACTCGTATACCGTACAAACTGTCGCATTAATCAAGATGAAAGATCATTAAACTAATTAAACTGATTAAGTATTGGCCATCAAATCTTTGATGCAGTTGACCACGCCACATCAATATTAAATTTGTGAAGTGTATAATATTCGAGGGTTACTTATCGTCGAGTTGCACGTTGCGAGTTAAGAAAGTCAAATTGCAAGTTACGATAGTCGAGTTGCGAGTTAAGAAAGTCGAGTTGCGAGTTAAGAAAGTCGAGTTGCGAGTTACGAACGTCGAGTTGCGAGTTACAAAAGTCGAGTTGCGAGTTACGAAAGTCGAGTTGCGAGTTACAAAAGTCGAGTTGCGAGTTACAATATTTTTTGACAAAGCATGCATTTACCCAAACTTAGTTATTCCCGTGATTGTGGGATTTGAAAGAGTTATATGTGATACTTATATATAAAAATCTAATATAAGTTAAGTTCTGGAAGTATTTGAAAAAAAATATTATATCCTTAAAGGACGAGATCGATCTTATATATAAAAATCTAATATAAGTTAAGTTCTGGAAGTATTTGAAAAAAAAATATTATATCCTTAAAGGACGAGATCGATCTTATTTGATCTACAACATAAAAAGAAGGGTATAACATAAATTACCTTATTACCCTAAGCTTAATATATTTCGTAAACAAATAATCCTAAAAATAGAATAGTAAAGGAAATTCTGCATTTCGCGCGGACTATAACACACTGCAAAATCATTTTGCTCATTGGAATTTCGGATGGATTTACTAATCATTTTTTTATGTTGGTTTATATGCATCACAAGTCATCAAACAAAGACATGTGTGTAGACTATCGCTAAATAACGAACGTTCAATGCGTTTGAAGATGAGGATTTGCAGCAAAGTAATCATGTGGAACTTATCGCTTTAGAAGATAATTAAAAGAAATAGCAGAATCTATGTTTACTTTTCGTATTCCATCCATCGTTTTAAAAAATTACAACAAAAACTGGTAGATTCTTAGTTGTGTGTTTTTATAGACCTCCAAATGCAGCTATCACATCACTAGACCATTTTGAAACTTTATTAGATAATGTATTTAAATAGATACTGATAAAAATGTAATATTGCTTGGTGATTGAACATATGATAGATTTACTAAAAACAAGTCCGACTAGTAGGAAATCAAGAATCTGTGAAAGATATGTCCAAGATATGTATGGCATTGAAAAAGTTGTTCAGGAACCTTCTCGAATAACCTCCTCAACTGCAACATTATGAGACCCTATATATATGAATAATATTAGTATACTAAGAAATAGTATGGTACTACCATGCAAGTTTCTGTAGCGCACTATCCAGCACTAATTGGGATAATTTTTTCCACTGCTGGACAAAAGGCTTATTCAAAAGTAGTAGATGTAAAAATTAAAAGTTCAATAAAAATTATAAAGCTTAAAAATAAAGAAATATTGAAATTAGTTTTAAAAAGCAACCTCAATCAGGCATGCGCCAGAATGTAATCTTCAAAATGTTGATGGTTTTCTGTAACTAAAGAAGAAACGTCAAAACCCACTCAAGAAGGTTAACCAAAATGTTACAAATGCTTGATTTTCTCCGTTATTAGAAGGACTATAAATTTAAACTTTGCAAATGTATTTTTATGTTAAGATAAACATAATTAGATGATAAGTAAAAAATCGCGGAATTTCCCTTTAAAGCTTCTTGTTTCCCAACTTTTCTGACCCATGTTCGGACCATTCGTCCAGGTTTTAGATTCCCTGCTTTTCCTTGGGAGAACCTAAGCATCGGAACTTAGCCAATGTCATGCTGTAGAACTTGTAAGAGATATTAAAATGTAGTTTTAAACGTCATTTAGTTTCCAGGCAGAACATTAAAAAAAAAAAAGAAGGAAAGAAAACTGATGCCATAATGTTTGGGGTTTAACCATGCGTGGCAAGTGTCTGATGCAAGTTTATAATGCTATGTCCTCACCAAAGTCAAACACAAGATCCTGTTTATTTGATAATTTGTTATTTTGTCATTCATTTAGTTATATGGCGTCTTTCTGAATACACTAGTGTAATGTGATATATTATCCACCAATAGATTGGCTACCTAGAATAGGAGGACAATAATTTACAGGTGTTCAACAGGTTTGGGACAGAGATTTTCATGTTATCAGAATTTATGGTTATTACATCAACATTAGGTTTTAACAAATTTTTGATTTCAGTATATTTTGCTGATATTGTGTTCATAAAGGCTAAAGCAATAATTATGGAAATGGCTACATTTTGACAATGGACGTCTGAAATCACCAGTGATCACTTTGTCTAGCGAAGCAGTTTTAGATAGGTTATTTCTTGAATCAAGTCTTCTTCTTCTAAATTCTTCTTTCAAATACCGGAGTAGACTCCTAGGTAGGAGTGTAAAACTTTGTCTTTTCACCAGAATAGATTGTAGATTTAATAATAAGAATAAGAATAAGAATTTTATTAGTCTAAAATCCAAACAATAGGATTGTTATATATATAATTACTAAAATACAAAACAAACAAAAACAAACAAACAGACAGACAAGCATATTAATTACAAAATGATAGACATTAAAAACTACAAACATGTAGCATTGAAAGAAATACAAAAAATATAGAAGATTAATATTAATTATAATACTATTTTTGACAGCATGCCTCCTCTTTAAAAGTATCAATTCAAATATTATATGCTTATATATAACATTATAAGTTGAGCCATCAATTACACAGTTCATATATTAACATTATAATTGTTTCTCTGAATTTAATACGCCTTAATGACATAATTTACCAGATAAAAGGTGGGCCTGTATCCCTGCACATTTAAAGTTGCATGCACTTTCAGAATTGTTAATCTGCAGACTAGACTAGAAATAATTGATTGTCTGTAACACAATCATTCTAGATATTGATTAAATTATATACAAATTTTGATAGATGAATGTAATTAATTGGAAATTCTTTTCATCTAAACAAGGATTTTTTATGTGAAAGAGAACTTGTTATTTCTACAATTTAAAAAAAAAAAATCATGACAGATCATTTTTTGGTATTTTAAATAGTCTTTTTTTTTCAACATTGCTCCAAAAGAGAGATAACCTTACTTATAAAAAGGTGTTAAGTGAATGTTCCCTATCTTTGTTAACACGGAATAAGTCGAATCCGGGTCCGTTCGCGCCCATTCACGTTAGCACCAACTCATGTTCGCCCTCTTTCACGTTCGCACCCTACATGTTCGTGCCAAATTTTAATTGGTTTTGTGTTTAATAACTTTGTAATCAAGTTTTGGCAAGTATATTCTTATAAGTATAATTGTTGTCATTGTCTCAAAATAAAGTGAAACAGCATTTTTTTTTGTGTTGAATCATGATGTTTTGAATAGTGTTTATTGTTAAAAAAAAATGATAATCCTTTCTTAATAAAGTGGGATTCTGTCACAGTTTTATTTTGTGTTGAATAACGAGTACTCTTAATCATGCTTTGGTTAGTGTTTTGCACATAGTAGTCTCAGATTGCTATAACTATTACTTTGTTTCATTGACTTGTTTCAAAATAAAGTGAGATTCTGACTACGTTTTTTTTTTTGTGTGTTGAATAAATTTTATCAAGTTTTGTTATAATAGTGTATTGCTATATTTTATTGTTTCATTGTCAAAGGGACCAAGCTGTGTGTTTTTCATTGTTAAAAAATCTTCAATGTTTACTCATACCAAGCTATAAATACATTTAGTATTACACCAAAGCGATTTAAAACAACAATCATGATTTTCCAATTATTCAACTGGAATTTGAATTAAAATTGGGCACGAACTTGTAGAGTGCGAACGGACCTTGGGTGCTAACGTGCGAGGTGTGAACGTGTAGGGTGCGAAAGTGTATTGGGCGCGAAAGGACCTGATACCCAACAAGTCCTGACTCCAGTGACTCCGATTTTTTTTGTATTTTCTAAAATTAGCCCTAAGAACCACAATGTACACTTTATTATATTTTTGATAAAGCATGATATAAACTTCATTTTGGCCAAGGATTTGGCAATCCTTGCTTTGGTAAATTATTAGATATTCTATTCATTTAATTGTTCTCCTTGAAAATAATTTAGGTTGTCCCTAAATGTAAAAATAGTAAATTATATTTTCATTATTTTTGCATCAGAAATGATAGAACTGAATCGTAAAAAAGCTTCTACCAAAGTTTCTTAAAATCTATGAAAGTAACTGACAAAGTAATTGACAAGTTGATGTAGAAACATTAACCCTATACTAACTATTTTATTGATAAAAATTTGGATTTTTAAACGAATTATTTTGTTGATCTTATATTTTTTATATCTAAAGTTGAGCATGTTAAGCTACTACCCACATTTTTTTAGTAACAAAAATGATTTTTGAAAGTCTATAAATGAAAAATTTTAAATAGAGGCAAAAAAAAAAAAAAAAATGGCTAGCTAACAAAGTCGAAAGCATGATCAAGTCAACCAATGTACATGTATGCATGTATAAATTTATAAGCACATCAATGAACAGACAAATTATTAAATTAGAAGTATACATAATATCAATAATCCTATAATGTAGTTATTTTGTATGATACACTCATTTAAATGTTTTGAAAGGTAAATTCCTAAATTCTTAAGTTTCTCAATTATTTGTTTACTGAGGACTGTACGTCAGGGGCGTAGCTGCCGTTAGGCACTTTAGGCACGTGCCTACACATAGTTTTTTCACAAATATTTTTTTTTGTTAAAAAAAATTATAAACAACGTTATCTGTAAATAAACGCCAGTGAAGTTGTCAAAACTTTTTAATTATCGAATGTCAGGTGTACACTAGTCTCTCATCCTTAGTGAATGGAATATTGGATAGAATTGAATGTTTTTATATGATTTTACCTTATATAGAAACTATAAACTAGAACTTTGGTACTGATCATTTCACTTCTATCAACAAAAACTTGAATGAACCAAAACTTAGACACATGAGTTTTTTAATTAGTTGTTAGTTTTCAACTAGCTTTCCACTTTGTCTTCACCCGACCTACAATCAAACCTTTGCCAATGTTGGTCGTCTGTTTTGCTCACCGCTTTGCAGGATGTATAAATATGCAGTCACGTCTGGTCAGAATGGGGACATTAAATCCTTTACCTAGTTGTAGAGAGAATGCCGCTCTTTGAGGAGTTCGTAGTTAGTCTACTGAAAGGCAAAATTTCTGCTATCCAAGTAATCCATCATTTTCCAATGCATGCCATTTTCAAATTTCCAGACCTTCGTTCTGTACGGCACCTATTACAGGACCTAGCTCCCTGTTGCATTTATTGTAAAAAAAAATTTGTCCTGAATTTGCATAAATATTTGACACTGGATGTTTAAAAATCAATCAATCAACTAGCTTCCAGTAATTTTGAGTACTCTCAGATCTGCGTGTAATGACCACAATTATTCAAATTTCTAAGAAGGTAGGGATTTTACAGTAGAGGATATAAAGACTATGAATTTCTTGAATTTTGTTACGATAGACTGTATGAACAGAACAGAACTTTTGGATTAGGCATGGACTATGTGTGTATGTGTTTGAGGGGCTTGGGTGAAGGTTTAAGAATCAAAAGATTGATGGGTTATGTCTAGCCAAAAGGATAGTTTGATTTATCAGTGTTTACGACGTGCCTAATTTTTTTAATGAAGGATCGTCAATATTGTATTATAAATTAAGTTAAACATATATATCAGTCAGAACGGAATAGATATGAAAATACCAAACAGGGTGTATTGCTTAATTAAAGGGATACGCTGATCTATGCTGGGCAATGCATATAGTGAAATATATTTTTTTTTATGGATGTTATGGTAAATTCTTCATAATTCTTCGAACTTTTCATCATGTATATTATAATTTTCATGATTAAATAACCAGTAAATTTAATATTTTTGTACATAAAATTTTGCAGCTAAAACGCTAAAACCGTTTCCGTCGGAAACCCCCCTGAACCCCCTACCAGGGCTCTGCCCTGGACCTGATGGGGGCCTTGAGGGCCCCAGACCCCCAGCCGATTGGTGCCTACAGTTGACTGAATACCTAGCTACACCCTGTATGTACATGTATTATAAAACTTTTGGTTCATTATCTTCAGTTTCTCTTCACAGAGGTTGATGCATTATTAACTTTCGTCTACTTCATTTTAGGAGTGAGCACAAGCTAACAATGGATGCTGACAGCGTCCTGCAGAGTCTTGGGAATTATGGTCGTTTCCAGATCTTAGTGTTCCTTTGTCTGTGCTTTATCTACATGAGGGGAGCATGGCCTGTCCTGGGAAGTATATTCCTAGGAGGAGTACCAGATTATTCTTGTAAAAAGCTTGCTGATGTAAATAAAACTGTTACTTATGGAGCTTGCGATGTCACTGTTAGTATTGATGGACAGAATACAACAGAGTCTTGTCCTAATGGTTGGAGGTATGGGGATGAGTTTGAAGAAACCATAGTAACACAGGTAAGTTTTAACATGTTGTCTTACCTGTAATAGTGGTAAGTTATCTTGAAAATCTTGAAATTATTTATGTTAAACTTTTAATAAAATGTCAGTCATGGGGGATTGAATTATATAAGCAAGAAACATTCTGTCAGTCATTTTTCAAAGAAAAAAAAATTAAATTTTGATTTTTTTGGAAATAATTTAGTCTTTTAAAAAAGTAGAGTATTAAGAAAAAAAACTCAAATGTCTAGGTAAATTCAATAAGGGCAAACTGCATAAATCTGTCAAATCAAACATTAGATTATAAATATCAACCAAACAGAACTAATGGTATACAACTGTCATATTCCGGACTTTGTACAGGCTTTTTCAGAGGATAATGGTGGTTGGTTAACACAATTAAACCTGGTTTTATACCTAGCTATACCTTCTTCTTGTATGACAGTTGATTTTATTTCTGTTATATTGACAAAACCTTATATCTTCAAGCAGATGAAGGATTGAATTTTTTGTTCAAATGCTATAAAATATTTGTTTTGTCTCTTTGCAGTGGGATCTTGTATGTGATAGAGATTATTTAAATGAGTTATCTACAACAATTTACATGGTAGGGAATACTATTGGAGCCACCTTCCTGACTCCACTATCAGACAAATTTGGCAGAAAGAAAACAATTTTGACACTTCTGTGGATACAAGCTGCCATTGGTATTGGTGCAGCTTTTGCCAATACATATGCTTTGTTTACTGCCCTTAGATTCTTTGTTGGGATGTTAAACATGGTAAGTTTAAAGTGTTAAATTGCTCAGTGGATTCCAAGTATTTTGAATAATGCTTTGAAGATGTAAGGTATACAGACTTTGGCGATGATAATGAGCATGCTAAAATACTCAAAACTCTTGTTTAACTTTTCAAATTTTAAAGGAAAACCACATCAGAAATGAAGTTTTTATTTAGATGCAATATAGTCGTGATTGTCATGCTAGTTGTTACATCTGAAGTTATATATACCATTGATCTTTCAAAATGTAACCCAATTGTTTTAAAAAACTTCACTTTTTGTAATCAATAATATAACTGTCACAATATAAGTTTAAAAATCTTCTAAAATTTCTGTGTCAGTATTGACTAATCCGTCAAATTACACTTTTTCGATTATTATAATCACTAACTTTGCATGTAAACAAAGACACAATTAGGTACATCATGTACATATACATGTGCAAAGAAACAGTGTTTCTGTTCTTCATCCAAAGTCAGAGTGAGACCTAAACATAGAACAACTACTCTCACCATATTGCAAGTTCAATATGGCCCCCAGTATCATTTTGCCTAACTGCAAGATTAGAATTATATGTGGCAAAGTAATTTAACAGATACCAGTACTGTTATTTGACATGTTAATTTGCCTTTAAATACAATCAAACGGTATAATACAGTATTAAATGTTCTTTATTTTCAGCCAATAGCATTATCAACATACGTAATGGTGACAGAATTTTTCCCATCTAATTTCCGTTCATATCCTTCAGTGGCTGTCAACTGTTCTTGGAGCATAGGAATTATGGTGTTGGCGACATTTGGATATTTTCTAAGAGATTGGCAGACATTACAGCTAGTCATTACTATTCCTAATCTCTTAACTATATTTTTTTATTGGTATGTTTAGTTTTTGATTAGATATGAAAAAGGAAGATGTGGTATGAATGTCGATGAAACAACTCTTCACAAGAGACAAAATTACATAAAAATGATCAACTAAAGATCTCCATTACTGCCTTCAACAATGAGCAAAGTCAATATCACATAGTCAGCTCTTAAAGGCCCCAAAATGACTTAATTTCTATGTATTTCTATAAATGTTCTAATCCCATTCGACTTGCAACTGTTTGAACATTTATCAGAGAGTGTTTTACACCTGCTGTGATATTATCTGTGTATACTTTCTAGTAAGGTGGTCAAAATCAATGTGTAGTTGATTATACTTTGAATTGTACCTGTATAGATATTTTATGCTTTACAAAGGAATGATACTTACATGTATAAAAAATTGTATTGTCTTAGTGAAGATATTTATACACAAAAAAAAAAAGAACATAACAAAATCTCAAAAATCGATTTGGAATAAAATTTAATATACACAAGCCTAGGAAACTGAAAGCCTATATTACAAAAAAATTAAAATGTTAAAGTAAATATATTAAAAAATAAACGAAATGAAATCACTTCATAAGGGCACTTCTAAATGTGGTTCACATTGAAATTTCAGTAAGTTTAAGAGCCTCAAAATGATGTTATCATTGCACCATAGACTGCTTGTCTTTGGTTTAATTTGTAATTCTATGAATAAATCATGGTAAAACTGTTTTACCTATTAATTCTTAATATGTTAAGAGATAAACAATAAAAGTTTGTATGTCTTTAGATTTTTTTTAGATCTGATAAAATCATAAATAACCATCACATTGTAACAATAAGTAGAAAAATTTGTGTTTGAACAGGTTTATTCCAGAATCTCTTCCATGGCTTATTGCCAAGAAAAAATACAAAGAGGCAGAGAAAGTGACGAAGTGGGCAAGTAAAATCAACGGCATATCTTTTCCTAAACATCTGTTTGAAGAAGCTGAGAGAGAGAGTGAAATCTCTTCAGAAAAAGAGCTCCATAGCAGTGAGGTTTTAGTAGAATCTGATCATAAACAAGCTTATACATTCCTAGATCTGTTTAAAACTCCTGTCATTAGAAGATATACAATTATTACATTTTATTTATGGTAGGTATGATTATAGTTATTTATGGTAGAAGAAAAAGAAAGGATATGAGGTATGCATTCATGACACAAAATCAGTTGATGCACAGCTAAAAACACATAAAAAGCAAAGGAACAGCTCTTTTATTGCTGTTCTGCATCTCAAAGTCACAATAAGTCTTCAACACAGACCAAAAAAAACCATCTCAATAAAGTTAAAGATGGCCACTCGCACCTGCTTGAGCCAAATGTTTATTTAGATAATTTCTCCTACAGTTGCTAAGCTATTATTTTTATATTCAGCAGAATTTTTATCTTTATATACTGTTAAAAGTATGCATATTTTCAGGATTTTGATTTTCTTTGAATATACAAATGTCAGAATGTTGAAATTTTCATTTTTGTGAAATCATTTATGCAGGGGACAAGGTATGTTTTTCTGCCATAAATTTTAAGCTAGATCTTTTGTATTAAACAGATTGTTTTCACAAAGAGAACTCAATTGTTGGTGATCAAGTGGCATAAAAGCAGCTTTAATGCTTTGATAATACGTGCATATTAGAATTACATGTTTATATTCATTTTGCTATTACATTTTTGTAGAACAAACCTGTTGCAAAATTTTGATAAACATTTCTTCAGTAAAAATGTTGAATGTTTTATTGCAAACCAAATGAAAGTTTTCTACAGATGGAACAATAGAACAGACAAAAGTTTAGATACCTTGACCATGAGCAGATGACTCTGTGGAAAACTTTCGTTTGGTTTGCAAAGTTGTTGGAGAAAGTTTGACCTTAATAACCACCTATTTATTACAGGTTTGCCAATAGTATTAGTTATTTTGGTTTATTATTTGCAACACCAACATTACATGGGAACCAGTTTCTCAACCTTGGGATAAGTGGTGCTGTAGAGATACCAGCACAAATAGTTTGTGTCATAGCCATTAATTTGTAAGTTTGCAAAATTTATTGTTAGAAGATTTCATCTGTGCTATTTAGATTCTGATGGTTTTTATTTTTTTTTAAAGCTTTTTAAATGTGTCTTCAGTTTTAAACCAAAATGGTTCGCAAAAAATTATTAGATATAAAATAAGAGGATGTGGTATGATTGCCAATGAGACAACTCTCCACAAGAGACTTATTACACAGAAATTAACAACTATAGGTCACCGTACGGCCTTCCAACAATGAGCAAAGCCCAATCGGCATAGTCAGCTATAAAAGGCCCTGAAATGACAAATGTAAAACTATTCAAACTAGAAAACTAACTGTGTATTAAACTAATGTATAAAATAATGAACAAAAACTAGTATTTTACACAGCAACATACCACAAGCACTGAATTGAAGGCTCCTGACTTTATTTAGAGTGCCTAGATGTGTTTAGTTGCCCATTTAGGAGTTTTATAAAAAGAGGGAAGCAACAAGACCATTTTAGGGGACGAGAATTTCTTTTTTGTTTATGCGCCTGCTGTTGTGGGAGAGGACTTCAAGTCTTACCTTCGTCCTTTCGTAAATCCCAAAATAAATTTATATTGAGAATGAAAATAATTTAATGTGAAAATCATTTGAACATTACAACTTTCAGTTCAATGAAACATTGAATAATGATAATATTTTGTGGATTAATTGAATTTAATTTAATTTAAAAAGGTCTGTTAGCTCTAACATTTTATTTTTTGCTTTATTACAGATTAGGCAGAAGAAAACCACTTATATTTTTCCTGTTATTGTGTGGTATAATGAACATAGTTACAATATTTATTCCAGAAACAACAGGTATTAAGGAATGAAAGTACAAATGTAACAAATAGTCATCTTGTTTTTTCACACTTTAAGAATGAAAAACTTAAGATGACTGTAGTATCTACTATAATGATCAAGTCCCAGTCAACTTATTTAGAAATTTGAGTTGAACCAGTGATGACTCTACAACAGATATTATCCATTGGATCACCAGCAATGATGGTAATACAAGGCTGACAATACACTCTGTAAATATAATTCGTCTAAACATCAGCCCAACAATGTTAGATTTGTAAATTTGCTTAAGCATATTTTTTTCTTCCTCCCTCCCCGCGATTCGAACTCATGCTACTGAGATATCAAGGCACTGAATGACATTGCACTGTGCCTGACGCGCTATATATATAGTATTTGTCTTATCCAGTATGTTAGTGACACTCTACGACATATCTTTCCACCAGTGAAGGTGTTACACGGCTTCTTATATTCCCAATTACTCTAAATATCAGCACAACAATGTTAAATCTGCAAATTATATTATGTATTAATTATTTAAAAGAACCCTTTTTTGAAATCACCATGATAAACTTATTTTTTAAAGTTATTTTTACTTTTCATTCTAAGCAAAAAGTTTTTAATCATTATATGAAATGAACTCCTTACTATTTTTCAGATGATGGTACTGATCTTAAGCCACTACTTATTACATTAGCCATGATAGGAAAGTTTGGTATTACTGGCTCCTATTCTGTTACATATCTGTATGGTAGCGAGATCTTCCCAACAGTAATTAGGTACACTTAATCTCTAATATCTTCAAACAAAATGTCTGCGGCCAAGAGAAGAGAACTTTGTCAATAAACCATGAATATCAAAATTATAAACGTTTTCTCAGCTCAGCATGGTATATGGTCAGTTTGAGTTACAGCAATCAACTGGAAAATTCAAAGCTTTGAATGTCGGTGCTCTGTTCCCTTTTTGTGAAACCAACTTTGTCAACAATGTTAAAGATAAAAATAAGAAGATGTTGTATGATATACAATGAGACAACTCTCCACAAGAGACCAAACCACACAGAAATCACTGTACAGCCTTTAACAATGAGTAAAACCCATTCTGCATAGTCAGCTTTAAAACATGATAAATAAGTCAATTTTACTTATTGATGAACAGCAAACTTGTGTTTAAATTTAAAGGATGAAGTCATAAAACTTTTTTAAGGTGGTACCAAACACCTTGACTAAAACAAATTTGACTGATTTGATTTTCATAAAATTTTGACAAAAATATTTTCTTTGACCATTGGATAAAAATGTAAAAAATCCAAAAACCTGGAACCATACACTTTCTTGGAAAAACATCATTGGATATATAGCAGTTTGACAAACACTAATTTTGATCATTTAGAAGCTTGATATTTCCTCAACAACACAACATAATTAAAAGGTTAAGTTGATTTTACAGAGTTATCTCCCTGTAGTGTTAGGTACTACCTTAATTTTAAAAAAAGTTGTTTAAATCGAAGGGTTTTAGTCGCGATGTTTACTAATGATATATTTTTATCTATTGTAGAAATCATGCAGTTGGTATAGCTTCACTGTTTGAGAATGTTGGTGGAATAGTGGCTCCATTTATAGTTTATGGGGTAAGACATATTGAATATACAATTAATATATCAATCATACTGATTTTGCAATTGTTTCATGTTATTTTGTAACATCATTTTCTAACTGAATCCTTAAAGGGATAGAATTATTCTTAGTTTAGTAACTTTTTAATCTTATTTTATCATGTATCACCTTTTGATCTCTTGTAAATCTTAAAACATTACAATGGAATAAACCATGAGTTTACAAATGTGAAAAAAATCATGAAAATGGTGAAAACAAACCATCAAGAAACGTAGCTTTCAATGGACTAAAAATTACATGTTAATAAAAATATTGTTCCAGTCAAACTTGTAATTTTAAAATATTTGACTGTTTCATATTATTGTTTTCTTACAGGCCACATCTTTAAAAGAGCTACCATTGGTAGTATTTGGTGTATTGACAATAGTTGGTGGAATTCTAATTTTCTTCTTGCCAGAAACACATAAGCGTCCTCTACCTGAAACTATAGAAGAAGTTGAAAAAATGACAAAAGAAGTTGTCTATGATAAAACTATATATCACCAGGCAATGAGTACACAGTTGTCTGGAATAGGAGAACAAAACACAAGATTGTAATTTGACTTTTCAGAATCTAATGCAATCTGGGTAATGTTTTCAAAGTGTCCTGATTGGTTAAAAATGTCCTAAACAATTGAAATTCAACCAATGATGTGACGTTATTTTTAAGTTGGGGTACTAACAATAACATTACCCACAATCCTTTAGATTCTGAAACGGCCGATTGTTATTTACAAAACATAGAGGTTATCTGTTCATTAAAAATAATGATTTATTTAGTTATTTGTGGGATGTAGACAACAGAAGTTTGACTTGTTGGACCTTTGGTCTTTACTCTTTTTAAAGAAACACACAACTGTTGTTATTACATAGTGCTGTTATTATTATATTGTCACTTGAGTTTCCAGTCTTGTTCACTCACACAAATATTGCTTAAATATTGTAACTTCTTCAAAGTGGAGGGTTTTCCATAATGTTTCCTGATCAAGCTTTTTAGCTCACCTGGCCCAAAGGGCCAAGTGAGCTTTTCTCATCACTTTGCGTCCGGCGTCCGGCGTCCGTCGTCCGTCGTCGTCCGGCGTTAGCTTTTACAAAAATCTTCTCCTCTGAAACTACTGGGCCAAATCAAACCAAACTTGGCCACAATCATCATTGGGGTATCTAGTTTAAAAAATGTGTGGCGTGACCCGGTCAACCAACCAAGATGGCCGCCACGGCTAAAAATAGAACATAGGGGTAAAATGCAGTTTTTGGCTTATAACTCAAAAACCAAAGCATTTAGAGCAAATCTGACATGGGGTACAAATGTTTATCAGGTCAAGATCTATCTGCCCTGAAATTTTCAGATGAATCGGTCAATCGGTTGTTGGGTTGCTGCCCCTGAATTGGTAATTTTGAGGAAATTTTGCTGTTTTTGGTTATTATCTTGAATATTATTATAGATAGAGATAAACTGTAAACAGCAATAATGTTCAGCAAAGTAAGATCTACAAATAAGTCAACATGACCAAAATGGTCAGTTGACCCGTTTAGGAGTTATTGCCCTTTATAGTCAATTTTTAACCATTTTTCGTTAATTAAAGTAATCTTTTACAAAAATCTTCTCCTCTGAAACTACTGGGCCAAATTAATCCAAACTTGGCCACAATCATCTTTGGGGTATCTAGTTTAAAAAATGTGTGGCATGACCTGGTCAACCAACCAAGATGGCCGCCATGGCTAAAAATAGAACAAAGGGGTAAAATGCAGTTTTTGGCTTATAACTCAAAAACCAAAGCATTTTGAGGAAATCTGACATGGGATAAAAATGTTTATCAGGTCAAGATCTATCTGCCCTGAAATTTTCAGATGAATCGGTCAATAGGTTGTTGGGTTGCTGCCCCTGAATTGGTAATTTTGAGGAAATTTTGCTGTTTTTGGTTATTATCTTGAATATTATTATAGATAGAGATAAACTGTAAACAGCAATAATGTTCAGCAAAGTAAGATCTACAAATAAGTCAACATGACCAAAATGGTCAGTTGACCCGTTTAGGAGTTATTGCCCTTTATAGTCAATTTTTAACCATTTTTCGTAAATTAAAGTAATCTTTTACAAAAATCTTCTCCTCTGAAACTACTGGGCCAAATTAATCCAAACTTGGCCACAATCATCTTTGGGGTATCTAGTTTAAAAAATGTGTGGCGTGACCTGGTCAACCAACCAAGATGGCCGCCACCGCTAAAAATAGAACATAGGGGTAAAATGCAGTTTTTGGCTTATAACTCAAAAACCAAAGCATTTTGAGGAAATCTGACATGGGATAAAAATGTTTATCAGGTCAAGATCTATCTGCCCTGAAATTTTCAGATGAATCGGTCAATTGGTTGTTGGGTTGCTGCCCCTGAGTTGGTAATTTTGAGGAAATTTTGCTGTTTTTGGTTATTATCTTGAATATTATTATAGATAGAGATAAATTGTAAACAGCAATAATGTTCAGCAAAGTAAGATCTACAAATAAGTCAACATGACCAAAATGGTCAGTTGACCCCTTTAGGAGTTATTGCCCTTTATAGTCAATCTTTAACCATTTTTCATAAATCTAAGTAATCTTTTACAAAATCTCCACTGAAACTACTAGGCCACAATCATCTTTGGGGTATCTAGTTTGAAAAATGTGTCCGATGACCTGGCCATTCAACCAAGATGGCCGCCACGGCTAAAAATAGAACATAGGGGTAAAATGCAGTTTTTGGCTTATAACTATGAAACCAAAGCATCTAGAGCAAATCTGACAAGAAGTTAAATTGTTAATCAAGTCAATATCTATCTGCCCTGAATTTTTCAGATGAATTGGACAACTGGTTGTTGGGTTGCTGCCCTCCAATTGGTAATTTTTAAAGAAATTTTGCCGTTTTTGGTTATCTTGAATACTATTATAGATAGCGATAAACTGTAAACAGCAATAATGTTCAGCAAAGTAAGATCTACAAATAAGTCAACATGACCTAAATGGTCAATTGACCCCTTAAGGAGTTATTGCCCTTTATAGTCAATTTTTAACAATTTTCATTAATTTGGTAAATTTATGTAAATTTTTACCAAATATAGTTCTCTGTTACTAATGGGCAAAGTTCATTATAGATATAATTGTAAGAAGCAAAATCGTTCAGTAAAGTAAGAACTTCAAACACATCACCATCACCAAAATACAATTTTGTCATGAATCCATTTGTGTCCTTTGTTTAATATGCACATAGACCAAGATGAGCGACACAGGCTCTTTAGAGCCTCTAGTTTATTAAACTGCCTTTAAGAAATTTATTTGAAATAGATTTCATGACTTTGTTTTATATTTTATATTTTTTTTATTTAATTCATACCGGTACATTAAAGAAAAATGATTTTATTAAAAAGGGGTACAAAAGTTTAACTTCATTAGAGTGATGAACTTATTTGCCTTATTGAGTGAGAAATAGAAGTGAATATTTTTTATCAGACTTATCATTCTACACAGGGGCGGATCCTGCCATTTTAAAAAGGGGGTTCCCAACCCAGGACAAAGGGGGGTTCCAACTATATGTTCCCATTCAAATGCATTGATCGGCCAAAAAAAAAGGGGGGGGGGCTACAAGCCTGGGCTGTTTGCCCTTTGGTTAAGTGTGTAGACTGAATAATCAAACATACACTAAATACATTTGATATTATCTTGCCATTGCATTATTAAGTATTGGATTTACTCAAGTCCCATGTCATTGTGTATGTGTCATTTGCATAGCAGAGCTAACACATGCGTCACTGTCTGTAATCTGGTGCTGTTTGTTTATCTTCACAGTTTTATTAACTAAGTATTGGATTTACTCAAGTCCCATATCATTGTGTATGTGTCATTTGCATAGCAGAGATAACACATGCGTCACTGTCTGTAATCTGGTGCTGTTTGTTTATCTTCACAGTTTTATTAACTAAGTATTGGATTTACTCAAGTCCCATATCATTGTGTATGTGTCATTTGCATAGCAGAGATAACACATGCGTCACTGTCTGTAATCTGGTGCTGTTTGTGTATCTTCACAGTTTTGTTAACTGCTAGCTCCTCTCACAACACTCAACAATAATGAATCAAATTAGCACATATTTTTAAACAAGAAGGGAGTATATATGCACCTCTTTTTGAATTTATTTATCACATTGCTTTCTAGAAATTTCCATCATTCAAAGGAATTTTGGCAATATTATTTAAAGAGAAATACACATATCTTTTTCACAAATCAGTGTAAGTTTCTTCAGGAAAAAGTAAGCAAAATTCCTCACAGAAGTCAAAATCATTAATGTTTTAGCTTTAAAAAGGACAACCAACTTAAAGTGTCTATAATTCTCTATAGGATTTAGGTCCAGCACCTAAGAGATTTGGTCAGGTTAATATCTGAGTGTCTGCCTTTTTTTCATTTTGACAGTAAGCAGAAATACACTAAATTAGTAAATGAAAAACTAAGAGCAAACTGACTCTCTTCCATTAAATCTCAAGTAAATAATTCAATTGTATGTTAATTTTCTAAATTTATGACGTGACAGTAAAATGTAAAAAGAAGTAATGATTCATCAGTGGGAGTTTGATATATATATTGTATAGAAGCCATCTGTAGATTGTTGAAAAGTGTTTGTTGATCTGTAGTTGTTTTTGTTTATTTTTATTTTTTTGGTTTCTTTTCTCATTTATGTATTCCCCACATCTTATGATGACACAACAAGATATACATGAATTACTTGTTATATTTACTAAAAGTTTATTATTGTATTCATTAGTGCAGCTTTTGTTCCCGAGAGTGATGAATTTTATTGTTGAATTTCAATTTTTCATATGTTTATTATTAGATTTATTAGTGCAGCTTTTGTTTCCATCTGAGCTACTATATTTATGTTATATACTGGGGATTCATTGATATTCGTTGGATACCAATTTTCGTGGATTTAGTGGGTACAGGGGAACCACAAATTTAACTATTCAACGAATTATAAATTTTCAAAGGCGTGAATGCAGACTTTGCAGAAACCACGAAATTAAATATCCACGAACATGCAAGTTTTCCTCAATCCACGGAAATTGATACCCACGAAAATAAATGAATCCACAGTAACTGTTTTATTTGTTTGTTTTAGGATACATATCATAATGATCTTATATTTGAATACATTTTCTCATCATCTATTCATTTAACATTTTTATAGAAAAAAACTAATTCTTTGGAATCTGTATAAGTTTTATACTGGGTATGCCCTTGAAATATAAATGAAAATAGATGCTCCAGTCTTTAATATATATTTTTGAAGATTTTTTATCATGTAAAAAACTAGTATCAAACACTCACAAATATCAACTTTTTGGCATTTTTTAAGTCTTTTCAGAGTTGTCTTACTGGTTATTTTGCAGCCAACTAAGTCATAATCGAATGTATTTATAAAGATTCTCCTTTACAGTCATAATAGGTAGTTTCTATGATGGGGCCAGTGAATACCTGAAAGGTTATGATATGATTCATATCTCCAGTATAAATCCTAAATGGATATTTAACAAGTGTGTATAATGTTGTTTTTACCTCTGTATGATGTATTCGTTTTGCACCCGAGATGAAAACTTTATTTTTTTTTTTTCAATAGAACAGCATTTTTGTTTTGCTTAAAGTTAATGTTAAATTGCTCAGCATTTTTTGAAACTGCTTTTAATAATGCATTTTTGATGAATTCATTTTTGTTTTATATCTGATTTTGTAATAAGAATGGAGTTCGCAGTGGTGTCTTGACATGGCTTTGTTTGGACTTGTTTGTTTGCTTTTTGGCCTTGAATGTTTGTCCCTAATATTTTATTAACTGTGCATTTGCATTCAGATATCGCAGATCGAATTTATTAGTTTATAGTGTATTAATGTACGTTTTTTTATTGAGTTAAGCCTGCCAATTGATATTTTACGGTGTGTTTTTCTATGTTGTGATGTTATGCTATTGTTTCAGAAAAAGGGAGAAGGTTTGGATCCATTAAAACGTTTAATCCCGCTGCAAATGTTTGCACCTGTCCTAAGTCAGGAATCTGATGGAAGGCCGTACATTGACCTATAATGGTTTACTTTTTTTTTTTTTTTTGAATTGTTATTTGGATGGAGAGTTGTCTCATTGGCACTCACACCACATCTTCCTATATCTATTAATTCTGCATTTATACCAAACTTTTAAAAAAACATATCATTCCAACAACCTAATATGATTTTAGCTTAAACTTTCCTTTTGTTATACACTAAATGGAAATTATACATGTTGATCCTAATCTAATGTCAAATGAAAATATACATGTACAATCCATTTAAGAAGCAAAATCATATTTCAAAACAATTTCAGCTTTCCATTCTCAGACAAAAACAAATTTATCCATGTTTTTTTATGCTGTTCTGTGGCCTGTGAGCATAAAGATGGAAAATGATCTGAAGCCAATAAGATGCCCAGTTTTGGTTATTGAAACTTTTTTGTCTTTTAAATAAATGAAAAAAAAAATAATGCTGATTCTGAATGCAGGAGTTATGTATGTCGACATAAAAGTTCTTATATATTTTAAAATAATGGGTATCAGATTACAAGTATTTAATTGTTTGTATAGTATACAATAGAGTGTTTAACTGTAAATTCATTATATGTGTTCATGGTCTAAGAAGAAAGACAACATTGCATCCAAATCAGAATTTAATATGTTTTTTTTATCGAAATGAGAATTTTGTACTAAACAAATGATTTCAGCAAAAAGTAGGTGTCACTCCACAAGTGCAAGCTTAAAAGAATCAAATGTCTTTTAACAGGATAAAACAACCACTTGCACTTGATTAATGACATCACCCATGTTTGCTCTTTTGTTTAGTTAAATATATTTACATATGCAATTTCTAGACTTTTAAATGTAACCTTAATAATAACTTATCATTAAAAATCACTTTTTTGAGGTATTTTGATGATACTCACTATACGTTACCAATATGTGATTCCTTTGTATGTCATTTAAATAACATATGCATGTATAAAAAGTTGACTTAGTCAAACAAAGGTTACATTGATAGATCAAAATTGTTGCCTTCATTGAAGAATGGTATATTTTTGCTTATAAAAGTTTTTGGGAAATTGTAAGTCTTGTTATACTTTCCTTAAGATATTTGTTTCCAATCCAAACAAAAGAGAAAATTGAAAGTGTTTATGAGGTTAAGGAACAACTAGTGTAAAAGAAAAGCTACCTAGACATTCATAAAAGACTTATTTACTTTCTAGGCGTACTGTTTGAAATGCAATATACCTCATACCTTCCAATAGAGAATAAACAAAGGCTACTATTTGTCATTTGTGCAGTCTGATTGATCCTAAATGACATTTTTCATTTGCCTGTAATGAATGTTAGGGAGCATACTGTGTGAACTATATGAACTGCATAGATGCATAATATCAGGATTTTGATTTGCATAGAATTTTCCACAAATAACAGGATTTTGAACTTCGTTAATTTTGGTAATATGGTTAGGGTCATACTGTTTTATGGTTCCTTTGGCTAACTCCTACAGTTTTCAAGTTTCATCTTCATATTATGTAATGTGTTATAAAATAAACTGCATATATTCATATTATCAGGATTTTGATTTGCATGGAATTCTTCTCAAAGGAAAGGATGTTAAATATTGTCAGTCTTAGGTAATAATTTGGTGGCTGGGTACATGATTTGTCTGTAAAAATCCTACAACATTTCCAAGGTGCTAATAAATACAAAAGTATTTCATATAATATATCAGCATTTTGATGTCAACTTTAAAGGTTTGTAATTTTTGTCCATGTTAATCAGGCCACCAAAGAACAGGATTGAACTACAGTTTTGGAGAAATTAGAGAAAAGTGACAAAGTAAAATGGTCAGCATAACAGTTCTATCTTCCGTCTTATGCTGCGTGTTTACATTGATGATTGCATGTGTGAAAGCAAAAACAACCTATGTAAAAATTGTGACCAATTAAACAAGCACAACTCAGACAACTCGGTCTTAATTAACACTTAGATTGTAAAATATTTAAAAAATGATCAGCATTACAAGATATATAAACCCTGAAAATTGAGAATAATCGAACTACAGTGTACTAGTTTTGATTGCCACTGAAATATTGATTTTTTTCCTCTCCAATTTTTATACGATTGCAAATTTTTTTTTGGGGGGGGGGGGGGGGGGGTTTGTATAATGCCATGATGTTGTCATCCTCTGCATGTGTCGTCATCTTCTGAAGACCCATTTGGTTTCCAGACAATAACTTTAGTCGAAGTATATGGATCCATATAAAATTTTACAAGAAGGCTCTATAAATACCACAAAAGGAAGATTGGAATTGATTTTGAGGGTTATGGTACCAACAGTTTAGGAATTAGGGGCACAAAAGGGGTAAAATACAAGCATTTTTGTAGTTTCTGGACAATAACATGTGTGTAAGTGTATGGATCTCTTTGAAATTGTACAATAAGGATCCATATCACAAAGGAAGGCTGGAATTGAGTATAGTGGTAGTGCCTCAAAACATCCAGGAATTCGGTGCGAAAAAGGGGACCAAAACAAGCATTTTTCTAGTCTCCAGAAAATAATTTGTGTTATAAGTGTACAGATCTCTCTATAATTGTACTACAAGATTACATATCGCAAAGGGAAGGCTCTGATTGATTTTGGGGATTATGGTACCGACTGTTAGAGAATTTGGGGCCCAAAAGGGGCCAAAAACAAGCCCTTTTGAAATCTGATTTTTTTTTTAAAAGTTTCAAGAAGAAATTTCCAAATGCACAGTATTGTACAATAGATTTTTAAGATCTGATTTTGTGTCGGAAACCTATATTATGTCAAAATTTTTATCACAATCCAAATTCACACAGTATCAAACTTGAATATTGTGTCCAAACTTGTCCCAACTGATCAGGGTTGACTTCTGTAGTCGTACCAGACTGGGCTCAGTGAAGTATTTTATTAGCAATTATTGGGTGTTATCATAAAACAATAAAAGATAGGTAAATAGTCTACACACAAAAAGGATCAAATGACAAGAGATATATCTAGCCTGAAAATTCAGAAAACTGTCAATCTGTCTTGGAGTTAGCAACTCTAAAATATCAATTGTTTGCAGTTTTTGACTCTTACCATGAAATATTTGTGATAGGTTAAAAGTGTCAATTTGAAAAATGATTAGCACAACAAGATGTATCCACCCTAAAAATAGGATGACACCAGTTAGTGGCTAGTATCATGAAAAAAAACCCAGAAGTTCAACAATGTGAAAAGTGTTAGCTGCAATAAGGTCCAGCACATCAACTAGACTATTATACTAACTTGTATGTGATTATATACAAAATATCAACAGTAAACGCTCGATTTTCAGTGGCGGATCCAGAAATTTTCATAAGTGGGGGCCCACTGACTGACCTAAGAGGGGGGCCCGCTCCAGTCACGCTTCAGTGATTCTCTATATAAGCAACCAAATTTTTTCCCAAAAAGGGGGGGCCCGGGCCCCCTGGGCCCCCCCTCTAAATCCGCCTCTGATTTTTTTTTCTCACCTGAATAAGCGAAGCAGTCACAATGAGCCTCTTGTTTATAATTTCCGGAAATATTTACAAAATCGTCCCGGAGTTTGTGTATTATTACACACAATATCAAACTTCCGGGAAAATTTGCAAGTGCGGCAAAAAAATAAATATATGAACTTCTGAGTATTTCTAACACACTGTCATGTCCAAACGGAAAAGTATAAATTTGACAAAACTAAAATCAAAAGTAGACGAAAGCAGACAGGCAACACTTTCCAAATTCTTTCCGTCAAACACAACCGACAACAAGGCTAAAACATCGAAATCGAAAAGCACTGAGGTCCAAGTGATAAATATAGATGATTCGCCGATAAAATCTACGCCTCCAAGAAAGGTTATACATTAAATTTTGTTAAACTCCCAAATAGGTTATGACTGACAAGTTCTAATTCTAGGGACATTTATAAATATTACAGCTATTGCAAATTTTAAACTTGATAAAGTTGAATATTCTAACATCATAAACATGATGATGATGTTCTTCAAACGCTTTGAGTACACACCTGTGGTAAAATATGAATATATTGTTTAGACTTCCAATCGTTCTCCAACTTCATATGCTTTTTGAATAAGCTATACGACATCATAGAACGATGATGTAAAGTATAAGCCTTTTACAGGTAAATACATGTACGTCAAGCTTGTGAAACCTTAAATCATCACAACATGGAAATGTAAACAAACAATGCTTATATGTGTTATGAGCGTTTTTTTTTTTTTATACAAATAAGATGTGTAAGAAAAATAATCATTTAAATTCATCAATACCGACATGTATCTAAATCCGTTATTGTAAATAGTTTATAAGCATGTTTATAGTGATGTCTTCTTAGCTGAGTCAACACAAATTTAAATTTTTTTTCCCATAGACACATTATTGCTTTTGGTTTTAAAAAAATTGCTTCAAAACCAGTAAAAACCTTTTGTATTCTTATTCATTGAAAAGTCATGAATATGATGATTGCAGAAAGAAGGATGAAATAATCATGATAATGCTACCTTTAATTAAATCAAGCATAACATAGCTATTTGTGGCACACATTTTCATATTCTTTTAGTCAACTATTAAGGGACAGTTATTGTTAAGTTTTGAAAAACCTGTTTGGAAATCTTTCTCATTATTCATCCTTAGATATAACTAAGTGGCATTCCTCTTTCAATGTAATCAATGAGCAGTTTAACTACTGTACAACTAGTCCTTCAACACTGAGTTCGTGAGCTGTAACCTGGCACGTGCTAGGTGAATTTGACTCCAATCTTAATTTACTATGATTGCAAGTTTTCCTGTCAAATGTTGGTGGTTCTTTCAGGGCAATATAACCATGATAACATAATTCCTCCACCAATAAAACTGGGTTTTAAAATAACCAAATGGCAATGGTGCTGAACATGGTGTTAAAACACAAAAAAAAGGCAATCTGACAATGATATCCAGATTTAAGAGATGTGCATGATATGTTCTTATGAACACAGTAAACATGATGTCTGTAGAGCTCTTAACCGACTTGGTTACACTACAATGTATCACTGAGGCACTGTAATTAGTTTTAACAATTAATGTTCAGAAATTTCATTTTAGATTCCCCCATTTAGTCAAAAGAAAAGACCAAGAGAAGAAAATGTTTTTGAACATGATTCATCAAAAAAGAAATGTTTAGGTGTATCACCTGATAGCATCAATGGAAAGATATCTCCAGATGATGGACAACAACCACAATGCTCATCAAAAGTTACCCTAAATGAATCTACAATATTGAAATTAAAACAATTTGAACCAGATTTAGACAGAGAGAAAACAGAAATTAGCATTGAACATTTTAAGAAAAGAAATTTGGTTACAGCTGACAATGCAGCTAATAACAAGAGTAAACGTAGTGATTCTGACAGTGATGATGATGTGATAGTCAAAGACGATGGCTTATCAGTGTTCAGCCATTTACCTAAACATGCTCAATCACCAAGCTCTAAAGGAAAATCACCAATCAACAAACAGACAAAAACTAAATATACACCACTGGAGCAACAATATGTTGATATAAAAAATAAGTATCCTGATGCTTTGCTGCTGGTTGAATGTGGTTACAAGTACAGATTCTTTGGAGAAGATGCAGAGGTTTGAAAATTCATCCTTGTTTATAGAAGATTAGCAAAAACAATGTATCACCAACAAGATTATAGATCATGATATACAGATAATTAACATTACAATGTACAAATTTATTAAGCTTGTTTAGTTCATGTAGTTATGTGAAAGCAATCTTTCACGGTTTGCCATTTTATAGCTTTATGGGGATTTTTTTGATATTCTATATTTAATTTTAAAAAGGTATTTGCAGTCATACTTAGGTATGCATGACATAGATTATTATCTAAAACCTGACTGGGTTGGAATCATTCTTAGGGTTTTTCTTTGATAATAATATTTTATGATGGTAAAGGAAAAATATAGATGTGAAAAGAAAAGAGTTCTTCTTTAAAAACATTATTGTGTCCATTTAATGAATAACATTTATAATGATAAGTGTAAGGTGAAAAAGAATGGAGGTTTGCAATATTCCAACATCTCTTTATGCAGGTAGCAGCAAAAGTATTGAAGATCTTTTGTCATCTTGATCATAACTTTATGACAGCATCCATTCCAACACACAGATTGTTTGTCCATGTACGAAGACTGGTATCTGCAGGATACAAGGTAAGACAAAAGTGATCTAGATGGTTGTGCATATAAAAAAGAAGATGTGGTATGATTGCCAATGAGACAACTATCCACAAAAGACCAAAATGACACGGACATTAACAACTATAGGCCACCGTACAGCCTTCAACAATGAGCAAAGCCCATACCGCATAGTGAGCTATAAAAGGCCACGATAAGACAATGTAAAACAATTCAAATGAGAAAACTAACGGCCTTATTTATGTAAAAAAAAAAAAAAAAAAAAATGAACGAAAAACAAATATGTAACACATAAACATACAACAACCACTGAATTACAGGCTGAATGCATAGTTCTCAAGTATCATATTGCTCATATCAGGTTTGCAAAATTACTTTGAATTTATAAAATAAATAGTGATTTAAATTTAACTTCATGAAATGTTTGCTCTTGCATTAAATAGATTTTACTGTTTTGACAGGTCTCAGATTAGTAATACAGATTAGTAATACTAAATGCATGTGTGCATCAATTACTGAATCTACAGTTATTCAAAAGCATTGCAGACTTTTATAGCTTTGCATTACCTGATGAAATAACATAATTTTGTACATATATTGGGCCAACATTAAAAATATCTTTGTTTCCCCTCCCCGACTGAGGTTATCAGGGTATGGGTAGGTATGTAGGCAAATTATTTTATTTTTTTTCTTGATATAACTTTTCTATATTGAATTTTTACAAAATTCAACAGGTAAGATAAGTCAAGAAAAGTGGGGTATTCCCTGTATTCAGTGTCCACCCCAGTTTTCTGATAACAGTATACAGGGACCTCCTTTTTCCTATTCATTTTATGGTATAGAAATCTACGAAAGCACACATCCTTCATGTGATAGCAATGTGTAATGAAAGCAAGTGTTTAATTAGTTAAAAATCAAGCTTATTTCAAGTCTAATTTAAGGCATAACTCACAACAAAACAATTCCTGTGTTCACCAATTCATACCTTGATCATCAATTATGAGATGACAAAAAGATATGTTAATGACTTGGGAATTAAAATTTAATGAATAAAAATTTTCAATAGAAGTGAACATAATTCAGTTATGTTCAGTTGCACCTGGATCATGCAGCTTGGTCAATTAATTCCTAAACAAAAGATTTGTATGTTTTTTCGAGTTCTAGAAAAAACAAGGCTTCACTTATATGTTTTGTTGTTCCTAGAATACTTTAAGTATTTACAAATTCAACTGATGCAGTTATAACGTAAAACTTGCCCTTTTGTAAATTTCATGCCATAAATTGAAAAATAAAAACACTTTTAAACTGGTCTTGTTTACACATGAGGTGAAAGCAGGGAATTCACGTATCCAACATTTTCTGACTTGTGCCCAACCTGTTCGAAGTCGAAGACAAAGTAGATTGATTTCAAAGCACGATTCAGACCATTTTTACTCAAGGATTTTATCCTTTAAACAGGAACAGAGGTAAAAGACATAGCCAATCAAGGTGCACTCAGTGGGTTGAAAGATGCTTCAGAATATTTATTTTCAAATATCACCCTTGCCCACAACACAAATTGTGTAGCAAGGCAGTTTGTTTTCCTTGATATCCGAATCATATAGACGCTTCAATGCAAAAATGCCTTTATTTAAAACGCTTGTTGATTACAGCATCGGAAAGGTATGACAAAATACCAACGCACGTTTACTACAGCATTGGAAAGATATTACCAAAAACCAACATGGCAAAAAAAAATGTGGACAAGAATGGCCAATAAAATTTTTCGAGTCGGGGCGATTCTACCGGGTCGGTGGTGGGAGGGGAAACAAACAATATTTTATTTTTTGCCTTGACAAAATTATTTAAAAAATAGTGTAGACAATAACACTTTTGAAGTGGATAAATATTAACATTTAATATATGGTTTAATACAGAAAAAATAAATATTGCAGGTTGGTGTTGTTAAACAGATGGAGACAGCAGCTTTGAAAGCAGCAGGTGACAACAGAAGTGCTCCTTTTACCAGACAACTGCAGTCATTGTATACCAAGTCTACATTGATTGGGGAAGGTACATATAATCATCTTTTTATTCTTTATGTGTGCTTTACAAATGTAAATGGAACTTGAGTTTCTACTGTGATGTCAAACTTCTTTGCTGTTATCAACATTTCAATTAAGTTAGCATAGCAAAAACAGAAAGCTTCTCTGATGTTATAATGCAAAAAAAAGTTATTTTTATTTGGTCACTGTCAATGCTTAAGCATCTTATAAATTTTCATTCTATCCTAGGACAATCATCCAATGGAACCTTTTACCAGTTACTGCTGTCCAATGCACCATAGTTGAAGCATTCAGAGAACAGATTCCTATATCTGTTCTCAACCAATACTACACCATGTAATTGCAACACCTTGTAAATAGTTTTATCTTATCAGTGAAAATCAAAAACAAGTTATTATTTCTTTATTAAATTTTTGTTGTAAATATAAAATTGTAAATTTTACCCACGCATGCACGGCACATAGTCATCAATATTATGATTGAGTGCGGAAACTGAAAGAAGAAAAAGAAGATGAAGGGAAATGTTAAGTAAATATAAGAACGAAAGATAAACTGACATGTCTAAACAACTGTGATATACATGTATAAGGATATACTTCAAGTTTTTTTTAAAACTTCAGATGAAAAAAAGATGCAATGCATACTCTATGATGTTTATTTCAATAACTTGAAATATTTTTAGAATGCATTTGTAATGCACATAGATAATGAAAATATTGTTGACAGATGTTTTATAAAATCCTAAGTTTTTGCAAATATGCTAATGTATCTCACATGTTTTTCAGATGTAAATCCCATCTCAGGGGAGACAACTGGAGAGGTTGCTGTTGAGGAGCAGATGTCATTTCTGTTGTGTGTGTATGAGACGCCACCAGATAAAACTAAACAGACATGTATTGGAATTCTGGTATTTCATTGGTTCAGATAAATTTAAATTTTCTACTTGAAATCTATTTCATTTTAATCGGGAATTAATCTTTTTAGTAGGATGTCTTTCCTTTTTATAGATAAATGTTCATTTTTTTATTTTGAAATATTGAAAACTTTTAAGCATTCAAACACAATTTATTATATTGATACAGTAAACATTTGTTTCAATTTGCTGAATTCATTTGCAATTTCAGACATGACATGTGCATATTTAGCATTGTTATATAAAATTCAAATTAAAATATTTCTGTTCTAGAATTTGTTTTTCATTTCCTTAATGACAAAATAATCCTAACAGTTTTATAGTAATTTCTCTACTTTGTAGAATATATTTTCAAGTTAATTTGTGTCAGTTATAAAATAGAGAAAATAAAGTGATAGCATGTTTATTATTTTCTTAGGCTGTTCAACCTTCAACTGGTGACATCATATATGATTGTTTCAATGATGATGACACAAGAAGTGAACTGGAAACCAGAATTACTCACATACAGCCAGCAGAAATACTGATACCTTGTAACCTGTCTCCAAAAACGGAGAAAATTATCAAAGGGATTATAGATATTAGGTAATATTACAAGAGAATGTCAACAGTCCAGTTGGTAACCTTTTATTGGTGCAAAAATCTGGAATGCCTGGAGAGAACCACTGACCTTCTGTAAGATTGATGTAGCGCTCACCTGTCGCTTGCTGGATTTAATCTCACAATCTCAGTGTTGACAGGCTAGTGACACTCTAGTGTTTTCAGGCTAAAGATACAGTAGTTTTACCACTCTGCCACCCAGGCCCCTCTGCATTCATGGGATGTACTTAGGTTTTCATTGAGTTATATATGCAAAATTGTGATTGACTTTTAATATACTGTAAGCCTATTGATATTTTCCTAATTAGTCCCCTACCGACGTAGTCGATGATAAGGTTTGCACTTCATCTGTCTGCCTGTCTGTCCATCCCTCAGTCTGGCAAATTAGTTTTCCACACTTTTTTTTAAATTGTGATTTTATATTATTAGATACTACCTGATACCTGATTATTTGTTTGCATGAATTTGTTTGGTTTTCACTGACAAAGCAACAGATTTTATTATAAACTTGTGAAACTTTTCAATGTGGAGGTTAGATTTTGTACAATACACACACAATAGTAAAAATATATGAATTCCTTAATTATTGACAATAAAACTATAGAATTTTTACTTTTTTCATAAAAAACCAACCCTATTGTAAAGTAAATCTGGCTGTTCTTGCTGAAAGGGAGATGTGTACTTCCATGGTTGATGCAGGTTATAAAATGAAGGACCCTTTACTATTTATATAAGTATAGAATGTATTGCCTAATATTAGTATCAGTATACTGTAAACTTTCTCAATCTTTATTTGCAGTACATCAGAAGATGACAGAATAAGATTAGAAAGACAACCAGAGGAGCATTTTGAATATGAACAGGCATTTCAGACAGTTTCAGATTTCTACAAGTCTGATGCTAAATGTATGTAACATGTAATATATGCATGATATCAAATATTTATTTTTAAAAACGGTAATTATGTACTATAAACCAATTATTTGGAGTGGGATTTATCTTTGGGAGTTTCATGAGTAGTAAAATATTGAAAATTTAAATTGCATGAATATGTAAAACTTGGATTTACTTACTGTGGATTAATTTTTATTCGTTGTATACCAATTTGCATGGGTTTCGTGGGTACAGGTGAACCACGAATTCAAATGTTCAACGATTGTCATATTTTCAATAGGCTTTGTATACGAGGGTTGGCTAAACCACGAAATCAAATATCCACGAATATGCAAGTTTTCAGCAATCCACGAAAATTGATACTCACGAAAATAAATGAATCCACAGTATATATGAATACATCAAGATAATGAGAAACTCATGAATAAATAGAGTGCACTTAAATCGGTTGAAATGCTAAATGCAAATAAAGTATCTATGACAATAAATTGGTTTCACAGTATCTTGGAATAACATTAGCTTTATGTGAATTGTGTTGAGAAAAAAACTACCATAAAATATACCTTCTGTACTCAAAAATGAATATGTAAATTATTTACAGCCAAAAGCTTTAAAAAGATAGATGTATATAATTGATTCAATGTAAAGTTATATGCAAGTTTACTCCATCTTCTTTGTAGGTGCTGGTAAAATTCAGGAGATCATAAATTTACCCAAGCCAATTATAAGCTGTTTGTCTGGTGTTTTGGTGTACCTCAATGATTTTGGACTAAGCCAGATTTTGAAACTTACAGGGTATATTTCTTATATATATTATTTTTTTGTCAATAAGGACAAACTAAGGACAAACAAAAAAATATGTGAGTTTACTCTACCTCTAGCTTCCCTACTTTTTATCCCCAACCACAAAAAGTTTTTTTTTTTTTTTTTTTTTTTTTTTTTAGTCAACAACAGTATTGCTCGCTGTTAACAATTACTCCACTGACACAGCTATCTCAGTGAAGGTCCCTGTTTCATTAGTACCAGAAGTTCAGGGATTCTTCAGGTAGATAAACTGCATATTGTTAGTCGTTTACAAAATATTATAAATATTACATCAATATAGATAAATAATGCTATTCTAATTATATTAAAGTATTTATATTATCTAGTCTTATTTTCGGAAAATTTTCATAGTTCATCCGAGTTTGGGATGACTTCTATCAGTTTCCATGTGTTTCCGGATAACGGTTTTTTCAATCAATATCGAAAAAGATTGTAATTATCTTTGATCTACATCATTATTCAGGTAAGACAGCTATAATTTGAAAGAATAATAGTCGTACGGTAATCAAAGAACAACTATGCTGTTTTTTGGGGTTTTTTTTGTAATGTATAATGCCTCGTACCAGATTATAATATAAATATTGTAATTAATGTCTATCAAGCATCATAAATAAATACAAAATTAGATAATAAATTAATTAATACACAATGATAACTTTACCAACCATGTTATCAGTTCAAACAATTCAAATACACTTAAATAATTTTCCTAATATTCCTTTTCTTTCATGGTTAAAAAAATTGTTTTGTAGAACGAGCCTATTTCTAAACTCAGTTTTAAAAACAGAAAATACATTTATCTTCTTTGTTCTAAACTCTGACAAATAGTGTATTTTGTGAATTGAAAATATAATAACTGTAAGAAAAAAATTAATATCATAATATTCTATATCATTTATTTTGTAACCCCAAATCAAATTTTTTAGTGTTAAAATGTGTTTTCCAAGTTTAACTTTTTCTAACAGATTAAATATGTCTTTCCAAAATTTATCAAGAAAGTGGCATGTAATAAAAAAGTGTTCATAATCTTCTGTAATATTACAGTGATTACAGTCTGAGTTTTGGCATATTTTCCATTGTTTTAATAAAACTTTGTTTGGAAGAATAAAATGTAATAGTTTCCATCTGAACATTTTTAATTTATTTTCTTTTAAATAATTATGAACAAATTTAAGTATGTTTTGAGCTTTATTTTCTATGTTTTCAAAATTTAGTAGTCTCTTCCATTTGTAAAAGCCAATTGGTATTTCTTTATCTTGTTCTAATAGTATTTTGTAAATTTTACTTGTTTCTAATTTATTTATATTTTGTTTAAAGTTATCTTTGTCATAAATATACACAACATTATCTGTTAGTACATTAGTTGTTCTTGAACATTTTTCAGCTAATATTTTAACCCATTCTTTTGGTATAGCTTTTTTTAATTTTAAAAATTCAGTAATCCAGTTTGTCTTTTTATTAAGCTTTTGTCTAATAAATCTTTCTGTTATATTTCCAGATTCATCTATGATATCATTTATGTATATTATATTGCTATCTATCCAGTTTTGGAATAATAATGTTTTTTCTTGAAATTTTATCCACTGATTTCCCCAAATAACTTGTTGGCGGATTAGTCTGTAGATTTTTGGGTATTTATTATTATTATTTTTGTTCTTGATCCAAACTTTGATTATATCAAGATAAAACTCTGGTATCTTTTTTATATCTGGTATTGAATTTATACTATCCAGATTCATTTGCAATATAAGAAGATTATTTCCAAATTTGTTTAAATAAAATTTTGGTATTACCGTCCAGTTTAAGAATTGCTTTGCATTTAATCTTTTAATCCAACCTATTTTTATTGTTTCTATGTATTTCTCTAAATTAATCATTTTTAATCCCCCGTTTAATTTGTCGTAACTTAGTACGGAGCGTTTAACTTTTTCTGTTTTGTTATTCCATAAAAATTCATATATCATTTTTTTAAACTGGTTTAAATACTCTTTTATCTATGGTTGAGACAGATGCTAAAAATGTAATATTAGGAATAATTAATGATTTAGTAACTGTTATCCTTCCTATCATGGTTAAGTTTCTCTTTTTCCAATTAAGAATAATTTTTGCTGATTTTTCTAAAAGTTTTTCAGCATTTAATCTTTGACACTCTTTTTTATTATGACCAAAATATATACCTAGGCTTTTTACAGGTATATTTGTCCAGTTAATATTTTCATGTTTATCTTTGCAGTTTTTTTGCTTCCCAAGCCAAACACCCTCAGTTTTAGCTCTGTTTAATTTCAAACCTGACAATGTTCCAAATGTTTCAATCATATTAAGTGCTTTTGAAATGTCTTGTTTTGTTCTAAGAAAAAGAGTGGTATCATCTGCTAGTTGACTAATTTTTAATGTGTGAGTTTTGCCATCAAGTTTAATTTCAAAGCCTTTGAGGTCATGATCTTGTCTGATCCTACATGCTAAAATTTCAACAGCAATTACAAAAATTATCGCACTGCATGGGCACCCTTGCCTAATCCCACGAAAAATGCTTATAGGTTTTGAAATCCAACCATTGTTTATAACTGAGCTTTTAATATCAGTATATAGAACTTTAATCCATTTCAACATTGAACTTTTGAATCCAAATTTTTTTAAAGCTAAAAACATGAAATCCCACTCTAAAGAATCAAAAGCTTTAGAGAAATCTAAGAAAAGAAGAGCTCCCTCTATGTTGAATTTTTCTGCAAAATCAATGATATCTTGAATTTGTCTAATGTTATATCCAATATATCTATTTTTTACATACCCATTTTGATCCCCATGAATAATTTGTGGTAATATTTTACTAATTCTTTGTGCTAATGACTGAGCTACAATCTTTGTATCTACATTTAATAATGTTATTGGCCTATAGTTATCTAAAGATAGTGGGTCATTTTTTTGATGTAGGAGGGAAATAACTCCTATTTTTTGTAAATTAGTTAACTCTCCTTTTTCATATGAAAAATTGAATGTATTAACAGCAAAATCTTTCAGATCTTCCCAAAATATCTTGTAAAACTCTACACTTAAACCATCAATGCCTGGGGCTTTATTGAGTTTCATTTTAAATAGAGATTCTGTGCATTCCTGGATACTTAATAGACCTTCCATACTTTCACTTTCTTTATTGGTTAATTTATGATCAATTTCTGTATTCATAATGTAATCTTTAATATAAGTTATGTTAGGGTTTGAACTTTTGTCTATATCTTGATAAAATTCTCTTTCAAGTTGCAATATTTTTGTAGGATCTCTGTGTATCTCCCCATCTTTATCTTTAAGGGCTGTTATTGTTTTTTTTGTTTGCCTAGATTTTTCTAATCCTAAAAAGAATTTTGTATTTTTTCCCCCTTCTTCCACCCACTTAATTCTAGATCTAATTTGTGCCCCTTTAGTTTTCGCTTCATATAAATTACTAAGTTTGTTTTCTAATTTATTGATTTCATCATTGAAATAGGCAATAACATCTTCTTGGCACTTCAAATTTATACATTCATTTAATTTTTTAAGTTTATTTTCTAAAATGTTTATTTCTTTTACATTGTTTTGTGCTTTCCTTTTACAGAATGCTATAGTATAGTCTCGCACCTCTGTTTTAAAGAGATCCCATTGAAGCCCAACGTCGTTGGTAAGTAGTACTTTACATTCATACTGTTTTATAAGTTTTTTAATTATGTTTTGATATTCATTATTTTCTAAAACACTATTATTTATTTTAAAATATCCTTTTCCTTTTTAGCTCACCTGGCCCGAAGGGCCAAGTGAGCTTTTCCCATCACTTGGCGTCCGTCGTCCGTCGTCGTCGTCCGTCGTCGTTAACTTTTACAAAAATCTTCTCCTCTGAAACTACTGGACCAAATTAAACCAAACTTGGCCACAATCATCATTGGGGTATCTAGTTTAAAAAAGGTGTGGCGTGACCCCGCCAACCAACCAAGATGGCCGCCATGGCTAAAAATAGAACATAGGGGTAAAATGCAGTTTTTGGCTTATAACTCAAAAACCAAAGCATTTAGAGCAAATCTGACATAGGGTAAAATTGTTTATCAGGTCAAGATCTATCTGCCCTCAAATTGTCAGATGAATCGGACAACCCGTTATTGGGTTGCTGCCCCTGAACTGGTAATTTTAGGTAATTTTTGCTGTTTTTGGCTATTATCTTGAATATTATTATAGATAGAGATAAACTGTAAACTGCAATAATGTTCAGCAAAGTAAGATTTACAAATAAGTCAACATGACCAAAATGGTCAGTTGACCCCTTTAGGAGTTATTGCCCTTTATAGTCAATTTTTAACCATTTTTATGCAGTTAAGCTGCATTATGCGAGCACCCTAGATTTGTGTTCTACCCAATAAATGCTGAAATACTTGCCATTGTTATTATCTAGCTCGCTACTATGTTATATATAACTAATTGAACACTTTTTTAATACTTTTTATTCTGGATTACAAAAAATATGACTAGAAAAACCTTAAATGATCGTCGATTTATCCAAAAGTTTTAAAGTTACACATAGGAAGTAGTGCTTATTAAGAATCCTTGTGTAGTTCATTATGACTTGTGCTTTTAGCTAAGGTGTCAAAGAACAATTGTATGAAATATTTAATCGCCGAAAATCTCTTAAGACAAGTTGTTTAGATTTCCCAAATGACAAAAGTCGTAGGAATATTGTTTGTCATCAATACGTAGTACAACTACGTCAGTAGTCTATTATATAATAAGTTCAACTGTTCATGCTGTTGGCGGCAATTTCAAATTAAAGAATAAGATATTTTCGTAGCTTTTCAATTTGGAGGCAGGTGTGCAAATTAGCGGTGGTCCGAGGTCCGCGACCTTCACTTTTGCAAGCGGAATTTCGAATAGGATAGTTGGTTTCTAGCTACGCCCGACGTAGTCACCTTCCACTTGAAAGAAAATAAGAAATTACTTTGCAAACCTTTTCACCATGTTCACCAAAGTCTCCAATTAAACGAGCTAAAAACTTATCTTTATCATTATTAGTCACGACAGCCTTGTTCGTTTTGTTCAACCGCTAGCTTTATACAGAAAATCGCCGACAAATATTGCATAAATTCGAGTAAAATCGTATCTGATTGACAAAAACAACATTGTAAACACATAACAATGGCGGCCGTGAAGACAAAATTTTATAACATCGGATCCGATTCAGGAAGCGGATAAGGGTAATTCCGGGTTTGGCGATCATTTACAAAATAAATCCAAGCAGGTGAAAAAATACATCTATGCATGGTAAATGAATATAAACACTAGAATTGTAAACCAAAAGATATATGTAAAAGAAAGAAAAAGCAGGAAAATGTTTTATTCAGAAACTCAAAATTACTTTTTGACAAATTTTAATTTATAAAATCCAATACAAAGTGACAGCTGGGAACAGTATATCTAACAATATACATGTTCATGGTCACAGTCTTAATTTTCTTTATAAATGATAAATGATGATAATGCATGTGAGATGCTTTTAAAGTGGTGTAAACATATTTTTGCAATTTCGAAGGGTTATTTGTTTTTCTCAATTTTGAAGGGTCAATTAAAGTAGCTGAAAGTTTCTTTCTTTATTTTCACAAAAATGCAACTATATTATATATACCTTAATGTAAGTAAATCATATGATATATAGGTGGCATTCTTTGGGCCACTCTACCCCTCCTGTTTGATAATTTGGAAACAGTCGAGCTCCTCACCCCTAAACCATATGAGGGGCAGATCCAGGATTTAAGGTTAGGAGGGTCAAATTTAAATTTTTGCCGAGCAGAGCGAGGCTAAAAAAAAATTGAGGTAAAATTATCGGAATATTCTTTATTAAGCTGAGAACAACACATGCTTTGCAAATTTATTAAGGGGTGTGCAAGCCCGCAACCCTCTCCCTGTCTGAATCAGCCCCTGTATTAGTGTATATATTCAAGTATAGGATAATATAATAAATTAAAAATAAAATATAGGGGGAGTCCCTGGAGTTACCCCACCCCCTCCTGTTTGAGAACTTTGAAACGGTCGAGATCCACACCCCTTAAACATATATATTCATGTTTGTGACAATATGAAAAATCAAATGAAATATAGGAAGAGTCGCCCCACCCCTCCTGTTTTAGAATTTAAAAATGGTCGAGATCCCCACTCCTAAACCATATATATTCATGTATTGGACAATATATCAAATCATATGAAATATAGGGGGAGTCCCTTGGGTCACCCCACCCCCTCCTGTTTGAGAATTTGAAACCCATTGAGATCGCCACCCTTTAACCATATATATTCATGTACGGGACAATATAACAATTCAAATGAAAGATAGGGGGAGTCCCTGAGGTCACTGTTCATCCTCCTGTTTGAGATCTTGGAAATGGTCAAGATTCTTACCCCTAAACCATTAATACTCATGTATGGGACAATATAACAAATCAAATGAAATATAGGGGAAGTCCCTGTGGTCACCCCAACCATCTTGTTTGAGAACTTGGAAACGGTCGAGATCCCCACACCAAAACAATATATATTTATGGGCCAATTTAACTAATTAAATGAAATATAGGGGGAGTCCCTGGGGTCACCCTACCCCTCCTGTTTGAGAACTTGGAAACCAATGAGTCCCCACCCCAAACCATATATATTCATGTATGGGACAATATAACAAATAAAATGAAATGTAGGGGAAGTCCCTAGGGTCACCCTACCCCAGTGGCGGATCCAGAAATCTTCATAAGTGGGGCCCACTGGCCGACCTAAGTGGGGCCCGCTCCAGTCACGCTTCAGTGATTCCCTATATAAGCAACCAATTTTTTTCCCAAAAGGGGGGGGGGGCCTGCCCCCCTAAATCCTCTGCCCCTAAATCCTCTGCCTACCCCTACCTGTTTGAGAACTTGAAAACCGTTGAGATCCCCACCCCTAAATTATATATATTCATATGTATGGGACAAAATAACAAATCATTTACATTTACTATGGGCAGGTCAGTCAGACCTCACCTTTGATCCCTGTTGTAGTGAACATTTGTCTGATTCGTGTCTCATAACTTTTGTACTATAGAACACAAACTCAGTTTTCTTTCCAGGGAAACCAGTCCATTCCTACTATTACATGTTCATACTAAGTCAAATTGAACTTCTAGCAGTCAAATAAAACCAAGGTTAACTACCAAGTAGAACAACTGCAATCATTGGGAACTTGTAACACTGCAGACTCACCATAAAAAAATATACATTGATATATGCATTGCTTTTGAAACCTTGATAACATATAAATTATTTGCCTTAATAAATAAATCATTAGATAAACATGAATGTACTATATATGAATGTTTAATGTTGAGGCAACATTGCCACAGTTTTCATAATTACGGTTGCTTTGGTTTTTGGTTAACTGCCTTCAGCGCTTACAGCGCTTTGATTCCTAAATCTTAGTAATCTTTTACAAAAATCTTCTCCTCTGAAACTACTGGGCCAAATTAATCCAAACTTGGCCACAATCATATTTGGGATATCTAGTTTAAAAAATGTGTGGCGTGACCTGGTCAACCAACCAAGATGGCCGCCATGGCTAAAAATAGAACATAGGGGTAAAATGCAGTTTTTGGCTTATAACTCAAAAACCAAAGCATTTAGAGCAAATCTGACATGCGGTAAAAGTGTTTATCAGGTCAAGATCTATCTGTCCTGAAATTTTCAGATGAATCGGACAACCTGTTGTTGGGTTGCTGCCCCTGAATTGGTAATTTTAAGGAAATTTTGCTGTTATTGGTTATTATCTTGAATATTATTATAGATAGAGATAAACTGTAAACAGCATTAATGTTTAGCAAAGTAAGATTTACAAATAAGTCAGCATGACCAAAATGGTCAGTTGACCCCTGAAGGAGTTATTGCCCTTTATAGTCAATTTTAACCATTTTTTCGTAAATCTTAGTTATCTTTTACAAAAATCTTCTTCTCTGAAACTACTGGGTCAAATTAAACTAAACTTGACCACAGTCATCTTTGGGGTAACTTGTTTAAAAAATGTGTGACGTGACCTGGCCAATCAACCAAAATGTTTGCCACGGCTAATAATAGAATATAGGGGTAAAATGCAGTTTTTGGCTTATAACTCAAAAACCGAAGCATTAAGAGAAAATCTGACAGGGTTTAATTGTTTATCAGGTCAAGATCTATCTGCCCTGATGTTTTCACATGGATCGGATAACCCGTTGTTAGGTTACTGTCCTGAATTGGTAATTTTAAGGAAATTTTGCCGTTTTTTGTTATTATCTTGAATATTATTATAGATAGAGATAAACTGTATACAGCAATAACGTTCAGCAAAATAAGATCTACAAATAAGTTTACATGACCAAAATAGTCAATTGACCCCTTAAGGAGTTATTGCCCTTCATAGTTAATTTTTAACATTTTTCATAAATTTTTGTAAATTTTTAGAAAATATTTTCCACTGTAATTACTGGGCCAAGTTCATTATAGATAGAGATAATTGTAGCAACAAGAATGTTCAGTAAAGTAAGATCTACAAACACATCACTATCACCAAAACACAATTATGTCATGAATTTATCCGTGTCCATTGTTTAATATGTACAAGACCAAGGTGAGCGACACAGGCTCTTTAGAGCCTCTAGTTGTTGTGATCTACAGTTTATCATAAGAGATATTGCTTGATGATCTGTATGGGTTATAATGGCTGGTCTTATGTCTGTTGATTCTATTTGAGTTCGTATTTCAGGACAAGTTAAAAAGAAATCAATTCTTGATGCTTCATTGATGTTATTTTTCCTTCTCCAAGTAAATTGTATTTTTTTACCATGTATTTCTCGCCATATATCACTTAACTTATGCGTTTTTATTAAAGATTTTAAGCTGGGTATAGCTTTTTTTTCTTTAAAGGACTTTTTTGACATATTATGCTTGTTGTCTATATTAGTTAAGGTGTCATTCATGTCTCCTCCTATAATGACCATTCCTAAGCTATTTTTAGTTATAACATCTTTAACTTTTTTAAAGAAGACATTTCTTTTTTGGGGTATGTTTGGTGCATAAATATTTACCAAGGTATATATACTGTCTTCAATTTCAATATTTAAAAGGATTAACCTGCCTTCCTCATCTTGAAATTTATCTATAAATTTACAATCTATCTCATTATTTATGAAGATTGAGACTCCTTTTGATTGTGAGGTTCCAAAGCTGTGATATTGTTGACCTTTAAATTCATATTCTAAATTTACTTTCAATTTGTCTGTAAAATGACTTTCCTGTACAAACAATATGTTACATTTTTGATACTTCATCCACATATATAATCTTTGTCTTTTCTCTTTTGCACCAAGACCCTGACAATTTAAGGAGCAAATATGTATTTTTTTTGTCATAATTTTCTTATTAAAATTGGTATGTGTTTAAAATACTGGCATGTTAACATATTCAAGCTAATAAATTCCTATATGACAATACAGATGCATATATATATATCAAATAAACTCAAATCTATATAAAGTATTTGTTCTATACATACATGTATTTTAGAACATGAATTAATATCTTCTATATAAAATGAGCAGTATCTTTTGTGTAAACATGTACTAAATTTGACAAGTAATATTAAGCAATATAAAATTGTCTGCTTATATTCCTTTAGGTATGATATATTCATTTCATTCTTTTGATTAGTGATGCATTTTAATAATACATTTTTTGGAAACATATTTTCTTGGTTCAATAAATAGCACGTCTTGTTTTCTTTTTTCAGTGGCCTAACGACCTTGACACTGATAAAGGCTTGGGATGAATAAAAACAGTGATCGAATATCGTGGAATCGAACTGCTTGTAGCTGTGTTTATAGAATATACCATAAGTGGATTTAATTTGAAAGAAACTGGATGTATTATGTGAATAGTGAAAGATAATAATATCACCTGGAATGTACTTAGCAATCGTCGAGATTATTCTATTTTTAGAATTGGAATGTATTTTCAACAAATTAGTTATCAACGGAAAATCCCTTTGCGTAGCTGATAAGTGAGACATAGTTATTGACAAATGGACATCTTTAATTAAACAATATAAAGAGAATGTCCTATGTGTAATCAAGCATTTGAACATGTAATGTTCTATAAATAGGTTGCACAAAATGTGTGATATCAGAACTTTAAGTCTGATGAATATGACAATAAATAATAGATATGAATATACTGTTTTGGACTTGTATTTATATTTACATTTCTGAATTCTAATGTCTTGAATTATATCAAATAAATATTCTGTATTATAATTGCTGTTATTATTCATACATGACTCAATGTGAGGCGATTTATATACAAATTCATTCTTTTTGTATCTTGTGTTACATTTAACTATTTCATATTTTCTAGTTTCATGAATATTCATCCCTGAATGTATGTAATCATTTATTACATCACACTCATTTTTTTTTTCATTTTTTACTTGTGATAAAAATAAGCTATCTAAAATAATTATATACAAATATTTACAATTGCTAATCATGATTATTTATTTTGATCTTTTGGTATTACATAACTTTATCGTTTCTGGACTTAAGTTTTAGTCTTTTGTATAAGTCCAGCTTCTTTATGTTTATCTTCTGTCGGGGTTGTTGCATTTCTCTTGCCTGTGTTTTTAACTTTAGGTGTATCAGTATTTTCAGATGATTGTCCATTAAAATACTGTTCAATATTTCCTTCGGGTTTATCATTCTTTTTGTTTTTGTTGTTTCTACCCCTTCTGTTTCTACTACGGTCCCTAAAAAGTTTTTTTACCATTTTTGATTAAGCACTGTTAAACTCACAATGTTGCTCCCATAGACTCAATGGGAATAAAAAAAACAAAACAAAAATCCCTACCTATCTAATATTTTTTTTCAGCATGTGTCAGTAAACACACATATTTTTTTTTAGGTAGGAGACATTTCCTAAAAAGGAATTTTAAGCAATTGTGTAACTTTTAAAAAAAATGCAAAGAATTTGAATCAGAGAAAAACATTCCAAAATAGCTAAATAAAACATAAATCAATCACCTAACTGCTATAATATCATGAGAAGTTGAGAACAAGTTTAAAAACATTGAAGAAGCATCCATTTTCTGAAAAGTATTGAATGAGAAATTGCCACAACTGTCCAGTACCTTTTCTTCACACTAGTTTATATATACATGTATACCCATAATTCTTCTTGAAAGATTATTTTGTAAAATATTTAAAATTTGATTTCTGGTTATTCTCTAATTTCTATATGTTTTCACAACATTTTGCAGGATATCTCTGTTAACTGGACTATCTGCAGGTGCATACTTTGACCACATAAGTGATTAGACAAAATTTGTATTGACCAGATATAAAAAAATATTTTTAATAACCGACATACTTAATGCATGTTATCTTCCTGATTTTGGGGTATAAGAAACACAGATTTTCATATTTACATATCTACAGTATAAGTTAACCCTAGTCATTTTAAAATTCCATAGGCATGGTCAGTTGTTGGAATATTTCCAATAAAGCAGTAGTTATATAATTAAAAAAAAAAAATAGAATATCTTGTTCTGTATCTTCATGGAATAGTGTTTTTTTTCTCACTTTTCTTTAAAAATACCTATATTTTCATTTTAATTCCATGTATTCTGTTGAACTTTGCTTTTTTTTACACTTGTACATATCTGAACCATTTAGATTGATTTACATTGACTACACTTAAACTACAATGTATGCCTGAAAAGAGATCAGGGGCCTATGTAGCCATTTTGGATTATAATTTCATAATAGTATGATAAATTTTATTTATTTTTTAGGAATTTTTGTCAGTTTTCTACAAAATCACTCTACATGCAGCTACAAACTAGTGTACTCAGAAATTTAGAAGTGTTTCAAAATCTTACTGATGGAAAGGAGAAGGGTTCATTATTTTGGGCTGTTAATCAGACTGTTACTAGATTTGGAGGTAGAATGTTAAAGTCATGGTTGAAAAAGCCATTGCTTTCAGCAAAGTGAGTACCATTATACTGAGGCAAATATATTTTATAAAATTATATTCTCAATACTTTCTATGCCTAAATTTGCCTGAATTTCATTTTTACTCTACACATATTATACTTTTCTGTGAGAGAAAGGTGGAAGTAAGATTTAAGACATTATTTGATCCCTCAAATTGCATTTATAGTAAAAGGAGTATGTTTAGTAAGGACAATATTTTACCCAAGTATTAACCCTTACCATGCTGAATTGTTTTCAGAAAATGTATAACTTTCGTTTATTTTGCCCCAAAGTTGGTCATCAGGTGCAAAAAGCGTCAATTTTGACAATTTTTCGTCCTTTCTCTTAACCCAGAAGACCCAGGGATGCTGATAAAGGTATCCAGCTGTATCCTACATGTAGAGTGGACCCTAGATAACAAATTGACCCAACAGTTCTTAGGTGGGAGGGAATCTTATCTTGGTTCAGCAGTCTACAGAAGGTCATTTGGACCAAAAATACTGAATTTCACGATTTTTTGTGATTTTTGACTTCAAATGGACCCAAAACCGGAAGTAGTCGTTTCCTTTGCGTATTTCAATAATAATAACGATCAGTAGCTATATGGCTGTGGGTTTGCACTATTTTTGCAAGTTTTATGCCTCTGAACTTCCTGTCTAAGACACAGATGTGAAGCCCACCCCTCAAGAAAACCGAGTTTCAGCCGATTTCAATTTTCCAAGTCCGTATTTGTGCTCAAAATGTAAGTTATACGTGAGAAACATGAATATGGATAGCCTCAGGTTGACGGAACATGCATAACTTTTAAAATAAGTATCATAAAGTGGACTTCTAAAAGTATGGAACGCCATTGGAGCCAAATAACGGTGGTCTGGGTTCGCCCGTCATATGACGGTCACCGCATGGTAAAGGTTAAGGGACAACATCAAAAGTTCAATGTAGGATAAAAAACTTAATTCACATAGTTTTTTCACTGACCCCCACCCCCTCTCAACTTGGGAAAAATTGATTGACCAGTATGGATATATGTAAAATTGATTTTGGATAAACAAAACTTGAAGCAATTTCAACCCCCCACCCCCAAACAATTTGATTTAAGTTTTTTTTATCATACATTGATCTTTTGATGTTGTCCCTAAGTCCATTTTTTTAACCAATATTGATGCTTTAAAACTTGATTAATGGATTGATATTTTTTAAGGCAACCAAATTATATTCTGTGACCTCAATCATTAATAATAATCTAAATTTATTGATTTCAGACATATTTTAGATAGACAAGAAGCAATACATGAGTTACTAAGGGGCAAAAATGCACAGGTTCTAGCTAACCTCAGAGGTTCATTGTCACAGACGCCTGACTTAGAAAAGGGAATCAGTTCAGTATATTACAAAAAGGTGCATTTAGAGAAAAGGGTTTACCACTACATGATATTTTTGCTGTGGGAAATAGGGGTTAAAACAACTACAATTGTTTTGCAAATAAAAAGAAAGATTATGGTTGTTTTAAAGTGTTGTCAAGCCCTCATACACATATTCCTCAAATAGCAGTGGATTAATTGTTGAAGATTAGAAAAATAAAATGGGATCATTCTTGAAAGGAAGAAAAAAAAATGAATTAAGACTTTAGAATGTGTAAAAAAATGTTGAGAACTGTTTGCATAGTTTACACATAAAAAGTTTAACCTTTTGAATTGCATCATTTGAATTTTTATATGCCTGTTCTATCAAAAGTAAAAAGTAGAGAGACATATTTCTGTGTCAACAGTTAACATTGAAGATTTGATCTGTATAAAATAAAGGAGACAAATCATAAAATTTGCGTGGCCTAAATTAACAGCTTTATGTAACATGAATAAAAATAAAATGCATGTCTTTTTACTGCAATTTCCTTATAAAGAACAAATTTTGATTGATATTTATTTTTCCGCAAATGTAAGATATTTTTTTAATATTTCAGTGTAGTGTACTTGAATTTTTCTTCGTATGTAAGTCTCTAATAAAATGGAGTGAAGATGTCCAGTTAATATCTAAGCAGTTAGATGGTTCTCTCTCATCAGAAATACTTAATGATATACTCAATGATATTCCACAGTTATTGGAAGATGTGAAATCTTTATTAAATAGTTTACATGAAAATAATGTCAGGTTTGTATAATGTTTTTGTTATGTGATATATGATAAATGAATTATAATACAAAAATAATATACTATTGTGTATAAATATTGTTCTGTCTCTTCAAAAGATCGAATGTTGAAATTATATTGTATTTGACCAGATGGAATTCATGTGAATTCATGTAAATTTTATGATATAAACTGCATTATAGCTACAAAAAACTAAAGGCCAGTCAAATGCCTTTATGCAATGAATATTGTTTGTCTTTGACATAGTATATGGCAAATGTCAGAATATTGTAGTTTGTTTGACTGGGTTTCTTTTCTGTTCGTAAAATTCAAAATATTGTCTGACTTACCACTTTATTAAAAATATTTAATCTTAGTCCAAATGATGCTTATTAAAAATCAGGAAATTTGCAACTTTTGAAATATGGTGCTATAAAAATCTGTTCTGTAATTCTGTAATTTTAGAATGCAATTGTATTTATCACACAGGGATAAAGAGAAAACTAATCTGTTCTCAGATGAAAGCCTATTTCCTACTGTCCAGAGGAGGAAACAAGAGATAAAGGATGTAGAGAAGGAAATGTTAGATCACAGACGAACTGTCAGGTTGATATTAAAACAGCCTGCTCTAGATTTCACTACTGTATTAGGTACTGAAGTAAGTGTTAACAACTTGGCTATAAAGGACAGAGGCGGATTTAGGGGGGGGGGGGGGGCCCCAGGGGGCCCGCCCCCCCCTTTTTTGGGAAAAAATTTGGTTGCTTATATAGGGAATCATTGAAGCATGACTGGAGCGGGCCACCTCTTAGGTCAGTCAGTGGGCCCCCACTTATGAAAATTTCTGGATCCGCCACTGAAGGACACCTCTTATAAACAACAGCACGACTATGCTATTTTATGAAGGCTTTCCTTTGCAGTTTAAGCATAAAACAGACAGTAAATTTCACCATATGAATTTCCTAAATTGATAAAGAATATGTATAGAAACCATGAATTATCAGCATATAAAGTTTTTGAAGTTAAGTTTCAGCTGCATATTCTGTGAAATATTTAAAAATACAACAAAAAAACAACATATATAATAGGATTTGTATTTTTGTTAGATTTGAACTATTCTTATCTGTTTGTAAATATATTACCCTATTATTGACTACAGCTATTTATACTGCAGCTAGTTGTGTTTATTTCCTAAATATATTAACATAACTAACATAGCTATTTTTTGTATAATGTCAATTTCATCATAGAACAATTTCTTAACAATCAGGGGTCCATTAAGGGATGTAAATAATGTTACGATTTTATAAGCTATCAATGTATTAATTTAAGTTGCAGTATAAAAAAAATATTAGGTCAATGTCATATAAATATAAACTCTCTTGTATTGAAGGGCTCGGTAGAAGCTTGTCCTTCCACAGTTTCTCAGCCTCATACAAAAAAGTTTATATTTTCCTGACATTGACCTAATATTGTATATGTATTGTGTATGTTTGATATGGACATTTTAAAGTATTTGAAAATTAAACACCTATTATTTTATCACTTATTTATTTTATAGTACTTAATTGAAGTAAAAAACAAAGTGTCACATGTTGTACCCACTGATTGGCTGAAGATAAGCAGGTAATTTGCCTTAAGTAATTTTTCTCTGTATTTAAAGTATTAAATGTAGTTTACCTTTATACTTAAGTCTAAACATATGGCAATGTAGGGCATTCACACAAGTTTTTATTATGTTTAAAAGTCATCTTTTCAATCCTGGAAGCCATAACTCTTTTAAGGATGTTCTAAATTGTGGGAAAAATTGTAATATATTAGGCATGTAGGATGTATACTGCATTACTATAAGGGGATATGTAAGGACTATAAACTACCTATGGAGTCTTGCCTAGTTGCTAAAAATGTAAAAATCATTTCTTTGCAGTACAAAGGCAGTTAGTAGATTTCACCCTCCATTTATACAAGCCACTTACAAGAAACTAAATCAACTAAGAGAACAGTTGAAGAAAGATTGTGATGAGGCTTGGTTACAGTTCCTTGGGTAAAGTTGTTTTTAGACATACTTGCATAGTAATACACTTAATAAGAAGATGTGGTATGATTGCCAATGAGACATCTTTCAACCAGACTAAATAACATAGAAGGTACTGCCTCTAACAGTGAGCAAAATGCATGTTACATAAGCAAGCTATAAGAACTCTCCACCACAGATAAAATGATGTAAAAGCCACTTTAGGTCACTGTGTGACCTTCAACAATTAGTAAAACCCATACAAACTCATTTGAACCTTGTTAACTAACCAATCTGGTACTCTACGTAGCTTGAATATTACTCATGACATCTTACAGATGTTAATAGCACTACATCTCTACACTGAAAAACACAGTTGAAAGATAGTATGATTTGTCAAATAAATTTTGCAGGGTCTTCAAATTATCAGATACATGGAGGATTTTTTTGTTCAAGTACATTTGAGGGGGATTTCAAATTTTCAGATACATGGATGCTTTTTTGGTCAGATACGTTTTTGGGAGACTTCAAATTATTAGCCACATGGAGTTTTTTTTGGTCAGATACATTTTGGTTGGTCTTCAAATTATCAGATACATGGAAAGGGAGGGGTAATTGGGATTTTCATTTATTGACCTCTTACATTATAGATTTTACTATTATAGAGCATGGTTTTGCTGATTAACAGGCTTATTATTTTCCAGTTGGTTTGAAGATGATTACCAGAAGTACAGGAAAGCAGTTCATCACATAGCTACATTAGACTGTTTGTTTTCCTTATCCTTAGTGGCTAGGTTACATGGGTATTGTAGGTATGGGACATATATTCAATACTGTCTGTACATTGTGAATTTATTTAAAAAAATCTAATTTACAAAATTAAAAAATAGTTTCAACAGTCAACATTTCCTGGTGAAAGTCTTAAGTGAATATTTTTTGAAGGTATATATGTGGTGTTTAATCTATAAGTAAGCAGTTAGGTAGAAGAAGGAAAGGATAATCAAATGTCACAAGCTTATACCTTTAGAAAAGAGGAATGGAAAATACATACCAGAGGGACAGTCAAACTCATTGATAGAAAATAAACGCAATGGCTAAAAATAAAAAAAACAAACAGAAGGTATGCAAAAAATCCATTCCTTTTAAATCTCTGGCATGTTACAGCGTTTTTCTTGGGGACTTTTAACACAATAGCAATGAGATCCTATGTTCTTTGATTCTGTTTGAAATGAATTTCTTATAGATTGTGTTACAGATACAATACTTTCGTTTCTACAAACAAGATGGTATTTCAAAGTTCCCTGTTAACCATGATGCTATATGACACTTTTTGGTAGAATACTGGAACATAAAAAAACTCTTGTTTTTATCTGAGAACATGTGATTTTCTACAGTAAAAATTTTGTAAATTGTAGGCCAAAAGTAAATGAGAATAAAGTGTGTATAAACATTGAACAAGGACAACATCCAGTGATACAACAGATCTTACAAGGAAGTCAACAGTTTGTTCCAAATGATACAAATATATCAGTAAGTATATCTACATTATGTGCATAAGATAAAGTTCTTTAAATTCCAGAAAAAAATAAAAGTTAGAATGCAGGTTTTCTTGACTTTACTGTCTTGGATGATTGATAAGATTACGTAGCTGTATAACCAAAAATGTTTGATTGAAGACAATAAAAAAAAAACCCACACCAAGTGAAAACATAAACTAGATGAACTTACTACATATCGATAAAAAGCAAGTATGTTATGTTAACATTTCAAATTTTTAGAAGAAATGACCTGCCAAGCTTTACAATTTGAAAATATGGCTGTTTAACTTGGTCTAAAGGGGTAAACTATTAAATGAAGGTTTTGGTTGTTTTATAGATGGCCATTTTCTATCTTTAAAAAAATCATATATTATCAGAGTAAATCATTGACCTTTGTTCATTGACAAACTGACTCAAAGTAAGCTAGAATGGGCTAAATGCAGAATAAAGTATCTAGAGTTGGGTGCTCATTTTCGCCATATCTTTCCATGTTTTCTACATTTTATGTTCAGGTCTATATATTTTTGAAGTATACTGATATATCTATATGAAGACAACTTCAAATGCAAAATATTCTTAAGCTTGAAAATGCGTATGTTTGAAAATAATCATCCGAAAAGTTAGATTAAAGGGTGTTTGGAATTGCCTGATGTTTTGTTGATGGGGGGACACATATTCGCCGTTTTTATACATCCATTTAAACCCAAATTACTGCAGCTTTAAACAATACTTTTCAAATCAATTTCATTATAGATGGCAATAGCAGACATTTTAAAGGTGTACAGAACTGAAAATTAGGGCAATCAGTCAAATATTTACTAAGTAATACTTATTTGAAATCGTGTTTTTCATTCAGGAAATTGGCCGAAAATCGTTGTCCGTTTTTCGGTCCTTGGCGGTAAGCGCCGCAATTTTGTCGTAGTTTAAATAATAATCATATTTGTTAAAAAAAATTAAAGTTACCGACATATTTCTTCCATTTCAGCCATCTTTTGAAGTATTTACACCTCAAAATTATAAAACGGCGAAATTGTGTCCCCGGGGAATATTCGCACCCCACTCTATGAATATAAGTTGGTATACAGTATTTTTGGCCAGGATTTAGCTTAACAGATTAATTTTGTTTTTTGTCCCTGTCTCATTGATAAACTTAAGATATTCATATAATCAGTGTTATGTTTTTTGTTTCAGACCAATGAGACTAAGGTAATGATAATTACAGGTCCAAATATGGGAGGAAAGAGTTCCTATATAAAACAAGTAGCTCTAATAACTATCCTAACACAGATTGGATCTTATGTTCCTGCTGAATCAGCAGAAATGGGAATAGTGGATGCTGTTTACACCAGGTAGGAAAATGCTATTTATATCAGGTAAAATGTAAAATATCATTCTGATTGATAATTCATAACTAAGTTATGAATCAAGTAGCTGTTATACCTATCCTTATGAGTCAGAAAATATCCTATTAGTCATTTTATCGCTATTTTACGAAATTTTTCTTTGATGTAGTTGGCTGACAATTTCCTTTCTCAGTGGAGTCAAGTGATATGAAAATGGAGTCCAGTGATATGAAAATTTAGCTACAAACTAAGGGAACTTGTGCCGTTGTCAAGGAAATGAACAACTTTTTCATAGGTAAAATAGCGATAAACAGATTATGATTGCTTTTCTCACTTTCGCTGGACCGACTCAAACTAGAAAATCAATCTCGTTGAGATAACCAACGATAATCTATAAATATCTACAAAATATTCACACAGGTAAGTTTAGGAAGATTTATCTTTACCATCGAAACTGGGATTGTAAACTGTAAACTAACTAGTTTTTGCAAGCCTTCAGTTTTACAACTTTGAAAAATAAAAAAAAAATGTTGTGAATATGTCAATCTTGTTGAATCTTTTCAAAGTTAGTGAAATAAATGAAATTGAATGGATGTGGAGTTGATAGACAGGACTGATCCCAAAAATAAGTTACAGTATACAGAGGTTAGGAAAAATCCATGAAAATTGATATACATGTACAATAAATATTAATGAATCAACAATATCCATGATTATTATATATTTAGACTTAATAACATATGATTTTTACTGAATGATAATAGCATTAATTAACTTTCATTCCATATTTTTCGAATTGGTACTTAGTGGGGTGATATGAAAAGTTTATCCCATGCTTCGATTGTTATCACATGCCTTTCCGTAACATTATCGCATGGCATTCCGCTGACACTCGGGAAATTCCGGAAAATACACCTCAATGTTACGTTTTCAGTGAAAAACATTACAAAGTAGTGTACAAAACAATTATTTGGATACTTGAAAGTATATTGTGTAAAATAATAAATATAAAAAAAAGCAAACAAGCAAATTATTAAATAAATGCATTTTCAAAAGTTTCAAACATAATTTAGAAAGTTACTTTTAAAAAGTTGACTTTTACAAACAGTACTAGTGTTCAATGTGTATATGTTTGTCAATTTGTCCATATTAAAATATGTTTCTTTTCTGTTGAGGCATATGAAAGAAAGATTTCATATCAAATGTACAAAATTTGGGGTCTGACGTCTGTGAACTTTTCGCTCTTTGATTTTTTATTTGGAAACCATGTAGAAGGATCAATATATGAATCTGTTATTTTTCTCCATTGTTGAAGCATATAATAAAAAGATCATAACATGTCATTTTTCATATCGCATGTTTTATCAGCCCTCGAGCCATGTGGCTCTTGGGCTGATATTGAACCTAGGGCTGATAAAACATGCGATATGAAAATGCCATGTAATAATCTGATATTTCTATCTGTATTGATGACAACAGACTGGAAATATTCAAAATGAAATGGTATTATAAACTGGATGTCATTTTCTTTATACAGTGTTCTCCCTAGGGCCTTTTAGCATCATAGTTATGTGATGCTATAATCTGAAATGTGATGCTATCTGAATTGGTTTCTTATAGATGATGTTATGGATGTGATGCTATAGTTTTTAGAAACAAGATGGTATTTCAATTTTCTCTGTTTACCAGGATGCTAAATGAAATATCTGGGGGGAACACAGTATTGTGTTTTTGAGAAAAAAGAAAAAAAAATCAATCTCATCAAAAAGAAGAAATATACTTTCATGTTAAACAAATCAGGTACTATTATGAAGTTAAAAGAAATGAAAAACAAAAAACAAACCAGTTTACCTTATTATATAAAGAAACATGTTCAATCATCCAAATTGTTGACACAGCTTATATATATAATTTAAAAAAAAAAAATTAAATATCTTGAATGATCAAAAGTATTGTACATGCATCAATTTGTGCATATGACAACAGAAAAACGAAATTGGAATATTTACAAATCTCCTAGCTATATTGATATTTGTATATTTACTGCAGGATGGGAGCTTCAGATGAGATTTACAAAGGTAGAAGTACATTTATGGTAGAATTACAAGAAGCCTCAGACATAATGTTAAAAGCTACACCAAGATCACTGGTTATACTGGATGAATTGGGCAGGGGTACCAGTACCCATGATGGTGTAGCAATAGCTTATGCTACTTTGGATTATTTTATAAAACAGGTATTTCCATTGCATGATAAGAACTTGCGTTTAGTTTTCTGTCTGTAATAGATTCTGATAAACTATGTAATTTGAATTCTACAGCCATCAAACCTTTCAAATAAGAATATGTGAATATACTTTTGCATACTGTAAATTCAGAAATAACTGCAATGTTTTTATTTATGTGAAAAGTATACACCTTATCGATAATCCCGGCTGACCTGGCCGCTTGAACTTTTGACGCATACAACAATCACTTTTTCATTGTGGCGTCAGATATTTTGTATTATGATGTTAAAATTTTACGGGAACCTGTGTGATATCCAGTAATGGTGGACAAATAGCTATAAGGTGTATTACTGTAGAGTGGCAATAATTAAAACTCTGAATCATAATTCCTGTATTGATTTTCCTTCACAAATTGTTGCAATCACATTGATAAAGTCTCATATTTTAACCAGGAATCAGTGATTCACAATAATGAATGCACATCTTAATTTCTCATTGTAGTGTAATAATGTGTAACTAACTTGGAGAATTCACGTATATTTATTAAAAAATAACGTTAAAAACACCTTTTTAAGGATACTAAATTTTGAATATTTGATTTATTCATATTCACGAAAAAATCAAGTGTATTCAAAGAAATATCTTGAATTTGTTTGATGTTTCAACCCAGAAGAGCTGATTGTTGTCTGATCAAGATGTCAGTGAAATTATTTGCATCAGCTTCATATTCATTCTAAACTTGACTTAATGGATGGAATACATTACATATACATATATTGTAGGTTAAATGTCTGACGTTATTTGTAACACATTACCCAGTTTTATCAGAACTAGAACAGATATATCCAAATATAGTACAGAATCATCACATGTCATTTATGGTCAATGAAGACTCAGGTAAAAGAGGTGAGTTTTTGTGTATTATTTCACACCATATTAGTGTGATATGTCTGCTTTGAAAATATGTTTAGTCCTGTAGTGCCAATTTTGTGGATTGAGAATAAGTAAAGAAGAAGTTACAGTAAGCATGCAGTGCTTACTCCTGTTTTTTTTACATGATGCAATGTAACAAGAATTTCTAGGTAAATAAATTATGGATATCAGTTTTGCTATATCTGATTTAGATTTTGAAAAATAACCCATAATCTGTAGATATACACAGTTCGTTTTATTTTTAGCATCAATGTTCATGTTTGTCGACAAATTCAAATCTCAGTTACAGGTTATACACAAACCAAGCGTTCAAACTAAGTTTTGTTAAAATCCATTCAGTGGTTTACAGGGAGATGTTTTTTTTAAATTAACATTGATGGACTATTCTAATTTTATTCTTTCCAATATATTATCAGTGAATACAACAAAGTCTTTTTCATTTGAAGGTGATGAGGACAGTTCCAATATTAATGTAGTGACATTTTTGTACCAGCTTGTCAGTGGCTGTGCCGGGAAAAGTTATGGATTAAATGTGGCAAGACTGGCATCAATACCTCAGGACATTTTAAATACTGCAGCTAAAAAATCTCAGGAGTTTCATAACTTGATTGTTATGAAGAGGTAATACTGGAATTATAACAACAAAATCTTCAGATCCTATAAAGATCGATATACTATCATTTAATAACATGCAGATAGATTTTATATATCGCCTAAATATATTTTTGAATGACAAAAGTTGGTTCAAGTAGTGTATTAGGGTACATAGTTCCAGCGGAAGGAATATTTAAGGTGGTATGGGAGTCTAAATTAAAAATGATAGAATTCGTTCATACTTTTCCAAAACGTAGTATCTCTTGAAATATGTTCAAAAATATCATAAAAATTATAGGTCACCGCACATTTTCTAAAACTACAGGTCGTGACAAAATGACACATTTTGTATGGATTATACAGGAAAAAGCACCATTATGTGATTAACGTGACAGTACCCAAATTGCACCTATTTTGACAGTTTTTTAACCTACGTTTATTTATGCTTCAGACAAGTTTTCATTATGTGTTTATTTTGTAGATGTATCATTATTTACTATATGGTTTCACCAATTTAATTTTGAATCCATATGGAATCATAGAAAAATTGGTCTGAACTGACCTCCAAACCATCAATGATTCTGTAATGAGGAGTACCAAAATTGCATCCATGCTTAAACTCGCATCGTCAAAAGTCGATTAACACAGCTTTTGTTTAATTTCTTCAAATATTTTGAACAATTGGATATTAGTCCATGCTTACTCTTCATTTTTTAAGAAATGGATACTTGTAACATATTGTATTTGCTAATTTTAAAAAAGATGACGTTTTGATGACGTCGCATGGCAACGTTTCCGTACATTTTGCTTATTTAGTAAACACTTCATCTGTTGATAAATACTGTGAACGTTTTGTGTATATCTAAATATTTTTACCTATGTTGAAAGACGTGCATAGTATTAAATCATAAAAATACAAATTGTTTTGTCTGTAGGAAATTTTGAAAGATTCCTGCTGCTTTTTTTGCTAAATAGGTGCAATTTGGGTACTTGGTGCAATTTGGGTACCGTGACGTTAGAAGCTAAACTAAATGATAGAATTGTAAAATAAAATACTAGAAGATAGATTTACTAAAATACTTTGAGAATATCAAAAGAAAAGATAGGGTCACTGTGCGTTTTTTCCAGCTAAAATACAAAATAGCAAAATTCCATGTAGATTCCTTTAGAAAATGCACTATTTCAGAGTTACCTCCCCTTAAAATGCCAGTTTAAAAATATTAAAATTCAAGAAGAACTAATCAACACTTGTACAAATATTAATAGTTATAAGTTATAATCTTCTAAATTTGTTCTTTTCAATGCAAATTCATATTAGTTATCTGCATTCCTGTATCAAATTTTGCTAATTTGATTGAAAATCTGGACCTTAGATTCTCTGTTTTTTACAATCCAAGATAGCAAAAGACAACCATACCACCTTAATGAGTAAATCTGTATTTCTCAGTAAATCAGTATGAATTATGATTAAATAGTTCATTAAAGTAGGACATGTTGGATCTTTTTTTATAACTGTGTAAATCTAAGTGTTATATCTATTGGTCGGGAGGTCAGCAGATCAGCACTTATTAAATGTTAGTATACAATATTTATATTTAATGGTTGGCAGGTAGGCAGGTCGGCACTTATTAAAAATTTGGAAAAAATGTTTTTATGATGTAGTAATACCTTTATATTTAGTGGTCGGCAAGTCGCTAAGTCAGCATTTATTAAAAAATTAGAAAATATGTATTGTCTATAAATGAAGTTGGCATTTATAAGATAGAAGTGTACTACATTTATATTTTATGGATAGCAGGTCAGCATATATCAAAATATTGGATGAACTGATTGATTAAGGTATTAAATGCTGTTTTTTAATGTTAATTAAGTGTCATACTGGTACTGGCATATTTTGTTTATGAACATAATACTTGTTTGAGAAGCAGCAAAATCCATTCCTGCCAACCTGCCCACCTTACTTTTTAGCATACATAGACAAATAAGTACCGACCTGCCGACCTTACTTGTTAGCAAACATAGATTAATAAGTGTCGAATGCCGACCTTTCTTATAAGAAAACATAGACATTAGACGAATAAGTGCAGACGTCCAACCTGCCGACCTTACTTTGAGCATACATAGATAAATAAGTGCCGGTATTGATATGCTGTGATAAAGTGTTTCTTGTAGGTATGGGAAATAATACTTGCTTTTGATAAGAATTATTTTACAATTCATTCAAGATACGTTTATGGCATTTGTTTAGGTGACATGTTTATGGCCTAATTAACACCTTTGATGGTCTTTAATCTGTTGATCACTCTATCTCAGGTTAATCACCACAATTTAAACGCGTCAATGTTTACCTTGCAATTTCCTTCAATCCAGACAATTTGTAACTTTTGTTTCTAATGGCTTCAATTTTTCAATTTTTTTTTAGAAAACAAAAATCCATGAATTTAAAAACCCATGAACATGTAAATGAGGCTCAGACCACAAAAATTGATACCCACGAAGTAAAGTACTTTCACAGTATTTAATAATGAATACCCAGGAATAACAGTGACCCAAAGTAAGCTTATCCATGTAGCATTTATTCTATACTGTCACATAAATCTGTGGTAATTGTCTTTGGCTTTATATGTATAGATTTCTCCACTTTATTTTGATTTGAATGCTTTTTAATGAAAACCTGCTATATCATGCTGAAGAACAATTTATTTTATTTTTCAGGAAGAGAGAAGAAGAATTCAGAAACATCTACAGTACTGAAGACACAAAAGTTTTATTTCAGTCTTTACAAAATACTTCTGCTATGCAATAAACAGTTTTTATAATTCAAGGTGTTTTCTTATACACAAGTACACACATTGAGGTCTTAAATTACACAACTTTTTCTAAGAAATGTTTTCTTTCTCACAACAAATGAAAAGGAGTTTTTTAGAGATATATATATATATATCAGCCATGTAAACTACTCATATAACTATTCCTGTGTGAACTTGAATAGAGATGTCTTAACATAATTATGAAGGGGTTATAAGGCCAAAACAAAATATATGCCTGTTTACGGTTACCAGACCAACCCTATTTTGAACGCTGACCCTTAGCAATTTTATTTCCGTGGTAAAGTGAAAAATAAACTCATGTTAAAAGTGAGATAATGTTGCCTGATACATGCCAATGTCCATGATAGCTGTTTTAAGGAAATTTGCGACTGGTGTGATGAAATAAACATTTTGCCGCCATTTTTTTCCAACTAATAACAAAGGGAAATAATCCAATCATTAAAAATACGGGTAAACTTGCCCATGGACAACTTGGACCACGGCATTACGAACCGCACAACTCAAAATCATGGCACAAAAATAAAATGGAAAAAAAATGATAAAATGGAAATACCGACCTACCTACCCTATTTATTTTAATGATGTAACCTTAAACAAACATTTTTTTTTTGGCCTAAGTATTAATGCAAACATGATGTGATATATATCTAATTAATTAATTACTATGCTCCAATCCAAAAAAGATGTTGAGGATATGCTTTGAGCATTCCTGATTAAGGTAAATTCAGGAAACCTCTTTGATTGCTTTTAATGAAAATTTCATTTAATCATTAGGTATGTTAGTCCCATTTCATTCTGTTCATCTGTGAGTCCCTTGCTTGATTTGATTGAAACCTATATAGGTGAACAATAAAGGGAAGGAGAAGAAGACTTTTTCATTGTGGGGTTCATAGGCCAAAGGCAATGGTTACTTGTTAGAAAATTGAAAAAATGGACTGTTAGACATATTTTTTTTCTTGATTGGAATGAAACTTATACAGGTCAAAGATATAGAAAAAGAAATGAAGTCCATTGATTTTTGAACCCTTGAAATAAGAATTTTGAACTCCATTTTATGCAGCATCTGTTAGAAGGGGCAGTTATTTACTTGTTTTAAAGGAATTGGAGAAGCCATTGTCAACTTCACTAAATTCCGATTTTTTAGTGAAATAATATCATTTATCTAGCAGAAACTATGATTATATCATTTGCCTCTAATAACATTCTTATGGTTGTAGGTTAAACATATCTTCATAACAAAATATACACCAATTCCTTTCACCAGGATAAGGATTTTGAAACATTTTATAGTCTGTCCTCTCCTTTTACAAAAATAAGAAAGAAACAAAGTTAAACGGAGAGAAGTTTTACATAGTATAATATGATAGTTCTGATTGATTCTCAATAAAAATGTAGACAAATATGAATAAAAGTTACTTTGACCAACTTTTTAAAGTACTGTGGTTACAGACAATGGAAGCTTGGCCTATCAATTCTTTTGACTTAGTTCTAAGCAAGAGGTGACTGAATCAAACACAGAAATGTTCTGCATGATTAAAATAATAAATCTATCAATCATATTATGCCCCACTTATTATGCCCCTTTTAGGGGCATTATATTATTTGGTGTGTCTGTTCGTTTGTTCATCCTTCTGTCTCGCTTCAGGATACAGATTTTGTCAAGGTAGTTTTTGATGATGTTTAAGGTAACACAATACAAAGATTTTTCATCCCCAATCAGACATCTTTAAACTGATGTTATTCCACTCATCTTTCTTTAAATTTTATAAATGAGGTACCAAAAGAAAGAAGAAGGACCAATCTTTCAAATTGTGATAATTTCATTATGACATAATTATTACATCATTAATTGTTATGTAATTAGTTGCCATATTGTGATGTCTATACTTGAATAAATTTAGCTTCTTTGTTATTCATAGCATCCCAAAATATTTTATAGATTCGTGCACAACACAGTTTGACCTCCAAAACTGTGTCTCAGATTTTTCCTAATGTATTTCATTCTCTCATAAATCTTCGATGAAGTTTGCAACATCAATTCATAAGAGACCACTAAATTCAATTGGGTATAAAATTTGTTCTATTGATGTTTTTGGAAATCTGAGACACCGTTTTGGAGGTCAAGCAGTGTTGTACAAGAATATATAAAATATTTTGGGATGCTATGAAGAACAAAGAAGCTAAATTCATTCAAGTGGGGACATCACAATATAGCAACTAATTACATAATAGTTAATTATGTAATAATTATGTCATAATGAAATTATCACAATTTGAAAGATTAATCTTTTTTCTTTCTTTTGGTACCTCATTTATAAAATATAAAGAAGGATGAAATGAATTACATCAGTTTAAAGTTGTCTGATTGGGAGTAACACAATCTTTGTATTGTGCTACCTTAAGTCCAATCAACTTGAAATTAGTACCCATGTTCCCTATGATATGATCATAGTTATTTTAATGCTAAGTTTCGAGCACAATTTCACAGTCCACTGAACTTTGAAAATGATAGTGTGAGTGGGGTATCCGTGTACGATAAACACGATTGTTATAATTTTATTTTGAGAAGATTATATTTAGTAATTGTTCTATTTCCTGTTGAGCTGAACTTGATACATTGCAACCGATCCTGTTGCTGAACCAATAACCCATACTAAAGGTTGTCCATTTGGTGACTCGTTGGCATTTATAATTCTGCAAATAGATAGAAAAAAAAAAATTTAGCAGAAGTATTATAAGTAGGCGAATTCATTTTACTATTGAACAAAAATCCTTTGTAGGCCGGACTATCATAGGCTACACAAAATCCCAAGGTGGTGGCTGATGATCTGTGATGTATTACTTTGAAAGTTTTTTTTTAACTAGGAACTCTTACACTTTTATACATAACTGATCGTGTTTTATGGATCTTTTGATATACATGGTGTCTTCAATGTCCATACGTTTTACTGACATTTCAAATACTAGTAGTCTACGCGTAAGTGAACGTTGTAATTTTGTTAAGATGCACAAATACTGTAAATTATTTTTTATCCTATTGGTATTTTATATTTATGAATGCGAATCCAAAGAGCGTGTATTCATAAGTAATATTGCCCCCATAAGGAGCAATAAAGGCAACAGTAGTATACCGCTGTTCAAAACTCATAAAACTCAAGCAACCAATTCCTTGTTTTTCGAATCCTACAAGTGATATGTTTTCCATTTTCATACAATACTCTGAAGTCTCACTTACCTTTGATAATTATTAGCATCACCAGACCTTAGTAATTTTATAGACTGGTTTACAGTTTTGTATCTAGCCAATATTTGAATTGGAACGCAGACGATTATATGTACTTACCCGATGTCGGTTATAATTCCGTCTCCAGCTTGTCCATTGGTGTACAATGTATTCCAAGGCTGAGTTGTCATACCTTCACGGTGTACAGATTGATGTCTGGGTACCAATAAGTCATCACTGTACATGTGAATGAGCCCAGTTCTTGTTCCTACGACTATTATTGGTAAATTATTTCCATAAAGACCACTTGCTACAGCAGTGGGCTCTGGGCCCTGAAGAAATGATTAAGGAGCATGAATGTAGATGTTTGAAATATAAAAGACAGTATGATAATTGGAACTGCTCCAGGAGGGTACCCCTAAAGTCACAAGATCACGTATCAGCAAATTAAAACAAACATTCTCACCCCATTTGTTCATAAGCTGACAGTTTCTTTAGATGAGACGTCAGGTTTGTTTGTTTTTTGTTTTCTTTGTCAATAAAAAAACTTGCCATCTATCTATGATGAGTTTATTTACTACCACTGGGTCGATGCCACTGCTGGTGGAGATTTATTTCCCCGAGGGTATCACCAGCACAGTAGTCAGCACTTCTGTGTTGACTTGAGTTATCATTGATATGTTCATAATTATAAATTAACTGTTAACAAATTTTGAATTTTTGAAATACTAAGGCTTTTCTACATCAGGAATAGATTAACTAAGTTGTATTTGGCATAACTTTTAGGAATTTTTGGTCCTGAATGCTCTTAAACTTCGTACTTCATTTGGCCGTTTTCACATTTTTATATTCGAGCGTCACTGACGAGTCTTTTGTAGACGAAACGCGCTTCTGACGTAAATATGAATTTTCAATCCTGGTATCTATTTATGATGAGTTTATTTGCAAGTCCACATACTTGGTATTGATTTTAATGTCACAATTTTCATCCATAACCAATGGTTCTTATTTCGGTCTATTTTACATTCAAGTATATTTTACTTATTCCTGTTACCCTTACATATTCATTAGAACAAACGAATAATAAATGATTTCAATATGTTCACCACCCAGGGTTTGTAACTGTCTTGTATAGTTATAGGCACAGCCCAATTGAATGGCAATTGATCGGTAAATGATTTCTAAGATCTTCTTAAATCCTGAATTAAATAGGAGATACATTGCTATCTTAACAAAATTGGCTTGTAACTTACATGATCGTCAGAACGCTGATCAACCTGTTGTATTGGCGATTGGTTTCCATTGTTGGCTTCTCCGTTGAATGTTGTTGGATAATTTTGGAATTCCTGAGTTTCTAATTCATCTCCAGTATCAAACGCTAAAGACATTGTTTGTGTTTGCCACAGAGAGACACTGCGTCCTCCATAACCCATCACGTTCTTAACTTGTCTTGATATAAAATCAAAGTGATCACTATATCTTACTTGCCATCTACCTGTAATGTTGAAGGGAAGGGATGACAAAATATTCAAGATTGGTACAGACATAAAAAAAAATTATAAAAAGGCATTGAGATTTATATTAATGGACTCTTTTAATCTGGCTTATTCCATATGTATTGAATTTTTGTTGTAATATTTTGGAAAAATGATCCGCAGGTAATCTTTCATTTGATCTGTAAAATATAAGATTGGGAATGTATCAAAGTGACAATAACAAAATGTTTTAATGTATCTAAATTCATCCTCCTAATTTAAAATGTTCCCTAAAATAGAAGATATATAAAAAAAAAAATAAAGTATAGTTATTGATGCTATTGATTAGGTTAATTGTTTCCAGTAAAGGTAGCTAAGGTATTTTCAAATTCAATTTGTGTTTTATTAAAAAAAACGTATTTTTTTTTACAATTAATAATTAATTGCTTATTGTTGTAAATAAACTCATCATAGATACCAGGACTAAATTTAGTATATACTCCAGACTCATCAGTGACGCTCGAATCCAAAAAAGTAAAATATTGAATAATTTTACAACGCTGCATGTACTGATTTATTTCTTACCAAGTTGTTGGTTGTTGCGTACGGCTGTTGACATTTCGGAAGTGAATGATGATTCGTCAAATTCTCCATCTAAACAAAAATACAAAATGAATCATCTGCAATATGGTCTAATATAATGGTTGGACAACTATTCACTCATATCTTTATACAAAAAGTGTTTTCCCCGGGGGAAATATATAAGAGAACATAGTATTTACATCAAGACTTTTGGTATTCTAATTTTTTCAAGAGTTTCTCCCACATAAAACAATTATCGGAATAATTTTGATAGAAAGCAATCTTTAATGGATGGATGCAGGTAAAGTTCGCTAATTATGTTTAAACTGTATTAAAAAGCGAATTTTAACAGAAAAAAATGACTCGTTAGTCAGATTTGGAAATTTGTAGTACAACTTAAAACGGAAAATTAACTCATTTGATTTGGAAAGTTGTCATTTGATTAAGTTTATATCAAGTACTTACCATTAGCAATTGTTCTTGCTCGTCTCGACTCATCGAATGTATCACCTTGCACTGCGGCATATCTTTTGATGACTCCTTGATTTGCCGATAGTACATATTCTTGTCCATTCAGTGTAACAATATCAATATCTGTAGCTTGGTACATTGAATATACAGGACGGCGTACCAAATTTGCCCCTAAAAGTAGAAATAGGACTAATTTGTTATCCCCTCCTCACTTGTGGCTTGTTCTTTTTTGTTATTGTTGAAATATTGATACATTAATTTGATGACTACCGTTTTAATCAAACATGTATTAAAAAAATTTCCCCTTACTTCTAATGGTTTGGGTTTGTTATCATCCCGCTCTTTTTGTCTGTGCATGTCTGATTAGTATTTTGTTGTTACAGTGTATCTTTTATTTCTTTACAGAAGTATTAGTCTTACGTACTCGTAATATGCCTACTTTTTTTTACTGTAAATTATATCCTACCTCCATCCTGGTCACTGCAATCTGTATTATAAAGCGTCCAATTTTTTATTCCAAGCGCAAATATTTCATTTACTGAATAAGAGTTAATGTCTATTCTCGCAACTGCATTGTTTTCCTGAAAAACACAATATATTTTAGAGCCTTTTTTATTTGATTTGATCATTCTTATTTTAAAAAAAAATCAGATTCTTATGGGTATTTGAAATCAGAGATCTATATTCTAATTATATTGTGAGTTGATATGCATGACTAATGAATTTGCACAACTCAGAGCGAACATGTTTTCTCTCACCTTCGCTTTTTGATGAGGTAGGTGTGCATTTTAAAACTTAAAAGCTGTGTTCGATATCATTATAACTTCACTTCATAACCCATTTGATCTCTTTAATCTATTTGAAAAGTGAGGTTCGAATGTAAAAAGATAAAAACAGTCAAATCAAGTCGAAGTCGAGGAGCATTAAGGACCCAACATTCCGACAAAAACAGCCGAGGTAATCTATTTCTGGTATATAGTCACAATGGCATGTTAATTTCAACTACGATTGTCTTTAGTTTTGTGTCACTTATATCTTGTAGATATCTTATCTATTTTTAGCTTATTAATCTGATTTGCTCAGACAAACACACCCCAATTCCCGGAAGCAGTTTATATGTTCCGCCGCTTAGCAAGAGCTTGTACATGAATCATATATGATTTTAAAACTTACAGGAAGAGAAACGTAAGCGAATCGTTGATCGTTGCTAATGGTAACCTGGTCAGGCTCCAGATCGTCAGACATTTTGTTTATAACTCCAGCGTTATGGTTGCCCTGGTATACCCATCTCACTCCTTTGCTCTGATATTCGGCTTCTCTATAACAAGTAACATGACTCGCTTAACACTTTTATTTCTCGTTCACGTTTTTTTTTTTATAAAAATATTATGCAGTTAAAAGAGAAGTGAAAAAGCTCATTAATACAGTCAAAACTGCTTAAGAGACCACCTGTATTAAGCAAAAACCTGTGTTAAAAGACCACCAATTTTAGATCCCTCTGTAGTACAGTTCATATAAATAGAACATGTATTAATAGACAACATGTCTTAAGAGACTTTTTTTTTGCTCTCCCTTAAGTGGTCTTTTTAAACAGGTTTGACTATAATATAATTATCGTATTCATCTCTAACTTTAAGATTTATTAAAAAAATGTTTACCTGCCACCTAAAAATCTCTCAAAATTAATTGTAACTAGTGCTGGTGTACTCAGGTCGTTTCTCAACAATATTGTAACTGTCCCTTGTGGATCAACAAACTGTTGGGCAACAGGATCCAAGTCACCCCGACCCTCGTTAGCGATAATAAGTTTTTGACAGTCACTTGTAAATGCCAGTCCCTTGGGATCAACACCAACTGAAACATGAATAAAGATATTATAATTATTGTAGTAATAATAGCATAATGATCGAAGAAAGCAGTCAAACAATATCCTAATATCATTTTCCACTTGAATATTTCCCTGGAAATGACAATGGACAGAGTGTTTTGTTTTCTTATGAATAAAGGCAACAGCAGTATACCCTGTTCGAAATTCAGAAAATCCATTCAGAAAAAAACAAATCAGGGTTACAAACTAAAACTGAGGAAAACATCAAATATAAGAGGAGAACTACGACACAACAGAAACACAAACTTAAACTTTTTTTTCACTCTTTTCCTCCATTATGAATTATGTCCTTGTATAGCCTTCACAGATTTAGATAATTGAAGCAACATATTTGATTTCCCCTCCCTTTTTTATAGCTCATAAGCCCTTGTTAATGTATGTAAATTAAGGTCACCTTTAAAATGTTGCAAAAATCGTTAAATAAACATAAATAACGTTGCCATTCACGTAATTTCCTAACGGTGTTTGTCACAAAAACTTGTCTGTACATAGGTACAAAAAATTTCACAACAACGTCAAAGGGTTATATCAACAATTTAGCATAAAAGTAAGATCTAAGGAATCGTTATTTTTCATTGTTCTGCAACGTTCTTCCTCCTCCAATATTGAAGCTGTAACTAAGATTTTATATATTATTCCACTGCATGTTGATTTTGATGGTGAAATCAACATTTGATTGGTTGAAACTATCACACGTGACGTCGAACAAAACTTCTTATTCCCCTCTGAGTATCATATTCCCCTCTGTAGATCGGGACCTCCTAATATGACGTTACGCGCGGTTAATGTGCATACCGTTTTGAAAGTCGTTTAATTAAAATAGTGTTAGATAAGTCATTACTGTGTTTAAATTTATTCAAGCGTTAAAATAAAAAGACTATTACAGCTTTTACATTAATGCTAGCAAGACAAATCTTTGTTTGGCTTGCTTGCTTTGCTTGTATCAATGTTTGCTCAAGCATGACAATTAAGATAGGCGGGGCTTCAGCTGTATACATCATACTTAAATTTTATTGGCCGTTATGTTTGAGGTTAAGGACACTAACTTTTGTCACATTACAGGATGAAAAATATAAAGCGCAATCGTAGAAATGGAAGCCAAAAATTGTTTTTTTTTCTCGAAGATATGCATTTTCATCATCCAACTTAAAAGACTGGCGTCAAGTACTTTTAGTAAAACAAAATAGCTATTCGAACACACCTACTCTGATTTTGTGATTCATAACATAGGTATTTTATTTGGCCCATATATTTCATCTTTTAGTACTGTGATTTGTTTATGTTATAAAGTCAACCTGTAGCTTTGCTATATAAAAATGATAGAATCTGAAGCGAGATGATGTATCAAATATTGCTTTGTACGTTTTCAAGACAAAATATTCATCTCAAACACACCCCAACATAAGAAGGTGCACTCGATTTTTTAATAAAAGGGATAAATTAAGTAGGGGAGAAGAACGAGTTAATTCATCCATTTTATTTATTATGTCTATTGTTATTGAATATTGAGCACTTTGGATTAATGTTTGCTTGTAAACCTTCAAACTGATTATTCTTTGTTTATAGAGAAGGCGATAAATGCTTTCTGTAATCAGTGTTTACTATAGTAACAAATTTTTTAAAAGTTAATAGAAACAAATAAAATAACAATTTTCTTCTCATATACGAAGTGTTTTATTGGAAAAAAAACATTTGCATAAGTTTTCAATTTATCTATAACATAGTTAAGCAGAACAATTAGATATCAAGTCGACGACATGGTTATCTATCAAGTTGGATGAAGAAAATGCATAACCTCGATTTTTTTTAAAAATTACCACGGACGGAGAACATGTCAATCTATAAGTTCGGTTATTTCCGTGTCTGTCCTTCCATTATGTGACTCATGAAATTAAAAAAAAAACTTGGTAACAATTGTATCAAAAAGAGAAAAATTAGTGCACCTTCTTATGTTAGGGTGTGTTTGAGATGAATATTTTGTCTTGAAAACGTACAAAGCAAGAACATTTGATACATCATCTCGCTTCAGATTCTATCATTTTTATATAGCAAAGCTACAGGTTGTCTTTATAACATAAACAAATCACAGTACTAAAAGATGAAATATATAGGCCAAATAAAATACCTATGTTATGAATCACAAAATCAGAGTAGGTGTGTTCGAATAGCTATTTTGTTTTACAAAAAGTACTTGACGACAGCCTTTTAAGTTGGATGATAAAAATGCATATCATCGAGGGAAAAAAAATACAATTTTTTGGCTTCCATTTCTGCGATTGCGCTTTATATTTGTCATCCTGTGATGTTTTAAAATTTAGTGTCCTTAACCTCAAACATAACGGCCAATAAAATTTAAGTATGATGTAAACAAGCTGAAGCCCCGCCTATCTTAATTGCCATGCTTGAACAAACATTGATACAAGCAAAGCAAGCAAGCCAAACAAAGATTTGTCTTGCTAGCATTAATGTAAAAGCTGTAATTTACTTTTGATCCGCACTGTTTATGCCGTGTTTAGCTATTCAAACAAGCAGATAAGAAAACAAACGTATACAAATTAATATAGTATATTCAGTAAGTAAACGAAGCATAGGCAGTGGAATAAAACATTCATTTCCCTAAGCTTCGAGAGATATGAAGATTTGTTCACCCTCGAAAAATCACATTTCCCTCGGGCAGAGCCCTCGTGAAATACGAATATTCTTGGGTGAACAAATCTTCATATCTCCCTCAGGAACGGGAAATAAATGTATAATATTCTCATGCGGGAACAAACTACTACCTGGTTCTCTTCCAATCAGAACAAGCTGTGAGTCTCCACGACGAAAGGGCACAAACATCTCCACGTGTCCTTCCTTAGTAGCGAGTGGTGACTCTAAAGATACAGCAACTGAATCTGGACAAACAGCAATATCATTGGCTCTTCCATTTTCTGTTGCACTAAATTCGTGCGTGTGGATTACTGATGGAGATGATGGGTTGCTTGCATCTATGATATGGAGTAGACGTGGTTCGTTTGTCGCTGTTTGACTGCCTGCAATTTACAATACATTTCTTTTTAGATCTACAGGAGAATTGCAAATATGTTTAAATCATTCATAACGAGTGGCTGGACATGCACATATATTACAGATGAGGGATTCATTGTTAACAAGAATGTGTCCATAGTACACGAATGTCCCACTCGCATTATCATTTTCTATGTTTAGTGGACCTTGAAATTGGAATAATATCTCTAATTTGACATTTAAATTAGAATGATCATATCATAGGGAACATGTATACTTAGTTTCAAGTTGATTTGACTTCAACTTCATCAAAAACTACCTTGACCAAAAACATTAACCTGAAATTTGCACTATCATTTTCTATGTTCAGTGAACCGTAAAATTGGGGTCAAAATTCTAATTTCGCATTAAATTAGAAACATCATATCATAGGGCACATGTGTACTAAGTTTCAAATTGATTGGACTTCAACTTCTTCAAAAACTACCTTGATCAAAAACTTTAACCTGAAGCGGGACAGACGGCCGAACGAACGAACGAACGAACGGTACGACAGACGGACGGACAGACGGACGGACAGACGAACAGACGCACAGACCAGAAAACATAATGCCCATCTACTATCGTAGGTGGGGCATAAAAATACACGACCACATCAGATCGATTGGGATATTGATTTCAAGATACCTGCCTAGTTAAATTGAATTGTTGTGTTTGTCATACACGTGACAGTTTTTAAAAAGGCATGTTTCAAGTCATCAATATGATAGTCCATCGCATATCGGTTCAATTAGAATGGTGTTACAGTTTTATCCGAGATGATGGCTAGCGTATAAGAACATTTAAATTTCAAGTACTTAGTAGATGTATTGTATTTAGTCTGTAGTTATCGCCCCTACAATATTCAAATTAATGTATAAATGATTATAAAGCCAATTTGGTACGCAATAAGCAGGGATAGAACTTAGACTTTGGCAATGGTAGCCCACAGCTTAAACTTTGTAGCCCGCCTATATAGTCCTATACAAGAAAAGCAGAAATTCAAGGAGCCCACACCAAATTTTAGGGGCCATCGGCCTGTGGGCCTCTGATAATTTCATAACCTGAATAAGGTCATGTGTTTTCTTTTGCAATGGAGTGGAAAGCATGTGAACTCGGACAAGCAAACCAAAATGGACCTTCAAAACCCCAGAGTAGCTGTTTTTGCATTTTTTTCTTGGAACATTGCAAAGCAACCACAGTCTTATGTTAAGTTCTTTTAAAAAGGGAAAGTATGTTGTAGAAACCGACTACAGTAGTTTATCTTATGTTTTGATTTTGAATCATTATGTTCAATTCGCTATATAAAAATATCGAAATTTGTAAATCTGCAGGATACTATGATTAATTAACGTCTTATCAGGGCAATTCACAGCTTGACATTAGATTGTATACATGTCTATTGTTGAAGGTAGTGTATATATATTTTGTGTGCAAATTGTAATACCTCTAATCAGGGTTTCCCCTGGGTCAATTATTTTTTTCGCCACCTCTTTCGCCAAAACAATATATTTTTCGCCACTTTATTATTTTTTTCGCCATGTGACACAAATATATAAAGGCTCTAATGGTTCATCCTATTAGTTTTGTTAAAATAGCACTTTTCACAAAATGTGCAGAATTGATCTTTGTTTCAAATAAAGAAATACTTGGCATGTGTAAAGTATTATCTTTTCCAGTTATATAGAAAAACATTCACGTAACATTTCATTGTATATAAGAAAACAACCATCACTGGAAGTTAACCAATCAAATGTTCACCGCTTTTTTACCGTGTGCAAGCTTTACATGCCAAGAAATCCTCGCTAAAAATTCCGGTCGACCCCCTACGGCAGTCATTAGTAGCTAAAGATTTGATTTCACTCAAGAAATTAATGTATGACCTTCATGTACGTGTCGCTTAGAACACGGCCATATACCAAATGGTCAAAATTAATCATCCATGTAATTTGCTGTATGGGGTGTTTGCAGAATTTCAACGGAGACAATTTCTTGGCATGAGTAATCATGTAACCTCAAGTTTCCAAAATATTTTATAGAAGCACCATATAAAAATGATGATGCTTAGAAACACATAAGATACATGTTTATGTCTCAGTCTAATTGTTTTACTGCAATGAAATGTAGAATTAATTTCCTATAACTCAAATTCAAGGGGATATTGTTTTTACCCTTTTCGTATGCCACCGGATGTGACGTACGATATTTGGTGGTAGTACACCTGGTATGTAGTGCTTGGTAGCTCAAATAAAACATATCCAATAAACATTTACCTAAAACATAGAGAAGACGTTCCTGTGCATGATAAGCAGCCTGGTGAGCAGCATTTCTAAGCAATCCAAATCTGTTGTCAGTTGTGTACGGCAGCTTCGTATAACTCAATTTATTTAGGCTGAACTGACAGAATACTGCTGCTATGTGGAAAACGATCAGTATCAAGGTCTTCATTTTCTGTAGAATAAAATTAATTCCGATATTAACAAATATTTTAAATCAAGTTCACAACAATCACATATAAAAAGATAAAATATAAAAACCATTTGCAATAGTAAATTGATATTAAATATAAGTCCAAATTACAATTATATGTACCATGTACTCAATTATAAAAAAATCTTTCTTTTTCTTATTTTTACACAATTTCATAACTGCGAAATATACCCTTTTAATGGACAGATCAAGTTAAAAAAACATTTTGATCTACAGGAAGAGTCTGTAAATTTTCTCCTTTGATTTGGAAATATGTACCTCAGTATGACAAACATTACTGGATTGCCAGAGGGAAATATAACACTAGGTTTCCATTCGTTTGATGTGCTTGAGCTTTTGATTTTGCCCTTCTGGAATTAGGACTTTACGTTTTAAATTTTCCTCGGAGTTGAGTATCTGCGTTTTTCTATGTTTAATAGGTTGTTTCAACTTTCTTACCGAAGTCACAGAAGAAAAACATGCATGTAATATAAAGCATAAAAATTGTGAAACAAACTAGGTTAATAGACAAACATCTTAAAACCATGGATAAACAAAATATTTTGGTCGAAACATTAGTTAAAATGATCTATGTTGGCTTTAATATAATGTATTTTAAGACCATACGACAATGTCGAACGAGGCAACGCTTGAGTCCCAGGTCAATCAAACTAAAAATCCATAGAATCTATAACTATTATATCAGTGAAAACTGAGTTGTTGTGTATTACAGTTCTTAAAAAAATAAGAAAGGTGCAACATCGAAAATATCGAAAATATCTTAATAAAAATTTCTTAGACAACATTTGTTTTTATAAAAAATAACATTTTTAAAATCAATTCTGTTAACTTTTATAAGAATATGTTAGAGGAAATCAAATCCTTAAAAACAAATTGGTACCAACTGTTTGCATACTTATAACAGGTTACTTACTTGTCTTCAGTATCCACCTTTGGGTCAACAAGATAGCCGCAACAAGTGACCAAATTTCTATTGTTATCAGATAATCAGGAATGACTGGTCTGAAGACATCACGAAAATCATCTTATGCAAGATTTGTTATAAGGTCAAGTAGGTGTAAATTGTTATATATGAACTAACAACCTTATACATTGATACGAGTTGGAATGTAGTTTACCGATGTTCATGTGATAACATTAACGGTACCAATTTTTCTGCCCCAGATGTTCATTTTGACAATAAATGATGATGGAGGCCAAAATATTTGAAAATCAAGATGAAGAGCTATAATCCAAAAAGGTACAAAAAGTGTAGCCAAAGCCGGACAAGGAGTGAGAAATTTGCATGAGGGAGACACATTCGTTAATTTGAAATAATTTCTAACATTTTGTAACAGCAATGTTTAATAACAAATGATTTACGTAATACTTAATACATTTTGTTCTGCCCTTTGGTAGGATTGTTAATTTTATTACTACCACTGGGTCGATGCCTCTGCTGGTGGACTATTAGTCCCCGAGGGTATCACCACCCCAGTAGCCAGTACTTCGGTACTGGCATGAAAATACGGATTTTTTTTGTGTTATTAAAATTTACTGTTACAAAATGATAGAAATTATTATAAATTAAGGAATGTATCTCCCTCATGCAAAGCTCTGATTCCTTTCACGGAATTGGCTATACTTTTTTGACCTTTTGGATTATAGCTCTTCATCTTTTATATAAGCTTTGGATTTGAAATATTTTGGCCACGAGCATCACTGAAGAGACATGTATTGTCGAAATGCGCATCTGGTGCAAGAAAATTGGTACCGTTAATTTTATTGTCTCTTTGAACACACTTCCCAATTTCATTTTCAATTTCCTGTCTTCATCTAGTACGCTCACAACGATCTAATAACACTTAACGTACCTTCTGTTCTAAAAGTTACATCAGTCAATTACATTTCAGCCCTAAAATGTTTAATGTCAATGACCGTAGGATTTCGAAAAATCTTAATAACAGAAAATGAAAAGTAATGTTGTCAGATCCTCTTAATCGACGCATGTGTTGTAAGCTGATGGAATACTTTTTCCTGCAATCATTTGTAATCATTTGTTCGTTTTTACTTTGAATACCTTTTGAAGTCGATAAGAAACAGTTTATACTATGAATAAAATGCGGGAATTTCAATCAGCATATATCCATGTGGCTATCTCAAATCAGAAGTCTGTGGGCTATGTTATGATGGATCCAAATTTCAATTTGGCCGCAAAATAGTGTTTTTCCAATTGTTATTTACCTTTGTATTTATATTTGAATTTATTTGTTCTTTATCGAGAAAAAAAAATAATAAAGCTGATGGAATACTTTTTCCTGCAATCATTTGTAATCATTTGTTCGTTTTTACTCTGAATACCTTTTGAAGTCGAAAAAATGTTATAAACTGTTTCTTATCGACTTCAAAAGGTATTCAAAGTAAAAACGAACAAATGAGTACAAATGATTGCAGGAAAAGTATGTCATCATTATTTTCTATAATGTATGTACTATCAAGTACCTAAACTTTAAATATATGATTTATTGTCAGATAATTTGTAGGTTTGTTTAAACCTTTTAGTCAGTTGTGTTGTATTTAAAAGAAATACGCCAGTTTTCTTTTTATGTCGTTGTTGGTATGATTCAATGTTTGATTTTGTCACGTTAAAGTGCTTCCGCTTTTAACATTCCTCATTAACATTGAAACTTACATGATTCATGCCGAACCTTTATTTTTTTAAATAGTCTGAACACCAAAAAAGTTGTTGCACTGTATTTTTTGTCATAGGAAAATCCAAAGAAGCATCACTCTCTAGTCTATTCGTAAGTGTGAAACTGAACACATTTCGCCCAGATCTTTCAGTGTTGTGTAATTAAATATAGACACGTTCTTGTGAATAATTGTAAACCAGTATTTCCTTTAAGGTTACTTGATCTTGTATCGTTTGATTGTTTCATTTGTATATTTGAGCATTTCGTGTAGCTAAAGTACAAGGGGTTTATTCAAGTATGAATATTAGTAGCTCGCTTTTTAAATCACAATTTTTTATATATACTTTTCGTTGACTTTCTTTTATTTGAACGTTCTTTTGGACTTATCTTTTAAGTTTTGAGTTTACCAGTGTATCACAGACTCATTCGGGAGTAATTATGGTCATCCGAGGATTTGATGGGGTTTATGCTTCTCTGTTATTAGTTTTCTATGTTGTGTTTTGTGTTCTGTTGTTTGTCTGTTCGTTATTTGTTTTTTGCCATGGCACTGTTAGTTGTTTTCGGCCTATGAGTTTGAATGTCCCTTTGGTTTCTGTCACATTCCTTTGAAGATTACCATTCGTCTGGGTATACAACAAACGGAAGTTATTTACGACATTGACTGGTTATACAGGCAACGCACGGTCGGAAATTCTGGGTTCATAATATATATGTCGATTTATATTTTTTTTTTATTAAATTTTGCTTAATTTTTCTGGTTCAATTTTTCAGTAAGACACATACGTTTTGATGATAACGAAATTGGTATGACAGCATTGCAAAATAAATATCGGGACGTTGTGTGATTCACCAGAGATTAAACCTTGATAATAACTGTGTGTATAACTTAAGCACGTTAAAACAGGTTTTCATGAATTTTACTGGACTATGTAAGGGCAATTTATCGTCAGCAATACGAATGATTTGTAAAACTGCTATTACCAGCCATTTTGTTTTCAAATTATAGGGTTCTTTAATTTATTTTTACACAGTAATATAGAGTCCACTTTTGCTCTCAATCGATTGTCTATTACATGATGTTTATAATTATCAAAAGTACCAGAATTATAATTTAATATGCCAGACGCGCGTTTCGTCTACACAAGACCCATAAGGGACGCTAATTTATGCCGGCGTCATATATGGTGTATAGACCGGTGTCTATATACGTTAGTTGCGCGCCGGAGGAACGCTAAGAAATCGTTAAACACGCTTTGCATACGTTTGAAGTACGTCGAAATGCAATGATATACGCTTGGATGACGCTATAACTCCAAGAAATTTTTATCTAGCTCAAGCGTGTGCTAAGCGTATACCTGAACGCTACACGCATGTAAAACATACGCTATAAGCGCATTGAAAACGCTACAGATAAGTTTAAGACACTTTAAGGGCACGTTAAATACGCTTCAAGATTGTTCGACTCTATCTAAAACGTACGTGGGTATGCTTGTAACAAACACCCCATAATTCAACGTCATTGACATACCGGAAGCACGGATTTTCGTCCCAGATACGACCAGGACACGTCTCTAATAGAACCTTTCTTTTCTTCGTAGCGTGTATCCCATATACGTTATAAATTAGACAAACGCCAGACATACGCCAACATACGTTACTTGAACTCCCTGTAAACGCTTAGGTACGCTTATCGTACGTCCAATACACGCTTAAAGCTTGTTGTGCACACACTACAGATATGGTTGAGAAGTTGAATGTATCCAAAATTACTACCGTATTGGCAGCGTACATGATTCTTTTGCCACGCCCGGCGTAGGTCGGTGCTTTACGCTAATGTGTGATGGCGGTATAAGATCAAGGTAGCTATGAAGTCAAACAAGTACACATGTTGAAGAGCATTGAGGATCCAAAATTACAAAAAGTTGTGCCAAATACGTCTAAGGTAATCTATTCCTGGTACGAAAATCCTTTAAAAGCGAATAAAACTACTAATTTTAAAACGATAAAAGGTTCTTTCTTTACTAGCATGTCGTGCATTACTGTTGACTTTGATGTAATCTTGAAAGTACCATTTACATTAAGAGTTATTGAAGATTTCTTTTCCTCTCATAAATATTACAACGTCCGTTCTATTCTGTTATGATAATCCATGGGGGACATGCACTTATATCACATCTTCTTATTTTTATATATTGAAAGTGTGTGGTAGAACAGATAAAGATAAACCATACTTTTGAAAATGTTGTCCGTTGTCCCTGATTTCGTTATTAGATTTATTTTGTCTTCTGAATTCTGTTATATTAAATTATGGTTAATATCTGTAAAACCTTATTGAACATTCCAGGTTTATTATTCAGAACGCTAGATATGGGTGTCTTTTTAAAGCGTCGGCGCTTGATTCTTAGGATTCAGAAAATTAAAATTATTAAAAACTAAATGTTTAAAAAAAAAAAAAAAAAATTGTACCAAAATCGGTTATGGCAGTATATGCACATGTTATGAACAGTAAAGGTTGAGATAATTGCTGCATTGAAGATATACTATCAGCACGAAGGTATTTTACTACTACCCCAGTGATGCATTTTAGTGCATACTATAAAAACCTTATAGACGAAACGTCCACCAGCAGCGTTATCGGCATAGTGATTAGGAAGAGTCATTTATCAAAGACACAAGGTTCATACTTCACACGCCCGACACACGTTTCGTTTTGATATGACTCCTTAATCGAACCAAAGGCCAAATTAGTTACAAGTTGATTAAACATGTAGAAAACAGAAGCACATCTACGCCTCTAATAGAAAAAAACTTACTGTTTCATATGATTTTAATATTTCATTAAACAGTAGATACAAAAAATGACTGCATCAAAGAAATTTAATGTCATCACAAGAGCGTATCTTTCCAGTACTAAATTGAATTCAACTGAGATGAGATTTGTAGAACCAAAAATTATTATTTTAATTTATTTCCGTAAAAAGCTAACTTCATATACTCCAAGGGAACCAGTCGCTGAGCCAATTGCCCAAACCAATACTCTGCCGTTAGGCGAAACATCTGCGTTTATGATTCTGAATAAATAAAAATATAATCTTATTTCAACATCATTAATAACAGTAAATGTTTCAGTGTGAAGCTCTCTTTAGCAGCAATACAATTTAACATTAAACAAGTGCAGCATAACTAAAATAATTTCAAAGTGGCTCTATGTAATTTATCTTTATTAAAGATACAGGTAGATGTGCTTAGGTATTTTTTGTTCTTTTGATTCACAAATTGTCTAGATTCGGCACGATTTAAAGCTTAACATGAAGTATGGGCAATTGTAAATTACCAACAATTATACGTTGACCTGTGGATGTCTTGATTATTTTTCTGTTGTTTTTTTGTGTTCTTTACTCGTTTATAAACTATCAATATAAACGGTACAAAATCACCCAAAACAACGTTGATGGTAAAATAAATAAGATAAAAAAATATATATATAAATACCCGATGTCTGTTATAATGGCATCACCAGCTTGATTAGCGGTATATAAGGAGTTCCAAGTTTGAGTATTTTGCCCTTCTCTGTGTACACTTTGGTGTCTAGGTACTAATAAATCGTCACTGTAAAGATGTAAAGCACCTGTTCTTGTACCAATTACTATTAAAGGAGTAGTGCCACTCATTCCTACAGCTAATGCGGTTGGTTCTGGACCCTGAAAATTGTTTAAAGACCTATTTCATTGTGTAGGAATATAGCAAAAATAAAAATAAAATCTGGGTGCGTCAGAAGGACAAGTGCAAAACCATGAATAAGTCTCAGTCAGTGGTGTCACAATGAAGAACATATTGTCGTTACGGTAATGTATACATGATAATCATGATAATGAGGGAGGACTTCAACTTCTCTACATGGAAGCATTGGTGTAATAGCTCACTTATATACAGTCATCCTCTGTTAAGATTTGATTTGTTTATATAAGATTTAAAATAATTCATTATGGTCAAGAATGTCCTATTATGCTTAGTCTTTAGATTTCTATGTTGTGTCATGTGCACTATTATTTGTCTGTTTTTCTTTTTTTCATTTTTAGCCATGGCGTTGTCAGTTTGTTTTCGATCTATGAGTTTGACTGTCCCTCTGGTATCTTTTGCCCCTCTTTTATGGTAAACTTTACACGGTATAATTTACCTAATTGATCAAAAACATGCCCTCAACACTCAACACAGCATAACAAGTGATGCAAAGTTGATGCAAACTTCTTAAATCTTATTGTTCAGACTCGTTATATTAACTGTCACTAGATTTCATTAGTAGTCTTCTGCCTTTCACGTAATCCGTGGAAATTTGCCGTACTGCTTTTACTCTGCGTTCTGACTAAACCAATAGCACATTCTGTGAATTGAATGATTGTTAGAGTTACCACCACGTTCAGCAATATTTTCAATATCATCGTAACGGTCATTGTTTTTTTTTATGGTGGAAGCAGAGTACCCAAAGACTTTGGCAGGATAATTTGCAATCCTTTTCAGTTAAGATCGAAGTCGAACGCACCTTCCACCAAACGGGGTCGGAAGTCTCAACCTTAGTGTTGATAAACTACTTTATCAAATCAACCACACATACCAGAATTGGATTCCAAGAGTTGTCAACGATGAGGGGAATGATGCATCTATTACAACTATAATTTATTTTTTATCAACTTACATGATCGTCTGATCTTAGGTCTCTCTGTTGGATTGGTGACTGATTTCCGTTACTGCACTCTCCATTGAAGGTATTTGGATACATTTCATTTTCTTTTGTTTCAAGTTCATCTGCGGTATCATATGCTAATGACATTGTTTGTACTTGCCACAATGACGCGCTTCGTGCTCCATAAGCAGTAACATCCTTAATTCTTTGTGAGATAGGATCCCTCCCGTCTGATTCTCGGACAAGTAAACGACCTGCACAAATAAAATTATCTTTTTATAGTCATTTTCGTCATTTGTTTTTGCTGAATGTTTTGAAATAAGGGATCAAGATGATCTGGTATCAATGAGTCTAAAGAATCGAAGAAAGTTATCTATCCATTTTCTGTTTTATAAATTCACTTGGCTTTCCTTCTTATTGTACAAAACATATGAAAAAGATACTTATTTGATTATTTCGAAGAGTGCTTGTGTTTTTTTAATTCGAAAATAAATTGAAAACGTCATAGGATAAGAGAAAATAATCAAAACACAAACAATTGTTTACGAAACAAACATAGAAAAAAAACACTGAACAACAAGAACCCCATCAAAAAACGGAGTTATCACAGGTGCTCCGGACGAATAAGCGGATCAAACTCCACTTGCGGCACCCGTTCTGTTGCTAATTTATGTTCAAACCCGCTGATCAGTCTGATTCAGTACGTCAAATTCGGAGAAGAAGAAGATGGGATTGTGGTTACGACAATTGGAACGATCCGTCGTCATCTGTAAAACGTATATTCCATAAAGGTCAATCAAATCGTAATGGTACTCATAAAAGTTCCGAATGGTTGATTTCAATCACTTGAAACACTTGTTTTTATAGCATCCTGGTTAGTAGCAACCCTCTACCAATGAAATCAGGAAGCAAATGCAAACCCTTGAATATCGTATCAACTGAGAGATATATACTCCAGATACAGGCGCTGATGGAATGTTGCTACACAAAAATGGAAAGTTCACTAGAAAGCTGAAATAATCTCTTTTGTCGTGAAGTTTTCTTTTTAAGTTCGATGAAATGATATTTATAATAATAGTATCAACAGGCCAGTAGTCAGTTCTTCTGTATTGACATTGAATAATCCTTGATATGGTCATACTTATAAATTAACTGTTTACAAAACTTTGAAATTTAGAAATACTAAAGCTTTTCTACATCAGGAATATATTACGTTTGCTGTATTTGGCAACACTTTTAGGGATTTGTGGTCCCCAATACTCTACTACTGTTCTTTATTTGGCCTTTTTATCTTATTTCGATCGAGAGTCACTGATGAGTCTTTTGTAGATGAAACGCGCGTCTGGCACAAATACACAATTTGAATCATGGTATATATGATGCGAATATCATTTGAACACGAATATAAGGATCTGCTAACTAGTGGGTATTTATCACAAAAGATACAAATTTCTCTATGAAACATAAGATCGTATATGTCTTAATTTATTTATTTCTTAATGAGAGGTTTAAAAAGAATAAATAAATAAAAATGTTTTTAATCAATTATGCTTATCAACGTATTACAGGGCCAGTATAAATGATGAATACTGCAAACTCGTTAATTAATAAACCTCGCAATAATTTCTAAATTTAGAATAACCTTTTATGATCTGTATTAACAAATCACATGATTAAGGGACTTTTGAAATATAACATGATAATTTAATGATGGGTTGTTGATTTTGTACCCAAGAGTTAAAAAACATTAATTAAAACATGACAATTCTATTTTTGAATAACGGAGTCATTTTGCTAGTAATTCATTATATCGATAACGGCATCAAGCAATATATCGATAAAAGGGATATAAACTAATGGAAAGAAGTGACCTACCAAGTTGTTGATTGGAATTCACAGCTGTGGTTAACGTTGCTGGCCACGTGGCTGTATCGAAGTCGCCGTCTAAAATTAGAAAAAAAGTAACCATTTGAATTGCTACAAATAGCTCATAAATCTTCAAGTTGGCCGTTCAATAATTAATTGTTGCAAGGAATTATTTATTCATATTCAGATGTAAAGCTAATATACTAGATTAATGAATTGTGTGGATTTAATTTTTTGTCGAGCCTGCAACTTTTGTTGCAGAAAGCTCGACATAGGGATAGTGATCCGGCGGCGGCGGCGGCTACGGCGGCGGCGGCTACGGCGGCGGTGTTAGCTCACTTCTTAAAAGCTTTATATTTCAGAAGGTGGAAGACCTGGATGCTTCATACTTTGTATATAGATGCTTCATGTTACGAAGTTTCCGTCAGTCACATGTCCAATGTCCTTGACCTCATTTTCATGGTTCAGTGACCACTTGAAAAAAAAGTTAAAATTTTTTGTAATGTTGAATTCTCTCTTATTATAAGTAATAGGATAACTATATTTGGTATGTGCGTACCTTGCAAGGTCCTCATGTCTGTCAGACAGTTTTCACTTGACCTCGACCTCATTTCATGGATCAGTGATCAAGGTTAAGTTTTGGTGGTCAAGTCCATATCTCAGATACTATAAGCAATAGGGCTAGTATATTCGGTGTATGGAAGGACTGTAAGGTGTACATGTCCAACTGGCAGGTGTCATCTGACCTTGACCTCATTTTCATGGTTCAGTGGTTATAGTTAAATTTTTGTGTTTTGGTCTGTTTTTCTCATACTATATGCAATAGGTATACTATATTTGTTGTATGGAATGATGGTAAGGTGTACATGTCTAGCGGGCAGATGTCATGTGACCTTGACCTCATTTTCATGGTTCAGCGGTCAAAGTTAAGTTTTTGAGTTTTGGTCTTTTTATCTAATACTGTATGCCATAGGTCAACTATATTTGGTGTATGGAAATATTTTATGATCTTTATGTCAGTCGTGCAGGTTTTATTTGACCGTGACCTCATTTTCACGGTTCATTGCACAGTGTTAAGTTTTTGTGTTTTGGTCTATTTTTCTTAAACTATAAGTAATGGGTCAACTATATATGTTGTATAGAAGCATTGTTAGCTGTACATGTCTGCCTGGCATGGTTCATCTGACCTTGACCTCATTTTCAAGGTTCATTGGTCTTTGTTTAGTTATCTTGGTTAATGTTAAGTTTATGAGACAGTTGTAATAAAACTAAGCTTTATACTTAGGACTATCAACATAATATCAATGATTAGTATAGAAGGCGAGACATTTCAGCGTGTGCACTCTTGTTAAGAAATCAGTAATTATTTTTGTTATATCAAACAAATAGTTCATGATGTTGAGCATCATTTCACTTTCGGTCAGGTTTATATTCATGGTTTTGTGATTATGACACAGTTTTTCTTTTTTTGTGAAAGTTTTTTTTATTGTGTATTCATTATATTCGTGGTTAACTATTTAGATGTATTGACAAAAAAATGTATGTTTTTGGGTATTTGATTAAATGGTCTGCATACATGCCTACAGACATTTATATTCCACTGAACATTTTAACCGTAAATATTTGAAAATTTGCACTCTCTCTCAACTGCATTCAAATATAGCTGACAGATGGTAGTCAATTGATATTATTATACTTCACGGTAAAATGCCATATTTTGATTGGCTAAGACGAGGGTGTGAATTTACTCTATCACATGGCTGAGCGGATGACAATTTGTTTGAATGTTACCCTCTCGGCTAGACCAATCAAAAGTCGATAATTTAAAGGACAATGAATTGAATTTACATCAAGTTATTAAAGACAATGCTTCAAGTTCTACGTTTTGGCTCAGTTTCTATCATCTGACTTTCAAATAAAACAAATAAAACATCTTAGACTGCACTCGTTCTATTTTTTTCTTTAAAACCTATAAATCTTTATGTGTTATGCTTATTGCTGATATTTTATTCCATACGCAAACGCATTCGTTCACCATCGATTGGTTTCAATAGGTGATGTACATTTCATTGTGATGTATATTTCTCCGCCAGGTATGAGGCCTTTTTATAGGGTGATTTCCCCCAAAATTTAAATCAAATAAATAACAATAGCACAATAACAACAATTGAAAATATTTTTTTTACTATATAGCCGAGCTTTTTTTCCCGTTTAGGGCCGAATCTTTATATCGTTGATATGTCAAGTCAATGCACGATTATTGTCTATTTACTTCACTTCTGTTGATTTTTCTAATACCCGTAACGTTGTTAAGTACGTGACTACATAGAAAATACTTTTAAATAAATTTCATCTATAAAAGACAATAATGATAGGACATTCAGTATAATAAATTAAATAACACATAGCTGAGAGGGTGATAGAGCAGATTGGTACCCCTCGAAAAAGCATTGTCAACATTGGTTTCGCTGAATATCTTATATTATTATTAAAATCTTTCATTAATTCTTATAATAAAATAAACATACCAAGGGATATTTGTCTTGCTCTTTTGGACTCATCAAACGAATTTGTCAATCCATCAGCAGCTGCATATCTTTTTATAACTCCTTGATTTGCTGATACTATATACTCCTGACCATTTAAAATAGCAGTTGCAATATCTGTTGGCTGGTACATCGCATAAATGGGATAATGATTAAGATTTGCTCCTACATCAGTCAAGACATTAAAATTAATTGATTGCAGCCCAATCATGCACTATGGCTAGAGGTATAGGGGAGGGTTGAGATCTCATAAACATGTTTAACCCCGCTGTATTTTTGCGCCTGTCCCAAGTCAGGAGCCTCTGGCCTTTGTTAGTCTTGTATGATTTTTAATTTTAGTTTATTGTGTACAATTTGGAGTTTAGTATGCCGTTCATTATCGCTGAACTAGTATATATATTTGTTTAGGGGTCAGGTGAAGGACGCCTCCGGATGAGGGAATTTCTCGCTGCATTGAATACCTATTGGTGACCTTCTGCTGTTGTCTGTTCTATGGTCGAGTTGTTGTCTCTTTGACACATTCCCATTTCCTTTCTCAATTTTACTATGAGCGGCATAAGCAGTCAATTTAATGTTCTCCGATTTTACCCACAATATCATATTTGATTTATAACATAAACTTAATTCGTATATCTCTCAAAATTACAAAAAACACCAAAAGAAACAATAAGCAATGCATGAAAAAGAATGTATTATCAATTTGTGCATATTTTAGACTAGATCTCATCTAATAATTTTAAATTGAGATGACCTCCGAGGACTGCCGTGGATCCTGGATTCTGACATAAACCTAATCAATGTAGAAATGTAGTCAGAAAAGCATGTATAGTGACAGTTTTTCTAGGTTTGTTTGATTTCATGTTTAAGGATATAAATATATGTAATTCATCGTTTTAACTGTAGCATAATGATAATTTCTTGGCCGGACTAGCACCAAAATGGTAATTTCTGGTATCTCTCTATTTTCACTATTCAATATTGACATTCTTTTCATGACCGTGCCGCGTGACCGCATGCTTGAGCCATAACAATAAATGTTAAAGTTAAGGTTGCTTGAATACAGATTCAAAAGAATTAAATTATAAACTTGCAAGTCAATAATACCTGAACGATATTTTTCAGTTTATTTCGACGAAATTGAATCAACTGATAGCTTATGTTTGAGACAAAAGCATTATATTTAAGTTTTGTATAATTTGTACCTTATTTTCGATAAAAAATTGTTTCTATATGAAACCAAATCCAGTGAATACAAGAAAATCAAAAATTCACGTCGTCAATAAATGCAAACGAAAAACAGGATTTGTTGAAGCAGGTGCACAGCTCCCATGTCTCATCCGAAGATCAAGAGATTCAAACAACAACTTGCAAAAAATTGTAAAAGGTCGTCTTATTTGGACAGGAACTATATGTGGTGTGATTTAACCAGCGATTTAACGCGCACAATCCTCGTCGTTTTAAATATTTATATGTAGGAAAAATCAAGATACAAAAACTTTGAAAAAGATGCAGCACCTCATTTAATCTTTGATGACCCCCCTTTTTTCACTCATAAACTGTAGGTGTAATTAGTCGTTTTCTGGAGTTGTTGCAATGTTTTTTTACCTAGTGCAAAATAGACAAACCGTTCATACTATATTTGATTCTGCAATGTTACTTTAAAAATGCGAACATACATCAATGTTATTTTTTTACAACAAGAAACATCATCATACCTCCATCTTGATCGCTTGTGTCAGTTCTGAAAAGCGTCCAGTTCTTCAAACCTAATCCGAAAATTTCATTCACTGAATATGCGTTGATATCAATTCTAGCAATAGCATTATTTTCCTAAATACAATAAATAAAAACAATATTTAAACTGGTTTGTTATCATTGGCCTATTTTTGTCTCGTTTCATGCGTTCAATCGCAGGAAAACCAAGAAAGATTACTCGGAGACATCAAAATATTAATATAAGCCTTTATTTTCTGTGGTAATGAACGATTAAAGTCGTTTCAAATTAATGTTATGAACCAAGCTTAAATGTATTCATGAATTTTTTTCTTGTGACATGGAATAAAATATAGTATTAACCAATCAGAATCTATCATTTCAAACTGAAGTATACTAAACAAGAATATATTTCATGTTTTGTGTGTCATTAGTTTCATACTAAATTGGAGATTTTTTATATATTTTTGTCGCTATCGCTTGATAAAATACTTAAAAACATGAAGATCGGATTCATTTTAACATAACTATATCGATTTATGAAGAAGGAAATCATTACAAACATAGTTTTTGTAATTCTTCACACTTGAACGTTACCACCAACTCTCTGGGGGAAGCTATCAAGAAGATATAGATTTGACTTACTGAATACTGACAAAACATTTTTAAGTTATACACTCACCGGAAGTGAAACATAAGCAAACCGTTGGTCCATGCTTATAGTAACCTGGTCAGGCTCCAGATCATCCCACATATTGTTGACGATACCAGCAGTATGGTCTCCCCTATATACCCACCTCACACCCTGTGCCTGATACGCGGCTTCTCTATATTGGCGAAATAGAAGTTCATAAATAAATACATATATATCAATATCTTTAAACTTCTTAAATTTTGTGACAATATAGTACCCCAACGATGACCATACATTATGAGAACAATTGATTTAATAGGCGATATGTATTTTGTTCTACAAATTAAAATGAATGGATATGCATAAAGTATTTAATTTCTGCTGAAAGTTTAAGCGACTAACTATCAATATATTAACATTGTGTATACACCTATTTGGTGTACTGTTCGGGCACATGCGAGTGATCTCCCGTTTAACAGAGAAATTCTTATCTAGAAATATACTCAAATAATTTGTCCTATCGTCTGTTAAAAATGCAGTACATATGTACATATGTCTTACAATTTTGAAATTTAAGTTATTTATAAGAAATGTAAATTCTCAAAACACCTTTATGACATACAACATTTTGGCGAGAGCCGTAAAATGAGACTAACCAAATAAATATTTGATGCGTCTAAACAATTTTTCAGGATTTATCTGCATTATGATGGCTTAAACCCCAAAACTGCAGCCAATTATTAATAAAAAATAAATTTGATAAGCTCTGTGACCAAAAGAGACGGAAAAACTATAATAAAACCCCATATAAGGTGAACGTTCCCTGGTGAGTTGTTTTCGTTAGTCGCTAAAGATTTCTTATTTATACACTTTACAGTTAAGAAATGGTATGTTATAAATCATATCAGTACCGAAGCACTTACCACTTGCTGTTGACCAATAAACGGTCTACCAATAATTATATGAATATTTTACTGGCAAATGAAAGTCATTTTATATTTTATACATTGTGGGTGTCAAGAGATGCCGATTCTCTTAATCTGAAATCTTGTAGCTAGTCCGAGATTACTCTGACGTTCTACGGCTGTTTTGCCAGACAAGCTGGGGCCGTGGGACGTCAGAGCTCGTCCCATATTAAAAAGTGGATATTTGCCCACCCAAAATAGATGCGCTGCTTCGTCCGACGCTTCTGGTGCCGATTGAGGGCCTTGGAATTATATAAATCGGGCATCAATCTGTTCATTTTTCATTTATCTCTTCATTTATGTAAGTTTGACCTACCTGCCAACCTTTATTTTTCCATATTTTAACAGTTTTCACAGAGACCCATCGATTTCTGCATTTCAAAGATTATCACGTGACCACGAGAAAACAGTGCAAATGACCATAATGTAACACCTCGTTCATTTACGATGCAAGTTATCTAAATGTCCGAGAGCTTCCGAATGTCATCGTGGTCGGAGCTAAATGCTCAATACCGATCTCCTGTAAAGGAGGTGAAAAGTCGTGGTTGGCTTCTAAATGTTAAACATCGATCTCCTATAAAGGAGGTGAAAAAATATAAATATTTGCATATTTGAGTCTCGAGGCCACGAACTCTCTCGTAACTTGACGTCCATTTGAAAGTGAAAGTCAAAATGCAGAAATCGATGGGTCTCTCGGACTAGTAACAGCTTGTGAATTATATAATGTATATTACATACATATTAATACCTAATGGGAAAATGTATGAGCTTCAAACGGATGTGTCAACAGGTTATCGTTCCATGCTATGCATGCACTACCCAAAATGGGTGTCCTTATTCAGTTAAATAAACATATGTGGAAGATGCCCTGAAGACATTAAAAAATCATAAGTCGAAGACAAACCGATAACGACGTGTCAAAATAACAGCAGAAGACCAAAAGCAAATCTACAAAACAGTTAATAAAAAACTAAAGACAGAGCAGCACAAACACTAAAAAAAAAGCGGTTATGAACTCAGATAAAACAGAAAAGCGAGCATATCTTGCAACTCATGTTGAAACCGTTGTTTTGCTAATGCACGTACAAATTAGGCGAAAGGTTCCATTTGGTGATGTCACAATCGAAGAAAGAAGGACATGATTTTTTGTTGGGAGCATATCTCTGTTTATTCGTGACAAAGAAATACTATAACGATCACCCATCTCGTATTGTTGTTTGTACAATTTTCGATTGAATGTCACAATCGGGAATAGGATAAAAACCGTACAATTACAGATCATACGATGTTAACTATACTTGTTATATGAATAGAACACCAACTGCTAATTTTCAGTTTTCGTTATATCATTTTGACTCTTTCGCTCTATTCTTTTAAAGGGGCGGTAGCTACGAGATATATAAACGTGTTTTTGTTCAATCTTTAATGGAAGTGAAAAAGTGAAATAATAATTCGCGTTTAGCAGCCAGTCTGTTTCAATTTTGTGAAAATAAGCTAAGAAACATTGATGATGAATTATTTACTTGCAAGTGAATATTTCGACCTCATTGAATACGTAATCATGGGAAATTCAATTTAGCTCCTTAGGTAGAGGTGGATTACGAATGCATTGTTTGTGTAAAGTTATTTAAAAGAAAAGAATGTCAACAATGAAAATGAAACGAAGGTAAATCATTTGATTGGATGATTCGATCCACAAAAAAATCATTCGTAGACAGATAAAAACGATGATTGACACATGTTCTTAATCTATACAATAAAAAAAAAAAAAAAAAAAAAAAAAAAAAAAAAAACAGACCAAGAAAATTCCTATTGCACGCTTTCGATATATATATTTATTTCTTTAATTATGTTTATATCGTTGATATGGTCATCGGAGGTCGTCGGAGGTCAACTCGATAGTTAATAGATGGCGTTAAGACTAAGATACACACAAAACGAAGCTACATATATTGAGTCCATGCCCTGTAAATGGTTTATTTTAGACTTTTTATAATTTGGAGAAATGTTTTACATTGTTATAAATCAAATATGAGAATTTGAGAAAAAAAGAACCGGTGAACACGATTTTGAAAGCTAGTGCTCCTTTAAATAAACTATGGCGTTTTTTTTTTTTTTTTTTTTTTTTTTTTTATACAATTTCATTTCTATTTCATAGCAAATACCGTTTCTTTTGTCTGTGGTTAATTTTCGCTTTGTTCGCAGCAAATTGGGAAAAACAGTATATTGTGATGATTGACAGATACCAAAAAATGTGCATAGTTTATTACAAATTTCATTTTTATAAGAATTTAATTAAATTGGCTAATCATACTTGTCAAACCGTTTGACAACACAGTAGTTGGTGACATGTTCAGAAATGTTAATTAATGATGATCTAAAGTTATTAGAACCCCACATTTTCCGTTTAATGCAAAATATATAAAAATAAATCATATTTACACGGATATTTGAATAAATATGATTTTACATGTTCTGTTATACTATCACAATAAAATTATAAAAAAAAAATATTTTGAGCTTGCCCCAATGCAAGTAATTTAATTTGTCTTGAATGTTCCTTATATACTATGTGTTTTATGTATTTTATAGTACAAGTATTAAGTTATCAAAGGTACCAGGCTAATATACTGATTTGGGAATGTGTCAAGGAGACAATAACTCGACCAAAGAGCAGAAAACAGCTGAATGGCACAATGAGACTTCAATACAGCGAGAAAATCCCACACGTGCCTCAGCTGTCCCCTTAACAAATACATGTACTAGTTCAGTGATAATGGACGTCATATTAAACTCCAAAATATATAAAAAGAAATCTACCTATTTTCTAGGAAAGATTGGAAATTAATGTTGACATGTGCTGGAGATCCAAGGTCATTCCTTAGCAAAATAGACACAGAGCCTGGTGGATCTATGAATGACTCATCGAGTCCACCCCGACCTTCATTCGCAATGATAAGCTTCTGACAGTCAGTAGTAAATGCCATTCCTTTTGGGTCAACGCCAACTAAAATTAAAAATAAATATGAATTAGAATATAAGGCTTAATCAAATGCCAAAATCTAAAGCACAAACAAACCAAACGAATAAAAACAAGTGTCATATTCCTGACTTGGTACAGGGATTTTCTTTTGTAGAAAGAAGTCATTTGAGGCTTGATCTTTTCCAAGATTCAGAGATGATAAAAATCCCTTTCTCAAAGAATAAGTACGTATCTTGAAATACCTCACTAAATCATTAACAGATGCTCCGACAGATCCTAGGTCAAGCTAGTCAAATGTATCGTCTTAGAATCGTTTCGCATCAAGACTTTAATCGAATTAATTGAGAGAGGAATTGTATAAGCTGATTTAAAAATATATTTTGACTTATTTGTCAAACCATAACAGAGCTTTGAATGATTCGAAAAAGTATTAACAAAAACATAAAGATACAAGGTATATTGAAAAAAAAAGAAAACTCTATAAAACCTTGTGATAAAGCTTGCTTAACATTGCATTTGACTGTTGTGTGACCGTCACTATAATGGTAAGAGTTTCACTGTTTTCAATTGCTCGTGTTGTCATTCAAAAGACAACATTGAGTTAATTGAAATCCAGGGATCAATTTAATTCATTGAATTGTTAAATCATAATTGAATCAAACTTTTTTTAAGGTACAAGTGAGAAGCTTCTCACTATAAAACCAGGTTCAATCTACCATTTTCTACACTTAAAAATGCCTTTACCAAGTCAGGAATATGACAGTTGTTGTCCAGTCGTTTGCTGTGTTTATCATTTGATTTTGCCATATGATTAGGGTCTTTCCTCGGAGTTGAGTATTTTTGTGATTTTACTTTTGACTCGTTTAAAAGTCCTACAGATCACAATAAAATTTGGTCAATTAATCTAATTTAACTGTAGTGATGAATTCAATCCATCGTAACAATCGAAGTTATTTAACTTTCTTATATGATACAGAAAGAAACTGAGTTGTATGAAACTTAAGAGTTCAATTGATTGAAAGTTTATTAGAAATATCATATACTTTAACTGACTAGTTTGGATAACTTGATGATGTGCTACTTTTTCTAGAACAAATTGACTAAACTAATCTATGACTAACTAGGATTAACAGAAGATCAATTGAACTGGATTGACAATTACCTAGTGTATATGATAGAAACAACCTTGGTAGCCTATTCTGTAATATTTCCCCATAATCTGCCCTGTGTAATATAACGTATTGTCAGCTTACCAGGTTCAACTCCAACACTCACTAACTGTGTATTACCACGTCTAAATGTGGTAAACATAATCACGTATCCTTCTTTAGTAGGCACTGGAGAGTCTAAGCTTACTGCAACGGTGTCACCGCAAACTTGAACATCATTAGCTCGACCATATAAGGATGGATCAATTGAATGTGTGAGTAGAATAGATGGAGCCGCTGGGTTGAACATATCAACAATATGAAGAAGGCGTGGTCGATTTATTGCGAGTTGAGCACCTGAAATAAAATAACAAAAGAACTTTTTTAAGCTGTTCATTTTAAACTACTGTAAATTCAGAAATTATTGCGATGTTTTTATTATTGCGAAAAATGCATCAGGGTTATTATTGCAATAATTTAAAATCAAATTTTATTTTTTTTTATATTGAATTAAACAGGATTTTACTCAATATCGTAAAAAAAAAAAAAAAAAACGCATTTTAGTCTAAAATGACAAAACCGCAATAATAAATGCACGCAATAATTTCTGAATTTACAGTAGTTAGAGCGATCTAAATTAAGGTCATCGTAGTTCACCGATGTACAAATCTAATAAATTGAAAACAAATCAAGGTAACAAAAAACACTGAAGGATAACCACAAAAAGCAACGAGACCTGCGTCGACAGGGTAAGGGTCTTATGATATACATCCATCACCAGCCATGTAATTATATATTCATTTAAAATGTAATAATCTGGAATAGAGCACGGTCAGAAAAACTACAGAATAGACTATTCAGATATCTAAAGATCTGCCCATTGAATGTCGACTTAACAGTAGAAAGAATGGGGATAAAATGTTTAGAAATATGTAAAGAAGAATATTTTGACAATCTAGTTTTACGTCGTTCTCTATAAGGCTTTTGTGAAGTTTCGGTTTCTTAAGGTTATAGTCATTACTCTTCGTAATGAAAATACCATAAAAGAGAAAAACAAATTTGATTTTTCAAAAATCTCCTCCACCAGGAAAGATGTATCCTCCACCAGGAAAGATGTATCCTCCACCAGTAAAGATGTAATGGTATATGTTGGATTCCTAGTTTTGCTGTGAATTTCGAGTTCTTTAACAACACATTTTTTTTATCATAATTTGTGCAAATAAACCAATATCTTTGTTATGATAGATCAAAAAATTTGTTGTAGGGACCCGATAAAAAGTAAAATATCAAAATATCAACTCCAACGAAAATTCAAAGCGGAAAGTGCTTTGTTCTTTAAAGCACACATAACCGCACGTTTTGTAAAAGTGTGAAGCACCCTTGTGCTGAATGCACGTCGTAGATTTGGAATACACATCAGAATAATCTAGGCCGATACGCGTTTTCAAAATGAAAGATGTGTGCAATTGTTAAATTTTTCTCTAATTTTTCAATAAATGAATATTTTTCTTTATGTTAAATTTTGGACAATTTGCTGGTCAATGTTTGATATGTATGTGTTCAGAATTTCTAAACTCTGAATCAACCAACACAAAACACAAATATAATCATAGTAACTGATTGACTGATTATTGTTTGCTTATTTCATGCATATATCGGTCGAAAGTTTATTATAGAATTAATCCAATAGAAAGGTTTTTTAAAGATAAGTCGATCGAAAAAGAGTAGAGAAACTTTACAAAATAGAAAACTCAAATGAAGGATTTGTTAGGTAAGGGCAGAGTTTTGCTTTGAATCAGTTCTCAAAGGACCATTTAAAATTTGTTCAAATGCATGCATATAATTAGACGTCATCCCAAAAAGAGGCAATTTAGTACAATGTCAACACTTCACCAAAACGTATTATTAGACTAAGAAAAACGACCGATGCCTATCATTAGTCTTGCAGACGGACTGTAGTATTCAGGGGGAAAAATGAACACAAATCCTTTTTGCCTTTGTGTGCATAATATTTTAAAGGATATTTGTGCAATAAGTTGATTTCGGCATATTGCAATGTTAACCCCCATATGAGAAAAACGTTACGGAAAAAAATGCCTGAGATATGTAAAATGTTATTGAAAGTCAAAGAAAAACAGAAAATACCTTGGTCAAAAAGAAAAAAAAAGACAATTAAACATTAAAATAAACATAAGGCAACGCTAGAGCCACTCATAACTGATGGAGAACCCAGGAGCTGCGGAAGGGAAATCAATTGCGGTTCCACCTGGAACCTGTCGTATTCCGCATGGCAAGTTGACAATCGGTGATAATTGGCGTTCAGATTTAGTACGATCACGAAAAAGAGACGGGTTTGTAATTAAGACCGCGGTAATATATATTACCTTCCGGCTACCCAAAACTTTTGATTGCGTTTGTAAATATTGCGAAGTGTTGACTTTAGCTTTACAATTGCAAAAAATCCCGGAAACCATGAGAGAAAAACTGACGCTCTGGAATTTTGTATCTGCTGGGAAACATATATTCCAAACGCAGTCGGTGCTGGAATGCTTGAGGTCTATAATAGAATAATTCATAGTACAATTGCAGTAACAACTTACCTAATACGTAAAGTATTCTTTCCTGTGGGTCATAAGATGCCTGGTGAGCAGCATTGCTGAATAATGATGGTGTGCCTCCAGAAGTAGAAGGAAATGTTGTATAGCTTTGTCTTGTCAGTTGAAACTGGCATAAAGCTGTTGATATGCACAATCCAACTAGTAGAAGGATCTTCATTTTACTGTGAATTAAATAAAAATAATATAGACTAAGAACTATTTTGTGCTTTGACTTAATTAAATGTAGCAGTTAACATAAACTAAATGCTGTCTACTAAAAAGCTGCCTTTTGATATGGTAAAACCGAATCTAGAGTGTCAATGTAATACAGACAGACAGACAGACAGACATACATATAACACAAAAGTCAACATATCTGTCTATGTTAGCTTTGACATTTCAGTCATGTGATTGCTAGCAGGGTGATGCAGGGTGATGTAATACTTCTATCGTTCTGCTGTATGTCAAATGTATAAATTTTATCCGGTACCAAATATCTTCAAGTTGCTGAACACCAAAGGTCACTGAGGGATAGTGAAATAGTGAAACTCTCTAAAGTGCGGTGGACGTCTGGCTGTGGAGGATGCACTAGTCTGGTCAGAATGGGGACTTTTTATCTGATGTCTTTTGTAAAGAGAGTGTCATGCTCAACTTGCTACACTAGTTTGATTGGTCCGTAAGTGTCTTGTTTCAAGGCATAATTTCTGTCCCTCTTTTATATACAGTGTAGCTTCGTATTCCAGTGGCAGTCCAAAAATCCCCGTCCTGCACCACGGACCTATCTATTGTATTTATTGTTTTTTTCTCCTAAAAATGCATGAAATATTTGCCTCTAAATGATAAGCAACCAACAATCAATCAATCAATCGACTCCGAATTCCTCTAATGACAACTAGATTTTAGATTTATGGCAATATTCTAAATGATATTCACTGGAAAAGTGTAGATGTATCATGTTAGGGTTATATTCGATCTATGCTTATTAATTCTAAAAAAGCAAAAAAGGGAGAAAAAATGTGTAAAAATTTCGTTAATTTTTGCTGCAACTTTCAAGTTGTCTATTTGTACATTTCAAGGTGTATACCTGGATGTCTTGTTCGATGATTATGATAAGGTATCAATATATATTGTTTTGCTAGTGACGTCATTTAATACAAAATTTAGCACTGACATGAATTATTTGTACGATTCTCTAAACATGGTTTCATATATAAACAAGTCGAGGTAAAAAGAGAATGGTTAAGTGCTTAAATCGCACTGGTTTAACCCCAAACAATGTTAATGGTAATATACCCGTTCATTTCAGCGGCACAGATAATAAATTACTTTAAATTATATTGGTTTATAAAGTTTTAGTTTTGATGGCAGAGTTTACAATGCTCCACTAAAGATTCCTCAAAAAGTCTAGAGTTATGCCGTGCTAAATCAAAATGATATAGACAATACTTATCATGAATAGCAGGACTAACATTTTGTAAGCCTGACGCGCGTTGTGTCTTCTTAAGACTCACCAGTGTCGCTGGAATCAAATGCTTTTTTTAAGGCCACTAAAATACGAAGTTGAAGAGCATTGAGGAGCTTAATTTGCGGATCGTATTTTGATGTATTTTTGTTTTGCATTGTAAGGATGCTTTATAATTTACATATCTTTATTTTTGATATAAAAGAAACAATTGATAATGATAAAATTTGTGTATGTCAACTTGTCCTTTTTTAACATAAATGTGTCGAAATTTGGCCAATTGTCAACATCTGCTAATAGGAAATAATTGCTTGATGGGACTTACCTAGTCGCTTGTCTGTAAAACCGTGATACGTACTAACGGGGTGAGATCTATGTGTACATCTGTTGTGATTCCAACTTTTATCTTAAAATTGTGCGTGACGATCACGTAATACTTAACTTGATTATTTTGAACTATAGGAGGAAAACTTAAATAAACCAGAACAACAGATTCATTGTCACGTGATTTATGTAATGCCAAATTAACGTTTTTGTCCAAATTATGAATCAAACCAGGTTTCTAGTACACCAACTATAGTCAACATGGTCAAGTTGTATATCGGACGCGTGTTTCACTAGGTCGTTGATTAATTCAATACAAAGCCGGAATGAAAAATATATCTCTTGCATTTATTTGAAATAAAATGCAATTGGTATTGTATAATGTATTGACTTAAAAGCAAAAATATCATAATCGAAATGATATTGAGGGTTGCAGCAATCTCCATTATTTGATTTAATGGTCCAGAAAATTTTACTGTCATCCTACTATCAAAGAATAGCAAGGAACTATTTACTAGTTTAAGACTTTGTCGTTTATATACGACTGTCAAAAAGTAGCAACAATGTCTTGGTTGTTTATGTATTCATTCTTGTCTCATTTTTATTTTTCATTTTCATTTCTTTGTAATATACTTGAATTTTATATTCAGAGAACAAAGAATGTTTTAAAACCTTGATGCTAAAAAAATTGTCTAATGTTTCTCGTATTCTGGCAATGGCGTTTTTAAAGGTATAGATACATTGGAAATTAATCGAGGGCCTTCTCTGACGTTGGCTATTGGTATGTTAGATTACAGACGAAAGGTTTAAATATGTATCATTAATGGTATCATTTTTGTCTATACCTATATGTATGCAATGTACAAAGCCATATCTTTTCTGACTGTCAATGACGTCTTTACACTAAATCAATTGAATGTTGAATGGTGGCTGTGAACTAATTGATAATTGAGACTAATATACATAAAAAAAAAAACAAAAAAAAACCACTTTGTTGTTATTGGTGTTGAAGTAGTTGTCAGTAGTTGCAAGTACTCGCCGATCTGTACTTTGTGTCGTGTGTATTGTGGTTGATGTATCCATACCCTATCACATTCAGTTTGTGAGTTTGGTAAAAAGTAAATGTTTTCTTGATTTGTATTGATTTGTTTAATGGGTTAAGGCCTTTTCAACTGATTCCATAGTCTGTTGTTATGTTGTTGTTTCACCACTGCCCCGGCTGAAAAAGGTTGTTAGTGCCTTCAAAAATGATAAATTATGTCACATTCTTTATGAGACTATCCTAAGTCTTTAGTTCAGTGGCTGTTGGTGGTTCATACCTCTTTATTCGTTTGCCCTTATTTTTTGGTTTTAAATTAGGCCAGCAGTTTTCACAATTGAATTCATTTATATTCTTCGTGTCTAAAAGGCGTATTTAAGGCCGTAAGGTTAATACCTATAACATTCACTTCATTTGAAATTTAGAAACAAATAGAGTTTAGTGTTGAGATTGTGAAACGCTTGTCATTTATCTGTTTCAAATACAATGATTATCGATTTCATATTAAAACGTTGTACCCTAGACGCCTGTTTCTTCTACATAAACTAGTCAGTGCTGTTAGAGTTCAGAAACTAAAAAAAAAAAAACAAAAAAAAAAACCGAAAACAAGAAAAATTCCAAGTTGTATCAAACATTCCGAAAGGTTTTTTACAAATGTAGATTTGGTTATATTTTTATCGGATAGAAAATCCTTAGAATTCTAGTAGATCTGATATATTCAAACTTTTGTTCATACTATATTTATATTTGTCTAGATGTTTGTGACCATATGAATGACCATCGATGTCAACATACAAGTAATGACTATTGGGCCGGTGATACATTTTGTACCCTATCGAAGAACCTCCACCATAGGTGGCATCGACATATATAGAATCTCATCACTGGTTATATCCTTTGCTACATCGGAATGATTCTTTTAAAAAGAGTGCCTCAATGTGACTTTGCGATTGGAAAAAGCATTACAAGGACTTCGTCTTTTCCCTTTTCTCTGGGCATGTATTGATTTTGTTTCACGGATTGATATAGGGTAAAAGATAACCATTTAAATCATTTTTATAAAAATAAATTAACCAAATTTGAACAGACATTTCTTATGTAAAATATTGGTAGTGTCAACGATTTTTTTTAGGACAGGGGAATTTTAACAACATGATGACGATACCCTTGAATCGACGTTGTGTGATGTCGTTGATATTTGAGTCTTGATGATTCGAGACAAATATAAAAATTTTTACCGATTTTATGGACCTTCTATTTTTATGTCTACCTATTTTTGAAAGATTTCATTCGGTAATATTCCAGAAAAAATAGGTAAATGTCTTGTTTTTTTCAATTTTCATTCATAGTTTAACGAGCTTAATTTATATGCAAAATTATACCAAAATCTGTAACATATCCCATTTACTGTACATTAACCTTAACTAACGTTCATCAGATAATATAACCATGCATTAAAACATCGTTCCTTGTTTGAAAAAATAACAACACGCACAAGTAATTGTACTTTGTTAGAAGACCAGAAAACTTAGCTTGAAACCGTTTGTTTTGACTAGAACACGAAGGAACACGGAGGTAGACGTTCGCTATAGAAGAAAAGTAAAACACCAAAAATACCGAACTCCTAGAAAAATTCAAAACGGAAAGTTCGTAATCAACCATCAATATCTTCTTGTTGATAACACTAATAACATTTCTCCCATTTATAGTGTTCAGTCTTGTCCTATTGTTTCATTCTGGAAAATAGTTACATTTTCATTAAAAAAATACTAGTCAGGTGAACTTTAGATATGCCCTTTCATTCGAGGTGATTATTTCATTGCCGTTTATCTTTTCATTTCATAGTTTCATTTAGACGTATTGAAATACCATAAAATCATTATGACGCCACTAAACATAGCTATCATGACATGGTGTGGTAACCCATCGTAGATTGAACCTAAACACGAAACGCAGTCGTGACCTACTTATACAGTGTTATTCAAGGAAGAGGTTACGAGAATATCACAAGGCTAAGAAAATACAAATTATAGGAGGAACATTGTGCATTATTCCATAAAAACTGCAACACATTCAATCATAAAAAAATATTTTGGATGAAAGATATAAAAAGTATATAAAAAAAATATTGAACTCAAAGGAAAATTAAAAAAAATCTTCATGACTGGCAAAATCAAGCACTTTCAATCAAAGTGAACATTGACTGGCGTATTCCAGATTTGGTACAGGCATTTACAACTAGATTGGAAGGTTAAACCTGGTTTTATAGATAGCTCAATCTCCCACTTTTGTGACATTTGTTTTTAGTAGACAATGTACACATTCCTCAAAAGTAATATGTCTATTTAGTTGGTTTTCAAATATTTTGTCTTCGAGCATCAATGAAGAGACATTTATAGTCGAAACGCGATTTTGGTACAGTAAATTGAAATAACTCCTCTTATTATATGGGAGATGGGATGACATGTTGTTATTGTACGTCTTTTTTTTATTTCTTCCACTTTTTTTGTCAAGCTAACAACTCGGAATTGGATGAACAAATTGTAATGGAACCACAGCACAAGGTTAACCAATAGGTGTAGAATTGCAATCGCGGTATGAAAATTTAAAGATGGCTGTCAATGCCATGGAAAAAGAAGAATCACAAAAATACTGAACTTAGAGGAAACTATTTAAATGTGATATATATTGAAAAGTTCCAAAATGGCCGCCATTGTCATGGAAACAGGTTTAATACAGATCATAGCGGAAAATACATAAAAACTGCATTTTCTTATAGAATATTAAATCAAATCCGAAAAAACTGTTACCATGGTACCAGAAAAAAACCCCAAAAAATTTAAAATGCTCCAAACTCTTTCAATTTTTAAACAGTGTGTAATGGCATGTGGCCCGAGAATACAGTTATTTCGTAGTTCATTTCTTTCAGAAAATAAATTCAAATTAAAAAATCGCACCTGGTCAATCTCATAAATATTTTTGTCCATTGGGACAAATATTATCAAAATAAGAGAAACTTCTATCAGCTCTAACTCAAAATATTGACCATTCTGTGTTAAGGGGTCTAAAATTTAGTTAAGGAGCTTCAGACGTACTAATTTTTGATTTTTTTTTAAACTGGACATAATCACTACTTAACATAAAGATTCAGCACCCAATTTTTTAAAACATGTTATTTCATCCCTTTCTTAATATTTCATGCATTAAATTTCAAGAATAAAGTGTATAAAAAATTCAAGTTATACACTGTTCACACAAGGGATTATATTCGATAACTGATTGTGTCCTTGAATCATGTGTAGATGCACTGTTTGACTTTGGAATTTTCAGAATTGTTGTCGATACCCTGAACATAGTGAGGGATTTGGGGATGGGGGCGAGGTTGCCATCCTATTTGATCTTAATTTTCTTCTTTACCTAGATATCCTTAGAAACCAAAATAAAATAAGTTCTTGTTGTACCGCTATGTATTTGGTTAGAATACAAGATAATTTACTTCCGTCCAAATTAAACGTGCGTGCACTGAAAAATAAACAAAAGTAGATTTACTAGCTAAATCAACTGGTAACAGATAAATTCTAACAAGAACATCTGTTGATATATGTCTTTCGTTTTAAATTCTTTACCAAATAAACTTTAGTAGAACGGCTAGAAATAACATTGATAATAAGGTTCACTTAGTATGTACCATTATGTTTTTATTTGTTCACATGATGTTTCACCGTGAACAGTCTTAACAAAATTGACTATTCATATTTTGTCTTGGAAGGAAATTCATGTCATGCAAGTCTCTATGTCTTGTTTCTAGAAGGTTTGAGTTCTTATGTTTAAATAAATCGATTAATAATTGAATTCTTGATGTAATACGTCTTCTGTTTAGCTGGAAGTTGTTTGTCTATCATCTCATAGACATAATTACGGTCACTAACGTTTTTTCATGATTAATTCCTTAAAAATGGAAATTAGAATTTAATTATAAAAAACGACTGCAATGTTTTTCTGTCTATTTGAAATGACCTCAAAAATGTGGTTCACACTTATGAATAACTAAAATCACAAAAATACTGAACTCCGATAAAAATTCAAAACGGAAAGTACCTTATAAACTGCAAAATATCAAAAGCCCAAACACATTTAACGAATGGATAACAACTGTCATATTCCTGACTTGGTACAGACATCATTTTCATAGACAATGGTGGATGTAACACTGTACGCAGGTTCAGTATGCATCAGATGGTTGATGTTATTTCTATATAGACAGAAACAATATTACTGTAACAGTTATTCCTGACATACTCTCTAGGAACGTCAATAATAATGACGTTTTTGTTCTATGTATAGTAGTTTAATCTGGTATCTATGATGAGTTAATTCATATCATAGGTAGAGTAGGTACTGAGAGAGCAATCACAATTCACAAATGGAATGTTAGCAGACATCACCAATGCCAAAAGAACAAATGACGTTAGACCATTGATCGAAATTAAACAGGGTGTAAGTGAGATCTAACACGACAAATGCATGAGTCTGTCACAGTCATGAATTTCGTACGTGATTGTCACATAATGTTTTTCATGTTAGAAATCCTACCACATTTTTATATTTTCATAATGTTGAAAGGTCTGAGCTAAAAAAGTAGAAAAAGTAAATACCTGTACATGCGTTAACCACTATTGTAAGGTCATGTGTAAAATTCTGTTCGGAAATGAATCGATCACTTCTTATCATGAGCTAAGATTATTCTTCGAGATAAAACATAAAGTAACTGGGTATGTTCAAATTTCTATAATTTGATATACAGCTAATATAAATAGGTACATTTTGATTTCTAAAGTTGAAAAAAAATACCGATCTGATGCATGTATAAGAAGAAAGAGATGAATGGATAATATTTTAATCGAGACAGCATACCGCTAGAGTCTAACTGATGTGGATGTTTAGGAAAAATGCATAGCAAGATGCTTACCCTATCGACCAACCCTGGCTCGTTCATTTTGATTTAATGCGATTCCATCCGTTTTCTGAACTTGGTCGGATTTGTATCATCTTAATATATGAGTGTGGTTTGGTAAACAGTAGTAGAGCCTTCAACTGATTTTCTGATGAATTTTGTAACCCAGGAAAATAAATAATACATAAAAGTATTTAAAAAGTCTCCGTTTTTGAGTCCTGTATATCGAACGTTTACACAGCTTTAGGTATATGTATATAGTAAAGCCTAAAGTATGTAGCATAATAAAAATAAAACGTATTATGTTAAAATATGTTTTATTTATGGTAAGTCTTTATATATAAAACGTTTTCGATATAGCAGGTATTAGTTGCTGACAAACTGTAGTTCATAGATGCCTAGGGATCCGGACGCAGAACCAATAGCCCAAACTAAAACTTTTCCATTTGGTGATTGCGCTTGGTTGATAATCCTAGAAATTAAATAATATTTATCAGTTTTGTTAATCAGAAGTCGCTTTAGTTGTCAAGTTTTATATTGAATTAGTCAAAGTCTAGGCTTTTCCCGGTGATTAAAATATTCAATAACTTATTCTCCCTGAGTATTATTATAACACTGATTCTGAATTATATGATATAGATTCACTGAATCTATATCATATAATTCAGGCGTATATCCGCTACTAAACAACAATAGTATAGTTTTTAATGCCAATTAATTTTATGCAAGTGAAAACATCTGTTCCTTTTGAATGAATACGTTTATGTGAAAGTAAAATTCACCACATAGACAGTCTAGTATCAGCATTCTTCACCACATTTTTTAAAATTTAAATCCGCAATAGAAAAGAATACTTTTATAACTTCGGATACTTTTCCCCCAATATATTCGGAAAGAACGTATTCAATGGAGGAATTTCTATACTAGAACGTAGTGGTACTCTCTACATTTAAATGATAATTTACTCCATGAATACTGATTGTGCAGTTTTTGTTCACTTTGGGATCATTTGTTGATATTTCGTAAGGTGCATCCGACAAAATATCAAGGTAGTGTAGTATAGAAAACCTACGCCACGTGTGTCTTTATGTATGCACAAAAACTGGCTACCAAACACATGATTTGGTATTTAAGCCAAAACAAAGTGTTACTCATTTTTATACAGATGTACATGTATGTGTGCTTAAGAGAGAGCTGAGACAACTGACTGGGAAGGTTGATTGTGTTCATTTAAATATGTGGCATAAAAAGCCATTTCTGCACTGTACTTGTAAACTGATAGCACTTGAATTGAGATTACAAAATACCAAACATTTATTAAAAAAAAGTTGGGTTGTATCAGAAGGAACAAAGAATTTCATATCAATTTATACCCGATATCTGTAATGACGCTATCACCAGTCTGGTTGGTTGTATACAAGGTATTCCAAGGTTGAGCTAGTTGTCCTTCACGGTGGACACTTTCATGTCGTAAAGCAACATTTACATCACGATAAACATGAATAAGCCCTGTTTTTGTTCCAACTACTACCATAGGTGTAGCATCAAACATACCAACTGCTATAGCAGTAGGTTCTGGTCCCTGGAATAGCAAAATTAAATGCTCAATAGTATTCGCATAATTATATTTTCTGCAGTTTTATGATATTTGAAATTAATTTAAAATGCTATACAAGAGGTGGGTGTGTTTGTGTATGTATGTGTACTATTTACGCTTAATATGTTTAAGCATTCTTACATGTATCTGATGAATGTAACCTTTGTTCTCATTGCCCCTGCATATACTTGTAGTTGGATGGTTAGTACAACAGTAACTGCGATTCTTTATTACTTACTATTATTAACTTACTTACTATAGTTTCTTTTGCTAACAGCTTGGACTGCTATGTATTGTAACTTCACTTGATAAGGACAAGGAACTAAACGAGTATTGAATATTTTGTGCATTGTCTAGGAATATTAAAAATAAAATATTGAAACCAGTTTAACGACAAGATGGGATTATTAATATGAAAAAAAGCCATAAAATAATTAAAATCATGTATATCAATCTTTGTGTTAAATGCACCACAACTTACATGATCATCGGATCTTTGATCTACTTGTTGAAGTGGAGAGAAGCCACCATTACTTGCTTCACCGTTGAAAGTTGACGCATAATTTTCAAATTCCTTTCTTTCAAGTTCATCTTCAGTGTCATAGAGCCTACTAAAGGTTTGTGTCTGATGAACAGAAATACCACGACCGCCATAACCCTGAACAGTTTCAATAGAACCCAGTGCGGATCTAGGGGCATCTGAATATCGCACTTGCCATCGACCTGAAAATTCATTTGAATCTTTTATGTTAACCTTTGATTTAATGGTTATACGAAACAAACAGTCATATTACCTCCTTTTTTGGGGTTGGGGTGGGAAGGGGTCCGTGTTGCTCTGTAGTTCTTTAAGCAGTGTTTGTTGACTGCTGTTTGTCTTTTTTCGTTTACCTGTCTATTGTCGACTTAAGAGTATTGATTCGTCCTTTGATAAATCCACATCTTTCGTGTATAAATATTTTCAAGTCTTAGAAAAATTATAGACAAATCAAAATAATATAAGGCAAAAAAACCCATTAACGTTATGTTTGTTCTCTGTTTCAAATATGCATAGTTATCACGTTTGATGTAGGCATCCATCTTATTGGTTTAACAAATCATCAAAGGCGCGTGCAACATAATAAGAGACAGTACTTACGATTATCAAATATTTTTTAAATATTTTTTTTGATCACAAACAAATTGACCGCTTGGTTCATTTCATTACACAAAAAGAATGATGATGGCAAAACATGAATTTCGTCCTTTTTGACAATCAATATACAAGTACGCCAAACTCCGAAACAGCGGTAACGTCCTCTTTGCTACACTACGATGTTTCGGATTTTGCTAGTATGCCACATATATCAGAATCACCAAATAAAATATTAACATATGGTTTTCAGTCAAACAAATGTGAGGCTAACTTGATATTGTATGTAGTTGAACTAAATCTTACCAAGACGTTGGTTATCCCTTACTGCTGCTTTGAGATCAGCCGTCCATGAAATATCTAATTCATCAAATTCGTCATCTAAAGCAAAAAAGGAAAAGTATAAAATTACATTATTTTTGTTTTCTAATTTAAATTGTATTAATATTGGGAGCTAAAGGTTAATGTGCAAACGTATCGTGACACAGTTTAAAGTATAAGCATTTGAAACAAACGAAATGCCTAAGCATTTGTTGAAATTCTTTACCGCTTTCATAATTATACAATTACGTGGAAATGTAAAATGATCTGGTTATTGTTAATTTGTTTATTTGCGGACTAAGTCATCGCCAATCATTTTCTTTCTAAATAATTTTCAATTACCATTTCGCTCTAAAATGTTACGTCCTACGTTTTTTTTTCTGTAAATGCTACACGGAGTATCAGTAGGACAACCGGTGTGCCTCGCCTAATTTAATTCAACAGTCTTGAGTGAATAGTATCGTATTACACTCGTTACAGTGGTATAATCTATATTTATACTGCACTCGTTCTATTTGAGCAGTCAAAATGCACTGACCCGATATAACTTTCTCATGAATATTTAAATAGAAATTGCCGAATAATATTGAATTATTCATACGACCTCTTCAACCTGTTCTTGTTTCAAATGCATACATCGATGCGTGGAACGACTCAACATTGTTTCTTTTGAAATATTATTAGAAAAAACATATTTAATTTGTTAATATTTTTGTTTGCAACCTATAAATCATTATGTTTTATGGTTATGGTTGATATTTAAGTCCATACTCAAACGATTTCGTTCACCATCGTTTCAACAGGTAAATGTAAATTTCATTTTATACTGCACTCGTTCTATTTGAGCAGTCAAAATGCGTTGACTGTATATTTCTATGCCATATACAGTCACTGACCTGATATCACTTTTCCTCATGAATATTTAAATAGAAATTGTCGAAATTATATTTAATTATTCATACGACCTCTTCAACCTGTTCTTGTTTCCAATGTAAACAACGATGCGTTTAACGACTCAAACTTGTTTCTTTTGCAATTTTTGGGAAAACATATTTCACTTATTAATATTTTTTGTTTGCAACCTATAAATCATTATGTTTTATGTTTATTGTTGATATTTTAGTCTGCAACGAATTCGTTCATCATTGATTGCGGTAATGATATACATTTCATCGTGTTATATATTTCTCCGTCTGTGTGATATGAGGCCTTTTTAAAGGGGGATTTTTCCCAATATTTAAATCAAATAAATAACATTAACACAATAAACAACAATTGAAAATGTTTTTTTAGATTGCAGTATAAAGACAATAATAGTGCATTGACTTGACATATCAACGATATAAGGATTCGGCCCGAAACGGGGAAAATGCTCGGCACAGCCTCGCATTTCCCCGTTTGTAAGCCTCATCCTCATATCGTTGATATGTCAAGTCAATGCACTATTATTGTCTATGTATTGTATATTTCTTCGCGAGCATGATGTGAGGCCTTTTTAAAGGGTATTTCCCCCAATATTTAAATCAAATAAATAACCTTAACGCATTAAACAACAATTGAAAATGGTTTTTTTCAGATTGCAGTATAAAGACAATAATAGTGCACAGCCTCACATTTTCCCGTTTCTAAGCCTCATCCTTTTATCGTTGATATGTCAAGTCAATGCACTGTTATTGTCTATGTATCCCCTATGAAGATCCCGAATAGCATACAATGTATATGAATAAGATATCGCTTTAACGTATTGTGGATAAAGTTTTGTGTTGCTATCTGATTTAGAATATCAATAAGTTAATCATCTAAGATTTTGGTGAAAATGTTAACTAAAATTTATGTTGCTCATATGTTTGCAGAAAACAGCGACCTAATCACGCATAAGATTGAGGGTAATGATAAAATGAAGTCAACTTTTAGGTCACAGACGTTACTTCTGCCTGTCACAAGTCAGGAGTCTGTAATTCAGTGGTTGTCGTTTGTTTTTGTGTTACATATTTGTTTTTTCGTACATAAATAAGGCCATAAGTTTTCTCGTTTGAATTGTTTTATATTTGTCATTTCGGGGTATTTTATAGCTAGCTATGTGGTATAGCTCTGCTCATTGTTAAAGGCCGTACAGTGACCTATCATTGTTACCTTCTGTGTCATTTGGTCTCATGTCGAGAGTTGTCTCATTGTCAATTATACCATATCTTCTTTTTTTTATTCTATATGGAATGAATCTCATGAATATTCAGCTAAAGTAGTTGAGTGACAGTCGAACTTTAAAGAGTCAATAGCCATCATCACAAAAGAGATTTTGAATTATTTTTTATTTCATTTTGTAAAATATAACATATTTTACTAACCTTCGGCAATTGTTCTTGCTCGCTTAGATTCGTCAAATTCATCGCCTTGGGCAGCAGTATATCGTTTGATCATTCCTTGTTCTGCAGTTAATATAACCTCCATACCATTGAACGTAGCAATCTGAATATCAGTGGCTTGTCTCATGGAATAAACCGGATAGTTTGATAATTTACCTTTAAAAAGGAAATATATGTACACAATACGTAGTGTTTCTTATTTGTAATAAAATTTATGTTAAAATATCAATTTTCAACGTGGTATTTACCGACTTGTTTCTTTAATATTATGAGGCTGACTTCATACAGGAACTTCTTAGGAAGAAAGATAAGAAGTTAGCAATGTCCTTTAACTCTACTTTCCGCTATATAGATGATGTTCTTTCACTAAATAATTCCAAATTTGGTGACTATGTCGAACGCATCTATCCCATTGAATTAGAGATAAAGAATACAACAAATATAGTTAAGTCGACCTCATATCTTGACTTACATCTAGAAATTGACAATGAGGGTCGATTGAAAACAAAATTTTACGACAAAAGAGATGATTTCAGCTTTCCAATTGTGAACTTTCCATTTCTAAGTAGTAACATTCCAACAGCACCTGCACACGGAGTATATATATCTCCCTATTGATACGATATTCCCGTGCTTGCATTTCCTATCATGATTTTCTTGATAGAGGGTTGTTGCTCACAAGGAAGCTATTAAATCAAGAGTTCCAAATGGTGAAGTTGAAATCATCTCTTCGTAAATTTTACGGACGCCATCACGAATTGGTTGACCGTTATGGAATAACCGTTTCACAAATGATATTGGATATGTTCATTACGTCGTAGCTACAATCCCCTTCCCTTTCATAAATATGACCTACCGAATTAGACTATTTACCGGATTTGATATCTCATAAGCAACACCACGGGTGCTACATGTGAAGCAGGATCTGCTTACCCTTCCGGAGCACCTGAGATCACCCCTAGTTTTTGGTGGGGTTCGTGTTGTTTATTCTTTAGTTTTCTATGTTGTGTCGTGTGTACTATTGTTTGTCTGTTTGTCTTTTTCATTTTTAGCCATGGCGTTGTCAGTTTAGAATCACATTCAAAACAGTGTAGCTGTGGCCATTGATTGACAACCTTAAATTATCCCATTGACTGGGGCAGATTATGTGAACGTTTGTCTGTAACAACCGCTGCTCACTATGTACTTGTTAAAGGCACTTAAACTGTGGGGTCATAAAAGGTTCTCAACACCTAAATAAAGAAATTAGAAAAACTAATCAGGAATAACACGATGTTTTGATTTATATCAATAATATAAATCAAAACATAAAGTTATTCCCGATTAATTTTTCGAACTATTTTAATATTAAAGGCGTTAAGAACCTTTGGTGACCCCACAGTTTAAATTCTATAATAAGTAAGTAGTGAGCAGTTGTCGTTACAGACACACGTTCACCTCATCTGCCCCAGTCAATGGGATAATTTAAGGTTGTCAATCAATGGCCACAGCTACACTGTTTTGAATATGATTCTATTTTCGTTTTTCGAGTTTGACTGTCTCTCAGATATCTTTCGTCCCTCTGTTTTAACTACAAAAAACTTACTTTCGATCGATAGATTGATGTCAACATTACACATCACGCCCTCTCTAAAAAATCTACAAAAATAATAACCCCAAAAAACAACAACATTCAAATAAAAGTAAGAGAAAAAAAAAAGAAAAAAAATGAAAAAAGCGTTTCTCAGAATATGTTTTTCAGATTTTCCTTCTGCTGACAACGTATTTATTTACAAGTATGACGGTGACCTTTTGCATATACATGTATCTATTTTATCTTTTCTTATTTGTTAACATAAAAGATACAGGCTTTAGTTTAATGTCCGTAACAACATTTCGTACCTCCATCTTGATCACTGCAATCGATACCAAAATACTGCCAATTCTTCTCTCCAAGAGGAAATATTTCATTAACATTATAGGCGTTGATATCAATTCTTGCAACTGCATTATTTTCCTATAAAAAGAAAATGCTTGTTGGGATGTACCCAGACACTTCTACTCTTTTTTTGTTACCTGTTTTCTATTTGTATCTGTCTGATGAGTTAAGCCTTTTTCAACTGATTTTTATAGTTCGTTCTTATGTTGTACTGTTACACCACTTTCCAAGAGGAGGAATTGGATCCCGCCATATTTTGTATGTTTGCGCCCGTCCCAGGTCAGGAGCCTATAATTCATTGGCTGTTGTTTTTTTTTGCTGTGCCACATATTTGTTATTTTTTTGGTACAAAAATCAGGTTGTTAGTTTTCTCGTTTCAATTGTTTAACATTTTTCTTCTCAAGACCTTTTATAGCTGACTATGCGGTACGGGCTGTGTTCATTGTTGAAGGCCGTATGGTGACTTATAGTTGTAAGTTCCTGTATCATTTTGTTTCTTGAGAAGAGTTGTCTCTTTTTAATATTTATTTCTATTAGATCGATAAAGACAAAGCTACAAGAAGTTATAAGATCTGATATTAAATAAGCCTTAAAAATTCAGTCCTGTTAAAAAATACAAGGAACATTTTTTACATGAGGAATCAATTAAAAATAAAACATGTAAGAATGATTTTCCAATGATGATATATATTTTGTATTGGAAAAATTTATTCATTTTAACTTTGCTGAAATAGCTGTTAAGAACATTCTTCTATTTACATAAAGCTGGTGCAAATGTGAGGTAAAACTCCCCAGATAGGCTAGCAAAGAGTTTCTCTGGGAATAAAATCTACCTATCCATGAATATAAAACTTAACACATCTCTGGGGATAAAAGGTGAACACATATCTGGGAATCAAAAGTTCACACATCTGCAGGATTAAAAAAGTTTACACATCTCTTGGAATTAAAAAAGGTATTGCAAGTCTCTGGTCAAAACGTACAGAACATATGCAGTAGTACATAAAGTTAAATAATATTTTAAAAGTTTATATCAAACAACACTTCACACACTTACAGGAAGAGACACGTAAGCGAATCGCTGGTCATTGCTAATGGTTACTTGTTCAGGTTCAAGGTCGTCAGACATTTTGTTTATTATACCAGCATTATGGTTTCCTCGATAAACCCATCTTACTCCTTTATTTTGGTACTCGGTTTCTCTAAGCGAAAAAAATAAGCAATACAGGATTTATGAAGAACGACAAAAAAACTACGTAGAGAAATATACAAAGAGTTAAAGAAGAAACATAAGTTGAAACACGCTAAAAGACTAAAAAGGACAGATTAAAACGATTTCAATTTTAGAACGAACTGTCTCTTTCGAAGTTGAATAGGAAAGAAAATTGGTATTTAATATTTTTGATTAGAAGTTTTTTTGTACACCAAAATCAAGTCACAGTTTATTAATATACACTTATGTTTGCAAAAGTGTAACCGATGCTAAAATATCTATGCTCAATATAAACGTACTAAAAAAAAATGAATATTCTTGCATTTCCACTTTATTAGCTGCTACATCGATATGATTTTATGCTGTAGCACTTATATTAGCTGTTGTTGACTTCGAAAGATATGGGAGATTTGGCAGAATATGAAGTGTTGTTTATATTAATGTATATGTTAACCAAAAATTCAATTAGACTCGACTACGTTTTTGAACGTATGAATATTCAGTTCAAAACATTCAGATTTAAGAATTTAAACTAATAAAAATATAAGCAATATTGGTCTATCATTAAACTGTAGATTAATTTATGCTATTAATGTGTTTTCTTTTGCTGTATTTTTCTCTGTTGTTAAAGTAAAGTAAGAAAGATGTTACAATGTACATGTATCTTGATCAATCGACTATCAAATGCATATACATACGTATGATGTCTTTTGATCTCTTTCCCGCGACGAAATTCTTATCTTTTTGAAAATGATTGAAATGTTTTGCATATATTAATTGAAAATATAATGACAGACTGTTCACCTTATTTCTATACAAGAATAATAAAAATACCTGCCAGCTAAAAACAGGTCGAAACTGATGGTGACCACAGCTGGAGACCCAACGTCATTTCTAAGCATAATCGTAACTGTGCCTGGTGGATCAACAAAAGACCGAGCAATTTCATCCATATCACCTCGACCTTCATTAGCGATGATCAGCTTTTGGCAATCAGACGTAAAAGCAAGTCCCTTAGGATTAACTCCAACTGGAAAATATTTGTTTTGAAAAAAGTATATGTAAGATTAATTCTTGATGACTTAATCGTGGGTTGTTCACGATTCTATTTGAAAACAAGAACATACGGAACAATGAAACAATGAAACATTATAAACTAGTATACATCACGAGTTACAGTCTGTTGAATCCTTTCAGATTTTTCCTTAACACCATGTTTTTTTTTTTTTATAAAGGGTTGTGGCACCTTTTCTTTTAAAGGGAAGTAACTCCTTACTAACCCCATATGGTAACTGACCATGTATGGTAACTAACCCTTTATTTTTTAGTACACCCTATATATCAAATATACATAGTCATCAGATTTAGTCCTTTAACCAATCATATCTCTATAATTATATAGGAGGTAAGATAAACTAGTATACATCAGTAATTTCATAACATATACTAGTATGTTAAATAGAAATCCGTACGTTTGACTGGCAAGCAACAATCATGATACTTCAACACTTCATACCTAATGTGCTTTGGTCAATGCTTTTATGCCCATAAACATTACAAAGTTTGATTATTATTATAATATCTGCAGAAAAACAACAACAGCATTTCTATTCATCTTACACAAACATAAGCTCATTGATAAATATGATTGTACACCAAATTATTTCATACCTTGTTCTCTCCCAAAACTAACTAGCTGTACATTTCCACGTTGAAAAGTTTTAAAGAGTTCCACGTGTCCTTCTTTAGTGGCTAACGATGATTCTATGCTGACCGCTACCGTGTCACCACACACTGCTACATCATTTGCCCTTCCATTGACAATAGCATCAAATGAGTGTGTGTACAGGTTATTTGGGGCGGACGGATTAGAAATATCAATTACATGAAGAAGACGAGGTTGACTCACCCCTGATTGACTACCTGAAATAAAAATAGGTTATTTTTAATTCCTTCAATTAGTTGATTAGTTTAAAAAGATAAGAACAAACTATGAAAACATGTATATATTGTTTAATTCTTATTTAAAACAAGGGCCTGGCCTTGAAGGCATAAAACTTTGCTCAGTGCTCGGACCACAAAAAACATGCTCGAAACATGAAATCCAGCAATTTGATTGGTTGATTTCCGAGTCTGTGTACAAAAATCATGCTCGACAGTTTTATGACCGTGAGTCCAGGTTGTTTCAATTTTTGTAGAACAAGTACTCTATAATTGGTTTGTATTGAAAGCCTTGTTAACCTTTAATTACTATTAGCTTGTCGTTATGTCCTATTGTTTTGTTTACTTGTGTGTTCCTCTGTCCTGTACGTTATTCATTTTATTTGTATTGTAGTCCTGTTATTTTAGTGTTATATTTAACATTGTCATTAAAGCGGGAGGTTTGGCTAGCCACAAAACAAGGTTCAATTTTTTTTCTTAAAATGTCCTGTAACAAGTCTGGAAAATGGCTTTTGTTATCTTATAGTTCGTTTCTGTGTGTGTTGCATTTTAGTGTTTCTGTTGTGTCGTTGTTCTCCTCTTATACTTTATGCGTTTCCCTCAGTTTTAGTTTGTAAACCGGATTTCCCAATCGATTTATGAATTCCGAACAGCGGCATACTACTGTTGTCTTTATTTATATAGATTGTTAACCTTATAGCAAATATATTAAAATGCCAATTTTATTCAAAGGAATCATCAAATTATATATATTTGGTAATGCCTTAGAAATCGCTTGAGCATAAGGTCAATCTACATGTTTACAGTAAGAATTGAAAAAAAGGAATAAATGGAAAAAGCAGGACACTGTAATTCAGTGGTTGTTGTTTGTGCTGTATATCACATTTGGTTTTAGTTCAGTGTTTTGTAGCTAAAGCAGGTGCGAATTTCTTACCTATCACATACATTATCCGTTCTTGGGAATCATAAGCAGCTTTGTGAGCAGCGTCTTTTAAAAATCCATAGTTATTGTTGGTAGTATAAGGAAATTTAAAGTAACTAAGTTTATTCAACTGAAACTGAGAATACACCGCTGACGTGAACATAAGAAGTTGTACTACTGTCTTCATTTTTCTGCAAAGTATTTGAAACAATTTCTAGCTTTTATAATTAAATACTTGAACGTTCTGTCAAGTGAAAGCATACATATGTGAATAAGGAAAGTTGTGTCAAGTGAAAGCATACATATGTGAATGAGGAAAGTTCTGTCAAGCGAAAGCATACATATGTGAATGAGGAAAATGTATATTAATTGATTATTATGTGCAAAAACAGAAGCCAAATCTTTTTAAACATTTAATATGTTTTATGGATCTGTCAAATGCATCACAAAATCTCTTTCTAGAATGATTACATCTATTATATCAGCAAAGTGAATCTGCTACTAAAGTGGCTATCGGTATCTGACCCCATCATGCAATGGTATTCAACATTCAATTTCTTTACCATTTACTCAAGCATTCCGATTTAAAACTCATTTTAAGATTCAACAAAAAGCCATTCTTTGTTTCTTATAAAAGGAATACTTCACGTAGATATGAATTGCCTAGGAAGGGACACATCATACTTTATAAAAAACACACCTTCTAATTTCATCCTAAACTTTTCTATGACATCACCAACGTTCTTGATTTTGTTTTGTTGACAGAATATTTGTGGACGTGCTTAATTTTGATTGTTTACTTGCTGACTTGTTATTTTTATATGGAAGAAGTATGCTTCTTAAGAAAACAAATAGAAACCATCGATTTCGTAAACTTCATCTTTGGCTTCATAGATGATATTCTTTTACACACACGAGTGAGTGGAGATTTATTTCTATTCCGTTAAATTTAGATTTTCCCTTATCTCTTTCTATCCTTAGTAACTGTGGAACAAGTTTGTAGAACAAGTTTATAGAACAAGTTTGTAAAAGTAGTGTGAAGAACTAGTAAGATAAGTATCTATATATAAGTCTTTAATTAGTACTGCACGGGTATTTCTTAGGCGGATATACGGGTTGGTTCTAAGTCCGATACTTGAATAATATGTATTAAGGTTCTCACAGTAACTTATAAGTACGACACGTTCTGTATAGTATATTATTTGCATTATTTTATAATGATTTATTTTAGAATAGCTAGATGTGTATTTATTGAGAGATATTTGTAATGTTTTATTATCTTAAGCCCCAGTCTCACTAGAGCATGATCGCACCATGCTCACCGTGATCTAAAATAAATTCAGATCGTGGTGAGGTCGCGGTATGTCCGGCATGAAAATGTAAATTTGTGTTGCCTTCACGATGCTACTACTTCCTCATTGCGCTTCTACAACGACCCCGCTACGATTATACCACGTTCTCACACGAGTATGGTGAGTATTGTTGTATCGCACAAAAAATAATAAATTACTGCGAGCAAACCAACCCTACATTTTGACCTTGCCTCTTATTTAGCCATGTAGATAGATTATGAGGGAGCAATTGCAATAGTCAGAATCGGGACGTTAAATTAGATGCCTTCTTTAAAGATAGTGTCACAATATGGACTAGTTAATGAACCCTTGCAACAATGGTGTGAAGCATCAGTATGTTGCCTGTTGCAATGTAATCGATTGTGTCTCTATCAAATATGCCATCATTTTCCAGTGAGTCCAAATTTCCCACCTTTCATCACGATCGACTGTATCTTGCATAACCTTACTATTGTTTATTCTCTCTCGATCGTCCTGTGCATGTATGTAATGTTTGCCCCAAGACTTAAAAATCAATCAATCAATCAACCTTTAACTTGTTAGTTTCCATTGTGGTGACTGCTGATCGCCTTTCTCTAATCCTTATATAAAAGATACCACAGACACAGTTAGTTGAATCTGCTGATTAACATCAAAACATTAACAATGTGTATTCGTTGAGAGCTAGATTTTAGAGCAAAGATGGCTTTTTATTTTCTCATTGTCAACGTTCCATGTCTATATATATCAACATTCGAGTAACACTTGAACATGAAATATACATGAAAATATCCATTTGAAATATATTTAAGAGCGTTCCTTGCCTATAACAATGACATTGATAGTGGGATGTTGCTTAAAAGGAACTTACAGGTTCAAGGTTTGGTAAAGTTGTAAAAAGTAAAACCACAAAAATACTAAACTCCGAGGAAAATTCAAAAAGGTCTGGTTTACAAAATTTATAAAGTTTTACAGACGCGATTATGACTAAGTTGACTTTTACAAAAAAAAATCTTTGTCATTCAAACACCTTTTCTTGTCAAGTTAAATTCTGAATTTGTCTCATTCCTGGTTTTTTACTTGTCACGAGCTACACGTTTTCTGTCACTAGTATCATTATTGCACCAGGATGTTCAGCCGAAATTATAAATTGTGGTTTGTAGTAAAATATCTATCAATCCACATAATTTAACTAGTGTATAGAATTCAGTAGAATAGACTATTCTTAATCATGAAAATAGGGCTTTAGGAGAGTACATAACACACATAAACAGTATCATCTAAAACATTTGCCGAACAACAATATTTGTAATCTAGAAAATAGACACAACCCCCTCTCCCCAAAATATATCATTATAAAATTCTTTATAAGTTGACATTGACTCAAGTACACTAAACAGCTGTACGTAATAAACAGAATGTGTGATTAGTTGTTGAAGAAACATCTACAGATAAATGAAAAAAAAAATAATATTTAATTATGAAGTATACCGCAAATCACACTTGATGACTATTTACCGGATTTGTTATCACATAAGCAACACGACGGTGCCGCATGTGGAGCAGGATCTGCTTACCCTTCCGGAGCACCTGAGATCACCCCTAGTTTTTTGGTGGGGTTCGTGTTGTTTATTCTTTAGTTTTCTATGTTGTGTCGTGTGTGCTGTTGTTTGTTTGTCTTTTTCATTTTTAGCCATGGCGTTGTCAGTTTGTTTTAGATTTATGAGTTTGACTGTCCCTTTGGTATCTTTCGTCCCTCTTTTTTGATGACTATCAATAGTTGTGATTTCTTCAATATGAACTAAAAAAAAATATTAGGTTTAAGGTTTCACTAAAGTCAAAATAAAGGACACTTCCTAAACATCTAAACTTTGTCTGTTTTTGTTCAACCTATAATGAATAAAGTCCTAAACTCTGGAAATATATGTTTATTTGAACATCCTTTACATTTACACATTGTGTATTAATTGTAAATAAACTTGAAATTGTTATGTGGTGGCCAAACCGGTTCTTGGGGTTAACACTAAATTTTCTAATAAATCTGGAGGCATGCGAGAAAACTTTATTTGATTATTTTTTTATTTTTTAAGAAAATTATCATATTTTATTGAAATCTGTACATTTGTTAGTTGAAAAACATCAAGTACCGGTACCTTATCCCGGTCCATACCATGTCAGTAATTTCAAAAAAGTAGTTTACCATTAAGATTTTGAAACATAATTATCTAGTATAACAAATGCACAGGTTTTGAAAAAATATCTATGTTTTGTAATGAATTTCTTTTTTATTTGCACATGAACATAATTAGTTATACACATTTTTATGCACAATAGTCATATATACTAAACAGAAGATATATAGTATATTTGATGGACACAGCTGTTTTAGTTTGACACATTGCAGAAAATTATTGTAAGACAAAGGCTGTTTGGATATGAAATATGTTTACAATATATGTGGAGTCTATTAGGATTTTGTTTGTTTGTTTTTATTACAGTAAAGGAGTCCAGGGGTTCCAGCAGTTCTCTGCCCTACTGAGTAATTTATTTTTATAAAATGTATTTTTTGCTATTAATAATTTTCCTTTTAAATATTTTTTAGTGCTATAATATTGGTTTGTTCCATAGATAATTTGCTTCTATAAATGTAGAATTTTGTTAACAGAAGTATTAAGTTTCTTATATCATTTTATCTGGTTTTGTTAGACATGCGCGTAGCTACGTTTACGTCAAAACGCCCGGGCGTACACTTGAATTTTGAAAATAAAACAAATAATCGACATAGAATAAGAAAAACTGGTCAAAAGCACATCAGCCTTGTGCTTCTTTTTTTAATGGATTGTAATTTTAAATAAAAAGGGACTTAATTTACTGAAATAGATCAATTTATGATATATTTTGTTCGAATCTTTTGTAAAAGTCTGAATCCACTTTGAATTCTACGTACTCTTATATTTCTTATATATCTGCTCAGATTCGATATGCTGTTTGTATTTTTGTCGAGCCTGTGATGTATGTCCCAAAAACGAGACAAAGCGGCGTCAATATTTAGGTTCCGAATGTGGATAAAGTCTTTTGAATGACTCTCCGTGAAATTTTACGAAAGTTGTACAGAAACTGTTTATGATCAAAAGAGTATTCAGAGCAATATAATAATGCAATTATATCTTTAATTTTTGCCGCATTTTAAGGACAAAATGTATTTCTTTCTGCAATTAATAAGTGGTCGCAGTTTGGGCTTATATTTTGTTATTTCTCAATTACATTAACTACTTGTCGAACATTCATCGAAATTTATGAAAATGCCGAAGAAGCTTTTTCTATGACTAATGTCTAAAGCTAAAATTTTAAAAGCATTTGTTTTCGTTCATTTTTCGGTTCTTTTCTGATATCTGATAGACAGATAGCCAGACTCTTCTTTACGCAATTAATTGTTTTACATGGTCAATTTATAAACCTTCATAGATTGTCGTGAAATATTCCAGATCAAGAAAAAAATATCAATAGAAAATTTTAGACGGGTAGATTTTTTTTAATCCGTTTAAAGGAATGATAGATTGATTTACTTTTTGTGGAAGAAATCCTAGGTGTTCCAGATTTTTTTTATATTGCACCTCTTAGAAATATTTTTTTCCCGTGTTCATTAAAAGGGGCTTTTGTTGATTGTATGCTCACTCACGGCACCATTTAAACTTATTTAAAAGTAATATTGGTTTGGACGTTTTCTCTAAAACCAATGACCATTAGCCTAGCTTCCAGTTTAACACGATGAATAAGTTAACATATTACAAAATTTAAAAAAAAAATAAACCATTTAGATTCAAAAGTATGTTGCTATCAATGATTTTTTACTGACAGGAATCATTATGGTATCTCATTCTCGATAGCTTTCGGGGCTTCGTCCCTTTCGAACCCACTACCAACAGGTGCTTTGACATTGAGCGGTTGGCACCCCTCATATCCCTCGCCAAGGTTCGGGCGTACACGTAAAAATGACCCTGCTACGCCACTGTTAGAATACCAAATAAAAGCAAATCAATATTTAATGTTAGTTCTATTTCGGTCTCTTCTCAAATATCCAGGAGTTAAGGTCTTCCCATAATTTTGATATATATGGACACGTCCAGAATATATGTTCTATTGTTTCGACCCCTCCACACCCAAAACTACACATATTTGTATCTTAAATTTTTTATTTAAAGAGAAGTTCATTCGTGCCTAAAATTCGATGTATTATTATATATTGAAACCACTGCAATCTTTTATTTTTTTGTAATATAAAAGGGCAATACATGGATATTTTTCCAATTGAAGTTTGCATTGAGAATTATTGACCATTTTTGTTCACATTTTTGTTTAGGATTTGACTTTTTACCATTCAAAATATTATACATATACTTTGAACCTCTCTGGGATTTAAAAAAAAAACTTTAACATTTGGACATATTTTATATTCTATTAAATACTTTTTTATTGCAGAAATTAGTCCTTGATATGTGAGAAAATTAGTTTTAATATTGTATACATTATTAAAGTGATCAAAAGTCATAAAATTTCCACCTTCCTCTAACTAGTCATTGATCAGCCAAACCCTTTTTTTAGTCCAATCTTTATGTAAAACTGAATGGTTAGCAATCTTTATTTCATCATTCTTCTATATAGGGCATGTGTTAATTTGAGAGTATTTTTTTTCATATTTTGAAGATCTTGCCAAGCATCAAATACTTTTGAATATTTAGCTTCTTATAAGGACCAAGAAATTGCATTTCCAACAAAATCAAACTTTCTGAAAAGAGGAATAGTTTCACTAGTTTTGAATTATTAATTCTTCTTATCCAGGTTAATTTCAGACCTTTTATATAGTTTTCAATATTTATCATTTTTAGTCCTCCTTAACGGTGTGGTTTGGATAAGGTTCTCAATTTTGTTATCATGCTTTGCCTTTAAACTTTCTCAGATGCACAGGTTTGTCTGTAAATTTGTAGGTGAAAATGCAGCCATTTTAGCCAAAGGGTCCACATGAACCTTAAGCCATCTAGCAGGCCTCCAGATTTTTTTGAAAATTTAGTTATCACTCTAGTTTAGTTATCAATAAGTATTGCAATATGCATTTTGTTTAAATGAATTATCAGTATTTAGTTCTAATATAATCTTAAATCAATCCTAATTCTATCTCACTTTGATAGTTTTTCATATGTGACGTCATGCTGTTTCTAAATTTCAGAAATTCAAATGTGGCATAACGTTTGTGCCTTTTCGCCATCGTATGTGACGTCACATTTTTGTAATTACGTTGACGCCTGGACTGATTCGGGTGTGTCTATTCTGTGTTAAACTTTAATAGCATTATGTATTCGGGTTTAGTTTTCTGTAATTAGTTAATACTTCAGTTTCATTATGTATATCTCTTTCATATTCATTTGTTAAATTTTACTGTTTGCAATAGCATGAATTGTTCTATATAATAAGGATGTTCTTATCCCGGGCATAAAAACAATGCCGTATTTGGCAAAACCTGTTCAACTTTTTATCTTCAGTGCTGTACAACTTTGTACCTTTTTCACTTTCGATCTTTTATATCTGGGCGTTATGTATTCGGGTTTAGTTTTCTGTAATTAGTTAATACTTCAGTTTCTTTATGTATATCTCTTTCATATTCATTTGATAAAATTTACTGTTTGCAATAGCATGAATTGTTCTATATAATAAGAATGTTCTTATCCCGGGCATAAAAACAATGCCGTATTTGGCGAAACCTTTTCAACTTTTGATCTTCAGTGTTGTACAACTTTGTACTTTTTTCACTTTCGATCTTTTATATCTGGGCGTCACTTGTAAGTCTTGTGTGGACAAGGCGCGTTTTTGGCGTATTGAATTTTAAACCTGATGCTTTTTGTTATCTATTAATCATGTTTTTCTTTGTCTAATATGTTCTATTAATTTGTATTGTAGTCCTGTAATATTATGTTTTCATTTCAATGTTATATTTAACTTTGCCATTAAAGTGCGAGGTTTGGCATGCCACAAAACCAGGTTCAACCCACCACTTTTATTCCCCTTTAAAAGTGTCCTGTACCAAGTCAGGAAGATGGCCATTGTTATATTATTGTTCGTTTCTGTGTGTGTTGCATTTTAACGTTGAGTCGTTTGTGTTTTCTCTTATTTTTGAGAAATTGAGATAAGACGTGGCACGGTACTTGTCTATCCCAAATTCATGTATTTGGTTTTCATGTTATATTTGTTATTCTCGTGGTGTTTTGTCTGATGCTTGGTCCGTTTCTGTGTGTGTTACGTTTCGGTGTTATGTCGTTGTTCTCCTCTTATATTTAATGCGTTTCCCTCGGTTTTAGTTTGTTACCCCGATTTTGTTTTTTGTCCATGGATTTATGAGTTTTGAACAGCGGTATACTACTGTTGCCTTTATTTAAGAACTGGTTTGGCCACAGCATAACAATTTCAAGGTTATTTACAATTTACACAATGTGTATATGTTAAGTATATTCAAATGAAGATATGTTCCCATAGTTTATGACTTTAATCGTTGTAGGTTGAAAAATACTGGCAAAGTTTAGATGTTTATGAAGTGTCCTATATTTTAAATTTAGTGGAAACTTAATCAGTATCATTGTTTTAAGAATAACAGCAATTCATACTTTAAGGCCCAATCATGTAAATTCATGGTACTGCATTTACATGCTATATAACTTTTTAAGACCAATCATTTAACGATGAAATGACATTTATCACCAAAGCGTGCCTCTGGTGTATTAAGATTGGTACCGACTATGTTATTAACCCAGAATATTGTGTACTACATAGTGTAGGTTAATATTCCTGATGCTGTTTTCAACTTGTTTTCCTTAAACGACTGGAATACTACGCAAAAGTACCAAAATGCTAAATACTGTGTGACAACGCTAATAATAGTATTAGTAGTAAATTTGTGTAACATAAAAACTTACCAGACTACCTGTCTTTACTGATAGTCAATCCTTTGTGAAATATATGTGTACATCTGTTCAAATTCCAAAGATTAATCTCCATTCAAGTTTGTAATATAGCCTCTTGTTATTTTGTTTATGTAGGAGAATTTGTGAAAAGTGAAAATTGTTTCTGAAGAACATTGAGAGTTACACCATTAAGTCCGAGGAAACAAACTGACTGTTATTTTCTCGAAAGCATTTAAAAGACGGTTATCAATATTATAAAAGACGATTCTAATTTTTCTTTAGATTTTATAAAGGGTGGACAACTTTCTTTGTCAGTTTTTTCATCAACTTAGACAAATATATTCATTAATATATATCTTCGTTGAAATTGTAGTGCTCTCAAATAACGAACAATTTAAGTCTATTTTTTTACCATATAATGTTTTATAAATTCAAAATAAACTAGACATTGTCAATCAAGTTTTTGATTATTTTTCATGTAATTGATAAGAATGATTGTCAAATTTTGACATTTGATTAGGGACTTTCGGTTTTGAGTTCAGTAATTTTGAGATTTAACTTGTTTTTGTTTTGTATACAATATGGCAAACTTGAAACACATATGAGCAGATGACATAATTGGATAAAAAAAATCTTTTTTTAATTTTTTTTTATTAATATTGACGAAAATGTGATGGGTTTATCTTTCATTTGAATCTTAAATAGTAAAATTGCAACAAAGAAAGTTGCTTAGTTAAGTTCAAATGATTCATCGGTTTGCATAAGAATAAACTCATCATATAAACCAGGCTTTAGATTTTGTATGCCAGACGCATGCTTCGTCTTCAAAAGACTCATCAGTGACGCTAGAATCAGAAAGGTTAATCAAACCCTTTCACAAATCTGTTCAAGAGAGTCTTTTTTTCAAATGTTTCTCAGCTCTATATGTGAAAAAGAAAATGTTGATCATATACCAATGAGATTAGTTTTTGGGATTAGAGTCTTATAACTAAGACCACTAACGTAACGATACCCAAATTGCACCTATTATGACAGTTTTTTTTACCTCCGTTGTTTTATGATCAAAACAAAAATGTCCATTCTGTGTTTATTTTGTAGCCGTATCCTTCTTTATTATATAGGTACGCCAATTTGATTTTTTTCCCATATTTAGTCATAGAAAAATAGGTTTGAATCGACCTTCAAACTATCCATGATTCCGTAATGAGGAGTACCCAAATTGCATCCATGTTTTAATTCACATCATTAAAAATCGAATAACAGATGTTTTATTTTATTTTTCCGAATATTTATAACAATTTGACATTAGTACAAGCTCACTTTTCACTTTTCTAAAAATGGATGTTTGTAACATATTTGTTTTGTTCATTTATAAAAGATGACTTTTTGTGAACGTCGCATGGCGGCGTTTTCGTACATTTTTCTTTTCCCATGAAAGCTTCATCTGTTGATATAAATTGTGAACGTTTAGTGTATATTTGAATATATTCACCTATTTTGTAAGACGTGTATAATGTCAAATAATCCAAATACAATTTTTTTAGTCTCAAAAAAAACTTTTAGGAATTTCTCTCAGCTGTTTGTGTTGCATAGGTGCAATTTTGGTACTCGGTGCAATTTGGGTACCGTAACGTTACATATGTTTGTCAAATTTGAAGACTGGTCTACATAGAACCGCACATTGTGTAAATTAAAAAAGCGAAATAACGGACGCGTACAGACAACATTTGCTAGTTTATTTAATAAAAAAAAGAAACAACATCATGAGCATTTTGAAATATTTTATTAATCCAAAATTAAAAGAAAACTATGCAATAAAATATCCTGAAAACATTGACCAATCTTTTCCCATCATATTTTCCCCACCACGGTGATCTTTTTTAATAAACACCTTGTTTCCCTTTTTTAACTGTAAAACGGCGTTTGCAGTTCCTGTTGAGCCTCTGGTTCCAACGAGCTTTTCTTTCATCTCACCATTAACCTGTATCTCACAATGCAGATAAGAGGATCCATTAGGTCTTATTGTTGCAGATATCATATAAAGTCCGTTCCTTGGTGCTGTAAATATTCCAGTACTAGCAGAGTAATGTCCGCCAATATTGGTTTTCACTGATTCAAATTTTATTATCTGATTGACTTGTGAAGTCAAATGCTTTGACAACGTAACAGTAAAAGCTGGAACAGCTAATCGAGCTGTAAGTATAGGATAAATAAATATTTTAGCTTGTACTTTGTATTAAAAAGCGACTAGCTTATTGGTTGTCTCCCTCATTGAGAGCGTTTCATATATTCATGTATGACTTCATTACATTGACATATGGCAATCTATTTTGCAATTCAACGTTCATATCTTTAATATTTTCGGATAAAGACAAGTCTACATTCATATTCGTAATTTGTAAACTTGTAAATTTTTATCAAACATTCATATTGATAACTATATTTGTCATATCGATTTTTTGACATTTGCCACACATTTTGAATTATAAAAACGTCTCCTTAATAATCGATGTTATTGAGATCAGATCCTTTACCCTTATTAAGATAGAATGGCTTGAACGAGCAAGATACAAATTAAACGAGACAAAGACATTGTTTAAATAAGGTTGTTACATAAAGAGATGAAGAACAAGTAATAAATATTCATTTAGAGCAAAATGAATCGATAGGTTTGTTGGAAATTTAATGCGACGAAAAAAGGTTTGTACATTTAGTTAAACCACAAACAATGTCTGGAATTTGACAGGAGTAAATTGCAAATATACCACAAGTTAAATCTTTATCCAGTGTTTCACTATACTAACTTTTGTGCCTAACACATTCTAACATATTTGTTACTATTGGTTTTCTGTTCATCATGACAAACAAATGTTCTTGCTAAGTAAACGCGTAATTACCTGCTCCATAACTTCCATTCTTCTTTACTGCCTTCAGTTTGATGATGATATTCAGTAAATCTTCAATTATTTCTTTTTCTGAACAATTAAACACAAGTAGAAAAATGTGTAAATTCACAGTATAACAATAAGAATCCTAATATGTTTTTTATAAAAACTTTTGTGGGTAAATAGTTGTCGAAAGAAACAACAGGGCTGAAGTTTAGATTCCCAAAAATAAAAATTGTAAGTGTAAAGAGTGGTTTGAAGTTTTCGCTACTAGTTTCATAAAAAAATGTCAGTAAGTATGCACGTGAACAAGAGTTTAAGAGTGCTACATAATATGGACACAGTTATCTATATGTATGTTTACATGTATTTCAGGCTTCTTATAAAGAACTAAAAGGATATTAGTGTTGTCTAAAATTTGCATTTCCCGCAAATAAGGTAAACAAAAAAATCATTTAAGCAAGTATAGTGCAATAGATATTTAAATTAATACCCTTGCATGTGTTTTTTACGTTTTAAATTTTTGTTTGTAAATCATATATTTAACTTACCATGACACAAAACAACATTTCCACAGCAAACCAGACTTGTCATGAGCACAACAAATTTCATGTCTGTAATTTTTTTGTCTTACTAGCTTAGCCACCAAAATGAAGGCCGTTGCCATAAACATATGAAGAATTCACTTTGGATGGTAGACTAGTAGCATCTGTTTAGAAATATATTATGATTGCATGTTAGCATATGAAAACAGATACATGAAAATATAAAATGAAACATAAAGAAGTTTGAACAGTAACAGCTGGTGTTTTTTTAAGACTTTTTTGGATAATTAACTCCAAAAAGAGTTTAATAAATAACAAATCAAATCTCAGCAATGCATTGAAAAAAATGAAAAATCACTAAAAACAAATGGTGGTACTGTTGGGAATAGAAAAATTTCACAAAAGAAAAGTGATTTGAATGACAATCATTTCCTTGAATATTTTAGCTTTTAATTTCAAATTGATTACCACGAAACAACTTGTAAAGACTTATAATCGTGCTAGTACACAATGTATATTTCTTCAGAATTAGTATAAGCCTACAAGCAGTAAAGTTCAAGTTTCCTGATTGAATTTGTTTTATTCATACTTTATCTAAATAAAGGCAACAGTAGTATATCGCTGTTCAAAGGTCATCAATCGATTAAACGAAAATAAATCCGGGTAACAAAGCTAACCTAAAATAAAATTTTGCAGTATGTAATGAATAATTATATTTGTTGATATTTATAACACATCATCATCCGTCGTCTTTATCGTCGTCATCGTATTCGTCAACGTCATGCGTTTAGTTTTTACGACTTATCAATCCGTAAATGAAAAGAAATGAACACTCATAATACCAGAATGACACTAGTATATAAGGAAAAATTTTAGGCTATGAAATTATATCTCTGCTTAAAAATAAGTCTGTTTAACGACCCCTAATAGGAAGGTGTCGCACGAAAAAGGTTTTGACTTGAGAATTATGTTGCAGGAAATGCAAAATGACCCGACAAAGAATAGTATTTTATGTTTCATTCAATGTACAATCTTTTCATATCGTATCATTATGCAGTTTGTGATTGAAATACTCGAAGAATAGCTTTTGTATTTGTGAAATTTCTGGAAGTTCATGAAATGATTTTTTTCTGAAAGAACTTATAGGTACATATTCTAGGACATACATTGATATATTGATAAAAAAAATCTTTTTCCGTTGAAAAAACTTTAAAATTCATTTGTTGAAAACCATTTCAAATCAGTAGAATAAAGGTCACTTTCTATGTCGGAAATGTTGAGATGGTTGATATTAAGAAAATATTATCATCGTCTTGTTGACAAGTCAAGTCTTTATCTTCAAGCTAAAACGCACATTATAACGAGTTCAATTGCGGACATTAAAGTCTAAACAACAAACAAATACACAAACATGTTTACAACAATTTTGTCATAATAACTGAACTATAAACAACCGTCATACAAATGGAGATTTAACTAGCTATGAACACAGGTTTAAACTTTTTCTTCGGATAATACCTGTACCAAGTCAGGAATAAGACAGTTATTTTCCCTTCTTTCCGTTTGTTGATAAAGTTCAATGTTTATTTTGATATCAGTTTTTATGGTCTTCTCCCTTTTGGAATTTAATAACATTAACGGTACCAATTTTCCTGCACCAGATGCGCATTTCGACAAAACATGTCTCTTCAGTGATGCTCGTGGTCAAAATATTTGAAATCCAAAGCTTATATAAAAGATGAAGAGCTATAATCCTAAAGGTCCAAAAAGTATAGCCAAATCTGTGAAAGGAATCAGAGCTTTGCATGAGGGAGATGCTTTCCTTTATTTATGATAATTTCTAACATATTGTAACAGCAAATTTAAATAACTCCTTAGAGTTAGTTATTTTTGTTATACTTATTTCTATTCATATATTTTACCAAATTCTGTAGAAATTAGGTTTAATAGAGTACCAATTGAAAAGGATAGATCACGGTAACCTGTTATGGCGAAGGGATTTCCTATTTTTCATCTTTGCTGTCTAGTTTGCAGCGTACGAAAATCATAAATAAATCATGGTACCATTCTGAACAGTCAGTTCGTCAGCATTTATTTTCGATTTTTTATTATTGCTTATGTAAGAATTATAAATCACAATAGGAAAAATCGAGTGGAGCAGGATCTGCTTGCCCTTCCGGCACACCTGATACACTCAGTTTTTACAGTGGTTTGTGCTGCCTCGTCTTCCGTTTTTTATATTGTGTTTTGTGTACTGTTGTTTGACTTTGTTAATTTGCTTTAAATCTACTGCGTTGTCAACTTTTTCTATTTCTGAGTTGTGGTATACTTAATGCTTTGATATTTCTGATTTATATTTGTCACCCTAGTAAAGTCGAACTAAGAGAGTTTTACATTTCCGTTATTAACTCTCTTAAGTGAACCTTATATTTTGAACGCAGATTCGCATTCTTATTAAAAACTATCAATACAGGAAAAGCCCTTCGTAAATTATTCATCATCATTAATTCAAACCATTTATTTTAGTCTGAATCAAAGGTACCAGGATTATAATTTAATACGCCAGACGCGCGTTTCGTCTACATAAGACTCATCAGTGACGCTTAGATCAAAATAGTTATAAACCAAACAAGTAGCATGTGCACACAGGGATGATAAAAGAACAGTAACTTATTGACAAAAGGTCGTTATCTGTTTCAGTTCTTTATTTGTCACACATTGTACAATGAACTGATTCACCTACTGGTATCTTCAAATAAACTGACGGCAACCTGAAGTCAAATATAGATCAATTAAATAACTGACACATTCACGTTGCAAATCGTCTGAATGAAGTAGATATATACATGTTAAACAAGATTTAAGCTCATGTCAAATTCGAACTTAGATTAGCATAGTTACTGTAATCGTCTCAAATTAAAACCAATCTGCCATGTTATATACATATGTTCTTCAGTAAAATGCATTTAGAAAACACTATGTTTACTACCAAATATATTTTTGGATTTTTTTCAAAAATTGAACGTGTCATATATATATATATATATATATATATATATATACCCATATTTTGTAGCCATGGCTATGCAAGTATGCTTTGACTTCAATACACAAAGAGATAATATATCTACATGAACTGGTCCCCAAGTGATTGCTTACAAATTTAGATTATAACAAGTTAAAAAGTTGCTGCATTGTATATTTATTTGAGCTCATATGTGCATTAAATTGACTGATATAGTTTGATGAAACACACACACACACACACACACACACACACGTTTTAATAACAGTGTTTAGTTTCCTGATGAAGATAAATCAAGAAAAGCACATCGAACCGTCATGACATTAGGAAAATAGTCATTTCATGTATTTACATATTATCTAAGTTTCTTAAAATGACCCATTTTTGGTAGTCGATGCCTTGTTTATAAGAAACTCAATCGATCTCCTTTAGGTCAATGCACGATCAATTGTATTAAATACCAGTTTTGAGCATGCCTCAGTCAGTTATATATTCAATGAAGAATTTTATAATATTTTGATAGCAATTTTGTCTATATGAGGTCAGATCATGTATATCTTTATCAGATAGTGCCTAAATTTACTTAAAATAAGGTCACAACCAAGCTGTCGTGTCTCAAGGGTGACCGTTTTCCTGGGCTATAGAATATCGTTAGAACAAACTAACTAGGTAAGAATTATACATCTACATTTTTACTAATCTCAAAAATTATTTAAAGTATTATTATTTTATTATTTTCTAGAAGGTGTAGGTTTAGAAACGTGTTTCAAAATAGTACTTATGTAAACGATCCTTTTCTTCCATTATTACTTTTGTAAAGTATAGCAAAAAGTAAAATCACAAAAAATACTGAACTTAGAGGTAAATCAATTCGGAAAGTCCATAATCACATGGCAAAATCAAACAACAAATCGCATTAAAAACGAATGGACAAGAACTGTCATATGACTTGGTACAGGCATTTTCAAATGTAGAAAATGGTGGAACATATAAGGAACCCCATTTCTAATCGAAAAAAGGGTCAATAAAAATTGACGAAATCAAACGCCCACACAAGTGAAAAACAACAGCCGAATTCCTGAAAACATAAAAAGAATAAAACACAGTTTATCATTTCATAATTATCCCATTTAGAATAAAAAGTTTAAATTCAAAGTAATATTTGAAGAAGAAATAACTTTTATAAACATCTTGTGTTTTATGTATATATTCTCTCTCTCTATCTGCGTGTGTTTGATTGCGTATGTGTTTGTGTGTGGGTGTTAGAGTGTGGATATTCTCAATTAATTAAAACGATGGACCAAACTGTTGCTGTTTTATCAATTACGATCCAGCAGATCCCTTTAGTCTTGTCTGTGATTTGAAATCATAGGGTTTAATATTAAAAACTATTGAAAATTGATATGTTCTTGTAGGTAACCAATCATGAGGTCATTAATAATTTTTCTTCTATCAACACCTTTCGTGCTGAGTATCCTACAGTTTCGAGAAAGAGGATACGTCAGACTCCCATACAATACTGCCGGAACATTTGGATTTGGGAGAAATGGAGCTACAAAAGCCAGGTATCATGCTCCAACTAGAATGTTATATGTTATTGGTAAGTATGGATGGAGAGGAGAAACCTTTCTTTTTGTTATTTTGATTCACACCATACATCAACACATGTTAAAAAGAGAGAAAGGAAACCATGTGTGCGTTCAAAAACACATTTCAGATTAAAGCAGAGGAAAACATGGGCAAAATTACAAAACATGTCAAATTGAGTAAGGTCAGAGGAAGATCTGAACTACCTAACATTACATGTATATCTAAATTGGACCGCATTATAGATTACAGTTACACTATTTAAATTTCTGATTTAATACATACGGATGATATCAGCGTACATTATTATGATTATCTGTGATACGTCCATCAATATATGTCGCTGAGAAACAGCAGATATTATTACTTTTAGTTTGGTAAACAAATTAGGAATTTTTGTTTTTTTTTTTTTAATATTAGAATTATTGAATTAAAAGCAAACAAACAGTGTTTAAACACCACAGACGCAAAATATATATAAAGATATGACAACATTGATATGTACTTTTCACAGGAACTGGTACAAATTTGATGCACATAATTGAGCTTACAGATCCGGACACACCAGCCATACGTTATACACATGAATTTAATAGTGCTGGAGATGGTGAAATTACAGATGTCCAAGTTTGCTCAGACACGATAGCTGTTTCAATTGCCAGTAACAATAAGGTGTCTATTGGACATGTAGAGCTATTTTTACCATTCACTAAAAATGATAATACCTTAACTATGCTTGGTCGTCTAGCAGGTAGGTTTGACCTAAAAAAAATTAAGTAAGTTATACCATTATAAACTACAGCAGTCAAGACTGTAAACATGTCATTTCAAAAAAGGAATGAGGTATTTGCATGACTTAAACTTTCTGAAGCTTTCATAGCTAAATGAATGTGGTATATATATAATCCAGAATCTTTAAAGGATAAATTATCAACCAACCATCAAACTTGATGACTGTTCCAAATGCAGAACAAATCACCTAATATATCGGAATAACGAAAAATATTAATCCGTTACAGATAGAAAATAGAAATGTTGTATTATATATGTAATGAATATTTTCCGCTAATTTTATTGATTTTGTTTTTGCTCTATAGCTGGTTCATACCCAAAAGATATGGCTTTCAACAACGATTGTTCACGTTTGGTGGTTGTGAACGAAGGAAAACTTGGACTTCTAAATGGTGTTGTAAATGATCCACAGGGTTCAATGACCATTATTGTAAGAAATGACCAAGGTTTTCCACCAGAGGTTAACGTCAATTTCCAAAGTTTTGATAACAGGTAATGTACAGTTTTGAGAATGAAAAAGTATGAACATAATGGCATTAATAATGGAACGTTTTTGAGAAAGCGATTGAAGATACCAAATAAAGTGTCAAAAGTTACAAATCGAACAGAAACCAGGGAATTTCATAACAATCAAGCAAAAACGATAAAAAGACAAACAACAGTCTACAAATCACTACAAAGAAAAATGGAAACTTTGCAACACGAACCCCATCAAGCGCTTATTAAGAAACTGGAAACTTTTCAACGTCGTACTTTATAAAGAACAGCAATGCATATGCATAACCAAAACGCGGTCAACATGAATTTAAATGGTTATTATATGTTGGTTTATATGAGGCAAAGTCCTAGGTTATCAACATTTTTGTCTTGTGCACGTTTCAGTAAATGTGTCAGTATCGGGAATAATTTCGTATTTACAGGAATTTTTTTTTTTTTTTTTTTTTGCATTTTCGTTGACTGCGCCATGTTTGTGCATGTTATAGCAACTAATGATTTTAATAATTCAAACAATGTTTTATTCTATTATTTTTGTTTTTGAATATATTTATATTTAAACGTCTTTAAAAAGGACAAATACACTCTACTTAAATGTCCTATTTATCATCTACATTGATTGCAGAGTTCTTGAATATGTTTCAAAGGGTGTACGATACGTATTCAGAGGAGACAGCACTGCTAGTCCTCCTATTGAGGGGTCGTTTTCTAAAGATTTAGAGCCAGAATCTGTTGTTATTGATGACGTTGGTCGATATGCTTACATATCATTACAAGTAAGTGTTTACGCATAACAGTTCAAAAAAATGTGTTATAGTAATTATCATACACCGGTATAACAGATCAGTTTTTACCTTCCGGATAGACCTTTAAATCATTTGTTTTTTTCCTTTAACTGTTTAAGTTCATTTAAAAACCAATGCAACAATGAAATAATCTCGTTCATTTGCTGGATGATTGTATCGTTAACGGAACAGGATCGACCGGTCTATATATCTTACTTAGTGATGAAAAAAAAAATTCTTCACTCCAAGAAAAATTCAAAACGGAATTTCCCTAATCAAATGGCAAAATCAAAAGTTCAAACACATCAAACGAATGGACAACAACTGTCAAATTCCTGATTTTGTACAGGCATTTTCTTATTTTCTTATTACACTGATGCTAACAACTAATACACCAAATAATATTAAAATGTTGAACTTTTTGATCGACAGCATATTTGTTGAGTTTGGTGGATTTTTATTTCAACAGAAGTAGGGTTTCAATTGGGTTCTAAAACCTCATCTAAGATTCCAGACTTAATATTTGGCATCTTGCAAAGTTCTACTTTCATATAAACTGCTGATGTCCAGCTGTCACTCAATTATCGACATAGCAATGTGTGCTTACATGTACATTATATATCCCATTGAAGTTAAGATTAAGAGTACATCCATAACCAGGAAGCTTTCTTCATATCTTGAAACGTTTCCTCGATACTGACACAAAGTAACGACTTTAATCCAAATTCTATGACATACATGATGATTTTAACATGTTCACATTTCTCAGTAGTAACTACCCGGCTTATCATATGAAGTTTATATATCTCAATTAATACGTTTAGCTCGTGTATGTTCACACCGTACATACTGCATCAATCGGAGTGTGGTGCTCCTTACACAATAATGCTCCAACAGTGTTATGAGGAAGAACTTCTGAAATCGACACTACATGTATGCATTTTCGGTCACCATTTTGAATTGGTTGACCAATACATAGTGTCAGTCTTCCGACTGTGAAAGTTTGGCTGAGTTTGCATTCGCATGATGGGAATACATGCATAGCTGAAGGAACTTAATAAAGATGTTGTCCTATCCAATTCCACTTCGTTTTTAGTACATGTGCATGCAATTTCCTAAATTTTGGTTTTTAACCTTGATTTTGTCTTCTCTATTGATTTAGGATATTTTTTCATCGGTAAACTACTGCTGTCTTAATATTTAAACACAGTGGATATGTCGATGTAACAGTTTAATTCCCAGAACTTCATTCCTGCAATGCTTTGTGATTGATGAGATATGTGGCTTGTTTATATGGTTAGAAATTCACAATGTAACATCCTAACAAACTCAATCCAAATGTAATATACATGTACTTGTACATGTCTATAAATAAACCTTATACTAACGGTGCCTGTATTGTTTATCGTCAAGTGGCTATAGCTTATCTATCTTTCGTGCCCTTTCTGGACGAGTTTGTGTAGGTTGACAAGGATTTTGGTGGGGAAATATAATTTCCATGAAAAGGATACATTGTATTTTTCAGAAAAACCTGTAAATTTACCTTTAACGTTATTTCGTAATATTAATCATACATTTTGATTGCAGGAAAACAATGCCATTCTTAAGTTTGACTTGACAAATAACCAGTTCATAGATATTTATCCCCTCGGTGTCAAAAACTGGACTAGTTTCGATATGGATGCTAGCGACAGAGATGGAGGTGAATTTGTGTTTTTTTTCTATTTTTGTCGCTTATGTCAATGACCTTTACCATTCAAATATATAATAAATATGTTCTAATAAACGCACATATAAGTTAAGATAAGATACAGATACAAATCGAATTAAATGAATGCACGGTAAACGTCAATGCTATGGATCAGTGACTAATTATAACAAAAATAAATCCCCTAAAAAAATAATTAGAAGTCAACATTTTATTTTGAATACACAAATAAATATAAAATAATTATATTAAAAAAATCATCAAGATTGATACATTGTACATATGTTTTAATTCCATTTTAATGAATAATTAAGCAATATGCCATTAGTGAAAAAAAAGTGTACTAATATAGTTGTATTCTAATATTTTCAGGGCCAAATATGAAACGTCATCACATATATTCTTTTTATCAACCACGTGATCTTAAATACGGTGTTATCAATGGCCAGGGATACCTACTTACTGCTAATACCGGTGCTATGAAACAGTGGACCTTGGCGAATGACGGATACGAATTTTCAGATGGAATGAGGGCACGTGCTTTAAGAAATTGTAGGTTTCCCTATCTTTAAGTCATTTATTGAAATTACTTGACATTTGAATAAAAATGAATGTGGGATATCCACCAATGTGAGAGTAATCAATTGCAACGACTCAGGAAAATAAAAAGACATCAAGACGCCTTCAACGATGAAAATGTTTATATCACTGTTTAGACAACGAACTAGTTATCATAGAAGTTAGTGATGAATTACTAGGTTCTTTCTACTTAACCGTCCCTTTTACTTATAAGTATCCGGAGAATTGAAATACCAAAAATCCCTCTTACAAATTAGCATTAGTTAACAGGTATCTGAACCGCACTCTAAACTGACTCATATTCGAACTTCGTGTAACATTGTAATATTTTGTTCTGGTAATTTTTCATAAATAAATACTGTTTAAACTAAAACTGGTAGGATGAACAGATATTTGAGAACGAAGAGTATTCTTTATTGAGACACCTGCCCGGCGGTTTACTCGTGGAAATATGATCAATAATCAGAATGATAGCTTTGTAATGGTAAAACAAAATTACGTCACTCACAAGAAAGAAAACAGAATTAAAAGTCAAAACTTCAAGTTGGACCATGATGATCATAATTGAATGGACAACAACTGATAAGTGGTTTGTAGACTAGGTGCGCGTCTGGCGTACAGTTTTAAATTTTGTATCTATGATGAGTTGATTGTAGAGCTGCAATTTCTCTTGCACATTTAATTAAAATATCTTATTTGATTTTAGCTGGAAACATAGATGAAGCTTTAGTTGGAGCTGATGTCTTAGCAAAGATTAATAATGATGCCGATTTAGGTAGGGATACTTTCTTTTCCTGAAATAAATTATATTAAATTACGTTAGAATTTTGCAAAAACATTTCGGAACTTTGGGTCCTAAAAGCTTTTCAGCTTTATACTTTTTTTGGATTTTTAACTTCTCCTTTTAGAGCGAACAAATCTTAATCCTGAGGTTTTTATACCATGAAATAATAGTAAATAACTTTTTTTGTTAATTTTCTATTGTTACCTCTTCTGACATCGGACTCTGACTTCTCTTGATCTGAATTTTACTGTGCGTATTGTTATGCGTTTACTTTCCTTCATTGGCTAGAGGTATAGGGGGAGGGTTGAGATCTCAAAAAACCATGTTTAACCACGCCGCATTTTTGCGCCTGTCCAAAGTCAGGAGCCTCTGGCCTTAGTTAGTCTCGCATGATTTTTAATTTTAGTTTATTGTGTATAAGTTGGAGTGTAGTATGACGTCCATTATCACTGAACTAGTATATATATTTGTTTAGGGGCCAGCTGAATGACGCCTCCGGGTGCAGGAGTTTCTCGCTGCATCGAAGACCTATTTGTGACCTTCTGCTGTTGTCTTTTCTATGATCGGGTTTTTGTCTCTTTGACACATTCCCCATTTCCATTCTCAATTTTATTAATTCGTTATGATAAAATTCATGCGGTTTCATCTTTTTTTATACCATGTTTGAATTGGGTAATTAAACATTTTATAAATATTTGTTTGATTGGTAACTGAAATTAAATATTGATAAATTAAAGATAAAAAATGATCGGATTTAGAGGCAAAAAGAAATGTTGACAATTCGCAATCACAGATCCTATTTTACCAGTATGAAACAGATGATATTTATTAAAAGTGAACAAAAACAAATGAGAGAAGAAAACTACAAATTCATGTTTTCTCAATTTCTTTCTACAGGACGTTTACACATTGGTACTGACGATGGTCTGAACAACAACCAACAACTAATACAATATCCTCACTCTTTTGGTGGTCGTAGTGTTGCCATGTGGAATTCTGTAACATTCCAGCGGGTATACGATACTGGAGATGATTTAGAGAGAGAAGCTATGAACAAATATCCAATCACCTTCAATGGGGAGACTAACAATGTAAACTTATCCCCATCAGGAGAAATGGATCTCAGATCAGATGACTATGTAAATATAACTAAACTGCATTGGTTTTTATCCGATCTGTTATTAAAACATGGTAATAGCCCTTCTCCATTTTTTTGTATAATCACAAAGCTATCATCATGAAAGAAATATGTGAATGGTATATCTAATTTGAGAATAAAGGAATTTATCCGGTGATGTAAATGGGTTTTGTTTTTAAACGAGCGCCTATTTTTGTAAACAAAATGCAACTTTTTTTTTGTGCAACTATTTTCACACTAGAAAGTACTGAAGGCACATCTTTACTATTAACTATAGCGAGTATGTATTGTCCAGAAAATACTTTTTTGATACTTACTAGGTTAGTGCCCTCCAATCGAGTGTTGCGTTCTTTACTTTTTTAAAGGTCAGACTTAAACAAGTTTTTGCTGAACTATAATGGAAAGACTATAATTCTGCAGAAAAAGAGAATGTGCCATTAATAAAAAAATCACTTTGCAAATTAAATATAATTATGTTTGACAACGATTTGTTATGAACCGAATAACAAGATCCTTAGTACGTACTGTAACACAAGTTCTAATGTCAGCCATCATTGTTGTTCACTTAAATATTTTCTGAATGTAGTCTGAGATATTCGCAAGATTTCAAAGTACGAGAAAATACTTTTTGTTATTATTTGTCCTGAATTTCTTTCAAAAATAACTTTTTTTCCAGGGTGTTGAACCAACAGCTCTCGATATCGGTTCATTTAATGGCGCCCCAGTAATGGTAACAGCATCACGATCTGGATTTATATATGTGTACAACGTTGTGGGTACAGCTTTGTCATTCCAGTCAGTACATCGTAGAGGAGGTACCAGTCAAACATGGAACAATCTATACAACAGTAACCAAGCTGGTGATGCTTTAATTACTGATGTTGGGTATGTAATTAATGCTTTTATTAAGGTTTTCCTGTTTTGATGGTTCATTTCTACACCATTTTTTTTGGGGGGGGGGGGGGGTTCTTCATAGTTTAATATTCGGTGTGAGCCAAGGCTTCGTGTTAAAGGCAGTACTTTGACAAATAAGGGTTTACTTTTTACTAATGGTGACTTGGATGGAAAGTTATCTCATTGGCACTCATACCACATCTTCTTATATTTAAGAGTTGGTTCTACGTTATTTCATTTTATTCTTTTAAATATAATTTGTGTTAATGAACAGTTGAACGGCAAACGATTTAATGGCGTCTAAGTTCAAGACATTGGTCACGTGATAAAAGGTCAGAGTTTACCGTTTTTTTTGTGAACGTGCACACCTCGTGGTTTTTTACCTCGTATAGTCTTATTGCAACTCGTACTTATTAAACATTGTAGGATCCAAATCTTGAATGAATAAGCTTTATTATTATGTATACATATTTATAAAAAGTGTTACAAAAGTATGCTAAAACAACGATGGAAGTTGAAATATTTTTTGGAAAATTTACGTAGGTCAACTGAAAATCCCAAATCATTTCTTAAATAGGTTTGGTAACGTATGGAGGGGTATAAAATATGAAGTAAAACCATTTTCTGCATCTCATTTATGAATTATAGATCATAAAATCCCCGGATACGAAATTGTGTCAGATTATTCGTGGCGAAGCGGAGACCAAAGGGAGATAACTAGGTCCACGCAACGTACAGGGAAGTGAAGTGCAAGTTCAATAAAACTGTGTAAAATTTGATGCATGATTACAGTTCAGTTAAAAATATGTCGGGGTTTCTTTAAATCTTTAGTAAATAATAAATATCAAGTTAAATTTAATAAATTTTGATTACACAAAAATAGATCATGGATATGAAATGATTGAATATTGCATTTGTTCATAAAAACTTCCAAAATTTATAAATCTTATAAGACAGAGAGGAACTTCCCTAAACTCCAGACAATTAGATTTAAAATTTTCAAACATAAAAATAATATATTCATTAAATTTAATTGTTAAGAGGGGAGAATTAACAATTATGCTAGAGATTCTGTGGTTGAATGCTGCCTTTTAAATTATTTCTAGACAGTATGAAAATAGTAAACAATCAGGGTTTTTTAAATGACTTGCAAAGAAAAGGTTACATTCATGACATGATAGGCTTTTTTCTAAGGTAACAATTTCAATAAAGAAAAAATCTGATGAAAACAACAGCCTTAAAATGAATAGTTGTTGAATTTTTGCCAACAATGAATAAATGATTTCAAACCAAAAAGTCAGACTGAAAGTATGTATTTCACTTAAAATAAAATAAAAAATATAGAAATAAACACGCCCACCGGTTTTATTGGTGGATACACTGCAGTACCCTTGCAGCGCCCTCTAGCGATCCAACAATAGAAAGGATTTATATCCAATTTCGGTTGTTGATTCATCAGCAGAACTCGTGTTATAATTAGAAAAGAACTTTTTTTTTAATTTTATCCAATCTATGTACTTTACAAATTGAAAATGTAGACAGTTGGTAAATATTGATATCTAAGCAATAAAACATTATTTGATGTGAACAGAAATATAAACATTCTTATTATATTATCTTTCTAGATTAGAAACTATATCAGATGTACAAGTTCTACTGCTGGCTTTAAATTAAGAGACATTCAAACATCCAAAAGCCAGAAATGGATTTAAAAAATGCAAAATAAAGTAAAAATAAAAATGAAGAAAAATCTGAAATGCAATATGGTATTAACAATTCACATTAATGGCAAAAGGAGTTAGTGATATTTTTTTCTGAAATTAAAATATTCAAAAGTTCTAAAAAGTTCAAGCAAAAGCAGAGATTGCTTTTAATTTATAATTCAATTATGAATATAAAAAAAAAGGGTCTGTGAAAAGTTTATCCTATGTGTTTTTCTGCTTTTGGGAAATTAAATAATTAAATAAAAATTAAATGTTATTGCATTATAATTAAATAAATGGTACAAATATAAATGAACTGTACCATGTGTACTGCAATTTTAAATTTAAACCAAATTATGTTGTTATTTAATACTGTTTTTAAAGGAAAATAAAATAATAAAAACAAAGCAAAGCAGTAAATCATAAAAAGAAATAAAAGTTAGCTGAACTAACAAATAAGTAAAAAATAAACTGATAAATATTTGTTTTTCTTACACCTCTCCAGCATCCTCGCAGTATACATGAAATGAAATATGTTTCAATAAATTAATAAGAAAAAAAGATGAAGAAAAAAAGGGAGCAACTTGTACATGTACATGTATTTGATGTGCAACAAAATATACAGCCAGTCATTAACCACAATAAATAAATCTTGTCACAACAGGGGATATTATCAACAAATGATTACTCAGTCACTTACCAATGACTTCACTTAACCCTTTCCTCCATAATGATGCTTTTTGACGCAACCACCTTTACTCCATAATGACGCCTTTTTAATGCCTAATTTGAAACATCTTACCTAGGACAAATCTATCAGAATTAATAAAATTTGTTCTAATATAAAAAGTATATCATGAATATATGACTAGAATTTCATTGATGGAATATGTGTTTTCACACTGTATAAATTTACTACTTTAAATCTTATAAACCTAATAAATCTTTTTAATTTTAAAAATCCTATGCAAATCAAATTATTTTAAAAAAAAATCCGTAGAGGAAAGGGTAAACTTATGTGATATTTATTTTCTAATATAATTGCATGCAAAAGCAATTCTGTATGTTAATAGAAAAGAACTGTTACAAAATTAGTATGCAGCAAGAATAACACTTTGCTATATAATTTGCATGCACATTAAAATAAGCAACTATTCTGTTAAAGAGTAATAGGAATAGAGCATAAGCAATACTATGTTGTGTGGTTTAATGGCAACAAAAACAAAAACAAAATAAACAAGTTCTATAATATTAAATCTACAGGTAAGAGGAAAACTACAAGAATTCTATGTTATATTGCTTCAGCCAAGGAAAAACTAATACTAATCTACACTATATTAGATACTAAGCTACACTATATTAGATTATCTAAGCTACACTATATAAGTTACTAATCTAACACTATATTAGATACTAAGCTACACTATATTAGATATACCCTGTATTCATCAGGATACAATTAGAAAGCACATTCACCTCAAAAGAAAACTTAAATGGGACTTACTAAATATTATAACCTGAAAATGTGTCAATGTTATATATTAAAATCAGTTACATGTTTGACATATAATGGATATGGATTACTTTTACAAATTATGACTTGAATTGAGAGTTGTCTTATTGGCAATCATACCACATCTTCTTATATCTTTTTTATGTGTAATGACCATGCATGACTATGTTTTTTAACTTGTTTTTGTGCTTGGTACCAATCAGGCAATCTGTAAAGTTCACCAAATCAAAACTCTCCAGGTGTTGAGGGTTAACAATCATTTTACTTGCCATACTTTTTATGTAAAATTGAGAAAGGAAATGATGAATGTGTCAAAGCGACAACAACCCGATTATAGAGCAGACAACAGCCAAAGGCCACCAATGGGTCTTCAATGTAGTGAGAAACTTGCGCACCCGGAGGCGGTCTTCAGCTGGCCCCTTAAAAAATATGTATACTAGTACAGTGATAATGGACTAAACTATGAATTATACACAAGAAATTAAAGTTAAAAATCATACAAGACTAACAAAGTGTGTCTGTTCCAAGTAAGAACATGGGAGATTGTTTGAATTCGTAAATAAATTGATGTTTATTGTTTTGCATGCCAAACTGGCAGTATGGGTTTCACTGTGAAGGTGACCTTTAGTTGCTTACATTGTACATTCACATCATTTAAACATTGGTCTAAAGTCTTAATCAGATTCACAATCATACCACTTGTCCTTATTTAAATAAACTATTTCTCCATCTTTACTCATTCATTTTAGCTAATTTAAAACCATGTACATTGCATGTTGGACTGACTGAAGTGGCTTGTAAAGACTACCAATTAACAGAACATAAGCTGTTGACGTATCTACAGAAATGTCTCGCCTATTCTTTTTATACTAACATACAAATTTTAAAATTTAAATATAGTATTCAACAAAGTAATATTCAAAGATCCAAATATCAATGACCAATTTTTACCATTTAAAACCAGATATTATCATGACCTTAAAAACATAAATTCAGCAAATGTTGACAAGAAAACAGACCAGGAATGTGTGAAAAAGGCCAAAATATCTTCACCAAAAAATTGAATGTGCTGGGAACCTGCAAACAATATTATTGACTTCCACACAATCTTAAAATTTTAACAAAACTATAATCATGTGGAGCAGGATCTGCTTAAATATCCTCCCAGAGCAACGGAGATCACCATAATTTTTTTGGTGGAGTTTATGTGGGTTCATAGTGTATTGTTTTCTATGTTGGACTTTGTATGCCTTTAGGTCCTTTACTTTTTATCAAGATTCCTCAGTTTATCTTTGACTTACAATGCAAGGACTAATAGGTTCTAATGTTCCTCTAGTTTCTTTTGTCCCTTTTTTCCAAAATGAACAGACCACAACTCAGAAAAAAAGTAAAAAAATAAGATCCATATAAAATAAATGGGGTATAGCACTATCATTTAATGACATTACCCAAAATTTAACAGGAGACCTTATCAACTTTAACAACTTAACTGACCTTATCGCAAACTTGTTTACCCTGCCGGAAACAGCATGCCTTTGTATCGCCTTGAAAACCAACTTCAAAGTGATAAAAATAACCAAATATGATTTCATTTCCACTTCTCTGATACATAAATTAAAGAATTGAAAATAAAATCATCATTAAGTTACTGTTCATTCATCAAAAGGGATATTGGAATGGCAGTTTTAGTTAAGAATTAATGTAAAATAATGATTTCATATATCTGCAATATTTTTAACACTCAATCTTCAAATATAATACAATAACTATTAATCTACAACCCCCTCCATAGTCATAAGATAACAATGTTTTATCAAATGAGCATAATACAGTCTTTGCAATAAGGAGGAAAACATTGTACTTTTGATAAAATGATTGGAATTAAGGAGTACAATTACAATTAGCAAATCTCTTAAAAATAAGTTATTTACTGGAATTGTCTTTCCTTTAGCAAAATCATTAGTAACACTTTTTGAATGAGCAAAAAAATTTAAGCAAAAGAACTTTCCTAAACATTAATAAAACTATGAAAGACCAATATGAATTTTTAAAATTGTGCTTGAATTTTATTAACATCTGAAAATCCACTAAAATGGTCAATTTTTATTCCTAAATAAAGAACATTAAGAGTTTGATCTTCCAATATATATTTACCTTAAATTGGTACAGAAAAACTTAAAGGACATACTATACAGTTTTAACTCGCACTGATATTTTGATGAAAGTTTGATTAAGATCTTTTACCCCTTCAGTCAATTTAAATTTGAAATGAAAAAAATGATGCACAAATTTTTGGATAGAATTTCTGTTTTTTTTTCCACATTTCTAACCTTTGCTAACATATCAACACTTTTTGTTTTAAAAATATAATAACAAATTAATATAAAATAAATTTGAAAGTCTTCTTTGCTCAAGTTTAAAAAAAATCTTTTCCAAATGTTGCCAAATTAGTTTGTTAGCGATTAATTACAGTGAACATTACCACATCTGTAACTGTTTCGTATGCCCTAAAATTATTGAGATTACACACAATAAAAGTTAATGATGGACTTAGTAATACCATAACGCAGAATATTTCAGCTTCAACGAAATTCAAATGTTTTACCAACAACATGAAAAGCATTGTAGACAATGATCTACCACTCTCCATGAAGTTGTACATTTTATTTAATAACTGATTATTGTTTGCTTTACGTCCAGTTGCAAATATTTTATGCATGTTCAGGACGATACCTTTTATTTCACTACATTTAATAACAACAAAGTTCCATCTATTCCATATATTTCTTCAAATGTTCGTCAGTCATAAGTTTCAAATAACCCATAAATAGCTAATAATTATTAAATAAAAATAAAATGAAATTTTTTTAAACTGTTCCCAACGACATGAAAAACTTTGTAGACAATGATCTACCACCCTCCATGAAGATGTATGGCAGTTTAACGAGATTTACTTTTAAATAGTAAAAAATTTACTAATAATTTTTCTTTTGTATTAGCCAACCCATATTTCATGTATTTCTCAAGTAACTTTAAAACAGAATTAAAATCATTTAAACAAATATTTTAAAAATAATAAAGAAAATTAGATAACTTAATAACTTAATTTATATAATTAAAAAAATAACCTCAAATTGAGGGATGTCTTTCTTTTGATTTGTTGGATTTTATGAAAAGGGAAATGACCTTTACCTACTATAATTTGAAAGGGGTTTTAAAAATGAATTAACATTAAATCATTTAAAGATGACCTAAAATTTTTGCAAGGATAAGGTGTTAAGATACGGACACTAAAGTTAAATTTTCCCTGTAAAATGATTTATTTTTTACTTTTATTATAAATATTTCATTATTCAATAGTTATTTGAAATCAGAATTTTGTAGAAGGAGCTAAAATTAATTGAAATATTGAACAATTGCATGTTTTTTGTAATTTACACTTCATCAACAAGGCATTTCATCACAAAGCTGCAGAGCTGTAAATCATTACATACACCAAATATAGTTAAACAGAATCTAATAAACTTACAAATCAGTGAAAAATTATCATTGACCAATAAACAAGGAAAAAAGTCATGAAACCTGCCAGACATATACATGTATTCCTTCCTCATTTAATGCCCCAAATGTAATATACAAAAAAGAAACAAAAACAAAACATTGAACCCTACAAGTTTAAAGTCACATTGGGATGAAACATGCCAAACAAAACTTACACCTTACAATCATTCAATACACCAAATAAAGTAGCCCTTATCATTCAATACACCAAATATAGTAGCCCTAATCATTCATTACACCAAATCTAGTAGCCCTTATCATTCAATACACCAAATATAGTAGCAATAATCATTCAGTACACCAAATATAGTAGCCCTAATCATTCAATATACCAAATATAGTAACCATAACCATTCATTACACCGAATAAAGTAGCCCTTACCATTCAATACACCAAATATAGTAGCCATAATCAATCAGTATACCAAATTTAGTAGCCCTTATCATTCAATATACCAAATATAGTAACCATAATCATTTAGTACACCAAATATAGTAGCCCTTATCATTCAATATACCAAATATAGACATGTACATATTAAAAGGAACCTATATATATATATATATATACCAATTTCTAAATATAGTTATCCTTACAAATTCAAGGAAAATAGACATATGACAGACTAAAACTTCGTAACAGAAGAACCCAGGTACTTAGTTAGGCACATGCAGACAGTAAGAAATTTTTAAAACTTGAAGGGCGATTAAACTACAATGGGTAAATACTTCCAATAGCCCTTCTGATACTAAAGTAAAAACGTTTAGTTCCATCCTCATTTAGATGAACACGATCAACCTTCTTAAAATAACGGGCTGAACTTGTTACACCACCCCTGTGGTACCAAAAAACAACATCAGGTGATGCATGCCTAACTGAATAGTGAGCATCCAACTCTCTATTCAACTTGTCTTTTTCCTCATTGTAAAAGTCAACATCTGTGTGGCGGACTTTAAGACGAGGAAAAATCTCGCACAAAACAACTTTTTGTACCTGGTATTCAGTTTGAAGCTTTGTGATGAAATGCTTCACAGACTCCATATACACCTGTGGATGATAATCTTCTTGATCAATATCATTACCACCTATCTGTAGAATCACCATTTCTGGTCGAAAACTACGGAGTTTGCCATTCAGTCTCCTTGACTCATCTTTAATAAGGGTACTGATAACACCCCCCCGAAACCAAGACAGTGAACTTCAGCCTGATCAAGTCCAAAATCAGGTCTTAATGAAGGAATGGTATAAACATCATTTCCCAACCGAGTAACAAAACTATGTCCAACCACCAGAACATTATGTTTCTTTGGTGCTTGAACAGTAACTAAATCTAAATTACTCATAATTTTTGGAAAAAATTATAAAAAATTAACTAATATTTATGCTTACCCTGAATACACCTGAAAAGTGTATACAACAAGAAAGTTAAATAAAGGGCATTGTTTAAGTAGCAATCTAAAGTGAACACTAGAAAATGACCTAATACATTTGTACAAGAATGTATGATAATATAAAATATTAAGAGTATGTAAAAAACATTTCGTTTTAACTTTATGAACCATGAGTCCATAGTTTAGATAAGCAGATAACAGTTATTTAAAATACTAGTCTTTATACTTGCAAAATTAAATTTTAGACTTTAGGAATTCTTACATTATTAATATATAATATAATTTTAAATTTGTCACAAAAATAAATTATAAAAAAAAATAAAACAGTAACACCAGATTTTAATTTTTTTTCAAAAAGGAATAAATTTAAAGAAAATTAATGAGAAATTAAGATGATGTGAATTCTCAGATACAACAGTATAAATGGTCATTTCTAGCCTCCAATCGAAAAATAAAATAACTGAAATTAATATGATAATGTAAATTATTTTTTCCCTTCCCTTCACCCCTTGTCAATGTGTCTAAAAACTAGTCATGTTCCATCATTTACATTAATCTAAAACCATTACTTATAAGGGGGTTTTGGCCATAATTCAATAAACTCATTTTAAAGGTGGTTGCAAGTACTGGATATACAGAATGCTACAGTACTAATTGAAATTCATTAGGGTTTAGAATCCTCTTCGCACAAATTAGTGGGCTGCTGTCTCACTGGCTATATATATATACCACATAGGGATTTATCTTTGTCGGTGGAATACTGTCTCACTGGTTAATATACAAAATCATCTTATTTCTATTGATGGAGTGCTGTCTCAATGGCTATATATATACCACATAGGGATTTATCTTTGTCGGTGGAATACTGTCTCACTGGTTAATATACAAAATCATCTTACTTCTATTGATGGAGTGCTGTCTCAATGGCTATATATATACCACATAGGGATTTATCTTTGTCGGTGGAATACTGTCTCACTGGTTAATATACAAAATCATCTTATTTCTATTGATGGAGTGCTGTCTCAATGGCTATATATATACCACATAGGGATTTATCTTTGTTGGTGGAATACTGTCTCACTGGTTAATATACAAAATCATCTCATTTCTATTGATGGAGTGATGTCTCAATGGCTATAATATATATACCACATAGGGATTTATCTTTGTTGGTGGAATACTGTCTCACTGGCTATCATGGCTTTATACCAAGTTTTTTTATGTGGAATACTGTCTCTGGTTATTATATATATTAAAGATCATCGATTTTTGGTCCTTAATCTCCGTCAATTTCAAACATTGTAGTTGTTAGAAAATGAATCATTATGATAGATATTTGATTTGACATTTGTACTTAGGGGATTCTGGATTCTAGTGTATTTCAATTTTTACTGTATTATCTGTTACATACATATTGATACAATGGAACTAACAGAAACACACCATACAGCCGTTACATATCATCCATATTAAAAACACAACAGATACAACCAAACCTTGCTGCGTACTTAAATAAGGGTTGGGTGGAGTAGGGAATAGGTAAATGGAGTGGATATAGGGGATAGGTGAATGGAGTTATTAAACAAATGAATAAGAATGATAGAACAGATGGGGCTTTGCTCATTGTTGAAGGACATTCTTACACTGATAGTTGCTTAAATCCACTGCACAAGGATAGCTGTCTTGTTGGCATTCATACCTTATCTCCTATTTAATATGTATAAAATTTAGAAGTAAATAGGGTCACCAATACATGCAAGAAGTCTGTTATAATTGGAATAGTAATAGAAATAAGTTCATTTTCCCAACTTGATACATAAGATATAAGCCTTTGAATCTTTCACAATTGCAACATTATAAACACTTTTTCCAAGGAAGTCACTTCATTAGAAATTATTGAATACAGAATAGGACTAATTTTTTAAACTTGACAGAAACGTTACTGATATCAAACTGTAATGTAACTTGCAAAAAACACCTGACAGTATGCTTCATCTTTTTTTCATGGACAACATATATACTTAATTGACTCTGAATATCAGTGGTTCTCTGCAGGTTCCTGTACGAACCAGAAAAGACGGCCATAAAAATTCCTCTGTCCAAAAGTAATTAAAGTGGTGTTAAACATCAATCAATACATTCTTTAACGGACTGGAAGGCGTCAATAGACCAAATCGTGCTAGGAAAATGGACTAAACTTAAAAATGAAAGTGTTATATAAAAACAGCAGGGCATGGTTGTATTGGAAGGGTTTTTAAACAAAATGAATATCAATTGTAAGGCGAGAACAAATACTCGGCAGATTTACAGATCTGGTACTAGTTCACCTGTTAAAAATCCAAATGTATCCCAATATTGCTGAAACTCTTCTGATGGGTGAGAAGGGGCAATTTGCACTTCATCCTCACCTTCATCAGAATTTGAATCAGAATCAATATCGCTACAAGCATCTAACTCAGTATCAGAAAAACATTCTAATTCATCAAACAACTCAGGAAGTTCATTTTGACAACTAGCAATGTTCTTACAGTTCTGACACTTACAACCTGGACCACAATAACCACCAACACTAAAACCAGACTTCTTACAACTGCATCTATTAGTGGTACAGCCACTTTTGCAAGAGCAACCCTTGGTGTACCACTTAATAGTTTTCTCCACTTTATCTATGTTTACATCAGAATCCCAAACTACAGATACAGTTGTGTTTTTAATAATCCAACCAGATTTGTCTATGGGTTCTAAATGCATAGAATTGTCAAATGCTTGCTTCCAGTACTTGGCAACCCAACAACTTCTATCCCAATGAAGCTGTAAAGCATCTGAATTGGGGAGCATATTATCCTCAGATTGTATACGCTCCCACATATGCTCACGTATAATCTTAACCAATGCTGTGTGACTTTCTAATCCGTCACCCAGTTCAATAGTGTTATATAATTCACTAATAGAAGCAGATGGCCGAAAAGCAGGTCTATGTTTAGCAAAATATACTGATGCTACCAATCTATAAAATGAACATAGCCCTGTTTCATCGTGTGTGGAAAGGTTCAAATCACCTGCAATAAACTGTGCATTCTGGTAAAAGCCATCTAAAAATGCTTTCTTACCACAACCATGGAAGAATGACACAAAATCACACCCACTGCAAATATATAACATCTGAATGCACGATTCAATATGATGTATACCTTGCAGTGAGAGGTCATGAGAAAGAAGTGAAATGAAGCTCATCATGTCTATAAAAGTCTTCTCATAGGGAGTCTCTTTAGTCTGTACAAAAACAGACTTCTTTAGAGACTTGACAATAGGGAGACCAATGAAAAAGGTGTCTGTATCTGGACTATAAATAACTACTCGACTGGCAGCTGCCTGAGACGCATGTAACCAAACCCGTGTATCACCTTCTTCATGATTCCCAGACAGCTGTGCAAACTCTACAATGCCAACGTGAAGACAAGAGATTCCAAGTGCTTTGTCATGGTTGTCGTCATCAAAACCACCAGCTGTAATGACAGTACACGAACCTTCTATGAAAAATGGCGATGCTAGTCTTAAAAGTTCATAGGACAAAAAATTCACCAAGTTTCTCTTGTTTTCACGGTTGGCTAGAAAAGACCTCCAACTGGAAGGCAGCGAAAGACCTGTATGTATTACTGAACTCAACACAGTAGGATCAGACGTCTGAACACTACTATCTCTTCGTGACCTCTCCACATCCTTCGGACTACAACCATGCCTGTTTGGGTGATCAAACACAACATGGATTTCTGAAGCAGAAAACTGCTTATATGACCTAACAATCCACCTGTCAAATATAAACTTAGCGTAATCTCCAAAGTTCTTATGCTGAGGGGCTGGGTTGGAGTTAATCATAAACATGCCTTCCAGTATAACTGCAGTAAGTCCTGCCTCTGTGGGTAAAGCAGAAAGGAATGCATCAGGATAGCGTGACCTAAAATGATGAAGGGACAATGACTTCTGACCTTTCATGGGAATGCCTTCCGCATCACAAATAGCTCTAGGCAAAGCCAAAAACTGATCCAGATCAGAAACTGGTTCTGAGGAGAGTTTTGAAAAAGCTATTTGCTTGCGTAAACAAGAGATCACAGTCTTGTTATCCTTGATCTCCTTCTTCTGCTTATGAACAGTGACCTTAGGAGAAGAAAAGGTTTTAAGGTTTCGCCTTTTCCTGTGTGGCTGCTTAACTGAAATATCTGGGACCCTGATCAAGAAACACTGAATATAATTATTCATGTCCTCACTACCATAATACCTGTACCTCAAAAGGGAATCTGCCTGGTCACTAGAAGCCGTGGTGTGTGTAAATATGTGATGAAGACCACCTACCAAATCGTCAACAAATAGTGAGGAAACCTTCAAATTTTCCACATATTGGAAAATCGTCTGCTCTTCACTATGAATGTAAGACTTAGACAATTCTTTGCGTTTACCTGACTGACCACTTTCAATATCTAACTGCACCTTCAGATTATGCAATGATTCAGCTCTGTAAGGCAGATAATATGTCATGGCAGTCAATGAAGGCAAACTGAAGGTGTTTATTGCCTTTTTGGTCTTTAGGTTGATCTCCATCTCATGAGCTTCATCAAGAGCCACTGAAAAAAAATTATCCCCAGACAAAGACACTACAAAGCAACCAGCCTTAAAATGGTGTATGACATCAACAGGGAATGTAAGTAGGTCAGCAAAGTGATAAGGAATCATACGCATGTAATTATGCCTGTCGAAAGCAGTGAAAAGGCAAGCCAAGTTCTTCAGCGAGGCATTTCGTAAATCCCAATTTTGTTCCCTAATGGCAAGGTATAGACCAAGGTATGCCATAAAGTCTACATGAATAAAAGTATCCCAAAAACGAAATGTCTCGCTTTTTTCACTTGATAGCTTACGCCATTCATCAAATTCGACTTGTACACCTTGCAACATCATAGAAAATCTATCCTTCTGTTCCAAAACAGAAGACCAAACCTTGAAATCTTGAATATCACCTTCAAGATTCCCATTACAGTCTCTACCGACTGTAATGTCAGCACTTTCCAAAATGACAGAAATGATTTTCTGAAAATCATTATCAAAACAAGCAACACCCGGTGACCTGTGTGACCTCATGAAAGACTCTACCTGATATCGGAACATGGCTTCCCAAACATGTGATAAAAACCGATGGGTCATGGGAAATCTAGTGCACTCTGTCAACACCTTCAGAGTGGCCCCGTGATGAAACTTCACAGCTAGTTCTTTTAGACCGGCATCATAGTAAATTTTCATAAACACTGGTAGCAGGTTTTTCAGAATATGCCAATCTCCAGGGTATGGCAAAACCCAATCTAGTGCATTACCATATTCAGATTTCAGCTTAATAAGAATATCGTAAGACTTGCCATCACCAACTACAACTAAATAGTTGATCTTAGTTCCAACCTGGAACTTACCATACAAAATATTGAGTGTCAACTCAACCGTAGCTTTGGAGTCGGCGGTTTCATCCAAAACTGCAATTGAGTGAAACTCAGAAACCTCTGTCTGGCTGCAGTCATATGCTAAATAAGCCTTAAGTCCGGGAACTACAATATGATTTGTTTTCAACACTGATTTAGAGAAACAGTACGCAGACAAATCTGACACGTGTTTATCCCACGCAACTTTCTCTACCTCAGATATGGAAAAATCATCTAAAGATAACCGAGTAAACCTATTTACTTTAATGTTTGAAGGTTCACCAATGTTGTCTCCAGGTTCCCTTAAGGCCTTAATCAAATCAGATGGAATACTCCTAGATACTGATTTTACACATGTATCCGAAGCACTCTGATCTGGATCATCAGACTCAGATGGCTTTGGAACATACGTAAAATCATGCTTAACACTCGGCTTAGGTGTAACTGCTTGAATAGTCGTGCCATGAAAACCTGATTTGTTTGCTCCTGTCCCAACTATAGCATACTTTTGGTTTTTATCCAAATTGTCAAAAGATGCAACAGTGAAACTGTCTGAACTTAACAAATTAGGTTCTTTATCAAGCTGAATGCACCTACTACTAATAAAACGCCTCAACGACTCTTTCGAAACAGTTGCACCTAGCCGATTGCTAATTGCTAAAAGTTCTGTAGAAGAACCACTGTATTTGTCCAAGACATCACTTAGAAGCAAATGAAGGGGTTGACCACATTTAGAACTTTGAGCATTAAAAATGCAGCTAGCAATAAAAAGCCTAGGAAATAACCTCAAACATGAATCATCTATACCTAAATAGCTGTTTTCCCATGAATTAAACACATCTCTGCGCAATTCTTTCTCCTCAATTTCATTTGCAGTAAGTCTATAAATGAAATTCCAAAGAACAGGGTCAAGCTTCCGTATCTCATCATGCACATCAAAGCATCTAATATCAGGCAGTTCAGAAGAATTAACACTTGAAGAAACATATGATTTAATACACTGTCTAGTGATTTTTAATGTTTCATCAAGACATTCAATCTTCTTCATTGCCTGTAAACTTTCTGACAAGTCATCAAGTTTAATCTGCAAGGCCTTATTCACAGCTTGAAGTTCATCAATACTCTTTTTATGACCATGAAGCTGTGAATGTGCACAGCGCATGAAGTCTGTACCTACTCTATATACCATCCTACCTGTCTTCAAACCCTCTGGCACCCAATAGTGAAGTGCAGAGCCTAGGCATGACTTAAGCATTTTAAAAATCCACCTAATATCATGCCTAGCTCTATTTTCACTATCAACATTTAATGAAATGTTCAAAGTGTTGCACAATTTTGAGACATGTCCACAATATTCTGAGTACAAAGACTGAAGTAAAAGTGGTTTATATGTCAAAAATTTGTTTACAACTTCTGCCAGAATCATCCTGAAACAAAATAAATCAATGTTTGTGACGTCCACTGATTTAATATCAATCTCATCAAACTCCTGTAAACAATCAACTAAAAATCCATCAGACTGTGCATGAATTAATGTGAAATTAGTAGATTTGGAAAACACGTTGTATGATCTATAGCAACTCAAACATACTATCATGCTTTCAAATTCTATTTCTTTTTCAACATTTAATTCTTCTGTAATGTACAGGTTGAAATGGTCATGTTTATCTGGAGATATATTAACAAACTTTTTAGAATATTTCAAAGATTTGTCACATATACAACAGTTTATATCATAAACACATTTCTGATACTCTCTATAATGATGCTCACATAATGTAACCTTAACATCACTGGAATGGGGAAGGGGTTGCTGAGATGAGTCCCAAGTTTTAAAGCAATTCTTAAACTTGTGGGGCTCAACTGAAGCAACCCTACATGATATATCACAATCCTGATCACAATGTAAAGCTGAAAGGAAACATGAACCTAAAATAGAGACACATGGATTTGGTGCAACACTTGCACAATCACTGAAAGTGGAACATGAACCTGAAATAGATCCAGAAAAATCTGGTGCATTACTTGCACTATCACAGAGTTCTACACTTCTGCGTTTAGTAGGGGGTGTAAAATCATCGCTCAAGAGACGACTGTCCCTTGTTAACTTTAAATCACATTTCCTGCAAATGCAATCATCATCTTCTATAGAATGGTGTTCCTTTACATATTTATAATATGCAGGTAGTCTATCCTTTTTCTGACACATATGAACATAACGCTTCGTGTGATCATGTGTGCCACAAAGTTTACAGGGACCTGGCTCCCTTCCACTATGTACCAAGCTACAATTGGTGATATGTGGCATTGTCCAACTGTTATTGTTAACAATCAATCAATCAATCAATCAATCAATCTAATGCCTGTTACAATTAAAAAATAAGGTAATGCTCAGTGTACAGGGACAATAACGTATGAAAATACATGTACATGTTGACTTAAAAGGGATGGCCGCGTGTATTGGAAACTGATAAACAAGGACCTAAATCGGTTAAATTTCCACAGATCTGTGTTTAAATTGACAACAAAACACGTCTGGATACTTCGTAGATGTTATAAGTATGTGTGTGGTGTTACAAGAGCTAAATATATGGCGATATTACAAACAAAAATGAGTTTTTTCTGAACAAAATTGCTAATACAACCTTCCGTGAAGAGTCCTCTGAAAAAACAACGTGGTTATGTAACGATGGCTGGTAACGTGTAGCCACTTTATAACGGTAAATCTAATTGGATGATCTTCACAAAACAATTATAAAATTGCTAATAAATGATTGGATATCAAATTGTGTCAGATTATTCTTTCATGAAAAAATGTAAACATTGAAATCCGCCATTTTAACATACGAAACAAACTCCTTTTCAATATGAAATTAAAGACCATTGCACTTTGCCAGCATATCATACATAGTCAATCATGGAAATATATATATTCAAATATGTTTTCTATACTTACTATTGTATGATTCACTTAATTTAAAGTGTTAATTCCCTAAAGAACGGAGCATCGTGCTCAAAAACGACGAAGAAAAAAATATAGGTGGCGCTGTTTGTGGGCGTAAACATTTTACATACGGGTTCTTTTTTTGTCGACAAATTGACCTCTATCTGTCAGATTCAGGCGTTTGCCTTCCAACTGGAAAAGTTCTATTTAATGTTCCCGTATTGTTGTTTGTATAATAATAAAAAAGATTGTTTAAACGTTGAAGTAGTTTGAAACCACAGGAGGTGCAGGATATTTTAGGAGTAAGTGTGAAAAAGAGCAAAATTTTTGGAGCCACCAGAGAAGTTTCTCCCAGATATTTATGTCAGCAGTGTATGATGACGTCATGTTATAAAATTAAATAGAATCAATTTGACCAGAGATTTGTTAAAAGCTGAAATTTTGCTGTTTTGTAATCAAATTCTGGAAAATCTTTCAAACATTATGGTATACTAAAAGTGTCTTATATCATTCAAAATAGTATATTGACTCCCTACTCCCAAATGAAAAAAGGAACCAGATTTACACCAAAAACTAGAAATTACTCGTCGATAATGCTGTTTTTCTTTAGATACTTGAAGAATAATATTGAAATATTGAAACATGGTTAATAACATGTACACATACCTGATTTTATCTATTATCATAACACATACATATTATACAATTGCGTGTTTTGTGATTATTTTTGTGTACAATTCAATATGTAATCTCTCTTCTTTTTCAGGTATATGGATGAGACTATGTCCCCATCAGGTCAACCGATGGCATTCGCTGTTGGATCTGCTTCCAGTTCTATTGGATTATATGACATATATGATGATGGCAATACAAAATAATAAACTTCTTTGCTTTATTGTTTTATTACAAATTAAACTCCTGTTTTAAAAGACGCTGTACTGACTTGTATAATTCATTTGTGAAACATGCATTTGTACAATGAGGTCTCACTTTAAGATTGTCCCTTGATTGAACATAATAACTAACTATATCCGGTTTCAGGACCTGGTTATGTGCCAATAGCTGTCTTGTCTATCTGAATGATCACACAAAATCACAAACATCAAAATGTTATTTATAAAATTGGTTATCATTGTCCGTTGGTTTGTGGTGGACAGAATCAGAATTATCAAGAACTGTTTTTCTATTAATTGAAAACAGAGTAAAGCTGTTGCAATTGGACCACGTAAGAAAAACTATAACTACATATGTCAGACTAAAATAATTTTAGTGATACAAAGTAAATGAAACAAAAGAAGATCAAGTCATCAATATAAGATTGCATGTAACTTGTCTTAAAATATATACGGATACATTATGTAATGAAAATCGAAAGCTGTCACTTAAATGAAAAGTGAAGACTGGCTAAGCGACGACTATGATCTCTTAAAGGCAAAAAAAAAAAAAAAACTGAACAAAGACACATCTTATTTTTTTTTTAAACTACATTTTAATTAGTCATCAGTACGGGGGAAATAAAAAAGCAATTAAGTTTAAAATGCTTTTTAAATATCAAATGGAAAATTACTAATCGAAAAGCACTGACCGACCATTCGTCATTTTTGAAAGGGGTAAGATATAAGTGTTTTTTTGTTTTCTTTCTAAATGTTTGTTTTGTGAATTTTCCGTCCCTCAAAATATGAAATGTTAGTTCCAAACGCGTTAATGACTGTTATTGATTGACAAAGTGTAGATAGAAAAGATGAAAGATAACGCTTTCTGTCTAAAGACCAAACAGACACGAATGACTACTGTATCCACATTATCATTTTTTTTTAAATGATCATAAGTTACACTTTTGATTTTTGTCTTCGATGACTTGTCGAACTTTCTCCTGTTGATTTATAAGAAGGTTTGGTAAGATTGACTGAAGTCAACTTTCCACCAGAGACACCTTAATTATGGAGTAAAAGATACCAACTACATGTAACAGGTCATCGTACAGCATTAAACAATATGCAAAAAACATACCGCATAGCAGGCTATTAAAGGCCACAATACAAAAGTGAAACATTTACAAAAAGACAACTAATGACCTGATTAATGCACAAAACAAAACACGGAAAACAAATGTGATACATGTATACAGCAAAAAACGAAAAAAATATGATTTACAGCACCAAACAAACACCACTGAATCACAAGATCATGACTTAAGACAGGAACATACATGTTTACATGCACTAAGAACCATTATGATAAATTAATCAACCTAGTTAATTTTGCTTATATCAGGCATATGTTTTAAAAAAAGAAGATGTGATATGATTGCCAATGAGACAACTCTTCACAAGAGACCAAATGACACAGAAAATTTGCAGGTATTGGACACCGTACGGCTTTCAACAATGAGATAAGCCCATACCTCAGAGTTAGCTATGAATGGCCCCGAAATCATAAATGAAAACGATTCAAACGAGAAAACTATCATTCTGCTTAATGCATAAAAAATGAACGAAAAACAAATATGTAACACAGCAATATAAGACAATCACTGAATTGCAGGCTCCAGATTTGGGACAGGCGCATACATACAGAATGCGGAGGAGTTTAACATGCTAGCGGGATCACACACCCCCCTAAGCTGGAAAATGGTGTAACGGTATAACATAAGAACGAATTATAAAAATCAGCTGAGAAAGGTTAACTCATCAGATGGATACACACGGAAATACATCTTACAAATTTAAAAACACAGGGTTGACGGGGTCGGGTACTTGTACATCACAACAACAACAAAAAAAGACACTACGTACAGATTTGAGTGTACTCGCAGTTACTGACACTTAGTGCAAAGTCCATCACTAATAATTAAATAAATCCTGCATTTTATACTAAATATATAATCATCCAACATCCAACGGATTTAGTAAAAGGAACAGTTAGAGAAAAAAATGACCTTGTGCAATGCTAAGATACAGAAAAAGACAGATTGTATATCCATGAAAGTGCATATGAATAAAACAAAAAGATATATTCGTGCACGGTTGACAACATCTCCGTTAAAAACACAGTCACTTGTCTCAGAAAAAAATTTCCTATAAACCAGTGTTATAATAAGGTATATAGGAAATTTTTTTCTGAGCCAAGTGACTGTGGTTAAAAAGAGGATAATTTTTTTTATGCTACTTTAAAACCAATAGATATAGGAAGATGTGGGATGAGTGCCAATGAGACAACTCTCTATCCAAATAACAATTTATAATAGTAAACCATTATAGGTCAAGGTCGGGCCTTCAACACGGTGCCTTGGCTCACACCAAACAGCAAGCTATAGAGGGCCCCAAAAATTAATAATGTAAAACCAAGTCTTTATATCTATGGAAGAATTCCCCGTTTCAATTCTCAATTTTATTATTACTATGAATTTGAAAAAAGTATGTTATCTTTTTCTCTCTCTGTTATCAAAGGATGTAAGTGCAGCTGTAGAAATCAGTTGGAATTCTAATGCGATTGCAATAAGCAATATAATAAATAAGTGAGTGAAAACAAGGAAGAAAAGATGCGAGATATGGCAATAAACCATTCCTAAAAAAAAGCACTTGTAATATGCAAATTAGTTACACCTCATATCATTCATTTGACGGCTTGTGTTTTGTTTCCAAATTTACACTTTTAATGTACATTAAATTAGATTAATATGCCTAGGTCTCGCTCACATGTACAGACATACATGTATTTGCATTTCAGCTACACCACATGATACATCAAATACATGTATCATTGATGTATGTTCAGTCAACTTTCCACCAGAGACCAAAATGGCGTAATAGATATCAACTTATATGTCATCGTACGGCCTTCGACAATCAGAAAAACTCATACCACCTAGAAACCTGTAAAAAGGCAACAACATGACAAATGTAAAACATTTAGAAATAGAAAAACTAATGATTTATGTACAAAACAACAAAACGAAAAAAAAAAAAAATTATATGCAACAAAAAAATTGAAAAATATGATATACAGCAACAAATAAAAACCGCTGAATTACAAGAGAAAAAGAAAATGATCTACAGCAATAAATGAAAACCACTGAATTACAAGAGCATTACTTAAGACAGGCACATACATCAGTGTTTATATGCACAAATTGTAAGAACCATAAATTAATCAACCTAGTTTGCTTATATCAGGCTGTAAATTACACCCATTTTCATAATTTATTATTACAATGTTACTGATAGTTATAGTATGAGATTGACAAGGCGCAACGGTGTCTGCCATTTTGAACAATTTGTACATATACATTGCAGAAATCTATTTCTGCATCAAATTTGGCTGAACGAGACGTTTTTATGCTTACTGATTAGATTATTTTTTTCATTATATCTATATTGAGCATTTGTAGTGTTGCTTAATTGTTATATTTCCTTCAGAACGACTTAATATACAACAGAATGCATATATAGTTGAATCTTTAGTCAGAGAGAAATGGATTTTCCAAGTTTTTAGAATATAAATCTGAAAGCCAACTATGACAATTTCCATTTCAAATTCCCATTATTGCATCGCACCTTAAAAGACGCTAGATACTTTTACTAATACTATATAATTATGCATAATTAAATAAAAGAAACTAAATCTAAGGCTTGCTCGATTCCGCTTGAAACGCCTTGGTTTGGCTGAAAATATGTATATTTGCAAACTCAAATTAATCAAATCCCTTTACTAAATAATTCAAATTTGTTGACTACGCCTTAACGTAACAGAAAGAACATCCCACCTTTGATAAATATAATACTGTTGAGTATGTCTCATTGTTTGACTCCCATCTAGAAATTTACAATAAGGGTCGGTTGAGAGCAAAACTATTCGACAAAAGGTATAATTTCAGCTTCCCAATTGTGAACTATCTATTTCATCTATACCAGCAACATTGCACAAAGGCCTGCTTATGAATTATTCATCTTCCAGTCGAAAAGATACCTCTTTGTGAGTGCTTTAAATAATGATTTACATTATAGAGGGTTCCTGCATGTAGGTTAGCTATTAAAACCAAGGCTTCCAAATTATTAATTTGAAGTAATCCCTTCCCAAGTTTTTAAGTAAGCCATTAAGAGTCGATATGGAATGTCAATGTCGCACATTTCAATTGTCGATACTACACTCCCGTCGTATTTTTCTTGATTGTGACTTTTCATCGGATTTGAACGTCGCATATTGAGAAGGAACTGCTTACCTTTCCGGAGCACACGGGCTAACGCATGGGTTTTAGTGGGGCTCATATCCCTCAGTCTTTAGTTTTCTATGAAGTGCTTTGTTTGACTTTTTTTCATTTCGCTGGTGTCCATACATGTATCTTGCAACAGCGATGTCAATTTTTATTTTGAATTATTAGTTTTGATTGTCCCTTGCTAACATAATCATATTCAAAACAGTGTGGTTGTGGCCATTGATTGACGACCTTAATTATCCCATTGACTGGGACAGATTAGGTGAACGTTTGTCTGTAACGACCAGTGCTCACTACTTACTTATTATAGAATTTAAACTGTGGGGTAACCAAAGGTTCTTAACGCCTCAAACAATAAAATAATTCGAAAAATTAATCAGGAATAACCTTTATGTTTTGATTTATATTAGAATGAAATTCAAAACAGTGTGGCTGTGGCCATTGATTGACACATTAAATTCATCCATTGACTGGGACAATTTACGTGAACGTTTGTCTGTAACGACCACTGTTCACGACGTACCTACGATAGACATTTAAACTGTGGGGTCACCAAAGGTTTCTTAACGCCTTTAATTATAAAATAATTCGAAAAATTAATCAGGAATAACCTTTATGTTTTGATTTATATAATTGATATAAATCAAAACATCGTGTTATTTCTGATTAATTTTTCGAATTACTTTATTAAGGTGTTGAGAACCTTTGGTGACCCCATAGTTTAAGTGTCTTTAAAAAGTACATAGTGAGCAGTGGTCGTTACATACAAACGTTCACCTAAATTGTCCCAGTCAATGGATGAATTTAATGAGTCAATCAATGGCCACAGCCACACTGTTTTGAATTTCATTCTATTGATATAAATCATAACATCGTGTTATACCTGATTAATTTTTCGAATAACTTCATTTAGGTGTTGAGAACCTTTGGTGACCCCACAGTTTAAGTGTCTTTAACAATTACATAGTGAGCAGTGGTTGTTACAGACAAACGTTTACATAATCTGACCCAGTCAGTGGGATAATTTAGGTCAATCAATGGCCACAGTCACACTGTTTTGAACATGATTCTATCTTCCTCGTCATTTTCAATCTTCCAATCATAGTTTTGAGAGCTTTTAAATGAAACTTTGTAGTTAATTTTCAGCAATCAATTAAGCAAACAGATCAGTATTCATGTGGGAATATTTAGTAAGTAACCATTAAAAAAAACCCAGATAAATAGGCTTGCATCATTCAATCGCACTAAGTACGCTTTATCACATACATAAATTCTTACAAAAAGACAAAAAACAAAAGGGGTCTGACCTATTGAAAAAAAAAATACAAAACATAATGTATTACTAACCTAAAGACAGTCTTATTTAGATGTTCGGAGGAAACATGTTTTATTCAAATCATTTCAAAGCCTTTTCTTTGACACGAAAAATATATTTGATGTTCGAATTAAAGCATTAGTACAACAACCGTTATCCCTGTTATCTGAAACAAGAACATAGTTTGGCCACTTTTACATAACGAGAATTTCTCGTTGCATTGAAGACCTGTTGGTGACCTTCTGCTGTTGTCTGCTCTATGGTCGGGTTGTTGTCTCTTTGGCACATTCCCCATTTCCATTCTCAATTTTGAATCAAACTAGCTAAATACAAATATTTGACTAACAGCAAATCAGAAAAATTCACATGTTGCTTTGCAAAGCAATAAACAAGATATATAAGATATTTAATTTCGATCATGTCGACCAGATATGCAAGTTCCGTTATCGCGGGTCCACATTCTACGTAGTAGCACTATCTCGACCTGTTCTCAAAAGAGGCCAATATTTGGAAGTAATAAAGATATTTTTCCAGTAGGTATATAGTTGATAATTCGATTTAAAAAAAAAAATTGGATTTTTCACATATCGATAAACTTTAAGGAAGATCTACATCAAAAGCGTACGTAAATTTCGTTTTTAAAGTCAGTCAGCCATTTCTTATTGTAGTCACCCCTCATACAAATGTTTTAACCTTATCAATATTGAATTTAGTCTATAATAGTGCCATTCCTTATAGGTCGTAAATAGGTAAAGTAAAAATTCTATACTATTTATTATTTTTATACGAGATCCAAATGAAGCACACAACAAACTGTTTGTAATAAATGCACATGTTTTCATTCAATTTCTGAAGGAACGCTGTTATGCAAATAATTAGAAAGTTGTATTAAACATTGGGAGTTTTATACCCAATACATTATTATAACTGATACATGTAGAGGAAGATCGTCGAATATTAGAATAGCATTTACTTGGAGATCATGCATGGTTAATGAATGCAAAATCTGAATCAAAATACGTTAAATTCATGACAAATGTCACAAAACGAATCCTTTTTTTAGTACTAAACAAAAACCGTGTTTTGTGTGAAGGTGTTTGATAATTTTACACTACAACGCCTTAAATTTTAAGATAAAAGAATATCATACTTAAAGGGGTAATCAATTTAAAGCAGTCAATATCATTGCAAAAAAGACCGTAAAAGATGTATGTGTTTTGCGATAAAATTGAGGGAGTTGTGTCCCATTGTTAGGTCACAGGGGCCAGAAGGGCCCTTGTTAGCTTATGCCATCACTTTGCGTCCGTCTTCGTCCGTCGTCTGTCATCTAAATGTTCCTTAGGGTATCTAGTTTATAAATGTATCTGAAGTTTTGATCCATCGACAACCATGGCCGCCATGGCTCAAAATAGAACATAGGGGTCAAATGCAGTTTTTGGCTTATATCTTAAAAACTATTTAGCTTTTAGAACAAATCTTACAGGAGATCAAATTGTTCAATTGGTCAAGATTTATCAGCCCTGAAATTTTCCGATGAATCGAACAACCCATTGTTAGGTTGCTGCCACTAAATTGGTAGTGTAAGGAAATATTGCAATTTTACACAATTAGTTTGCTAACATTTAAATCTTCTCCTCTGAAATACAGGTGAGAGATTCAGGCTCTTGAGATCCTCTTGTTTATTTATGCGATTTATCATGTAAAGTAATATGTATCTATCTGAATAAACGTGCTTTTGCAGTATATTTGATTATCTTGCTCTCAAGCAAATGTTAGTTTAGTGGCATAGGGGGCATGTGCATATCTTCCCATGTTTGTAAAACATAACAAAAATGAAAAACTTCGGTTTTTATAAATTCTTAAAACATAAAAAATTGCAGGATGTAAACGTTTCAAAAGGACAGAGGCAAAAAATGGAACATTAAAAACAGGATGAAATTCAACACGAACTTCTAAATTAAAAAAAAACATTATCGCAGATGCTCAAGAAGGATAACCAGTTCCTGATCTTTGCGAATAAGAATTTTGTGACAAGTCGGATTTAAGGATTTCAGAATCAAGCAAAGAGGAAGGGTGTATATAAAAAATGGATCATAACCGTGGTCATCTATAACTCAGATATTCCCGAACAGCCAACCATGTTATCCCTAAAACTTTCAAATGTATGACTTCAACTTTATCATTTGGACCTATAGTTCAATAGCATCATTGTGAGCAGCAATCCTCTACCAAGAAAAGAAAAACAAAAAAACCTGAAGTATCGTATCAACCGGGACTTATTTATGCATGTACATCATATACAGGTGCTTCCAGAATACTGCTACTTAGAAAGGGAAAACTCACAATTGGAACTTGAAATCATCAGTTTTGTCGTTAAGTTAAGTTCTCTCCCTTGTAGTGAAATTGTAGTAAAAATAAAGCAGACTTTGTTGTATCTGGGGTATCCATACTTGCAAATTCCATGGGCTAGATGCAATCACCATATTCACCATACTTTTGACTCTTTTTAATAATTTGTTATAGAATACTAGTAGGTTTGATGAAATCCTCCGTCGTCAGATTTTTAAAAAAAATAACTACAAAAGCTTACTTTGACATACATCTAATGCTCTGACATTGTACTTGTATCTTTTTTTCTCTCAGAAAACCAGACATGTGGACTTTAATTTATTGTTTTGTTATGGTACCTGTTGTATCAGGCATTTTACAGTTCCGCGAAAAAGCATATATTAAACTACCGTACAACACTGCTGGGGATTATAGCATGTTTAAAGATGGAGCGACAAAGGCTAGCTATCATGCTTCGACAAGAATGTTATATGTTATTGGTATGTTTACAATGTAGTTCTTAAAATTCTTAAATTTAGCTACAAATTATGTCAATGTTCTTTGAAATATTTGCCACTGGACGTTAACCAACCAACAATCAATCAATGTCAATGATCTTTCAAACCGCCTCGGTGGTTTCGTGGTAAAGTATTCGCCTCGAGTGCGTGAGGTTTCAAACCCCCGTCAAATTGAAGACTTGCTGCTTCTCCGCTAAACACACAAATCTTAGGATCCATGTAGGAGAAGAGACTGGTTGGCTCTGCGTCAGAATAAGGTGTCCGAGTATGGTGACACGTCTTTCGGCAGACTGTCACCTTGTGAAATACCAAATTAAAAATTCGGCTCAACGTGTCGGTCTAGTACAAAACACGATTAATTTTCATAAACAATAACTTAAAGATGCTCTCTAGCTGAAGAGGCGTTAATGTGCTACTTGACTGTAAGCAGCCAACCATTATCATCATTATCATCAATGTACTTGTGTTAAGACTATTATAATAATAGTTTCGCATTATTATTATTCATTTTTGCTAGAAAATTTACTTCCGCTAAATATAGGAACAAATACTGATATGTTCGTTTTTGGTGCAGAAACGTCAATTATTAGTATCATAGTCACGAATAACACATGCATATGTCAAAAGTGACAAAAAGAATTTATGATGGAGATAAATTGTAAAAACAGCATTATTATACAGTTAATAATATTATTCAACTATATGGAAACAGTTTTATTGATAAACGAACAAGTCGATACTAGTATATTCTGGACATCTTATTACTCAATGGTCATTTGTGGTGTTACTGTGTTGTCGTTAACGTGTCGAAATTGACATATATGACCCTACAATGGTCATCTTTGACATAAATAGATAAGGACTTATTAAAGAAGATATTTCAACATATTAAAACATCTTTGTAAAACAAATCTTTCAGTAAAATATTTTTTGAACGATGTCTATCTGCATTTGTTTATGAAAAGTAATTCGAAGGTGTCAAAAAGTTATTTAACAATTTTGTTATAGTCAAATGCGAATACTTTTAAGGTTAAAAGCAAATATCAAGAAGAAATTAAAACCATTGTTATCTGAAATAATAATATATTGTTATAACCTCAAGCCGTATATTCGATTGTTTAATTGATGATTGTTGGTTGCTGAATGTTCAGTGGTAAATATATCTTGCAGGTTCAGGCGCTACATTTGATTGAAACCATTTTTCATTTTCATATGTCTGTCGTGAATGTTTAAGAAAAGATGGATACATGTAAAAACGTTTTAATCCATTCAAGACATTTATAGTCCTATCTGAAAATTCTTTTTAAATACTACCAATGTTTCAGAAATATTTAGATAGAAAAAAATATGAAATATATTCTATTTTTTCTCATACAATGACAATAATGGCCAAATTGACATAAAATTCAGAGCTGGTAATGTCGCGCTCATGCAAATACATGTACCAAATGAATATTTATAAAAAAAGAATTATTGAACTTTATATAGAATTTTAGCATATGCTCTGAGTTGTCTTAAAATAAGGAGATGTAGTATGATTGTCAATGAGACATTTATAAAAAAAAAACCAACAAAAGTACAAGAATGACTGTAAAGTTAGATTTTATTATAAAAGCCTATTAAAAGTCATTTAAAATTTAACTGACAAGGTCTTCATTTGGATGTACGGGATGTATAAATACGCAGCCACGTCCGATCTGTATGGGGATGTGTAAGGAAATGGCGAAACTCTCTGGATGCTGTGGTAAGTGGTTTGTTGCAAGGCACAATTTCTGGCCATATCCAACATTTACTAGTACTTTCCATATTATTTTCCAGAGTCCATCGAAATTCCTGCATCAATAGTAGGTCGACCTACCCTGAAGAACCTTCTTAATTAACATGTATTTATTGTTATTTCATTATCGCCCTGAATATGCCTACGATTTACATATACAATATTAGGTCAATGTTATAAAAATATAAACTTTTTTGTATGAGTTCAAACGCCGAAACCCTAATACCTAATATCGTGAGGATCTATGTTACAAGAAGTGATATACTGCATAATAAAAAAAGAGACTTTTATGCTCCTTGTTAAGGGCTCATTAGGACTTTGAATTGAAGGACAATAATACATGGCACTGTTCCTTTTCTTTTTAAGTGTTACATCGTTTCAAAATAATGGAGTGTTTTGCGACTGGTTTAGTCCACTATTTTTTACACAAGAAAAAGTCTGTACCAAGTCAGGAATATGACAGTTGTTATCTATTAAATTGATGTGTATGATATTTGATTTTGCCTTTTGTTCGGGGACTTTCTGTTAAGAATTTTCCTTGGTATTTTTGTTTTTTTCACCTTTTTTGCAGTTTATTTACTGATTTTATGTCTTGAATTGGTATCTCATATCCTTTGTTTTCCTATTATGTTGTATTAAAGCGAATTTAGGATAATACTAAATAACCGGACATGTTAAAACATTAAGAACATTTTTCTCATCAATTTACATTTGCAGGAACTGGAACCAACTTGATGCACATTATTGACTTAACCAATAAGGACAATCCAACCATCTTGCTCACTTATCATTTTAATACAGTTGGTGATGGTCCTATAACAGATGTTGAGGCATGCGCAGACACAATTGCTGTAGCCATTGAAAGTAACACAGTGGCCGCTCATGGACATGTAGAACTATTCCTTCCCTTTACGAAATTTGACTCCCAATTATCAAAAATTGGGCGTGTTCCAGGTATGGGATCATATAAACTTGACATTGAATTTCACGTTAACATACATTCAAAATGACTTTTTTCTAGGTGGTGTAATACTCCTTAAAAAGTAGAATATTGGGGGCATTTAAGCCTGGAGTAACGGTATCATGCTTTTGATTTCGCAAATTAATGTCTTCCCTGTTTTCTTTCTTTACCTGGAGTAACTGTACAAGGCTTTTAATGTAGCAAATTCCCTCCTTTCATGTTTTCTTTATAAGCCTGAAGTAACTGCATGTATCAGGCTTTTAATGTCGCAAATTACTGTAACTCCATCTATGTTTTCTTTTCTAAGCCTGAAGTTACTGTATCAGGTTTTATATGTCGCAAATAACATGAATCCTGTCGTGCCTATTTTTCTAAGCTAAGTACAGGGCCGTAACTAGGGTTCAAATTCAGGGGAGGCAGGGGTTTGTGGGCCGCCGATTGAGGCCCCCTGCTGAATTTTTTCTCGCAGTAAAATGACTGAAAATGACCCGTTTTCCTTCGATTTACTTACTTTAAGAAACATCAGTATTGCTTGAACCTGGAAACAATTTTTATGCAAAAACAAACTGAGATTGCTGTTCAGGGTGAGCCAAGGCTCCGTCTTGAAGGCCGTACTTTGACCTATAATTATTGGCCCAAGTATAGAATACGTTTAAGTAGTTCCGGCAATATTCGAAATATCCATACGCCAATACTTTAAATATGTTTAGGCGCGCAACAATCTGAAGGCCTAGTTCCGGCAATAATCGAAATATTCATTCGCTGAAACATTAAATATGTTCTTGTGGGTCGGTGTTTTTTGGGGTTAACATAACAGCTGTTAATATGTCAATGTGGATAGGGACTAGCATGAGGTTGGATACTCAATTAAATAGTCAGCAAGTTTACAGGTCAGCAGGTTGACATGTCAGCAGGTCAACAGGTCAGCAGGTCGATAGGTCAGCAGGTCGACAGGTCAGCAGGACAACAGGTCAGAAGATGTTTCATGTTATCCATAGATTATTAGTCATTAAGTCAGGATGTTGTGTAGAGGGAAGGTTTGGTACTCAGTTAAATAGTCAGCAAGTCGACAGGTCAGCAGGTCGACAGGTCAGCAGGTCGACAGGTCAACAGGGCGACAGGTCAGCAGGTCGACGGGTCAACAGATCAGCAGGTCAGCAGGTCGACAGGTCAGCAGGTCGACATGTCAGCAGGACGACAGGTCGACAGGTCAGCAGGTCGACAGGTAAGCAGGTCAACAGGTCAGCAGGTCGACAGGTCAGCAGATGTTTCATGTTATCCATAGATTATTTGTCATTAAGTCAGGATGTTGTGTAGGGGGAAGTTGAGTACTCAAAAAAAATAGTCAGCAAGTCGACAAGTCAGCAATTGAACTGTATCGTATTGTGTTACTGCTTGTTGGGTGTTAGTTTCTTTTTTAAACAGTCACCATTGCTTTTCACTTTTCTATTAAACTAAATTAAAACCACTGAATTATATGTGCTTCCGCATGATAAATTTTATTACTTTTATTCACAGAACTCTGTATTCGTTGTAAAGCCTCAAAATTATAATTGAAAATGTATTTATCTAATGAAAATGTTGACAGGTAGACAGGACGACAGGTCGACAGGACGACAGGTCGACAGGACGACAGGTCGACAGGACGACAGGTCGACAGGCCGATAGGTAGACAGGTAGACAGGTCGACAGGCCGACAGGTCGATAGGTCGACAGGTCGACAGGTTGACAGATTGACAATTCTTTTAAAAATTATAAAAAAAGAAATAGCTACATTTTCGACTTGTCGGACTGTCAATCAAGCTAATTGTTGACATGTCGCTGTCGACCTATCGACCTGTCGGCCTGTCGACCTGTCGGCCTGTCAATCTGTCAACCTGTCGACCTGTCGACCTATCGACCTGTCGGCCTGTCGACCTGTCTACCTGTCGACCTATCGGCCTGTCGACCTGTCTACCTGTCGACCTATCGGCCTGTCGACCTGTCGTCCTGTCGACCTGTCAATCCCAACTTAATATGGCGATTAAACATAACTACAATCTTCAAATAATAAACCTGGAAAATAATTTAACTTGTATAAAAACCGATTTACTTCATTTGACTTAAATATAAGTCCGATGGTACTACAATTATGTAATTTGTATAAGAACCGATGCGAATTTTTTTTTTTTGGAGGGTATTAAATGAATGGTGCAAAATCCTGCATTCTAGGCATTTTTTTAGAGAGTTTGATAATGTTTTGAATTTGGACACTTTTTATATAAATTTTTCATATTTTAAGACTTTTACTAACACCAAATTTTTAACAACTTATTTAAATTTATATGGAAGATAATCATCCAAATATCACTGATTTGAATCTGCTGCCAAAACATAGAACACACATCGATTCAGTAGAGTTTGCCAAATTTTTCTATGGCCGGTTCATGCATGCTATTTTCCAAGTTTTCAGTCGCTTCAGGGCCGTCTGTGTTTCTAAAGGTAGTACTTTATCATCAACACAATGATCAATGTCTTCTTCCAATTCCTTCTCCATCAGCAATTTGGTAGCAGCATCGATAGAAACAGTTTTGTTTGCAAAAGAGAATTAAGCTTTCCTGTAAGCACCATCATACAGACGTCGCAGTTACAAAATATTAAACTCGCTTTTATGCTGACAAAGAGTAGACACACTAGGGATAGAATGAGATAAAATACATGTAATATGATCCTATCTATAAAGTAAGTATACATGATATGGGTACAGGGGAATTGAAATGGAGTTTTTGACGTTTACATGTAGGTCCGTAATTTCAAATTATTTTAGGAAATAGTTGGTGGTATTTAAGTTCCAGAATCTATAAATTTTATCCGATTCCGAAACCCCGAATATAAAGAAACGAAATTCCGTAGTCCCGGATAATTAATTTAAAGACAAAATCCTGTGTTAAAGTTTCTACCATTCCTCAATAATATCAAATTGAATATGGGATATTCTTTCAATTTTTAAGGTTAAAGAAACATGGATAAAAACTAATCCATGCATGTTTCATATTATTTATATTTTATTTATCTGTAAAGTTCGTGAAATGAATACGCAGAAAGGACTGCCCCTTCCGAGGACCAGTACTTGATTTGTCAGTCTACTTATCGTTTTTGGATTGTTCTAATGAAGTGATATGCAATACTCAGACTCTATTCACAAAAAAAAAAAAAAATTACTAGAATTATTCTTTCTTTACCTTCAGTGTCGCGTTTCCCTTTTCTGAAAGAGCCTGTTTTTAACTAGAGATCCATAATGATTATCGTTACTAGGTTATATCAGGAAGAATAGTTTAAAAGTTATAGAAATTAAGGTTGAGACAGAAAAACAAATGACTATTGTATTTATATATATGCATGAAAAAAATAATCAGTGTCGAAATTTTAGTGAGGCAATTGCCTCACTTGCCTCAAGGGTAGTTACGGCCTTGTGTGACCGCAAATGTTGTTCTCAATATGGCTAAAAATCATCCGTTTTCGTTCGATTTCCTTACTTTAAGAAACATCAGTATTGCTGGATCCTGGAAGCAATTTTTATGCAAACAATTATTATCTATATTTAAAGATATTTTTGTTAGAAATCAAACTGGTAAGTAAAAAAAAACATATAAAGCAAGATCATAGAAAGCAAGATATTTTTTTTGTCGAGGACCTTGAATTTCAATATTGTTGAAAGCTGAACAGACTTGTATACAACTACAACCAGGGACATCCTAAACTAGTATATACTTAGTTTAGAAAGTCTCTGGCATTGACCATAATGTTCTCATACGATCGACTGGGAGACGTTAAAAAAATGACCCAACAGCTGATTCAGCTGGTAACGAATTTCCGATATCATAAAAGATTCACAATACAAAGGGAACTTCCTCTGCTTAATGGAGCCCCTAAATAAATGTGAATATAGTTAAGTTTATTCAAAATTGTCGAAAGCAAAGTTTCATATGTGTTCTCGTACGAATACTGAATAACAGACGGACGGCCACATGAAAAAAATAATATACTGAAACGGTTCACTTTCGATAAAAAAAAACGGAAAATGACAGATATATCACGTATCATGATAACACTGTTAAAACTGTAAACTTGTGTTGTTTATGATATAAATTTGAGTTCTTCGTGTACATATTGTAAATATTTCATTTTATTACTTCAAAAAAAAAAAATTTGGTGTATAGAAAATTCAGGGGAGGCAGTTGCCTCCCCTGCCTCATAGGTAGTTACGGCCCTGAAGTAAGCAACTATATGCATTCACAAAGTGCGCATGCTCAAACATTTCAGCCGGACATTCTCCAAAGGATATGGCATTTACGTCCGACTGTTCCAGGTTAGTTGTCGTAAATGAAGGAAGACCAGCATTACTCCACAGTACGTTTGAAGATCCACGTGGTTCAATCTCTGTTATAATAAAAAACGACCAAGGATTTCCTCCAGAAATTAATACTAACTTTGATAGCTTTAACGATAGGTAAGATTCTATGATGTTTGTATCAGTGATTTATAAATCACTTTTTGTCTAATGTATAAATTATTGAACAGATTTAATAACGCACTTATAATTTGTACTATATGAAGACATGTACACATTGTTCTTGATTTTCTACCGCATTTCACTAGTAAAACGACGAATTTGAGACACAGGCACTCGTCTCAGAAAAAAATTCCTATATACCTGTTATATAAAGGTATATAAACCTGTGATTTGAGAGCTTATTTCTGCATCATAATGAAACGCGTATTTACTCGAGACTTTCTTAAATGAATATGCTAAAGCTTGTAAAAACGTCATTTAACATTTAACAGGAATAACTGTATAAAAATAAGAAGATGTGGTAGGATTGTCAGTGAGACAACTTTCCATCAAAGATCAAACGACGTAGATGGTTAGCAACCAGGGGATACAAAACTTCAACAATGGACAATACACATACCGCCCAGCAAGCAATAAAAGGCCAAGGGATGACAGAATGTCAGAATGACAGATGTTAAACAATTTAAACGAGAAAACTAATAGCCTGAAGTATGTACAAAATCTTAACAATAAACAAATACTAACCAACAAACAAAACAACTGAATCACAGGCTCTTGACTTCGGACAGGAACTTGCATTATGGTATTGGGTCAAACATGTGTGCAAGAGTCCAACCCTCCTATAACAGGGACAGTGGTGTAAAAGCACAAACAAGAACAAACTATAAAAGTCAGTTGACATTTTCTTTTTTACAGAAAATTTTGATTCGAAATAGGTTTGTTTCATTTCCGTTTGCGTTTGCATAATTATAAGATCGTTAATCAAAGCGTGTGACATCAATGTCTTCGATTATAATATGTATTTATATATAGAAATATATTTACAGAGTGAACGAATATCTTAGAAACGGAGTCCGTTATATATTCCGAGGGGACCAAAGTGCCAACGTGGAAACGACATTTTCTAAAGATTTAGAACCAGAATCTGTAGCTATAGACCAAGACGACCGATATGCATACATATCTCTTCAAGTATGTAGCTTTGACAATTCTTTTTACGTATCAAACTGTTCGTTGTAATCATAGAGTAATTTTATTCAGAAATCATTGATGAATTTTGTTTTTGTTTTACAAACTACGAAAGCAAGGTTGCTCGACAGCAGGCCTCTTCATCTAATTTGCTACAGTAATTATCTTGGTCTGCTTGAGTAAATATTGAATATCGGTTTTACACCACATGTGATTAACAATGAAAGTTTTCGTAGAATTTCAAGACAAGCGTAACCTGTAACTTTACTTCTATTTCTTTGGGTTAGAAAATGTAAATTTAAAATCATGGCATGATTTAATTAATTGACAGGCATTTACAAATCCACTCTTGTAAAACACTTACATGTGTTTTCACAACATATCCCTCGTATGTTAATATGGCGAATATGGCGGTATCACTAGTCGAGCGAGAACTGCTGACCTTTTTGATCACATGGGTTCTCTCCTTATTTGGTTTGATTTGTGATGTTCAAGTTTACTGTTCTCTGTAAACTTGTGTTGACTGAAATTATTTTTAGTACTTTCTTTCAGCGTATGTGTTGATTGTTTTCCGGAACTCGTTTTTACCCCTCCCTTTGATCTATCCTTTTCTTTATAATATTTAAATGATTTATAGGCCACATGTGTACGATGGACCATCATTGTATTCAATAGTCATTTATTCAGAGTTTTGTTTTGAAAACATTTACTATTTTCTTTTAAGGCGGATGCAAAGAGTCATGCGCATCATTATTTATTATTTCTTTTGATGCTGTTAGAGATAAATTTGCACTTCACCGAAAAACCCCATAAGGGAGTATCTAAAACAATCATTTCACTTAAAATAAAACACATCAAAAGTCGTGTTGAAGCTGCTCACCAAACAACATAGAACATTGTACTTTTCGTTTTTATCACGAATATATTTCCTTCTTTTGCAAAGATATTTTTGTACGATTTTGCAACGTTGAAACTTCATTCGGACTTAATAATATGTATGGTCGGTACACAATTGTTAACTTCGTCAAAATATTTTTTTAAGTAAAACATTATTTAAGCTGAACATTTTTTTATTCATATGAGAAACATTGGTAAGTTTTGTAAATCACTCTGATGAATTCACAATATTGAGAAAAAAAAAATACAGTTAAAATCATAAGTGTGTATTTTTGAGTCTTAGTTATTTAAAGCAATTGGTCGTTTAAGTTTACACATAATAATCTAAAATTCCAAGACATTCATAACGGTTTTCAAGTGGTTTACCATTAAGTTGACGATTTGGTTCGAGCCCTTTATTGTAGAACAACTCAAATCCTACCACCCAGGAAAAATTATGTTGTTCGTCAGTTAGTAAGATACTTATTGGTGCAAACAAAATATATATTTTCTCGACTTCTTAGGCAGGGAATTTCATGAATTCATGTCCATAGATTGATCTTGTATTGTAGGAAAATAATGCAGTGGTCAAGTTTGATATCACACAAAACAGGATTATAGAGATATATGCACTTGGTGTTAAAAACTGGACAAATTTTGACATGGATGCTAGCGACAGAGACGGAGGTAATGTTGTAAAACTCTCCTTAATTACATTTATTTACATTTTTGTTTCATTCGAATCCGTTATTTTGATTGGATGACAACGTTTGTGAGGATTTACAGTTTCAAATTTTATTTCCATATAAAATATAACGGCTAAAGTGTTGTATGACTGCACGTATTACCCGTCAAATATTTAAAACAATAGAAAATCTTGATTTAACTATTAATTTCGTGGTTGTAACTACATAAAAATGTTAATACGCTTTTGTTAAAAAAGGGTTTGTTCGCGTTGATCGCGCGCACTTGTTAGAATGAAGCGATCCGTGCAAAATGTGCTTTGATCAACGATTTCATTTCTTTATTGAAGTAAATGTAGGCTCGTCATGACTCTCTTTAATGTTACGACGATATGCCTCCGATAATACATCATTATATATTGTGGCTGGTATACAGTTATCTTTTCTGACAAACTATAAAGTGCAGTGATCTTGAAACAAAGTCATTTATAAAATTATAACGCAATCCGCATCAAAAGGTTATTAACTTTATTGTCGAAGTTGTGGTATTATCTAAAATAATGTTGATTGACACGAGGGTTTGAAAGAGGTTGCGAAAATTTTAAAATTGATAATAGATTTGGGGAAAGTATAAAAGACACAAAAACTCGACAAAAGACCAGAACACAGCCCAACCACTCATTCATTTTGAAAAAAATTCGAATTCTACCCAAATTATGTATAAAAGAACATTCTTATATTATCAAATACTTTTGGAATTAAAAATAAATATTGGTATGGTATTGCAGATTGCCTATCGCATCAAAATTTTACAAATTTAAAACTTTGCATTTTTGTTTCAAAATTGTATTAAACAAGCTTGTTTATCAATTGCTTTATTGTATCACTATGTAAATATTTTATTGCATGTTATGCCTTTTATTAATGTTCTAGTATGTTAGAAAAAAATATCTGATTTTGACCTTATAGTTGAAACATATACAAGGGGGATTTGTTTATTGGTTCTACCATATTTTTGTCTTTCCTTGATAAATATATATGTCGTGTACATTTTATTATTTTGTACAGGTTATAACTTGAGCAAAAACTTTGTAAAAGTAATTACTTGTATGATGCCATCATACAAGTTATTACTTGTACAAAGATAATTGTACCAGTAATTACTTGTACAATTTTTGTTGAGAAAAAGATAATAACTTGTACAACACAATATTTTTGAGTTATATTTGTTTCTTCTTTTGCCTTAAATGTTTTATCCAAAAACTCCTTTCTTTGGGTTTGTAAGTCTGTATTTTTTTTCAATTGTTGGGTATTTTTTTTTCTATTACTGATTTATTTGTTTGTTTATTTTTTTATCATTCAGCGCATGTTTCTTATAAATCTATAGTGTTTTTTTTTTTTCTCTCATTTATTTCAACTGTGCACATGTATTAGTATTATCTTTTAAATGTTAGAAAATTACAGACAAACTACGGACGCAAAGTAACATCATAAGCTAACATGACTTTTTGAGCAAATTTAGCTAAACAGCATGTTGCCACATACGGACTAATGATGCGAAGTGACAAAGTCGTTAAAAGCAAAAAAAAAAAAAAAACAAAAACAAAAAACAAAAAACAAAACAAAAAACAAGAAGTAATTATAACAGGATGCTGTTACGAAATCTCCCAAACAAAGCTCCCATAATTAGCCATTTCCATGGTCCCATATTTTACTAGATTTATATTATTATCCCATACAAGATTACATATGGTTTAGAGGTGGGGATCTCTACTGTTTACAAGTTTTCAAACAGAAGGGTGTGGGGTGACCACATAGACTCCCCCTATATTTGGTTTGATGTGTTTTATCGTCCCATACAAGAATATATATGGCTTTAGGGGTGGGGATCTCGATCGTTTACAAGTTTTCAAAAAGAGGGGATGGGGTGACTCCTAGGGACTTCTATTTTCTTTCATTTGATTTGTTTATAGTCCCATACAAGAATACATATGGTTTAGTGGTGGGTATCTGGACTGTTTACAAGTTTTCAATCAAGAGGGGGTTGGGGTGAACCCAAGGGACTTTCCTTTTATTTCATTTGATTTGTTTTATTGGCACTTGCAAGAATATATATGGTTTAGGGGTTAGGATCTCGACCGTTTACAAGTTTTCAAACAAGAGGGGTGGGGATGACCTTCAGGGACTTTCCTTTTATTTCATTTGATTTGTTTTATTGTCCCAATCAAGAATATATATGGTTTAGGGGTGGGGATCTGGAGCGTTTACAAGATAATAGCACATTCTCAAATTAAAGGGGGTGGGAGTTACCCTCAGGGACTCACCCTTTATTTCATTTGATTTGTTTTATTCTCCTGTGATCATTTTTGAAGACTGCATGTGTTTATCACTTACAGTTTTCAAGTTATAGTCATTTGAAATTGTTTTAAAAATAAAATAAAATAGGGTTCCAAAGTTAACCCTTCCCCTCTTTATGCCCCTCAAACTATCCCTTAACAGACCCCAATGCACAAACGAAAGATTGTTGGGCTATTATTTAGACAAACTATAAATACAGAATGTTTTGTCATCCTTGTATCACCTTCACTGGTGATCTGATGGATAAAATCTGTCGTATAGTTGGCACTGGTTCAGACGTACTCATAATATACTTATTTCTGTTTTTAATTTGTAATAACCTCTATGATAGATAATTGTGCTCATCTGTAAAAATGCAATCTTCATGCCTTATATAACATGTACTGTGTTACGACGCTAGATTAAAACTGGCGAGGATAGGTATCACCCGGCCACCAAAAGCTTTATTATAGTAGAGCATAGGAGGTCGAGTGGTCGTGTCGGGCACATTTGATTTGGTGCCATAATATCCCAGTAGCTTGAGTTGGGATTTACATGAGTACCTGATTTTTCAGGGATTTTGCATAATCACTAAATCATTAGTGATAAATGTATAATCGAATAAAATGACAAGTTATTTAAAAAATCACTTAAAAATTTTAAGAATGATTTTACAAATTCCCTAATTTTATTTCATGGATAATCAATGATACAATAGTTCGAATATCCTTTCTGTTTGAACAAAAAATAGTTAATCAAATAAAGATAATAAATAGTCTTATTGCTTACTATTGTAAAGTTTATTTGGACAATGTGTATTCCCTGACAATTTATCAAATATAATTTGTATAATGAAATGCACAACTCATAAACCAAAAAAGTATTTATAATTGAAATTGATAAAACCAACATTCTCAATGATATTGATATTTGCATATGTATGACATGAATTTAATGTTTGCCAATAACAGCGTCTAATGCTCATTCATGTTTTGAATGTAAATGCACAGTGCATGTAATTAGCTGTAAGACAAATGACGAATGTTTTAAGTTTTGTATACTTCAATAACAACAAATTCAAATTTAGCTAACTAATGCTACCTAGGAGATAACTGTATTGTATTTTAAGCTTGGCCTTCGTAAAATGTATATTTTACTGTGGCAAATTGAGTTTACATAGGATACGTAGCGTAGAATTATTGTTCGTGATAAATCTATTCAAATCATGTGAAATAAAATCAGTGAATGTTTGCCAATAACAGCGTCTAATGCTCATTCATGTTTTGAATGTAAATGCACAGTGCATGTAATTAGCTGTAAGACAAATGACGAATGTTTTAAGTTTTGTATACTTCAATAACAACAAATTCAAATTTAGCTAACTAATGCTACCTAGGAGATAACTGTATTGTATTTTAAGCTTGGCCTTCGTAAAATGTATATTTTACTGTGGCAAATTGAGTTTACATAGGATACGTAGCGTAGAATTATTGTTCGTGATAAATCTATTCAAATCATGTGAAATAAAATCAGTGAAATTACTCTGCAAGTATTCCACCACAGACAGAATTGTATAGTTAATGGTTTACTTTTAGTAAATTGTGACTTGGATGACGAGTTGTCTCATTAGCACTTATACCACTTCTTCTTATATCTATATTTTTTTCTTTCTTTTAAGGTCCTATTATGAAACGTCATCATATATATTCTTTTTACCAACCACGTGATATAAAGATTGGAGTCGTCAATGGCCAATCATATTTATTCACTGCAAACACTGGTGCTATTAAAAAATTTACTCAGCAAACGGAAGGCTTTGATTTCACAGATGCCGCAAGAGCAAGGACTCTTCATAATAGTAAGTAATAATAAAATGAAATGAACTTCCTCAAACATAGGCAATTCATTGATATTATTTATCAGTGTTTGTTTTTATGCAATTTTTACACAACGGGTTAAAGGAAGAAATAATGCTTGTTTGCTTTGTTTTACAAAAACAAAATAAATACCAGAAGCAATCTTTACAAAAGGGTTTTGTGAAGAAAACGAATAATACGTCTATTTTACTTTCTTTTCGAAAAACAACCCTTACCATAATCAATAAATTAGTTACCATTGTGTCTGTTAAAAATGTTATAAACAGAATGTATGAAGAATACGCTGATAGTCATTGTCAGAATCCGAAGTGTGTATAAGTTTCGTAAGCATATTCAAGTTAACTTAAACATTTGTTTAGCAGACAAGCAAGTTAACTTTTTCTGTGGTAGACTGAACCTAGAGCTGCATTTTGAGTAGGGCTGCTGACTTATCAAAAAGTCTGCCCCAGATCAGACCAGTCCTGAGGACAGATTTGTTCCAAACCCGACATGTAGACAGGTATCTCTATTTTTGACATGTTTATATATTATGTCTGTTTGTTTTGTTCACACATTGGTGTCAGTATAATGAAATTTGATGCGACTGTAATACAAGTGAGAGGTCTAGCCAGCTTTCCGACCAGGTTTAGTTCACCATATTCTATATAAGAAAATTCCTGTATCAAGTGAAGAAAATACGAGTTGTTATCTATAAGTTCGGTGTGTTTGAACTTTTGATTTTGCCATTTCCTTAGGCTCTTTCCTTTTGAAGTTTCCTCGGAGTTCAGCATTTTTGTGATTTTACTTTTGATCGGTCATAAGGACAGGTCTCATTTTGATATATTTTGGTGTATTTTACATTGCCATAAATGCACGAGGTTTTGCACCCACAATACCAGATACAACCCACCAATTTTTCTTAAAATCTCCTGTACCGAGTCAAGAAAATGTCAGTTGTTATCTTATAGTTCGTTTCTATGTGTGTTGCATTGCCGTTTGTCTTTTGTTACACTTCAGTGTTTCTGTCATTTCGTTGTTTTCCTCTGATAATTGACGCGTTTTCCTCGGTTATAGTTTGTAACCCGGATTTGTTTTCCCTCAGTTGAATTATGACGTGAACAGCGTTATACTACTGTTGCCTTTGTTTGACGTACTGTCGTATTTTTCATTTTTCATATCAATTTTGACATTTGATCATAAAAACGATAATCGTTATGGGCTTTGCTCATTGTTGAAGGACGTACGGTGACCTATAGTTGTTAATTTCTGTGTCATTTTGGTCTCTTGTAAAGAGTTGTCTCATTGGCAATCATACAACATCTTCTTTTTTATATTGTTCTATTTTCTCGTAAAGAAAAATCCCTCACTTTGTACATACTGACTCTATGTATACACAGTAATATTTCTCAAGAGATACATTGTAGAGAAATGGACATTTGCATTTGTTGATCAAAAAACGATAATGAAGAATTATATTTGAATTACAGGTGGCGCAATTGATGAAGCTTTAGTAGGAGCTGATAATAGTGACAAGATAAAAAACGATGCGGATTTAGGTAAAAAAGTTTTAGTATGATTTTCAAAATTTTTTATAGGTATATACATATACTGTTACGTGTAAAGATGAAAACAAAACTACAAAAAGAAAAATGTAGCGTAAGATTTGTTTTTTTACAGTTAACTAATTTTGAAAGGTATATCTTTTTATTTTTTTTATTAGAACAACTCTTAAATGATTGAACAGTATAATATATTGAGTCATGTTTCCAGTAGATGTTCGAATTTATCTACTACGGCTACAGTATTGATCAGACAATGTGCTTGCAGTAAATTGAAACCTGTTCAGATGATGTTCAAACTGTTATTTACCTGCACAAAACAACAACATACTATATTGTAAGAACAGTTACTAAACAGACTGAGTACTGAATTAATTGATATAAAAAGTCTACTCAGTTTTTTATCAAAAACATCTAAAAAATAATAACTCTTTAAAAAAACTGAACGTTTGAGTTTTAGAATTATCAGACGACTACCACATCGACCTTTTATGATTCATTTTGCTATTGCTGAAGTTTTTTTGTACCTTTCAATCCAACTTAATTTCCTTTTTATTCTGGTTTTCTCAGTATTTATATGATTGAAATTAAATAATTTTCATGACTTCCTTGTCGTATCGGTAATTTGTTAATGCAGAAAGAAATTTCAATTAATGACGTCGCATAATAAGGACATAATCGGTTTTTGCTGTCTTCAGAAAAAAAAATGTTAATCTTTGTTCAAATATCTTTTAAAAAGAATAAGTGCGCATCTGATTTTCCCAAATTCATGACTTACTTTCACGTTACTAATTATACTTATAATTTAAAATAAGGTTATGAGTCAAAATCATTTTTCAAGAAAGAACGAGAAAAGAAGGTCAGGTTTCTAGCTAAAAACTTAACCATGGTCATATTTAAAACAGATTCGAGCGCTAACGGATTACAAAAGTATGATGACATCTTTGTTTTTTTTAAATAAGCAATGCTAGGATTTTTTTAAAGTATGCCTTTAAATGTTCAATTCTATGTAATTCCCCATTTCCATTCTCAATCTTATTAGATAATATATTAGTAACGTTTTAATTTTCCTGCCATGTTGATTTTAAAAGAAATTCAAAACTCTGTATACTAACGATTAAAGAACAATTACAGGGAAACATATATATACAAATCAAATTCTTCAACATAATGTATCATTTTTCGATATGAAATAAGTAACAGTTAAAACTGCGTTTCTGTTGTATAGAAGTATAATAAGATTCATGATATGGTCTCTTGCAAAAGTATTTACTATATTTTCTAGGTTAAGGTACAATAATAAGTAATACTATTGAAAGTATGTACTCCAATGATTTTGTAATATTAAAATACAAATCATATCTAGTTATATAACATGTCATAGGCCGTTTACATATAAGTGGATTGGATGGTGTAAACAGTCAGGGCCTTATACAGAACCTTCATGCATATGGCGGTCGCAGTGTTTCCATGTGGAATCCAGCCACTTTTCAACGTGTTTATGATACCGGCGATGACCTGGAAAAACAGGCTAAAAACAAGTACTCAACTACATTTAACGGTGACTGTAACAATTTAAATTTATCACCAGCTGGTGAAATGGATCTCAGGTCGGATGACTATGTAAGTAAGAGTAAATAGAAGCTTACCAAATATTTTAACTTGTCACGGTGTTTATATATATGTTACTGATTTTTGTTACATGGCGACCACGACGACTATATAAGGAACAGGTAGAAGAAGATAAGCGACGATCTGAATTTGTGAATCTGTTTGTTACATACCAACCAAGAGGATAGTGCGAGTGAGACCAATGGACACATTCTGATTTTTTTTATTTGTCTTTTAACTAAGTTGTATTTTGCAAAAAGCTTTCGAAATTTTGGGTCCTCAACAAGTTCAATGCTCTTCAAATCAGAGCCTTATTTTAATTTTTCAATTTTCCTGGATTGTAAGGTCACTAATCAGTTTGTTTTAGACGAATAAACGCGTCTTCATTGCGTACAAAATTAAAATCCTGGTATCTTTGATGATTTTCAAGCAGAATATTAACGCTGATGTTTTACCCAAATGACATGATAGATATGTGTTATGAGAATGGACAAGTAAAGGATCGAGGACTTTGAGATAAGATGTCATGTATAGCAAAGGACGCACGTTTGCCAGATTTGACCCACAACTTTCTTCGGGAAATGCCTGTACTCAGTCAGGAATATGAAAGCTAGTTTACATTCTTGATTCCTTGATTGATGAAGTCTAACGTTTATTTCAGTCAGTTTTATGGACTCCCTCCTTGTGAATTTACCTTGAATTTATGTATTTTATTATACTTTTCTACTATTATGAAAATCTTTACACTTGAATATTATTCTACAATAAAGAATGTGAACAAATATTTTACAGGGCGTTGAACCTACAGCTGTTGCCTTTGGTACCCATAATGGAGCTCCACTGATAGTCACAGCATCAAGATCAGGAATGATATACACGTTTAATGTTATTGGCACAGCTCTGTCATTCCAATCCGTACACAGAAGAGGGAGTACAAATCAAGCATGGAACGTGTTATACCAGAACAATTCTACTGGGGATTGTCTTATCACAGATATAGGGTAAATGTTTGGTTATTTTAGCCAAAGAAGGGTAAATGTTTGGTCACTTTAGCCAAAAGAGGGTAAGTATTTGGTCACTTTAGCCAAAAGAGGGTCAATGTTTGGTCTCTTTTGCCAAAGAAGGGTAAATGTTTGATCACTTTAGCCAAGGAAATGTTTACTGGCAAAAATAATGATGACATTGCAGTTTACAGAAAAAATGTGTCCATTCCGATAGACAATCGTTAGTCCAAAAAATATAAAGATCACATTTTCAAATAGTAAAAGATACACAACGACGCACTAAAACACGTGAGACTCAATGAAACTGCACAACAAACCCTATTTGCATTGAACATAATCAATATCGAATAAAGTGTATACATTGTGAAAAGTTTATTGTTTTGTGGTGTTAATTTTGTCATACAAATCTGAGGTAAAGCTAGTTAAAAAAACAGGTTTCATCCAACATTTTCTTTTGATAATATCTGAATCAACTCATAAACATGGAAATTATGGTTTACTTGTTCTGTCAAGTGATAGCAGTTGATTTTGTCAGTGATTTTTGGACATCGTCTTCCTTCTGAATTTCTCTTTGAGTTCGTTTTTTGTTATACTGTTTTGCATTTGTTTTGCATAGTTTTCTTTTATTTTCGTCTAGATTTTCTATGTAGATTTTCCATTTTTGATTATATGAATTATAACAGATTTCTGATTAGACTTTATATCACAATTTGAATAGATTTATAATTGATGTTAATATTTTTTGTCAATATTTCAGATATGTGGATGGAATCGCAGCGGGATTAGTTTATGTTATTGGTTCTGGATCCAGCTCTGTTGGTCTTTATGAAATATATGATGACGGCATTACAAAAAAATAAATACACAATAATGCTTTAGTTTTATAAAAAGTTTTTCAATATGCTACTAAAAATACTGAAGTCCAAAAATTAATATGTCGGTGTGTTTTTCTGTTTTCTGTATAATTTTACTGAGTTTATGTAAACTTTATATTGGCTTTGTTGAAACCGAATCTGTGTCTCAATCATATTTTCTTCATACCTTCATACATCAAAGTACAACGTTTAGTTTTTGTTGCATTTGATGTGTATTTCTGGATTAAACTGTCATAAACTCGATAGGAACAGAGTGCATAAGTCCATGAAAAGTGATGTTGGAAACAAGAAAATACAATGCTCAAGGAAATTATGATAATAAAAATTTAATAAAGTAAGACATGTGACATGATTTTCAAAGAGCAAAACCCATGCCGCAAATGAAGCTAGAAAATGACTGAAGTAGCAAATGTAAAGAAAAGAACAAAGAAAAAGCACGTAAAGGTAAATACACAGCTTTGTCTTTGTTTTCTTTCTCTTCACTATGGTGTTGTTTTTCATATCTATTTAGGTTTCTGATTATAAGAGTTTATTTTGCTTTAAGGGGTTTTGAAATGAAAAGGTCTTGGTTGTGAAAGACGTGAAGTCTTACCTTATGATAAAGTACTTGACAATGATGGTAACATTCCCATTAATTATACAATTTACAAAATCTGAATCGGAGGAGTCATTAAATTTTAACCCCTGTCCATATGTCAGTACGCCCAAAAGTTGGTTTCCGTTCAGTATTTGATTATTTAATCGAACAAAAAATAAGGATTTTTTATTCAAAGGTAAATATTGTTATAGCTGTAGTTTCGGTTTTCAAGCTTTTTTTTAACAACTTTGTTTGATTTGCCCTTCAAAGATTTAAAAAAAGTAGGGATGGCAACGAGTACTCGAGTACTCGGGTACTCGCTCGGAAGACCGAGTACTCGGGTACAGTTTTAGTATTCGGATACTCGTTTACTTTTTATACATCTTGAGATAGTTCTCTTCACATTTCCACTCAATTTTAGATCTGTTGAAATTTCTCCTTCGTAATACTCAATAAAATAAATTAATAACATAACTATGTTTATCCTGAGGATACTATCTGTTATAGTAGTACCAGCAACGTCCTTTCCTTTCGAGGGAATATTTTCATGTGCACTCCTTGTAACAAAAAAAATAGAGAGTTTAACAGTCTTTCGTCTGAAATTGTTAACCAGATCATATTTTTAAACGAACACAAAATCAAAGTAACCTGCGGGGAACCCTACAAAACTAATTGAGACATTTTTAACGGTGTTTGTACACGGATCAACACTTTCATGGATTAATAATTAACTCATTACAAGCCGTAAAAACTTACCTTTGTTTGTTAATCAAGACTTCTGATTGGTATAAGATGTATATTCAAATTAATTTAATTACTCTTTTTTTAAAGCTTAACTATAATTGTTTAATTTACAATTTAGAGATATGCGAAAGTATGAGAGCGACATTCAACCACAAAAGTTGAAAATAAACTAACAACGTCATGGCTAAAGAAAAAAAAAGAAAATCAGACAAACGATAGTGCAAAAAAAAACACAGAAAAAGTAATACTGAGCAACACGAAAAAGCACAAGTAATTTGAAGTCCAATATCATAATTGTTGTTGACAAATTTTAAATAGACAAGTCGTGTTATAAAAAATACCAACTCCTCAGGAACAGATGCTAAATATATTGTCTACTTTATCGGACTTAAAATGCAAATATTTTTGATTTTTGCTTATAAAATATTTTGATTTTATTGAAATTTGGTTCATAAACACGTAAACAAACAAAATTGCTATTATGATAGGTTATTTGTAACAACGACAGTCGTTTATTTATTGTTTCATTGACACAAAAAACAGAGGAGCAAGCTATGTTTGTAGTACGTTTGTATTTTGTCAATGTGTTTATGAAAGGTAATAACAAAAGCACTGCATCCCACCTAAAATCTAACTTAAACTTTTCAATAGACGTTTAAGATTCATCCGAGTACTTGCGAGTACTCGAGTATTATGACCGAGTATCCGAGTATTAAATTTCAGATCTTTTGACATCCCTAAAAAAAAGTAAAATAAAAAAAAATACTGAACTCCGAGGAAAATTCAAAACGGAAAGTCCCTTTATCAAATGGCAAAATCAAAAGCTCAAACACATCGAACGAAAGGATAACAACTGGGTTATTCCTGACTTGGTACATTAATTTTACTACGTAGAAAATGGTGGATTTAACCTTGTTTAAAGAGCTAAACCTTTCACTTGTATGTTAGTCGCATCAAATTCCATTACATTGACAACGATGTGTGAACAAAACAAACAGACACATTAGGTAAATATGTCACAAATAGGTGTACAACAACAACACGAACCCCACCAAAAACCGGGGGTGATCACGGGTGCTTCGATTCTAAAGGGCAAGCAGATCACGCTCCACATGTGGCACCCGTTAAATTTGAGTATCACTGATGAGAGTTGTTTTAGGGAAACGCAAGGCCGGCCAACATAATCAGAAACCTGATATCTACGTTGAGCTCTCTATACATTTCTGGCTTTCAAAATGCTTTCAAACTTAATACTATTCTTTTCAAGGTTGCCAACCAGTACTCGAGTTCTTTGTTCTTTTGGTCTGATTTGAGTTTTTAATGATTTTCAATATTTTTTTGAATAAGTGATTACATTGTTGTTAATACAATTATTAAATGTAGTAAATAAGCTTCTCAGTGTAAATATGATATCCTCGTTTTTTAAAAATTATATTATACTATTTTTTGTTTGTTTTGGTCACACATCATATAAGTTGATTTATGTGACAAAAAAGTATCAATGTAATTGAGTTAAAATAAAAATACCAGACACCAGACCATTCAATGCAGTTAATACATGCCCCATGATTGTTGTCCAAGATGTATGCGGGTTGACATGATGTTTTCACCAACGGGTAGTTTTCTGTTATGCGTAATAAAGATTGTTTTCGTACGCTCTCTTTGGATAACCCATTGTGTTAGAGAGAGGGAGGCTAAGATGTTAAAAAAATAATATAGATATTTACACTTTAATGTTATGTGTAATTATCAAGTACTAAATAAAATTGTGCTAGGTGAGTGTCTATCTTGTATACTAGTATTTTTCAAGTTCAAATTCAATTCGAAACGTATCAACAGACGTAACCTTGTCAGAAACTATAACATCTGCATTTGGGACATAACCGGTAAAATATTTAGACATTAATTCATATATAATACATCTTTATATAAGTCATTTATAAAATCATAACATTCTACCTACAGTAGTATACATTTTGTTTGATGAAAATAATCCTTTATGATATATATTTTTTTGTGTGTCCGAAATATTTTCTAAATATACTTTCATCACGGAACAACACAAATCCGATCAAAATATTTAGCAGTTATTTTCTCCCATACAATAAATAAAATAGCTTTTGCTCACTGTGTAGTTTATTCATTGGTACCTTTAAATATCGTCACTTCTTGATTAATTTACATTTTTTGCCATTTTTTGTCTAGTTTGAAGATTTTTTTCACGTAAATTAATCAATGAGTGATGAATTTTTCTATTGAACAATAGGCGATGAATATGTGGAAAAGTTTTATTTGGTTTGCAATTATGTTATAACCCCCTCAACACAATCTGTATGCTCACACTTTTCTTTCTTTCATACATGAAAACTCGTTTAGTGTAGAGAAAACCATTTATTTCCCATGTCAACAATCAAAATAAATTAGTAAAAAAGAAACAAATATAAATTGAATTTCTCAGCATCCTAGTGTCATGTAACATAATGGCAAACTTAATAATATTTCTACGTCGTCATATCGAAAAAGGACTATTTCCATAAACTACATAAATTCATATGCAACATTTGTTTCATGATAAGTTATTCTTAAAAATCAAATAAAATGAATTAAAACGTAAATGAATCTGAACACTTGATTACTATATCCTTATTTCTTTCATGATACAGTTGGTTTAATATTTGATGTATAATAGACATAATGAATTTTACAATAACATTTACTTATTAAATACGCAACATTAAAATGTAAAAACCGAATGGCCTAACAGAAATTGTTTTAATGTAAATTGGTTACAATTTATTGATGCAATTATCATACATGTCATCGTATCAAAGTACTTGAATTTTGAGGACAATTTTTCTTTAATAATTTTCAATTAACGTGTATCATTCTTAAATAAAGTATTTATGACAAGAGTATAATTGAAAAAAAAAAATAAAAAAAAAAAAAAAAATAACAATCACTTTGAACTTCAAGAATCTACTGCCAAAACTATTTTTATATATATTTTTCCTATACATATCTTTTTACCTAACTTTATCAATAAATGACTCAAACGATAATGGTATAGGTCTGCACTGATCTCAACAACAACCTATGGACAACAAAATTTCAATAAGTTTATATTAAAAATGACTTTGGACACCTTATACATGTAGGATGCAGATATAAATAATCTACAGGGTCTAACATATAAATCCGTGAAAAAAATTGTTTTGAGCGCACAAAGCCCTAATTTGTTCAAACAAATCTCAAACTGGAAGAGTTTAAAAAAGTACGTTTCCATATTACAGAAATCTTTTATAAAGGAAAATGGAATGAGTAAATAAAATAAAATCTAAAAATTGAAAAAAATTGGATGTCTCATGTGACAGTGTGATTTTCTGCTGGTTTTTAAATAAATGTTCTTTGTAAGTCTTTTATGATAGAATGGTCATCATGTCATTATCACTAAACTAGTACACATGTTTGTTTAGGGGCCAGCTGGAGCACGCCTTTTGGTTGTTGTCTCTTGGGCAAACCCTCCATTTACATTCTCAATTTTATCTAAATCGTTGAGCAATCCAAAATGGTGTTTCCGAAAACTGAAAGTCATTGACAAACAAAATTCATTTAAATTTTAAGATTCAATGCGTCAAATTTGAGTGTGTGTGTTGGTCTCTGATGTTTTAACTGCATCTCGGTTTTCGAGAGGGCTACCACAAACTTGATATCTGCAGATAGAATTTCCATACAGAAAAATCAGACTAAAATGATAATTTTAAAATCGTGGCTGTTATCACCAATTTTGAGACGAATATATTACAGCAAATATGTCGACATAAGGTGATCGTCATTTTTAACGAAATTCAAGGCATAAACATCGCGTCTAAAAATAGACTGGGACGCGTATCCATGCTATATAAAATTGAAAATAATTGTGGTCACACATATAAGGAATGTGCATGAAACAACACTTTTCAATTTGTTTAGGAATATTTGTCGTGATATGATTTACGAGTTTCAATTTGGTCTAATTAAACCAAAAACTTAAAACATAAACGCATCGTTATATGCATTGGAATATTTGTGAAAAGATTTATAATTATCGCCTACGTATTCTGTAGGATAACTTCGTCGTAAATTTGCTAAATTACTATTAAAATTCTTCTTCCTATACAAGCTCCTAATCTTTTCTTTTTTGACTGTCGGTTCTATGAACATCTTAAGTTTTGGTGCGAATTCCCCGGTATGTTTTATTCCTAACATATCTAGACTCATTAAACTTTCTGGTGCCGTATGGTGTCTATCAATATTTAACCTTTGACTACCTATGCCTTTTTCATATCTTTTTCGAAGAAACTGTGATGCCTGCATTGTTGATTTTACTGGTCTTGCATTTGAAATTGGATTAGCTCTTTCATAAGTGGGACTTTTTGGCTTGATAAATTTATTGGTTTGCTTCCCAGGCTTAGATTCATATAGTGCCAAATTTACAGAATGTTTTGGTTGTACCGTCAAAGAGTTGGCATCTATACTTTCACTTTTTATTCTATCAGCTTTAACCTTATCAGCTCGCATATGAAAAGTGTTGATTGACCCAGCAGAAATGCTTTTGGCCTGCAAAAGTCCGTCCGTGCTTTGTTTTGTAAATTCATCTTGTTCAACAAAGTCTAACGGAGGATCAGTTGGTCTATATCGAGGTTGTTTTGAACGTTTAGGATTTACGAAAATATCACCGCTTGGAAGAGCATCAACCGTTCTATAAGATGGTTGCCTGTCATTATTTCTAGAAGGGTTACCTGACAAGTTCTCGCTTAGTACCCTATTTAGTCTAGATTTTCGTCCAGATTTCCGCCTACTATGGCGACCAGAATTGCGGATAAATGATGATGAACGTCCCGTTACGTCTGTTTCCTGAAATCTGTTTTGTTCATGGTTATTTTTACCATCTGTGAATGTCTGAGGAAGTCGTCTTTTCCTTGCCGTTTTTGACGAACTTGAAGTGATTTGTTGTTTGTTCACCGTTGAATCTTGTTGTGTTCTAAGGGGTGGCAATAACACAGATTCACTTTTTCTATTTGGCGACGCTTGAAAGTTGCTGTTTGCATGTTCAATTTCGTCGTTGCCAAACGACTCTGTGTGTGTTTGAGGAGGTCGTCTGCTCTTTTTCCCATTATTACTAGATCTAGTGGAAAAGGTTGACTGTTCCCTTATTCTTGAATCTCGTTCTGGTGGTAAGGGTTGCATTATCAATGATGTCAACTTATCATTTGACGACAATTGAAAGCTACTGCTGGTACCTTTATTTTTATCTAACGGCTCTGTGTATGTCTGTGTGTGTGTTTGAGGAGGTCGTCTTCTCTTTTTCCCATTATTACTAGATCTAGTGGAAAAGGTTGACTGTTTCCTTATTCTTGAATCTCGTTCTGGTGGTGAGGGTTGCATTATCAATGATGTCAACTTATCATTTGACGACAATTGAAAGCTACTGCTGGTACCTTTATTATTATCCAACGGCTCTGTGTATGTCTGTGTGTGTGTTTGGGGAGGTCGTCTTCTCTTTTTCCCATTATTACTAGATCTAGTGGAAAAGGTTGACTGTTCCCTTATTCTTGAATCTCGTTCTGGTGGTAAGGGTTGCATTATCAATGATGTCAACTTATCATTTGACGACAATTGAAAGCTACTGCTGGTACCTTTATTTTTATCTAATGGCTCTGTGTATGTCTTGGGAAGTCGTCTTCTACTTTTTCTTTTTCTTTCTTTCCTAGATCTAGTGGAAGAGGTTGCTTGATTTCCTTTCCTTGATCCTCGTCTTGATGTTAAGGGTTGCAATGATTCCATTTTATCATTTGACGACAATTGAAAGTTACCGTCTGCAAATTGATTTGGATCTATTCCAATGTTACCATTCAACTCTGATGCTTTATCACGTGATCTCCTTGAAGTTTTAGATCGTGTTCTTGTCATTTGATTTCCTTGCGCATCTTCAAACGACCTTCTTTCAACAAGTTTGTTCTTATTTGATCTCACATCGATATTTCCTGTTATCACAGTATCACTTACAATGCTATCTGCTGTTATGGAATTTGCCTTTATCCTTTCTGTTTTCATAGATTTTGCTTCGATCTGCTTCGCTATTAATTGTCGTTTTACTCTAAGTCGTTGTCGTGGTTCTTCTTCTTTCATTACATATTCCCCTTGATATGCTGTTCCAAAACTATGTACTTCTTCTAGCTGACCTTTGAAAAAATAAATGAATTTTATTACTAAAAGCATACTTCATCACTTTTAAAAAGCTTTCTTTTTAACCATAATGTTCTGTTTTGTATACAAATATGTAAAAATTCTAGGTACTTTATTAATATGTAACTTGAAACATGTGATATTGGCCCTTTTGGTTCCATTACTTCCCTTTGTTGATGATTGAAAAATATTAATTATATCAAACTTGCAGATAAAATTCAGTTACTGTAGCCTTTTCCTTTCGAATCTTTGAAAACTTTCTCTGATGATTGAACATTGCGTAATCAATTCTAGGATGAAAGTGCCTAAACTTTGACTAGTTACGAAGTGGGAAAGTTAAAATCACTGTGTTTTTAAAACTTAAAACTTAAAACTTAAGAATAATGCCGAAAATTGAAGAGAGAGAACAGATGAGATAAATGTTATTGAACCTTCTATAAGATTTGTACACATAATAGGTATGTGTACAAATCTCATGTTTTCTTCAGTTCTATTTTGAATCTGCTTTTTTTAACGCGCTTTTTTATACACCAATAACACTATACTACGCTAACGATATTGAATTATTGACTTCCAAAACACTGTAGTGACCTTAACTACGATACTTCTCCTTATGACTTCGGCCATAGCACAACGCTAGTACGAGGGAAAACCATGATGAAAGAAAATACAACAATTTATTTCACAACTGTCAAGGCATAGTTTAAAAAACAAATGGGAATGCATGGAAAATATACATAAAAAAAAAACACAAATGTCATGGCTCTTTCAATTCACTTATTTGTTGCGCTTTCCACGTGTGTGTTTTTTTTTTTTTTTTTTTTTTTTTTTTTATATAAATATCACGATCCGGTAAACTTATGCAACAAACTCGAAAGTTAATTACCTTGCGATCAACAATCACTGAATGAAATATTATTTGTTGATTATAATAGTATTACGTTATAGATGCGTAATAAATGTTAAAAAAAAAAAAAAAAAAAAAAAAAACGTGCATGCAAGCTTAGTTTAGTATGTACATTGTACGCATGCATTGGTCTAAATATGTCGATAACATTGAAATTTCAAGAAAGTAATTTACTTTAAACAATATTTATTAAGATAAATCAATATTAAACGATATTATACAAAATAAATATTAAGGATTCAGAAACAAGCAATTTGCTTATACAAATATGTCTCCATTAACACAAATAATACACTTATTGAACTTACCATAAACATAAAAACTGACATGCTCTGTAATAAATATATGAATGAAAAAAGGATGGTTTACTTTAGGGAAGAAGAAAAACAATAAATTAAATAAACATGAATTTTATTTTGTATACAGGGTGCTCAGAGACAGGGTGAAATGCTAGGGTTCCTATTGAAGGACGAAGTATAAACATCAAGGGTTAAAACGTTTACTTTTAATAATATATTACTGCAACAAACTAAATAACAGACTATTTTGCTCACCTGAGAGTACCATTAAATATTTCTAAGTCAATAAATGGCAATTACTCAACATTTGTCAAAAATTATCAATGCTTTGTAGTTTGGACACATTCAGACAATTAATGGTTTGCTTATTTATCAAAATATGACATAATGTGAACTAAAATTGATTGTACACTTAATATGTATTTTAAAAGATACATATGGCTGAAGTGACAATGTCAGTGATATAAATACAAGGGATTGGCCTCTTGCTCGTTTGTCATATTTTTAACAAAAACGAAGCACGTTATGATGTTCGCTACTGTGTTTCAAAATAATGAGCCTTTTTTAAGACTATTATAAATTAGTTGTATATTAATACAGGAACTAAAAAAGGGGAAAAAATTAAGGGTCCGTGTGCTCGTTTTCGAAATATAAGCCATTGAAAATTTGGCGGGAAATAATTCCATCTAAACTTTTCATACATTTAACATTGGCACTTTTTTCCTTAAAAAAAATTAATAATTATGTATAAAAAATGACGACAATTTTTTGGGTATCTTCTAATATGGCTGTTTAAACTATATGTAATAAAATTGAAAAAAAAAAGAAAAGAAGGACTTAGGGGGGATTTGTTTTAATGACAGTACATGGGTAAAACCAGAGGATTCCGAATATCTGACTAAAATTCAAAACAAGGGGAACGAACATTCTGAATGTCCTTGGCCTTTATCATCTAAGTACTTTCATTTGAAAACATGAATATTTTATTCGAAAAAGTCATATAAGACCATTAAAGTTGTCAAACCTATGTCTCGTCGTTAAACCTAAATTAATGAATTAAAATATCTAAATATTATTCATATGTTAAATTGTGCATCAAAATAACATGCAGGGTCAGTATATAACAAAGATAAACAATTAATCACTGCTTAACTAAATTGTTGATTAATTTATATGTAAGCAAAAAAATAATATGCAACATTCAATTGGTAACAACACATGTCGCAAAATACTCGTTTAGCTGAATTTTTTTTAACTCACTATTTCGTATGCGAAATCTTTTGCATTTTCATTTTTTTTTTTAATCATATATTATATCAATATTGAACAACAAAGATTGCAACATTGATGCAAAAAAGGGAGATGTGGTATACTCAGGGACAGTAGACTTGGACGTATTTATTTTAACAGTTAGAAGCTTGTGATGCCTTTCTATAATTGATGATAATACGGAATAGCCTTTTTTAAATGTTTTTGTCGGTTTTTCTCATGTTGGTTGCTGTCTTTCATACTTGTTTTTTGTTTATTGTTCAGTACATAAATTGGGCCGTTTTTCTGATATATTTCATTCACCAAAAGTATGTTGCGAGAATTTCTCGTTGCATTGAAGGCCTGTTGGTGACCTTCTGTTGTTGTCTGCTCTATGGTCGGGTTGTTGTCTCTTTGGCACATTCCCCATTTCCATTCTCAATTTTATTGGTGTATTTTCTATCAATTACATATATATATTCAGCAGCATTGATCTTTTAAATATTTGTCACGTTTTCCTAAAAGGTAAGAGCACGGAACCAGGACATACATGTAGGTGCTAAGAACCAGGTCATTTTTTTCTCATCACAAATTCTGTTTTGCGATGAAATAAAACAACTTTGTAATATACCTTGCTGGGAACATGTACGAACAAAAATGTATAATGTAAAAACGACAATGTTTTTTTTATGATTCAATGCCTTTCTGATACAATGAACTGGCTGCTAACCTAGTGGCTGCTAGCGAGTAGCTGATAGCTTGAATCTGGTTACAATGTAGGTAGATTTACCTGTAAAGAATCAGGACCCACCAGCACTGGTCTGGATAAAATCACAAGAACTGAATCACATCTCAGAACAACCCTAACCACGGTGAACGGTCTCAAACAAAATAATATGTCAATTACGAATGTCGATCTTTTGAAGGGTATGTGCGCAAAAGTAGCTAGGGTGTCTAAATGTTCGATTGTAGAGTTTCTTTAACTTCTGTAAAATACTGCCGGGTTCATTTTCTTGTAAATTCATTAAGTTTGGGTGTCACTTTATTTTAAAATAAATTAGTTTTCTATAGGAAACATTAAACGACAGAATTGCGTAAAATTCAATGGAGAAATTGTTTGCCATAAATACTTTCGAAATATTAATCTAAAATAGTTGGTCGCTGATCTTATCTTATTGAAAACTAGAAAAAAAAACTGTTCTCTCTTATTCAATTTGTTTTTTAAGCATAAAAACGCAGGTTTATTTAGTTTTTAAACATGAAAAGGCTAGTGAAAAGTAAAATCACAAAAATACTGAACTCAGAGGAAAATCAATTCGGAAAGTCTATAATCACAGGGCAAAATCAAATAACAAAACGCATCAAAAACGAATGGACAAGAACTGTCATATTCCTGACTTGGTACAGGCATGTTCAAATGTAGAAAATGGTGGATTGAACCTGGTTTTATATTTATAGCTAGCTAAACCTCTCACTTGTATGAAAGTCGCATCAAATTCCATTAAATTTAGTTTTTAAACACAGAAAGGCTAGTTAATTCTGTTTCAACGCATAAAAGGCTAGTTTATTTTGTTTTAAAACATAAAAGGCATTTGTTTGAAAACACATAAGGCTAGTCAATTTTGATTTTTTTTTCCACATAAAAAGTTAAATCACTAAAATTTAGTGACTGATGCCATCTGTTATAAAGTAACATCATTAACTTCGACAAGATACATGTACTTTGCTACCGTTTCTGCATCATGTGATTTCAACGCCATCTTTTTATGACGTTAGTGCATCTTAGTTTGTTTGTTTGGTCAATGATTTTGATCACCTTTAAGCGGTAGTCTCTTAAGTATTATATCCCTTTTTGTATAAATAGATTTGTTTGTTTCAATCACGTTGATTATTTTTAAAGAATGTATTGAAGTATCTTTTTGTGTTCTATAACATATGTTTAGACTTGAAGCGAACTGATAACTCACAGTTAAATATCTAGGGATGCCAAAGGACAGTATTTAGCATTTTTATTATTATACCCGATACACTTGCTTTTATTTTCATACGTTTATGATTTTTTTTCTAAGTTTAAAACAAACATTCACCAATTAAATACTATCTAATTAAAACTAAGATGTATTTAGCTGCCGAATGCAAATATAGAAAGATTTTTTTTGTAATCCTGTCAAAAGTGTTGATTTTATATAATTTAATGTTATTCTACGCGCGTTATTCAGTGTGCACCAATTTGTTTATGTTATTTCTTCATAGACAGAAAAAATATTAGAGTCATTCCTTAAGTGAATCAATAAATGAAAAGTACTGTTTAGCCTTTTATTACAAGTGAAAACTTTTCTTTTTTTCAGTTTGACGAATTGATATGTTACAATTGACAAATTTGACATACATGTGAATCGATATTTGACTTATATTGACTACATGCATGTTGGGTTAAAGATCAATGGCCCTTATTGTAATAGATATTTGACTCATATATGTTTTTATATAAGACACTTTACACCAAAGAAGTCTATTTAGATAATGCCGTCTATTGTACTTTTGTATGTTTGCTGTAGGAACAGAAAAGTAAACATTTATGGCAACTTTGAAATAAAATTTTAAGGTTTTGAAAATTTCGTTGAAAACCAAAAGCAAACGTGCAAGATATTTTCAAAGGAAATTATTCTGTAATATATCACTTAATAATAATAATAAACGGCTTATAAACAGTATACCTCAATTGAAAAAGTCGCATCTCGGCAAATAATATTAAATAAATAATAATCATTGAAATTGGGCGCCAGTCGGAGAGGATCCGGGTGAAGGGAAAATATTCAGGGCTATTAAAAAAAAATCAAAACGGAATGTCCTTTATTCAATGGCAAAATCAAAAGCTCATAACATCGAACGAATGATCTTGCCGAATAAATATTTCCGTCATTTTAATAAAATATAAATCCTGAAGAATTAGAATTAAACGAAATGCTATCCATATGATTTGTATGTATTAAAACAAAAAAAAATATTTCTGTTTTTGATGACCCGGCTTACTTTAGTTAGATAAATGGTTTTGTAGAATGTTCTATTGTGTAAGGGGTGACACGGGGCACTTATTGTTCAAATAGCGCGTTTTGGGAATTTTTCCACTTCATAAAAAAGTGTCACACTACTCTAGTGTGTATTTTTTAATTATTATTATTGTTCTTAAAATAGACTAGACTAAGTAATTTCCCATTATTTATTTCCTTGCTACTAATGAATGCATGTTGTTTATGATTAGTGTAGGACGTTAATAAAGCTGTAGTCTCGTTCCAGTTTACACCAATACAACATGACATTTCTTGTTTTAATTTTCTGGATAGACTACATCATATTTGAGAAATAAAGGAAATTTGTTGAAATAAATCATAGCCTGTACGATTTTGCCTGAGCGATGAAGTAAAACGACGATTTAACTTCCAAAATTGGGGGTGGGGTGTTATGTTTTTTTTTTCTATAAAAATATTCTGATCCAAAATTTGATGAAAAAAAATACATATCTATAATACTAAAATTACGAGGTCCAATTTGTCAGCCGTCATCACGTAAAAACGACGAATCAAAGAATTCAACTTTATATACAACTAATATAGTACAAAGGTGTAGATTAAAAATTACACCACTCCAGGCCTTTTTGTTTTCCACGTAATTAAAATCGCCAATAATTAGGAAGTTCCGGGTCGAGTCCGATACCAATACTAATAGTATAATCACCTGTTACCTATTACCTTATCTGTACGTTCCGCATCTGACAGGCGCACCACCAAACGGTGTATTCAGGATTAATATGCTATATAAACGGGTCATAATCACAGGGTTGACACTACTAAATTGTCAAATTGTTACCTATTGTAGTATTTTAATCCGTAAGACTTTCTAAGATAACAATACGAATACTAAAAATCTGGACTAAAAATAAGTTTCAATTTGTTAGCGGGCATGACGTAAAACAGCGAATCAAAGAATTCAACTTTATTTATAACTAATATAGGACAATGCTGTTGATTAAAAAATACTCCATTCCAGGACCTTTTGTTTTCCAAATATTTAATATTACCAATAATTGATAAGTTCCAGTTCGACGGGTTCAAACAGAAAGATTTGAAAGCAGAGAAAATTGTGTATCTTATAATCGGCATGACTTTATCAGATGACAGTACTAATACTAAGATAAGGCTTGCGCATAGTTATATACTTTAATTCAGTCACGGACCCGCGATATCATGGGTGTGTTCTAGTTCTATTTAAGCAGATGACAATAAAAATATTCTGAATCCAGACTTTTCCCCATACCTTATAATGTTAGATATTGAAAAAAAAAATAAAGTGATCGGTAGCGCTGAAAAACTAAATAACATTGTTCTGACTCAGAAAATAAACCATAACCCCCTTGAAGTTAAATGGTTGCTCCCTTATTGGTGTAAAATCAATGGCTAATTCAGTGGCGGATCCAGAAATTTTCAAAAAGGGGCCACTGTATGACTGCCCTAAGAAAGGACCCGCTCCAGTCATGCTACAGCGATTCCCTAAATAATCAACCAAATTTTCCCCTAAAAAGGCCCCCTTTACTCGATCCTCCTTGGATTTTTTAAGATATCTTAAATAATGTGATGTGACATTGTGTATTAATTTATAATTTTATTATTAAAAGGGACAACGAAGCTTTTCATAACTCAGAGCAATTTTTTCACAAAAATGCATATCTCTGTAAATGCTGTATCGTGTGAAAAACGAGACATCAACTTTCTAGTTCATCAGGGCACCTCTTTGTTCAAGCTATTGTCTCTTTGACATATTCCCTATTTCCATTCTCAATTTTATTATCATAGTATACGGAGTAAATATATTTTTCTGAATGGGGGTAAATATTGAATAAATTTATTATAAAAAAGTTTGATAAAGAAATATTGATTAACATTGAGCTTTAAACACTGCACCTATTGTTTTTCTCTCCTTCATTTGTATAAAATGGACTCTGCTTAGGGACGACATCAAAAGTTCAATGAAGGATAAAAAACTTAATTCAAATAGTTTTTTCACTGACCCCCCTACCCCCCTATGAACTTAATTTGGGAAAAATTTATTGACCCATATGGATATATGTAAAAATCAATGTCGGATAACCAAATCTTGCAGCAGTTCAACCCCCCACCCCCAAACTATTTGAATTAAGTTTTTTTTATCTTACATTGATCTTTTGATGTCGTCCCTTATTGGAAAGAAAATCAAATTAACAGTGTCATAATTTGCAAATAAGACTGTTTTGTTCTGTAAATAATTTTGGATACTTAAAATAGCATTAACATCAAAGTTAAACATTTTTTTTTCTGATTTCGCGCAAGTTAGTTTTAGAATTGGCGCTTGTGCAAACTGAGTGCTAAATAATAATCTTTAAGAAAAAACGTTTAACAAATAATTGGTATTAGTTTTACCCCAAATGTAAAATAACTTACATTTAGCCATTGGTAAAATATAATTGAAAAATTACATTGGGATTTTAAAACGGATATATATTAAATTGAAATTGTTATTAGGCTTAGAATGATAACAAAAATAGGTATTAATGTTAATTAATGAATCAAGAGTGGTGAAACTGTAGGATAGGATTTCGGCAAATTAATAGTTTAATCTATGATATCTGACATATACATATGTATAAATTTAATTGATTAAATATAGACTAAATCATAACAGCACGTTCTTATATCCCACAAATCATATTGTGGTTGACATCTTAGACATGAATATTACTTATGTACATATATATATCTATCTGCTCAGTGAAGCGCTTATATTGTTCTTTTTAAATTTTCTGTGTGTATTAATGTTTAATTGGTGAATCTTTACTTTCGGTAATTCAATATCAAGTTATTAAAGATGTCATTATTTTTTTTAGACGATGATAAACCATAAAATATCAATGAATAACTTCGAAACCTATTGAAATTCAAATATCACCCCTCTGTTAAAAACATGGTATAAAATATTCAGCAAAATTGCCAGGAATTAAGGAAAATCTTTAAACCTCGGACAACAGGTTTTCCGATTATTTTTTATCTTAGCTTATTACCTCATATACTTTAACGCGTTTTTACAGATGCATATTAAAAGCGTTCTTGCTATAAGGGAGCTAAATATGACCAGAATCACGTTAAATGGAAGAAAATGAAGTGAAATGATTAAATTTATTTATCAGAAAAAAAAACGTGTATAAAGGTGAAAGATTATTATATTGCACCTGTGATTTTAAGGTGAGAATTTTAAAAGAAGCATGTTCGTACCTTACAGACATTCAGATCATTTTTATCCAAACAAATATGTGCTGTTTGAGTCATGACAAAAAAATCACGACTTAAAATAACCTGCGAAAATTCTATACATAGTAGTTACAATAAATTACATACCTGAAAACACAAAAAATATAACGACTGACACGAAAATGTAGTTATCCATTACCGGTTGGTAAGATATCCAAAATATTACTGCATTTTATAAATAAAATATGTATACCGGATTCTCTTCGTTTCCGGATGATAGACGTTCGAATATTCTCTTTATACTGACTGGTCCATTATTACCGTAATAGTTAAAAGTCATAAGATGTGAGTAATTAATTCTTGTATGATGTTGACAGTAAACCTTATTACATAATATGGTTTTAAACAGACAAGGACATAAATAGATCAACTTGAAGGCCTCAGTAGAACCTAACCACATGTTACAAGCGATCTGTGGTTTACCCAGAGCTAATTGTTAAACATTCCAGCTGGAAAGGTACTTCTTACTTTTCGAGAACTTTACATACTCGGTCAATATATCTGAACACTGTGATTGGACTAAAAATACAGTATCTATGGAACATGTTTTCCATGCTATGGATGAATCAATTGTAGGAAAATATAAAATAATTTTACATACAGAGGAAAATGAATATTTGAGAATCGTTGAAAATTTTGTATTCTCTACATGATTACAATTTTTGTAAAAACAATAAAGTACAAGTAACCTTAGTAGTATTAAGATTATTGCAGAACATGCAAAAATTCAACATACATTTATGACTAAATATTGCAATGAAAGCAATATAATTATCGGTGCGAGTAGGTTCTGTGACAGTGTTAGAAAATGGCTAAAATGACAAAAAAAAAAAAACCCTATCCATTCCTATGATCTAGGAAATACTACCACGAGTCAACAGCCACATGCCAGCTGTAATATGAAATATTTTAGAAATAGAAAACTTAATCCACAACAAAGAAATGTTTACCAAGTCCGCGAAGGAAGAGTAGGACGTAAAAAATGTTTCAGAAGCACTGTAAGGAGTATGTACGTCTTATTTGTAGACCAAACGTGTTTCAGTTATACATATAAACATACAATTTTGCGCCTTTCCCAAGTCAGGAGCCTTCTGGCCTTTGTTAGTCTTGTATGATTTTGAATTTTAGTTTCTTGTGTATAATTTGGAGTTTAGTATGACGTCCATTATCACTATCACTGATACTAGTAGAATCATATTCAAAACAGTGTAGCTGTGGCCATTGATTGACAACCTTAAATTATCCCATTGACTGGAGCAGATTAGGTGAACGTGTGTCTGTAACGACAACTGCTCACTACTTACTTATTATAGAATTTAAACTGTGGGGTCACCAAAGGTTCTTAACGCCTTTAATATTAAAATAGTTCGAAAAATTAATCAGGAATAACTTTATGTTTTGATTTATATTATTGATATAAATCAAAACATCGTGTTATTCCTGATAAGTTTTTCTAATTTCTTTATTTAGGTGTTGAGAACCTTTTGAGACCCCACAGTTTAAGTGCCTTTAACAAGTACATAGTGAGCAGGGTTGTTACAGACAAACGTTCACATAATCTGCCCCAGTCAATGGGATAATTTAAGGTTGTCAATCAATGGCCACAGCTACACTGTTTTGAATATGATTCTATGCATATTTGTTAAGGGGCCAGCTGAATGACGCCTCCGGGTGCGGGAGATTCTCGCTATATTTAAGACCCATTGGTGGCCTTCGGCTGTTGTCTGCTCTATGGTCGGGTAGTTGTCGCTTTGAGACATCCCCCATTTCCATTCTCAATTTTACTTTGTTGAGAGGCAGTCTAAACATTCTGCATATTATCCTATCATGATCTGACAACCAATTTAGAAGAACCTGTCTTAGTCAGACTTGCTTTTCTTGAGAATAAGCATAATATGTTTGTCAATTCATGTTAATCATTAATTTATTACTCATAGTCACCATTATTCCTGCGCGGGAGTAACCGCCGCTCACCCATTTAAAAATAGAAAAATGTAAATTAATAGGTTACAGCCTATAGTGTTGTCAAATGTTGCCTAACTCATTATTATGAGGAAAACACACATAACATAACATCCTGGGTCTTCTTATGTTATTGACCATATAGTATATCGTTTTGTGCTAACATTTATTCTGAGGAAATGTGAATAAAATGCAATTATAGAAAGTAACCCTTATTATATCAGCAAATTATACACATACAGTTTGTGTGTTTTTGAGTTTCTTTTATAAATAAAAAAAAAAAAAAAAAAAAAAAGGATTCAAAAATACGTTATTTGAATTCCGACCATAAACTTTTTATACCTACTGCTTGACAATGTAAAAGTCTGTCAATATTCCAGAATATGGATTCAAATTTGATTTCAAATTGCTTTAATTAATATATAATCCTATTTTGAATCTCATTATATGGGTTTTCAGCAGTATCTTTCTGGAAATGTTACCAATATGGTTGGTTTAACTGTACAGGGGAAAGAAGAATTTGAGAACACAATTTCCTAGTTTTCCTACATTTTGTTGTACATGTGTCCATTTTTACATGGTGTTTTAAATGAAAATAAAACTTAATTATTTTGTTCGTCCGAAGCGCTTTTCGGGATTTGTCTCACCAAGAACGCTCTAACCCAAACATTGTGGATATACATTTCCCAACTTACCGGTATTCGGTATTCAAGAGATTGCAGCTCCTACTAAGTTTTTGTTAAACATCACCAGTGTCTGAGCAGAAATTTGTTGAACCAGGGTTATGTCAAGGAACGTCTCGTCCTTTTTCTAAAAAAAGTTCATCGCAAGGTACCAAAACCTTGTCGATAAATATTCCGTATCAACTTCACAAATGCTACACGATGGTATTGAAGTATATATATATTTTGAATACTGACGTTGTTTCTCATCTTAATAGCGTGTTAAAGTGTTCTTTTATTTGTCTGTATAAATATCACTTTTACTTTCTAGTCTGTTTGGTACATATTAAGTGGCTGTGTACTTATACATCCCGTCCCTTTGTTATTGTTCTATGATATTTTCGTATTCTTGTCTTTCATTTTTGCTAATGTTCTGTATCTATATGCCTTTGTGTGTTTCTTTGATACATATGACTTGGTTCTTTACTTATACATACCCGTCATTGTATTATTGTGCTATTGTAAAACATTTTGTACTCTAGTTTTTCATTTTTGCTCAATAAATCATTAAATAAATGTGCTATGTTTATATGTCTTTTTGTGTTTCGTTGATACAAATGACGTGGTTTGTTATTGTGTTGTGGTAATTTTTATATTCTTACTTCTAATTTTTACTAATATGATTTGTCTATATGCCTTTATTTGTGTTTCTTTGTTCGGTATTTGTTTGTTTGTTTTTATAGTGATTATGATTATAACACAATGTTGACTGCTGTACCCCTATTGTTGACATTTTTACCTATTATATAAAAAAGAAGATGTGGTATAATTGCCAATGAGGGTTCGAACCTTGGTATATTTATTCAATTATTGCATTATCTTTCTTCCGTTCATGATCTTTATGAGATTTACTTCATTTACGGTTAAAACGTAAATAGACAGTCGTCTTACTAGAAATTGAATAAGCTGGAAAATTTTAAGAAGTGTAGAAGGTTCAGAAGAGATAACACACCTACGAATTATGACTCAAATATTTCTTATAAATTCTCAAATTCAAAGTCTAATAATAAAAAACACAAAGTTTTAAAACATTTTATCATACTATATTGAAAAAAAACCTACAAAACCATACTTTTAAAAGAAAAAAAAAGAAGAAATTTACGCTTGTGTTATAGTTTTCTATTTAGTGTTTTATGTACTGTTGTTTGTCGGTATTTTGCTTTTGATCTGACAGCTCGTCCCTTCGTAAATTTTACGGACGCCATCACGACTTGATTGACCGTTATGGAATAACCGTTTCACAGATGATATCGGATATGTTCCTTATGTCGTAACTATAATACCCTTTCCCTTTTCACGAATGTGACCGAATTAGACTATTTAACGGATTTGTTATAACAAAAGCAACACGACGGGTGCCACATGTGGAGCAGGACATGCTTACCCTTCCGGAGCACATGAGATCACCCAAAGTTTTTAGTGGGGTTCGTGTTGCTTAGTCTTTAGTTTTTTATGTTGTTTCTTCTGTACTTTTTTTGTCTGTTTGTCTTTTTTATTTTTAGCCATGGCGTTGTCAGTTTATTTTCTATCTATGAGTTTGACTCTCCCTCTGATATCTGTCGTCCCTCTTTTAAAAGTGTCGACTTATGTGCCTATGGTATGTTTCGCCTCTCTTTTAAATTGTTTTGCAATTTAAAGAGGAAAAAATTCCCCCTTTCCCCCTAAAGAAAATGTTTTAACTGATTAATTATATAGATTCAATTGTAAAATTTTATTGATGACATGTTTATGTTCATATACATTATAGTTATGATACACAGCTACTTTTGCATAGGTACTATTTCTGTACTAAAAAAATGCAGTACTGGAAATTTACTTTGAATATTTAGTACTATTTCCTTACTTTAAAACTATTGTAATATTTAGGTACATGTATTTTACAGTACTTGATTTGTACTAAATATTTTGGTACAGAAATAATACAATATTCCATGTTTGAAAATCATAACTTTAAGAGATTTGAAATAGAAAAACTTTCAAAATGCTGAAAATGTAACGGTAGTAACCAAAAATCTATAGTACCTAAATTTCAAGTACAAATAAAGTACTGTAAAATACTGGTACCTAAATATTACAATAATTTTAGAGTAACAAAATAGTAATGAATATGAAAAGTAGATTTCCAGTACTACAATTTTTTTAGTACAGAAATAGTACCTATGCAAAAATAGCTGTGTACGTCACTTCAAACACATACATATGAAACAAACTAAAACAAAAAAGACACAATTTTGCATAAATAGATATTTTTTTCTATCCTGAATGGTGAAAATTGTGACAAGAAAGGCAGATGAAAATGACTAATCTTTAACATCTATATAATAATGTATAATTTGGTTAACAAGTATGTCTTGTTTCATTGGCCTTTGTTACTGAAAGTTATATTCTATGACATGCTCGAGCTAAAAATATAAACAAGGATGTCTTCAAAATTAGTAAACGTTACGCGTAGTGTCCGGTTAACAAGAATAGTATTAGTGTGCGACGTGGAATTTGAAGGAAAAATAAATGTTATTTCAACTTAAAAGTTCAAAAATGTTCATGTACTTCTTAATATATTTACTTTTTTGTGTATAGTTCTTTTCTGCATGACACTTGAAATATAGTGGTTTGAAAAATAAAAAAGACGTGGTATGATTGCTAATGAGACAACTTTCGTTTGCCGTATTGCCTTCAACAATGACAAAAACCAATACCACATAGAAAGATATAACGGAACAATTGTTATCCAGTTCACCGTTATTTTTTCAGTCACAGTCCATATACCCCCTTTTCATCCCATCGAACCCTTCTACAAGAAATAATAGGACAAATATTCATTAAAATAGTGGAAAAATGTCAGCAAAAGACGTCAATTTCAAGTTTCGGGAATTGAATGTCAATAACAGAAGACTCACATTAAAAAAAGTAGAGAGTCAAAACGGATTTACTCAGCCCCTCGGTTTCTTCGCACTTTTAACATTGGAAACAGTTATACGACAAATAATAACTTGACATTTTTACCTATTATGTCTGTTTGTTTTATTCACGCATCGTTGTCAACATAATGGAATTTACACTGCAACTAGTTGTGTTTATTTCCTTAATATAGTAACATAGCTTTATTTTGTATAATGTCAATTTCAACATGTAACACTTTCTCCACAATCAGAGGTCCAATAAAGGATAAAAATAAGTTTGACATTTGTGTTACGATTAAAAATTAATTTAAGTTGCAGTATAACACCAATATTAGGTCGATGTCATAAAAATATAAACTTTTGTGTACTCGGCGCAAAACTGGGAACGGGCTCGGTAGAACCTCGCCCTTCCCCAGTTTCTCAGCCTCATACACAAAAGTTTATATTTTCCTGATATTGACCTTATATTGTATATTTGATGCGACTGCCATTCAAGTGAGAGGTTTAGCTAGCTATAAAACCAGGTTCGATCCTCCATTTTCTACATGAGAAAATGCCTGTACCAAGTCAGGAATATGACAGTTGTTATCCATTTGTTTGCTACATTTGAAAATGCCCGTACCAAGTCAGGAATATGACAGTTGTTGTCCATTCGTTTGATGTGTTTCATCATTTGATTAGGGATTTTCCGTTTTGAATTTTCCTCGGAGTTGAGCATTTTTGTGATTTTACATTTTATAGCTAGTTAAACCAACCAAAAAAAAAAAAACAAAACAAATTTGACTGTAATTAATGGAATGCATTCAACGGCTCATATAATGATCCTTTTACGTGGTTCCAAAATAGAAGTTTAAGTTGTGAAAAGTTCACGGACGTCGGACATAAAATTTAGTACATTCAATATGAAATCTTTCTACCATATGCCTTAACAGAGAAGAAAAACATTTTAAAATGGACGAAACGACAAAAATAAAATCAACAATATACATAATAAATACTGTTTGGAAAGTCAACTTTTTCAAAGTAACTTTCTAAATTTATGTTTGAAACTTTAAAAAAAATGCATTTATTTAATAATTTTTTTGTTTTTTAATTATTTTATTTTGTATTATTTTACACAATGTACGTACTTTTCAGTATCAAAATAATTGTTTACTCTGTAATGTTTTTCACTGAAAACGTAGCATTGAAGTGTATTTTCCGGAATATGCCGAGTATCACCGGAATGCCATGCGATAACGTCACGGAAAGGTATGTGATAACAATCGAAGCATGTGATAAACTTTTCATATCAGCCCGCTTAGCACCAATTCGAAAAATATGGAATTTACGTAAATTTAATGCTATTATCATACAGTAAAAAATCATATGTTATTTAGTCTAAGTATATGATAATAAAAAATATTCACACTAAGAACACGAAAAAGAAAAAAAACCACTTTAATTAAATATACAAACAACATCAAACTTTGAAATGAATATGAAGAAAACGGACAATAACACGCAACACACAATTAAACTGCTGTTGTAATACAAACTGAACGACAAATCTATGTGACGTATAAAATTTTGCCATGTGATTATGGACTTTCCGAATTGATTTTCCTCTAAGTTCAGTATTTTTGTGATTTAACTTTTTTTTCATGCAATAAACTATGTATTTCTTAATAACATATGCACTAGGACAATTAAGCACCAAGAAAAACTGATGCTTTTCTATTACCAACTCTCATTAGACATAGAGGGAACCACTGAGTAGACAACTCCAGAAAAGCATTTTTGTCGTTCTCTCTCATTCATATATTTTTCCTTTTTTTGGACAATATAAAACAATGCGAGTTAATCTTGTACTATTTGCATTTGTTTTGTATTTTTCTTTAATACATGTACACACTAATTTCTTCTTTAATATGAATAAATTTAAAGAAAATTGAACATTTCATGCAACAAAAAATCATGCGATAAAAAATAAAAACATAAAGTACGTTATCAGAAAGTAAACGAACAGGATTTTCAAAAATTCAATACTAGCTTATCTGTTGTATATGCTTACTACTATAGGGAATGACAATTAATTGTGCTAAAATAGCTAAATACCACATAGACATCTTTCATAAAACATTTGCTAAAAAAGTAAAATAACAAAAATACCAAACTGCAAAGGAAATTAAAAACAAAAAGTTTTTTATAAAATGGCAAAATGAACAGCTCAGACGCGTCTAACGAATGGGAAACAACTGTCATATTGCTGATATTATGCATATTAAAATTGTAATTGAAACTTAACATGCTAGTCTATAATCTAATGTATGTGCATTGCATTAAGCTTTCTTATTGTTGAAACATCTACTCTTATTAGACCTTAACGTAAGCATTGTATACTAGAACTAAATTTTCTTCAACACAAAATTGACTGGCTGTTTTTTTACCTCTGGATTTGACTGTTTGTTGTTTTGATTTATGATCGTTTTGTTTTGTTCGATAACGTCTTCGTCTTCGTCGTAATAATATTCATAATCATTGTTATTAGTATATTCTTCATCGTCTTTGTAATATTCATCGTAATACTCATCATCGTCATTTTTAGTAGAACTTGTTGGAAGTTTAATAGTTTGAACACTCATATGGTCCTCATTATATTCCGATTTTTGTGAGTTAACTTGTAGCCTTTTCATTTCAGCCAAATAATTCTGATAGGCAATGTGACGTTTGCCATTTACCGCAGCCAGATGGCGCTGTAGATCAATCGTACGTTTTCTCTTCACTGATTCTAAATATCGTTGAAAAGCAATGTAACGTCGAAGTTGTTGTTCATCAATATTTAATGGACTATTGGTTGCTTTAAAATTGACAGGTTTTTTGGTTCCGGATCCTTTAAGACCTTCCACTTGCCGTTGACTATCATAATTCTTATAAAGGCTATTTGATTGACGGTTTAATGGCTTTATATCTTCCTTTCGTTCGTTATTGTTGCTATTGTCGACATACTCAACATTTTCATTCATTGCTTGCTGTAATTGTTTATAAAGAGCCTGTTTCAATGAGTCATAAGTATATAAATTATCGCCTGAAAAAAGTTCATTAGATGGGAAATGATGCATCATTTTGTTGGATGTTAAACTAGGCACGGTTTTGATAGCGTTATTCATCACTTGTTTTCGGGAATTTAGTGACGGCATATTATTGAAGTCATCATCATCCTCGTAGCTCTCAAAGCTATCAAAGCTATCAAAACTATCAAAGCTATCAAAGCTGTCAAAGCTATCAAAGCTATCAAAGCTATCAAAGCTATCAAAATCATTGTCCTCGTTTTCATATTCATCAGAATAGTATTCATATGTAATGTCATCATTAAAATTGCCATTATGTCTATTTGTTGATTGTAAATGCTGTTTACTCGCCGTTTTGTGTTGTTGTGACATCACCAATTTTTGGTACGCAGTGTTTTTGTCTGAATCTTTTTTCTTAAGATGTGATAAAAATAGAACGCCTTTTATTTTTTCATCGTAATCAGGTGGTTCATCGTCGTAATTTTCGTATTCCCCATCGCTTTCGTACTCATACTCGTAAGATTGATCCTCTGAATGCTTTTGTTCAATATCCGATGATTTCAAACCTTTTCGCGTTGATAAATTTGTTTTTTTATTCATCGTTTGGGAATCACTGAACATGCTCTTTTTGGGTGCAGTTAAAGAATCAGTTACTCTACGTCCTGTCAGCCTTTCTTTTTTTATAACATGGCTTATACTATCAAGCCCTTTATTAAGGTTCGGTACTACTGTTTCCTCAGGATTCGCCAGTTTCGACTTTTTTGTCCTTACGAATTGTAAGTCATCTCCATCTGAAGTTTGTGTATTGTACACTAAGTCTTCATCATTATCCTTTTGATGTTCATTTGGTACAATCGAACTTGTTTCCTGAACCAATGGAATATAGGTTGAAGTTTCGAAAGAATTAACGGGTGATTTTGTTTTTAAAAAAGCGTTGATAGTAATGTCACTAATTTCGCCAATTACAACATTATAGGAAGATGATTTTATAGCTTCTTCTTTTCGTCTCTTCGGCTTTATGAACGGATCAATAAATTTGTTTATATCTTCAGGATTTATATTAGACTTATTTGTTATAGACTTCGAATTATAAGCCGTTTCCTGAAGTGTTGGAAAATAAGTTGAAGTTTCAAAAGAAGTAACGGGTGATTTCGTCTTTGAAAAAGCTTTGGTATCAACTTTTTTAGCGTCGTCAATTTTAACATGATTATAGGTTGGGTTTGAAGCTTCTTTCTTTTTATGTTTTGTCCTTATGAACATATCTGTTAATTCGGTTTTAACGTTATAATGAATGTTACTTATTGACTCATTTTGAATAGATATCCATTTATCAGCCGTTTTCCCATTTGGCGATGATGTGTATGTATCATTCACTGAATCTTTATCCTTTCGTTGTTGATATGGTACTGTTGAAATTGTTTCCTGAACTTTTGGAATATATGTTGTAGTTTCCAAAGAAGTAACGGTCGATTCTACCTCTGTAAAAGATTCGGTAGTTAAAGTATCAACTTCGTCAATTGTGACATGATGATAGATTGGCTTAAAAGTTTCTTTCTTTCTTTGTTTCGGTTTTATGAACTGATCTTTGAATTCGTCAATTGCAACATGACTAGAAGTCGATTTTGTAGCTTCTTCTTTCCTATGTTTTGGTTTTATTAACTGATGTGTAAATTTGTTTATAACGCTATAACTAATATTATCAATAGACTCATCTGGCGAAGACGTCAATTTAATAGCCGTTTTCCTGTTTGTTGAAGAATCATTTAACATTATATTAGAATCATTTGCACGTCTTTTGTTATTTTGATTTACCATCCACTGGTTTGAATTAATGTCTGCCATTGGCGTGGCAGATGCTGGTGTTGTTATATCTGATTGATTGCTTATTGAACCATCATTGGAATTACTTTTAGGACTTGGTTCAGATGATGTAATATATGTATGATTATGTGAAACAGTATGACTCTGGGAAGAGTGTAATGTGTTTCTGTCGGGTTTATTTCTAATATTTTCTGTTTGAAAAGTATATAAAATAGGCCCGTCTGTTACTTGCAATATATCTAGATTTCTGTTTCGAATTTTAGATTTAACGTATGTTTGAATTTCTTTCCTTTGGTATTTTGTGGAATTCCTAATATGAGTGTGTTCTGTGTGAGATTTATCAACTGGAGTCAACTTCATGTCTTCATTAGCAATGTTGTAGTTTAAGCCATTGACCTCGGTATTGTGTTTTGTTTTGTTTTCCTGGTGTTTTTTCTTAATGAAGACTACACTGTCATCTTTCGAAGAATTGTCATTATTCTGCATATTTTGTTGAATTTGTATAAGACTTAGGGAAGTTTGACTGGCGTTTGAATCGTTGAAGTCAGATGTATTATTGTGAATCATTGCTGTCACCATAGCGTATTTGTCTTTTGTTGACAGGATACTGAAAATAACTAACAAATAAGAACAATTTTAACAAAAATTAGAAAAAGAGAGGGAAAGGCTTATTTTCGTTATTCACCAAAGCAATTTAATGATACCTAAATGTGCTAAATTGATGTCTTTTGTCTTGTTTTCATAAATCTTTTCATTGTTTACTTAAAAAAAAAAAACAAAAAAGAAAAAGTGGTATAAAACTAACATCAACATCATAAGAATATCATCCAATATGTAAACCATGTTTGGCTCGATTTTTTTCATAATTGATATTTGATACATGATACACTATTTTTTTGTGTTATTATGTTGTTCGGATGACACGGCCAAAAGAGATTCCCAAAACCGATTCAATAGTGATCGAAGGTGCTAAACGTTTATTACAAGAACTTTGTTCTAAATAATCAAACCCAAAGAACTGTTTTAAGTACATCCTGTACATACGAAAATGTAATTGTAATTAATATATAAGTCATGTATTAATTAAAATGATTGTGGTTGCAATTTAACCACGTTGGATTGAATGATTGTAAACATTTTTTATCTTGTCTAAAACAAATAACATTATTAGCGCTAGCCTATGACTTTATTACACTTGAATATCTAGTTTATTGTGATTTGGCTATTTGTTTATGTTTCTTCAGTCCATATAGCTCTTCAACTGTTTTTGATCTTTTACATTCCTAACTTTCATATACTAGTATTTGGCTTGAAGCGTTCCTGGTGAAGGTAAATCCAGAACACGTTTCGGACTCATGGAATTCATAAACTATTGTTTTCATTTTTATAACAAATGTTATTATAACGTGGTTTATTCCCTTTTTACGAATGTGACCTACCGAATTATGAGTTTTACCGAATTTGTAATAACATAAGCAACACGACGGGTGCTACATATGGAGCAGAATCTGCTTACCCTTCCGGGCACCTGAGATCACCTCCAGTTTTTGGTGTGGTTCGTGTTGCTTAGTCTTTAGATTTCTATGCTGTGTCTTCTGTACTATTATTTGTCTGTTTGTCTTTTTATTTTTAGCCATGGCATTGTCAGTTTATTTTCAATCTATGAATAAAGGCAACGGTAGTATACCGCTGTTCAAAACTCATAAATCTATGGACAAAAAACAAAATCGGGGTAACAAACTAAAACTGAGGGAAACGCATTAAATATTAGAGGAGAACAACGACACAACATTCAAATGTAACACACACAGCAGCGGACTAAGCATTAGACAAAATCCGATGAGAATAACCAATATAACATCAAAACCAAATACATGAATTTGGGATAGAAAAGTACCGTGACACGTCTTATAGTAATTTGAATTCACACTCAAATATAGGAGAAAACAAACGACACAACGGAAACACAACGTAAAATATTACACACACAGAAACGAACTATGATATAACAATGGCCATTTTCCTGACTTGGTACAGGACATTTTTAAAAGAAAAAAATGGTGGGTTGAACCTGGTTGTGTGGCATGCCAAACCTCGCACTTTGATGGCATTGTTAAATATAACATTAAAATGACAACATAATAATACAGGACTACAATACAAATAAATAGGAGAACGTATTAGGCAAAGAAACACATGAATAATAGATAACAAAAGGCATCAGGTTTAAAATTTGAGTTTTTAGTTTGACTTTTACTTTGGTATCTTTTGTCCCTCTTTTGGCAAAGATTATAATCTTTTATGTTGATCCATTTTTCATTTCATTTGCTTTGCTATTGGAATATGCAAAATCAGCAGGATATGTTACCTATAGATGCACCAAGTTTATAAATCGATACTAAAGAAGATTGATGAGCACCTTAATGAATTGGACGAGCCTAGCCATATGTCTGTTTCTTTTCTAGCTGCTATCAATATCCAAGGCTAGCTACACGTTCAAAAGTCATAAATCTACGTAGCCCTATGTAGCCCTACGATATTGAATGCAACCCAGAATAGTCATCAAATTAGAAATTATATCGATTTTGTCCAATTCCCAATTTTTTCAATTCGACTGGGTTTTGATTCGTAAGGCGGTTGATGCATGTATATTTGATTATTTTATTCTGTAGACGCATCCGATTTCAAGGTGTCATGCAACTTCCTCAGTGTTTTGTCTGTTACCTTGATTTGTCACCGGAATCGATTTTAGAGATTTGAACATCGGTAGATATAATGATAAAGATAGGAACCTAATCCGATACCTCCATTTTACTTACATGTTTGACGTTTAAGGTGGATCATTGGTAGATATTTCTTCAGACAGATGGGACAACATCCCTAATGCGCCTCGAAATGAGGAACTCAAAAGTCACGTGTAAAGAAAAAATCTCTGTGTAGTGATATTGGACATGTTTCTATTTTTAACAATTGATTGAACTTGATTATTTGTGGTGATTAGGAAAGTAGAGGAACATAGAATAAATGTGTAAAAACTATGGAGCTATTGCATGTGTTCAAAATATTACATTTTCAAAGAACTTATTGTGTTAAAAAGGGGATATTTTACCATAAGGAGCCGCATCACAAAAGGATGTTCGGGGTTTGCTAATTTACGGAAAAAGTAATCTCACTTCGTACCCCGAAAATTCAACCACATATGTGAAAATGTCACAGCTTCGAAACGAGCTATCATACATATCCAAGTTTACGATATGGACTGAGCTACAGGAAAAAACGTTACCATTACCGCCTATGTAAAAACAATTAAAGATATTGAGCCAGATGTTTCTTATACTTTGCCAAAAATAAAGGTTTCAATATGCTTTTTTTCTAATATAATTAAAAAGGAGGGGTTTTCCGTGCTATTTTTCAAGCTACAAGACGTGCAAAATTGCCTAAAAAAAACCCACATTTCATTTTGTTTCTGTATCCGAAGAATCTATGAGATAAAATTTTGAAATAAAATATGAGAAGATAGCATTTGTATTATGCTTAAGAAAAAAAACAACTTTATATTTTCTTGCTACAAGTCAAAATTTCCCTATCATTCGGGTATATTTTTGTAACCACAGGAGGTATCTCTTCTGAAATAGCGAAGTAGAAAAATTGATTCTAATAAACACAAATATTTTGTATTTGTTTCAGCATTTTAGATAATGCAATTCATCACTTATTTTACTTCATACAAGTAAAAAGCGTTACTCATAAATTGCAAATCTGTCTCAAAATTTGCTGATTTAGGCATAGAACTGGGCTGATTTTGTACTGCTATTGTACAATACAAAATGGCGGTAATATTATGAATCTGTCTTAATAATGCATCAATTTCAGAAACAACTTCAAATTTAGTGCATTTAGAAATATCTCATTAACTTAAGTGTAAAAATGTACGTGACAAAAATAGCAAGAATACAATAAGTTGTTTTGTATGCAAGTGAAATGTACACAAGGAAATATGTTCCTTAGCTATATAATGTTCCGCTCTTATGGGCATTATAACAAGTACTATTTTATTTTAATACATTTCAGTTTCGGTTATTTCCTCAGTAAGCTATTCTAGTTCAAGTACTGTGATAGTTTAGTCAAGTTGAGCTATATGGTATAGGACGATTTTTGGATGTTAAAGTTAAATGAAGTGTTTCATAAAAGAATAAGCTCATATACATGGAATAGTATTAAGTTTCATGTGGCAACCTAAAAACAGAAAGAAAGATGTTTTTGTTGATTCCTGCAAATATGAAGATATTTGGACTTCGCGTAAAAAAGTTATGCGAATAACATGTTACAGTAAAAAGTAAGGGATTTGCATCAGAACAATGCATTAACCCAAAACACAGTGCATCTTTTTATGCCATTCAACAAGAATAATTTTATAAATTGTGGTATAGACATACGTTTAACATTTATATAAAATACTACTCACATAAAAGATAAACAAAAGTTGTATACATGTTACAATGATGACACAAGTATTCCATTGTTATGCACGAAAAACGTAAATATCACACTGCAAGTGAAATGAAATATTCTGATTACATATTAATGTTAATTAAGTCCAATAGTTAATTGCTTGTTAACTAATAAAATATATATTTGATATGCGTATTTAAAGTTTTAAACTGCGTTATGTGGTTACAGCTCATTACAACATGTTGACCGGAACATGTACATGCCATGTTCATTTTGAATAATCTGCATTTAAAATTAAATAAGTTAAGTTTGATATCCTTAAAGCACTTATGCTGTTCAATGCACAAAAAAACTATAAGGTAATATTACTAATTTAAAACAGTCATAGGGCTCTCATATTGACGTATTGACAACTATTATGTTTTTTTTTAAATTTTAGAGATACACGTTTCAATAGTTTTTTTATAACTTGTCATGTCACAAAATAAGATAATTTAAACATTATAATTCAATTTATGCTAATTATCCATGTAGTTTCCCTTTCATCTTTCACGAATATGAACGTTGAGTTCCTCTTGTGCCCAAACACTTTACTTTGAATGAATAATATAACTTTTTTGTAATCTTGACTCAATTGCTGTGGCATTGAAACAGGCTTCCATGTGTTATGATCCACTTTTACCTTCTAAAATTTATAAGACTTGTACAGTAGTAACTGTATGTTATATTATTGAAAAGTTTGATAGAAGAGAAGCAACTCTAATAATGTATGCATACAAGGTACATTAGTATACACACAGTGTACATTCTGTTACCTCTTATTAGAAAAGTGACAAAACACTCGGCGTGTCGCAGACATTTTTGATTGCTAAGGCTTACAATGATTGTTTTCCGTCGTCAATTAGTAATTCCAAATTGCAATTTAAGATTCTAACATTGTTTTCAAAGTAATTCTTCTAATATTTCGTTCCGTGTTCTGATGGTTTGTTAAGATAGATGTAGACATGTGTTAATCAATTGTGTATTCATGAATACAAAATAAGAAACTACAGTAAATATTAACACAATTTTAACTGCAAATATATTGAATACATGCTCATATTTGATTAAATTGTTTCATACGTTCGTTTAGGGGTCAATTATGTTGGACTGTCATCCGCTCGTCCATCTGTCCGTCCATCCGTTATTAACACATCTGACAATTACTCAAGCACGCTTTCATTAGTTTCATGAAACTTTGGTAAATTGTGTTTATTGACGTCAGCTCCCTTGTCATTTTATATAAATTTTTGATTCTATATTTTGGAGTTTTTCATAAAAAAAAATGGTAGTTTTCCAGTATTTCCAGTAGCCTTAAACAATGCCATATAATTCATGTTTTGCGTCCATTTGAAAATGAGGAGATATGGAATGATTGCCAATGAAACACCTTTTCACCAAAGTTCAAATGACATGCACATCATTCTACATGTAAAAATTCGAATAAACAATGTTATGCATGGACATAATGGACATAGCATGTGCAGTATGAATCTTCCTATTAAGATTTCATGCGCAACAACACCTTATTGAAGGTTATTGTTTGAAAATATGACCTTCTTTTACAACAAAAATTAAACAAGAAAGCAGGAACAAAAAGAACATCATAAAATATTCTGGAATGTATTCTATATTCACGGAAGGAAGGCAGTGCAATCCAGTAAAAAACTAAGGCTTTTCTACCTCAGGAATAGATTACCTTAGCTGTGTTTGGCAAAACATTTAGGAATATATGGTCCTCAATACTCTTCAACTTTGTATTCTACTTGTCCTTTGAATTTGTTTTTGATTCGAGCGTCACTGATGAGTCTATTTACCAGCATATACCTCCCAAAATATTTTAAACGAAGGATAAATCAATGGATAACTCAGGACTTAAACACACCTTAGATTTGAAGAGATCAAGACTATTAAAAGTAAAAGAGAAAAAAAACCATGCCGTTTTAATCGAAAGATGTAAGGAATTTAAGAGGCAATGTGTATGGATGTTGTGATTTTTTATTTGATGGACGGCTACTGATAATATAGATAGTCTGTGTTTAAAGGGGCACTATCTGTCAAATTCATGGTCACCGATTTGACTCAAATTCTCATATTTGATTTATAACAATGTAAAACATTTATCCAAACTATCAAAAGTCTAAAATAAACAATTTACAGAGCATTGGGTAGATAATATATAAGTTCGTTTCGTGTGTATTTTAGTCCAGACGCCATCTAATTAACTATCGATTTGACCTCAGATGACCATATAAGCGATGTAAACATAAATAAAGATATTAATAGATTAAACCAACACGTGCAATTGGATTTTTATAGGTCTGTTTGATTTTATTTTATAGATTAATAATAGATGTTTCTCATTGTTTTTAACCGTATAAGAATGATTTTATGTGCATCGAATTAGTAATCAAATGATTTACCGTAGTTTTACTTTCATTGTTGACCTTCTTTTTCTTTAAATAACCAGTACACGTACAATGCATGCGTTGTCAATCTCTAGCTAGGGATTAAATTGGAGTTAACATGAATTCGGATTTAAAGAGGTCGACTCATTCACTTGCAAGTGAAGTACTAATTATCAATGTTTCTTAGCGTAATTTGACAAAATTGAACCTTTTTGGCTGCAAAAAGCGAATAGTTATTTCACTATTTCACTTTCATTATTGATTGAACAGAAAAAAATCAAACTTTAGATTTTTTATATATCTCGTAGCTAGTGCCCCTTTAAGATATCAATTTTTGAAAATAAAACTAAAATGAAACATGCTTCTTTTCTTTAAGTCTATAAACATGATAAACAAAGAAAAAATGTGTCATGGTTAAAAGCTTAAGTCAAATACCTTTATTATATGTTATAAGCGCTATGTCAATTCACAGGGTATCTGTTACAGTAGCTTATCGTATGGAAGGGATTATGTTATTCAGAAAAAAACCCGTTTTTTTAAACCAATTCATTTAATTTTGTGTTTGAAATTTAATCATAAAAAGATAGAAATTAAGGACATTGTTGAATGGAAGGGTTTAATAAATGGACTTATATATATTAGACAAAGTGGCAAAAGGTAATGATTCAGCTTTAAATGATGAAATTTCTTATTTATGTTTGCACTTTACCTGGATGACCTGTTTAGGAAGTACACGTCGTATACGTACCATCGTTGGTTCACTTTTCATGAACTTACTTTTTTACATCCTGGTGAGCAGGTTTTTGGTTAGTTCAGACATCTTAAGATTATTCAAAAAAGTTATAAGTTATAGATATTGGGTAAGTTTGTCAATTGCAAATAGAAATTGTTCACATTTTTTACTAACTAAAAACATATAGACATATTTCCGTAGTACTATCACTTAGCAATATAACGTTTGTCTCATGTAAAGTGGAATAGTTTTATTGTAATTTTTGTATTATGCTCAGTAATTATTATTTACTTTAAATGACTTATCATTGTTATAGGTAAAAAGGTATTAGTTATTTGTAAACAATTATTGAGCATTATCAGGAATGACCAGCAATTGTGATGGGACAATCAGAAAGTGTGGTAGATCCACATCTTGGGAATAGTTTGTTTGGATTTCAAGATAATATCAATGCAAGAAATATGATATCCACGATGGCAGAACTGAGAAAATGTCAACAGATTCACCACAAACCATATACCATTGTAAGTCAAAGTAGGCAACGTTCTGCATTTAAGGTTTACAATATTGTTCGGGTTCTCAATGCTCTTCAACTTTGTATTTATTTGGCTTTTTGAACTATTTTGATCTGAGCGTCACTGATGAGTCTTAAGTAGACGAAACGCGCGTCTGGCGTATAAAATTATAATCCTGGTACTTTTGATAACTAATTAAAATACACTCACTACGAAAAAGATACTTTTTTATTTTTATTTATTTGATAAGCATAAAATATTTTGTATGTGTTAATATCTTTCTTTGTAGCACTATCTCAAGTTGGTCACGTTATGAAAATACGCATTAAATTTCACATATTTCATTTTTAGCTCACCTGGCCTAAAAGGCCAAGTGAGCTTTTCTCATCACTTGGCGTCCGGCGTCCGTCGTCGTCCGTCGTCCGTCGTCGTCCGTCGTCGTCGTTAACTTTTACAAAAATCTTCTCCTCTGAAACTACTGGGCCAAATTAAACCAAACTTGGCCACAATCATCATTGGGGTATCTAGTTTAAAAAATGTGTCCGGTGACCCGGCCAACCATCCAAGATGGCCGCCATGGCTAAAAATAGAACATAGGGGTAAAATGCAGTTTTTGGCTAATAACTCAAAAACCAAAGCATTTAGAGCAAATCTGACATGGGGTAGAATTGTTAAACAGGTGAAGATCTATCTGCCCTGAAATTTTCAGATGAATCGGATAACCCGTTGTTGGGTTGCTGCCCCTGAATTAGTAATTTTAAGGAAATTTTGCTGTTTTTGGTTATTATCTTGAATATTATTATAGATAGAGATAAACAGTAAACAGCAATAATGTTCAGCAAAGTAAGATTTACAAATAAGTCAACATGACTGAAATGGTCAGTTGACCCCTTTAGGAGTTATTGCCCTTTATAGTCAATTTTTAACCATTTTTCGTAAATCTTAGTAATATTTTACAAAAATCTTCTCCTCTGAAACTACTGGGCCAAATTAATCCAAACTTGGCCACAATCATCTTTTGGGTTAGTAGTTTGAAAAATGTGTCTGGTGACCCGGCCATCAAACCAAGATGGCCGCCATGGCTAAAAATAGAACATGGGGTAAAATGCAGTTTTTGGCTTATAACTCAAAACCCAAAGCATTTAGAGCAAATCTGACATGGGGTAAAATTGTTTATCAGTTCAAGATCTATCTGCCCTGAAATTTTCAGATGAATCGGACAGCCCGTTGTTGGGTTGCTGGCCCTGAATTAGTAATTTTAAGGAAATTTTGCTCTTTTTGGTTATTATCTTGAATATTATTATAGATAGAGATAAACCATAAACAGCAATAATGTTCAGCAAAGTAAGATTTACAAATAAGTCAACATGACTGAAATGGTCAGTTGACCTTCTTAGGAGTTATTGTTCTTTATAGTCAATTTTTAACCATTTTTGGTAAATCTTAGTAATATTTTACAAAAATCTTCTCCTCTGAAACTACTGGGCCAAATTAATCCAAACTTGGCCACAATCATCTTTTGGGTTAGTAGTTTGAAAAATGTGTCCGGTGACCCGGCCATCCAACCAAGATGGCCACCATGGCTAAAAATAGAACATGGGGTAAAATGCAGTTTTTGGCTTATAACTCAAAACCCAAAGCATTTAAAGCAAATCTGACAGGGGGTAAAATTGTTTATCAGGTCAACATTTATCTGCCCTGAAATTTTTAGATGAATCGGACAACCCGTTGTTGGGTTGCTGACCCAATTGTTAGTTTTAAGGAAATTTTGCTGTTTTTGGTCATTATCTTGAATATTATTATTGATAGAGATAAACTGTAAACAACAATAATGTTCAGCAAAGTAAGATTTACAAATAAGTCAACATGACCGAAATGGTCAATTGACCCCCTTAGGAGTTATTGTTCTTTATAGTCAATTTTTAACAATTTTCATAAAATTTGTAAATTTTTACTAACATTTTCCACTGAAACTAATGGGCCAAGTTCATTATAGATAGAGATAATTTTAAGCAGCAAGAATGTTCAGTAAAGTAAGATGTACAAACACATCACCATCAGCAAAACACAATTTTGTCATGAATCCATCTGCTTCCTTTAATATTCACATAGACCAAGGTGAGCGACACAGGCTCTTTAGAGCCTCTAGTCATTAAATGGTGAAATCATTGTCTTATTTTTCTTTTTTTGTATCTAATGATAGTAAATTAAATACAAAAATAATACATATTTCAATTGCAAAACTTTAAAGTCTTGAGAATAACATTACAAACATCATCTGGTATGGTCTGTCTGTTTAATTTAGGAGCTCAAGACGACAGAAGTTACAAGTTTAACAGGTAACACAATCATATTTATCCTTTAGTATTTGTGATTGATAGCTGATAAATGTAACAATTTTGTTCTATTTAAAGCATTGATGGAGAATAATATCTGAAATAAACAATACAATAATTGTGCTACTGATCAATGCAATAAAAACGTTATAATAAACGAAATAATACAAAGTGTACATCAATTAAAAAATGTTTTAAATATTATATATTTGTTGACGAGCAAACAAACAATGCATTTTCATCTTGTTTGATTAATTGTAGGGCATTTGTATATAGATATGCAAAAACATAATATTAAAACTCCTCCATCCTGCATTAAGAACGACCGAACAAAAACATTACGTAAATGGAATTGCCACTCAATATTTGCTAAGACTTTGGCTCAAGTTCAATTTAGCCCAGAAGAACGTTCTACAATCAAAACAATTGTTAATAATACATGGAGGAAGCAGTTTGCTGAACACGGTTGCGATTTGTGGGGACTAAACACTTCCATACAGTTAGAAAGAATCAAGAAATCCCAATTGGCAGAACTGTTTGTCGAAAGCAGAGAAGCAAAACTTCATAAGATTGGAAAATTAGAAAGAACTTTTGCAAAACTTAAAGATATATCATATGAAACAAGTGGAGCTATGTTTACTGCAGACAAGGCGAACAAAATCTTATCAGTCGAAATGAGCAATATAGTAATGAGCATTATTCATCTAATGGAACACATGTTGAATGTATAGATGATAAATCGGATAATGTTTTTGATAACAGATGGACTGAAAACGGTATGTTTTTTTTTTCAAACAAAAATCTATCAACATGAAAGTCATTACATTTTGTAATCAACATTCATGTAGACCTTGTCGAATTAGAAAGGCATTTCTTGTGTATATCATGCTTCTGTATGCTGATGTTTATTAATTGTTTAGCCCAAAAATTTATTTCATGGTGTGATTTGTAAATTTTTTTTCAGCCTAATCATCTGAATGTATTCAGTGCGAACTATTTTTGTTAAAATTATAAATTTTCCAACTACCGCAAAGTATTTTGCAACCTTATATCTTTTATTTAAATTTAAAAAGTATACCCAATCACATTTAGTTTAAAATTCTCGGTATTGCATTTTTGCTAGTTAAAAAGAATTTATACTTAAAAAACTCTATATGTAAGATGTTTTTATTCACTTGGCTGTGTGTATTTAAATAATGTAACACAATGTGGTTGCCCTTTGTTTGTAACCTATTTTAAAGTGATAAAAAACAACACGCATTAGGTAAATAGCATGAATGGTTTCGCTCTAGTTTGAAATATTTTTATTGTGTTTATGCACTGAGGGAACAAAGTACTGTACATTTATAGAAAAAGAAGAATTAGTACTATAAAATTGTATTGAGTATCAATTGTCTTTTTAAAGGCCAAATCCATTTTTTGCTTCCTAATTATAGTATATACCTATAAAGATGTTGCTTTCTGGAAAAGCTTTGTGACAAACAAGGTGAAAAAAAATCATATTTAAGGGCAAAAACTACGTATTTCATATCTATTAGTGATAATACTACTTATCCAAAATAACTTATTTTTTTGGACGTCACATTTTAGATTCAAAAACTGTAGACAATTAATTATAAATTATTTATGCTTTATGTCATTTTTGGTCCAATTTGTCCATAATTTATATCCGTTTTAAGCATTATTTACTGAAAGTGTCTAGGGGTTCAATATTATCCATGGCACCTTTTGATAAAAAGAACATTGTTGATCGTAGGGTTGGGCCATAGTTTCTCTATATATCTTAAAGTTGGGATCAGTTATAGCATATCTTCAAAACTTTCATTTGTATTTCTAAATGTGAATGTGTGGTGCAATATTGACATGATAAGTTCTTCGCTAAAAGTGTTCTAAATTGTTATTAGTAAGAAGTGATATTAAGCGGTATTGTTTTTCCATTTAACAGTTAAAATGATTTCAGTCTTATTTTTCAATTTTAATTTTCTTCATGTTTAAACTATATTTCAATCAAGATGTTTTCTATTTCTATATAAAAATGCTTGAGCAATGAAGCAATATGCTTCTTACAATTCCGTAATTGTAAAAAGAAACTTATTTTCGAAAATAATTTTTCTTTATTAAAGTTTTACATTTTTTTTATTTTGGGGCCTTTTATATCTGACTATTCAAAAGAGAAAACTAACGGCCTAATTAGTGTATAAAAAATAAACATAACAAATATGTAACAGCAACAAACGACAGCTAATGAATTGCATGCTCCTGACTTAAATTTAAATTTCTGTATATCTTTCGTTTTTTCACTCTCGTTTTTGGCGAGGGTCTTTTGTTTTTCTTTCTCCTGAGGAGTTATCACTTTTCCATAGGTATCTTCTTCATTGTAAGTTACTGAGTTTAGATAACTATTTAGATAAAGTGTCTGTTGGTCTTTCTTTTGAGTTTCTACGTAGTGCATTGTGCACTGTCGTTTGTCATTCGTCGATTTCTTTCGTCATTGTGTTGACTGCTTTCGTCGACGTGTTGTTTGATTGTTCCCATTATAGATTTTCTTTTTCCATTTTACTCTAGAAATTTATTGCTTTGAAAAACATACAAACAAATGTGTTCCAAACGTTTTGGAGATTTCCTGTGGAATATCAGATGCTAGTATAACAAAATGCAGTAAAGATAAGGACTACTTACTTGTATTTAAAATTCACAAAACGTTTTTTTTTCCATAGATCAGTTCTCTTCATTTCGTGCATATGTAAGAAAAACAAGGTCTATGCAAAATCCAGCATCGACTGCTAAACTGGACAACTCTGGTTCCTTTATTGATATTGGTAATATATCTGTAAGCGTCATAACTGGTAACCTAGCCGAGCAAGAGGTAACTCAATAAAAATAAGACTGATTCATCTGTTTTTTATGCCACTAAATTACTTTTTGTACTGTTGTATTGCACTTTCTGTCTAACATTTTACACTATGAAAAGATATATCTTTGACTCGCCACCGGCAGCATCAGCAAAAGGAATTATAAGAAAATGAAGTTAATCTTGTGTATAAAATGTTTGCATCCAATTTTGATTATATTGTATTTTGATAGTTGGGTAAAATACACATTCTTAGCATTTTTACCTTTATTCAACAAAACTGAACTTGGTTTTACTTCTTAAACGTTCTTACGATCAAAGTTTTTACGAAAACAATACTCGTGTCTACGATAAATTGAACAAGTTTTCAATTGTTTATTATTCATTTATTGAAAGATACGTTCGCACGTATTTGCAGATGTTAATATATAATATTGATAAGGAAACTTCAGCTTTCCTTGCAGTTCAGCATTTATACAATTTTACTTTTTAATCTTACTGTTGGAAAAGTTAGACTAACTAAAACTCCACGTTATGCACATTCGAATAATAAGTTAAGTCAGTGGTAATATACAACTTAGAGTAATATGTAAACTAATCATTGGTCACTGCATAAAATATTATGAAACATTTCAGGCTGATATTATAATAAACATCGTTACTCCTGATGTAGACTTAGCAAAAGGTCTAGAATCAAATGAGATCTCCGAATTTGGCTGTTTAGAAATACCGAAGGAATGTGATGATGATTATTTATTTGGTGATGTAGCTATAACTTCTGGAGGACAATTTAAATGTTCCAGGGTATATTACGTGGCACTTCCTCAATGGAATGACAATGAGCAGGTAGGGAAAATTCGTTATTTGCCAATTAAAACTGACGAAGATTGCAAATTGTTGTATTTGTATAACGTGACGGTAACCAAATTGCACCTATTTTGACATTTTTTAACCTACGTTTTTTTATGATCCAGAAAAAAGGTTGCATTCTGTGTTTATTTTGTAGATATATCCTTGTTAACTTTATAGTTACACCAATTTAATTTTGAATTCATATTGAATCATAGAAAATTTAGTCTGAACAACCCAACGAACGATTCTGGACTCCATGATGAGGAGTACCCAAATTGCATCCATACTTAAATTTACATTCTCAAAAATTGAAAAACATATGTTTTGTTCAATTTCTCTAAATATTTAGAACAATCTGACATTATTCCATGCTTACTATCCCTTTCATAAGAAACTGATGCTTGTAAAATATTTTATTTGCTCAATTTTAAAAAATGACTTTTTGAGAACGTCGCATGACGACGTTTCCGTAGATTTACCTTTTACAGTGAACGCTTCATCTGTGGATATTTACTGTGAACGTTTTGTGTATATTAATATTCGCTGTAAAATATTGCCTGATATCAAAAGAAAATATTCTGACAACAGTCACTTAAATCATAAACGTTTAAGTTAAAACATTCTAAACGTGATTTTTTTTTCTAAAAACTGGCAAATTTACCAATTTGTCAACACTTATGAAACTTGATTGGTGTATTATTTATGTACATATTGCTCTAAACCAAGAAAAAGAGGCATGCAGAGTCTGATACTAATTTGTCAACTAAAACCAATAAGTCGGATATTGACCGTATATACGTATTTGTATTTGTTATACTTTATGCCTATTTCAGGAATTACAAAAGATCATAAAAATATTCTTCGATTATATTAGGAATTCAAATGAAAAGATAAAGAGTGTGGTAATACCACCACTTGGTCATGGGTTTTGGGCATTTCCAGACGATGTTATCGCTAAAAACATGATAACCACAATTGTAGAGTTGGGGAAAGATTCACAAATACATCATGTATCAGTTAAAGTAGTGTGTCACAGAAGGGAACATTCCGTATTTAAGGTGAGGAAATAAAAAAAAGAAAGAAACAAGTCATATAAAATTTATAACTATCAGCTAACTTGATGCCTGAACGGCAGATGCTAAAATTGCTCAAATGCTACAACTCGGTACCATCGAACTGAAAATATAATATAAAATCAATCCCTTACATAATAGTCAAGAAAAATTGTACGATCATTTTCCTTGCTTAGAATTATGTAAACTTTTAAACTACCAGCAAAAGTGGCTGTACAGCAGATATTTCTTTGGTAACCCTCAGTTGTAACATATTTTAAACCATTTACATTTAAATCAGTAATTTTTAATTTGATTGTTTACTGGTTTAGGGGTGGGCATCTTTTATAGTTATAGTTATAGTTAACATTAGATTTGAGTTTTGATCACCAATTACGTCGTTCGGAAATGTCTGGCTATTTACGTTCTTTGTGTTCTTGTTAGTATGGTGAATAGATGTATGTTACCATAAGCACAAGTTATTAGTTATTTATCTTACATGTATTTACTTAAGAATAGAAATTTATATATTTTTTTGGGCCTGTTAAAATGTTGTAAATGAAGCTCGGAACATATTAAAAATGTACGCACGCTTTAAAAACACCCTGTAAAATAATAAAAGGAAGTATTCAATTCTCATAATTACATGCATATGTATATGTTACAGCCATGAAATTATGTGATACGTCGAGCTTTTGAGTTGTTTTTTAAAACATCATTTTAGCTTTTGTAACAAAAAAAGCACATACAATCATAACTGTTGTATCTTATATGGAAATAAAATATGATATTGAAATGCCTTGCGATTGAATCAAATTTACGTATTCACTCTAATAAAACATACATGTAATGTAATTTTATCAATAATAAAAACTTACATTATAGTATAGTTTAATAATTCAAAATGATACATATATTTTTATGTTTAAAATACTTTGTAATAGTTTGCTTGTTAAATGATACCGCTGTTGAATCGTTTCATCCTTTCAGGTATTGAAAAAAGAAGTTGGAAAGTTAACAGGTAAAAGAAAAAAATGTTTATTCGTAACTATTGGAGATGAATATACATGTATATACTATTTAATTACCAGGTGAAACACAAAAAAATACTTTACAGAAAGAGTTTTTCATTTGTTGATTATATAAGACATTTGAAGTCAACAATTATTTGTTACTACAGTATAACATGTACAAAATATTCTTAACCATTCACTTTCAATGGTTGGAAGAACCTTTGGTATGATCATTTAACAATTGTGACCCATTTGAAGCAGTACATATCCAAGACTGTAACCCACACAATTTCTCTCAATATGGACTGTGCCCTCAGAAAAATAATGTTTCGTTGTTGAAAACTCTGGACATTCATATTTTCTTCCGTCCATTATTGTATATACTCAAAGAACAAAATATATTAACATAAAAAAAACTCTAACATTAAACATGTGGAAATCTATTTTTTTGTAATATACACGTGTCCATTTTCTGGCACCTTTTTGAATCAAAAACCGGGAGTTCAAATCATGTATTAAGATAAGGTTATTTTTTTTTTATTTATCTGGCTTTTCTGCATTAGTCTTGTATTATTTGTCAGCTCTTATACACATGCAATCGTATTAAATGGACAATGTATAATTCATTAGTTTACGATTGTCTATATATATTTAAAATAAGAAGATATGGTATGATTGCCAATGCGGAAAACTCTCCAGAACAGACACAGATATTAACAACTGTTAGTCATTTTACAGCATTTAACAACGAGAAGAAACAAAACATACCGCATAATCAGATATAAAAGACCTTGAAATGACAAATCTAAAACAATTCAAACGAGAAAACTAACTATATATACGTATATTTGCAACTTTCCAACTACATGTTTAAACTAGTTGCATATGAATAAGGGAAATTGCAAAGCTGCTTATGGTAAAATTTAGTTATGAATAATGCACGAGGAATAGTAATAATGTTGTGTGGTTAAAATGAAACATTGTATAGGTACTGAAAAATCATGTAAATACTCATCAAAGATACCAAGCTCATACTTTATTACGCCAGACGTGGGTTTCGGCAACAAAATAATCATCAGTGACACTCGTATTAAACATGTTAAAAGTACGAAGTTTAAGAGCTTTTTGGGTCGAAATTCTAAAAGATTTTGCAAAAAACAGCGAATGTAATCTATTTCTACACATAAGAGGACGCCATTGGTGGAATTACCTGTATACTGTAACACGGATTTAGGTCTTTCAAGTACTTTACTCATTTTATAACTAAACTAATAATATTACCGTTTTTTACAGATCACTTAATATTCTAGTTAAATATTTTTGTGTACTGTAGAGTATGTATTATTTTCAATTTCTTTTTTAGAACAACTTTATCTGAATATGTATTTGTCTGATTTAAAACCACCGTTGTACTGGACATTGAACGAACATACAAAAACCTTCAAGGAATGGAATTGTCAATCGATAAATAAAAGGTGTTGTGAACTAGTTCCGGTCAGCCAAAGAGAACGTTTTGCAATTGAAAGTCTTGTCAAAGATACATGGAAAGCAGAATTCGTTGGAATTGGTCGCGATTCACGTGGACTAGAAGCCATAAATTACAGGAACATAGAAATTCTTAATGTAGAAAGAATTGAAAACCCTTCAGTGGCAGAAAGATATTTCCAATGCAGAGCACGAATGTGCTATAAAGTCGGACAGTTTAAAAGGCATTTTCCAAAACTCGAAGAAATAGGATGCTCAAGTGGTCCAATTTTAACTTCCCGTAAAACCAACAACACATTAAAACGTGGAATGGTCCACATGGTAAACGAACATTACTTATTCCATGGTACAACCGTGAACCTAATAAATAATATAGCAGATCAGGGATTTGATCAAAGATTGAGCAATGGTATGTTTGGAGCAGGTATATATGCAGCTGAAAGTCCTACTAAATGTGATCAATATGCAGGTAAGAACATTAAAAAAAAATTATCCTCGTAAAATAAGAAAAGGAATACGAGTTATATAATTGCCACATGTAGAGCAGGATCTGCATATCCTTCTGTCGGTTTTGTTTACGCATCGTTATAAATATAATGTAATTTGAAGCGACTGTCAGCTGACAAGTGAGAGGTTTAACGCTATAAAACCAGTTTCAATCCACCATTTTCTACATTTAAAAATGCTTGAACCAAGGCAGGAAAATTACAGTTGTTGTCCATTCATTTGATATGTTTTTTTATTTGATTTTGCCATTTGATTAGGGACTTTCCGTTTTAATTTTCCTCGGAGTTCAGTATTTTTGTGATTTTACATTTTTCTATTTACGTTGTGTTTTGTGTAGTATTGTTTGTCTATTTGTCTTTTTCATTTTTCTTTGGCTATGACGTTGTCAGTTTATTTTGATTGATGAGTTTGAATGTCCTAGTACATTTCGTCCCGCTTGAATACGAGTTGTATAATTTGAAAGGAATTCTTAAAACTATGTTTTGAGCTCAATTTCATATATTCATTAAAATTAAGGAATCAAAGGACTGATGACGTGTACATGTCTGTTAATCGTAACGATCGTTTATGATTATATCATATAAACATCATCAACAAGTGTATACATTTACACAAAAACTGCTCCAACAGTAAAATGAGGAGGAACAACTAAAATCGACAACAGATTTTTTACGTTTTACGTTCACGAATAAGAATTGGTTAATTAATTCGATGTGTCGGTATCTCAACGTACTAGCGATATGTGTTATGCAGACTTTGATACTTGAATGGTAGTCTAATCTATAATTTTGCCAATTGTGTCCTATTCCCGATTGTGAGGTTTTAACCGAGTTGAAATTCGCATATCGTATGTTGCATACATAAAGCTGTTTTTTCGCTCCTTTTTGAGATTATGCAATTATGTTTGTTTGTTGCCTTGATGTGTCTCTCCGCAAACAATTTATGAGATTTGAATCGGTTCAATACTGTCTCTTAAGTATGTAAAGTTTATATGTTTACGATACTTGATGTTGAAATATGTAAATCTAAGATAAAGAAAGATGCTGCTCTACAAGTGGCATCGATCTGTAGTTGTTGGTAATTACGAGAAATAATTTAACCCGAATTCAGTGGTGTTGCAAACGACGGGAAAAAATGTAACTACGTTTCGTGGAATATATCGGTGGTCATCTTTGACACTTGTACTCCATAAAATTCAATCAAATCATGATAGTAACTTCAGTCACACAGTTAAACGGGAATTGACTCCTTAGAGATAGTTTTATCATGGAAATTTCTATCTTATCAAGTCATTGTTTGCAAAATATAGTAACAGTTCTATTATTTGGGATACAAATTTATATTGATTTGATAGTTAATCTCTTTTAAAATCTTTTGATCTCTGTATGCATCTATCGCTGAATTAAATGATGTAACTATTAATATTTAAAACTATAACTAAACTAATGTAATCTCTAACCGGATTGACATACATACCATAATCACGAAATTACCATTACCCTAAGAATATACATTAAATGTACAGTTTTTAAATTGTCTTTAAAGAACAGTAAATAAACTCTTCATAGATAACAGGATTGAAATATTAAATTTACGCCAAACGTGCGTTTCGTCTACAAGACTCACCACTGACGCTCGAATCAAAAAAGTTAAAAAGGCCAAATAAAGTACGTAGTTGAAGAGCATTGATGATCAAAATTCCCAAAAGTTTTGCCAAGTACAGCTTAAGTAATCTATCGCTGAGGTAAAAAAGCCTTAGTATTTCAAAAATTTAAAGTTTTATAAACAGTTAATTTATAATTATGACCATATAAATGATAATCCATGTCAACACACGAGTGCTGACTGGCTGTATAATGATGTCAAATAACATTGTGAGCGTTGATTTGAAAAAAAGTGTGCAAAAAGCAGTAAAGCATATTTATAATCTGGGTTAAAATCGGTTAAACTTAAATCAGTGGTTGTCGTTTGTTTATGTGTTACATGTTTATTTTTTGTTCATTTTTTTAAATGTAAATAAGGCCGTTAGTTTTCTCGTTCGAATTGTTTTACATTGCCTTTTCGGGACCTTTTATAGCTGATCATGCGGGTATGAGCTTTTATCATTGTTGAAGGCCGTACGGTGACCTATAATTGCTAATGTCTGTGTCATTTTTGTCTATTATGAAGAGTTGTCTCATTGGCAATCATACCACGTCTTCTTTTCTATACATGTAATTTCTTTTTATTATTCTATATACAAGATCAGTATGCATGTAGTGAACAAATTATTTGACAGAAGTAAAATTGAAATTCAACAACTGATAAGATGTTGAATTTAGGTTGGAGTCTTCAAAGGAGTAGGAAGATACCCTATGCATAAGTCGAACAGAAACTGACAACGACATAGGCAGTACAACTAACTCCAAACTATTTACCAAATGCATTTTTACAGGAGGGAAATTAAGTTAGAATAAATCGAGAATATAAAACAAAACAGTATACAAAAATTACAGAACATCGAGGCTATTAAAAAAGGGCAAATCCATAAAAACTGACAAATCAAAACGCTATCAAACAACGGAACAAGGGAAAAACAACTGCCATACTCCTGACTTTGGTACAAACTTTTTCTGTTGAAAAAGGGAAGAGGTGATCATGAAGCTGGTTTTATAGCTAGTTAAACTTCCAACGTGTATGACAATTGTTAATAGTGCAGTTATATTGACAGAATGGGGTGAACACACTGTAAAAGTCGTGCTTATATATTAAACATTTGTTTTACATTTTTAGTTCTAAACGTCTTTAGCATTGTGTTTAATTTCTAAACACATGTCTCAGTAAGCACATACTATCTAAATATGACTTGAATTTACGCACTTTAGAAGTGTTCAAAAATGAAAGTGTTTACAAATAAAACACTTATTTCTAAGCTTAACATGATTCTAAACACAATCTGAAGCACTTTGTACTGAAACATGTTTAGACCTAAACATGTAAAACAAACCACAAAAGATGTGCTTGGAAATGTGTTTAGGATCTAAAAACGTACGGTATGCGTTTTAATTATTGTCGAAAGCGTATGTGTATTGATCTGTTGTTGTTTACATTCCTGATCTCTGGTCTTTTGTGGAATCCTTGGGTCAACTGTCTCATTGACAACCGTAGGACATCTCCTTATTCTTATATAAATCTAACATTCCATAGACAGTAACAAAACCGTTCTTTTTTCATAATTTTATTAGATTAATTAAAAAGTTATATGTACAATTCAAACATTCATTTTGGCATATAATTGTTTTTCCATTTTAAACTACCAATAATTTTTCTACCACTTCAATCTCGTGAATACATTCAGCAATAAGTTTCTGGATCATGGGCACTACAACTGCATCTTCTTGTTCTTTCTTTTCTGTGTTTTCGTGCTTGTCGTTTCCATGGGCTATAATACATTGATTATCCCCCTGTCCTCTAAAATCGTCAGAACAATCGGTTACTTCAATTGTTGGAATAGCTTTGAGTGATGGTACTGATGGCACACCTATTGTTGATGTTGTTGTTGAATCTTCTGGTGTCATGAAATAAAACCCCCATTTCTTCTGTCTAAAGAGTGCATTTTGTCTGACCCAACCGAAACCAACATTTCCGTCCATTAAAACCAACTTTAATTTGACTTGGTAACCTGTTGTAATAAAATTAAACATAGTATGAAATTCAAAACAGTGTAGCTGTGGCCATTGATTGACACATTAAAATCATTCATTGACTGGGACAATTTAGGTGAACGTTTGTATGTAACGACCAATGCTCACTATGTACTTTTAAAGACACTTAAACTATGGGGTCACCAAAGGTTCTCTACACCTAATTAAGTAATTCGAAAAATTAATCAGAAATAACACGATATTTTGATTTATATCAATTATATAAATCAAAACACAAAGGTTATTCCTGATTAATTTTTCGAATTATTTTATAATTAAAGGCGTTAAGAAACCTTTGGTGACCCCACAGTTTAAATGTCTATCGTAGGTACGTCATGAACAGTGGTTGTTACAGACAAACGTTCACGTAAATTGTCCCAGTCAATGGATGATTTTGATGGGTCAATCAATGGCCACAGCTACACTGTTTTGAATTTCATACTAAGATACATACTATAAACTCAAATGTATTCATTTATTGTCAGACAAGCATGAAGAAACTGGAGTTGTTTCATTAGAAATCATACGGATTCATACCACATACTCTTATTCATATACGGTACCACATCTTTTTTACTATAATTGCATGATTTACAATTGGGCAATTTATCTAAATGAAGGAAAAGGTTGATCAGTTTTACTTTAAATGTAGGTTTCCCAAACTCTTGGTTCTACATTTTGAACTTTAAAAAGATGGTGGTTTTTAATCGCGTATTTTTCTGTAAGAAGAACCAAGAAATAGGGAATTTGTATGATCAGAACAATACATTCTCTGTTTAAAAATAATTTATTTATTTATTTATTGAAATTGATTTCACGATTCGATTCGGATATAATTTAACATCGGTCGTTTGGAGCAAAAAATTGTTTAACAAACCTGTTTTGATGTTGATTATTCCTCTGCTTTTTTCATCACGTGTCACTGGAATTGTGCGAATTCCGCCATTTATGGGGAAGAAACAGCCTTCTAAAATACGTTTTAAAATAAAATATTAAATAAATGATAATAAATTGTAGTAAAAGTCATTACTTTATTTGAACAGCTTGAATATCTTTGCACGACAAATCTAGCTGTATTCATCTGTTAATAACAACCAACATTTACTACTGTGTAAATGTTCATATGGAGTTACTCAGAAACGACAGTTCAAAATATTTGGACGGATTTTCTTTATTAAGAGTTACTTTCGATTTCAAATATTAATAAAAGCAAAACCATGAACAGTGTAAAACTACATGAAAGAAGACTTACCTTTACTACTCTCTGTTTTGTCAAACAAAGATTTTTTCTCAGTCTTTAATTTTCTGAAATAGTTTTCATTTTTCATTCCCAGTACTTCGTAATCACACTCCTTGTAGTATATCTCGGCCAATTGTTCGTCGAATCCAGTGGTTTGGATAAATTCCTACAAAACAAGTCTTGCATATTCATCTCCCATTAAAACTGAAAACTGATGATATTTTTTAAAGAGAAAATAACATAAGCTTAGCAGTAATTTTACAATTAAAGTTTTGTAAGAATTGCAGTCATGCTTGAGTGATTCTCTATACAATCAGCCAAATTTTTCCCGCTAAAAGGTCGGCAAGGCCCCCAGCTTCCCTTCCCTGGATTTTCCTATGTTAAAACATACGGACATTATTGAATTAACTTTGTATCTGTGTGAATGATAACATAATGTTTTAAGTAAAGTTAAGTACTTCTGAGTTGTATTTGAAGCATACAGACCTCAGGTACTGGTGTGTTGTAGGGGCTCCAGTCATGCTTGAGTGATTCTCTATACAATCAACCAAATTTTCCCCACAAAAAGGTGGGCATGGCCCCCAGCTTCTCCTCCCCTGAATCCGCCTATGTTAAAACATACGGACATTATTGAAATATCTGTGTATCTGTGTGAATGATAACATAATGTTTTAAGTAAAGTTAAGTACTTTTGAGTTTTACTTGAAGTATACAAACCTCAGGTACTGGTGTGTTGTAGGTGGCTGATGTTATATCATATAACTTCTCAACAATGCCATCAATGTTAACTGCCGTTAGTTGTTGATCAACCAAGTTAAATCTGAAAAAGCAATCATTGCATAAGATCAAATTCATCTACAGTTGGTCTACTGATTCTATTGTACTCTTTTTATATATGTCAAAGTTACATTGTAAACTGAACTAATATTTGTAAGGTCATCCAGCTAATACATTTGTCCATTGGGCAGTACGTTCAAAAACTATTAAACAACACATGTAAGCAATACTAGATATAGATCAATACAAGATATGTTCTACCACTGTCACATCCTTTTCTAAAAATATTATCACAAAAACATACCCGTCTTGTTCCTTTGCCATGTATACAGCCTGTATCATGTCACTGTAGGCATGGGTTAAGCTTTCTTTCATGAAAGATGACAACTTTTCTCGGATGAGAGCCACTTTCTATAATAAAACAATAACTCTGAAAATATGTGTTTTGAAAACCAAAAAATGACAAATATAACCTAAGAAACCTGATTGTAACTCGCGAACTCGAAAGAAATTACAAGAAACCGTTGGTTATAGGGACTTTCCTATGGCAAATGCTATACGTTGATTCCATTCATTATTTACATTCGTTTGTTATGAGCCTCTATCTCACTCCCTGCCTCTATTCGATAATACTGGTACCGACCGTGGAATAACATTGAAGAATGAATCCTAGACATGTTGTTCCTTTTATATAGTACTAAATCAGTACCAGTCAATGTTTTTCAATGTTACCTAACGGTTTCGCTTTCGCCTTTGTACTTGAATTAGTTAATAGTCTTAACTGACATTTTCTTTTTTTTAATCCTTTACAGTAACTTTACCTTATGAAAACTTTACATTTGGTTACCTTTTGTCACGATCATTTGTACGAAAAAAAACGCATTTCTAAATAAAAATGTGCTATAAATCACGATTACAGTTGTATTACAAAATGATATGAACTGTATATTTTTTGGTTTAATCTTGTGAAAACCTTCCTTGTTTATACGTATGGAAATAATAGATAGCAAAAATTTTCTGAAAATGCAGGACCAACAAATCTTTAATGATAACATTATATTTGTCAGAGTCCGGTGTTCCTAATGACAAACTGACTTAAATGGGTTTCTAGAACTCTATGTTCAACAAGGTCATCAAAAGTAAAGAAAAATAACATACTTATTAACCTTGTGGGCAGACCATTAATAGACAGAGCTAACATAAACTTAAACAAATTTTACCTGCAAAATAACTGTCCTCAGTTTCTTCTCATCATCCATTTTTTCTTGGAAGCAAACCAGTATAGCCCTGTAACGTTTGACTGCCTCACTCTGCTTTAATACTCGATTATCATATTTGCTTTGAAGCTTTCTAGTAACAGTTTGTCCTTCATCTGTGTTTTTCCTCAGGAAAGAGTCCAATCTACTGTTCCTGTGCTTTAGACGTTTTTCCCAATACCAACAATCCTTGAAAGAATAAAAATCAAACACTGAACATATGTTTAGAAAATAAAGATTTTATCCAAATATTATCTTTATGTATATTATAAAATCAGTGAAATCCTAATTTTAAGCTCGTTTTGGTGACGTCATCATTAGGACTTTTTTCCACAATATCTCTATTTATGATACATTAAAAAAACTTCCAATGAAGTGTCGGATTCCTCTATAACGAGCATAAGTCGCGTTTTTTAAAGGGAGCTAGTTAAATGATGGCAACTTAATTAAAAACTAAAAATGTAACTAATTCTATATTTTTGGACGTTGAGTTGAATTGTGATTTGAAAAGCTGACACAGACTTTTTATTTGTATTATCACTCTCTTTTCTTTGAGTTAATACGAACAAATGGTCACTCGTCCAAAGTTATATTTTCACATTATAAAAAAAGATAGAATTTGAATACCTTACTTTATTTTCAACTTTATTGCTGGTTTACAAAACGTGTTTCAGTCATTAAAACTTAACAATGTAAATATACCAATTTATAAACTTACGATATCCAGTCTTGTGTTACAACATATATTTTGATTTATTCTATCAAATACTTACTTTCTGTAAAGCCCTGAGTCCTTCCAGACATACGATATGACTCCTTATTTTACGACTCAATTCCTTCTCCATTTTTATAATATCTTGACAAATACTGTTATCAAATCTGAAAGAAGAATGAAATGCGGGTTAAAATAATTTGGTGAATTCAATGACATTTTGCTATTTGTATCTAAAGACTTTGTTTTTCTCTTGTACTTTTAAAGCAAAATTCTTAAGTTAGCTTATGATATACTAACATCAAATAGTATACAATTAAACACAAACGTCACAATATACCATTTGATTTGACTATTCATCTTATACTCACGTAACGTCAAAGTTTGGTGTCTTTTCTTTCATGGCAGCAATTTCTGGTGTCTGACAGTGTAGAAGAAAGGCGGTGTTACAAAGTGGCACCAACAAGTCCGTCATTTCTACCATACCTGTCAAATAACAATTATAGGTTATATAATAGGGAGAACAAATATACAAATTATTTAGTCAGCTTAACTATAGTTGATAAAACCCAAAATAAAAATCATGAATGGTAAAAAAGATGATACGGGGTATACTCTGTGAGGTATGAACTAAACGACACAAACAACCAAAACTGATAGAGGTAAATAAACGCTTTTCGATAATAGTATACATACATTAGTTATTAAGCTAGCAAGAATTCAGAGTCCATACAAAAGATATGAAACAATTTGATATAGACTACATATTCAATCATAACAATGTTCTGTTAATTCTTTTTCTTGTCGTTTGGTCTCTTGCGGAGATCTGTCTCATTGGCAATCATACCACATCTTATTTTTATTTTTATACAATCAACAAGTGTGGACACAGATCAGTGTGGATATTATGTTTTACAATCAAAGATCAGAAATCCTTTCTAATTCTAAATCTTACATGGACATACAAATCAATATATAATTTAAGAGATTCCAAACATAAGACGGACCATTTATTTAGTACTACAAATGATTTGTTAGCCATAAAGGCTCACTTATAGTTTTTAGTCCTGGTATCTATGATGAGTTTATTATACTTTTTTTTTGTCACATTTCAAATTTATTATATTTGGATTTTTACAAAGATGTATGCTCAAAGTTGAAATATTATTAACTTATTAAATTCAAAACAATATTTTTTACATTACAATGATATATTAGAATACCGAAATTGTCATTTTCCTGGGAATAAGCCATTCTCTTCGCTACATATATTGGTGCTGGTATTCCGTTTACTGTAAATGCTTCCATTGCATATTCCTTCAAAAGCCTACAGTACCATTTATACTGGTCAATTCTAAACGAAAACAAGAATAATGATTTCATTAATTCGTAATAAATATGATAAAGTTATACTGAAGACTATCCGTTGTTTTTATCATAAGCTGTATTACTATCAATGATAAATTTCGTTTTCGAGTAAAAACATTATCATCATGTCTGAAGCCTCTAATAATTGTTACTAAGAAAACCATGCCAAACTGTGTGCATTTTTATTGCCTTTAGTCTTTGAAGAATTGTATATCAAAATAAAAACTTATAAAGTTAGTAACCACAAATTAATGGTACCTGAATACATACCTGATAAACTGCTTCAAAATTAAGTCAAGTCTTGAAATTGAAATGCTCTCCATCTTTAAGAATAATTGATTTTATTCTGAAGTTTCACTAAGCGTTCTCTTTACTTCTAAAGCGGCAACACAACTGAACGTCGCCAAGGTACCTCGGCTGGACAACGTCATAATGTTGCGACCACAACGTTGTTGACATTCGGATGTTGTTCGCCGTCTCTTGGACTTTTTCAAATGCGTATGCTCTGAATAATAATTTTACCTTGGATGAAGATGAAAATGAAATGGCCCAAATCATAAAGTAAAACATTAACATTGACCAAATATAAAAAGAAAGATGTTGTATGTTTAACTATAGGATATTTATAATACCAATATAATGATTCTCCATAGTACAAATAACAAAACAGACGAAACAACTGTTTGCGTCCAAAACAATGTTCTTATTTTGCCGTCAATATAAAGAATTAAAGCTCAAAACCAAATACGTTACAAGCAATAATGTTATGATTTTAAAACACATAGACAGCAATATGCCATAAAGAGACATACATAGAATAGTGTAACTAATCTAAGGCATAATTTGTATGAAGGACTTGGAAACTTAGTTTCTCAAACATTTATGAATTTCTCTATGTATGATTTAGAAAAGTCATGTTTTGACAACATATTTGTACGTTTGGGGACGTGTCAAAACAATCGGCTTTCTTATGAGAACTAACTGTTCTCCTCTTTGCCATTTATTCATTATCTAATTAATACCAGACTTTGATTATTGTTGTTCTCCCTACCAGGCTACATTTATTCAGAAATTTCTAATGAAGAATGAAAAGAAGCTAGCATTATCCTTTTAATTCATGTTAAACTACATGAATTATGGTCTCTTACTAACAAAATCAAAAGTTTGGTGATTACGTGGAACGCATATATGCCATCGAATCTTAAATAAAGGATACACCAGTTACAGTTGTTAAACCCTGCCTCATATCTTTCCGAAGTTGACAATGTGGTGGGTTGAGGTTACAACTTATAACAAAAGAGATGATTTCAGCTTACAAATTGTGAACTTTGCACGTCTATGTTGCATCTGCAACAACACCTGTACATGGATTATATATCGCCCAAATGGCCCGAGAACACAGTTATTTCATAGTGCATTTCTTTTAGACAATAAATTCAAATTAAAAAAATCGCACCTGCTCTTTCTCAAAAATATTTTTACAGTGTAGTGTACTACCAGTGAGACAAATAATATCAAAATTATAGAAACTTCTACCAGCTCTAACTCAAAATATTGACAATTCTGTGTTAAGGGGGTGTAAAATTCAGTTTGACAGCTTCAGACGTGATAAAATTCGACCTTTTAGTACTAGACCAATTCACTACTTAACATAAAGTTTCAGCACCCAAATTTGTTTGACATGTAATTACATCCCCCTACTTCATATTTCATGCATTTAATATAAAGAAATAAATTGGGAAAGTGTATTAAATTAAACATGCAAGTTATACACTGTTTACACTAGGGACTATATTCGTAGACAACGAAAACCAAAGGACGATAACTGTGTCCTTGGACCAAATGATGCAATATTCTAGAGCTTGCATTTCCTATCATGACTGCCTTCATGCCTTGAAAGATGGTTGCTACTAACAAGTATGCTATTGAACAAAGAGTACCATGTGGTAAAGTTTGATTGTGTTTTAACTTTGGCATTTTGTAAGTTATGTCTATTTTCTCGTTAGTATTCTTGTTTTATTTTTCTTAAAGTGTGATCATATCCGTATCCAGGGGTTCATGGGGTTTGGACGACCCTACCCCACTCCCTTGATGATTGATGTGTCGCATAATAGAATTTTTTTCATCATAACTGCAGAAAATTGTAAAATGCTATGTCTTACAAGTATTAAATATTCCAGATCCGAAAGGGCAGCGAGATAAGAAGTCAGAAAAGAAAATGATTCTTACTAGAATGCTTCTCGGAGAGATTTTTGTTACGGACACGCCATACTCGTTTCGTAGACCACCATGCAAAACCTGCAAGGACGATGAATGTTGTGAATCGTTCCACAATTCTCAAGGGAATGGATCTTATGATTCAGTAGTTGCTGATGGCATATGGAACTTCAGAGAATTTATTGTTTATGACAGTAGTCAGTGCTACCCAGAATACATTATCACATATAAAAGAACATAGAAACAGGAATATGGCAAAATTTGTTTTTATATTTTTGTGATTTTTTTATTTTGTTTTTATCAAAGCAATGTACGCTCATACTGTTCACTCGTAATAATTTTGAGGGATATATGTAAAAAAACATTCTACTAATTATCAGGAAAATGAAACACAGTCGCCTTTTTCTTGGGTCATACATTTTGTAACAGCATAAACAGAGTTGAAAGCAATTAACTCTGATGCCATAACCAATTTAGAAGCAAAACAAAACAGATAGAAATGAGTGTAAATGGGGAATATGTAAAAGAGACAACCACCCGATCACGGAGCAGACAACAGCCTAAGCCTACCAATGTGTCTTCAACGCAGCAAGCATGAAAATCCCGTCTATCAAGCCTTGAACAGCAGGCTGGTATAAACCAGTTGAACAAAATTAGAATCGAGGAAAATGAGAGTAAAAAAATCTTTGGCACGAGAGTAGGGACTGATGTTTTGCGGAAGTCACAAGTTATACAAAATTTAGTGTAAAATCAGAAAAATCTAGAGAACGCAAGAAGCAATATTTTTTGCCAAAAACTATGTTGCACTAAATCAATCCGGTTTTGTTTTAAAATGGATAAAGAATAAGTAAAGCCCTTCATGAAAATATGAGTTTGTTCTTGTAGGTGTATGTTGAAAAAAAGTTTCGGGACTGAAAAAATGAAATTGTAATTTTTTCATTTTGAAACATAATTCTCTATACATTTACTGTCTGTATGGGTCTGTATGGGTACGTCGTAGTTACCGATACTGAAGGCATCGTCACTTAATAACTGACGTTTCGCGAGATTTAAAGCTCTCAATACTTGCTACTTAACACATCATACACTTTATCATACATTATCCTAGTCCAAATAATCATGAGCACAAATTAAACTGTTAAACATAAGAAAAACACAAACGCACACACCTCTCGATAAAACACAACGTGTGGTAACCCTCAAAATAATAATAAAAGCAACATCTAAAAAACATATCATAAATATAAAAACAAAAACGAGAAAATCCTAATAAAAAAACACCCCATGCAAACAAAAAACAAACTCAATAGCAGTTAGAAGTGTCCCTAACTTAAAGTCGGGCTTAAAGTATTATATGAAATACCCCGGCCTATCACTCCAAGTTAAACAGTATTCAATATAAACACATTATTATATTATTAAATATCTAATCGATCGAAGATGACTATTTTGTTGTCTCATTAGAAATGTTTATTGCAATTCCGTAAATTCTTGCAATGTATATGAATTTTTGATATATCGAAACATTTTAAAGTAAAATAAGATTCAAATAAGAATAATACTGTATAGAAAGAGAAAAAAAAGAAGTAAAATCACAAAAATACTGAACTCAGAGGAAAATCAAATCGGAAAGTCCCTTTAAAAGTCACTGTGGCACTTTTGTTATTTATACAAAGCATCGTTAGGAAATCCGCACAACCGTTTTCTCTGAAGCAGGAGACTATTAGTACAGGGAAAGGTCAGTCTTTTAATGATCATAGTAAAGTATATTTTGGATGGAGGAGTCCACAGCTTTCTTTTTTCTCCTCATCAATATTTTTGCAAGGTTACATGGCTCTCAAGATATATCTTCATGGCATGGTGCGACCAAATCACATACCAGCTTTTCAAGTAGAGCACAAGAGAGATTCTTCAAGAAAAAAGGTAAATGGCAAAATCAAATGACAAAACACATCAAAAACGAATGGACAACAACTGTCATATTCCTGACTAGGTACAGGCATTTTCAAATGTAGAAAATAGTGAAACAGTCAAAAACTGAACACGGGACCTCTTCATTTTTCATTCATTATATTTTTTTTTTTATAAAAAATGGTAGCAGGGCGAGATTTTTAATGTCCGAGTTTGATATTTTGACCGAAGTCATGGCAAAATATTCAGTTTGTTGATTGTGGATATTACCCGGTAGAAGTAGAAGTAGAAGATATGGTCCGACCGCGTTGGACCGAGTTCCTTTTTAGGCCGAGTTGTCTAGCAGCGATAGATTCATTGGTATCCTTCCCCTGTACTAATGGTCTCCTGTTTCAGAGAAATTGAGAAAGTTGTGCGGGTTTCTTAACGATGCTTTGTATAAATAACAAAAGTGCCACAATGACATTTAATACCATAAGAACTTTCAGACGCCCTTTACATCATTCCTCTGCAGACGTTCTTCTACCTGCCCAAAAAGAATTATTTAAAGACAGAATTCATCACTACATTTATGCAAATAAAGGTTACGAGCTGCAAGCAGTCAATGCTGGAGTGCCATGCCCATCACAAATGACGAATCCTTTTTTGCATGGCCAGTCTTTTAGTGATCATAGTAAAGTATATTTTGGATGGAGGAGTCCCCAGCTTTCTTTCTTCTCCTCATCAATATTTTTGAAAGGTTACATGGCTCTCAAGTTATATCTTCATGGCATGGTGCGACCAAATCATATACCAGCTTTTAGAGCACTAGAGAGATTCTTCAGTGAAAAAGGTAAATTTGCAATCTTGGTTTTGTTATCGTGTTCCACCAAATAGCGCAATACTCATGCTGCAAAAAGTGCTGTAGTGGCATTACACACCAACCAATGCAATCAATTATAGATTTCACCAGACTTTCAGTGTGATAATTTTATGAAACCCTAAGGCTTTTGAATTAAGGCAGTGTTCTCCCCAGGCCGATATGACGCTGCAGTGCCGCAGCGCCTTCATAATATTTTCGTTAATCCCGCAGCGTCTTAATTGGCTGCTGTCCCTTACTACTTGATCCCGCAGCGTGTTAATTTTCACATTTACATTATAAATGTTGGTTAAAATTGTCAAGTTGCTGATCACCGCTGAGAGCAGTGGCGGATCCAGAACTGTGCCTAAGGGGGGGCCCGCTGACTGACCTAAGGGGGGGCCCGCTCCAGTCATGCTTCAGTGATTCCCTATATAATCAACCAAATTTTTCCCATTTTTTACATTGAGTCTATGGGAGCAACATTCTCACTTTAACAGTGCTTAATGGAAAATGACAAAAAAATCTATAGGGTACATGTACATGATGTAGGCTAATATTACGACTAAAAAGTAGGGTAGGTAGGGTGACTGGAACCACACATATATTTTTATTTAAACCTTAAAAAAACGTTGGAATTTGTTTCATTACCTAACAAATTTAAATGGGGAATAATTTTAGCGAGTAAGATTTGCACAAATACATATACAAGTATATTAATTGAGTATTCATTTTGCTAGAGCTGTACTTGTGAACTTTTTAACTAACATGACTAAGGTTCTTTATTTTTTAATTTACATTTTATTTATGTTTTTTCTTTTTTTATTTCAGAGAGACATGAGGATTGTTTATCCAGGTATTTACAAAAGGAGAGATCATTAACTGAACCAAAAGTGGCAAGTGTTTTGACTCAGCATTTGTTATCACAGTTGCTACCACATCCTACAAATTTTATTTTGGATACAAGTGTAAAAGGAAAAAGTGCAGAATGTCCTTGTGGATGTGGAGCACCCATGTTGTATGGTACAACTTTAGTCGGTAAGAGTAAATATATTTTAACACTGATATCTGCACTTATGAAAATTTAAGTGAAGTGAGAGATTTTTCTCCATGTTGAAGGCCTCAATGAGAATTTTAGTAGAAAAAAGCAACAAAAGCACTGTTCCTTTGTTTGGGTTTCTGTTCCTCTGAAATGTTGATAGGACAAACAAAATAGTGCAGTGAAATGAACATTCTTTAGATCTTATCTAGACAATGTCATACAATTTTTTGATAATACATGTACATGTACATATATGTTTAATATACTGTAAACCAACTAACACTAATTTATACAACGTTTGCAAATATAAAAATAACGCAAATATAGATCGTTGTTGATATAAAGTAAAACTTGGATTTTTTCTTTAGGCCAAATAAAAATATATGTGTGGTTCCAGTAACATACTTTTAAAAAACAGGGTCGGTAGATAGGTCGGCATTTTTGGAAAATGACGCAGTCATTGTTCCATTACTGGCGACCTGAACTTCATTACATTTCTCTGCCTACCGCGCTTGGTTTCGTATTTACTATTTTCTATACAAACTGGAATTTGCTTGTGTTATCATCATTATGCATGAGAGGTCATTGTGTAGTAATCAGACAGGAACCAGTTTACAAACTTAACTGGTTTCTGCTTGTATTCCACTACACTCGAACAAGTGTTGTAGTTTGACGGGAACCAGTTTAGAATTTGTAAACTACAAAACGTAATCGGTTATTGTTCATTCCGTTTTGGTGTTTCATACCAACTTTTATGGTTTGAATAAGCTTAAGACCCTTCAAACATTAATGTGATAGGTATATTAAAGACTGTTTTACAAAAGGATGGAACTGTTTTTCTTTCAAAGTCGTACTATAGTGATATCTGTTATGTACGGATTTCCACTCTCACCGGTTAATTTCTTCTTTTACACGTGCTTTTGAAACTTCCTGTTTTAACATCGCAAGTTTTAAAATTGTTTTTTGGGTGAATTTCACTTATTTTAACAATCATGAAGCGTTCCAGAATCATTTTCAAGCAGTTTCTTCTTCTCTTTGCTGATGGAAAATAGTTTTTTCTCAAGAAAATACCGAAAACGATCGCAGAGGAATTGAAACGTACAAGTCAAGTCGGCACCTGGTTAAATTGGCATCTAGTCAAATCGGTACCTATTTGACATCAATTCGGTATCCAATAATATTTGTTATAATATTTTCTATTCAATTAATTAATAACTGTTACCAAGTACATAGTGAATATGTTGTTGTGTATTTAGGTAAACAACGAAACCAAAGTGAAATTATGTTGTTGTGTATAAAGGTAAACAACGAAGCCCTTACCCAAGCTGTTGTTTTAACAATTAGACAATTATTAAAATAAAATGGAAAACTATGAGTCCCTTTAAATAAATCAAACTTTCATGCCAAATAATAAGCAAATTTAAGGTGTTTTTTTTTTCAGTAAAGTTTAAAAAGCATTAAACAAACAATCCTGTAAAATGCTCAACTGGTTTAAATAATGCATAAAAATATCCAATATCTCATGTATTAGTCCAAATAATTATGACGTCTGGCAAGACGAAGTTCATAGGAAGGCGTCCCAGAAAAAAATGAACATAGCCTTGCGGTCATAGAAAGGTGTCCCAGAATAAAATTAAAAAAGCCTTGCCAGACGTAATAATTATTTTGACTACTCATATATATATCATTAAAAATACACCAAAAAAGTCATTAAGTTGAGAAAAATAAATATATACAAAATGTACATGAACACCCAAAAATGTGAAAGTTAGTATTTAACTCTTTTTGCTTAAATACTGAAAAAAATTCTGGCAACCCCTTACTTATTTTTACTCTTTTTGCTTAAAATACTGTTAAAATTTATATTTAACAAGGGTGACGAATTGACTATACCAGGTGTCGATTTAACCAGGTGCTGATTTGTCCAGGTGCCAATTTCACCAGGTGCCGGTTTGACTAGAATTCTTTGACAAATGTTTGAAATTACCTGAGTTTCATTAGACCTTTGATAACAGTAACAAAAAGATTATTTACTTAATATTTTGTGGGAGAAGGGGGTTCAGACTATATATATGTGGTATCAGGTCTGTTCGCGCCCAATACACTTTCGCACCCTACACGTTCGCACCTCGCACGTTCGCACCCAAGGTCCGTTTGCACTCTACTCATTCGCGCCCAATTTTAATTCAAATTCAAGTTGAATAATTGGAAAATCATGATTGTTGTTTTAAATTGCTTTGGTGTAAATACTGAATGTATTTATAGCTTGGTATGAGTAGAAAATTGAAGATTTTAAAGGAAAAACACAAAAGATAATTGTTTTTAACAGCTTGGTCCCTTTGATCTGAAACAACGAAACAATAAAATATAGGAACCAAAATATAGCAATCCACTATTATAACCAAAACATGATAAAATCTATTCAACACACAGAAAAAAACATAGTCAGAATCTCACTTTATATTGAAACAAGTCAATGAAACAAAGTTATAGCAATACACTAACCAAAACATGATTAAGAGTTATTCAACACAAAATAAAACGTTGACAAAATACCACTTTATTTAGAAAGGATTATTATAATTTTTAACAATACGCTATCTAAAACATGATTAAGATTTATTCAACACAAAAAAAAATGCTGTCTCACTTTATTTTGAGACAATGACAACAATTATACTTATAAGAAAACACTTGCTTACAGAGTTATTAAACACAAAACCAATTAAGATTGGGTGCGAACATGTAGGGTGTGAAAGTGAAAGGGGCACCATGAGTGGGCGCGAACGGACCCGGATTCAGACTATGTACCAGTGAGAAATATACAAGCCTTTCTACGGTATTTATTTGTACAATTCAGGTAGTCTTGACCTATTCATTTGTCTTAAAAAACAGCCAGTTGTCACCTTCACTTCACACACACACACACATATACGAATATCAATTATATGCTTACGAGACATGTTGCATTGTTAAACTAATTACGGTATGTGAAAATCAAGACTTGCATAAAAACTATCCCAATATTAGAGACAGTGGCATCATTTTTCTTCAGAGCTTTCAGCTCTTTGATTTAATTTTTTTTTTTAATTTTTATTTTTGATTGTCAATATCTGGAAAAAAATCGGGTGCTTACCGAAATTGTTTCCGGTATTATACACGCTCCAACCGGAAGTCTGCAATTTTTACATGTGTTTGGTTGTAAAATAAACAGTCATGACATGTTTTTAGTTCATTTTGCTGCAATCTGTTATGAATTCTTGAATTTTAGCCGTAACAGATACTTCTGATGGAAATTTAGATGACAGAAATATATGATTTTAATTATTTTAAATCAGATTCCTCAAAATTTGAACGTTTGAAAATTTATTTTTCAGAAATGAAAAAAAAAGTTCCAGGGTCGGGGGGTTTTAACTAGGGTCGGTCGAGTAACTGGAACCACACATATATTTTTATTTGGCCTTATTTATCTTAGTCAAGTAAAAATTTAAAATTGCAAAATTATATATACAGTGTAGCTGTGAAATGGGTTAAATGGTGTACAGTAATTATACATGCGTGATGTACTACAAATGTACAATCAGGAACAAAGGGAGACAACTCAAACTAAAATGTAAAATTTGTCTAGCAAAATACAAAATGTACAATTCAATATTCAATATTTCATTTTAAATTTGCAAAATGAAAGCAATTTTAACCCTTCAGTGCATCTTTTCGTTTGTCTGTCTGACTTCAGGTTTAAGTTTTTGGTCCTACGGGTTAAAGTTTTTGATCAAGGTAGTTTTTGGTGAAGTTGAAGTCCAATCAACTTGAAACTTAGTTCATATGTTCCCTATGATATATTTTCTAATTTTAATGCCAAATGAAAGTTTTAACCCTAATTTCATGGTAAACTGAACATAGAAAATGATAGTGCCAGGGGGGCATCTGTGTACTATGGACATTTGTTTTGTAATACTATTATGCTTTTGAATCACACAGTTCTTTAAATTTGTAGGAAGCCATGATCTATTTTACGGGAATGCTGATCTAGTTCTTTTTCCATCTGACAAAAAATTATCCCAAGATGCTATGGATGTTATGGAAACTTCTTCAATTATAACAACTCCTAAATATTCCTTTGAAGAAGATGATATAGACGGAGATAAGTTTGCTGAAAGAGATCTTTCAGATATTATGTCAGATGAAATCACAAAATATGATCAGGTCTTAATGCAGGCTATTTCAGTCTCGCTCTGTAAACACACACAAATAAAAAACAAAAAACTAACCAAAAACAACATTTCTGCAGTTCCAATTTGCCAAATTACTAAAGACACTTACTGTGTGGCATTGTATGATGCACGATACGACTACTTGATGAGAACAAATAAACCTTTAAATCTATTTGATGGAAATTCTCTTCCATTTGATGCAGTGTTAGATTTGTGGCTTTTGATTCACCATAATTTGTTTTGTTCAACACCACATCAGAAAATTTTGAAAAAAATTAAAGGGACATGTGATCTTATTCCTCAACTTGGAAGAGATAGATTTAAAAAAATTGTTCAAAACTCAAGATTTCTGTATATGCCAGAGAATATGCATCCCGGAAACACTGATGATGTTTCAGTCCCTACAGCTAAAGATGTGTAAGTATTTTTATTGCATTACAGTAAGTAAATATACATGCAAGAAGAAGATAAATATATGGAACTGATCATAAAGATACATGTAGCAAAAATGACATCAAGCAAGAAACTTATTTAACGTCCAAACTGATTTAACGTCCAAACTGCCAAGAAATAGCACAACAGACTAAACAGTGCTGAAAGTGGTGTTAAACACTGATCCATCAATCGAAAAAGTTATGCATAAAAATTTCAGACAAAGTTTCTTCTTATCTGTACATGCATATTGAGTGACTGTCAGATATCCACTTACCCAATTACTACTGTTAAAAAAACCAACAGAAGACAGACTAATGCACTGTAAACAGAATAAAAAATATTGCTCCCTTTAGCTTTGTAGGATCAACTGTACACACAAAGGTTTTTTCATTCAGAAAAGTACAATACAAGTTACATACATCTGTATATATACATCTGAGATGAATTTTAAGTTGTCTATTACATTGAAGCTTAAATCTTTACCATCTGCTAACTATATATACATGTACTAGTATACAATGTAGCTTATATATTTCATGTTTAAAGTTAAGCAACTGTATTATGATAATTTGCTGTGCTAATGTGGCATAAAGTAAACAACAATCAATCAATATGATAATTTGTGTTGCCTTTACATGCTCTATCCTTTTTTATTTGGTCAGTGGAGAGTTAAACTGGTTAGAAATATTAAGGAAGAACATTGATCCAATGGAACCATCAATTGAAAACTATGACTCCTGGTTTGATGGTTGGAATGAAGACACTATGGAAAACTCAGAGAAAGTTTCAACTGTTAACCATCTTCAGAAGAAAGATTTATGTAATAGGTATGGGTTGTATACTTTTCCCTATAACTGTTAACTTTTTATACATTGTCTCATTGCATTGGCACATACCTACCAAAATTAAACTTTGTTCTCATTAAATACAAAACAATCAATTTAACCACATGAATAGGATTCTAAAAGTATTAAGAAGCAAAAATGCAACATTGAAATAAATTTGTAGGTTTTGTAGGACTATGAGAGCCATCTTGCACATAAAACCCCTATGGGCATTTTGAAATGTTGGCAGGTATTACTCATACCACATCTTCTTATAATTTATATGTAATGATACAGATTTTCCATATACATGTAAAGGGATACAACTCTGTATAACCAACCTCTCAGCGAGTTTTGGTTTTTGCAATAAAATTGAAGTAAGTGTCAGCAGATTTTATTTAAGGACCAACAGGGGAAAGAAGATTTTGAGAACCCAATTTCTTAGTTTTCCTATAACAAAACATGCAATTAATAAATGGTATACATATATATATATATATATATATATATATTGGGAGGTTTCATTTCTTCAGAAATTAGGCCTACACAAAAACAGTTATAAGTGTTTTGATATTAACTTTTATACAAATGTTTGTTAACTTGCTAGGTACTTATGGCAGTCATGGGTAAGTTTACTTTCTTATACTATACATGCTTTATGATAGATAAAAAAAAATGACTGTTTGGATTATCTCCCCATGATCATCTCCAAAATTAACTTATACAAGTAGATTTTTTACAACCCTTATGAGGTCATAACATGCCTAGAAAAGTTTACTGTTTTTGATACTTTTTAAAAGAGCATTCAATCTTTTATCCCAGGAACTTAACAAAGAAATGTACTTTCCAAAGATGTGAAGTCACTGCAAATGCCTTTATAAATTGCTCCCTGGGGGCTTGTTATTAAGATTTGACAAATGACAATTTCCATTGTCTGTGATATTTTACTTTCCTGTGTGATCAAGAAATCTGTAAAGAAGAGACAATTATATTCTTGATTAGCATGGTTAGTGCAATATAGTCAAGGAAGTTTATTCTTGGTTATTGCAATATAGTCAAGGAAGTTTCCCCAAAAGATGAAATTTGACTCTTTTACTTAAACAATCTCAGTTAAAAATCTTCAATGTTTAAGGGATATAACTCTGCCTCCAAAATAGTTATCTGCATCAGTCAATAAATTAAAAAAAAACACTTGTATAAGTTTTACCCAGTGGCGAATCCAGGGGGAGGGTTGCGGGGGTTGGAACCCCTCTTTTTTTGGACGATCAATGCATTTGAATGGGAGCATATAGTTGGAACCCCCCTTTACTCTGGGTTGGGACCCCCCTCCTTTTTAAAATGGCTGGATCCACCCATGTTACCCCTGAATGTATATAGAGCAATAAGGATCTTTTTGACAATAATGAAGAAAAAAATACCCATTCCAGTGCAGAGACTTTTCTTCTTTTATAGGCAGACAAGGGGTGAAGAAAATGGGCCAGGTTGCTGAGAGGTCAATATCTAGAGCAGTTGCATTTATTTGTAACATGTGAGTATTTGTTTAGATATGTTGAACACTTACTTAGTTATATACTGTATTAAACTTTTTGTCACATCTTTCTGAATAGACTCAGTCAGAAGCATTTTAGTGATAAATTTTAGTGATCTTTTTTGGTTTATGAGTTCGTGGTTATTGTAACCACTGTTATCTACTTTTTTCCAAGTTAATGCATATTGTGCAGTAGGTTGTATGTTTGATTCATTACTCAGTACTGGGTCAGTCACATTATTTTTAACTGATATTTGCTGCTTCTCTGTCTGACAACTGGTATTAAGAAGTAAGATCATAAACAGGTCTGTTCGGATAACTTGTTTTAGACGGTGAAATATCTTCATATTTCACCTTGAATGTAAAAATCACCATCACGAAATCAAGTACTGGTAATAAAGGTAAAGCCATCTTTCAATTTACTGCTGCTTACATACCCAATGTCACATTTTTATTGCAATGTGGGCTTGCTATTTCTAACTGAGTTTTTGTCATATATCATTCTTTACTAAAGCTTAAGCTACATGTATATATAAGCATTGTGGGAATTTCGAATACAGACATTTTTGCCATGTTATTTATGACTTATACCCATATATTTAAAGAACTATCACAGATGAGCATGCTTGCCATACATGAAGCAACTGTGCAACTGGTTCAAATTGAATGACATCTTTCTGACTGTGTATGCTTAGATACAAAAAATACACTACATAACACATTAATTTTAATTGCAATGTTAACAATATAATTTTCTGTTACAATTGATCATTCTCAAGTTTAATTATGTTTGAACTATATGACATTTTTATTACTTATGTCAAGCCTTTCCTGAGTACTCCTGTTTTATTTTCATTACAAGTCTGATTGATGCATAATTCCATGTCTTATTATATTTATTCCAGATCTGATAGCACAGTGAGATTAGAAGTCAGAGACGAACATGATTCTTACAAGAATGCTTCTAGGGGACATTTGCATGACAAACAAACAATACTCGCTTCAAAGACCAACATTCAAAACCTGTAAGGAAGGTGGATGCCGTGAATTGTTAAAAAAATCTTAAGGGCATGGATTTTATGATTCAGTAGTTGCTTATGGCATTTGGAACTTCAGAGAATTTATTGTTTATGACAGTAGTCAGTGCTACCTCGAGTGCATTATTGCATTTAAAAAAGAAAGAACATAGAAACAGGAATGTTACAAAACTTTGAACACTTACAGGATTGTATTTTGTGTTTTTGTACAGTTTTGCTTTAGTTTTATCTTAACAATGTATGCAAAATCAGTTAACTCTGATAATTTTATCTTTATGAAATTTTTCAACTTGTCAGAAAAATGAAACTAAGTTGTCTTTTTCGTGGTGTTCATTAAATAGAATAATCTGAGACTGAAGCAAGACATTAAACTTGATGTCATTACCTAGTTTTGAAAACAAAAACAAAACGACGATGAAAACTGAACATCAGGCTGATAACAAACAAGTTCAATGAGGGAAATTTAAATCAAGAAAAATGAGAAAAAATTAAATCAAGGTTGTAGGAATCAGGATCGCAGCGAATTTTTCATAATTTTTAGGGAAATTAACCAGCTGGTGGAAACTATATAATGTACAACATATAATCTAAATTTATAAGATCTAACAACTAATTAATCTCTTAATTTATAAGAGGAGAGATTACTAATAGAGAAAGTGGTACATGTATGTTGCACTAAAGCAATCTCATCTTCAAGAAAAGTTTGTAATGTTAAGAGATTTTTCAGAGGTTTAGAAAATAAAGATTATTGATGTATGAAGGTGTGTTGCAATTCCTTTAAGTGTCTGCTACATTTAACCAACCTTGATAGGAAGAATAAAAGCAAAATTTAATATTGAAACTTAGAAACTTTTCACTTCGTTGAAAAAATCTACAAAAGAGGAAAGTTTAGTGTATTTGGTAAATATAAGCCTATTAATTAAGTTGTCATTACAATAAAAGTGAAAAAAGAAGTGAGATGTTATTTCTATCGTCTTACAATAAAATGCCCTCTTTAAATCTTTGGCAAAATGTTTGTAATGCATTCGTTTTCAATTAATTGTTTTATATTCATTAATATTGAGAATGGAAATGGGGAATTTGGCAAAGAGACAATGCAACAACCCGACCAAAGACCAGATAACAGCAGAAGGCCACCAATAGGTCTTCGATTCAGTGAGAAAATCCTGCACCAGCAAGTGGTCCTTAGATGCCCCTAAATTAAATTGTGTACTAGATCAGTGAAAATGGACGTCACACTATACTTCAAAACATGTAAATGATCTAAAATTAAAAAACATATAAGACTAACAAAGGCCAGAGGCTCTTGGCTGTGGACAGGAGGAAAAATGTAGTGGGGGTAAACATGTTTAGTGAGATTTCAACCTTCCCCCTAAACCTCTAGCAAATGTAGAATAAAGAAACACATTTTAGCAATACACACAGTAAAACTCAGTTTCAGGAAAATTGGTATTGTTTATGTTATTACTACCACTGAGTTGATGCCTCTGCTGGTGAACTGTTAGTCCCCGAGGATATCACCAGCCCAGTAGCCAGTTCTTCGGTACTGGCATGAAAATACAGATTTTTTGTGTTATTAAAGTTCGCTGTTACAAAATGTTAGAAATTGTTATAAATTAAGGAATGTATCTCCATCATGCAAAGCTCTGATTCCTTTAACGAATTTGGCTATACTTTTTGGACCTTTTGGATTATAGCTCTTCATCTTTTATATAAGCTTTGAATTTCAAATATTTTGGCATCACTGAAGAGACATGTATTGTCAAAATGCGCATCTGGTGCAGGAAAATTGGTATAGTTAATGTTATTAAAGAAGTCAGAGTTTGATGTTAAAATAGGTTACAAAAGAAACAATACAAAATGACAATGGAACATAATTAACAAAGGACTAGAAGCAGTTACTGATATGCCAGCTCTAGACCTCATTTAAACTGATTGAAAGATTATGCCTTCATCAAATGAAAATCAAGTACAAATCCCTCCCATTACAATTAGTAACAAGACTATGTCCTTTATATTGATTGATTGTTGGTAGCTTAACGTCCAGTCCATGATATTTACGAATGTTCTACATATAGTTGTATCTAATATAATATGCCAACAACTGGTTTTAGAATAAATGCTTGCATATATAAATGAAGTGCAATTTAGTTCAGTTCTGCCACTGTGGAAGGTCCATGAAGGACTGAAAGCAGTCAGGCTATATGGATCATCACCAGGCTGTTAATTATGTAAATGAATTTGGCTTTCACATAATAAAAGTTCTATTTGGAGCTACTATGATTAGAGACCTCTTATGTCAGTATACCAGTACTCTACGATTGCCTTACTCTTTACTCGAAGTTCAGTTTTTCTTCCTATACAAATCTTTGGTTTAATGATTGGCATGGTATATTCTGAAACATACATGTATATTATGTCTCTTGTATAGTGTACGATCAAATTATAATAAAGCAAGCAGTTATACCATGGTATCGGGAAATATCTACAATATATCAATACTCAAATTATGATTTATTTTCCCCTTTTTGTCGAGCCTTCGACTTTAGTCGAAAAAGCGAGACTAAGCGATCCTACATTCCGTCGTCGTCGGCGTCGTCGGCGTCGTCGTCGGCGGCGTCCACAAATATTCACTCTGTGGTTAAAGTTTTTGAAATTTTAATAACTTTCTTAAACTATACTGGATTTCTACCAAACTTGGACAGAAGCTTGTTTATGATCATAAGAAAGTATCCAGAAGTAAATTTTGTAAAAATAAAATTCCATTTTTTCCGTATTTTACTTATAAATGGACTTAGTTTTTCTGCGAGGAAACATTACATTCACTCTGTGGTTAAAGTTTTTAAAATTTTAATAACTTTCATAAACTATCCTTGATTTGTACCAAACTTGGACAGAAGCTTGTTTATGATCATAAGATAGTATCAAGAAGAAAATTTTGTAAAAATAAATTTCCACTTTTCCGTATTTTACTTATAAATGGACTTAGTTTTTTTGCCAGAAACAAAACATTCACTCTGTGGTTTAAGTTTTTAAAATTTTTATAATGTTCTTAAACTATCCTGGATTTCTACCAAACTTAAACAGAAGCTTGTTTCTGATCATAAGATATTATTCAGAAGTAAATTTTGTAAAAAAAAGACATCACTTTTTCCGTATTTTACTTATAAATGGACTTAGTTTTTCTTCCAGTTAACATTACATACAGTCTGCAGTTAAAGTTTATAAAACATTTATTAGATTCATAAACTATCCTGGATTTTTTTCCAAACTTGGAAGCTTCTTTCAATCAAAAGACAGTATCGAGAGGGAAATTTTTATTGATGTTTTTCCTCATTTTTGTTGAGTCTGCGATTAACAGCAAAAGTAGGCGAGACACTGGGTTCCGTGGAACCCTTACGAATTTTTACTTTGCAAAATCTCTTGTGATAGATGTAAGTTGATGAAACAACTAACAAACGTGATTATATACATATCAAATAAAATTGTAATCATCAAAGTTAGTGTTTGTCTCACCTTGACGGATAGGTATGCTGTTTCTTTGGACAGCGTTAAGAATGTATTAGTTTGTGATTAGGTCTAGTTTATGGTGAACCACAAGTGGTAGGTCAATGATATTTAGTATGCAGTGGCATAAGCATTGGCACATCTCATTTCCATGGAGATTTTTTGGCCCTGTCCCCTCTGCCATGGTCTATTGACTTTAATACTTTTGCTTATTTTGCTGTGACATGTATAAGTTTGTGATTAGGTGAGTTGATGGGGAATCACTAGTGGTAGGTCAATGATATTTGGTATGTAGTGGTATAAGCATTGGCACAATTCCTTTCCATGGAGATTATTTGGCCCTGCCCCCTCTGTCATGGTGTATTGACTTCGAAACTTTTGCTTATTTTACTGTGACATGTACATAATTTGTGATTAGGTGAGTTTAGGGGGATTCACTAGTTTTTGGTCAATGATATCCAGCATGCAGTTATATACACATTGGCACATCTCATTTCCATGGAGAATGTTTGGCTCCGTCCCTTCGTCGTGGTCTAATTTGCTAAGTTAACATGTATTAGTTTGTGATAAGGTCAGTTCAAGGGGAACCATTTCATGTAGTGGTAGGTCAATGTTAATGGGCATTCTACTTGTATTTTTGTCCATCTAATAAGTTTAGCCTATTTCTACAGATTTTTATAGTTCGTTCTTATTTTGTACTGTTATACCACTGTCCCAGGTTAGGGGGAGGGTTGGGATCTCGTTAACATGTTTAACCCCGCCACATTATTTATGTATGTGCCTGTCCTAAGTCAGGTGCCTGTAATTCAGTGGTTGTCGTTTGTTTGTGTGTTACATATTTGTTTTTTGTTCATTTTTTTGTTATAGTTATTGACCAAGCAAGTCGGTATATGTATTATTCCGCAATCCACTGATCCTAGGAAAGTTTCTTGTAGGGTAAAGCAAGGTGGAAATACGACTTTGATAAGTTTTAAATTAATATTTTTTTTTATATTATGACTTATTCTAAAATTGCGATTTAATGGTATACTTTTTTTTTTTTTTTTTTTCGTTTCCGTTAAATTTATCCCCAATCTTTATTTAATTGGTGACGATTAAGACTTTGACAAATTGTGTACTTTCAAATCGGTGTATGAAAAACAAATCATAACTGAAAGGGTTATTGAGTTTATGTTAAATTGCTTTTGAATTTATTTCCCTAAGTGATATGCTTAGAGAAAAAACGAACAAAGGAAGATGTAATATTACCTAAATTTAAAATGTTAAATGAACAGAAAATACGTTTCTCTTTTAAAACCTTTTACTCCCCGCAACCCCCCAAAATTCTTTTTATCTACTGTATTACTTTTTAAGACACTCCATCTAAATGAAGTCTTATTGATCTCACGCTAATACCCCTGTTTTAAAACAAACTTAAATATGATCCTCATTAAATTCGATCCAAATATAGTCACTTTATAGGAATAGATTTTCAAAAAGTCGTTAAAAATTCCATTGAGTCTATAACTAAGGGACGATATCAAAAGATCGATGTAGGATAAAAAACTTAAATCAAATAGTTTGGGGTTGGGGGGGGGGGTTAAAATTCTGCAAGTTTTGTATATCTAAAATCGATTTTTACATATATCCCTATTGGTAAATCAATTTTTCCCAAATTAAGTTACAGTGGCGTAGCTGGGTCATTTTTACGTGTACGCCCGAACCTTGGCGAGGGATATGAGTGGTGCCAACCGCTCAATGTCAAAGCACCTGGTGGTAGTGGGTTCGAAAGGGACGAAGCCCCCGAAAGCTATCGAGAATGAGATACCATAATGATTCCTGTCAGTAAAAAATCATTGATAACAACATACTTTTGAATCTAAATGGTTTATTTTTTTTTAAATTTTGTAATATGTTAACTTATTCATCGTGTTAAACTGGAAGCTAGGCTAATGGTCATTGGTTTTAGAGAAAACGTCCAAACCAATATTACTTTTAAATAAGTTTAAATGGTGCCGTGAGTGAGCATACAATCAACAAAAGCCCCTTTTAATGAACACGGAAAAAAAATATTTCTAAGAGGTGCAATATAAAAAAAATCTGGAACACCTAGGATTTCTTCCACAAAAAGTAAATCAATCTATCATTCCTTTAAACGGATTAAAAAAAAAAATCTACCCGTCTAAAATTTTCTATTGATATTTTTTTCTTGATCTGGAATATTTCACGACAATCTATGAAGGTTTATAAATTGACCATGTAAAACAATTAATTGCGTAAAGAAGAGTCCGGCTATCTGTCTATCAGATATCAGAAAAGAACCGAAAAATGAACGAAAACAAATGCTTTTAAAATTTTAGCTTTAGACATTAGTCATAGAAAAAGCTTCTTCGGCATTTTCATAAATTTCGATAAAGGTTCGACAAGTAGTTAATTGATGTAATTGAGAAATAACAAAATGTAAGCCCAAACTGCGACCACTTATTAATTGCAGAAAGAAATACATTTTGTCCTTAAAATGCGGCAAAAAATTAAAGATATAATTGCATTATTATATTGCTCTGAATACTCTTTTGATCATAAACAGTTTCTGTACAACTTTCGTAAAATTTCACGGAGTGTCATTCAAAAGACTTTATCCACATTCGGAACCTAAATATTGACGCCGCTTTGTCTCGTTTTTGGGACATACATCACAGGCTCGACAAAAATACAAACAGCATATTGAATCTGAGCAGATAGTGAATTGCTTTAAATATAAGAGTACGTAGAATTCATAGTGGATTCAGACTTTTACAAAAGATTCAAACAAAATATATTAAATTGATCTATTTGAGTAAATTTAGTCCCTTTTTATTCAAAATTACAATCCATTAAAAAAAGAAGCACACGGCGGATGTGCTTTTGACCAGTTTTTCTTATTCTATGTCGATTATTTGTTTTATTTTCAAAATTCAAGTGTACGCCCGGGCGTTTTGACGTAAACGTAGCTACGCGCATGAGTTAAGAAGGGGGGTGTGGGGGTCAGTGAAAAAACTATGTGAATTAAGTTTTTTATCCTACATTGAACTTTTGATGTCGTCCCTAATCCAAATCACATTTCTTTTATTCGGATATTCTTAGATAAATTCCTTTTTTTGCAGAAATTACCATTCTGACTTTAAAACACTGATTTAAGATTTACGTTGTACACAAAATATAATAATGTTTATCGGTTTACTGATAATACAGGTTTAATAAAAGTTATAATTCCGTATTTATTCTCGCGTCCCCCTTTTATCTTTGCATTCTAAACTTTGACCCAAACTCCGGACAGTGATTAGTGTAGAGTAGTATTCGGGCCCGTATGCGGATCGGAACTGGAACTGCCGGGGAGTTTGACTTTGACCGTGTATGTCACGTGACTTTAGCGTATTGTGACGTCACTTCCAAATTTTCTAACGTTTGAACGGGAAGGTTGTTCAATCCCACCCACCTACCCCGACAATCTCCAATTTTGGATTATTTTTTCTGCTGTTGTTTTTTAATGTTTTTCAGGTATATGCCGAGTGAGTTTAGGAAGACCGGAAACGGATCCAGGTGGACTTAATGGAGTATGGCAATCATTGTAGAGGATGAACTTTTCGACTCGTCTAGGATAACCTAATATTGCAGTGGTTGTGTCCAGTTATATCGTGAACTGTTATTGCAATTTCATGTTTAAATTCCGAATGCTTTTAAATTGAGGATGGAACATTTTTTATATAAATACTTGATACTGATTTCAAACAGACAGTGCTAGTTTTTACGCATCTTATAATCTGCTGATGTCTTGATGATGGACGTTTTCTAAGAAAGGAGAAAACTTTAATTTCTAGAATTCAACTGCATAAACATATAGATGTGTGCGTTTCCAAAAAGGATATCTTTTTAATGCATTTTGATATTTTTCATTGTTTGGTAGTATTATCTTTAATAAAACAGTTGTCGCAGTATTAGTGCAGAGGCGGGATCTGGCAAGATGACAGGGTGGTCATGACCCTATAATTCTACGTTAGACCATATGTTAAAATATTCTCCTGTGGTACCACAGGGAAGTTGTGTTTTTTTATAAACGGCTTTCTCTTGTTTACCAGAGCGGCCGGTTCATCACTGTTACCAGTTTTGAATTTTATCCTCCGAGTACCGAGGAAGCGTTATTCAAGTTATGGCCTATCGTCAGTGTGGGGTCGTGCTCCTCGTTCACTCTAATTTTCCTTAGAGGAACTTTTGTTACTTCTGTTACCAGAAGAACACCTACTTGCCAATATTAAAAATGCCGGCGGTTTGTATCGTCTTGCCAGACCTCGTTTACTGTTTTTTCCCTGCGGCCGATTTTATTCCACTTAAGATTTCTTAAATTATTTAGTTTTTACGGAGTTGCGGAATGATCGCCTATGAGACAACTCAATTGTACAAATCAACGTTGGTATTAGCATCTAAAGGTAACCGTACAACCTTCAACAATGAGCAAAACATTTACCATATGCGGCCGGTTTTATTCCACACATTATTTCTTGAATTATTCTAATCTTTAATTAATAAAATATTCGATGTCCCAGCTTAGATAAAAAAAAAAAAAAAAAAAAAAAAAAGGAATGAGAAACCTTGTTTTTTCCTATTTTGAAACTACAATGTTTGTACAATCTTCAACTTTGTCGTCATTTCAAGGAAGATGGCGGATTCGGGAGTGGGGGCGAACAGGTAGTTAACCCTTGAATTGGACAAACTATCGTGTTTTAGCTTAAAATCATCAATATTGTCTTTAGTCCCTCTACACTCGGTGATATATTTTTTTTTAATATGATAGAATAACGCCCCTCTCAAAATCCAGGAACCGCCCCTAAAGGTAAAAGTAAATTTGAACTGTGCAGTATATCTGAGGTAGTTAATGCACACCTTTGCTTGCATTATCCAGATGATAGCACAGTAAAAACAAAGAGATTTTACCCATGCCATGTGTTCAATATGAATAAGGCCGTTGGTTTTCTCGTTTGAATTGTTTTACATTGTCGTATCGGGGCCTTTTATAGCTGACTATGCGGTATGGACTTTGGTCATTGTTGAAGGTCGTACGGTGACCTATAGTTGTTAATGTCTGTGTCATGTTGGTCTCTTGTGGACAGTTGTCTCATTGGCAATCATACCACATCTTCTTTTTTTTATATACAACATCTTTTTTATATTCAGTAGTATAAGCATTTGCACATCTCATTTCCATAGAGAATATTTGACCATGCCTCCTTAGCCATGGTCTATCATGGCGCCTTTGAAACTTTTGCTTAGTTTACATGCATTAGTTTGTAAAAATTTAGATCAGTTTAAGATGAACTAAATTTTTGTACTAATGTTAAGTCTATGATATTTGGTATGTAAATGAAACCTCCTCTTCATGGTTCTTTGACTTTGCAACTTTTACATAGTTTACAAGTTAATGTTATTGTTTGTGTTTTGTTTTCTTTAAAGAGAACGACTTGTAGTAGGTTAAGGTCTTTGGTATGCAGTTGTATTAGCATTGGCACATCTCATTTAATACATGGAGATTGTTTAGCCATGTACCTCAGTCATGGTTCATATTGTCATAAAAGAGGGGCGAAAGATACCAGAGGAACAGTCCAAGTCATAAATAAACTGACAACGCCATGGCTAAAATTGAAAAAGACAAACAGACAAACAATAGTACACAAGAAACAACATAAAAAACTGAAGACTGAGCAACTTCACAACTTATGCATGTTATGAAAAGAGTTAAAATCTCATCATTATAAACATAATCAAAATTACAAAAAGGGGAGACATAGCATATCTCTGCGATAACAGTTCATTATATTATTGCATGAGACAGATTATCCAAAATTATCAATTGTTCTTATTAAATATTGGAACGAAGTTACCCAGCAATTTCGAACGATATAGTAGGTACGAATATGAGTTAAAAACAAATAATCCAGATACCAATTTAATATATACAGAATAATAAATTAGGACAAGAAAATGTTCGGTTAACGTAAAAACTGAGACTACTATATGTTGTGCTTCAGTATGCTCCGGCCAAAAGAAAAACAGCACAACGATGCAAAATATCAAAGGCAATCAAATAGAAAACTTGTGATAGTAAAACATTAAAACGCTGGTGCTAACGTACTAAATTGTTTTAAATACAATAGACAAGAAATAGAATTTTTGTTTACAATTCTTTTCGGGGCCTTTTTAAGTTGACTATGCGGTAAAGGTTTTACTCATTGTTGCAGGCCGTAAAGAGACCTTAAGGTTTTAACTTCTGTTTCATTTGGTATCTTCTTGTTTTTATGATTTTTATGAGCCTGTTCAAAATAAGTAGCTGCGCCAGTAATTGTTGTTTGTCATATCTTGATCTTTATTGATTTGGGGAATAAGGCGTTGGTGGCAGGTTTGTGATAGTTTCTGTAAAATATATGATTCGGATGATTTGAATAGTTTATGGACGATATAGTCGAACTTGTCCTACATCTATAAGATACCTGTCTGCTTTTGAAGCTTAAGCGGGTTATTTTTGGCGTTGGTGGCTTTATCATCGACGGACACCTCCATTATTAAATTAAATGTTATTTGATGATCTTTTAATTATCAAATTCACAATATAGAAACTAAAATGTATTTGATATGTTTTATACTTGTAAGTCGAAATTTGTTTTTAATTGATGTATTAATTGATATGTTTTTTTTTATATTTTATATGATATATTTCCTTTTACAGATTTATCGAAAATAAGATATTTATTTAATAGAAAGAAGGAAACAGAAAGTCAATTTAAATTAATTTTAGAATTATGAAATAAGGAAGAAAAAAGCTTAAAGTTAGTAATTTATAAAAGATACAACCTTCCGTATAAATTATTTCCGCATTGTGTGTAAATTCAGAATATGATTCACACGTTCGTGTGATTAAAGCCTATGAACATTTATATGAATTAAAACTGTTTGCTAGAATAAAGGAGAATTTTTAACCACATATTCACATGCAAAAAGGAGAACCGTTATTTATACCACTTATTTTCATGAAAATAGAACCTTGTACCACATATTTGTATGAAAATAGGAGAACTTGTACAACCTAGGATTTTATCTCATTTTGAATCTTCATAGATAAAGATGAACCGGATAAATTGTATCAGAATTGGAGGAGGTACACCCACAAGAGATTTATTCGCAGTTAATAATCCTGGTATTTGGGGGAATAACATGGATCCCATGGATATGCGAATAGCAAGGTTACTGGCGCAGCAGAATTCTCGGATGGGGTTTGAAGATGACTCTAGTGATTCTGACGACTCGGAAGGTAAACTCATTTGTACATAGTTGTATATATAATCTCTTCTTTCATTGTTTTTGCACAGTCTGACCGAGATTAAAAACGGTGACGGCATACAAAATTTGATGCAAAAATTAGAAGGTGGGTTTAATTGCCGATGAGATCCGCCAAGTTCAAATAAAGTGAATGTTAGGAATTATAGGCAATCGAACGGCCTGCAACAATGAAAAATAAATCCCATACTGTATAGTTACATAGATATAAAAAGATGTGGTTATGAGTGCCAATGAGGCAGCTCTCCAAGTAATAATTTGTAAAAAAAAAAGTAAACCATTTTAGGTCAAAGTACATGCATAGAATGCATTATATTCATTCTGTCAAATGTACGATTAATCAAAGTATTTCTGTCTTTTTTTCTATTTTTTTTTGTTGCAAAATGAACTAAAGAGTGTAGTCATACGATCACGAGGCAGCAAGCCAACAAAACAATCAAGTAAAAGACATCAAGATGTGTTGACTGATACATAAAATCCTGAACACAATGACAAGATGGTTCATAATTATGGCAAGCCGTTCTCGTCAAAACTATGTTTAAACCATTTTTCGAAAAATTTACACACTGAGAATTACAAAAAAGCACACTGAGATTTAAAAACTTCAATACGCACACTGAGAATTGAAAATTACACACTGAGAATTGAAAATTACACACTGAGAATTAAAAATTACACACTGAGATTTCATAAAGACGCACTGAGATTACAAAAATGAAAAATGCACACTGAGAATTGAATATTATACACTGAGAATTGAAAATTACACACTGAGATTTCAAAAAGACACACTGAGAATAAATAAACTGAAAACACACACTGAGAATTTGAAATTACACACTGAGAATTTAAAATTACACACTGAGATTTGTGCGCACTTTTTATGCGCACATATCTAATTAGCATACTTAATCTGAATCTATTATAAGCTTAAAACAACAAGGGGACATAACTCGTTAGTCCTTCGATTTGGTTCCAAATTATTAATAAAAAACACTTTAGAAATACAAGAACAAGAAAAATACCCACTTACTCTTATTACAAAATACAACCAAATGGTGAAAAACTTTATTAAAATTATAAGAAAACATTGGAACAATCTGCAAAAGAATGCAGTGAAATTTTTACCCAAGTGTCTATTATAGCATATAAACGTAACAAAAATATAAAGATTAACTAGCGAAATCAAGGAAACTGTTGGAAGACTTTTGAAAAGGGACCCATGTTTAATTAATTACTGGTAGTAGTAATGATCTGAATTACATTGAATTATAGGCAACAAACTTATGAATATGAGCGATGTTAAGTCTTGAAATTTAATACGAATGTTGGTTGAAGGAATCGCATTTCATTATAATGACAAGAGTTCTTGAGATCAAGATATTAATCTGTTGAATTATTCATTTCATGAATATTCATTAGTAATTTGCATATTAATCTCAGTGTGTATTTTTGAAATCTCAGTGTGTAATTAACAATTCTCAGTGTGTGTTTTTCAATTTATTTCATCTCAGTGTGTCTTTTTAAAATCTCAGTGTGTAATTTTGAATTCTCAGTGTGTGTTTTTTATTTTTTTTAAATCTCAGTGTGTAATTTCGATTTCTCAGTGTGTTATTTTAGGTTTTTAAATCTCAGTGTGTATTTTTGTCGAAAAAAAGGTTTAAACATAGTTTTGACGAGAACGGCTTGCCATACATAATCTCCAAATTTCAATTGTTCGTTTTCAAAATAATTTGTTTACCTCATTTAACACTAGTGTGTTTCTTAGAGGTGAAAGGTCATGTAAATAAGACAAGCATATGTTAAAAAGTCAAATATCTTTGCCAAATTATTAACCGCTCAGCCTGCAGCTACATATGAAAAGGTGTCATCCTCCACATCAACAAAACGTGCTTATGATACTGCTCCTTATGTTTTTGTGCATATGCATGTACTGATTGTGCATCATGGATGGATACACCACATCCTTTGTTTGTCGATTCATTTTACTGAAACACCAATTAAAATGTCATTTTAAAACAAATGAAATAATTTCTGTAGTAATCGTAAATATGGTATTGCAAATGTACTTCATATACATACAAATCAAGTATTGACAATGTTCCCATAGAGTGTAATACATATAGTACAAACATGTAAATATCTCTTATGCTTACGATTTAGCCAACTCAATGGGTGGAATTTATGCATCCAAAGCAAACTGTGTGTCTTGTATTTATTTATAAAAATATGATGCATTCATTCAAAGTGATCATTGTACATACAAGGACAAATAAGATGTATTTCAAATTCTCACACAGGAAGTTTTCAAACAAATTCAGTACCTTTGCATATTGGAGGTGCAAAAGGAGGGATAAGGCCACAACGCAACTCTCAAACAACGAGATCAAGTCAAAAAGATTCCCCTACGAGACGAAGAAATTTCGATGTTTCTATTGACATTGGTAATATTTCTCTGAACGTCAAAAGTGGTAACCTGGCAGAGCAAGAGGTAACTCTATGGAATTTAAGACTGAATTCTTTTATTTTTTTTTTATTACATGTTTACTGTCTTATCTACTATATTATTTTCATTTACTCCGTAGTGTTCTAAATCAACAGCGGAAATAAACCAATAGCTACTAGTATGTAAATATATCTATAAACATGTATATATAAAATCAGGTCAATGTTGCATCTTTTTTGTTTGAGGCTATGAAAATAAGGAGATTGTATGATTGCCGATGGCATGTAACTATCCACCAAAGTTCAAATGAAGTAAATGCAAGCAATTATAGGCAACTGTACGGGTTACAACAAAGAAAAAGTGCATACCGTATAGTCGGCTTTAAAAGGCCCCGACATGAGTAACTTTACGAAACAGCTCATTTGAGAAAAGTAACAACAGCGCAATTAATGAATAAAACATAAAAGAAAAACATGATCCAATGACAACCTCTTTATACAGGCTCCTGGTTTGGGCAAGGTGCATAAAGAATTAGACGGGGTAATACATGTCTGAGGGGGCTCAAATCCCCCTTCTTACCTGGGGCATAGGTGTTACAGCACAACATAAGAACAATCTATAAAAATCAGTAACTCATCAAATCGACATGTCCTTAAAAATTATCCGTTTCTTACATCAACCCTTTGAATCTAAAATTAGTAACAACTCTTGTCAACAAAAGATATTAATCTATATTTGTTACTGGAAATTGAGTGTTTTCCATCGGTTTTATGAACATCTTCCTTATGTATTTGAACCATAAAGTCTACACATGTGAAGGTTTTAACTGGTGTTGCAACGTTGGTGTCAAACAGAAACTCAAAAATCCACCATTGGAAGTCAAAATTAAACTTTGAAATAAATTGCATTTTGCCTATTATGCAAGAATTAATGTATTATAAGTAATGCACCACAGAGATAAATAATCCGGAATCGTTCCCAGGACGATAATTTTAAAATACTGTTATATACTTAAGTCTTATCTTAATAAAAAAAAAGTACAATATGACCTCCACTGGCCAAAAAGAGACCCAATTGGTCTGATTTTAAAAGATCTTCTTTAGAATCTCAAGAACTAATCTACCGATTATAACCGAAGTTGCTAGATATATGCCTTGAACAGAAAAATACATGTATAAAATACAAATCAATTAAAAGAATGTCACAAAAAGTTAACCTCAATTGAATCATTCATGTTTTTTGTTTCCCTGTATATTGATTTCGAACAATGAATAAAAAATGCATATTAAGTGCACATTATTATACAGGAAAAAAAGTAAAGATTGCGTGAAGATTTCCTAAACACAGCTCTATAATAATGGAGTCGTATACAAAGTTAACGATCGTTTTTGCAATGTTGTGTGAAGAAAGTAAAATATTTTTCTTAAATTTCCAAGAAAATATGATGTATATTTATACGGACTCATTACAGGGAAAATTGGTTTTTATTTCCTGTTTTGAAGTTTTATACTATCTTATTCACATGATTTTATAATTATAATTTTTATTTAATTGTTTTCTAAGAAAAATGAAATTTATTGAACAGTAGTTTAATACATTGTATATTGAAGTATACTGACAAAAATACCCAACCACGAACGTTGAAATATCCAGTGAAATATCTACATAGAACAATGCATAACATACCTGAAGAACTAAATTGGTATTATTCACTGTGTACTTAAAATACTTGTACAGCTTTTGATTCCAACTTTGGATAGCCATTGCTAAAAAAGAGTTTTACTAGGGATTCGCTTGATGCTTAAAGATCCAATTTGAAAATATGCTGTCTGTAACTTCTGAAGATTGGGTGGTATTAAGTGCAACCCGAAATCAGTTGGGACAGTACCGCGCTATCTGTAGGTTAATGTTGCGCTTTGAAACAACTTATGTAGCCATTTACTAAGCAACATTTTTGCTTGTAGCTACCATACACCATATTTCTTTTGGCGGTCTAAATTTTCCGTCCGTCATCCGTTTTACTCACTCACATTTGCTCTTAATTTCGTTTACACATGCATTAAATTCGGATTTCAACTCTTTCAATTTTACTTATTCGTATCGGTCTTGTTTTTTTTTTATTATTGTAAGTAAAGAACAAATAAAAATAAATTAATGTATACAAATGCTTTCTAAGACTAGTCTTTACATTATTCACTAATTGATATTATAGTTTAAGAGAATATGTACATGTATTTTTTTATTTTTTTTTTAAAAAGTTTTTAATAGCTTTAAACTATCTTTCAGTAACTGCGAATACCCTTAGAGCTGTGAATTGTGTTTTTATGTTAGTTGTTGTTTATGCTTCGTTCCGATCTTGTGAGTTAAGCAATGTCTACCTTCCTTTAACGGGTTTGTTCTTTATATTACACTGTTACACCATTGTACCAGGCTATGAGAGGGTTGAGCACTCAGAAGCATGTTTGACCATGCAACATTCTTTATGTGCCTGTCCCAAGATAGGAAGCTGCAATTCTGGAAAGCCTTTTATAGCCGACGATACGGTAGTTGGCTTAAAGGCGATTAAACCACATCCCTTGTTTTATATAGTTTTACATTCAGATAATTCACACTTATTTCTCTTTTTCAGGCTGATGTTATAATAAATAGTGTTGCTACTGACCTCGACTTAACAAAAGGTGTTGGGTCAAGTGCCATTTTTGCAGCTGGTGGTCAAGTTATTCAACAGGAATGTGATGATAGTTATTCAGACGGCATATCATATGGTGATGTAGCTGTAACTTCTGGAGGGCAGCTTAAATGCTCTAAAGTATACCATGTAGCACTACCTAGCTGGAATAACAACGAACATGTATGTATCAATGTAAACTAAGGCTGCAAATTAAATTAGGTGAAGTGTATGCAATTGAGGTGTAATTACAATATCCCAGAAAGAAACCATGATCTTGTCGATGTTTTTACGCCCCATTTATCGGCATATATTTTCTAGTTTGTGCGTCCGTTCGTCTGTTCGTTCGTTCGTTCGTTCGTTCGTCCGTCTGTCCCGCTCCAGGTTAAAGTTTTTGGTCGAGGTAGTTTTTTGATGAAGTTGAAGTCCAATCAACTTGAAACTAAGTACACATGTTCCCCATTATATATTTCTTTTATTATTGCCAAATAAGAGATTTTACCCCATTTTTACGGTCCACCGAACATAGAAAGTGATAGTGCGGATGGGACATCCGTGTACTATGGACATACTCTTGTTTTTGTTTAAAATATTACAGCTTTACTTATTTGCGGATTATATCACTCGGCGGTTTTGGGAAGGGTGAATGTACAACTTCCGAAGCAAGGTTGTCGGCTCTCCGGACATTCCCGAAGTCCTGCGTTTGATTGCCGAGCTTATGAGCTTCGGTCCTTGCTTGGAAGTTGGTTGAATGTAAAGTATCATATGCTTTGTAAGGTATCTGTAAAGCAAGCTCACATTGCCCATAATGTCCTGTGACACAATTGCTGTGAAGAGCATTTTTAAGAAGTTAATGTGCATTAATCAATTATTTCATTGTAATTATTTGTTAATGAGTAAATACTTATTATATTATTAGGAAATACAAGATATCTTGAAAAAATGTTTCGTGCTTATGGGACAATCCGGCGCAGCTTTGAGAAGTATGGTAATACCGCCACTTGGGTATGGGTTTTTGAGATTTCCAGACGATGTTATAGCGCGAAATATGATATCGACCATTGTAGAATTTGGAAAGAATTCACAGATACATCATTCGTCAGTGTCCATTGTATGTCACAGACGACAGCATGCAATATTTAAGGTGAGATAAAAAAAGGAACAAAACTAAAGAAAAAATAAAACGAGGATTAATTAATATGAACAGAAAGTAGCTATCTATAATTGAGAGATAAATGATTTAACGTCCCTTTTCTCATTGACCGTATGGTAATAAAATATTTGACACATTAATCTAAATTTTTACCCACTCTCTAAACAACAAGGTCTAATGCGGAAGATATGAAATACTTATGTGTTAAGTTTCTCCACAAACCAGGCAGTTTATAAATTTGTTTCATATCCAGATTACAATTTTTTAGTTAACCAAAGTCTAATGTAAAAGCCCGATTTGATAAATGTTATGATTCCAAGAAGCCTGAATTTGTAGTGTAAGTAGTGTAACGAAGAGCAATCATAATGGCAAACAGTAAATAAGATTGTTTAATAAATACAAGGCTTACATTTACAAATTGGATGTTGTCTCATTGGCACTCATTCCACATTTTGTTATATATATATATATATATATATACATGGTCATACAATTTACATAACCTTAAATAAGTTTTACAAAATATAAATCATATATAATATATATATACAGGGAAATTATGTGACATATTATCTACATTATATTTCAATAAAATCTTCATTGAATGTTTGAATATATGATAACTTTTGATTGATTGAACGTGTTAGTTATCATTTTCCATCTATGCAGGATAGTTACATGTAGGTCATTAAGTTGTGTTTATTATAAAAATAAGTAACCGCATGCCTGGTTTGTATGCTCCGATGATTTTTTTAATTTTTCACTAGATAGACGTTTTGTTTCTATTACATGTGTATTAAAAAAACAAAACATCATCATGTACGTGAATTAATAATTCAAATACTCTAACAAACCGTTTCAACAAAATTCCCAAGTTTCGGGAATAACTTTATAGGGAGAGTTTAAATCAATGTAATATGAGTGTAATATGTTTATTTTTTAAATTTTGTTTCAGGCACTAAAGACAGAGGTTAAAAGATTAACAGGTATAAAAAAATATATATATTCATATTTTTCTGGGATGCGTCACGAGTTCCACTCTTTCTTTATGTAAAGGGAAGTATTTAAAAAAAAATTATAAATAGAAAAACAAATTTGAAACTCAAGAATAAGGAAGAAAACCCAATCAAGAATAAATAACAGACAAGAAGTAGCTCACTAATGTTCAAAACATGCAAATTACTTTGATGTATATAAAATCTTGAAAACAAAACTAACAGAAGCATAAAACTCAAAATGAATCAAGAAATGGTGCGTGGAAAGGATAAGCATCTCCTGTGTGCACCTTCTAAAATGACAATTCCCACTTAGTAAGCACTTGATGTTCTTATCAACAGTATGAACAGTTGCTTAGGAATATTCATTGTTATAACTGACACAAAACTAATTTCAGAGGAAAGGCTATTATCACAATATGATCTTTGGCTTCATTTGGTGGGAAGATTTTGATCGGTTCCAACACGAAAAACTCTTTTTGTTTGTTTATATCTTTTATAGACGATATGATAGCCTTATTTATCATTTCTAAGAGTTTGTAAGTCAAATCGTCTCTATTGACACTAGAGGCAGTTCAACAGCAATTGTAGCGATAAAGTTGAAGTTATTTTAAAAAAGAGTACGTTTTTCTTTTTTCTTAATAAGATAAAACATTCATGTGTTTATTGTGATTCAGAATTGGAAGTGACAATTCAAATGCAGCTATTATTACTCATAAAAATAGTCTTTTTTTATCACACATAGAAGTTATTTAAAATATGTTATACAATACATTTTGTATGTTGGTGTAACTTGAGGACAGACAACAAATCGCGTAGCTTGTTTTCTTTTTAATATTATCATGCAAGACACTTGGGTGGAGAGTTCTCTTATCGTTATAGGCACTCATATCATGTCTTCTGATATCTATAGACCTTCCACGACAATTTGTTAGAACAGATTTTTTATAGGCAATTAAATATATATGTAGAGCAAATAATATTAGTTCATGTTAAGGCGAAGTGTACGTAATTAAACTGCACAATGGATTTTTTAAAAATTTTACATTTAGATTCTGCTTGTAAAAATAAATCGGAAAATAAAATAAAAAAAGGGGGTAACCGTTTTCGTTTTTGAGATACGAGCTGTTGAAGTTAACAGCATCATACACCAAAATTACAAAGGATATATAGGGAAAATCGTGAAATTCTGCAGGAATTGTTACATTTCCAAGATTTTCTATTAAATTAGACAATCGATTTTTTTTTAAATTTATGAGACGATTCTAAAATGTCTGAGGAACCAATTGGTGCAAAGAAAGTCCTTAGCAACTACTTTTCAAGCTATACCCTGTTAAAGTTGAATCTTGAGTGTAAAAAAACAAAAAACAACGACAACGTTATTGACGTCGCCGCAACAGTTACGACGCTTCATATAATCCTATACTTGTATGAAATATATACCGTTTTGTTGGAGTTCGTGTTGCTCGGTTTTTAGTTCTTTATGTTACGTTTTGTGTACTATTGTATTGTATTTGTCTATTATATTCGGGTGCGTGCGGAGATCGCCAAGCTAGAAAACGGTTGACATTTTCTTCATTATGAACTAGAACTATTTTCGACCTTGGTGCCTTATTTTTTGTTAAAATCTAAACACTGCAACGTGTTTTCAAAATCTTTGTTCCCATAAAACTTCATTTCATCAAGGTCTCTTCTCAGAATATCAGCCATCTGTCTGGCACAGGATAACAAATCAATATTTAAGTAAATTTAAGTTGTGTGGTAATTCTTAGTACATTTGGGTAAATTAATCTTATCTTTGTGCCGCATAAGCATCCCTATAATTCAACACATCCCTGAGCCACGACATTATATATTGTATGCATTGCATGCGCTTCTTTTTATCACAATCCAGACCGGCTAGTAACCGTTGTATAACTTTACACGTCTGAAGACGAATATTTGCGTGCAACATTTTTGTATGATTTTTATTTCTGGAAATCATTCTGAAATCTACAACAGTCTATTTCCGAAAGTCGGGCTGGACCTTTACTTTTATGTGCATTCGGGATTTACACAAATTGTAACCCGAATAATTCAGTCGTATTATTCAGCTGATGTACGAATGCTACATTTTTCGTGTGGGAGAAAATCGGACATGGAAAGGGCTTGAATTATTCGAGTTACTCAAATTAACTCGGGAATATATTTCTAGCTGTTCGGAATTCGCGGAAACAAATGCATGATTGTTTTTCGGCATTACGGTATTGAATCAATAGAAATGTAACCGGAGGGGTTTTTACGTTGTGTATTTTCTGTGTCAACTTTAACATATTTTACCCCAGACCGGGTAAAGAGTAGGTATAGGAATCCTGAGTCTCTGATCCTTCATATTTGGCTTTGCAAAACTTAACACTAGCAAGTTTTCATAGTTTATTAGCAAACTACATAATTCAACAAATATCAACAATTTGTTAAGATAAAAACATGAAACATGAATATAAAAAGCAAGTTAAAATTCACATAAAAGTGACATAGCTTAATCTGTCATTTTAACCTTTGTCTAGATGCATTATAATTCTAGACACAATAGCGACATTGTGTCTAGATGCTGTGAAATGCATTACACCTTTCGTGTACACAGTGAGCAAGGTCTGTGCAAGACCAGTTAGTCAGCAAAGTCTGTGCTGGACCTTACGTGTAGACAGTGACTGAGGTCTGTGCAAGACCAGTTAGACAGCGAGGTGTGCAACACCAGTAAGCTCTTACTAAAAAGCTAAAATAAGCGGTCGTTTAATCAACCAAATGGCTTATGAAAACAAGCCCTATATAATTATTTAATCATCAGTTATTTAACAAATACTATTCAAATATAAACACTCTATAACTAAATTATAAGTTGCAAATTCAACAAAATATGAGAATAAATTCAATGAATTATAGCACCATAATGTAACTAAATATATAAACATGTTAAACAACAATTTTTATCAATAATTCATATTAACAATAGTAATTAAATGTTAATTTTACAACAGTCCATTTTAAAGGGACATAATACTGTTCTAAAACATAGGGTCGCCGTTACAGAGATACCAATTATTTCTTTTAACAAATTCGAATACCAGTCAGTTTATAGGACTTCAGTTTGAAATAGGGGCGGCAATCCATTCATTTTATCCGCAATCAATTGGAAAGGGGGGGGGGGGGGGGGCGTCAACATTGATAGTCAAAAAGCCTTGAAATATTCGATAAAAAACGTTGAATGTAAATTATATGAACTCCAAAGTCTCATATTATAAGACTAGTGAACCACAGGCTTCTCAATTCTTGTATTATCATGAACTAGGTGAAAAAAACCTAGAGCTGACCGAGTGCGAGATCCTCATGGATAATCATCGCGGTCGTTAAACACCCCTTGCAGGGGTTAAACTTTGGTTAAATTTTAAAAAAAATCGAAATGTAATAATCTGAACACATTTCACCTCTCATTCCACTAAATATTAAATTGCAGTTACAAGTAGCACAAAACTTCCCTGACCTCTTTTCTTTAACCATAATAGAGGGAGGAGAGAAGGAGGGATGCAGATCCCGAAATCCCGGGCTTAAAAACACGAAATCCGGCGAGGTCCCGAATTAAAAAAAAATAAATCCCGACTACCCGAAATTCGGAAATAGAATTCCCGGATCCCGAAATCCCGAGCTTAAAAACACTCGATCCCGGAGTTCCGATAAAGGTCCTACCCCTCCCCCCCTCCCCGTGATTCTATATTCTATTCATTCATAATCTTGAATTGAGACTTGATACTTCAAAATTACATTCTCTAATTTTGAATGATGCACACAGGCACAATAAAAGAAAACAGATTTCGCTATATATCTCTTCGAAATTGGAATTTGTGAAAGAAGAAATGACATGTTATATGTTATCTTACATGTGTACTTTCAATTTCAATATGGTTCTAAATTTAGATTTAGTTTTCCCATAAATTGCGGACGGAATAGAAGACACCTGTTTATTTTCTGCACATGTAGAAAAAGTTGAAAACGGGGAGTTGAATGACATAATTTTTACTTATTTTAAGATAATTGTTAGAGTGAGACAATTTTTAAGTTACTAAGTAATTTTTGAGGCATAATTTGTTTATTTTTTGTTTGTTTTCCGTCTCTGTTCTTTCGACTGGTAAGTTTTGCACTAGTGGTCAAATTATTCTCTTGGTATCGTCTGATTTCTTATATGAATATAAATCATGTCCTTTAATTTTCAATTGCACAAAATACGAACATTTCAACGTCTTTTTAATTAAACAATTAAATTCACACGTCTTTCATTAATTATTTGTAACCTATTATAAAACTTTACGTTGATTACTGTGTTTTTCGTTCAAGACTACGGCTTTTTAAAACGATATTGTTGGGTCAATTCAGGTTCCATTTTAATTAATTTGATATCAATAGAATAAAAATTGTTACATGTTTATTTGTTTATTTGTTTATAATTTTGTTGTGAGGCGTTTTTTCTTTCTGTTGATATAACCACGAAATGCCTTCTCCTACGCGTCTAAAACAACAAAAAAAAAACCCAGTGTTTTTAAGTCAGGCTTCACACAGAACAACGTACAGAGTGCTGTGATTTCTAATTGGAGTTATTTAGATAATTTCTATGAGGTTTAAGACAGCACAGGCGTGCTTGTTGGATTCATTATAGACCGCAGAAAGTAGTTTCTCTTTCATGTGTCCTTTCTTGGAGTAAGGGAGATAACTTGCGTAACTAACGACGAACGTTTTTAATCCCGTATTCCGCTAGAGGCGTGCAATTACGTACACTTCGCCTTAAGAATTCATTGAAAGACTTTAGTTCCAAATTGGGCAGGCAGCGTTGGCTTTCGATGGATTAGGGTATTCTTTTATGTCCCCTTTTAGTCACCTAGCTACTCGTGTAATATTATTTAATATTTGTCTTTCAATTTTTTGGGTGAGATGAAGGTAAACCCAGAATAACGCTTCGTGACACACCAAATTTATAATTGGTTATATATAGCTGTTAGTATACCAAGAACTGAAAGTTCTGCTTATAAAATTAATAATCATCTAGCAGACGTAGAAGAAACATTTCTATCTTTCTATTATTCATTTTAGTGCAGCTACATATGGATATGTATAAAGGCGATCTCAAAACTCCTTCATACTGGACAAGGTACGACCAAACAAAGACTCTTAGAGAATGGAATTGTCACCAAATATCTGATAGATGTTGGGAACAGGTTCAAGTAAGTCTAGAAGAACGCTCTGCAATTGAAAAACTTGTTATGGATACATGGATGAAGCAGCTTGTTGGACACGGTCGCGATTCACGGGGACTTAGTGCATTAAATTACTCGAACATACAAATTCTTGACGTAGAAAGAATAGAAAATCCATTATTAGCAGAAAGGTATTTCCAATGCAGAGCAACTATGTTTCATAAGGTTGGACAGTTAGAAAGAACTTTTACAAGACTTAAAGACATTCCATATGCAAAAAAAGGAGGTATTTTGACCACGAAAAAATGTGGAAAAACCATAAAACGCGAAATGTGCCCAATGGTGAATGAGCATTATTTGTTCCATGGTACAACAGTAGGGCGGATAGATGTTATAGCAGCCCAGGGGTTTGATAATAGATTGACCGAAAACGCTATGTTTGGACCAGGTGTTTATGCTGCTGAAAGTTCCACCAAAAGTGACCAATACGCAGGTTAGTACACTTTGTAATTCCAACTACTGTACTTGAAAACGAGGCATATATTTCATACCCAGTTATGTGTCTTACCGCTTTTATTACTATTTGTGCATTATTAAAAAAAGGAAAAGAAGGGATAAGGTGTAGAACTTATGCTACAAATAAAAAAAAAGCCCTTGCTTTAAATTACTTTTTTTCACATCTTAAACTCACAATATCATTGAGACCTATAATACGGACCATAACGCTGACATATCACTGTACTGGATGTACTGACTGAGACGACCACTATGACCGAATTAATTAAGTGGAATCATTTGCTGGATATGAACAAAGCTACCTACTTTGTATGTTAATTTTAGCCAAGAAATTCTCGAAATTAAGGTGGTACCTATAACACCTTGACTAAAATTAATGTGGCTCGTTTAATTTTCATAAAATGTTTGACAAAACATTAACGTTGACAATTTGACAAAAATATTTTTTTCCAAAAACACACATCGTCTGAACATTTTCATTGGATAAAAAGTAATTTGGAAAACACAAATTTCGAACTCTCAGAAGCTTAATATTTCTTTAACAATATATAGTGTTAAAACGTTCAGCTGATTTACAGAGTTACCTCCCTGTCTTATTTTTAAGTTGGTAAAATGGGGAGTGAAAAAAAAATTAAAAAATACCAAAGAAAGTGTGAAATTTGAATCGTTCAACAATGCATAATGCGAAAAAAAAAAACACATTCAATGCCATGAAGGCAGTTAAGTCTTCCTCATAAGGACAGGTGTATGTAAATACTCTTAAGTGCAAAATAGGATTTCAGGTCATCTGTCATCTTTCACAAAGATTTATTCTGATCCTCTTTAAGTAGTTTCTAAGTTTTATAAATAAATGGTTAGATTATTCATTTTTCAGTATTAAAACAAATCAAATTAATAGGTCTGGACATAAAAAGAAAAGATTAAAGCCATTGATTTCTTTTACTACATCGAATTAACTAGTTCAGGCAATAATATAACCACATACAGGTAATAATGTAGATTAATCCAGGAAGTGAATCAGACGCAGGAAATTTATTTGAATGACATGTGATGTTAAATATGTTAGAGTTATACGGAAGCAACCAAAACGACACAGACAATACCTGTAGAGATATACATACGGTTTTAAAAAGTAACTAGTGTAAAATCATTCAATATGTTATGCAGTTAATCTTCGTGTCTGAAAATCGTGAATAAATTTAATTGAAATTTAGATCTAAAATCATCCCAAAACATCTAATTTAAAAATCTTCCCCAAAGGTCTCAATTTACAATCAGAAATTAGATATAACAAAAGATAACAACCGAATATGTTCTGGAATCTGTCAAGCATATATATATATATATGAATATATATTGCAGTTTCTACTGTTCGCATGCCGGGTGCTGCATGTATACCAGGGGGCACTTACCTGGTCTCGCTGCTGTTAGAGTTCATGCGATTCCCTCATTTTTTGGGTTTTAACCTTTCTTTGTATTTTCTTAACGGATTTATGATATTTGAACATCTATAACATACTCTTGACTCTAATATTTTATATCTGACATACCTCTTTATACATTGTCATCACAATTCGTTGAATTACATACAAATTTAACATCAACGAACGTACAGATAAAGGATAATTAATGATATTGCATTTATGATATTGCATTAATGATATTGCATTTATGTTTGCCCCTTGATTTGAAAGCCAAACACTAGTATGTTTTAGAAAAGATGTTAATATCTACTGGTATCAAATGGTTATACGTTTTATCTTTTTTGTTCTTATTAACATTATGTTTTGATTCAATTTGAAGCAAGACATATTTTGTTTTCTTGATAGACTCTGGAAGTTGTACAGGAACTCCCTATTTTTTAAGATCGTATTACTGAATCAATTTGACACCGAAATTTATAAGCCGACATTACAGTACTGGCTGATATGATTTCATTACAACATGTCGCAAACTGTGTTAGTAGCTGCAAACAAGATTTAAGTCAGTAATATTTATAATTGTCTTTTACATTGTGCTTTTAAGTTATCTCATAAAAAGTAAACTAACAAAGATACCAACTTCCAAGGAAAATTCAAATTAGAAAGTCCCTTATCCTAAATTGTTGAGATTTTACGTGTTTTTTATGTTATCTCCTAAATCGGTCTTTGTAGGCAACTTAATTACCTTTTTTGGACTGATTTGTGTTTGTCGTATGCTTCCTGGTATGCATAGTTCTTTGTTCCATTAATCGAGATGAAATAAGGGGGTGTTGATTTCTAAAGGAAACTGGTTTAATTTGTCTGTAAAAAGTGAGGAAAATAGCCAGTGGTTATCTCTCAGAGTATCTATAAATAAACTCATCAAAGATACCAGAATTATAATTTAGGTGGCCGACGCCCCCTTCGTCTACAAACAATTAATTTAAAAGTTTTTTCTGTCTTTTAGAGAATTTGGAATACCTTTAATAGCCTGGTAATTCTATTCAACATTTTCCTATAGATACTGGCTGATTTAGAGCTTACCATATTACATTGACTCTTGTGTATTGTTGATGAGTGTATGATAGATTGTAGATATGAATAAAATCATCCCATATATATTCATAAATGATACAACCAGCCAACGGTAATAATAACCAAATCACATCTAGAGGTCATCTAATGTCCATAATTATTTACACATATCGAATACTGTAACCCAACTTATTTTCGCGGATACTTTATTTCGAGTTTAGCCCTTTCTAGCATATTTCGCGCCGATTGAAATTCGCGGTTCTCAAATTTACGTGATGTAATTAGGTTAGGAAATATCCAAGTTTCACATATTCGTCACAAATAAATATTCGCAATAATTTTCTACTCGCGGAAGTCGCGTTAGTAAATCACTCGTGAAAAGGGTCCGTACCTGCATTTTGAATTGGGGCAGATGTCTTTGTGTCGATTGATTTGTTTTCTATATATTTGATGAATGTGTGAAAGCCTCTTGGTCAAAACGATTTCATGGATATATTCATAAATAATGATTATAGCCCCCTTACCACCCTTACAATTGAATCAAAACAAGAAGTCAACTTAAAGTCATCAAATTATTTATTACGGTTCCTTACTTAGGATAAATGTCTTTTGTGTCGGTCAACTATTGTATACATAAGGAACGACCATTTAACTTCAAAAAGATAGTTTGGGATTTAGGGGGAAAAGGGGGAGGTATGTTTATTGTGATCCCCAATTTGATAAAAAAAACTACTGTTGTCAAGCAGATGACAAAAATATATATTCCGAATCCAGATTTTCCAAGTACCTTATAGTGTTAAACTTTGAAAAAATAATTTGATTGATAATGTCGATAAATTACAAAAACAAACTGTTCGTGTATTTTCCGACTAGGACAAAAAATCATAACCCCGTTGAAGTTAAATGGGTGCTCCCTAGTGTCAACCTCATATCGGCTTTCACTAATAAAGATATATAAAGCAATACATGACTCTAGAGTCTTTGTACCTTACATTTTAAGAACTGACATGATACATATCGTCAGTGTTAGTGTCATAAAAGGTAACAGATGAGACACAACTTTAATTAATGTCAGGAAAATGGCCATTGTTATATTAAAGTTCATTTCTGTCTTGTTACATTTTAATGTAATGTTTCTGTTGTGTCGTAGTTCTCTGATATTTGATGTGTTTCCCTCAGCTTTAGTTTGTGACCCGGATTTGTTTTTTTTTTCTCAATTGATTTATGAATTCCGAACAGCGGTATACTACTGTTGCCCTTATTGATGACAACCAAGTTTATATTCAATACTATCTTGATAATTTTTTGACGATTTTTGGTTCACAACCAGAATCGATTCCAGACATAGTTGTCACCGGACATTTTACTGGAAAAATATAATCTTAACCATCGTGTATAGGACTAATTGCTACTTATCTCTGTTGAGGAAAACCTTTCATTGTCATTTTTTAAAGAATTTTCGGTAGCTGACTACTACTGCCTTTAACCACTGTCGCCATCGCTACTAGAAACAGGAAACATAACCAATAAAGTTAACTGAAAAATGATGTTAAAAAGTAATTTGTGTTAATAAATGAAATTAAATTACTACCTTTAAATATCTCTGTTATAATATTTCAGAATTAAGATAAACATTACTTTTCTGTTTTGAAACATACTTTCCCCTTGAACTATACACACTAATTGAAGCCTCCATTAATTTTTTTCTCTTTAATAATGGATGTTAACTTATAATTCATTTTTTTCATAACTATTACTTATAATAAATATATTTTTTTCTTCAATTAAACTTTCTCAAAGAGATAGAAAATTAATACATCTGTCAGACATAGATCATGTTTAACAACCAATAAATTACAACCTTTCGTAATTAAGTTTTATAAATACCAGGAAATGACATTAATTTTGTTTTGTATTAGAATTCTAGTGCCTTAAATAGTGATGATGGAGGATTAATTTTACTTATAGATCCTATTTCCTTTAATAATTCCGATGTTCTATCGGCCAACAGGTTTATAGACAGAAGTTCGTTCATAGTGCAATTAAGTTGAAAAAATCTGAATAAACCTTTTTAAAGAATTCTTAGTGCTAAAATACTGATTTTATAAGTCAAATTTACTTGTATAGCAATTTGATTTTCATTATTCTAAAAAAAAAAAAAATTTCAAATTAGAAATGAATTCTTTCCCTTTAACTAGTCGACCTATATGACTTAATATCAATTTTCATCCTGTCATATGCTAAGTTTTGTTTTCCAACTTTTAATTGGCCAGACTATTGATATTAAGAAAAAATTATGATAGTAGGACATGTGCAGAATACGTTGAATAACACATACAGAAAAACATAAAAGGTTAAAATGCAATATATATATATTGTGTTTTGTGTGAGTTGTTTATCTGTTTGTCTTTTTCAATTTACATATATGTATGTACCGATTATCAGGTTGTCTGCATGTTGATATCGTAAAATATCAGCTGCGAGACATAATATGAAGCTTTTTGTCGAGTAAGCACAGCAAACGAGATCAAAAAGCCTTCATATTATGTCGAGCAGCTGATATTTTACGATATCAAACTTATCAACGTCGGTTCAAACATTATGACGTCGCTGATATGTCCGGGTCAAAGTTATTAAGGCCAGGTCAACGTATTTGACGTCACAAAGCCGTGATATGGAGTTTTATTAAGAACTGAGCAGATTGATATAGACAGTTGGACAACCGATAAATATATATATAAACGAGTCTAAATTGAAAACTTACGTTCAAACCTATGATTGCGTTGGATAAAAACCGCAATTTTTATACGTGTACATGTAAAACATGTGACTGAAATAACGTTTCCGTTTACAAGCTTCTAATAATTAATTTTTCTAACTTCGAACATAAACTTGGCAACGCCCTGGCTAAAAATAAAAAAGACAAACAGATAAACAACAGTACACACCATAGACAAACTAAAAACCGAGCAACAGGAATCACATCAAAACTGGGGTTGATCTCAGGTGCTCTGATTAATGTGGATTATATATTCCCCCTTTAACTGAAAACAGTCAACAATTAGTAGCCAAGATTTACATTATTGGATGTTCATACTGTCATAGGACTGTATTATATGGCATATACACTATAACGTATAAACTTTTTCAGATATATTCCATTCTAGTTCCTTTAAAGCCGGTTATACAGTCATTACAGTTTTTGTTACGTCTATCAACTCATAGACATAATTTTGTCAAATAGATAAAGGCAACAGCAGTTTACCACTGTTCTAAACTCATAAATCGATAAAAACATACAAATCCGGGTTACAAACTTAAACTGAGGGAAACGCATTAAATATAAGAGGAAAACAACGCCACAACATTAAAATGTAACACACACAGAAACGAACTAAGCATTAGACAAAATCCGATGAGAATAACCGTGACGTCATCTTTTTTTGTTTTTGTTATATATTTATTCCTAAAAACGGAATTTTCAATTAAATCATAAATAATCAGTCGCTTGCCTGCAAAATTATTTAATTAGAATATTATACATTTTACTCATAAGCACGACTCAGACTGACCTATATTGACAAAGTGTCTTACTTGGATCATTATCTTCCATTTTTGATTTCCAAGCAGGTTTTTCCTCTTTTTTAATTTTAATATGTGTGACACATAATTTGATCTACTACAATTCTTTTTGGAATTTTGTAAGGTATTGTTTTCTACTTCCACCCATTACTATACGCCCATAACTATAGTATGATACGCCACAAACTGTTTCTCTGAAATCACATAATAAAAGTAGCCGTTCCTCCATACAACAATAAAAGAAACTTTGAAGGATCATGACAATCTGCATTTCAAATCAATCGATATACAAACAGACTTTGAAGTAGGATAATATTAAATTGATACGGCTATTGAATGTAAATGTAGAATTAATATTTAAGAATTCAACTCTTAAGCAGGAACATGAATAAATTAAATCAAACAAGAGCCTTTACTTCCTGCTTGAGACTTATGGTACAATATGTGTTTGAACTTGAGCTTGAATTTAGCATTTATAAATCAGACCTTTGGTGTTTGTCTCTTGATTTTTTCACACTTTCTAGGCCTTTTATTGCTATTTAAACGATTTAGAATTGCTATTATAGAGCTAGCAGCAAGTTTCAATCAAAATGAAACATTAAAACTTAAACCATTTACCAATCTAATGCAAAAACGGAAAAATACCCTACTTATCGCATATCAGAACGTATTTGATGTCTATCATGTTTCCCTAGCTTCTTGGGAGGAGTGCAGGTGTGATTTATAGCAGGATAAATTCATTTCACACGATTCTATAATCATTTACAACACGCATAACAAGCGTACTTTCGCGATAAAAAAAATCACACTTTGACGTCATCCGAACAGAACACAGATGGTTGAAATCGATGACCTCCGTACATGTTACATTTGGACAGAAATGAGTTACGACTTAAATAAAACCCCTTAATTACTTGAATGTTGAACTTCGCATTTATTTCTTTGATTTTTATGTTACTGGACGCTAAGCTACCAATTATAATCAACCAAACAATCAATCTTGGTTGTATTGAAAACCATGTCTGAAAGAAATTTGAAAGTCTATCGTTTGTTAAATTAAAACTTAAAAAAATCCTGTAATTCACACATGTTTTTTCATTTTGATCAGCTCTTTTCGTGTCATAGCCTCTAAAATCCTATTTCAAATTATTCTTTAACCGTAGTTGTTTTTGGTATATTGCACCTATTATTTACAAAACAGATATTTCATAATATGAGAGAAGTCATTCGTTTTATCCGTTATTGAACGACGATAATGTGCAATTTAAGAATACGGAAATTAGTGTTTTACATTTTATCAAATTTTCCATTAGATATATTTTAAGGTGAATAACATGACTTATTTGGAATCCTTAATCAGTGTAGAAAGTCGTTCAAAAATATAAATAAAGGCAACAATAGTATACCGCTGTTCGTAATTATAAATCGATTGAGAAAAAACCCAAATCCGGGTTACAAACTAAAACTGAGGGAAACATCAAATATAACAGGAGAACTACGACACAACAGAAACACAACATTAAAATGTAACACACTCAGAAACGAATTATAATAAAACAATGGCAATTTTCCTGACTTGTTTTGTTTTTCTTGGGTCCTACGTTTTGTTGTTGGCGGGAACAAAGTATAAATAGCAAGTTTGCGTCCACCGAGTAGGCTTTTTTACCTTAATGCAGAATGACTGCTGAACTTAAATTGCAAAGCAAAATTATATTGCACCAAGCAAATTAGTATTTTATGCAGAAACATGACACAAAAACATATATAAGATTCGGACAAAAATTGGTAATTTTCTATTCTAAAACTTTATAAAAAGATTTTAATTCATTGATCGGAGACTTCTATAAAACTACGTTGTCTGCTGTTTAGCACCAAGATGCGTAGTCGGTGTTTACATTTTTGCTAGCACCAGAGGTCAAACATATGTAAACTGCACACAGCAGGATCTCAAATCTTTTGCTGATTTCCTTGCACCAAGCGCAATGGGAATAATAATTTATTATTTAGGAATTAAACTTATCTTTGTTGATATTAAGATAACTCTATTCATGTGTTTTATGAACTACTGTATCTGTTGTGAATTGCTTACCTTAATTAGTAATAATATTTAATACAATTTATGAACTTCCATTACGAGAGGCCCACAAAAGTAGCAGGGTGTCCTGACAAGAAAATACCGGAATGAACAATATAAAGATACAAAACTGATTTTTTCATTGACTTTTTCAGATCCCAAAGATCATCGAGATAAGAAACCTAAGAAAATGATACTAACAAGAATGCTCCTTGGAGAGATTTATGTTACGGACCAGCCGCAATCGTTTCAAAGACCACCATGCAAAACGTGCAAGAAAGATAAGTGTTGTGATTCGTCACATAATATCCGGGGGCAGGGATTCTTTGATTCCGTAGTTGTCGATGGACAGTGGAACTTCAGAGAATTTATTGTTTATAACAGTAGTCAGTGCTACCCTGAATACATTGTCACATATAAAAGAAAATGAAAGTGGGAAAACTTGAATGTGACGTTTTAACCTGACTATGATTTGTTTTCTAACAACCTTATTAACTGTTATTTTTTCCACAATTAAAAACTGTATGCGTAATACTGTTATAAGTGTGTCAATTTTTACATGCACAAATGCACCACAAAGCTGGATATGTCTTAAGAATCAACAACTCATTATTTCTCTCTATCGAACTCAATTTTGTACCCATATTTTCAAAAATTGAACAACAATTCGATGCAAAGGTTACACCTGACGAATTTGAATTGATTGAATTAATCGTCAGCTCAGTACGTTAATTTTGGGTGTATTTATTCTTAAACTAGGCAAGAACTCTGTTATCAGTTAACTAAGTAAAAATCAGCGATGTAAACGAGTAAATATAGAAAGGATTTTTTTTATTATACAAGATGCATTATCCTAATGTCGTGCAGCCAGTAAAATACAGACTAAATACAGAAAGGATTTTTTATCCTTATCTCATGCAGCTAATTAAAGCAGCGATATATAAGACATAATATATAAAGGAATTTTTTTATTTGTGTAGTAAGAATCATCCTCATGGCATATAGCTGTTTTTGTGCCAACTTGTTTATCTGTTCAGTGACTTCATGAAACCGGATATAAGAGCCCTAATTTTTTTCGTGGAACCAAATTATTCAGACAAACTATAATCCCCCTCTTATTATATCGTTTAAAATACAAATATTACAAACTTAGTTTATTTTTTACGGAAAAAAACAAGAAGAATTTTCTTTTTTTAGAATCACGATTAAATGCTCACTTCATAAAAAAAAACAGTTTTGTACACATAGTGTGTATCTATCGTCTTCAATAAAATAATAACTATGAAGAATGTAAAAGAAAAAAAGTTTTGTGTGTTCGTCGTGCATTTAATAGATTTACGTTCACTAAGATCGTTAATGCTGAAACCTGAGCTGTCGATAGCAAAAAAATTATATATACTAAAAAACTTCAAGAGGTATAAAGCCTAAGGGACATACATAAAATAGCAATACGTCTCTCAGATCAAGTTTGTGTTAGGGAGTTGAAACATTAGTTTCTCCTAACTTCTGACCTTATGAAACCCTATATTGTTTCAGGAGTAGTGATATAGACCCAATGCTGGTAAATAAGTAAAGCACATCATAAGTTTCGTTCAGATTGTTACTTACTTACATGTACATTATTTTATGAGAATTTGTTAAACATTTATAGTTGTAAATCGGTATGTACTGTGCAACAATCAGTTTATCATTTTAAATATTAATACATATACATTTGATATTTTCGTAGTTTATTCGGACTGAAATGTTGAGCTTTTACAATACGGACTTATTAAATTAAATACTTTCATGAGACATTATATATTTTGTCATGCTAACTCGTTCGTATGGCCTTGTCATTTAAAACAAACGAATACCGGCAGCGGAGTGAGATCATGATTTTTAAAGTAAATTATTATTGATATGTGTAAACCAAGAAAATTCATGCACATAACACTGATGAGAAGAGTTATTTTTTTCATATTATATTTTGAAACATCATCAAATAGCACTAGTACAGGATAAAAAAAAGTAATTGGTGATTAACGGCTTAGAAGGCCTTATCAAATGGCTTTTCCTAATTAAGATTAATACTAGCACTTTCTGCAGAAAGAATAGTTAATACGGATTAAGTACATTTGTGTTTTAACAAATATCCATATGTTCTAGTTGAAATGAAGCTTTTATTGCTGAAAACTCGTAAATCTTAAGTAAAACTGACAATGACATGGTTATAAAACGAAAAACGACAAAATACAAACAAGTCCACAAAGTTCATATAGCAACTGACCAACTATGATTCTATCAAACACTGGATGGGGAATCACATGTATTTTGAGAGGTCAATTTGATCCTGTTCCTCAAAAATATTTTTTATCTAGGTTGGAGGTTTCGATTATCTTTTGACTGTTGTATTTTTAAATAATTCACGAATTATAGCAGCTTCCATTTTGGTTTTGTCATTCAGTTATTATCGAAGACTGGTTTAATATTTTCTCATTTTAGAGGGCTTATCTATATCAAAATAGTTTCTATTATTAAATGTAATTATGATGTACGTCAGCTGTAAAATATTGATCTCTGTAGTGTTGATAAGTTATTTGTTGTCTTACAACCATTTAGTGTCGTTATTAGTCGTGTCTCCCTTTCACATGCCCAGTGTGTTGATTTCTCTGATGTTGAGCAATTGTTGATGATGATTGAAGAAAAATTTACCTTAGCCGTATTTGGCACGACTTCTTGGAATTTTGGATCCACAATGCTCTTCAACTTTGTACTTGTTTGGCTTTATAAATATTTTGATATGAGCGTCACTGATGAGTCTTGTGTAGACGAAACGCGCGTCTGGCGTACTTAATTATAATCCTGGTACCTTTGATAACTAATTAAACATAGTTATAGTGTAAATAGTTATAGCTAGACTTTAAAATATTGTGATTAAGGTAGATATCTGTTTTTTGCTCTCCTCTATATGTTGCACGACCAAGACTGAAGACGCCTCCCATAGAGATTACTGAATATCATGATTTTTCGTTGTATGATTGCTGTTATTGTTGTTATTGTTTAAGATTAAAAATCTAAGTTGATTTTAAAATTATTGACTTATAAACATTCTGCTTATTTTCTAACGTCACAGTTAGAGTTCATCGATCAAGAACGTAATTTTACACAGACTGACCTCGGTCAACTTATTCATTAAACAAACACCAACTTCCACTTGTACTTTTGTCCATCTGATGAGTTAAGCCTTTTTCAACTGATTTTTATAGTTCGTTCTTATGTTGTACTGTTATACCACTGTCCCAGGTTAGGGGGGGGGGGGATCCCGCTAACATGTTTAACCCCTCCACATTATTTATGTAGGTGCCTGTCCCAAGTCAAGAGCCTGTAATTCAGTGGTTGTCGTTTGTTTATGTGTTACATATTTGTTTTTAGCTCACCTGGTCTAAAAGGCCAAATGAGCTTTCCTCATCACTTGGCGTCCGTCGTCTGTCGTCGTTAACTTTTGCAAAAATCTTCTCCTCTGAAACAACTGGGCCAAATCTAACCAAACTTTGCCACAAACATCATTGGGGTATTTAGTTTTAAAAATGTGTCCGGTCACCCGGCCAACCAACTAAGATGGCCGCCATCGCTAAAAATAGAACATAGGGGTAAAATGTAGATTTTGGATTATGACTCTGAAACCGAAGCATTTAGAGCAAATCTGACATGAAGTTAAATTGTTTATCAAGTTAAGATCTATCTGCCCTGATATTTTCAGACGAATCGGACAACCCTTTGTTGGGTTGCTGCCCTGGAATAGACAATTTTAAGGAAATTATACCGTTTTTGGGCTATTATCTTGAATATTATTATAGATAGAGATAAACTGTAAACAGCAATAATGTTCAGCAAAGTAAGATTTACAAATAAGTCAAATGAACGAAATGGTCAGTTAACCCCTTTAGGAGTTATTGCCCTTTATAGTCAATTTTTAACCATTTTTCGTAAATCTTAGTAATCTATTACAAAAATCTTCTCCTCTGAAACTACTGGGCCAAATTAATCCAAACTTGGCCACAATCATCTTTGGTGTATTTAGTTTAAAAAATGTGTGGCGTGACCCGGCCAACCAACCAAGATGGCCGCCATGGCTAAAAATAGAACATAGGGGTGAAATGTAGATTTTGACTTATATCTCTGAAACCAAAGCATTTAGAGCAAATCTGACGGGGTAAAATTGTTCATAAAGTGAAAATCTATCTATCTTGATATTTTCAAATGAATCGGACAACCGGTTGTTGGGTTGCTGCCCCGAAATAAGTAATTTGAAGGAAATTTTGCAGATTTTGGTTATTATCTTGAATATTATTATAGAAAGAGATAAACTGTAAACAGCAATAATGTTCAGCAAAGTATGATCTACAAATAAGTCAACATGACCAAAATTATCAATTGAACCCTTAAGGGGTTATTGCCCTTTATAGTCAATTTTGACCAATTTTTCGTAAATTTTTGTAATCTTTTACAAAAATCTTCTCCTCTGAAACTACTGGGCCAATTTTAACCAAACTTGGCCACAATCATTATTGGGGTATTTGAATTAAAAAATGTGTGGCGTGACCCGGCCAACCAACCAAGATGGCCGCCATGGCTAAAAATAGAACATAGGGGTGAAATGTAAATTTTGGCTTATATCTCTGAAACCAAAGCATTTAGAGCAAATCTGACAGAGGTTAAATTGTTTATCAGGTCAAGATCTATCTACCCTGAAATTTTCAGACAAATCGGACAACCTGTTGTTGGGTTGCTGCCCCTGAATTAGTAATTTTAAGAAAAATTGGCAGATTTTGGTTATTATCTTTAATATTATTATAGATAGAGATAAACTATAAACAGCAATAATGTTCAGCAAAATAAGATCTACAAATAAGTCAACATGATCAAAATTGTCAATTGATCCCTTAAGGAGTTATTGCCCTTTATAGTCAATTGTTAACAATTTTCATAAATTTTTGTTAATTTTTGTAAATTTTTAGGAAATATTTTCCACTGTAATTACTGGGCCAAGTTCATTACAAGAATGTTCAGTAAAGAAAGATCTACAAACACATTACCATCACCAAAACACCATTTTGTCATGAATTTATCTGTGTCCATTGTTAGTATGCACATAGACCAAGGTGAGCGACACAGGCTCTTGAGAGCCTCTAGTTCGTTCATTTTTTTACATATATAAGGCCGTTAGTTTTCTAGTTTGAATTGTTTTACATTGTCTTATCGGGGCCTATTATAGCTGACTATGCGGTATGGGCTTTGCTCATCGTTGAAGGCCGTACGGTGACCTATAGTTGTTAATGTCTATGTCATTTTGGTCTTTTGTGGATAGTTGTCTCATTGGCAATCATACCACATCTTCTTTTTTATACCAAGGTTACGACAGTAAAAGAACGTAGTTACAGAGGATAAATTTTGAAGAGTCTGTTCGGGCCATATCTATATTGTCAGACCAGAAGAGAATGGAGTCCGAACATCTAAATTATAATTTATTGAGCATTTGTTAAATGTTTTCTGATTTTATTTATCACTACACAAAATTGCAGCTTCTAACATTGTTTTGGTGACCTCCTTCTTAATTTTAACATGACCAAACCGTCGGACAAGGCATCAATGAACCTATTGCAAATCAATCCGCCACCCTTAGACTCAGGTTGACAAGCTTACAAAAATTTCTCGGTGCATAAATATATAAGTTTTAAACTAGTCAGTTCAGTGCCGAAACTCTAAATATTGATAACACCAGGGACTTGTAGTCCACCAGCAATTGTATCGACCCATTGCATGAAAATATAATTACTACTTTAAATTGTTCCTCCGAAGCTCTCTTACTAACCGACCTCCACCAGGGACACTCAAATCAACCTCAAACCTCTTTCTTCTCAATGACAAAACAATGCACCAGCTACTTCGAAATTCCTAAAGCGAAACCTTGAGAACAATCAATACCACATAATCAATTTTGACTGACGGAGTAGTGACTTTAGTTTCACTACCTTCTACATTAGTCTACAAAACTTCCATTAGCATATATAAGAAATCCTATTAATACGGAAACACTAACAACTCGGCATATTGAATGACAATGATTGTGAGATTTGTACAGGAAATTTATCAGTTAGTCTAAATCATTTTGTTAGACTTATCAAGGACGCCTTGTGCTGATTCTTCTTGCCAGTTATTTCTAAAGTTTCCTTGTGTACTCAAATTAAGTGCCATGTTTTAAAACACTTATTCATCAGAGATCTCAATCTTTTTTAAGATTGAGAAATGTTACAAAGATCACATTCCGCAAAGTAAACTGTCAGAAAGGACATTAAATTCCGTAAATGCTGAGAAGCCAGAATTTTTAATGATAGTGTACAAAATAGCACATTAAATATCTCTTGTGTCTAGAATTTACTTTATTGTTCTCTTGGTATGATGCTTACTCACTAGATATATGACTCGTAAGCGTATTTAGACAAGATTTATTAATAGATTAATCGTGAAGCGCTAAAACAAAGAGGCGAAAGTCATAAGACAAAACTATCAATGACAAGGCAAAATATGAAAAACAATTAGATTGAACCACTCATTTTGACATTTTTACCTATTGTTTCATTTTGTATAGGTCACACACCCTTGTCAAATATTGGAATTTTATACGACTGTCATACAAGTGAGAGGTTTAGATAGATATAAAACCTGATTCCAATGCCTTTTTTCTATATGAAAAGTGCCTTTACCAAGTCTGGAATATGACAGTTGATATCTTTTCCTTTAATGTGTGTAAGCTTTTGGTTTTGCCATTTGCTTAGGTACTTTCTGTTTTGAATTTTCCTCGGAGTTCTGTATTTTTGTAATTTTACTTCTTGCAATACAACACGAACCATACCAGAAACACGGTACATTGCTTTACATTAAAGATGAATAAAAATCTATAAAGATTATTTATATCCTCATTACTTCAAATTCTTGCCTCTGACTCTTATCACAAAAGACATAAAATATGTTTGGTACTAACCAATCCTGTTTCCTAAAATTTGAGATATGCAATTAAACGAATTGATACACAATAAAGAACAGTAAATGATCAAACTGGTTGGAGTGAGTGAACAAAAACATCTATACGCATTAAATAAAGTAACTTAAAGACAATGTCATTGACAAATTATTAAGTCTTCTGCACTACAAATATATTCAGTCTTCAATTGGGGAAAAACAAGGACAAAACAAGAGAAATTGTAATATTTCTTATTTCTATAATTTAATGACTCTATTTGATATCCGTAGGATTTAAAATTATTGAAAGATTCTGGAAGAATGTTTGTATTGCGTAAATAAAAGACAACCATTTGAAATTCCTCATTATTTCTTTGCACAATTGAAAAGCATGCTTTTTTGGATGAAGTAACCTGCAATGTTTTGTCTGGAAAGTCTCATTATATAACACAAAGAACATTTTAAATAAAACTAAAAGGCAAAAAAATACCATGAAAGCCATAAACATAAATCTGAGGAAAATGAATGCACATATATATATATATACAATTTCGTTTTCATTGCACATATGGGAAAAGAAGTTAAATTGTGCAATTATTTTGCTTTATTCTCTATGCATTTAAATTGGTTCAAACCAGTTTGATGATTTTTTATGAACCAAAGTTAATAAAACATGTCTTATGTATTTTCGACACCAAATCTTCTTGAAACATGATACTCAAGTGTCCATGCATATAAATCATTAGAATTATCCACTCACATCCAGACCTACATATATACCTTATTATTCATGATAATAATTGACCCAGGATCTGCACAAATATTTGATACGCTAGAAAATAAAAAATATTTAAATGGTCTTCTTATATCTGATAAGCTTCCTTCCAACGGTAATAGAAAATCAGGACTTAATTAAATAGTTTCGTAAATTTAATCGAAAATGTAAGTCGAAAATGTGTATTATTTTCAGAGGACAGGGTTTCAAAACGGTCTGTTGATGAAAATATGAAATTGAGCCAAATGTACACTATGTTAAAAGTCAACATATTCCAACACAATAAATATATTGGAAGAAAGACTTGCAAATTATATTAGCTATACCGATAGTTCTCTCATATGATATTTTATAACAAACAGTATAAATTATTATTACAAAAGGACAAAATTATTATGATTAATAGTAGTAATAGTTTTGTTGGTCGTCTGTAATTTTGAGCCTAAGGACAATAATATATCTAAAAGGTATGATAAATGGTAATGTGGGCATAGCAGATTTTGTTTTTACCTATAATCATAAAATACGGGGGAAACTACAGCATATTCGCCGTTTTTATCAATATCATATAAAATACTCAGATACGACATAGGTGGAAAGAGCTACAATAAAAATTGTAGATCACGAATAATTCCCGATAGCGAATATGCAAGTCAGAGAAAAGTAATAAATTTAATCTTGTTAGTATAAACTGATAGTTTAATGAGTAATGTTTACACAATCTTGGGTTTCATATTAGAAAATTATGCAATATATATAATAATTGTTTGTCATTGATATTATCAAAGTTATCAAATTTATTGCGAATAGTTTTCGGGTATTTCTGATACATACCATCTCTCTGTTTGTCTCGGGTAAACAGTTGGACGTATGTGCTAGTTTTTAAATCATGGTTCCCTTTATTAATGAAACAAGTAACTTTGCATTAAATCCTCGTACTTTTATTCGATTTACTACTATATATGAAAAACAAAACATCAAAAGGAGATGTGAGAGTACATTTAAAAAAAAAACCAGTAATCGATTATTATCAAACCGACAAAGTTATCTATAAATCTTGTGTAACTTACATTCTTCACCAATAGGCATATGTCTTTACATTATGTGAAGTAGAATAGAGAATGAGAACGGGAAATGTGTAAAATAGGCACCAACCCGAAAAAAGAGCAGTGAACAGGGGACAAGTCCACTAACAGATCTTTAACGCAAGAAGATAATCCCGCATTCGAGGCATGACAATATAAAGCTCTAATAAAAGAAAACCACAAACACAAATCTCTTGTGAATTGAAACACAACTACGTAGATGTCTACTTATTCGCGACGATGTCGTAAAACTTATGTAGCATTTAGATTGCTTCCTTCATAATGAGTCTGGATATTGTTAACAAGCAATACGAGCATAAAAGTATTTTCGAAAACTATAAACATATAAACCACCTGTTTTGGTCCAACACCATTATCACTGTGCTTAAACGGCTGTGGGTAACTTAAGTTACCCACAGCCCAAGATGGAGCCGCCTTGCGTCGGTTAGGGACTTCTCTTCTATAGAATAACAATACCATAAAAAACGCTTAGGCTGTCCGTAACTTAAAAACAACTTGTCCGTAACTTTTTTCATTATACCAATATGAATGTCCGTAACTTTCAAAGAATCGACATACGTGGATGTAATGTTTTACTTATGATAGAGATTGCATCGAATACATAATCAGAAATGAAGTAGATCTCTAGTATGATATAATTCGTTTGAACTAGAATGGAAGACAAAATTGGGAATAAGATGAAAAAAATAACGATAAATCCGTTAAACTCGGGTCTGATATTTTATAACGTCGGGATACCCAAATCGCCCAGTTCGGAGGGTGGTTTCCTACCATTGCAGATAATCTGTTAAAACATCAATGTTGATTTTCATTTTTGAAAAAGTAGACTACACAAGTATTTTTTTACACATGCATGTGTCGTGTATGCACAAACTAATTTTCTGCCAGCAATGACAAGAGTAGATCATGCGTAAATACCGGATTATTTTTTTTTTGGGAGGGGACCAAAATTGCCCAATTACATGACAATTATCAAAGGTTCAGCCAAAAACAATTATATTCAAAAGACATTCCTTTCCATTAATTTAAAAAAATAATTTAATTCTATGTCCAATGACATTACGATTCGATTAGAATTTAAAGTGGCCTGCTGCATTCGATGCTGGAACTTAATAGATTTGCAGTAAATGAGAAAACTTAAAGACAGGACATTTTGTAAATATGTATAAAACCTAGTTTTACAGCTAACTGCATATTTCACTTGTATGCAAGTTGCATTAAATTTCATTAAATTGAACTTAACTAAAAGACACAATAGTTAAAATTCAGTGACATAAAAGGAATAGAGCAATCAACATAGTGTAACATTAGAAATAGTATATGAAAATATAAATAACTAAGACAACAGGGTATTTTAATAGTTTAACAATCCCTGATAACATACAAAGAGAAATAAAAAAAAACATACTAGGAAACGTCTTCAAAAAAACATAACACTATAACTTACTGGTGGGATGTATAAATACAGAGCCGCGTCAAAGAGTATTCATCAAAATACACATAAAAAGAAACAGAGGTGAAAATAAACTGCAAACAGATAATTAAACTAAAAAATTTAAAGAGTATGACAAAGCTATGGTGCGAATCGAAAACGTCGATAAGAAGCACATCAGTTAATAAAAGTTCAAACCATAACCAGGATCGAGTACCACAAACCCCACATAAAACCTCTTTTGTGTAAGTATGATGCGTTAATAACATTTGGTGTTGAATGAGTAGTATAAACGGCCGTGAAATATGATGTTAATTGTCTTCAAATTGTTGAAATTATAATTCTTAAAATTTTAAATCAAAAGTTACCCACATCTGAAAATAAAGTTACGGACAGTCTGCTTAGTTTCGATCAAAAAGTTACGGACGTCTTATGCATTTTTTAAAGTTGGCCTTGCGCTTTAGTGAACTCTATATTAACAAATTTATGGTAATTGTTAATTATTTCTTTATTCAATAATAATATTGTGTGATTTTCTTGGATGAGTTATACGATGCAGATGAACATTTGAATGAGTATTGACATATGAATATATGAATTGGTGTTGATGTTTGAAAAGAAAAAATAAAGTATGAAAGTGTGCTTCTCACAAGGAGAGCTCATTCCTATATATAGTATACATGTGTTGAGTTTTATTGACTAAATAATTAATGTTCGGTTAAGCTTGGCGAATTAGAACATAATTAAACAGAGTAACATATAGACAAGGTCAATGACAAATCATTAAGTCTTTTGCACGACAAATATATTCAGCCTTCCATTGGGAAAAATCAAGGACAAAACAAGAGAAAGTAGTAATATTTCTTATTTGTATCCTTTTATGATTTAATGACTCTATTTGATAACCGTGGGATTTAAAATTATTGAAAGATTCTGGAAGAATGTATGTATTGCATAAATAAAGGACAACCGTTTGAAACTCCTCATTAGGATTAGAGGGCGTCATTTCCACTAGGAAAGCCGTCGTTAAAAAACCCACAGAAGAATTCCTCTTTATTTTTTGCACAATTGAAAAACATGTTTCTTTGGATGCAGTATCCAGCAATGTAGTGTCTGGAAAGTCTCATTATATAACACAAAGAACATTTTTAATAAAACTAAATGACAAAAATACCATGAAAGCCATAAACATTAAATCAAAGAAAATGAATGCACATATATATACAATTTCGTTTCCATTGCACATATGGGAAAAGAAGTTAAGTTGTGCAATTATTTTGCTTAATTCTCTATGCATTTAATTTGGTTCAAACCAGTTTGATAATTTTTTATGAACCAAAGTTAATAAAACATGTCTCGTGTATTTTCGACACCAAATCCATTTGAAACATGACACTCAACTTTCCACGCATATAAATCATTAGAATTGTCCACTCACATTCAGACCTACATATATACCTTATTATTCATGATAATAACTGACCAATGATCTGCACAAATATTTGATACGTTTTAGAAAATAAAAATGTTCAAATGGTCTTCTTTTATCTTATAAGCTTTCATTCAAGGTTAATAGAAAATTAGGACTTCAGTAATAGTTTCGTAAATACATTGTATAATCGAAAATGTAAGTCGAAAATGTCTATTATTTTCAGACGACAGGGTTTCAAACGGACTGTGGAGGAAATCATGAAATTAACCAAATGTTTACTTTGTTAAAAGTCAACATGTTCCAACACAAACAAATATATTGGAAGAAAGACTTGCAAATTGTATTAGCAATACCGATACATAATGTTTCTATCTTTTTTCTCTAGTAAACAGTTGGACTCGTGTGGTTCACATTTGATTTTGTTTAATAAATAAAGGCAACAGTAGTATACTGCTGTTCAAAATTCATAAATCATGGTTTCCTTTAGTCACATAGTGAGAGACTATGCGTTCAGTCCTCGTACTTTCCTAAGATTAATTGCTTTATTTAGATTTAAAAAACCATCAAAGGATATGTGAGAGTACAATTAAAACCAAACAGTAACCAAAAGCACACAACGTCAAATTTATCTATAAATCTAGTACAATTTACATTCTTCACCAATAGACATGTGTCAAAACAATATGTCAAACAGAATAGAGAATGGAACCGAGGAATGTGTAAAAGAGACAAAAAACCGTACAAAGATCAGAGAACAGCACAAGTCCACTAACGGCTCTTCAGCACAGGGAAACAATCCTGCATTCGAGGCATAAAAGCTCTTTTAAAATAAGACCACGAAGTTGTCTATTTATTCGCGATCGATGATGTCGTAAAATTTAGGTAGCGTTTAGATTACTTCCTAATAATGCGTCCACCCTCGTAGTGTGAACATGCAATGTGAACCTAATAGTATTTTTGTCCACTCTAAATAGATAAACCAGCTCAAGTTGTGGTCCAATATCATTATATTTAGTTTCAGAGTGACATTATGGTAACTTTATTGGTAGAGTTGCTCTCCATCTGTTGAAGTTTATTCAAAGTTCTAACCATATTGCAGGATCTCCTTACCCATCTGGAGTACCTGAACCCACCCCCAGTTTTTTGTCGGAATCCTGTTGCTAAGTCTTTTTTTTTTAGTCATCATGACGTTGTTTGTTTATTTTCGACTTGTTTGATTGTCCCTCTGGTATCTTTTGCCCTCTTTTGGTAATACGTTATGGTAAACTGCAATACGTGGAGAGAATTACTTACAGACAAGTCACAATAATTTACAAAACACAGTTCATTTTAAAAAACACATTTGAAAAAAAGAGAATATAATTCCGATTCACTAGATTCCTCTCTAAATTTAAAACCTATTAGGATAATACAGGATGCTTATATTTCTGTATGATTGCATTTAACAATCTCCACGTGTCTGTTACAGATATGAGTAGAGTGGGCATGAGTAATGTCGGTCAATAAATTATATTACCAAAATGAGGCAAATATAACTAACACTCCCTTTTTTTGTTCAATGATCTATTTGAACAAGGATTTATATGATAACTTATTTTTAGACACAGGATTGTTTATTCAGTATAGACAGTGCACTGTATTTTTGTTGAAGTTTGAAATAAACAAATCAAAATTAAATGAGTTATCAATTAAGTGGGATGTTAAAGTTACATTTTTGTACTACGTAGCGTCTACCTTTTGAAGTACTTTTCTTGGAATTATCATCTGTTTATAGTTCGCCTAATTATTGAAAAATGAAATTATCTTTTGTTTACCACTGGGCGTAGTAATAACATAAAATACATCAATATTAATCTACAGTAAAGATTGCATTAGCCGTATTTACCACTAAATGTTGAAATTGAAGGTTTTAGATCTTCCTTAACTTTGTATTTGATCTATCGTATAACTATTTTAATTCTATCATCATTGAAATGTCTGGCCATATGGTTATTCAAATTTGGAGGCAACCTCTTGTACTCAGACTCGGAATTCAACCTATGAAATAGCTAAATACGCTACGAAGATTAATTGGATATATATGAACATAAGGAAAAAGAGTAAATCGAATAATTCAAGCGGCCCTTACCGTCTTTGATTCTCTTCACCTTTCAAGGTTAATGTAGTGATCGATAGGGAGCGTAATATAACGACTGGATTATTCGGATTAGAGTGAAACAGAATAGCGGAATTCATTTAAGTCGATAAGTTCTTAATTTATGAACGGGAAATTATATAAAAAGAAAAATAATAAAATACCAAACTGCAAAGGGAAAAATTTAAAACAGAAATTCCCTTAACTAAAGACAAAAGCAAAAGCTCTAACACATCAAACGAAGGGAAAATAACTGTCATATTCCTGATCTGTACAAACCTTGTTTAAATTGCGTGCGCCCGAAGCATTTTTCAGTATCTTATATTTTTTCAAACTTTTGAGCTTAAACAAAACAAAAAAAGTTATAGCAATATTTAAGATTTTCTCATTATGTCATACATTTAAACATTTGCGCGTATTAACATTACCTTTGCACGTGAAATCATGACATACGCGCGCATTAATTTAACAGGTAGACACAGGTAATTTTGGGCATATAGATAATAAATTATCTTTATACCGTTACGTGTTACCTGCTGTAAATTGAAGCCAAAAGTTGCATGCAAACGTAGTCCTCTTAGCATCAGTTTAAATGCGGTACCAGAAAATTTATAGTGACTATTTGTTGTAATCCAGTTGACCTGTTAATTGAATTGCTTAAATTTGTTGAATATTGCTGCTATCAATTGTATAAGTAAACTCATCATAGATACCAGGACTAAATTTTGTATATACGCCAGACGCGCGTTTTGTCTCATCAGTGACGCCCGAATCCAAAAAAGTTAAAAAGGCCAAACAAAATACGAAGTTAAGGAGCATTTCCTTTATACAAATTAATTAATATTCTTACAAATTCAGAAATGTTATTGTATAACAACTTTGAAATTTTTGTATTAAGGATAGCTTTGAACGGTATAGAAAAATATCTATCAAAATACATTGACGCCTATACATTAATTTATGTACCTAAATTTATCACATATACTTTTAAAATCCAGCAGTAACAACCATGTGAAAGATGGTCTATCCAACATATTGTTTTCCGGATACAGTTTAGATAAAGTTTCCATCCTTTATATTTCGGTCAATCAACTTCAGACATGCTATGTCTTTCGAACAGCGGTATACTACTGTTTTCGTTATTTTCTATAGGATTTGATTTTAATTTGTATTCGTCCTGAATACCAGTATACATGACAAATATTTCCAGCTTAACGTTTAGCAAACAATAATGTAGGTAATCGAATGTTATCAGTTCATCTATAAAAAGTAAATGAACCCTCCAACAAATAGTGTGACCCAATTATATACAAATACCAGTAGTTTTAGCTTTCTATCTTGATTTTTATTATTGAATAATCTTTAAAAAAAATGTTCTCGTTATTTTGCCATCAGAAAATATGAGGTAAAACATGATTTTACGAGAAGAAACAGTGAAGACAAATCAGCGGATTCTCTCCCATAAGACATGGGCTTTCCGCGTTATAATTATAGGATTACAGTGTATGATGTGTGAACAGTTATAGTAAGACAAAAGTAAAATAACAAAACTCTTAGGAAAATTCAAAACAGGAAGTCCCTTATCAAACGAAAAAAAAAATCAAGTGGCAAATGAAAAGCTCTAACACATCAAACGAATGGATAGCAACTGGAAAAGCATTCGAAACAAAGCTAAAGATCATTACATCATAAGTTTCCACATAGCAAATCAATTGAGGATGTTTCTGCTTGTTCTTTAAAAAAATGCAATATTGTAATTTGATCCTGCAATTCCATCCTCAGAATAAAATAGTTTTCCTTCTATCACATATTGTCCTTTGCGTACTGTCCCCTGTTTGACATTGAGAGCACGTTCCTCATTATCATGATACCTTAGAGAATAATATAAAATGAATAGATGATAAATAGGTTGTGTCCTGTAACTGAACTCGGTCATAATTGTAATAGTAATTTCAAATTGATGTAAATGCTTAAAATACTGAAGAACTTGATACAAAATGTAAACATAATGTCAGTTTTCACAGCTGATAGATCCGAATGACATTATCAGACGAACATACGGAATCATTAGAGCTAATTGTTTAAAAGTCATATTATCAGATATAGGATCATTATAGCTAATTATTTCTATGTCGTGTCATTTAAAAGAAAATTTCAGGCTTATCAAACATTGTTATTCCTGTTAGAACTAATTGCTGAAAAGGAAAAGAAACCATCATAACAGTAGTTAGTAACGTTTCTTGCTTTTAACATCAATATTCATTGACAGAGTGATCACCTTGAAGCATCATTGAAAAAAAAATCATTAAAATACCAGGGTTAAGATTTTGTTAGCCAGATGGGTATTTTTTTTATAACTTAGAGTGTATGTTTTGTTTTGATAACCCATTATTTTCAATACAATGGAATTCTATGCGACTGTCACACAAGTGACAGGTTTAGCTAGCTTAATGTCTATATAAAGTCAGGACTACGACAGTTGTTATACATTATGCATGTACCCTAAAATATACAAAACTGTCTAAAACTAATGCAGTTAAAAGTATATAAAATCTACAAGAGATCCTTAAAAGCAGTCAGAAATAAATGAGTCTTGAGTTGCGTTTTAAAACCATCTAAAGAATTGACACTCCGTAAAGACGATGGCAAATTGTTTCAGAGTGTAGGCGCAGCCTTGTCAAAACGCCTCTCACCGTAGCTTTTCGTTCGAACGTCATTTGGAGGATGTAGGAGCATACTATTTTCCGACCTGAGGGATCTACTTGGCTTGAATGGCGTAATTAATTGAAGGTAACTAGGAGCCTTGCCATTCTGTGCTTTGTACACATATAAAAGAAGTTTATATTGGCAACGGTAATGTATGGGTAGCCAGTGTAACGATATTAAAACGGGCGTAATTGAGTCAATTTTCCTTTTTCGTGTAATCAAACGTGTTGCTGTGTTTTGGACCCGCTGCAATTTACTGATAATGTTGGTGTTAGTACCGTACAACAATGCATTGTCATAGTCCAGCCTTGATGTAGCTAGGGAGCAGACTAGTGTTTTACAAGCTTCAACTGAAATTAAAGATCGAATTCTACCAATATTCCGAATTTGGTAAAAACAAGCCTTAGTGATCGCACTGGCTTGATGTTTCATACTGATGGTTTTATCAAAGTACATTCCCAGATTTTTCACACAAACAACGTCGCTTAACACTGTTCAATCAAATGTCAGACGAAAATCTGAAAGATGCTCAACTGATGTTTTGGTGCAAAAATAATTAATTCTGTCTTGTCTTCATTAAGTGTCAGCATGTTGGCACTCATACAATCACCAATATCAGACAAACATTTTTCTATGTGTTTGGACAGATCGCACCAGTCTTCTTTTGGTCTTATGATTTGATAAACCTGAGTATCGTCTGCGTACAAATGGTATGACATTCCGTGGCGCCTACAAATTTCGCCTACTGGTTTTGCAAAAATACAATATAGTTTCGGCCCCAAGACCGAGCCTTGCGGTACGCCAAAATCAAGTTTGATATCGTCAGATTGTACTGATCCTATAGCATCACGTTGAGTCCTGTTTATAAGATACGATTGTAACCATAGCAAAGCATCTCCGGTAACGCCAAAAGAATATTCCAAACGATCAAAAAGAATCTGATGGTCGATGGTATCAAAAGCGGCCGATAGATCGAGCATGAGAAAAACGGCACAACAGTTATTATCTAATGCATAGGCAATATCGTGATGAACACGTAAGAGAAACAGTAACATAAACAAATGCTATAAACGTATCTTGAATTATTAAAACATTCTTATCAAAATCGAGCCCAGCATGAAATTTTTATTTTCCATATGCACGAGAACTATGAGGATATAAAATGAACACTTTATCATACTAGCATATCAATACCGGAAATCTGACTTTCATCGATAAAAAATATTTTTTATGAGAATTAAAAGATCAAAAGTTGTACAGTTTGGGTTATTAAAGATTAAATGTGTATAATCCTGCATGCGGTTGTAGTTCTGTGACTGCTTTTAAAGTATTCTCAGATTTAGCGTTTTTTTTTCAATTTATTCTCTAGATCATACCAGTAGTCAAACCTACCGAAAGGGGTGATATTTCCATGTCTTGATTTGGACAATGACTGTTTTATTCCGTTGGACACATAAATTCGTGGATAAAGTCATCCACGAAAACCACGAAAATTGGTACCCCACGAATAAAAGTACTTTCACGTTACTTATATTTCAGATATCAAAATTGAATATTGTTATCTCCCTTTTATGTATTTAATTATTTATTGTTTTACATTAAAACGTTTTGCAACCATCAAAATAAATCTTGAGAGTATACCGAGAAATACTGATAGTATGCTGTCCGATTGTTTGCGTCTTGTCGCGTTCAGATGGTTTTGACGTTTCGTTGAATTTCTGTTGAAGATCTTGTTTAAAGTCAGAATGCAGAAAATATTCAATGCTACGTTTTGATAAGACGTAAAATAACATAAATGCTGCAGGAACATACAAAACTGAAAATCCTCAATAAAATAACAAAATCAAAAGCTCAATCTCATCAGACGAATGGTTAACAACTTTCATATTCCTGATTTGGTACAGACATTTTCTTGTGTAAAAAATTAACACAATTTGCCTTTCCAAGTTTAAGAATAAAATTCAATGCAAAAACAATCTACAATTAAACATTTTAAAGCCTTTTGACCATTAGTAGTAAAAGATTGATTAGATAACGTTCGTTGTTCATATTCACATATAGACCTGACTATTATAATAAAATATCATTACAGTACATTGTATGTGCATGCAATTGATTCCTTGATCCGTGGATTCCTTTCTAAACGATGTTAAAATGACAAATAGGTAAAAAACTTTTATGAACTTTGGTCCTCAATGCTCATCATATTCGTACTTTATTTGACCTTTTAAACTTTTTTGGATTCGAGCGTCCCTGATGAGTCTTTTGTAGACGAAACACGCGTCTGGCGTAAATACAAAATTTAATCCTGGTAACTACGATGAGTTTATTATTGATATAGGCTAGAAAATACCACAGTTCAACCTTATAAAATGTTTCATGCATTAATAACTTATATGCTTTTCAACGACTCTAAATCAGGTTCATATAAAAAAAAAAAAAGTTTTATTGAAATACATATGGTGAGATTTGCAGGAATGGTGCCATTTAATGACTATTCTAAATAGGAGAAGTTTAAAGTAATGATGATAACGAAGAATACACTAACAGGGATTCGAAGAGATATCCGGACTTTAATATGGAAGTTCTAAATAGTCATATATGAGGTCAACTGTCAGTGGAATGAAATCATTTCGTTACATTACATTCAAAAATATTTTCTTTTGAAGTTAAAGAATGAATGAATATTTGAATATTTAGAGAGCTTCATGAGCAAAATGGACTAAAACAAAATTTCCAAATCCACAGAAATATAATGCTTTACACGAAATCTAAATAAACATGGAATGATTCGACACTAGTTATTTTTGGGCCCTTTGTAGCTTGCTGTTCGATGTGAGCCAAGGCTCCGTGTTGAAGACATTATATATTAATTATTACATGATTTAAATTGGCAAGTTCTAATTGTTTGTTAGTAAAGAAATTTGCAGTATAGTTAAATAACATTTTATTTAATTTCAAGTCAGCATTTCGGTTTGTCTCTTTGACACATTCCCAATTTACGTTCTCAATTTTATCATGTTTATGTACTAAATACAGATATTATAGCATTGTACATTTCTTTTTCAAACATATGTGGAAGAGAGCTACATTTGGTTTGAATATGATATATGTATAATTCCGCAAACTATGATCAACGAATTGATAAAAAGAGACTTGTCTTCAAATTTAAAATGATAGCATCGTTTAAGAACAGTTTTATATATATATAAATATCAAATGCGAAGTTCCATATCACTCGCTTGATCATCTACTTTGAGTATACCTGTGATTTGTTTATTCAAAACACACTACTTAACAATACACCAATAGGTATAAAAAGATGTGATGTGTCAATGGGACAACTCTCCATCCAACTCTTAATTTGTAAAAGTAAATCATTATAGGTCACAATACGGTCTTCAACACGGAGCCTTGGCTCACATCGAACAGCAAGCTAAAAAGGGCCCAAAAATAACTAGTGTGAAATCATTACAATGGGAAAACAAACGGCCGAAAATTTATAAAAAACGGGAAACGAGAAACGCTTATGAACCACATCAACAATGCAAACGTCAACTACTGAACAACAGATTCCCGACTTAAGATAGATGCTAACAAATACAGCGGGTTTTAACGTTTTTAATACCTATCAAACTACACCCTTATCTGAAACAATAATGTTACATAGCAACATATAGAGACACACTATAAAATATCAATTTAAATGGCTTTACTCAATCAAAAGACATATTAACACAGTGAACATACACTAAACGAATAAATTTTGATCTTCGGCACAATGTTAATACAGAATCAATAAAATGAAGTTTTAGATATTAAATAATTCAGAAAAACAAACATAAACGTGAACAAATGCCGCAAAATAGAATATTGTACACTGGTTAAAGAAATTAAGGTTACATTTTGTAGTCAAAAGCTCTACGGATGTTCAATTACAAAAAAAAAAACACAATAAAACAGTTCTAGTATTTAATGATTATGTTGTTTGTCATTTTATAATGTATGCAGAAAAACACACTGTTGAATGCTCTTCCCCAAATCGTTGACATTTTACCTATTATGTCTGTTTGTTTTGGTCACACGTCGTTGTCAATATAATGGAATTTTATATCTCTGTTATACTACGGAAAGGTTTAGCTAGCTGTAAAATAAGGTTTAATTAATGCAATTTTCTGCATAAGAAAGTACCTGTACCAAGTCAGGAATATGACAGTTGTTATCCCTTCGTTTGATGTGTTTGAGCTTTTGATTTTACCATTGGATAAGGGACTTTTCGATATGAATTTTAATAGTAGTTCTGTATTTATGTACTTATACCTTTTTCTCTCATATGGAATTTAAGGGGTCTAACTGACAGACCTATTTATGGAAATTACTTATTGAAGGATATATCAAACATACAAATATTATATTAAGTTTTTTATCTTATACGAAGTAGTTCCAACTTTGTTTACTAATAACCTGGGAAAAGTTATGTTAAAGGAACAACGTAGTCATCTTGAATTAGAATAAAACATATAAACTGGTAGATTTTTCGGTCGTTGCCAAAATTATAAATTTACTCTCTAAAGGAAAAGAAAACAAATTAATGGAAATCGTTCTATTTTATTATTTCAACACAAGCATAGTGCATGTGTACTACTATGGCAGATATTGCTGTTTTTTTTATAATAAATTTGAAAGCTCAATTTCAACCATTTTTAAATATTTTTTTTTATTGTATTAACTATGACAATGGATCATTAAAATTCAGGACAATCACATTATTGTTATCAATTTACAATTTTGGTCTTTCGGTATGAACTTAATGTTTCAACGATATCCTGAGTGAAGACAAATTTTCCTTCCTCAACATCCGTTGTAATTATTTTACAAGACATTTTGTAGCTATAACATCTCGACGATAATTGAAATGACGCGATATGAATTTTTATCTAGAAAAAATAAGTCAAAATATGACAATTTTATGATGACTTTTGGTATTTGAAAACATGTCCTTGAAATGACATTTGATGAACATTTCTTTGGTAAAGATATAGTTTTTATCTTTATTTTGAAAGTTTGAAAATGTCTAGACACATAGGATGAATCTTTACTTGTGTTAAACGTATAAACTCTTATTTTCATGGAGAAAGATTTTAAAACAATTGTTCCATTATATTTTGAGTTCATTCTTTGTATTGTCTGTTTTTGTTATCGTTTTTTGCACTTGTAATATACATCTAAAACTTTAACGAATACTCAGCATTCTGCAGCAATGTAAAAATGTCTTATATTAAATCAATATCATTTCAAATTCAACATTGATAAAATAAAAGCAAAAACATGTCTAAAAACTATGGTTCAACTCCTTCAGATAAAACGGACCTTTTGTGAATTGGGGGTTTCATTTTTAGGTCCCTTTTCGGGACTTAAGATCCTAACTGTACTTATATATTTTTTTCTTTCAGTATCAACATTGAACTTGGACAAGAAATTTAGCTTACCTCATAAAATGCACTAAAAGGCTATCATCATATAAAAAGACAGACACAAAAAACTACCAAAAATATAAAAGTTACTTACAAAGAAACGTAGAATTTTAAAAAATAAAATGACTTGTCCGAATAGACCACTAAAATGTCATTAAGGAGTACATACAAGCAGCGCCTTATATATCTCTCAATTAATACAGTATTCCTAGCCTGTATTTCCTATCATGATTCCCTTGATAGATGGTTGCTGCTCACAAGGAACCTTTTAAACCAAGAATTCCAAATGGAGAAGTTGAAATCATCCCTTCGTAAAGTTACGGACGCCACACGAGTTGGATGACCTCTATGGAATATCCGTTTCACAGATGATATCGGATATGTTCCTTATATCATTACTACAATCCCGTTTCCTTTTCACGAATGTGGCCAACCGAATTAGATTTTTTACCGGGTTTGTGTTAACATAAGAAACTTGACGGGTGCCACATACGGAGCAGAATCTACTTACCCTTCAGGATCACCTGATATAACCCCTAGTATTTTGTAGGTTCGTGTTGCCTAGTCTTTAGCTTTCTCTTTTCTTGTGGACTATTATTTGTCTGTCTGTCTTTTTCTTTTTTAGCCATGGCATTGTCAGTTTATTTTCGATCTATGAGTTTGACTGTCCCTCTGGTATCTTTCGCCCTTCATTTTTTTTAGATAACGTATAATACAGGTAAATCACTTCTCATTTCTCACATTCAAATAATTATATTGGAAAAGTCATTAAAAAGAAGCTTAAATGTAATTACATGTAGATCATTATGTAAAGGCAGTGGTCATTAGTTATATTCCGCATGGGTATTTGTAGAAATAAACTCATCATACTTAGATACCCAGGACCAAATTTTGTATATACGCCAGACGCGCGTTTCGTCTAGAAAAGGATGACACTTAGGAGACAATACAAAATCAAAACCTTTTCCAAAAGAAAAACGACGAACCCATTAATCAACATTTGCTTTTAAAAGACCTGGGTTGAGCGCTCCTGATGAAGGTTAATAAAACAAAACCGCTTTGGATACACGTATAAAGTTTCACCGAATGCTTAATGCCAAGTCAGAAAAATCCAGTATAACATTGATATATTGTTTTGTTAGAAAAAAGTGCCATTTTAACATAAAATTAAAGGCTAAAATTATTATCAAAACTGGATATAATATAAGCAGTTTCTTTCATCAAATGTGGCAAAAGATACCAAATGGACATTTAAACTGACAACGCCATAGCAAACTATCCACCTCAAAACAAAAAGCAAACATCAGTGGTGAAAACAGTACATAGAAAATTATAAATTATATTTTTGTATTGTGCAACGTCAGGTCCTAAGCGGCTTTTATGTTAAGCTTGCTCATGTTTAAAACTGACTTTAATAGGGTCAAATGATACAACGACCTGATATTCTACGTTTATATAGGTCAGACAATACGGATACTATTTCTAAAGCTAGACGGTAACAATGGTGAGTAGCATGCTAGAGTCGAATAATTTTTCAAATCCCGCATCGATTTGTTTTGTTAACAAGAACTTAATTGGATTCCAGTTTATCCGTTTACTTTTATTTTTTTGTACGTGATTTAAAACATGTGCAATAAGAAATAGTAGCAGACGCTGTCTTTCTTGAATAAATCTAATAAAAGCTATATAGAGTCCTCGACGATCATAGGAAAAAATGGAGATATCTTAAGTTAGGTCAGTATCAGGTCACTGACGAAGAGCATAAGGAATGTTAATCTAACAAGGGAAACACGTAGAAAAGTCTCACAGAAAATCATGCAAAATGGTCCGAAAGTACTTTTATCAAAATCAAATGAATTCTTTACCAGATAGTACATATGGAAAGGTAAAATGAAAACACAAAATATTTTCTATAATTTTAGTAGAAAAAAAAATATGAGGAGGTGAAACTTTACATGTCATTTTGCATATATGCAAATAGCCAAAAAAAATCACAATTTTCACCATTTACGACCTTATTTACCAGTAAAAATGATGCATTTTTCTAATTGTTTTTTTTCTAGAAGAACTACATTTAATGATTCATACCAAAACAATTTTTTTTCATTATTTTGGACAACATTCTGTCAAAATAATTTCAAAATATCTATATAAAGGCACTTTGCTGAGAAAACTAAAATGGCATCAAAAAATGAAACAAGCGTATCTCCATGAATGATGATAATAAATCAAAAGGCTATCTATAAACCTTAACTTAAAAGTCTTACAACATATAAAAAATCCACCACGGCAAATAATTATGAGATAAAGGAAAACTTTTCAAAATTTGGGTATATGTTCACTTAAACGATTTTCATCAAATTTGCATAATAATGTAATATCTGTAAAATGCATATACTTCACACATGTATTTCCTTGTTTTTGGACATGCACATATAGAACACATGTGTGAATAAACTGCATAATTTAAGATCTAGTTTGTTTACATTAATAACACATTTCATATTATTATATTCTTGTTTTTTTTTCATACGAATAATGTTTCTGATTGAAATAATGTTTATTCATGTTATTTGAACACTTACTTTGAAAAATCAGAATTTAAAAATAAATTAATTTTGCTAATTTTGACTTAAAAATCTTTGTAAATGGTCAATATATTAAAAAGATATTATAGCTTACATTTTGCCCATACCTAACAATTATATTCTCAGCAGAAATAAATTTAATTTGACACTACAAATCAGTAAACCAGAAATAGCCCCATGAGCACCCCACCTTTGATGCACGTTTGAGTAGAAAACTATACAATAAAGGGAGAGTCTTGTCTTTTTAAAAATGTAAGACATCATATTAAAGCACTGAAATATCTGAAAGTCTTAAAACAGGATAGTTTAATAAATAGGATTCTTTATATAATTCTTAAATCAAAGTCAGGGTATACTGATAACAGGTTTTACCCATAAGGCACCAAAATTACAAACCATAGGCCTCCCTCCCCCTTTCGTGGGAAAAAAATGGTTGATTATATAGGGAATCACTGAAGCATGATTGGAGAGGTCCCCCTTAGGTCCTTCAGTGCCCCCTTATGAAAAGGTCTGGGTCCGCCACTGCAAACTCATTTTGTATGGGGTGTTATGCGACATTGTATCGTACAATTATTTCTCCATTATGACATATCATAGGATCAACAATTATCCTAAATATTGAAATCAATCTTAGTGAAGAAATTAAAACTCTATAAAAGAATAAAAAGTTAAAACCCTTATTAAAAAAAGTTGATATTATATTAACTATTATAAAGCTCTTATTGATGATGCAAAAAAAACGACTATGTGACATTACATGTTTACAGCCGTGTAAACTTCATCTACAAAATTTTCAACATTTTCATTATATGTATTTGCATCTATAATGGCAACAGCTTCATAAAGTTTTTCATCTTGTTCCATATTATATCAATTCAATGTCAATAGACTGAACAGCAGCAGTATTGTCAGTTATAGAACTAGAACTTATACAATGTTATATTTCCTGATTTAAGTTTGGTCACTAATGTTGCAAAGCAGCTATAAATATGTGTAGGATTCAGCCATTCCTCCATCTAAAAAGATAGTAAGTCAACTTTTAAATGATTCAAAGCAACTTGGATTTTTATAGCTGTCATTAACATGTTTTAATTACAGCTAATTTCCTAATGCTTGTAGAGTAACACTTTGGTAGGATTACTTGCTATGTTTGTATAAATGTTAATTCAAGAGTTGTTATTAAGATTGATATTTTCAAACAATTTATATAGGCATATTTTAACCTGTATGCATCATGTTAATTTAAATTTGCTTGGACATTATCTCAATTTTCAAATACATCAAGCAAGATAATCAAAATCTTGCTTTACATGCATTGGGAAATTAGCTGTACTTTATGAAAAAATGTAGACTTTAAAATCCTAAAACTTGACTGTCACTTTTATTATTATCTATATAGTGCTGTTTTTACAAATTGCAAAGAAAATTTTCATTTTGGTTTATTTCTGTTAAACTTAAAGTTTTAATTTTAAATACATTTGTAGGTGAAAATAAACTCATCATAGATACAAGGACTAAATTTTATGTATACCTCAGACGCGCGTTTCGTCTACAAAAGACTCATCAGTGATGCTCAAATCCAAAAAAGTTAAAAAAAATAAATAAAATAAAAAGCCAAATAAAGTACGAAGTTGAAGAGCATTGAGATCCAAAATTCCTAAAAGTGTTGCCAAATACAGCTAAGGTATTCTATGCCTGAGGTAGAAAAGCCTTAGTATTTCAAAAAATTCAAAATTTTGTAAACAGTTAATTTATAAATATAACAATATCAATGATAATTCATGTCAACACAAAAAGTGCTTACTACTGGGCTGGTGATACCCTCGGGGAAATAAATCGTCACCAGCAGTGGCATCGACCCAGTGGTTGTAAATTAATTCATCATAGATCTCAGGACTAAACTTTGTATATACGCCAGACGCGCGTTTCGTCTACAAAAGACTCGTCAGTGACGCTCGAATCCAAAAAAGTTAAAAAGGCCAAATAAAGTACGAAGTTGAAGAGCATTGAGGACCAAAATTTTTAAAAGTTGTGCCATAAAAAGAATAACATACGAATAAACGTGCAGACAACGGTATATTGACATAACATCTACTCTTAAAGACGGGTATATTAAATAATAACGTAAGACACACTCCAAATTCTGTCATATGTTTATAGTACTAATTGCGTTGTTATTATAGGAAAATAATACAGCTATGTATGAAGTACTTCGAATTCTGTACTTACATGATTTCTTACAAACCTCTCCGAAATGTTCCATTAATAAATTTATAAACTAAATAGAAACTAAGGTTTCAACTATCTCAGAATATGGAATTGGCTTTTATATCCTTTTTGTATCATTATACTCTTCAATGTTTCGTTTCTTACACAGCATTGACATTTAAATATTTGTCTTTGAGTGCTCACGATGAACGTAAATCTAGATAGGCGCTTCGGACTTTAAATTAAATTTATAAAGTGATTTTTTTTACATTTTCATCAATAATTGCACAATCTGCCATTTAGTTGCCTAGCTCCTGATTCTCCTATTTGACATCTACTCTTGTGTATCAAATGTTAGTTATGTATACCTTTTCTCAGCAATGATGGTATAACAACTTGTAATCTGGGTTAGACAAATGTGTATTTCACATACTTCAAAAGACTCAGGTTGTTTATAGTTGCTAACAGATCAACTACGTTGTGTTATTTAATTTCCGTTTAATTCATGAATGTTTCAGCCACGTTGCAGTGATAGTACCTTTGAATTCATCTGAATTACAATGATTTTATTTCCTGATCATTTACAAATTTACCCGTTGTTTATGAAGGAAAATGATAAACAATTATTATTTTGTAGTTTATTCTATAACACGATAAAGTGTTATCTATTGATATAGAAGTACGAATGAATTTATGAGTTTTCCAAAGACAAGGAAATGCGAAACCTGTCGTGATATTATAAAATTCTTTAGTAATTACGGAATTGTAGTAGATTGTTGATGACTTTTCTATATTATTAAGTGTCATAAATAGAAACTTTGTACAAAAACAAGTCAATTTGCAAATTTAAGAATGAAGAGATGTCTTAAAACGACGGGTGTCATATGTGGAGCAAGATCTGCTTACCACTCCGGTGCTTCTGAAATCACCATCAGTTATTGGTGCAGTTCGTGTCGCTTAGTCTTTTTTTTCTATGTTGTATTTTGTGTACTATTGTCTGTCTGTCTGACTGTCTGTCTGTCTGTTTGTTTTTTTTTCTTTTTTAGCCATGCGTTGCCAGTTTATTTTTGATTTATGAGTTTGAATGTCCTACTGGTATCTTTTGAAACTCATTTTCAAAAAAAAAAAAGAATAAAAGAACAGTTGTCCCTGCCCTTGAACTATGTTGACGTCATTAGAAAGATGTTTCTTTGTTATTGTTTTACGTTTCTTAGTAATACGAAAATGGTTTCTAAGTAAAACATTGTGCGGATGCTTCTGGTTCGCTGTTATCTCAATTTATAAGGTAATGCTGCAAATTAAAAGGTTACTTGACGTTTGAGCTTATTATTTCTAAACATTTTTTTGTCTTAAATGAATGTAAATCTCTTTTAAATAAATTAGAGATTAGAGAAAAAGAAAGATTATTTTTCAATTCACCTTATCCAATTACTGTATTTTGTTCCAAAGCTCATTCCAGAGGGACAGCTAAACTCATAGATTGAAAATAAACTGACAACGCCATGGCTAAAAATAAAAAGACAAAGAGACAAATAATAGCCTTTCCTGCTTGTACTATTAATATAGGTTGATTTCATAAGTAATCAATAGTTACGAGCCACGAGCATCACTGAAGAGACATGTTTTGTCGAAATGCGCATCTGGTGCAGAAAAATTGGTACCGTTAATGTTATTACTACCACTGGGTCGATGCCTCGGCTGGTGGACTGTTAGTCCCCGAGGGTATCACCAGCTCAGTAGCCAGTACTTCGGTACTGGCATGAAAATACGGATTTTTTGTGTTATTAAATTTGCTGTTACAAAATGTTAAAAATTATTATGAATTCAGGAATGTATCTCCCTCATGCAAAGCTCAAATTCCTTTCACGGATTTGGCTATACTTTTTGGAACTTTTGGATTATAGCTCTACATCTTTTATATAAGCTTTGGATTTTACATATTTTGGCCACGAGCATCACTGAAGAGACATGTTTTGTCGAAATGCGCATCTGGTGCAGAAAAATTGGTACCGTTAATGTTATTAGGTACTATAAATAAGAATGATTGCAATAAGTATAGAAATTAAAAACGCTTTAGTGAATTCAATTTTCTAGACTGGATCTGCCTACAAGTTTACCTTTTATATTCAATGTATCTGCCATTTAATCAAATTAGTGGAAATAAGTCCTTATATGAATAAAATGACGAGTAGTTATTTTTACTCCTTTTAACAGAATCACAAGAGACACACAATTGACCATCCAGGTAAGAAAAGAAAGAAAAAACAACTTGCTCTATAATATCGGATGTATGACATAAAACATACCGAATAACACCCGTGAGATTGTAAACTCATGCAACATGCTTTAACGCCTGTCCAAAGTCATTATCCTTAAGCTTATGTTAGTATTTATGTTAAGTGTGACGTACATCTGGCTAAAGTAGTATGCATAATTGTGGGGAATTTTCAGCTGCATTGATGCCCCATTTATTACCATGGACTGTTTTCCATTCTTTGAACGGGGTGTTGTCTCTTTGACCTATTCCCTGTTTCAGTTCATCATTCTATGTATTAAAATAAACATGCTTGTCCATATTAGTATGAATTATGTGGCCCTTTCCTGTTCTAAAAAAAAACCCACAATATTTGCATGATGAATAAATTCATTGTCGATCTTTTATCATGTTGCGAATATATATCTGTTTCAATAGATTTTTGCTGATAATATAAATATTATTGATGTAGACTATTCGAAGAGAAAGAAGGAGGGAGTAATCTATAGAAAAAAATATTAATGTTACCTGTATATAGCTAATTGGGTAATTAAATTCCTCTTCCGCCAGCTGGTTCCGGTCGGACAATAGTTTACTAGTTCAATTTGGAATACAAATACAATGACATTGATACAGCCATTGTCATGGAAATGGTAACAGTTTGAGTGATAAATATAAAAATCTTCAGAGACTATATAATAAAATCTAACGACCAAATAAAATTGAAAATGGAAATGGGGAATGTGTCAAAGAGACAACCACCCGACCATAGCAAAAACAACATTAGAAGGTCACCAAACAGGTCTTCAATGTAGTGAGAAATTCCCGCACCCGGAGGCGTCCCTCAGCTGGCCCCTAAATGCTTACATGTTTAATCATGTTTTGAATCTGGAAATTGTGATACACACTCACAGACACATACATAAACACACGCACACAGACACACGCATATTTTTTTTGTTTCTCTTTCAGTTCTTACTAATTTGTTTGTTTATTTCTGTCTTAGTATAGGTATTAACTTTGAACTATGTAATAAGGGACTTAATTTGTAAATACTATGAGATTAAATCTGATCTTGAGAAATACGATTTAACTGAATCTAACTTGTGTCAAATCGTTTTAGCAATATTTTGGAATGAAAAAAGGAATTCAACTAATACGTAACGTATAGTTAATTGTATAAAAAAAAATAAAACATATCTAGCATAAAGAATTTTGTTGATGTAAATAAACGCCTAAAAACCATATTATGTTTAATGAATGTCGAGTTAATAAGCAACACAGACGTTCAATGTGACAATGGATGCAAAGACATTTTTGTTTAGATCGGACCACGTTTGTGATATCTAAATAATTGTATTGATGAATTGATAACAAAGAGAAATATGCACTTGGTGTCATACACATTATACCCCAATCGGCATACGATATTGTTCACAAATGCAATGCACGGTGGGTGTAATAGAACTTCAATGTGTGATCAAATATGACAAGACTGCGTGAAGGTATTATAATCCATTACACACTCAATAAATTAAAGATCAAATATCAAATCATTCCTCATTACAAAAGCTGAAATTTATAAACGAAAAAAAAAATGTTTTATAAGTGGGTAGTATAAGTATATCATAAATAGTCCAACAAGATGTATCAGCTAGCCAAATCTTAAAACATTGTTCCTTCATATAGATCTTAATAATATGTTATGGAAATAACAGACGGATGAATGAGAGACAATTCGTCCGTAGTTATCACCCACTCTTAAATAGAGCATAATAAAAATTTCTAAAGACACTCTTTAATTCATGTTTTGTGTTGGCAATAATAATTTCTCTGTCGATGTATGATAGTACTTTTATCAGTTATTCCACAATCCTTACTGTTTTTAACTTCTTTTTTTTTGTGGGATTTTATTCTTGCCATTGTGTTATTTGTTTTTATGATTGTTCCATTGATAGTTACTCTCCTTTTGCAAATTTAAGCACAACTTTTCTCGGCAGTGCTGGCATACAACCCTTGCCATCTGGATAAGCTACATTTATTCTTTATAGAATGTCTGTTTGTTTATAGATGTCTACAGGAGATCGGTAACATGGTGTTATTTGATTTCCGTATTCCTTCATGAAGGTTTCAGTCACATTGCACTGATAGGAACTTTGATTTTATCTGTATTTTTTTTTATTTCTTCATCATTTACAAGGACAGGCAGTTGTTTGAGGAGGAAAATGCTTCCTTTCAAAAAAAAGAAAGATGTTAACATGTCCACTGGTTTAATGCTTTGATTGACGCATCATTTTGTTTTTATTTTGTAAAAAAAAGTAATGTCTTTTTATTGTAAAAGTGGAAATGAATTAACTTGTTTTCTAATAACATAGAAAACGTTGCTTTTGTAATTAGGAAATGTATTAACTATTGAAATGTATAAGATGGTTAATGGTTTGCCTTCAAAGTCTTAAATTCATACTATTAACTCTTATGGAAATTTTATATAATTTTGAAACAAATACAGATATAAGAACAGCTGTCCTCACTTGCACAATTATAACTCAATTTATCAGATGTTTCCAAGTAAACATTATTTTCATTTCGTATTAAAAAATGTGCAGATGCTTCTGGTTATCTGTAATTTCGTTTTATAATATAATGTTGCAGATAAAAAAATCGGTTACATTAATTGTCGCTTATGATTGTTCTAATTTTGTTGTTTTAAACTGATGCATGTTTTTCAAAGAAATGTCATTTAGAAAATACTTTTCTAAATATTATATTCTCAGATACAGTACGACCATTTTCACGAAAAAAGAGTGGCGAAAGATACCAGAGTAACATTCAAACCCATAAATCGAAAATAAACTGACAACACTATAGCTAAAATGAAAAAGACAAACAGACAAATAATAGTACACAAGAAAAAAACATAGAAAACTAAAGACTGAGCAACACGAACCCCATCAAACACTTGGGGTGTTATCAGGTGCTCCGGATGGGAAAGCAAATCCTGCTCCTCAATAAGTATGAATTTTATTAACTCTGCCTGCACATGTTGTATTACTATTTGGTTGTCCTCACGAGATGTTGATACTTAAGTATTTAAAATATGTAAAATTCAAATAAAAATAGATATAAAAAACGAATAAATATTGAAATGCTGAATTATTTTTTTTCTAAATCTGAATTCGAGACGTGAATGAGCCCTAGTTTATAACAAAACAATCTACGAAAAACAAATATCATAGCTGAGAACCAACTGCTACTACAGAACTGCAGGCTGCTGACATGTGAAAGACATGTACAGGATGTAGTCCGTGTACATCATTTTGCTTTTGCTAATCCCACAACTCTTACCTGGGACTGTGTTGTAACCATACAAAATGAGAACTATATAAATCGGTTGAAAAGGGCTTAACGTGTCAAATCGATATACAGCAGAAAACAACTAGGTAAAAATCAAAGAATGCATGCATCACACTGTAACGAAAATATTTACACCAGATGGTCATATGAATATGAAAGGAGTAGGTTCAGTAAGACCCCTTTTTGGCCCCAAAATATAGCAGTTTTACAAAATTGTTTAAATGTAATCTTTTAGCTATTTTTTGGGAAAGTAGAATGCATCTGATACATAAATGTGGGCTCCTTTTGACAATACACTGCACATATATCGGGTACTAGCATCATTAAGTCATGCTTAATTCCTGAAATCTTCCAAAATTTTAGCATTTTAGTTGAATTTTAGACGGTTTCCGTTTTTTGCCGCATTCGTGTTCATTCATAATATTGAAATGTAAGCTCCATTTGATGATAATAAATAACATATATAAAGATCGAGGATGAACACGGATGCGGCCAGTTTCATTTTTGACAAAAACCCTCTGAAAAGTGACGTTTTTTTGGCATATTTGAAAGATTTTTCATATGAAAGCTTATATCGGAGCGTTTTTAATGACTTAATTAGTTAAAATCACCTAAACTAATAGAATCAATTAAAATAATCACTTAAGTGTTTAAAAAGTGTCTAAAATCTTTTCTAAGATGAAGCTGAAATTTGAGGCAAAAATCGGCCCTTACCGGACCTACTCCTTTGCAATTGCATGTAAAGCTGAACCGGAAATTAGTAAGCAACCAGTCAATATTCAAAGCAAGTACGATACCTACAGTAGGTCACAATATGACGTCCGACCCACTCTACTTTCATGTTCGGAATAGTGCGAATACTTTGGATTCATTATTATTCGTTGGATACAAATTTTCGTTGCTTTCATGGGAACATGTGAACCACGAATTCAAATGTTCACAGAATTACAAATTTTCTATAGGCTTTGTATGGAAATATTAAACAAAACCACGAAATCTATTATCCACGAACATGCAGATTATTCTTTATCCAAAAAAAAAAATGATACCCACGAAAATAAACGAATCCACAGAATTCAGTAGAAATATAATCTGGTAAGAGATTTATATTAACAACACAAGAATGTGTAACAATAAAACTTAAAATCAATATCGCATTATAAACATATGAAGATATGGTGCGATTGCCAATGAGGCCACTTTCTACAAGAGATCGAATGCTATAATGCGCCTTTAACAAACACAAAAAAAAAAAAAAAAACCGCACCTGAAGGCGGGCTTCATCAGGCCACTACACAAAATGTGTATTAGTTTAGTGAAAATGGACGTCACCGTACGACCTTCTACAATCAAGAAACCCTATACAGCTTAAAGTTCGCCATGAACTTCGAAATGACACATAACTGACTATGAAGTATCAGCTTTGCTAATTGTTAAAGGCCATTCTGTGACATATAGTTCTTAATTACTGTGCCATTCGGGCTCTTGTTGAAATTCGTCTCATTGGCAATCATACCACACCTTCTTTTTTAAATGTAAATAATTTAAACGAGAAGACTAACGAACTTATTGTATGAGATGTATAAAATAATGACGAAAAACAAATATGATACACAGCAACAACTATAGGCCAACAATGAGCAAAGCCCATAACGCATAGTCGGCTATAAAATACCCCGAAATTACAAATGTAAACCAATTCAAACGAGCAAACTAACGGCCTATTGTACAAAAACTGATCGAAAAACAAGCACATCAACAAACGACAACCACTTAAACACAAGCTCCTGACTTGGGACAGGTACATACATATAGAATGTGGCGGGGTTGAACATGTTAGTTGGATCCAAATCACGCCAGTCTGGGACAGTGGTGTATCAGGTCACTTACGAAGAGTCCTTTAGAAATGTAAATAGAGCACGGGAAACCGATAGACAGTCATTTAGTTAAATAAAAAGATAATATCGTTGCGAAACATTGAAAAGATAGTCGTAGCATATCACGTTTCAATAACATTAGATCATTGTGTAAAGGCATTGGATATTAGGTCTATTCAGAATGGATACTAGATAAAATAGATGACACTAATTAGACAATGCAATAACAATAACGTGGCAAAAAAAAAAAAGAAATACCACAAACCCATAAATCACTATATGTTCTTCAAAGATGTTGACTGATCGCTCCTAATGAAGGTTAATAAAAATACTCGCTTCGGATATACGTATACAGTTACTTATCATCTCACCAAATGCTAAAGACGTAGTCAGACAAATCCGATCTTACATCACCATATTAACCAGTTTTGTATTGATATATTGTCTTGTGTGAGAAAATGCACTATTAACATTAAATTGAAAGCTGAAATTATTATCAGTAACTATAAGCAGTTTTTTTTCACCAAAAGACCAAAAGGAGCAAAGATAACAAAGAGGCATTCCAACTAACACGCCATAGCAAAAAAAAAAAAAAAAAAAAAAAAACCAAACAAACAAACAAACAAAAAAAAAAAAAACAAAAAAAAAACCAAACAAACAAACAAACAAAAGAAAGAAAAACAGTGTTCAGAATAGACCTTAGAAAACTACATGTGTAATGTCGCGTCCTAAGCGGCTGTTATGTTCACCTTGCACATGTGTAAAACGAATTTTCAACAGGACAACGACGACGACAAAGAGTCCTTAAAGAATGTTATTTTAGCAGGGGAAACACGTAGACTGTCGATAGGCTAAATATATAATCGGTACAAATTGTTGAAGAAATTTAGAAACAAACATTGTAAAAAATAGTTGTAGCGTATCTATAGTTTATTTAGGTACGTAAGAAAAGAATAGTACTTCATACGGGTTGCATACGAAAAAGGGTCGAAAAAAATATTCCCTTGAATTTGACAGTTGCATGAAATAAATCCTGTATTTCATTGCAGTATAAAAATTCTGGGTCATATCATTAGTTATATAGTGTGCTAATGACCTAAAACAATATATATGGGGTCAGTAAATTCCATATTGGGTGACCCCATATATATCGTATTACGTATTTACCACACTATGTAACAAAGTTATTTTATAGACTATCTTAACATGTGGTATTTAGACTAGTGTCCTATATTGTTAGAATGAAGAACCTATACTTCCATAGGTCTGTACAAAACACAAATGCCAACAATAGCAACCTGTTTTTAATTGTGTTTTATGAATTTATTTCAACCGTTCATCGTCAATTTCATCGTCTATTGAAACCTTTTAGATTTTTCGTCAACACCGTAATTTTTTATGACACCACTACTAATCGTGTATTGAAATAAGACCCACCTAATAACCTAAAATGGAACTCTACTAACCTAATATGGAATATGTGGGTTGTTTTTAACCAATCGTATTCCAAAAAAGGATAGGTGGTAAGATAAACATATATTTGGTTGCTTCAAAGCACTATTATTATTTTACCTATATACTTACTTGCTTCTAAAGAATATTTTGAAAACTTTTGAAGTGAAATGGTTTTTTGAGCTTGTACACAAGTAAGAAGAGGTGAAACCTTGATTGGTAAACCTACAGCGATGTTTTTTTCCTTATATGCGATGCAAGGTTGTGTTAAACGAATTGTGTCTATCATACTGGACAGGATAAATGCCAAGTGTTACTTTACTTGAAATAAAGATAAAGTATCCACCATTTTTTTAAGTTCAAATTTAACAAAGATTAAAAGGGGAAAATAAATGGTGGTATTACATTTTAATGGATCATTCAACTGTAATTCAGAATATTTTTAATCATACAAATAATATAAGTTTTCGTAGCATAAAAAACAGACTAATCCGACGCAAATAATTATAAAGCTAACAAATATGTTACGATGGAAATGAATTTCAGAAGTCATCTTTGTACATGGTATTCTATTTTGACAGCTCTGACTTCTGAACTTAAGTATGTAGCACCAATGCTGTTAATTATAAGAGTTTATCACCACCGAATAATTGACATGTTAATGTCTTTCTTTGTGTGTAACCTTGCTTGAAATTTTAAGTCAGTTGTGTTATATATTCGTAATGTATGTTTACACATTTTTGGTTGCCAGATTCGCATTATTGTCAAATTCACCTATTATATCGATTATCGGCTCACATATACGTTTCACTTGTGCGTTTGTCAGTGTTCGTCATCATGTTCAATGTAGTTACTTTTTTTACTGTCACCGAATTTAATTACGTTGCGTTGTTAAGAGAATATTTAGCTCCTAATTGATCAAAATTAGTGTTTGTCAAACTGCTTTGTAACCAGTGTAATATTTCTGATAAATTGGTTAGTTTAAATTTTGTTTCGAAATTTTTATATTTTTAAGTTCAAGGTTAATACTTAGTCAAAATTTTATGGAAATGAAACGAGCCAAATTAATTTTAGTGAAGAAGTTGGGTACCACTTTATATAGTTTGTTACTTTTTTGAGTTGTACTATTTAGAAATAAATTAAAGGTTTACTTATGTTTGTTTGTTGCTTTAGAATTGAGGTACTACAAAATGTGATGAGTGGTTCGTATTTGAGTTGAAAGTCAAACATTTAACAAAATGGAAGAGCATCTTTAACACTGGTCACCCTTCAACATTATAGCCTAGCAAATTATCAATGACCCAAAATATGTTTGTTCTCGTATCGCGGGTAATTCTTTTGATACAGTTTTTCATTTTTCCTTTTATTTAAGTTTTGCTTAAAACGTGAAAATAGAAAAAAAGGACAATAACTCTTCACGGAGGAGTCAGCAATTGATTTGGTCAGATAAATTTATAAGTTTCAATTGATCTTATGGACGTGTTGACGTTTGCTAAATGTGTATGTTATTAGTGTAGACTATAGAAGTTGGCTATAAACAAACAAAGAGTGTTATTGGTACACATTATTCTAGCTAATTATATACTTAAATCCGATTCACCAGCTGATTCCGGTCGTACAAAAGTCTGGTCATGCAATTTAAACATAAAAAAAACGATGATAATATGTGACCTGTCCATCATCAGGCCATGGTCAAAGTCATATTATGAGATAATATAAATATAACAGAGCATTGACATATGTTGGACATTCAACCTGATGTATATTAAATATTGCAACAATATTATTTGTTTTGTTCTTTATGAGTTTTGTTGAATAATAGAAATAATAATCAAGAATCTATGATGACCTATGGTCTTGGTTTAATAATAAAAGTTGAGGAAATATCACCATCAGTATGGACACTAACTCGAATATTTACCGTGCTGTTTCATACTTTCATACATAAAGTTCGAATTTCAGGGGTTTATTAGTACCCAAACTTATTTTAATGCAATTCTAACGAAATTAGATGTCAGTTTGTTTTTATAAACATTTGTTATTTGACACTGAATTATGAAGTGACTTAATATATAATTATACATATGAGAAAAAAAAGGTTAATTTAAAAATTGTCTTTACACTATACTTTTGGAGAACAAATATGAATAAATTCAATATAACAGGGGAAAATGTACAAGAGATTATTAAATCCGCATAATATTTGCTTTAATATATTTATTAGTTATCGATAATTAATGGAAGAAATAATAATAAAAGAAAAATCAAATATCCAGAAATTGCTGATATCGAAAAAAACGTCTTTAACCACCGAAAGTTTAATAAAGGTCGAGATGCTATGGAATGCATACTCTAAATGCTATAATGTATGCAATTCATTTGATTTTATATCGAACCACATTTAAAGTTTGAGACATCCCGTAATACGTTCCTAGTCAAATATTAAATCAATCCTCAATACAAAAGCAAATAAATCAGGAAATGAAAATTTCAGTGGAACGTATGAATATATCATGAATTGCCAAATTGGATGTATCTGGTTGGTACATCTTTTATAGTGGACACATTATATTATATCTTCGTATTCAGCCGAGTAACATGCTTTGAATATAACATACGAATGAACGTGAGGACAAATGCATATTGCTATAGCATCTACTCTTAAAGTGGGGTGCATTTTTACAATAACGCAAGACACTCTTCAAATTGTGTCATATGTTTGTAGCACTAAATTCACTGTTGTTATGGGAGAATAAATCAGCTATTTATGAAATACTTCTCTACTGACATGGTTTATACTAAAACTCTCCGAAATTTGCCGTTAATACATTTATAAACTATATAGAACAAAGGTTTCAACTATCTCAGACAAAGAGGATTGTATATGGATTTGGATTTTGTATCATTACAGTCTTTAATGTATCGTTTCTTGTGCAGCCTTTACATTCGAATATTTGGCGTTAAGAGCTCATGGCTAACGTAAATCCAGATAATTGCTTCATACCTGAAATTAAATTTATAAAGTGTTGTTTTATCATTTTTTTTATCAGCAATTGGACAATCTGCCATTTTGTTGCCTGTTTTCCTGATTGTCGGATTAGGTACCGACTCTTCTATGTTAACCAAGATTGCAAGCTTTGTGTACCATTAATGCTGATGAAAAGATATTTTTCCTTGGCATGATGGCACATAAAACTTGAAATCTTGGTTAGATACAAGTGTACTACCCATACTCCAAAAGACTACGGTTGTCTATTGTTGCTACTAGCTCGACAACATTGTGCTATTTAATTTGCGTTTTATTCATGAAAGTTTCAGCCACGTTGCACTGATAGTACTTTTGAACCAATCTGAATTTCTATGGCTTATTTCCTTATCTTTACAAGAGTCGGCTGTTGACTATGAAGGAACATGATAAACAATTATGAATTTTGTTGTTTATTCTTTAACAAGATAACGGAACGTCTATTGATAAAGAAGGATGAATGAATTTATGAGTTTTCTAAAGATAAATAACAAGAAAACCTGTCTTTGGTATTATTAAATACTTTTATTGAATTTTAGTAGATCGTTGATGACTTTTCTTTTAAATATTTAAAAATTTATATAATTAAGTGCCATATACAGAATTTTTTTTACAAAAACAAATTCAAGTTGAAAACTGAAGAATTAAAAGAGGTCTTTAAACGACGGGTGCCACATGTGGAGCAGGATCTGTTTACCCCTCCAGAGCACATGAGATCATCCCATGCTTAGTCTTTATTTTCTATGTTGTATTTGAGTACTGTTGTTTGTCTGTTCGTTTTTTTAGCCATGGCGTTGTCAGTTTAGTTTTGATTTATGAGTTTAAATGTCCTTCTTGCATCTTACGCCCCTCTTTTAAAACTAAAAAAAAAGAAAAAGGATTAAAAAGAGTTGTCCCTGCTCTTGTACAATGTTGACGTTGTTAGTAAGATCGATATTTCTTAGTAAACGTTTTAATTTTCTTATTAATAGAAAATCGTGTCTACGTAAAACATTGGGTGGATGCTCCTGGTTAGCTGTTATGTTGTTTTATGAGGTAATGTTGCATATGAAAAGGCGGCCACATTACTTGACGCGTGTGCTTATAATTTCAGAACTTCTTTGTTTAAAACTGATGAATGTCATTAAAAAAAATGGCCAGGATATATACCAGGATTGCAATTTTGCATTTGCGCCAGATGCGCGTTTCGTCTACAAAACACTCATCAGTGACGCTCGAATCCAAAATAGTACAAAAGGCCAAATATAGTATGAAGTTGAACTAGAGCATTAAGGATCAAATTTCTTTTCGAAGAAATGCCATTTAGAAACTACTTTTCTGAATTTGATATTCACGATCAAAATAATTACCTATTTTATCATTACCCTGTCTGTATTTGTTGAATTAATATGTGGTTGCCCTCATGAGTAGTTAATACTTAGATATTATTAATAAGTATAATTCAAATTCTTATAGATATTAATAGTATTATTTTTTTTAACTTAATTCAAGCCGAAAATTTAGGAATGAAGAGATGTCTTAAAACGACGAGTACCACATGTGGAGCAGGATCGGCTTACCCCTGCGGTGCACTTGATATCACCCCCGAATTATGTAAGTTTCATGTTGCTTAGTCTTTTCGATGTTGGGTTTTGTGTACTATTGTTTGTCTGTTCGACTTTTTCCTTTTTAACCATGGCGTTGTCGATTCATTTTCGATTTATGAGTTTGAGTGTTCTTCTGCTATCTTTCGCCCCTCTTGTAAAACTCATTTTTAAACAAAAAAGAATAAAAAACAGATGACCATGCCTTTGCACAATGGTGTCGTTATAAATAAGAACCATGTTTCATAGTATGCTTTGTACATGTCGTAGTAAAAGAAAATCGTTTCTAAGTAAAACATTGTGTGCATGCACGTTTTTCTAGAGACTATTTAACAAGATCTGGTATTAATAATCTAACACATTATCAAAATGGGGTATTGTTTAAAAAAATTTAATGTTTTTAAGTTGGAAATGAACCATATTATTCCATGTTTAATCCTGTTTTTAATCTGAAAATAAATATAGATCCATATTCACAGACACCTACATACACTCATGCACACAAACGAGCATATTTACTTTTTGTCTTCCTGTTAGTTCTACCTTGTTTTTGTGTATTTGTTTCTTAACTACATGTATTACTAGATTTATTTCACTTGACTGGGCGAGGTTTAAGAAGTTCGTTTATTTAAGACCAGTCCATCTATAAACAGGAGTTTTGGGATAAACTCATCAATGTAGTGTCCAGTTATTCGTCCCATATCAAATACTCAGTACTTTTGTATATGCGCTTCGGTGATACTGATAGGTGAATAGAGTTCCATAATAATTATAACGGCAATCATCCTTATCCCACATATCTTCATATAGACTGTTCTAATGCAAATTGAAACATAAGCTCCGCCCGATCAGTTGAAATAACCTTGGTAATATTTACTTTGAATTAAGTTATAAGGAATTAATTTGTGAATGCTATGAAATTTATCTGATTTTAGGAGAAAACGATTTATGTGAAACTAACGTATGTCTAATCTTTTTTGCGGTAATGTGGAGTTGAAAAAACAAAGAGAACTACAATGTTACGTATAGTCAATTGTACAAAACAAAAATTAAAAACACATCTACTATAAAAAAACTTTCTGGATGTAAATAAACACCTTAAAAGCACATTTTGTTTGATAAATGTCGAGTTAATAAGCAAAAGAGACGTTCAATGTGATAATGTATGCAAAGATGTTTTTTTATCGATCCACACTGTGTAATTAGATATGACAAGACTGCCTGCAAGGTATAAAAACACCTTACACAGTTTAACTTAACATAATACATAACTAATCAAATATCAAATCATTCCTCATTACAAAAGCTAAAAAATATGAACGAAAATAATTTGGTTATAAGTGGGTAGTACAAGTATATCATAAATAGTCAAACAAGATGTGTCTGCTAGTTAAATCTGAAAAAAAGTGTACATCATTTTTTGTTATATATTTCTTGATAATATGTTAAGGAAATAACAGACAGATGAATGAGGGACAATTCGTCCGTAGTAATCACGCACTCTTAAATGGAGCCTGATAACAACTTCTAAAAACACTCCTTAATTCATGTTTTGTCTTGGCAATGATAATTTCCCTGTCGATCTATGATAGTAATTTTATCAATAATTCATCAATCCTAACTGTTCATAGCTTTTTTCTTTTTATTTGGGGATTTTATTTTTTCTACTGTGTTGTTTTGTTTTTATGATTGTCCGATTGATATCTACTCTATATTTTCAAATTGACGTCAAACACATCATTTACTTGGCAATGACGTCATACAAGTTTTGCAATCTGACTAAGCTATATTTGAACTATTCATTCTTACGTATGTTTGTTTATAGAGTCTACAGATCGGTAACATTGGATTATTTAATTTCCGTTTTCATTCATAAAGGTTTCAGTCACATCGTACTTTTAGGAACTTTGACTTTATCTGCATTTTTTATGTTTTTATTTCCTCATCATTTACAAGGATAAGCCGTTGTTTATGATGGAAAATATCTAACCCTTAAGTACTTTGCTTCCTTTTTTAATAAAGAAGATGTTATCATTTCCATTGAATTAGGTAGTATGAACGAAACCCGGTATGTTGCACTGATGATACCTTTGGTTTATTTCATTTTAATGTTTTGATTGACGCATAATTTTTTTTTTTATTATTATTTTAACAATAAAAAGTAATGTCTTTTGATTCCATGATTTGAAATGTATTAACTAGTTGTCTAAGGACATAGAAAACATTGCTTTTGTTATTATGAAATAATTTTTTGAAGTATTGAAGTGAAGCAGATAGTTGATAGTTCGCTTTTCAAGTCTGAAATTCATATCAATAATTCTTATGGAAATGTTTTTCAAGTTTAAAAAAAAGATCATAAGATAAAAAATATAAAGATTCAGAAATAAATTCATATTGAAACAAATAAAGATATAAGAACAGCTGTCCTTCCTCTTGGAAAATGATGACCAAATTTGAAAAATGTTTGTAAGTAAGAAATTTTGTACGTTTCTTAGTAAAATTTGTACGGATGCTTCTGGTTAGCTGTACTGTTGTTTTCTAATACAATATTGTGAATGAAACATCGGTCACATTGATCGTTGTTGTTTTAAACTGATATATATATATAAACTTATCATAGATACCAGAATTTCAGTTTTGTATTTGCACCATTTCGTCTACAAAACACTCATCAGTGACGCTCGAATCCAAAATAGTAAAAAAAAGATCGAACATAGTACGAAGTTGAAGAGCATTTAGGACCAATTTTCTTTCGCAGAATTGCCATTGTATTAGTATTCCAAATTACTACTTTTCTGAATTTGATATTCGCAGATACAGTAATTCAATTTTTACGAACATAATAATTATCTATTTTATCAACCCTGTCTGTATTTGTTAAATTAATATTTGGTTACCCTCATGAGTAGTTAATACTTACTTATTAATATATTTATTATAGATATTATTTATAAGTATAATTAAATGCTTTCCCCTCTGGTGCACCTGATATCAACCCCGATTTATATGAGTTTCGAGTTGCTTAGTCTTTTCGATGTTGGGTTTTGTGTACTATTGTTTGTCTGTTCGACCTTTTCCCACTTAACCATGGCGTTGTCAGGTCATTTTCTATTTATGAGTTTGAGTGTTCTTCTGCTATCTTTTGCCCCTCTTGTAAAACTCATTTTTTAACAAAAAAAGGAATAAAAAAAAAAAAAACAGATGACCATGTCTTTGCACTATGTTGCCGTCACAAGTAAGACCGATGTTCCATAGTAAACGTTATACATTTCGTAGCAAAAGAAAATCGTTTCCAAGTAAAACATTGCTCGGATGCTTCTGGTTAGCTGTTACAGCCCGTAACAGAGAAGTGATCGAATTGATGTTTCTTTACCGTCAAAATTAGCTACGTTATCGACAAACTTAATTGAGTAGTGACCGAACTATTGGTACTTTAACGTTAAAAAGATTGACAATGCTGACAAACTTTCATGTGTCGATAATCAAGTTTAAGACCGATAATATTGAAAATAATTCTAATAATATGAAACAAAATATGTTCATGACCATTTCGATTGGGCGAAAAGTAGTCATTTCTTCAAAGTCAGAACAGAAAAGAAAGATTTATGGAAGGACGTCTTGGTAGTATTATTTCCTTTACAATTTTACCCAAAACTAAAAGAAATATACTGGTAAACAATTAAAAAAGTGTTTGATAGGAATGAAGTCCTTTATTTTTTCGGACTACAATGTGTACCGTATGTGTGATGTTTTCTCATGTGTATACACAAAAGGGAGGACTGGTATTTGTACTTCTGTTAGAATATGTCTTCGTCCGTTTTACATGCCAAACTTTTTTCTAGTACAGTTTAAACGGGAAAATTTTGTTGAGATTTTTTTTTAATATGACAAAATAACGAGCAAAACTATTTCTTGCAATGGCACACACAGAGAATATTTTTTTTAGTAAAAATTAGTAAAAAAAAATTTTTCCAAAATATATCATGGCCAGGACCTGACAGTTTTTAGCAGTGTACAAATGAAAATCGTCCGGAAAACTGCGCTTGTTGTCATTTTGAGGTATCTTGCAACATTTCATCTATAACCCATAAACAACATAGGTTCTCAATTACTAAAAAAAATTCTAAAAGATAATTTCAAATCAGAGTAAACATATTAACTTCCTTATATCCAGTCGAATTTGTCTATAGGTTACACAAAGCTGGTTCTTAAAACGTTTGTATCATGGAAAACATTTTTCTTTGACTTTTAAAACCTGTAGGGGAAACGGATTTCCTAACCATTCACATATAATATTTCGTATTTCTGAGTTTTTGTTCGATAACGTAAATTATACGACTTTTTTATGACTACGTGAACTTGTGCCATTTATTTTTGCTGGTCTTTAGGAAGACAATTTACAATTGTGAAGTGAACGGAGGCACATATACATAACCTTATTATTCTGTTTGGAAACAAAAATACATTCCCAATATATAAATATACATGTATGAATATACATGTATTTTATGTCGTGTACATGATTGGAATTTGTAGATATAACTACCGCACAGAAAAAGTATCATGGATTTCGAGGCTTTCATATTCAAAGTTTTGAATTCTACCCTTGTTGAAAACCTGTGGAGACCTCTACAGTTCCTTAAAACATCAACTCCTTTGTATTTCATAATATGTGTCATGAACAAAGACATAATGTTCGATTGAATAATGACTTCCTCGTAACAAATGATAGAAATTTCGGAGATCCCGTATTTGATCCTTTACCGTTAAAATGAAAATGCCAATGACAAAGGTTGATTATAAAAAATGTTTGACATGTTAAAAAAAACTTCGACTTCAACAATGAAAACTTACACGTTGGACATGAAATATTTTGTCGATGAAGAAAATTAAATTATGTCACTTCTGAAATAAGTTTGTCGATAACGTAACTTATTCTGACGGTAAAGAAACGCGAATTCGATCACTACTCTGTTACGGGCTGTATGTCGGTTTATAAGGTAATATTGCAAATAAAAAGGCGGCCACATTATTTGACGTTTGTGCTTATATTTCTTTACATTTTGTATTAAACTGATGTATGTCATTAAAAAAATGGGATATTAGAAAAAAGAACTTTTTCCCCATTACAGTATTTCGTGTCAAAGAGAGTGTAGTTTGTCTTATTAACCTTTCCTACTTGTAGTATGAATATAAGTTTGCTTTCCTTAGTAATAAATACTTAGGTACTATAAATAAGAATGATTCCATCAAATTAAGTATTAAAAACGCCTAAGTGATTGCTATCGTGAATTCAATTTTCTAGAAGTGAATCTGCCTACAAGTTTTCTTCTTATACTCTATTCCACTGGCAATTAAGCAAATGAGGTGAAAAAAGTCATTCTATTAATAAAATAACGAGGAGATATTTTGTACACTGTTTAACAGAAACACAATAGACACACAATTGACCATGAAAGTAAGAAAAGACAAATTCTAATGCAATTATTTTGTATAAATGGTTCTGATTGAATGACAGTTAGCGTAAAATTCTCTATCTCCTTGTCTGTAACTAAGACAGCCGACATTTTGTTTTGCTGAATGTATTGACATGTAATTTCTACAATAATCAGCCAAAAAACTCTCATGTTGCACCTAAAAAATTTCTTTCTATCAAATTTTAATTCATTCTGAAGCGGCACAGAAGCCAGACAACGCTCGGTGTTTGTTTGACGTGGGAAGCATACCTATGACGTCACCTAGTGTAGGGACCAAAGAAGATAACATCTTTTTGCGGAATTTTCTTTAATGAAGATTTTACACTGAAATAATGATTGAAATTTAATTATGAACTTGTTTTGCATTTAGAATAGAGATAACTGTATTGTATTTGAAGCTTTTCGGACGTCCATCGGTAGTTTTACTGTCGCAAATACCCGTTTACCTGTCTCCGCTACTCGTCGCCAGGTAAACTAAATTTGCGACAGTAAAACTACCGATGGACGTCCTTAAAGTTTCAAATACAATACAGTTATCTTTTAAATAGCTTATTCTAAAATACCGGGATATATGACATATAAACATACCGATGTCCGAAGTCAGTATCCCTTAGCCTATGTTAGTCCTTGTGTTTAGTTCTGGTTAATTTGTATATTTTGTAGTTTAGGTTGACGTATATTTGGCTGAAGTAGTATGCATTATTGTGCGGGATTTTCACGCTGCATTGATGCCCCATTTATTACCATTGGCCGTTTTCAGCTCTTTGATCGGCCTGTTGTCTCTTTGGCACGTTCTCCGTTTAAGTTCATCATTCTATGTATTATAATAACATTTTAGTATGAATTAAGTTGCCCTTCCCTGTTTTGAAAAAAAACCCACTATATGTTTAGGTTAAAAAACTTCATAGTCGAACTTTTACCATGTGGCATATATATCTATCGATTTCAATAGATTTTATTCACGTTTTGCTGACAATATGAATATTATTGGTGTAGACTTTTATAAGAGAACGAAGGTGGGAGGAATCTATTGAAAACAAAAAAATATAAATGGTACCTGAATATAGATAATTGGCTACTTAAATTACTGTTTCGCCAGCTAAATTACGGTCTGACAATAGTCTTTAAATGCAATTTGGAATACTGATACAATGACCATGAAACTTGGGAAAGACATAATATGGTCCATGTCAACTATTTTGCTTGCACAAATCCCCCACCTCTTAACTGGGGCAGTTTTGTAACATAACAACATGAAAACAAAGTTCGTAACGCATCAGATCAATACACAGCAGAAAACAACTAGTAGAAATCATAGACCGTTGAATGTCTGCGTCACTACTCTACCAACAATTTACACCAGATTATCTTACGAATATGAAATGTTTAATGTCGTGAAAAGATGAACCCCAATGAAGTTAGCAAGCAGTCAACAGCCAAGACAATTACAATGCCTACTGAAGGTCACAGGATGACACCAAAACCACTCTGTCACCTACCAAATTAGACTATTTACCGGATTTGTTATCACATAAGCAACACGAAGGGTGCCACATGTGGAGCAGGATCTGCTTACCCTTCCAGAGCACCTCTAGTTTTTTGGTGGGGTTCGTGTTGTTTATTCTTTAGTTTTTCTATGTTGTGTCATGTGTGCTGTTGTTTGTTTGTCTTTTTAAATTTTAGCCATGGCGTTGTCAGTTTGTTTTAGATTCATGAGTTTGACTGTCCCTTTGGTATCTTTTGTCCCTCTTTTATGAATAATGCAACGGAGGCATAAAGGATATAAGCTCGGTAAGAGATTCATATTAACAGAACGAGAATCTGTAGCAATACAACTTAAAATCAATATCTTTCAATATTAGTATATAAACATATGGAGATGAGGTATGATTATTAATGATACAACTCGCCACAAGAAACCAAATATCCGGAGTGGGTTTCATCTGTACTAGTTCATCGAAAATTGACACTACTGTACAGTTTTAAGAATGAGAAAAACCTATATCGCATAGAGTTAGCCATAAACGTCGAATGACACATGTAAATAATTCAAACGAGAAAACTAACTGACTAATATTTGTAGAAAATATTGTACGAAAAACAAATTTGATACACAGCAACAAACAACAGGTTTCTGACTTAGGACATGCAAATAAACAATATGGTAGTGTTCAACTAGTTTGAAGACAGCAACCTTCCCCCTAACCTGAAACTGTGGTGTAACAAGACAACATAAAAACAAATTATGAAAATCAGTAGAAACAAGCCACAACTCGTCAGATGGATATATATAGAAAAATATCTAACAACAGCATAGAGTTAGCGTGTCAATACCAGCATTCATTATATGAAGTCCTTTTGGAAAATGAACGAAATTTGTTCTTTTGAAAGTCAAAACGCTTTATCACAGACAAAATACCAAAATACAGTTATTGTTAACCTGATGTCAGATATATATGAAGAACTTGTTTTTGTTTTAGGTCATCGACAAATGTTATTTTAAAAAAGAAATATTGGTGTAGCTTGTCACCGTCTGCCATTGTTTTGTTTTTCATTAATAAACATAAACAATTATTCACATATTTCCCCTCCTCCATAAGTATTGCAAATCGCTAAAGAAATAAACTTTTTTGAATTTTTAATCACCGGTATGTTTAAGTGCTGTTTTGAGAGTAAAGATATGAAACATACTTAATTGCATATTAATAAATTTAGAATAGAAAATAAAATGTTATTTTTTTCTATGATATCTTACCTAACATATGTGCACAAAAAGGACACAAAAGCAGTTAATTCTAATTTATCAAATACTAACTTCGAAATAGAGAACACTGGCAACAACGGATTGTATATAATACGACAAATTTTAATCTATGTGTATTAACTTATGTTTTTTTAATTAAATTATTTAAGTGTTCATTTAATTATAATATAAGTTGACTGCAGAATACATGAAATAGTATGTGAAATCTAAAGCTGCTTGAAAATACTATCACCCAATATCGTTACGTATGATGGTCAACCAAATCTAAAGGCATTGTCATAGATCAATGACAATGTGGTATAAACAACATAGGAATATACTACATAAAACGACTGTGTAATCCATGGGTACTGATAGTTGTATAAGATATGAAATATTTACATCTGTATTACATATAATAGATGTGCATAATATCATTATTCGCAAGTAATCGACATCATTAATAAACAAAAAAATGTTAACACTCAGTACAGAATTGAAACGAACAAACATTCAGACAGAGTCTCGAATATTATAATTAAACTGGGAATAAGTAAATTGACAAGAATAAATTTAGGACGGATTCGAAATTTTTTGGAACTAGTTCGGGTCAATAAAGCAAAATACCACACCAGTTATATGTTGTTGTTGTCGCTAGTTAAAACAAAATATTCAGAAATGTTGTGCTTAATCTGGCAATGGCGATATATGCCTGGGGTAATGAAACTTAGTATTTCACTGCACAACTGTTTACTATTCTGAATTTCCAGCGGGTGGAAACGTCAAATAGCAGTGGAATCGATCCAGTCGTTTTGAAAAAAAGAAACAAAATTTAACAGGAACTTCTTGTTCAGTGGTTGTTGTTCATAAGTCTTCTCGTTTCATTTTTTATTTATATATACCGTTGGGGTTCAAGTTTGAAAGGTTTTAAACTAGTAATTTTTGGGACCCTTTATAGTTTTCTCATCGCTGTGAGCCAAGACTCATGTCCAAGTTCGTACTTTGAGCTATAATGGTTTCCTTTTTAAAGTATAACTTGGATGGAGAGTTGTCTCATTGGTACTCGTACCACATCTTCTTATATCTATATAATTTAGTGCTTTTGATCAACACTAGACTCTTCATTGGAGCAAACATAAAATTAGTTGGAAGGCCTAATAAATTAGAAAGTAGAAGAGCATCGAAAACAAAAGGTTGCAAAACGTTATAATAGCTACAAATGGAGCACTGTTTTCCTTAATGATCATTCCATGCACATGATATATATATCTGGGAAATGTTCATTGAAATAACCATTTGATTATATACATAAGCAAATATGTAAATGCTGATACAACGAAATATAACAAAAGAAAAAAAAAACGTGAGATAATCTTTTCATTCAATTAAATCAACTTGCTGATGGCTTGTCTGTACGGAAAAATAGAATTGTCTAAAAAAATAACATATGCAGGTCAGCAACTGTACTGGTTTTAATAACTGAAAACACATTCGAAATATCATTTCATTATCACCCAGAGTCATGTGTCTGCAGATTAAATACTGATGGTCTGTTAATGATGGAATCAAGTTATTAATTAGACAGAAATGAGATCCCGTGGGGTATGTTTGTTGCATTATATCGACGTAGATTATGTACTTTCACAAACGATTTTACTTATCCATTCTGTATTTCTGCGATTTCAATCCTTGATGCACTTGTATTGAAGCTTGTGTATGAGAGGGAAACAATGGTTGAATCATAGTTATATTGTAAATCATATTATCTTATATTAATATCTACTGCATAATTACAGTTGAATAGCTTATAAAAACTATTATCATTAATTTGCAGTTAAGGAGACGGTACGATTTTTGGACAAATTTTACCTAACACAATATCAATGTTAAACCCTTAATAGTTTCCATTATCGAGTCGTAAGTATTTTGTTCTTCTTAAATTTTGTTACTAATCTCATGTTCATTGATATCTCACTTCAAAAATCTTGGATTCAACTTCTTCAAAAAATATTCTTGCGTATGTACGGAATTTTTAGAATAATGGATTGAGTGTTATACAATTTTTATATATAATTCTTGATTTTTTAATCGGAATCTGGATTGTTTTATTTTTGTCAAATGAAACTTGACAATTAATCGTGTTTCATTCTGTGATGTATTTGTATTTTCCTTCAAAATGAAAATAATGTATTTGTGTTTTCCCTTTAATATTGTAAAAACTAAGATAGATTGAAACAAAGTTAATTGTGATGGCTTAAATCTCATACGGAAAAAAATAACAAATTCAAATCTCAAACCAAAAAGCTTCAATAGAAATACTTCCTTATTACCTCACAACACAGCATTTAGCAATTATATTGTCGTTATCGTGCAAGTTAAATTATTTATTTACAATATCTTCACATCACTAAAGGTCGTGTAAAAGTTGTTTAATTCTTTCTATTACAAATCGATTTTGGTAGAGAAACGACATCACCTAAAGACATAAAGCCATAGTGTTTTGGTCTTTCGGGTAATTTAAGGATTGAAAAAAGTCAGTGATTTCACCTTTTCTGTCAAAAAGCTTGCACAAATTTTTTATTTATTGAACAAGTTTGGACAAAGATGAGGGTGGATAGTATGTTTGGATGTTTGACAGTGTCTTATGACAAAAGGGAGTTCTATATTTTCCTATATGGTGTTATCAACTGTGTTGAACGATGACAACCAACCTGGGCATTAGGAGTATTGTTTATATAATATTTATTTTTTATGTTCAAGACGGCCATGAAAGAGACAGTAATTACATTAGTTTCCAAATGATTATGATAGAATATGTTCCACATCTTTGATTTTGCATACAGTTTGTAGATAGGAGAGCAACACATTATAGGTTAATTTTTTCATGTATTTTTTTCTAAATGGGAGTTGATATATAGATTTGATAACATGATATACGAATGATGTTTGATTGTTGTACATATTACAACCAGAAGCTCAGCAGGGTGCAGCTTTATACGACTGCAGAGGTCGAACCCGGAACAGTTGGCCATGGTGAACCCCAAGAATTCAATTTTTGAGGAAATCTAATAAAGTTCAATTTTGAACCCTTAAGACCTAAATGGCGTAAACCAATTTACAAAAAAATAAATGTCAAGATTCTAAATACACGGTTAGATTCAGCATTTCAAGGAACTCCAATAATTCAATTTTTGATGAAATCCAACAAAGTTTAATTTTGAACCCTTATGGCCTCTATTTCCTAATCCGTTTGGACCAAAACTCCAAAAATCAATCCCAACCTTACTTTTGAGGTTATTAAGGAGGGACAAAAGATACCAAAGGGACAGTCAAACTCATAAATCTAAAACAAACTGACAAAGCCAAGGCTAAAAATGAAAAAGACAAACAAACAACAGAACACACGACACAACATAGAAAACAAAAGAATAACCAACACGAACCCCACCAAAAAAACTAGGGGTGATCTCAGGTGCTCCGGAAGGGTACCAAATCCTGCTCCACATGTGGCACCCGTCGTGTTACTTATGTGATAATAAATCCGGTAAATATTCTAATTCGGTAGGTCACATTCATGAAAGGGAAGGGGATTGTAGTTACGACGTAAGGAACATATCCGATATCATTTTTGAAACGGTTATTCCATAACGGTCAACCAACTCGTGATGGCGTCCGTAAAATTTACGAAGGGATGATTTCAACTTCACCATTTGGAACTCTTGGTTTAATAGCTTCCTTGTGAGCAGCAACCCTCTATCAAGAAAATCATGATAGGAAATGCAAACACGGGAATATCGTATCAATTGGGAGATATATACCCCGTATGCAGGTGCTGCTGGAATGTTGAAACTTAGAAATGAAAAGTTCACAATTGGAAAGCTGAAATCATCTCTTTTGTCGTAAAGTTTTGCTAACTTCTTATCTTTGTTCCTAAGAAGTGTCTGCATTCTAGCTCGATACCTTGTGTTTAATTGTCATTGATTTCTATTCACTTATAGTAAAGTTATTGTGCGAAAACCAAGAAAATGCTTATTTGCGCCCTTTTAGTTTTAGGGCGCTTAATTCCTTAAATGTTCGGACCAAAACTCCAAAAATCAATCCTCACCTTCCTATTGTGGTCATTACCCTTTCTTTAAATTTCATTGATTTCTATTCACTTATACTTATTGTGCAAAAACCAAGAAAAATGCTTATTCGGGCCCTTTTTTGGCCCGTAATTCCTAAACTATTGGGACCCAGCCCCCAGAATTAGTGGTATTGAACCTTCTGTTTAAAATTAAAAAAAAAAAAAAACAATTCACTAAAACTAAAGTTATTGTCTGGAAACTAAATGTGTCTTCGGACGAAGAGACGACGACAATATCATACCATTATACGACGCACATTTTGTTTTGCTGTTGTATAAAAATTGTCAATTGACCAGCAGAAAAACCTTACATTTTGTGTATGTCCAATGCATTATTGGAACTGATTTAAGCAAATGACCCTTAGATTCAAGTCACCTTATATCACTTACTATTGTCGACTTACCAGATAATGCCCAACCTGAACTATTGATGTCATACAACAATCCCGTTTCTATTGTGGCATCAGTTATTTTGTATTATGAAGTCAAAATTTTACAGGAACCTGGGTGATGTCCCGTCATGGCAGACAAATAGCAATACGATGTTTAGGAAAACATGACATAAAACCTCCTCCATATAAGACACAAATACATGGAAACCGAATCAAAATCACAAAACAGCTGTTACTGTAAATGGACTAAAGAGTATATATGACTTTTAAACAAATGTAGAGGAAAACGACGGGGAAGGGGCCAAATAGAGTTCAAGGGGAGCAAATAAGAGGGAAATTTTAACATCTTTTTAGACGCAAGTTAAAGAAAGGGAGCAGGACCTTTTTCGGGACGTCTGGATTGGGTGTTTTTAAGTTCGGAAATTTATGGGATTGACACTTTCGGGATTAGGGATCATTTTCTTCAAAATTCGGGACCTCAAGATTTTATGTTTTTAAGCCCGGGATTTCGGGATCAGGACCCCTCCAACCCACACTCTTAAATAATCACTTATTTAGACTTACCTTCTATTTCTATATAAAAAAATCACAACTCAGAACAGGAACAATATGACACTTTGTCTAATTTACTTCGACTACTATATGCAAACCTAAAAACAGACACAAAAATATCATGAAATAGTGATTGAAAGATTGATGCACTTTGAATATATACTTCAGACAGCCGGTTTATAATGTCACGTGCTCGCGCACTGACGTCACAATTTGCATCGATCTTGCAATTCACTACACAGTTCACTCATACAGATCCAATTATCATGCAAACATGCAACGTGAATGAGATTGGTTATCAAATAATACAGAAATAATCATGTACAGTTTTAGAAGAAATTAGTTCATCAAATAGATTAGATTTTCACTTTTGACACGAATAGGTCGGGTTGACATTTCTGTCATCGGGGATAATATTCAGATAAATGGGATTAAACTGACCGTCTAAATTGTCTAGAGAAGCACATCTCGAGAGCCTTAACATTAATAAGCAATAATTACAAAAATTACTCTATATTAATAAACTCTATGTAAATGAAATTTCACATTGATTACGATACATAATTTTGATGATGGCAATGATCAATGCTGGTTAAATTGGCACTAAAAATATCTTACTAATATATTGCTTTACGTAATAAAATTTGTATGGAATTAAATTTGATTAAAGTTCGGCCTAAAAAAACGTTGATATGCAGATGCATGACAATATATAAGTGATAAAGTATATATATATTTCTGTAAACGAAGTTGCCTGTATACCTTACTAAGGATTACATTTTAGAGCAAGGAGATCTCTATTTGTGAATTGGTTTATTGACCCCTTTGAACCCAGGGTCGAAGTTCAAGATGTAAACATATTAACGGAATTTTTTTTGCATTGCGTTTACATCATTGAGGCCATCTATTTTTATTGCGGGGTTTCACATATTTTAATCAAAATTATGAAAAATGGAATGTTGTTAGCAGAATCAAAACAGAAAATGATGAACACTTGATTATTTTCAGCAATACATAAATTGGATTGAGGGTCTGTGTATTCACATTATTTGTAAAATTCTCTTTATTCCTGTGAAGCGTGTGTTTTACATCGAGGCTTGCTATGCTTTACATCGACGCGATAGTACTTCAACCAATCAGGGAATGTTTATTAGGGGCATTCGACCTTTGTTAACTCAGATTTTGGCACATTTTAATCGAAACTATAGAAAAATGGAATACTGTTAGTACATATAAAATAGAAAAAGATGAATACTTTTAGCTTAAGATGAATTAGATGGGGGTCGGTGTATTCACACTATTTGTACAACTCTCCTTACTGATTCCATATTTTGGAATTTCCGTGACCTAAATGGTTCGCGAAAATTAATATTTTTATATAAAGTATAGTAACACCATCGTTTATTTTGCACATTTTTTAAAATACTTTTCCTGATATGATTTCTATGTAACATCTTCAAATCATGACCTCCATATGAAATTTTTACCGCTGTTTGTTAGTTTTTCTCATGTCACATTATATTTCTTAGCTCCTGACAAATATGCAATTTTGTTATACAACCTTCTGAAAATGGTAATGGCAAACTGGTGTTTATAAAACGTCTAGTTATTTATTATAAAAAATAAGATGTGGTGTGATTGCCAATGAGACTACTCTCCACAAGAGACCAAATGACACAGAAAATAAAAAAATATAGGTACCTTCAACAATGAGCAAAGCACATTAAATCTCCAAAGGGTATAAGAAAAACACTGAAATTATAAGTTGGTGTTTTGCATTATATTAAAAAAATAAGTCAATTGATAACATGAATCGTTCCGATTTAAAGTTCCATTATCAAATTTCCTTGAAAATTCAGATAAATGGTTATTTAAAAGTAAAATGTTTTTTTTTTTAAATTGTAAGTACTTTAATCTAGTTTTTTATTTTTTTAATTCATCACCTGATTCCCACCCCAGAGTACGTTACTCTCAAAGACTGTTGTGATTGATAATAAACTAAATATCAATTCGGAAAGAAGTATCGAAGCGAACCCTACAATACAGTGTTGTCTGTTAGGAATCTTATTTCAAAGTGAAGCGAAATATACCAGATGGGTATTTTAACTCATATTCGAAAACAAACAGACAATACCTTGGCTCAAAAAGATAAATGAAGAAAAAACAAACACTTCACAAAATAAAAGATAGAATATTGAGACAGAGCAACAAGAACCAAACCAAAATATCAAAAGAGATTTCTGGTGCATCCGGGTGAGTAAAAGATCCTGTAATGTAGGTTATGTATGTGGCACCCGTCGTGTTGTTTTAGTAAGTACAAACCCACAGTGATAAGTCTTATTTGATAGGTCACACTCAAGGAAAAGATGACTGGATTATGTAATTTGTGTATCCAGAGAGTGATGTAAGATTCAGTTAATTATCTTTATCCGAATTCCAAAAGGAACATGATTCTATCTTTTATTGTTCAGAATATCCTATTTTGTTGAAAGCTTTATCGTTGACTTATAGTTGTTAACATATTTGACCAGACCTTTTTGTTGTCAACACCTGGTTCACAATCAAGGTGTTAATATTATATACAGGTGTTAATATTATAAACTCATCCGAGATACCAGACTTACAATTATGAATGCATGACGAGTGTTTCCTCTGCACAAAAACTCCTCGGCGACTCTCGAATAAAAAGAGTTGAAATTCTGAAAAAGTGACGAAGAAAAGGCATTGAGAATCAAACATTCCGAATGATTCTTTTTATATACAGCTATGGTAATATATTCATGAGGTGGAAAACACCCGTCGTGTTGCTTTATTAAGAGAATTACAAACAAATACACAAACCGATATAAATAAAGGCAACAGTAGTATACCGCTGTTCAAAAATCGTACATCTATGGACAAAAAACTAAATCGGGGAAACAAACTAAAACTGAGGGAAACGCATTAAATATAAGAGGAGACACAACATTCAAATGTAACACACATAGCAACGGACTAAGCATTAGACAAAATCCAATGAGAATAACCAATATAACATCAAAACCAAATATTTTGGGATAGAAAAGTACCGTAACACGTCTTATAGTAATATGAATTCACACTCAAATATAGGAGAAAACAAACGACACAATGGAAACACAACGTAAAAATGTTACACACACAGAAACGAACTGTGATATAACAATGGCCATTTTCCTGACTTGGTACAGGACATTTTTAAAGAAAAAAATGGTAAGTTGAACCTGGTTTTGTGGCATGCCAAACCTCGCACTTTAATGGCATTGTTAAATATACATTAAAATGACAACATAATAATACAGGACTTCAATACAAATAAATAGGAGAACGTATTAGGCAAAGAAAAACATGGATAACAGATAACAAAAGGCATCAGGTTTGTTTTTTTGATAAAAGAGTGATTTTTTTTACGGGTGCATCTACATGTCCATCATGGAGATTGACATGTACTAAGTAGAATGTGAGTAAATAAAGAAAGGTGTAGCATAAATGTTTATAACAACGATCAGTCTTTTATCTTCATTTGTACTATCAATCGAACAGCCATCACCAATTCAAGAAGAATTAAAGTTGTTTCCAGTTTATGAACTTTGGCGTAAATTTGGTTTTTCTGCCATAAGAATATTTGCCATTGTTAATATCGCCAATTGATTTATCAGCGGATTATTAATGAATGGAGATCTTGCACTGTTAAAATCAGATGGTTTAGTTATGATTTTGTTCTGTGTGATATAAATACGCGTTTCTCTATCCATCCCAATTATTACTACTGCCAAATTTTGAGAATGGATTTTTCAGATCGGAAAACACATAATTTTCTACGATATTTTTGTGTTTTATCTCAACCTTTTCAAAAACACAAATGCTCACATTTCAATTGTTACATGTAATCTTGTTTGAGTGCTTATACATTAATGTGTTAGTGCCTGTTTGAGGGCCTTTTGTTATAGCTAACAATTGTCATGTTTTGATAAATGTATCTGTATATACTTCATAAACGAAATTTTCGCGACACTATAATTGAAATAAATAGGGATCAAACATAATAAAAACATATATATTTTGGTAATCAAGGCTCAAAATGAAATTAATAGCAATCATACGGTAACATCGAATATGATATCGGACAAGTTCCTTACGCCGTAATTACAATCCCTTTCTCTTGTCATGCATGTGACCTACCGCATTAGACTGTTTACCGGGTTTGTAATAATATAAGCAACACGACGGGTGCCACATTTGGAGCAGGATCTTCTTACCTTTCCGGAGAATCTGAGATCACCCCTAGTTTTTGGTGGGGTATGTGTTGTTTATTCTTTAGTTTTCTATGTTGTGTCATGTGTAATATTGTTCGTCTGTTTGTCTTTTTCATTTTTAACCATGGCGTTGTCAGTTTATTTTCGATTTATCAGTTTGACTGTCCTCTGGTATTTTTCGTCCCTCTTTTACATGTAGGCTTGTTGTGAGTCCTTATACATTAATGTGTTAGTGCCTGTATGATGGCCTTTGTTATAGCTAATAACTGCCATGTTTTAATAAATGTATCTGTATATATACTTCTCAACGAAATTTTCGCAACACTTCAATTGAAAAAAAATAGGGATAAAACATAATATATATATATATATATATATATTGGTAGAGAAGGCTCACAATGAAATTAATGGCACTCATAATATCGGATATGATATCGGATATGTTCGTTACGTCGTAACTTCAATCCCCTTCTTCCCTTTTCATGAATATGACCTACCGAGTTAGACTATTTATCGGGTTTGTGATAACATGAGCAACACGACATGTGCCATATGTGGAGCAGGATCTGCTTACCCTTCCGGAACACATGAGCTCACCCCCAGTTATTTATGGTTCGTGTTACTTAGTCTTTAGTTTTTCTATGTTGTGTCTTGTGTACAACTGTTTGTATTTTTGTCTTTTTCATTTTGAACCATGGCGTTTTTAGTTTATTTTCTATTTATGAGTTTGACTGTCCCTCTGGTATCGTCCATCCTTCTTTTAAAGGTAGGTGACCTGATTTAATAAAAAAAAAATGATAAAACACTTAAGCTTATGGCAGAAAATGTTAATCCCAATTTTAAAAAATATTTCGCGAGGAACATGTTCGAGTCTCTTCATTCGTAATCATGTATGTCAACTTTTTTTGTAGTATATTTCAGTGTGCATGGGCTTGTATAAGAGTACATGAACTGTGGAGAAAATGAATTGTTTATTTTATAAATAATTAGTTGACGAGGCCCAAAGATATAATTCAATATTGTTCAAATATATTCATATTTCATCTATAGTTGTCATGTTAATATTGTATATGTTGTGTTTGGTTTTGATTTACACTACCCAGCAGCATTATCGTGATAATAGGAACACACATAAACACATGAAAGAAAACATATAATAATTAACGACAGACACATGATTTGTTAACACGAGACTGATCAGTGCTGCTCGAGTCAAACCAGATGAAAGGTAAAATCAAATACAGAATTCAAAAGCACTGAAACTAAAACAATTTCATTTGAGGAGAAAATACTTTCTGTTGATGGTAGTTCAAAATGTACGTGTTTGGTTAGCCACTGGAATGCAGTTTTCGAACATGTTCAAGTTATACCATTGCTCAGGCCGATTGACAAAACGGTTTTCTTTATTGACCAATAACTTAGAAACAAGATACAGTTTGCTTTTCAAGAATTGATATTTTACTGTATTTGTTGTATTTGATCTGTTGTTTCGATTCAGCAATACTCAAATACAAGCCTTAAAGTTCCAACACTATAAACATGTACCTCAACTCTTCATTGTTATTTCATTTCATGCTCAGTTTATATAATGGCTACAACCTATGCCAGACCATTTGGCCACAAACATTCAATTCTGAAATTTGATACCATTGTTTTATTAACTAGTTTAAATCGTTTGGAATAAATCATCATTATATCATTGTCATATTAAAGTTAAAAAATTTAATTTTGTTTCGTAATATTTGAGCATTTGAATGCAACTAACGTAATTATTTTCAAGCAAGTTCCGCTTCTTATTTTTAATCGTTTCGATTCTGATACATTAACAACTGGTGTTCAAATAGTCGTTTTTGAGCATTCCAGATGAAGGTAAATTATGAAAAGCGTTTCAAACGCATTCAATTTATAAAGTGCTGTTGTTTTCTTTTTTTCTACGATTTTTGCAAAATGTTTTTTTTCATTTGAATTTATAATCCACAGACATAAGAAAACATTTAGTTTTCAATTGTTTTAAATTTTAGTTCTTAGCCAATGACGTATTATAATTAGACATATCTCGTTTGTCTTTAAAATTGATAAATTGTTTTAGACCATTAATATTGACTGTTGATTATTAAACGGAACCGATCGAATAATCGAGATGATGTTTAAATCAAAATAAACAGTTATACTATTAGATCTTGAAAAATAGATTTATTTTAGGTGAATACTTTTTCGAACATAATTTTGTCACAATTATTGGTAATGCTTGGATTGAGAACAAGAAACATTTTAATCAAACTGAACATTTTTTATTATCTTTGAGAAGGAATTTATATAAACGTTCGTGAGTGTCTGTACTAGTTGATGGTGTATTTGAAAAATCTCCATCTTCGTCCACTATCACAATGTCTGTCGCTTTTACATTTTTATGAAGCGGACTTGGCACACCACACACATTCAAAGGCAAACTGTTTGAAACTCTAGGAGCATAGCGATTGTTTTTACTAAGACAGCTAAAATGTAGCAGAAGAGCATTTTTCACTGCCCTGTTTTTAGAAATATAAATACATGGATGATATATAACAGATGATTTGGCAATCAAAGCAGGAATAGTTGCTACAAATGGAGACATTCCTTTTGTCCAACCAATCATGGATACTATACAGTGAATGGCATAAGGTGACCAGGCTAAACTAAAAACACCTACAATAAAGTTAATTGTGGGTTTAAAAATGCAAGTACATAAACATTGGTCTAAAATATCAGCCTTTTACTTTTTTATATGTTATATTGCTAACAATATGTATACGACATTAACTACATGTATTGTTTTACAAAGGAAAACAGCAATACACCAAGTTTTTGAGTTGTACAAAAATGACACTCGTCTTTTCGTTTGATGTGTTTCAGCTTTTGGTGTTGCCATTTGATTAGTGACTTTTCGTTGTTTTTTTTTTTGGAGCTCAGTGTTTTGTTATTTTACTTTTTTCTCATTTCATACGCCGCAAGTTTAGGTACGCTTGTCGAACGATAGTTCTTATTACAAAAATATGTATGATGTGTAATGTTGCAATTTAAGGACACACATAAATGTTTGAAAACTACCGATGATTTTCACGATGATATATGTTATATATATGTAAACATTTTTATGCCGTTTTTAAACTAACACTGAAACTTATAGAAATGTATATGCACCGGTCTAATGAATAAGCAAATAATGATGATGTAACAAACGCTCTAAAATATTGAACATGAAAGATAAGTGTAATGAACGATACAGTGTTGACATGCGACGAAACATGCTATTTCCTCTCCATTTGTAGTATTTGATGTTGTGTCGTGGTAGCATGTCTGTCTTTGAATGTTATGTCTAAAAACGGTACTAGACTGAATATTAACTGAAATCGTCAACGAGGCAAAACAGGTGCTTTTTTATTGATAATTATCGTGACATCTGTCTTATATTTGTTGACTTGGTTAACAAGCTGTTTTTCATTTACTGATAAAATCTTTCTCGTTATCTTTCAAATCAAAACAAAAAAACTCATTATAGCGATTATTAAGTAGTGTGGTCAACAAACTTTAAGCCTTCAAATATCTGATACAATGACGCTAACAGTTATAACTATACCTATCATTAACAGGATTGTCTTTGTTACTGCCATTTCTCTCTTTAATATTGTCTTTCGATGAGAACTGTAAGTGTTGAAGTTCATTGATCTGTGCTTTTCTTTCATCTTAAAAAAGTAGTAAAAAAAATAATTGACAGACAAATCTCTTTTCCATCTCGCTTAAACTATAAAATGTATTAGTAGGTTAATTTGAAAACATACTTCAGTACTTACAAGGGGCATTCACCTTCGTTGTGTCAGAGTTTCTACCATGCTGTTCTTCACAGTATGAGAAGGTTATTTTTCAGACACGAGGAAATAATAAGACAGCCAAGATGACAATATTGACGTAAATGAGGTGAAGCTAGTGTTTATTTACAAATAGATGGTTCGTATTTCTTGTGTTAAAAATGGGACATTTTTTTCTTATGTGTCAAATGCTAAAAGTAATTTAATCAAAATACTAAAGGATTTTTTTTATCCCAGGTATAGAAGAGGAGCAAAAGATATGAGGGACATTCAAACTCATAGATAAAAAATTAACTGACAAAGCCATGGCTAAAACAGAAAATTACAAACAGACAATTTATAGTACAAACGACACAATACCTTAGCTGAATGTTGCAAAACCATTTGGAACTTTGTCTTTTCGATATTTTTATTCCTTGTTTATATGATGAGTTTATTCACATACTATTATTATATAACTATTTTTGAACAAAATTTAATTGAAGTTCGCGTTATTTGTATGATTAAAACACAAATACAAACTTGTATAAATTTGCGTGAACCTCAAACCATATTTCTACACCTGTCAGAATTAAAGTTTGCTAATAAAGTTCATCAGTATAAAGAACAAAAATGAAAATTTGAAAATAACAACTCCCAGGAAAATACAAATCTGAAAGTCCTTTATCATATACAAAATCAAAAAGCTGAAACACATCAAACGAATGGCAAACAATTGTCTTGGTCATGCATTTCTTCGTGTAGTATGTAGACAATAGTGAGTAAAACCTTGTTTTATAACTAGCTAAACCTCTCACTTCCTTGGCAGTCTCATAAAGTTCCATCATATTGACAATGTTTTAACAGGTTAAACAGACGTACAAGGTTAAAAAAGTAAAAAAGGTAAACAGCAATCAACAAATATGACAAAGCACATACCCAAAAATGAAAGATAAGAATACAAAACTGACCACAGCATAACAACTCATTGGCGGAATGTATAAGTACCGAGCCACACCAAAATGATATTACCAATTATCATAAATGGACAAAACGATAAATATTTTTATAATTTAAAAAGAAGAACACTATAATAAAATTGAGAATGGAAATGGGGAATGTGCCAAAGAGACAACAATCTGACCATAGAGCAGACAACAGCAGAAGGTCACCAACAGGTCTTCAATGCAACGAGAAATTCTCGCACCCGGAGGCGTCCTTCAGCTGGCCCCTCAACAAATATATACTGGTTCAGTGATAATGAACACCATACTAAACTCCAAATTGTACACAAGAAACTAAAAGTTAAATAATACAAGACTAACAAAGGCCAGAGGCTCCTGACTTGGGACAGGCTCAAAAATGCGGCGGGGTTAAACATGTTTGTGAGATCTCAACCCTCCCCTATACCTCTAGCCAATGCAGAACACGTTATTAGAATGATACACAACATCAGTTCTTATTAACTATTATGCATTTTTTGTAAAGTCGGAATTATTATCAAAAAGGTCTTATCTTCTGAAGATCTTTGACTTAACTCTGGTTCATCAAAAATTTCCTCAAACATTGGTGACGTTTTATAAAGTATGAGTTACAGCAGCAAGCTCTTGAATACAAAATGAATTTGGAAATGTATATCGAAACAAGTGTAATATCACTATACATAACATAAGGCAACATAGTTTGAATGACTCTTGAAGTCTGTTCTAGTTCTATAAATCTTCAAAATGGACTTATAAAAATCAATTCTATACATTTTATTTTATTTTGAACTGTTCTTTATTTAAGTTGAATGAGAACTCTGGCAATTATTAATTTTTTTTTCTTTTAATCTTCTTTTTTTGAAAATGTAATTCAAAAGTTCAGTTAAAAACTGAAAAAGAAGGTATTATGTTCAGATTTGCTTTCATGATGAAATAAAAAAAGAAGGAAATTTAATGATTTAAATCACAGTTACAACAACTAACCAGGAGATTTTGATAATTCTTAACAACATAATTTCAATATCAAAGATATTGATTATGGTTGAGGATCGGTCATTACACTTCACACCAGTGCTTAAAGTGTTGCAGGTGATAATAATATAAATTGCCCTTGTATAAGTTTTAGTATGATAAATTATTTGACATTTTTTTGCTATAAAAGAGACTTTTTAAAAACATTTGACAACATTTTTGGTAAAAATTATGCGTTCGTATAGCAACAAGAAAAATGAAGGATACAAATTCGCCAACACACTCAGTGTTAATATAATTTTAAAAATAATCTATATTTAAAGTTAGCGATACATATGTAACAACTGAAGAAGTAAGCGATAATAATGTAACTATTGAAAGTAGTATCGATACATAAGAAACTACTGAAGGAGGAAGCTATACGAAGCAGGTAACGATACATATGTAGTTTCTGAATGAGATACTGAAACATATATTACCACTAGAGGAGGTAGCGATGTATATGTAGTTACTGAAGAAGGTAGTGATATATGTGTAGCTACTGAAGCAAGTAGCGATACATTTTTAGTTACGAAAGGAAGAAGCGATACAAATGTAGCTACTGAAGGAAGTATCGATATATATATATATATGTTGTTACTGAAGGAGGTACCAATACATGTTTAGCTTCTGCAGCAGGTAGTGGTAAATATATAGCTATTGGAGAAAATATCGAAACAAACATTACTACTGGAAGATGCAGATATACATATGTTACTATTTGTTATAACATGAGCAACACGACGGGTACCATGTGTAGAACAGGATCTGCTTACGTTCCGGATTACCTGAGATCACTCCTAGTTTTTGGTGGGGTTCGTGTTGCTTATTCTTTTGTTTTCTCTTTTGTTAAATGTGTACTATTGTTTGTCTGCCTGTCTTTTTAATTTTAGCCATGGCGTTGTCAACTTATTTTCGATTTATCAGTTTGACTGTCCCTCTGGTATCTTTCGTCCCTCTTTTACTACTGAAGGAGGTAGAATTAAGGTAAACGTTCTGCAGTCCTAAATTAATGTACATGATAAAAACAACAACAAATAGAAGTTATTAACGACCTTGACTGGCTATACCGCCCTAGCACGGTCGCATGATAAAAACAGAAATAAGGTACGATTGATCATGAGCAACTACACTATTTATAGTTCATCGTACTGCCTTCAACCATGAGCAAATACCAAAGCAATTAGTCGGCTATACAAGCCTCATACATGAAAAAATTTGAAACAACTCACACAAAAAAGCTACCTTCAGATTAAAAACAAAAAAAAAAAAAAATTCTCGAGTATGTTCATCCTCCTAGGGCAAGTTAATTTTTGCATTTGCATCATCTATAGCTAATAGTAAGATATCTTCATTTAATTAGTTAGTCAATAAAAAATCAGAAAATCAGAGTTGCTACTTTTCTTTCGTCAGATTCAAACTATTGACAATAGATCCTATAAAAAAATTATGTGCTGAGAAAAACTTATTATCCCTGTCAATGAATAAATTCTCTGTCTATCTAATTTGTGCTGTGGGATGAGTTACAGACACTGACTATTATTCTCATCCCCAATCTTTTGGCACTATAAACAACTACAACATACGATTCGGAATATTATCTAGCTTTAAAACCAGGTTAGAACTACCATTTTCTACGGTTAACGCCTGTATCCAGTCAGAAAAATTATATTTGTTTTTCATTTGTTTCGTTGGTTGATAACGTTTGATAAGTCAGTTTTATGAACTTCTTTTTTTTTACCTTGCCTTGTTGTTATTTTTTTTTTGTTATACCTTTTCGCTCTTAAATTAGTGATATAATTGTAAGATAAGCTATACACCCAGGTTTAACCCACCACTTTTCATTGGAATTGAATGTACCCAGTCAGAAATGTGATAGATGTTACCATTCGTACCGATAGTTGATATAATTTAAAGTTTGATTTTGACTGGTCTTAAGGAAAACCACCTTTTTACCTTGGAGTTTGTAATTTCGTTAAAAAACAATTCACATTGTATTTTGTTTTTGTCTTGGATATGCATTACATGGCTACTTTTATATTGGACGTTACGCAAGCAAAATTGATAAATCGAATATAATTTCCCTTATATTCCGTACAACTTAATTTTAAGGAAGACAATCCCGTGGGAAGCATTAGTCTACTTAATTTTAAATATGCGTTAAAGAGGTGCAAATACGTTGATTGAATCTAACGAGACGTAAATTAGCCAATGCTTCATTACTTGGAGCAAAGCTGACTTACAGTATGTTATATTATTGCAGCGGAAATCCACACAAGTCAATTTGCTTGATGAGAAACATCAATACATCTAATTACAGATGATTATGATTGGTGGTTTTATACCTGGGGAAAATGTCATCATGGAATTTACCTTCAAACACGACTAGATATATATCACGGGTGTCATTCGGTTTATCGAGAGAAATGATCGTGAAAGAATATCCAACGGCGGTCAAGTATTGAGAGACGATCGTGAAAGTTCTAGTAACGGATCGTGAAAGACATTTAATGTATATTCTAGTTCAAAATCTTTGAAAAATCGCTTAATTTTCAAAACACGGAACAAATCCGAACAAAAAAATATGTCTGTCAAAATGGTTTAACTTCCTCGACATAGCTGTGAAAGAAGATAAAGAAAATATGAAGTACTTTTTGAAAAAACACAAAAGGCGCAATGCGTGTCTATGAAATTAATTACAAATAACACGCTTTATGTACCTATAATGGTCATATTTCAGAATATCATGATATATTTGAAATTTAATCTTTGGTTTATCTGATCGTACAATAAAATTATAGTATGTTCTTCCATTAAAAGCGTTAATTTGTTTAAGAAAACCTTGAATTTGTTGAATTTCCATTAAACTTGATCGTGAAAGATCTGGCAACGTATTATTTCGATCGTGAAAGAAAAATCGTGACCAGACTTAATACAATACTAGTAATCAGAAATCAGTATTTCTTTTACCATTTGATAAATCTGCAAGTGGTTGAAGCCTGTAACTATTTTGATAAGGATGAACATTACAGCTATTATCTTTTTTCCATTAAACACCTCGAAAGTTAAAAAAAAAAAACAACAACTAATTACGTGTTTAAATAAGTGAGCAAGATTCAGCTCTGTGAATCAGTCTAGTGCACTTCAGGCAGACCGACTCTAGTTAGCCAATAATATGGATATGCAACGTTTAAACCAAAATGTTATCCATAAGACAAAAAATCATAGCAAAAACAGCACATTTCATGTGTAATTTGGAATTGAACGTAACCAACATTTTGTAATGTCTTGTTTGCTTTACTTATGATAGTATATTTGTTGAACGTCTATAATATCAAGGGTTTTACTAGAAGTGTCAAATGCGCTTAAGATTGTCAATGTTTCATAAAAAAAGGTCAAGGTCAGATGAACCATGCCATACAGATCTCTACAAATATCCCGTACACCAGATACATGTGTTCCGATCCTTACAGTACCTTAGAAACTGACACATGTAAAAGTTATGCTTGGCCAATTAATTCGGAACATAAGGTCAAAAGTAAATGAACCCTGACCGACAGCCAGACATAGACATCTTACTTTCATTCAATAAATCAAACACAATTGAAGTCATCATGGTCATGGAAACATGCAGACAGACATGTACACCATACACGAAACACCTTGTCGCTTTAGCATACAGGTATATATTCAAAAGGCCAAACAACATAAAACAAACATTGCCGAATGATGCATGATAATGAGTTCAATGTTAGTTGAAACCTTGCACAAGTCGAAAATGTACAACTTACAATCATAACAACAAACAGTTATCCTAAAGCTTAACGAATCCTCGATACGGACTTGACCACTAAAATGAATCTTCATGCATGAAATGAGGCAAATTCAGGGTCAGGTGAATCCTGTCTGATGGACATGTAGTTTATAGGATCCGATATACAAAATGTGGGTATCCTATAACTCGTGATAAGTGAGTACTTCACATGACAATAAAAAGCTTCATCCTACAATCATCCATCTATTTTACAAACAACATGTTCACAAATGCCCAAATAATAATGTTAATGTATTTGCGCGTCTGGCGTACTAAATTATAATCCTAGTACATTTGATAACTATTTACCCACTGGTTCGATGCCTTTACTGGTGGACGTTTCGTCCCCGAGGGTATCACCAGCCCAGTAGTTAACACTTCGGTGTTGACATGAATATCAATAATGTGGTAATTTAATACAAATTTCCTGTTTACAAAACTTAGAATTTTTCGAAAAACTAAGGATTACCTTAGTCGTATTTGGTACAACTTTTTGGAATTTTGGATCCTCCATGTTCTTCAACTATTTACTTGTTTGGCTTAATAAATATTTTGAAATCCAAACCTTGCTATTTCTTTGATAACGATTGGTAATAACTTAACTATCTCATTAATTTCTACATCATCTTCACAATATTCGTGTGTTGCTTCTGTAACGTTATCTGCATCTTCAACATCTTCTATTGGCTCAACTTCACTGGATTGCTTTTTTCGGCGTTTTGTCATCATATAAATGAAGAATGATTTGAACGTCTTCGTAGCATCAGATCTTTCACGATCCTTTTCACGATCTTCAAAAATGCGGTACGTGATCTTTCACGATCCAAAAAATAAATTTTGTCTAAATAGTTCTTTAGTTACCAAGTTTCAGATTATATTTATACAAAATAACTATGAGAACCGTTTAATTAATTCAAATACAATACCCTTATTCTGATAAAAGTAGTTTATCTAGTCGAATTTGTGAAAAAATCGTGTTTGTTTACATTTTTTATGTCATTGAAATGTCGAGAAGCAATTTGCCTTTTGTCGTTTTGTAATAAATATGTACTTTTGAAACTGGATATTTTCACATACTGATCATAATGTTGAACCATTTTGACAGACAGTTTTATTTTGTCGTAAATGTGTCTGTGTAATTAATTGAATTAGAATATTTACTGACCTTTCATATGTCTTCTCGATTAAATGTCTTTCACGATCCGTTACCAGAACTTTCACGATCGTCTCTCAATACTTGACCGCCGTTGGATATTCTTTCACGATCATTTCTCTCGATAAACCGAATGACACCCGTGAACAACGTAAGGAAGCTTTAAGTTAACAGGTTGAAAGAACATACTGTTTAATAGATGATATAGACCTACTAATTTCTAACATTTCCAACCTGACAATCAATGGGATTATTTGTTTTTGTTCTTGTGCAATTATTTTTAACAAAATGATATATGTAATAAAATATTTGAAATGCCTCATATATACTTCAACAATATAATATATACGCGTTAATATGATGGTTTTTATTTAATATTAGTTGAGACGTTTCAAAATTGTGATAATAATATGCCTGCTAATACCCAAGGTGTTAGTATTCACATACCAATGTATCATTTGACACATTTTATTACCCTCTTCTTCAAAAGATTTTTCTGATATTAGCGCAAATAATAATTTGGAAAATAAAAAGTTTGTGCCATTCTATGATAAAAGATGGTTGCCACCGTAGATTAAATCAACAGAAAACCCTTAGAATAATGTAGAATCATGCATACAGGCTCTTTATAAAAACTGTATTTCAAATTTAGTTAATTATAGCGTAAAATATCATATAATTGTCATTCCTCAAACGTGAGATATGACTAGAGTCATTTTCCAACCCTCGATTAATGTTGATAATTGGAAACACTTACATCATTAAAACATGTATGTAATATTCATTCTTTCAAAGGTATGGGCAATAAATCATATTATATAAAATGAATGTTAGAATTCTTCCGAAAATAACCTTGAACTTAACAACTTTAAATAGAGACAACGTACGTTAGCATTAACAGAAATAAATTCAAAACATAGAGACAATCAATTTTATATTGTAAGATATGTAGTTGTATTAATTATTTATCATATGAATTTATTTTCATTCTCCGCCATACATGTATTGTGTATAATTATTGTATTTTTATTTCGCTGATGCATTCAAAACAAATATTGTAAAATTGTATATTCTATAAGCTGTATTGCTACTGCATAAAGTATTATTATACGTAGTCAAGGTCGTTAAACCCCACACCACTCCCTCCCCCTTTCGTTGTAGACATCTGATTCTGTGATTATTTTTGCAACTTACAGCTTATTTTTTTGTTTTACCTTTCTGTAATAGTTTTCTATTTCGGATAAAAAAGCGATATTTTGTAAAAAAAATCGTCCTTTACAAGCAACAATTCCCTATGGATTTTGGTCAATGATTTCGTTCATATAGACGTTTTTGTAGTGAATGTGTTGTTGATCATTTTTGCCTCCAAAGGTTCTATCTGTCTATTGCAGCTTTTGAGATAAAAGGTTAACCATGAAAATAAATAAAAATCGTCATGTAAAAGCTACAATAATTTTGAGTAACAACAGGAAGTACAAAGCTATAAATTCATTCTGGGCCCTTTTTTTTTGTCTTGTCAAATATTATCAATCTTTTGTGATTTTCGAGATATAAGAAAATTACTGTCTTTGACGGCCAATGTTCTAGTTCTTATACTGAACTAGCTAAATTCACATCACTTTCTATCATAAAATAACTTTATCTGAGTTATATTCCCTATTATCTGAGTTCTCTGCCCTTATCTGTCAAATTTGAAAAAATAATAAATCATACACAAATATTGTGTTTTTTTACAAAATACAGCCGTAAATATGATAAAACACATAATTTCCCATATTTCATTAGAAGTCTTACACATGGGTTACATACTACTCTCAACATTTGCACATTTCATAGTATAGATCTAGACCAATTGTTATCTGCGGACGTTAAGCAACCAACAATAAATCAATCAATTGTTATCTGCAACTTCAAAATCAAAGATGGCGGAAGACACCGGGTCCCGACCCAACTTTAACATGTCGTCATGATTGGAATTCCGCATCCGACTATAACAGTTACTCGGGTTTCGTTATTTTCTTTTGTGTAAAATCGATGTCGTATCGAATTTACTATTTTCATATTACCGACTTTGACTCCGGAGTTAAAATTTTGTCGACAGGTTACCTTGTCTCTGGTACTCGGTCAACAAAGAGCTTTTAATCAGTACATACTTTGGAGAAAATAAATTTATGTTTTATGTTTTCATTTTACGACAAATAATCGATTAACTGTACACTGTCTTCCAGAAGTGAACAGACTATATGTTTGATTTTACTTCTTTTGGTTGCTCTTACTGGCTTGACTGAGTACCAAGATGTCTAACTACAGATTATGTAACCATTCGAAAAATCCGGAGTTAAAAATCGATAAATTGAAAATGATCTATTTAAACAATTTCAAACAGAAAATTACTAAGCAGAGATGTCTCGTTAACATGGTTAAGGGCATAGTTTACGATACAGTGTTGGTCCCACATTAAAATTTTGCTGACAATTTGAATAGACTTTTTTCCCTGATTAAATCAAATATGCAATAAAAAATATATATCTTTTTGAGTAAAATAAGGTCGAAATTTTATAAATTTGCTCAAAATTCGGATTTGTGGACATCTTTTTGCTTTCGACAGAAATACATAAGTATTTTGTTTTAAAAGATAAATACAAGCTGCTTTTTGTTATATCATTTGTAAATTCTGTTTGATATAAATGTCCATTAAATTTGTGCATTTTGTTTTTTTCAAATAACTCATTTTTATCAAATGTTTATAAATGTTTTAATTGATCTTTTTGAAGTGAAAGAAGTCTTAGAACTTCAATTAACATGTTGTCAATATTCAAAACAATTAATTAACGTAATAATTCACATGAGTATTATTATAAAACTGATGTAATAATTTAAAGGACCCAGAGTTTTTGCGCTATTTCATTAACTTGTGCATTTGCGGGTCGCGGCCTCATTACAGTAATTGCGTCCTTTTATCGTCAAAAGTATGCATCAACTGTAAATAACTCTCCTAAATCGTTCTTTTTGTAAAAAAAATTAACTAGATATTGCTTTCCGTTTTTATAAATTGCTTTGTGTAATAGTAATTCATGAGAGGACCAAAAAGAAATTATGCAATCAGAATCATGTGAATCATACGTTGATAAGAAATACCCGAGGAGATCGAAATTGTTTAGATTAGCACATGTTTTGCCCGTTAACGATAATAAAGTTTAAAAAAAATCAATATTAATTATCAAATGACAGCGAGCCATTACACGTGAATCGATAGTACCATTATGTAATATACTGGAAACTATATAGACAATTGAAAGTGAATATGCATGTGTCAGGAAACAGTAGTGTGTTGACATGAGACTGTACTATACGAAAGTGAACCTAGATAACTAGAAAAATATATGAAGTTTTAAAAAAACACGGTTGCAATGTATTTGTTCTATATAAAACAGAATTGTTACATCTCATTACTTTGCATTTTTAGTATACACTATTGTAATAAAAGGGAATAACTTGACTGGTTATTCTTGAGCAAAAGTAATGCTTTAGTTATATAGAATGAAATTCAAAACAGTGTGGCTGTGGTCATTGATTGACACATTAAATTCATCCATTGACTGGGACAATTTAGGTGAACGTTTGTATGTAACGACCACTGCTCACTATGTACTTTTTAGAGACACTTAAACTATGGGGTCACCAAAGGTTCTCAACACCTTAATAAAGTAATTCGAAAAACTAATCAGAAATAACACGATGTTGTGATTTATATCAATTATATAAATCAAAACATAAAGGTTATTCCTGATTAATTTTTTGAATTATTTTATAATTAAAGGCGTTAAGAAACCTTTGGTGACCCCACAGTTTAAATGTCTATCGTAGGTACGTCGTGAACAGTGGTCGTTACAGACAAACGTTCATGTAAATTGTCCTAATCAATGGATGAATTTAATGTGTCAATCAATGGCCACAGCCACACTGTTTCGAATTACATTCTAATAGGTGTAATACCAAAAAATCATAGTACGTCACATTCGGTTGCATTCGAAAAAGGGGCGGAAAAATAAGTTTTCCTGAATTTGACAGTTGTTTCATTGCAGTAAAATATTTCTGGGTCATAAACATATTTCTTGTGTATCTCAAAGCATCGTAGTTTTTTTTTTTTATTTTGAGGTTTTTATAAAATATTTGGGGTTTCATGGTTATATACTAAAGCTTGTACACAAGTTAAAAAAAAGGTGAACATTTGATTGGTTTACTTCCGGTGATGGTTATGTTTTTATATGCCATGAAATGTTTTGTGAAATGTTGTCTATAGTACTGGACAGAACAATTATACTCTACTCATACCAAGTATCTCTTTATTTGAAACAAAGATGAATTCTGCACTTTTTTTTTTGAAAAGTGCAACAAACACTAATAGGGGAAATCAATGGTGGTATATTACATAGTAATCGAAGTTTTGTTACGGATTACGAAGTTTCAGTGTACTATCCTTATACTTATATGCATACTGATTAACAAATAATGAGAGTAGAGGGGACTCATTTCCATAAAAACTTTCTATCTCTTAAAAGTAGATGTCGTGTGGAAGAGTCCGTATATGTACCTTCAACTTTAAACTAGAAATATATGGATGCCATAAACATGTAGTATTAAACCATTGTCCGTCTGACGGATGGTATTGTTATAGTATGATTGCCTCGAGTGTGGGACGTAGAACCGTGACCAGGCCAAAATAAAGACTTGAAAATTAGTATTTGCTTCTTCATCGCTTAGCAAGTACTATTTAGAAGTATAAATCAGAACAAAACAAGAGGCTGTCAGAGCGACAGCAAACTGGATTTATTCAGATTTATTTGTGTCCTGGCATTTTTCAATATCACAAGAACCATAACTCCTGAACGGTGAAAGTGAAAATTGTCAATATCAAATTTGCCCTCCATTTTGTTATCAGTTACAGTTACAACATTTTAAAATTTTAAAAGCTTTAGTTGAACGGTTCATGAGTTAAATCACGAACAAGACTGGAAAGACCATTTATCAATCTTTCAAGAACCATAACTTCTGATAAAATTAAAAATCGTCATTTATGAACTTGACCTCCATTTTGTTGTCAGAACGGGTCATGAGTAACTGCACGGGCAACATTTGACTGCTGCGAGCCCGATCGACCCACCGTAAATTAGTATTGTTTCATATATTTCTGAGGACTTTATAAAAATCAGGCTCTGTGTGTCGGTCCAATGTCAAATAAGTGTTCATATTTATAATACTTCGATATGTTCTTGTCCTCATACGCACAATGACGCATAATGGAGAAGATTTTCAATTAGATTTTTGCAAATTATTTGTGATATCTAAAAAAAGTGGTAGACAGCTTCTCCGAATAATCATGTTAATACACTTGTCACCTATAGAAAAACTAACATGAAAAGATGAGTTAATATCCTGTATAAAATGGAATGATGATTATTAATTAAAATCATAAAAAGAAAATGAACTTGAAAATGGATGAGATTTTTAATTTCCCATCAAACGGAAATAATAATCATTACGTCGTTCCATATATTATATTACAATGCTTAAAATAAAATTCATTCTTTCAAGGTTTGTTGTCCATTTCATATCGTTTGAAGGTTTTGAAAATCGACCGACTAGTACAATTTTGATGTGTGGCAATAAAAAATCAAACCTATTTAATCTATGTTATGTCTTTCAGTAATGGGGTGTATACCTACCAATCGATTTGATTTGATTTTTTGGTGTTTTAATGCCACTTTTAAGCACCACTTCAGGGCTATTTCGTTGTGGCCAGTTTTGTTTGGTGGAAGAAGTTGGAATGCCCGGATAAAACCACCGACTTTAATAGGAAAAATGACAATCCTAGGCAATTAAGATTGGAGTCGAGAGCACCTGCACGAGCGGGGTTCCAACAAACGATAAAATAAAGTCAGTAAAGATACTTTTACTGAATACAAAATGATAATCAATCTCATAGAGATGCGGGTGCGGGATTTAATTGCTGTATTGAAGTCCCATCGGTGGCCGTGTGTTGTTTTCTGCTCTTTGGCTTGGTTGTTGTTTCTATTACATTCCCCGAATCCGTTCATTTACAGACTCTTTCGAATATGTGTTAAGGAGTCCGACTTATGTTGAACTGTAGCCACCATAAATCTTACACCATCCCAATTAACCGAAGAACTCTAGTTTATAGTAGTATGACATCCATTATCACTGAACTAGTATACATATTTGTTTAGGGAGCAAATGTTGTTCTTAAATTTAGAGACATTGCTGCTGCATATCACTGTTCATACCCACCATAGACTTTCAAAATAACCGAAAAGGATTGTTCATGAGGTTCAATGGAGGCTAATGTCGCGTCACTGCGATATATGTAAAACCACAGCTAAGATATCGGTCTTATAATTGTCGACGAGAACCCAAGCATAAGATGTTTTAGAATAGTCTTTGAGAATAAAAATGAAACAGTATTTGAGCAATTAAAAATAAAGCAGAATTCAAGTATGTCATGAAACTATCCATGCTCAATAAGCCAATGTATTGAAAGTTCTTGTAAAGGAGGGCGAAAGATACCAGAGGGATATTCCAACTCATTAATCAAGAATATACTGACTACGCCATGGCTGATACCAAAAAAAAAGCCAAAGAGACAAACAATAGTACACAAAACACAAAAAAGACAAATAAAGACTAATCAGCATGAACCCCACCAAACGCTCGGGTGGTGTCTTTGTTTTTTGTTTAGAAATTGACCAATATCTAAACATTGAGTCTTTTACAAATTAATATATATGTATGTCTATTACACTGCAATGTGATATACTGTTTTGACTTCGGTTGCTTTTAAAATAAGAAGATGTGGTATGGTTTCCAATGAAACCACTATTTATTCAAATGGCGAAGATAAGAGCAATTATAGGTCACCACATAAAGTTTACTTTATCTAATTACACAGGCTTTAACAAAAATGTATTTGATATTACAAACTTCCCACTAGGCCTTTTTTAAACTAGAACTTATACGTTTGAGTTGCTTTGATTTTGTAAATAATTAAAAGTTGACATTTACTTAAATGGATTTTTCTATATTAAATTTTCCGATGCATTATTCAAATCTTTATATAGTATGATTAATTTAATAGTTTGTGGATAATTTATGATGGATTTTAAGACATACGCACAAAACACGCTGCTGAATAAGTGCATAAAATGAAACGCCCTTTTGATACTTAAGAACCTTTAGTGAATAAGCTTACATAATCCAAGCCCCCGTCAAACTAAAAAGAGAAAGATCTGTTCGTGACCTATGTTGTCATACATTTTTTGAACGTGTTTATTTCTTAAAGTAAAGTATGATCTTTTTTTATAATGTTAGACAAAATCAAGAAAATACTTGTTAGTTATACGTCCTTGCGAAAAACATATCTTTTTTTTTGGTTTGAAATGTCCTTCTTAGGGGATTCCCTGTTTTTCCCACCTAAAAACACCCTAAATTACGCATATTGGACTTTCATCCTTTTTGAGGATTAAATTAAATATTTATCACGTATATCATAATATATGTAAATCGAGATAATGATCAAAAAGCATTTTTATTTTTTATTTTAATAGTAAATTTGATTCTGTCGGCACTTTTTGAAATTGGCCCTTCTGTGAAAAAAAATCCCGACAAATTGGCCCTCCCTCTTCAAGGGAGGTATGATTTGGTATAACTTCAATAGATACAACTAACCATTCTTGACAAAGGACAGATGTAATACATTACAGGTAACATTACGGTCGTTAACTATCGGCACTTCTTGTAAAAACTAAAATTATGCAATTTACTTAGATGGATTTTTCTTAATTAATTTTTTATGATATATCAAATCAATACCGATAATATTATAGATGACTGTGTTTGGGTAGAAAAACTGAAGTTGCTAGTTTGCATGATAATTCAAGAAGCATGTTATATTTTATAACACACGTAAAGCAATTTTAGAACCTTTCAATTCATACATTGTAATTACCATTTCTAAAATTTAATTACACGAATACAATCTCTGCTGTACTGAATAAAACATTTTAAATTTCAAGTTAGCATAGTTCTAAAATAATTAAATGTTGCTGTCCTTCATGCCAATTACCTACCGGGTAGTAATTAAGTAGATAATAAGGATATAGCAAAATCTACAAAATTGGTGAAAATAAAATTAACAAGATGTGGTATTATGGTCAATGAGACAAATGACACAAAAATTGCAAATTACAAGTTATCGTGTGACCATTGTGTGACCTTCAACAATGAACAAAGCTCATACCGCATAGTCAGCTATAAAAGGCACCGAAATGACAATTCTGACGTCGTTTAAAATTTGATTTCAAATCGTTAAAAATGCGAAACACATTTTGTGCGCCTTTCGACTTCTAATTCCTTATTGGTATTTTATTTCAGAATTAAAAAAAGATCAGTTTATGATTAGGTGCAAACAAAACATAAGTTTAGATCTAAATGAACGGCTGAAACTTACCTTAATAATAATTTTGGAATAGACAGTTATCATTATGGCCAAAGGTAACGCTAATCCCACTATCAACATAAAAATATTAAAAGAAGTTGAATTCTCATCGCTGCCGTCCATTTTTAAGGAACATGTGATGTTACACCCTTCGAGTTGATACTGGTTCCATCCTAAGAATGGCATTAAAGCAATCGCTAAACCGTACAAATGACATCCAAACAATATGTACAAGCACACACGTTTTGTTACTATATTTCTTGATTCTTTTTTGATGACTATATATTTTTCTACGGCCATGCTGGTCAAAGTAGCGATGATTGCAAGGCCAAGAAAAAATACTATGAACGAATGCAGCTGACAAACTGAATCTCCAAAAATCCATTCTCCTCTAACACTTGTTGCTGCTGTAAATATTGTTCCGACACTTGATATAAGAAATCCATCAATGCACATCGATACTACAAATGTATTGTTCACATTTTGGAGATGTTTATTGACTAATACTACATACACTATAGCACCATTGACGGAGCACCCAATGAATGTTACCAAAAACATGACAAAAGCTATACAATAAAATATGGAATTCATTATATGTATATTAGTAAACTAATCAGAGTATACAAATTCACATAAATGTAAAATGGAGGTATTAATCGTTTTCAAATAATGTAATTATTTGTTTATAACAATCCAATCGTGTAATAAACATGTTGCTTGTTCTTTGCTTATAATGGTTTAAAAAGCGAAGGCTTTAATTTCAATTCGAAATTGTGAAGCCAAGCGCCTTATTGCAAATTTAAAATATAAAAGACAAAATTTACTTAACTTCTTCACCGAATAAGCACTAGCTTTAAAATGAATTATTTGAACAATTCAATGTGGCTGATGCATAATGAAGGGTAATCATATATACCTAAATGGCATTTATATCTATATCACTGCTCTGCTTATTGATTTAGTATGCTGAGATATATATGGTTTACTTGTCTTTGTTTTTAACACATCACAATAAAATAATTTAAGTTATGGTTTGGTCAACGATTTCCCAATTGGCATATAAGTCTGAGTAGTTTCACATGTTTACTAGATAGACAATGTTGTTTGCTAATTGGAAAGATAATTAAAATCTTTTCAGACAGCAGGGAAGATTCATTCTGTATTGTTTATTGCTTGGACTGATAAAAAGAGGTAGATATATATTCTGTAAATTCAATATGATGTCTTCAGACTGGTCAATGGGTCAGATGGTCAATGATGTTACGGGGTTTGCATGAATTTACGTCCATGTGTTATGCCTTGTCTGCACTTTTTTTATCATCGGCTTTTGACTTGTTATCTTATATAAATTCTTAACAAAAAGTATGTGTGAGAATAAAATTCTTATCCGTATATCTCCCTAAATCTTATCTTTTAGAAAGAGATGAGTAGTAATTTATATAAAATCGAATATTGAAATGGGGAAGTGTCTAAGAAACAACAACCCGATCAAAGGACAAAAACAACCGAAGGTCACCAATGGGTCTTCAACACAACGAGAAAGTCCTGCACCAGGAGGTGGCGGACTCCAGCTGGCCATCAGCAAATATATGTACTTCTTATGCGGTTGTTATAAATGTTTGTTAGACAGGTGATAGAATCGAGAAGATGGGGTAGAAATCGCAAATCGGGACTTGAGTTACATATATAATTACTATTTTATTAAGACAATCCAGTAATAAAGGATATGTTATAATGCAATGCTCTTAAAAGATTCATTACAAGACCATTCTTTTAATTGTCATCTGGAAAGAAAGTACCTAGTCATACCGTCCCGTCAACAGTACGAAAATGTGGTCAAAACTCTAGTGACATTTTTACTGCATGTTACTATCATCAATATCAGGATGTGTTTTTCTTTAAAGGATGATTTCATTTTCAGCTTTTAATAATGACAATATTTCTAAGTAAAAAAACAATTTTATTTGTATATCACTGTTTATATTGAATATTTTCAAAATTTATTATTGATCTTGAATAAATATAAAATCAAATGCAGTGTGTTCAGTCCTTATTTGTACATATATTTTCATCATTAAAAATATTTTTTCCAGTTATAAATTAATCATGGATTGATAGATTAAATTTCTCTTAGAGTAAAGGTAACATTAAATTAACTCAACAGAGAACAATAGATTTTGTATTTATTTGGTGGGACAAAAGAACTTGCAAAAGTTTAAATTGACGGGTAACCTTCAAGTGAATCTATGGAAAAGTATTATTTGTTTCGCAATACTAGATAGTTTATGTCATGTGCTTACGGTTTTGTGTGCATGCTTCGTTTGTCTGTTGTTTTTTTTTTGTCTCTGTGTTACAACTTTTTGTATAATGAATTCAAGATTACTTCTTTTATTTAATATGATTAATGGGTTTAGTTAAAACGTGATTGTTTAGCACAGTTGCTTGACAATCGTTGGCCTCGTGGGTAGTTCAAATGGTTAATTTAATCGCTTTGGCTTATATAAAATCGAATAAATCCAGGTTCAATCCACCATTTACTACATTTAAAAATGCATGTACCAAGTTAGGATTATGACAGTTGTTATCCATTCGTTTGATGTATTTTGAAACTTGATTTTGCCATTGATTAGGGACTTTCCGTTTTTAATTTTCCTTGGAATTCAGTATTTTTGTGATTTTACTGTTTATATAAGGTATTTATTTCTGATGGCGTGTAACTTAATTTGCTTCCTAACATTGGCATGACTGCTATGCAATTAATTTATTCTGTTCTGTGAAATATACCTGGCGGAATGTCTTATTTCTTTTAATTATGTCAGTTTCTTAAAATTTCTATTTTTTTAGTAGATTTTGATAAAATTAGTTTTACTCTTGTCGTTTTAGAAATTGCTTAATTCTTAAGGATGTACTTTAAATCCTTGAAATCTAAATAAAATCAAGAAATTAAAATTGATACTACAAGTTGAAGTAGCTTCAGTTAAGGAACAAAATTGGCCAACAACATTGATAGGTTATGGTAATACTTTTTGTGGCATTTGCGTTTTTTTTTTAAATATGGCGAGAACAGGCTAACTCGGACTTTTACCTTCCAATGCATTGGTTTATTTTGGGTCTCAAATCAATAAAGAAATGAATCTGCTTAAATGTTGGAAAATTACATATTATGAGCTATTAAAGTCTTTATGAAAAGAAAAATGGGTGTTGTGGGGGAAAATAATTTACCCTGTATCCATAAATTTTGTAAATCAAACGTTTTAGTGTATTTTCGGGCTCACTGGACTAGAGCGATATTCGGGTAGTCCCAAAGTTTTAACCATGTGACACAATATGTTTGCATCTACCATCTAATGTCCAAACATGGATTAAAAGTGTATTTAACGTTGGAACCGATTTTGCACTTTCATCGTTCGACTTAAACGAATTTATTAAAAAAGGAAGAGAAAAGATGCACTTTTTTGTATAATAGTTAAATTTAGACAATTCGAAAGATACCAGTTAAACTGTCTCGAAAACCGAAAAGATGTTTGTAAAATTATATGGTTGTAGACCCCTTGCAGTAAGTAGAATCTTACCCGCTTTAATTTTGTCATTTGGGATCATAATAATTTTTTTTTATATACATATAATTTTTAAGTACACTTTTCATATACATTTAATTTATTAAATAGGAAATTACTGAATGAACGAGTGACTTTATGCATAAAAACTGCCCGTGTAACACCCGTTCATGTCACGTCAGTTTTTCTATGGATCTGTCTGTGAAAAAGTCGTACAACTAACATAGAAACAATGAATACAAAGCATCGATATAAGAGTACTTATAGTTCAAAGCAAATGGCAACTTATTAATAAATAAATCGAGTTCCCCAAGACTAAAGTATCAATCAGTACATGTCCAACAGACAACTAGGAACCAAAAAAAAGAAGTAGGTTGTAGGTTTTCAGTTAATCAACTAGTATATAATGTTATTGCATTTAATTTGAAATCTAAGACTTACTTAAAGATTATAATCGACAAAGGCAAAGATGTTCTAAAGGATTTTACTTGTTCTGTACATCGATTTTGTTTTTCTGATCATTATCTTCAGGGAAAACGGTCGTATATATTCTTCCATTGGCGACAATACTTACATTTTCTACACTTGTCTAACTTATTTTTGTAATTAAAGCATGGATAAAAAAGTTATGAGCGGTTTTAGTACTTTATTATTCTGTTTTAGAAATTGAAATCAAATAGTATCTTGACTAACTTCAAACGAAGCTTGTTTATGGTTTACATGTACATCGTAATTTTACATCAAATTTATGAACATTAGGAAGTCTCTTTGAATAGTCCTAAATCTTCTTTTTTGTATCTAAAGAAAATATTTTAATAGGTTTCAAAATTTGTATTGTATTTTATACACACTGTAGCTATTAATTAATCAACTATATTATGTAATTGCACTTAATTTGAAATCTTACTTAAAAAGTTATAACCGACAAAGGCAAAGTTGTCTATATGTTTTCTATACTATATTTTAATTTGATTATATTTATATTTATGTATTCACGTTTATATAAGATATTGTTTCGGTTTGATAAAACTGAGTGCGAGAGGAAATTCAGGGTTTCTTGTTCAGATCAAACAAAATATGATGTTTAGTTTTAAGTAAATAAATTATACATACAAAGTAATTGTTTACTTATATATGACATCAATGACGGGATTTGATTTTTACAGACATATAAGCAATTATCGTTTAATTGATTCTTTCAAATCTGATAAAAAGTTACACAATTGGGTACTGCACATTTTTATGGAATGGTTTTCATCCTACAGTATAAACTGGTAACGAAAAAAATGCATTTTTTCATTCAAACTTCAATTTGATCGCAGCCACTGTTTAGTAATCCAATTCTGATAACTCAATATGTATCGAAAGTTGAGTCAAGCTTTCAAAAGAGGGACGAAAGATACAACACGAACCCCAATTTGCGTTGAAAAAATGTAGAACCATTGACCGAATATCAGGTTCATGACAAATTCAACAAATCTGTTAATCTGAAATCAATACAGATATGTTTTTTAATTAGTTCAGATAAAGTAAGTCTGTTGCTTCAGAAGTGGCGATTCAACTGTTAGCTACAATTTCGAAAACTTCTTTTCTTATTTAGTTTTGTACCTTCATCAGGAAGTGAAAATTGCCTGGAGAAAACTTCATATTGATATTCCGAAAAAAACAATGGACATTTTTGTTTTCATCATTGTAATATATTTATAGTTAGACTAATAATGCATTTACGGTTTCTTCGACATTCTGCTGAGTTACATTATTTTATGAAGAGGTGGCAAATTGTCACTTATATAACCACAACTGTCCTATATATTGTAGGTCTAAGTCTTAAATGCGGTGAGTTGTCTATAAGGCAATTTATAAAATGACACTGCTAAAATTATGGACAATGTTTTATCGACCTCAACATGGAGTGTACTTCATTGTCTGCCAATATAAACATGATGATTACGATATATTATTTTCTATGATAGGGAATAGCAAAACAGAGGATTCTTTTTTTCATGGACACTTCAAAAAGGTGTCTTACAAATGAGTTAGTTGTGTTCGTGTTGCTTAGTCTTTAGTTTTTCCATGTCAGGTGTATACCGATGTTTGTCTTTTAATCTTTTGTTTGCCATGTCGTTGTCAGTTTATTTCCGACTAAAGATCGCGAACTTCCCTTTGGTATCTTCCCCTCTTTCGTATTCCAAATTTTCGTCAGTATCCATTCTTTGTTCTGAATGCTTTTACGTATAAAATGTACGAATACGATATTGGTGTTAACAACAAAAACACACCGCGTATGTTTACTTCTAAAGCTAGCTGTAACTGTTGTTTCACTGTTTCCTTTGGTCGTACATGGTGCTTTATCTTTATTTCCTTCAAAATATTTAACTTTATATTGAATATCGTTTATAAAATATATAATTTCTTGTTATTTGTCTTCGACTAGTGTCATGTATGACGTAACTTTGTGAAAGGTATTCTAACACCGGTAAATGCAACGGATGTCATGTTTAGTGGTTAGAAGGATCTTTTTTGTTCAATTTCCGGATGCTATGTTCGTTTTTTGATTAACATCAGCGCGTTGACTTAATACTGTTTGTTTAATTCTTGAATTAATACATAGATTTATTCATTGCTGCCAGTCTAAAACATAATGTTTGGTGGTGTTTTACGTTGCTAATTCTGTTGATTTTAACGTTAATTTCCTGTAAGTCATACTTTTCGGCATTGCAACAACTGTTTCTAAAGAAAACAAACATTACAACATACATTCAGAGGTTAACATTCGGCCTTGAATTATAAATGTCCAAGCCACGTTCAACCAAATAGTATACTAATTATCAGTAATAAGATCGAAGTCAAATTTGATCTGCAACCATGATTCATTCGAAAAAGTATTCTGTTGAATATTAAAATTTTCAATAATTGTGTACCACAAGCGTTTTGCATAAAATTTTTGGACATTTTTACAATTCAAAGTTCATTATATACGGAGTACTAGTTGTTGTATCTCAAGAGCTGAATCAGTTTGTACATTTTTGGTTACTCTTATATAGCATGCCGTTGCTAGTGGCTAAATAAACACATCTTTCGAATTTATTTGCGCTGTGTTTGCAATATATTCAAAGACAACATCAAATAAACCTACATTTAAGCAGTTAAATCAATAAAATGTCTAGAAATAACATGGATAATAAAGCGTGACTGTACACAAGGTTTAAGTCAAGTTAATAACCATGCTTATCACGAACTAATTTAAAAGTTACCATATTTATTACGACATAATTAAAAGAAATAAGACATTCCGCCAGGTATTATATATTTAACAGAACAGAATAAATTAATTGCATAGCAGTCATGTCAATGTTAGGAAGCAAATTAAGTGACACGCCATCAGAAATAAATACCTTATATAAACAGTAAAATCACAAAAATACTGAACTCCGAGGAAAATTCAAAACGGAAAGTCCCTAATCAATTGCAAAATCAAATTACAAAACATCAAAGGAATGGATAACAACTGTTAGATATTTGACTTTGTACAGGCATTTTTAAATGTAGTAAATGGTGGATTGAACCTGGATTTATTCGATTTTATATAAACCAAAGCGATTGAATTAACCATTTGAACTACCCACGAGGCCAACGACTGCCAACACAAACAACTGTGTTAAACAATCACGTTTTAACTAAACCCATTTATCATATTAAATAAAAGAAGTTATCTTGAATTCATTATACAAAAAGTTGTAACATAGAGACAAAAAAAAAAAAACAACAGACAAACGAAGCATGCACAGAAGAACCAATACCAGTCACGAAGTTAACTGTTTGATAAATACAAGAAAACGTTTATCATATGAATATCATAAACAACTCTACAATGTGAACAATACTCGCTAAAAAGAGTCCTTTATCTTTAAAATCAAATTAAAACCGTAAGCACATGTCATAAACTATCTATTATTGCGAAAAAATGATACTTTTCCATAGATTCACTTGAAGGTTACCAGTCAATTTAAACTTTTGCAAGTTCTTTTGTCCCACCAAATAAATACAAAAGCTATTGTTCTCTGTGGAGTTCATTTAATGTGACCTTGCCGCTAAGAGAAATTTAATCTATCAATCCATGATTAATTTATACCTGGAAAAATACTTTCAATGATGAAAATACATGTACAAATAAGGACTCAACACACTGCATTTGATTTTATATTTATTCAATATCAATAATAAATTTTAAAAGTATTCAATATAAACAGCGATTCTAAAATAAAAATTAGATTTTTTATGGAATTTTAGATTATATTATTTTTGTGTGTTTGACAAATAAAAACTTGAAAATTCAGAAGTTTGATTTGAGGCCTTCAAATGTATTCTATTTCTAATAAACAACCACAAACACATGTAAATTCGTTGGAACAGATGGAAATGTATTATTGATAATGAATAAATGCAACATCACATGCAGTTTTGTTAGTGTAAAACGTGTATTTCAATAAATTAAGAAGATGATTTTTGGTCAGGTAGATACATCAATGAATATAGGATTTTTCCTAGAAGAAATTTAAAGGTTCCAGTGAACATACTACACAGAAAACAATAGCTACTGTAGACTCTCTTGAATGGGATTATAGAACAGACAAAAGATCAAAATAGGAACTTGGACGCTTCCTGAACAATATCTGATGGTTGTCCTGATTAAAAAAATATTTTGTACAACTTTTAATTAAAGTTTCAATTTCCAGGACGATTCACAGAATCTTGATCAGATTGTTTACCAATCTTAATCAAGGAATGGTCATGCCAAGGACGGCAGTACACATCGTTAATGTTTTACCCCAGCTTAACTTCTGATATTTACTGTCCATATATCTCAAAATTAACAGGGTAGGGAAGACTACCTTACTATGCAATAGACATGGGGAATTACGATTATCGAATTACAGTAGGCAGATCAAAATAAATGTAAGAGATAACAAATAAATATTTTTTCTACCAATATGAATGAATAACAATTGTTACATTGATACATAAACCCTTTGTACTTGTTAAAAAAGTGAAAAGTGATATCACCAATGAAACCCTAACCCCGAAAAGCAGTTGCATCACCATCGTCTATTGAGACAATCATAGCAATATACTCTGAAATTACTACAAGTTTCTTCCTCTTTCTTCTGTGTCAATCAGACAAATCTCCGTCTAAGTCATAATGTGTAAAAAGTAAACAATTAAAGGTAAAAGTACGGCTTAAAAACGGAGCATTGGGTCACACAAAACAGCAAGTTATAAGGTTTTTTCTAATTTTTACAATGCTGAATCATTTTTTGTGGTCTGGAATATATTTTTATCATTTTCTTATAAGTAGTGACCGGAGATGAAATACTCCATGGAATGCAAGGAATCATTAATTTTATTTTCACGAATTCAATATTCTATGATCATTTCAAGATTACCATTAAGATCCAAATTTAATTTTCTACTCATCATAAATAAAGCTTGCAAAATTAAGCTTCAGTAGGTTTTATCTAGAGTGTTTTTTGAATCCAATAATTTCGAAAGCTGTTTTTAATCAATGGAGATTTAGACAGAGCTTTCCTGTTTAGATGAGGATTCACCCTAGCTTTTCTTTCTAAATAATTTAAATGAAAAACTCATGTTAAAGGATATCTAAATCACGAAAAGAAATGTATTAGAGAAAACAAATAAATATATTCACAGAAAGTAATAAATTAAAAGTTAAAACCAAAATAAGAACAATATACTTTAAAAAGTCCTCCGCTGAACTTCAAAAGCTTACTTGCAAAATGTTCTTTCGATCTACTTTCAACAGATTCAGATGTTTATCTACTATTTATCACCATTTAGGAGTTAACTGAAAAAGTCTAGAAACACATTATTCCTTTTCTCTGGCTACGGCTACTGTAATTACTGGTTCTAATATCTAAAATAGCCAATGCTGCGTATCATATTGGAAATATCAAATCCAATAGATCTTATAATATTTGATCCTTATAATAAGCTAACACAGACATAAACAATTTTTTTTTTACAACTGTGATCTTTTGATAAAAACCATAATAAAATACTCTAAATATCTATGAATAAGATATTTTTACATTCAATTCACAAATAACAAATATCTTTTGTTTTGTAAAAACTCATTAAATTTTAAATTCAAAGCTGATTGACATAGTTCATTAACTACCTTTTTTCTCTCTTAAATAGTTATTTAATAATTACCATTAATTACTTGTTAAGTATTAATTTCTGTTGTTATATATAACTCTCATCAATCACAATTTTATTCCCTTTTGATTCAACCTTTAGTAATTCAGGATAAAAGAAAATGTATGGCCTTGTAGTAATCATTTCAAACTAGAACACACCCGCGAAATCGCGGGAATTTAGAACCTGCTTAAAAGATTTTAAGAGTGGATAATTACAGGAAAGTATCAAAAGTATCTTAAACCTGAACTGGTATCAATATAACGTTTTGAATTTTTCTTCACTTAAGTTTTGTCATGACTTCATTATGTAAAAATGTGTGGGTTTTGGAAGGTATCTGAAGAATTAATAGTGTGTTCTTATGTGAAAAATGCATGAGGATGGAAAACAGGAAAAACTGCTGAAATTAGTTTGACGTGACAGCTGACATTGACAGGCAAATAACCTGAAATTGTGACTATTGAAATGAATAAATATTTACAATGAAATCCTAAAAATATTAGGTGAATTACATTTAAAAAATATTAGGTGAATTACATTTAAAAAATAGATGTGAAATATGACAATTTATTTATAGAGTAGTCAATGCTGGATAACGCCTTCATAAAAAATGTTGTCTGTATAGTATTGTCCATCAAACAGAGAATCAGTAGCAGGTAAAATCGATATTGATTTAAAGTTTCTTACTCTGGAAAATGCGACATAGAGCTGGCCATGAGAGAAAACTGGTTTTGTTAGATCTTGTCCTATTTGTCCTAAGGTTTGTCCTTGAGCTTTGTTAATATTAATGGAGAATGCTGGCCTAATGGGGAACTGACGTCGTTTTAGATTAAATGGAAGTCCTGCATCTGATGGGATTATGGTAATTTTTGGAAGGAAGACAGTGTCTCCTGCATGTGTACCAATCAGGATTTTTGTTTCGATAAGGCGAGTTCCAAGATTTAGAAAAGAAAGTCTAGTCCCATTAAGAAGTCCTGCAGCTGGGTTTAGGTTACGTAAAAGCATAATTGGTGCATGTGTTTTAAAGTCAATTCATGTGGTGGTCTTCCAGAGGGTGTTATAGTGTTGAGGAATTCTGTAGGATACAAATATCCAGTAGATTCATCTTCAACAGTATCAGCACTGAGATAGGTTTTACTAACAGTGGAAGGAAACATGTCCGTGACCATTGTATTAATTGTGTCTACATCATCATTTGTTGTTGTTAAAATGGCACGATCTGTAAATTTTGAATAGTCTGATGATTCTAAAATATCACTATAATGTTTATGTGTAAGATTCTTTAATCCATTTTTATCTGGGCATATGCAAAGGTCTTTAGGGAGCTGTAGTTTTGCAGATCCAACGTTTGGATATAGTTTTTCCTTGCCATTACCAATACGTAATAAGAAGTTTTCGAAATCTGCTTGATTGTTTGAATGTGCGTTGCTACGCACTCTCATGTTAATTGTTAAATGGAACATGGTAATGTTTTGCCAGAAGAAAGACTGCATAATATTACTATTAATAATTTCAGCTTGTGTTCCATGGCGAATGACAGGTAACACCTGCCTGAAGTTTCCACCTAATAAAACAACTTTACCACCAAATGGCTTGTCTATCTGTGTTATATCACATAATGTTCTATGAACACACTCTAACACATGCTTATGTATCATTGGCGCCTCGTCCCAAACTATAATTGCAGTATTTTAAATAAGATTAGCAAGTGCACTGTTTCTTGAAATGTTACATGTACTTGTCTCTGAAATTGAAATGGGTATTTTGAATCTGGAATGTGCAGTTCGTCCACCGTTCAACAATTCAGCAGCGATTCCTGAAGACGCTACTGCCTGTGCAATTTTACCTTTAGATCTAATACGGGCTAAAATTGTATTATATAGGAATGTTTTCCCCGATCCACCTGGACCCTCCACAAAGTAAGCTGTAGTATTTGTATGCTGTTCTGTAGCATCAACTACTTTTTGGTAAACATGATGTTGATCTGAATTGAGAAGGGATTCATTTTTGTCTGCTACCACAGTTTGATATTCAATTTTGTACTGACATTGTTTATGTAGTAAATTTGATTTAAAGGAAATATTAGGTTCATCAATGTTTGGAAATCCAGGAAAATCTGCCAAGTTTTTACCATGAGATTTCAACAGTTGCTGTATGAGACATAGAACTTTATTGCATACAAATTGTTCTGAATCGTGTGTTAGATTATTGTTCATGTTATGCAAAACGTCTTCTGAAATGCAGTCTTTAAATTGTTTCCACAACTTTGCTGGTTCAGATTGCTCACAAAAGAGAAGAATTGTTACAAAAAGCAAACGAATCTGTGTTGGGGTTGCAATATCAGCAGCTTCTGTAAGACATTCTACGCATTCTTCATCATGTTGTAGAAAACCTCGTCGCATTGCAGTTTCTATAAAAGTAGTACAAACAGTACCATCTTCCAACTTTCTCAGGTCTTCATAACATGTAGCACCTGGACAATGGTGAAGTAATAGCCTTAAGAAAAAACGTTCTTCTTCTGCTGGGTTTGCCCTATAAAGTCGTCCAATAACCTTACCCTTTTTTCGGGGTGCCCATGTATGTGAAGACTGATTCCATTTAAAATGTTCCGGGAAGAGGTTATATGATATTGTTCTAGCCAAAGGATTAGTCTGGTCTATTTTAAACCAACCTGTCAATGTAGTGTTTTTATTGTGTTGAAGTGCCTGTTGTGCTTTTCCCTCACTATAAATTACCTGCTCCTGCCCTGGCAAATGAACTGCAAGTCTCTGAATTGCTGGCGAATGAGTATGTAAATCATAGTGGAATATGCGCCAACTTGCTTCTGATGCTGAAACATACCAAGCATCAAAATAATGAGTAATCTCATTATACACTTTGGTTCCTATCTTGCTAAAATCACTGGTTTCTGCTTTTTGAAGTCCTACCATTATCTTGTTATGTCCTTTATAAACATATTTATAAAGATATTTGACTGCTTTTACAGTAGAACATATTTCAACATTTATATGAGCGGAATATTTGGTGCAAAGATAAGGATTATAAGGCACAACCCACCTATTATCCAATATTACACCATTTTTCATTATCTCTACGTTTATAAAGTGGATAGCCATCTGATGTTTGTAATGTTGCAGGAATAAAATATTTTAGAAAGCCTTTTGAGCATTTTCCATCATTCATGCATGGAGATTCTTTATTGGCTTTACCACATGGTTCATGGATCATATGCTGTGTAACAATATGATGAAGATTAGGCAATAATGCAGGGTCCGGTATTTCATCGAAATGATCAGGAGTTAAAGGTTTACTGTTGGGTTCTAAAATAAGAAGAATGTGTGAGTGGGGTAAACCACGCTTTTGAAATTCAATCACATAGACATACGCGATAGTTTTACCAAATACATTGTTTTGTGTAATGTCGTGAAGAAGCATTTGAAGTTTTTGTTTGAATACTCTTGTAATCAAATCAGGTCGTTTGATTTATAAGTAGGCTATGAAGGATTTCTGGCCATTTCGGGTTGCATGTAAAAGTAATAAATAAATCGGGTTTTCCAAAGCCACGTACAATGAACATTGCATCTTGATATTTTTAATACATATTTCTTGGACTGCCACTGAAAGATGATGGCAAAATAATTTTTCTGCCAACTGTGACGCCATCAACCCTGGATGAACAGCATCATTAAGTCCCTGATATAGTTCAGCTCGTAAGTCGTTCTGGTGGTAAAAGCAATAATTTAGTCTAAGTTGCTCAATCTTTACAAACATATCTACAATATACTGTTGTAGTAATCTCCCTCCTCGAAGCAAAATCTTAAAGTGATCTCTCTGCATGAGATGGTATGCGTAAAATTGCATTGTTAATACATGAGAATTAGCATTCCCACTATGAGAATTAGCATTTCCACTATCAATTGTCCAACCACTATGTCCATATGGTAGAAAGAGAACATAATGCAAAGGGTCATATTTCGGGTGAGTTTCATTTATATGTATGATTTCATACCCCTTAGGGTGATTTGAGGAATTTTTTAAAGTACAATGTCTCTGTTTGTTGGTTCTTTCATTTGAGAACCTGGTATGATGAGCGATACTTCAGATGCTGTTGATAAATTATAGCGCCGTGTGTCTTTACTGGTATCTGCATGTAATACCAATTTAATATTTTGGTGTGATGCATTATGATCATGCATTATTTTTGCTGCATTTTTAAAAATGTCAATGAATGGATTGCAGTCGTGTAGCATATTTTGTAATGTTAATAGCACAGACTTATTCAATGTATCATTCCATTGCATTCTATTAAACAATTCATTTTCAGTATCATGTATGTATATTTGTGCAAATTTAAGTGCTTTCCCTTCAGATGGAAATAAATGTCCAATTCTATGATGGACAGAACCACAAATACGGAAATTATATGGTCCATTATGTGGGAGGACATCTTCATGAACACCTAATGAGGCAAATGCTAAGCTTGAGTTATATGTTTATCCTGAAATGTTTTGCCTGTTCAGTATTCAAAATGAATAAATTTTGCAAAGAATGTGGTGGGTCTTTAATAACAGGCAGTACAACTTTGCCTTGCATTCAGCAGGTGTTAAATTTAGAATTTACATTTATTTGACCACTATGAGTCTCATTTTTCCACATAAGTGCATTTGCAACATTGACATTTATACTGCATTTCACCAATGTCACTATATTCAGGTAGTTTTATGTTTGTGGAATAATAGTCAATCAATGATCCTAATGCACTGTATAGTCTTTCTTTTTGGTGCCACAATAATAGCCACTGAGTTGGATCTTCTTTTGCGTGTTAATTCCCTTTTTTGTTTTAGAGTCTGTTCTTGGGGTTTGTGTCATATTAAATGAAAGCATTGAACTAACCTTTAACATGTTTCATGACTTCAGCATGTATTGTGACTATTTAGTGATGATAAATAACAACCTACATGATAATGGTAAGTAAATGAAGCATAAAATATACAATGTCTTTCCAGTGTATTGGCATTTAGGTTTCTAATTTCTGAAGTATTGTTCATTAAGATTGGTCTTTAAAAAAGGTTAAAGTTAAGCAGTATATAATTTACTTATATCTTATAATGTCTTACAAATACTGAGAAACAGACGTAATGATAAAAATGTGACAGAGGTCACTGGATAGTGAAAATGAGGTGAATGTCATGAGAAACCTGCCAATCTTACATTAACTTCTGTCAATTCTGCATACCAACTATAGTTCACTTATCTCTACTAATTACTGAGAAAGGGACATAATCACTAAGATGTGAATCCAACTTATCTTAGTAACTGAATCATGGATTTGAAGTCAAGGTCATGTGACAGACAGACACGTCATACTATTATGGCATACAGTGTGTAAATAAAATAAATAAAATAAGACTGGTCTAAGTCTTCAACCTTGTGAGATGTCTGACCTCCACTGATTATACATAACAGTTGAGACAACAATTAATGGTGCATTATATATAGGCTAAAGTGTCCAGGTATTGGTTTGATGCATATAAGAACATATGGTAAAGTTTAAATGACAATATAATTTATTTATAAATCTTCGTTTATTTATACACAACACAAAAATTACATGTCCTTTCTGTAGTTTTATAAAAGAAAAAAAGTGCTAAAAATTATTATTCCTAAATAAGCGTTGAAAAATGAAAGTACTGAAAAACCATTCCCTATGGTTTGTACGGAATTGCAATTAAAAATAAAATCGAGCAAAACAATTACGACCTTTTTTGTTCATGAATGTGTGTCCATATCTGAAGATTCTGATGCAGATTTCATTTTTTCATTTGAAGGTTGTACAACCTTCATTTCTCGGGATTTATTGTGTGTATCTTGTAATGCAGATTTATTGACTGAAGATAGTTTGTCTGCTTGTGGGTTTTTATTCAGTTGAATATATGTAATTTCATCTGTTATATCTTGAAATGATAAATCAGCTATTTCTTTCTGAAGTTTTGTAATTTCTTCATGCACATGTTTGTTATTACCTCTTGCTGCACTCAGGTCATGAATTAGATGTGATGATTCAGATTTTGCCTTTGCTAACTGATCTATAATGTTCTGGAGATCTGAGTTGAAAAGTCGTTGGAGTTCATCAGCTTCTGCTATTATCTCTGCGAAATTTCTTGATTTGGTCCATGCATTCATAGCTATGGAACTTTTTATTCCATTGTGTTTGATTTGTTGCAGTTGGTGAATGACTTTCATCAGGTGACATGTCAATGGCATTCTGTGATAATCATCTAGAAAAGAAAAAAAATTCAAGACTTTTAAAGATATTCTGTGTTTTTAATAAGCAGTTCGGTTTTAAGATAGTTGATGTGTTTTCCTTGGTTTTAGTTTGTAACTAAGATTTGTTTTCTGTCAATCAAATTATGACTTTTGAACATCAGTATACAACTGTTGGTATAATTTTTCTTAATGAAATTGTATTTCATGCTTAATGGACTTTTGCTGGAGTTGTCTCTGATGATGAGATTGCATTGAAAAAGTTTAGAAATATATATTGTTTTTCTGTAAGTGGGAATTTTCCCTGTATGTGATGCAGACATTGCAAACAGAGTTTTATTGGAAAGCCCATACAGTACAGAGGCGGATTTAAGGGGGGGCGCCTTTTCTGGGAAAAATATGGTTGCTTATAAAGGGAATCACTGAAGCATGACCCGAGCCGTCCCCCTCTAAGGCAGTCAACGGGCTCCCACTTATTAAAATTTTTGGATCTTCCGCTGCAGTATACCCTTCATTGGACAAATAAATGTATGTTGCACTTGCAAGAAGTTAATAGGTTTTTTTAAATATTTATGTTAATAAAAGTATTTTTTTATAGGTAAGCTATAACATACCATTCCTTGATGTCATTTCAGTTGCTTTTCTTGCAATGTTGCTTATATTTTACCTTTTTCCTGCAATAAATGATTAATAAATTACTACTCAAAAACATTTGTTTTACATAAAAAGAAAGTAATTTTGTGTTGTGTAGTGGTTGTAGTTACATGCTAGGAAAATGTAAATAAACAGCTGCACCATGAGCGCATGATACGCCCTTTGTCCTGTGTGAGAAGTTTTATGCAATAATCATAATAGTTTTTACGCAATAATCCTAAATAGATACTTTTTGTTTCATTACACATGCATAATACAGAATAATCGATATGGGTTTTGTTTCGTAAAAGGATTTGTTTAAGTAAAATGTTGATTAGTAGGAAATTTTGGCAATCAAAATTTAAGTCGGATGTTGTAACATGTGTAAGGTTGCGACAGAGCGTTTACTGAAAACACATATTTGTATGTGTTATAAAAAGGGGTGTAGAAGGTGTAACATGTGTAAGGTTGCGACGGAGCGGTTACTGAAATCACATATATGTGTATGTGTTATAAAAAAGGGTGTAGAAGGCGAATCACTGTGCTCATAGTTTTTGTTTCGTTACACATGCAATGCATGCAGAATAGAGAATAATCATAGTGTTAACCTTTTTGATTTCAGATGTATCTTTTTTTTCATCTTTTTTACTTGTGTGTAAATAAACCTGGACAATTTGTTTTATTGGTGAAGGATTGTGATAAAACTGTAAATAATTCAATAGTGTGACCGTTTTTTTTTTTATATATACTTGTCTTTTTACTCCTATACACCTTATCGCTATTTGTCCGCAATTACTGGATATCACACAGATTCCCGCCATTACTGGATATCACACAGGTTCCCGTAAAATTTTGATGTCATAATACAAAATATCTGACGCCACAATGGAAAAGTGATTGTTGTATGTGTCAAAAGTTCAAGCGGATGGGTCAGCCGGGATTAGCGATAAGGTGTATTGTGGAGGTGTGCCTAGATTGGCAGAAGATAGACAAGACAGATACAGTCACTCGAAACCTATGAAATCAAAATAATTCATGCATTCTGTAGATTTTTTTATTCATTTTCACAGGGCAAAATCAAAATAATTCATGCATTCTGTAGATTTGTTTTATTCATTTTCATAGGGCCTGTGTCGTTATTTACGTGACGATAAGTGAATGACAAAAATTATTCTGTTTATTTTCACATGGCCTGGGTCGTTGCTTACATTTGGGGCAAACAAATAAAACATGATAATATAGGCTATGTAATGTAAATTTACCAAACTTCTGTATATTTTTAAGGTTTGAAATATAAGCGGAATTAGAAGTTGTCTATAAATAAAAGTCGGGGTGGTGACGGACACATATCCGGACTTTTTTTTTTCCTTTTTTCTCCCAAAATAACACAAACTGAATAATCATAAGAATGGATGACAAATGCTACTATGCATGGTACCTATAGGCACACAGTCACAATGATCAATTTATTGTGGAAGGAGGAGAAGCGACACACAAAATGAGGTCTTCTCGTTTAATAGTATAGATACCAACAACAGCTCTTTCTTAATCTATTCATTACATATGTCGATAAGCAGATTAACTATCTTGATGTTTCGGTTTATGGGTTTGTGGCAACACATCTATCGTGTTTGTAAGATCCAAACAATGTCAATCCTCTGTAATGTAATGTTGTAATTTTACATTAATTTTTTTATACAAAGGACAATACCAAACTTTCCTATATTTTCCACTCTCTGTTTTATTTAACGTCTTCATTCCTCTAAGGAAAGTTTTTGTTTAAATATAGGGATTTGAAACTATTTTACCTCATATGAAGATTTTAAGACAGATATAAACACTATTTTGCAGATTGTATATGTTATCTATACAAGTGTCTACCAATTTTGAAAAATAATCATCACGTCTTATATTTTAGAAAATAAAAGAATTAAATTCATTGGTTTTTTTCCGAATTTCAGTAATAGCTCAACAAGCGACATGTAGAATTGTACGCTATTCTCGTCCGTCCGAAAAAAAGGTATACATGTACTTGTGTATATGACAAGTTAGTGAATAACTTCAGTATATCATTATAGTAATTGTAAGAACAAATAGGTTTTTTTCATCAGAATAAAATGGATTTTTTAGGACAGTAACCGAAAATGCACCTACGACAAGGATATAAGTAAGCAAGAAAGCCTCAAACGCACGAACTAAGGTATGATCAATCTAATGTTTCAAAATTTTAGGGAACGCATTTTCTCGAGCTTTTGCTTATGGTGTCAATGCAGTATTACCATGCAACAGATCATACAAGCATACATACATGAGGATCACTCATATAAGAGTAACTGTATCGTCCTATGCTAATAGCATAATTTTTCACACACCAATATATTGGCTTCAATTTTATTTTGGGGTCTACATAAAAAAAAGCAATCCTGGTCAAGGTTATATCATTTGAATCTCAATAAATGAGATCAACGGTAAAATAGATATAAGAAGATGTGGTATGGATGCAAATGAGAAAACTCTCTATCCAAGTCACAATTTGTAAAAGAAAATCATGATAGGTCAAAGTACGGTCTTCAACACGGACCAAACAGCAAGCTATAAAGGACACAAACAAGAAATAGTGCAACACCATTCAAACGGGAATACCAACGGTCGTATTTATCTACAAAATGATAAACAACAACTACTAAACATCAGTTCCTGACTTAGGATAGGTGCACACACATTCAGCGGGTTTAAACGTTTTAATAGGTACCAACTTTCACCCTTATCTGAAATGATACATCACAACGTAGAAAGATAAACTATAATATATCAATTGAAATGGCTTAACTCAATCAAAAGACATGTTAACATGTTAAAATAAGGGGTGAACAAATAAAGGTAACAATAGTATATCGCTGTGAGATGTTAAACAATTTCGAAAACAACAATAACCTTTAACAAAAAGCCGCCAAATACAAAAAAAAACCAATACACAGGCAAATGAAAACAATTTTGTTGTTAGTTATACCGTTAAAATGAAAAAACGAAGTATTTGTTACAAAATATTACAACGAAATTAAATTCATAGTCATACCAAACACCTATCAAAGCTGGTATATAGATAAATATTACCCTGAATAAGTAAACATTACACAACAAAAAGCGTTACAAATACTAGTAGTATCAAGGAACTCAACGTAGATACCAGGACTAAATTTACAGGTCAAATTTAACATGAAAATACGTTTTTAGAGTACATACAGTTACCGACAGCTAGGTAAAAGCCTAAAAAAATGAATACTAAAAAAAAAATCATGTGTCAGCTGAGACTAAAATAAACTAAAACACTTCCCTGCAAGGACTAGGTATTTTAACGTCATGGACAGTCAAAGAAGACATGACTTGTGCAATGCCAAAAGTAAATGTATCGACAGGCAGTAGAATAGTTAGGCGTTAACCTCTGGATAGAAAAAAATGAAAGTGGATGTGTCTTTAAACATCCCCTTTGGAAAGAATACAAATTTAGTTATGTTTTAATTTGCTCATAGCAAATACGAAATTTGTGCCAATGTAAACTATATTCAAAGATCTAATTCCAACATTGGTAAGGTAGCCTTTACAAATAAGTTTGTTTTAAGGTTCGATGAGTTCAAATGGTAAAATACATATTTTCTATATAAACATAATGGGCAAACTTTCTAGCATATGACAAACATTGCGTCTAAACATTCCGGAAAGTAAAGGGATATTAAAGCAGCTTCCGAATATGAGCTTATAGTATTTGATAATAATTCATAGAACTCAATTGGACTATAATAAATTCATAGAAATGTAATGAGAAAACTATTCAAAGATACCAAACTTATAATTTAAAACCCAAGAGAAGTACATGTAGTTTCGTTTACAAAAGAATTGTCCTTGGCCTTGACATTTGAACAATCATGATTCCTCAATCATTTACGGAGCTGAAGAACATTATAAACCAAAATTATGCCATGGTCAGATAAAGTGATATAACAGTATTTGATGGAACCAGATCGATACTGCATACTTTGCATAATCGATATTTAATAAGTGTTTCATCAAAGGTTAAAATATCCACATGAATTATTTGTATCAATAATAGATCGACCTTGTTTCACCTAAGAACACCATTGGTAAACATGAAATATAAAACCTACATGTATTTGTGTTCTCTGGTTTCCCATCGAAACATATATTTTAATCTGAAGTTATCAACAGTTTCGCGTTATTTGGCGTCTTTTCATATTATTCATTTGGTTATTTACCTCATTATATGGATAAATAAAATAAGTTCACGGTTTATGTTAAGAAAATGAAAAAAAATATGTCAGAAGAAAAAAATGAGTCTTTTGAGTAATTCCATGAATCTTTTTATCTTTCTTTTCGATCCGACTGCTTTTGTATTTTTTGTATTTTTTTTTTTTTTTTTTTTTTTTTTTGGTTGGAATTTGGTCTTTCGGGTTATTCCATAAACCTTATTTGGGTTAGTTTTGGGTTACTATTTTTGGGATTATTCATAGTTAGTATTGGTGACCTTGCAGAAGTAAGGCTATCATTATGGTAATTTTTTATATACTCATCATAGATACCAGGATGCAGATCTATTACATCGGATACTACATTCTAGTCAAAGGTTAAGTGTACTACCGAAGACCACAGAAAAGTTATTATAGTCATGATAATATTTACACTGTGGTCTCTAGCGTAATAAATATATTAAAGGGTGATAATACAATTATCAACATGTGACATGCATATAATATAGTGTCATATCTGATAATACCGATATAAGAATACCGTCTCAGCTGTTATACCTACATTACAGTATGTTCTAGTGTTAAATACCCATATGATAATATGGTGAAAATTGTGTGTTTTTTTTCTTCGATTCTGTGCTTTTAGTACTATAAAGCAATCGTCCTTGACAGTAACAGTAACTAAGACAGATGCAATCCGTGCAGATAACAGTTTGTTTTGAATATCTAAGAAGTCAATAAGAAGGCATGAGTTAGATTAATCGTAATAACTATCTAAGTTAATAGGATCAACTGTTAATTTTAAATAATTTGTTTATAATTAATTACATTTTGGAGTCAACTTCAAAAAATCAATCCTGTTCAAGGATATATCATTGGTATCTCAATGAATGTGATGGACAAAAAATACACATTTCTATTTAGACTTTATGGACAACATTTCTAGCATAAACCAAATATTGTGGCAAAACATTTAAAACAGTACAGGGATATACAATCATCGTCCAAACACGAATTGTGACTTTCTTTTAATTTATTCTTAAAGATTTATATAACTCAACTGGACTATACAAATTAATAAAAATGTAATGATAGAACTATTTAAAGATACCACATTTATAATGCAATACCCCAGGCGATTCGTTTCGTTTACATAAGACTTTTCTTCGCCTTAACATTTGAACAATTGAAAATCCTCAATTATTAATGTAAATGAAGAGCCTTAAAACTAGAATTGTGCCAAGGTGAGACAATAGTGATATAACAGTATTCTTTGGTGGCCGGTTAAGACCATTTCGAGTGTTTGCCTTTCATATTCCATAGGGCAAAAACGCGAAATCGCGAAGTCGAAAACGCGAAATATTTTTTCTTTCCGATTTCGCATTTTTGACTTCGCGTTTTTGCGTTTTCGCGTTTTTCGCAATTTCGCGTTTTCGCCTTATCGCGATATACATGTAATGATAACATAACATTTTAAATTTAATTGGAGACAAGACTACAAAGTTATTCAAATGATTGTCATAAAAATTTTATATCTGTGACGTACTTTAAAATATTTTCATAAATTAGACAATTCGATTACATTCTTTGATGACTGAACAAATTTAAAAACAGATGCATTTGTATACAATGCCTTTGAATATACAATTTGCTTGAAATCATATTTTTGACATTTTAAAATATATATGTTAATTGACTGGATTCAGTTTCTCTATTAATTTTGTTCATCTGGTTCTGACACGAGGAGGATTGATGTTATTGTCTAACGCATTCAACAGTATATCCCTTGTCCCTAGGTGTCTCCTGTAGATGAACAAATTTCCATCTTGGAAAATATGAAATATTAATCAATGCGTTTAGTAATATATGGGACACACAAACTACATTTACATGAATTTTACATAAATCGAGGTTACTTTTTGTTTCAATTAAAAGAACTTGCGACAGGTTTAGGATATCTTTGCTAAGATCAACCTACGACAGTTTTGAGGCGAGGTCTGGTATTGTCCTAAGAGGATCATAAGACATGTCATAAGATATTCTAGTATCTTATGACAGGTCTTAGGATAGCTTTGCGAAACTGTCCAAAGTGTTGTTTGACAAAAATCTTATCTCCACAATGTATTAATTTTTTAACTTTTTTCACATAAGCTAATTTAAATATTGAAAATTGAATTTTAGATTAAAAAAAACGAGAATGAACTGAAAGATTATGTATTTAAAGTAACCATGGCGATAATAATGATTAATTTCATTTATTTTAAAATGTCCAAAATATAACTTCAAGCAAATTGTATATTCAAAGGCATTTTATACAAATGCATCTGTTTTTAAATTTGTTCAGTAATTGTCAACAAAGAATGTAAAGAAATTGTCTAATTTATGAAAATATTTCAAATGTGTCACAGATATGAAATTTAAATGACAATCATTTGAATGACTTATACTTTGTAGTCTTGTCTTCAATTATATTTAAAATGTTATGTAAAATTAACATGTATATTGCAAAAAACGCGAACACGCAAAATTGCAAGGTCGAAAAGGCGAAAAGGCGAAAAAAGGAAGTCGAAAACGCGAAAACGCGGAGTCTAAAACGCAAAATCGGAAAGAAAAATATTTCGAGATTTCGCGTTTTCGCCTTTGCGTTTTTGCGTTTTCTACTTCATTATTTCGCGTTTCCGCGTTTCCACCCTATAGAAAATGAAGGGCCAAACGGGAAAACAAGAAATGGCCTTGACCAGTCGCCATAGTATTCGATGGCACCAGACAGATATTGCACACTTTATATAAACAATAATTACTTGTTGTTTCATTACATTTTCCCGTATATAATATTGGTATTAACATATTTAATATTTATTTGACCAGCTTTACCTAGAATTTTGCAGTTTTTGGTCATTATCTTGAATATCATTATAGATAAAGATAAACTGTAAACAGCAAAAATGATCAGCAAAGTAAGATCTACAAATAGGTTAATATGACCAAAATTGTCAATTGACCCCTTAAGGGGTAAATGTCCTTTAATGACAATTTTTTACAATTTGTTCTTCATATTTGCTAACTTTAAAAAATCTTCTCCTCTGAAACTACTGAATGGATTTGGATGAAACTTAGCATGATAGTTCCTTAGATTATCCTGCACAAAGTGTGTGCTTCGATTTTTGATCCGTCAAAAAACATGGCCGCCCTTACTTTAAATAGAACATAGGGGTCAAATGCAGTTTTTGGCTTATATCTCAAAAACGAAAGCATTTAGAGCAAATCTGACATGGGGTGAAAATGTTCATTAGGTCAAGATCTATCAGCCCTGAAATTTTCAGACGAATCAAACAAACCATTGTTGGGTTGCTGCCACTTAATTGGTAATTTTAAGGAAATTTTGCAGTTTTTGGTCATTATCTTGAATATCATTATAGATAAAGATAAACTGTAAACAGCAAAAATGATCAGCAAAGTAAGATCTACAAATAAGTTAAATATGACCAAAATTGTCAATTGACCCCTTAAGGGGTTATTGTCCTTTAATGACATTTTTTTCACAATTTGTTCATCATATTTGCTAACTTTAAAAAATCTTCTCCTCTAAAACTACTAAACCAAATTCAACCAAACTTCAACTGAATGATCAGTAGGGTGTATAAAATAAAGTTTGTGTTTTATTTTCTATTTTGGTCTATTTTTTTAATACTTTATGCATTAGGTCAACTATATTTGGTGTATGAAAATATTTTATGATCTATATGTCGGTTACGCAGGTTTTATTTGAACTTGACCTCATTTTCACAGTCCATTGCTAAGTTTTAAGTGTTTGTGTTTTGGTCTCATTTTCTTTATTTATAAACAGTAAGTCATATATATTTGTAATATTGAAGAATTGTTAGCTGTACATGTTTGCCTGGCATGGTTCTATATGTTCAATAAGGTATTGTTTACCAGGTGAGCGATTCAGGCTCTTGAGAGCCTCTTGTTAATGAAGATGTAGAGCCTTAAAACTTAAATTGTGCCAATGTAAATGATAGTGATATGACAGTATCCGATGGCACGAGGCAGATATTTCACACTTTATGTAGACAATGATATATTGCTATTTCATCAAATTTTACCCACATAACATTTTACATTTTAATGTTATATCATTCTTATAAGTCTAATCTTGAATTCTATCCTAGTTCTATCTTATTTTTGGGAATTGTTTTTTAGAAATTCAAATGTGACGTCACTTTGTGCGTTGGTGGCTTTGGCTAACTGGGCTGTGTATTTGTATGTGCTGGTTTAGTTTTTTTATGTAATGTATCCGTTTTTATTCTGTAGTCAGTCACCACTTCGGTTTTATCATGTATATCTATTACATAGCCATTTTATGAAATTTACTGTTTGCAAAAAGTATGAATTACTTTAAATGATAAGTATGTTCTTATCCCAGGCAGAATACCATAGCCGTATTAGTCACAACTTTTTCGAACTTTTTGTCCTCAGTGCTCTTCAACTTTGTACTTGTTTTGGCTTTCGAACTTTCTTCATTGGAGCGTCACTGGTTATTCTTGTGTGGACGAAATGCACGTCTGGCGTATTGAATTCTAAACCTAGTACCTTTGGTTAGCTACTATTTGTGTGTTTCTCTGTCCTATATGTTCTCTCATTTATTTGTATTGTAATCCTGTCATGTAATGTTGTGTTATATATTAAACATTGCCATAAAAGCGGGAGGTTTGGCATGCCACAAAACCAGATTCAACCCACCATTTTTTTTTTAAATATCCTGTACCAAGTCAGGAAAATGGCCATTGTTATATTATAGTTCGTTTCTGTGAGTGTTATATTTTTATGTTGTGTTTCTGTTGTGTCGTAGTCTTCCTCTTATATTTCACGAATTCCCTCAGTTTTAGCTTGTAGGCCACAGACCACAATTAATTCCTCTATCAATTCTTTATAACGTTTTGCATCATTAAAAAAATTGCACCATGCACTTTTGACAAATTTTTTGTGTGTGTAATGTATAGTCCTAGTCCAAATATATATCTAAAATTCAGAAAGATTGAACCAATCACTTTTACAAATTTAGCCAATACACATCCATACCCCTATTGACAAGTCAAGAGATGTTCCGAAAACTGTAAATACCTTTTTGCACTTGGCCTAATCACTCATTCCATATCAAAATCAGTTTAAATACAACATCCAAAAATTTATTTCACCTCTCTTCTTTCATTTCCACCCAAGAAAATCTAAGAAATGAGTGAGGAAGGGAAAGAAAAAAAATAAGGAAAAATACACTCTAATTAAAAGGAACTATATTCGTGGACAACGAAAAGCGGGGTCATTAATTGTGGTCTTGGGCCTGTAACATGTGTAACCCGGATTAGTTTTTTTTTTTCTCAATCGATTTATGAATTTCGAAAGCAGTATACTACTGTTGTCTTTATTTACCCACATAACTTTTTTAATATTAATTTAACCAGCTTCACCTTCACAAGAATGCCGTTTGTAATCATTAAATCTACAACCTACATGTATTTACGTTCTAATGTTTTCCACCAAAACATATAGTTCTCAAGTTATAAACAGTTTTGTGGAATATGATGTATTTTTTTCATATCAATAATTCGTTCATTTACCTCATCATATTGATAAAATAAAATGTGTTAATATTAAGGTGTAAGGAATTTAATTTCATGTATGTTGGTGTCAATGTAACTTTACCAAGCAATGCGTCAAACAACCATATATACATGAGGATCACTCTCATTAGAGTAATAAGATTGTCGCATGAACAGCAATCCTGGTCAAGGTTATATCATTTGTATCTCAAAATAGAGATGAACGGTAAAATAGATATTTTCTATATAGATATAATTGACAACATTTCTAGCATATGACCATAAATTGTGGCAAACACTTCAATAGGTAAAAGTAACTTTCAAATATGAACGGTGAATTTCTTTTAATTTATTCTTTAAGATTTGTATAACTTAATTGGACTATGAAAAATAAATAAAAATGTAATGATAGAACTATTTAAAGATACCAAATTTATTATTTAACACCCCAAGCGAGTCGTTTCGTTTACATAATACTTGTTCTTAGTCTTAACATTTGAACAATTCAAAATCATCAATTATGAATGTAAATGAAAAACCTTCAAACTAGATTTGTGCCAAGGTCAGATAATAGTGATGTAACAGTAATCGATGCCACCAGACAGATATTACACACTTTATATAAACAATAATTACTTGCTGTTTCATCAAATTTCACCCATAAACACTATTTGTATCAACGTGATTAATATCTATTTGACCAGCTTCACCTAAGAATGCCATTGGTAAGCATTAAATATAAAACCTTCATGTATTGATATTCTCTGGTTTCCCACCGAAACATTTTTCTATCAGAAATTATAAATAGTTTTATGAGATTTGATGTTGGTTTTTTTCATATCAATCATTCGATAATGTATCTCATAATGTTGATTATGGAACTAAACTATATTATTATTAACGTATGATCAATTTAATTTGAGGTATCAATGTTTTAGAAAAATGCACGGTTTCAATTGTTTTGCTTATGGTTTCAAAGTAGCTTACCCAGGAAAGTGTCCCTCAACCATACAATCATGAGGATAACTCTTATCAGAGTAATCTGATTGTCTAATAACCAGCAATCCTGATCAAGGTTATATCATGTGTACCTCATTAACGTTAAATGAAATAAACGGCGAAAAACATATTTTCTAGATAAACATTATGGACAGCAATTCTACAATATGACGAAAAATTGTGGTAAAACATTTCAGAGAATAATGAGATATAAAAGCAGCTTCCAAATACGAACTACGAGTTTTAATAATTTAACACTAAATTCATAGAACTCAATTGATCTGTATTAACTTTTTATTTGTTGCGTTGTGTTGTGTTTCATTTCGTTTTTGTTGAGTTTAGTGAAGTTAAAATAATTAAGCTATATCGTCCTTGACAGTTACATACTAATTAGAATAAAAGTGCTTGGATTCCAATAGGCACACATGATGTAAAATAATCGTAAGAAGGAATGAGCTTGCATACAATTATAGAATTTTAAATTTCATTTGTTTACAATTATTTTTTGACAACAAACAATGCACAGTGAACTCTTAAAATACAAATGGGAAATTATTTTTTATAAGTTCTTACTGACATGAAATATGAAAAAAAATTGAAATAAAGGACAGACAAATAATTCGCTACATGTATTTGTTATCAGGGGATTTTTTTAGTGTCATTGGATCGTAGAAAATGTATAACTGTTTTGTTAGATCAAGGCTTTAGTTTTCTCAAATAATTTGTTTCATATTCTCATTTCAGTGCCTATAAGTTATGGGATTATTTATTGTTGAAGGTATTATGGTTGCCTATAAGTAGTTAAATCTACTTAATTTAAACTTTTATTGTTAGTTGTATTACTCGCACTCATACCACATCCCCTTATTTTCATAGTGTCACATTTTCATTTTCGTTTAAAATTTCCATAAACCGGAAGCGTTTTCGACGAGTAATATATCTCCAGTCATTTTCAAGGCCAAAATAATCAAAACAAAATTCAAAACCTAAAACCAACACTGAAAATCTAATACAACAAAGTATGACAGAAAAGTGTACCAAAAGCCGATCATGAAATCGGAGCTATATATGCCTCAGGAAGATAATTTCTTAATCTTTATCGTTAGAAAAGACATTAAAAACTAAAACAGCGTTCTATTGGTAATAGTTTTAATACAATTTAGAATTACCATGATAAATATATTTGCTTTGAATAACTACGATTTATTTAATTTTATCTTTGAACAGAAAAAAAATCTGATGTGAACAGCTAAAATTGGCCTTTTTTTGTTTTGCATATTTTTATTTGACAAGTAAAATATTTGTTAAAATTTAAGAAAAGATTGGCAGTACCTTTATACATTTTATAACAAACGGGATATTACAACATTTACTGCCTTTTGCTGTTTTGATGTCTATGGAGTTCTTCAATCAAAACACAATGAGTGTAAATTCATTTGTCCCTTGAGCGTTGGCAATCGTTTGAATTCGAAATTGATGACATAGATACGTGTTCGTTTTCTTATCAGTTAACGCTATACGGTCGATAATATAAATAAGAACTTTAACACGGAAAACAACAATGAACTATCATGTTACATCATTGATCATCAAATACACAAATATTGCTAAGCACCTGTCCGACCTTCAGAAAAGAATGCATTAAAGAAGAAAATATGACCAAATCAACATATCATGAAGAGGAGCACACAATGGGTTTGTTTAGATAAGATCACTGGTGATATATATTTTGCTTTAAATTATGTAACTAATCTGTTGATGATGCTAACTCCATCAAAATATACAATCTAAAATACCGCAATTTGAAATATAGATACATGTTTTAAAATTGTCAGATTGTGGTTCACACAAAAATTCTAAGATATCTTTTCCTTAAAGGATTTGTCAGATGACGTTTTACAAACATTCATGTCTGGAAACTACAACTGATCAAATGCAAGATATGGATGACTAATAACTTCAATTTGTATAACATGTTTCAGCTCATAAGCAAATGTTTATTTTGTTTAAAGTATAAACAATAAATGTTTATGTTATATACCGTACAGAAGGAAACAACAGTGTATTTTTTTCTGTTAAGAATTCATAGTTTTTGTTTAGATAAGTTGGTGTATTTTTTAGGTTGTTGAGTTTATGATGTTGTCCTTGAAAGTAACACTTTCTAGAACAAAGTAATCCGTTCACATCAATTATTTTGTAATATTATCTGGAAATTACCATTGAAGACACTCGTTCAAAACATAATATCTAATTCTATTCAAAAGGTGTGAGCTGACATTAAATTATAAGTTTAACTTTTTATTCCTTTTAAAATTGTTTTACGATGATGACTGATGTACCAATATTTTGACTATTTTATTTATTGTGTCTGTTTAGTTAACGCATCAATGTAAATATAACGGATTTGATGAGACTGTCATCAAAATGAGAGGGTGAGCGCTATAAAACCAAGTTTAACCCACCATTTTCTACATTTGAAAATGCCTGTACCAAGTCAGGAATATGACAGTTCTTGTCCATTCTTTTGTGATGCGTTTTGTTATTTGATTTTGCCATGTGATTATGGACATTTTCAAGTGTAGAAAATAATGGATTGAACCTGGTTTTATAGCTAGCTAAACCTCTCACTTGTATGACAGTCGTATCACATTCCATTATATTGTCACCGATGCTTGAACAAAACAAACAGACACAATAGATAAAAATGTGAAAATTAGGGGTACAGCAGTCAACATTGTGTTATCATATTAATCACTATAAAAACAACAAATGTAACGAAGAAGCACACATCAAATTAACATTCTCATTTTGATTATATTATACGATTTTATTTGTTTTTGTAAAATGCACCCATCAAGGAAGGGGGTTTTGAGTACTAGTGTAAAATTGCGCGTTTGAAATTCGTACAGGTAGACATGAAATGATTTTGTCGTTCAAAGTATGACGGGATGCATAAATAGATATAACAAAAACTGACTAAACAGTATAAAGTAATAATAAATAAAATAATAGTGTGGTTCAAAGTATGACGGGATACATAAGTACAGAGTCACGTCAAATGTATATCACAAAAAAGTGGGTTAACAGTAAAAGTACTATTAATAAATAAGATAATTTTGTCATTCAATGTATGACAAGATACATAGGTACAGAATCACATCATACAATAATTTTGTCGTTCAAAGTATGATGGGATACATAAGCACAGAGTTAAGTCAAAAAGGATATCTAAAAAAACCAGACTTAACAGTAAAAGTAATATTAATAAAGACAAATAAAAGAATAATATAACACGTTATTAAGATGATAAACAACGTCAGTACGCAAAATCTATACTTCAAGACCATCGTGTATTATTTGTGAAGTTGATACGGAATATTTATCAACAAGTTCTGAGTACCTTCCGATGAACTTTTTTAGAAAAAGGACGAGACGTTCTTTGACATACCCCTGGTTCATCAACTTTCTGCTCAGACATTGGTGACGTTTTACAAAGTCTGAGTAGGAGCTGCAAGCTCTTGAATACCGAATAAGTTGGGAAATGTATATTCCATATGCAGGTGAAGCTGGTATATTGCTACTAAGGTGGGGGAAATTGATAATTTCAAAATCAAAATCGTCTCGTTTGTTATAGATTCTGGTACTCAGATGACTGTGTATGTCAAATTCGAGGTATAAGTCTAAAAATGAAGCGGAGGAAGCCGTGTCTGTTGTCTCTTTAATTTCTAGTTCTGGTGGATATATTAATGGAACCCAATCAGAAAAGTTCGGATTGTTAATTGAACATCATCAATATATCTGAAAGTGAAATTAAATAACCTGGCTTCTTTGATCTTCTTGTTTTTGACAAGTGTCTGAAGGAACTCCGATTCATATGAAAATAAGAAGAGGTCAGCAAGGAGAGGCGCGCAGTTCGTTCCCATAGGAATGCCGACAATTTGTTGAAAAAGTCTACCTCCAAACTCAACAAATATGTTGTCGATAAGAAACTCCAGCATACTGACCACTTGTTCTTTTGTGTAGCATGTTTTACCTTTTTGTTTGTCACTATTAACGAAATATGACTTATGAAATCCCAAAGTGATAAATTTATAGCGTATGCTACCATTTTTATGTTGAAAGGCGTTGTGGATTATTTCTTTTTGTCGATTTTTCAATTTCACATGTGGAATGGTGGTATACAGGGTTGAAAAATCAAAATCAAAAGTTTTGATTTTTCAACCCTGTATACCCTGTAAATCACTGTCAGTACGTACATAAATATTGAATTATTAAGAAACCGACACCGTTTAACAAAATAAAGCATGTAAATACAAGTAACTAAAGAAATGTAAGATTAATAACAAGTTAGAAAACAAAGATGTTATTCGAACGCCACATGTTGGTGGAATATCGTAACGTTATTACGGGAACAGTCAAATTTGCTGAGAACGACGTAACGTTCACAAAAAAATATTGCCGCGTTATTTTACATTCACAACAGACATGTTTGATTTCATACTTTAGGTTTTAATCATTGTTTTCTACTTGTTTAAGAACAGGTTTTTTGTTGATCGAATCAGTCAATCAAATAGTTTTATTTTCAATGTTGACATTTTTTTCCTTTTGATAACTTAATTCATTGGCAACTCATGTCTAGCTAATGGGTTAAATTGAAATTCACATGAATACTCAGTACAGATGATGTCAAAGTATTCAATTTCAAATGAGTAGTTCATCAGCAATCTATCTTAACTTATCTTGACAGAAGTGAACCATACTAGCGGTTAAAATCGAAGGATTATTTCACTTACATTAATGATAAACTGTTTCTCGTACCCTGTAGTTCTGTAGTTATATGCTTGTTGTCGGTTGTTTCATGTTTTTCATATATTTGATTTTCGTAAATTGTTTTGTTTAAAATAAGGTCATTAGTTTTTTAATTGAACTGTTCCATATTCTTAAATTGAAGTCTTTTATAGACGACTATACAGTATAGGTTTTTCTCATTCTGGAGGAGATAGGTTTGTCTATAATTTCGTACATCAACTACCTTTGAACTTTGGTGGGCAGTTATCCAATTTGCAATCATACCTCATCTCCATATTTGTATACATTGTCTATTCATCAATAGCCTTGAATTAATATTTTACATTAACCTGCAATTAGGGTGCTTTTTATAAAGATCCACAATCCCAATGATATCATTGTGTATATGGGTAAGAAAAATGTTTATCGCTTGAAGCTTGTTTCGAATATCTTAGAAGTCAATATAAACACATGCGTTCGCTTATTCGTAATAACTATCTGATTTGAAAGGAGTGAGGTAACATAAAGTTATATAATCAACTTTAGTAAATTTTAATCAATTTGTTTAATATTAACTACATTTTTGAATCGACTTAAAAAATCAATCCTGGTCAAGGTTATATCATTTGTATCTCAAAGAATGAGATGAACAGTAAAATGCACATTTTCATTTAGATATTATGGGCAACATTTCTAGCATATAACCAAAAATTGTGGCAAAACAGTTAAATCAGTACAGGGATATACAAGCACCGTCAAAATATGAACTGTGAGTTTTTTTAAATTTATTTTTGAAGAGTTATATAACTCAAATGTAAGACTATAAAAATAAAATGTAATGATAGAACTATTTGAAAATACTAAATTTATAATTTAATACCCAAGGCGAGTCATTTCGTTTACATAAGACTTTTCTTAGCCTTAACATTTGAACAATTGAAAATCCTCAATTATAAATGAAGATGAAGAGAATCAAAACTAAAAGTGTGCCAAGGTGAGATAAAAATGATATAACAGTATTCGATGGCACCAGGCATATGTTGCACACTTTATATAAACAACAATTACTTGCTATTTCATCAAATTTTACCTATATGCAAAAAAGTAAAATCACAAAAAAACTGAACTCAGAGGAAAATCCAATCGGATGTCCATAATCACATGGCAAAATCAAACGACAAAACACATCAATAACAAATGGACAAAAACTGTTATATTCCTGACTTGGTACAGCCATTTTCAAATCTAGAAAATGGTAGATTAAACCTGGTTTTATAGCGCTAAACCTCTCACTTTGTTGACATTCCCATCAAATTCCGTTATATCTACAATGCTGTGTGAACTAAACCAAACAGACATAATAAATAAAATAGTCAAAATATGGGCACAGCTGCCAAAAGTAACTTCCAAATATAAACTGTGAATTTCTTTTAATTTATTCTTGAAGATTTATATAACTGAATTGGATTATGATAAATAAATATAAATGTAGTGATTGAACTATTTAAAGATACCACATTTATAATGCAATACTCCAGGCGAGTCGTGTCGTTTACATAAGACTTAGCCTTAACATTTGAACAATTGAAAATCCTCAATTATAAAAGTCGATGAAAAGCATTGAAACTAAAATTGTGCCAAGGTGAGATCATATTGATATAACAGTACTCGATGGCACCAGGCAGATATTGCACACTTTATATTAACAATAATTACTTGCTGTTTCGTCAGATTTTACCCATATGCACTATTAATATAATTACTATTTATTTGATCAGAAATCCACTGGTAGCATTTAATCTAAAACCTTCATGTATTTATGTTCTGTGGATTCCCACCGAAACATATAGTTCTCAAGTTTTAAACAGTTTTGTGGAATTTGATGTAAGTGTCACACAAATATATACATGAGGATCACTCTCATCAAAGTAATCAGATTATCTAATGATCCGTAATCCTGGTCAAGGTTATATCATTTTTATCTCAATAAAAAAGATGAACGGGGAAAAACAAATTTTGTATATAGATATAATGGGCAACATTTCTAGCATATGACTAAAAATTGTGGCAAAACAGTTCCGAAAGTTAAGGAGTGTAAAAGCAGCATCCAAGTACTTTACATGTACTAATTTTTAAGGTGTATATATTTTCACGAATTTCGCGGTAGATATAGTATCACGGAAAAAAATACAAGCAAATTTAGATGCAGATTTCATGCATATAAATATGTAAAAAGTAAAATCACAAAAGTACTGACCACCGGGGAAAAATCAAAATGGAAAGTCCCTAGTCAAATGGCAAAATCAAAAGCTCAAACACATCAAAAGAATGGATAACAAATGTCCTATTTCTGACTTGGAACAGGCATTTTATTAGGTAAAAAAGGTGTATTGAACCTAGTTAACAAAACAATTAAATGAATACCGAAATTTATAACTATGTATGCATATCCACCTTGTTGGCCTTAGATAAACCCAACTGAATCGTGGAACCTTAAAAACAACACCCGTTATCTCTATAGGAATTCAAAATTAAGAATAAAAGGTCAAAAGAGGAAAAATAATAACCCAAGGCCAAGATATACTATAGGATTAATCACATTTTTTCTAGAGGTTATTGATGTGTAAACCGGGGCGATTAACTCACAAACTGAATAAAAGTCCGAAGGACTTTTATGTTGAGTTTGTGAGTAAGAGCCCCGGTTTACACATCAATAACCTCTAGAAAAAATGTGTTTAATCCTTATAATTCTTCAGCCAAACATTTGTGATATTTAATAAACATTTTTTTTTATGATGGCTACTATATATATTACCATCAAAAGCACAATGGCAAGTCGTAACTACGGAGTACGCCGCCATCTTGACTTTCTAAAAACCATAAATGTCAGATAAATACAACGGAATCTTAAATAAAATAGCACCTACCTCAAACACTTCATTTTAATTAAATGTTATTCGAATTTGAAGCGTACACGTAACGAAATAATCTTTTCCTTGAAAATTTCTATTCGTATGACGTCGTGTTTTGCCATGACGTAAATTCGCCAAATCCTTCATGAAATTTCGCGGAATTTTATTAAATTTTATTTTTATACATTTTTGAAGCTTAGTGAATTGAATTTCCTTCTTTTTTTTTGTTATATATGCACTAGAATAGTCACAACTGCTATGCAATTGTTTTTAAATCTCAAATTGCTGAAAATCCTGGGATCACTGCAAGCTTGTGTATCGCGCATGAATAGATTACAAAAGTAGTTTCGGAAACATGGTTTATCGAAGTGTAAACTTAGAGAAAAATTCTAATTGACCAATCCAATTCAAGTATTTATAGATATGCAAATCATATAAGAATTATTAAGTAATTAACGATTTAATCAGATTAATGGTATTAACGTCTATCAGAACAGCTAACTGATTTTAGGGTTGAATATTTTATTTTATTTTATGTTCTGTTTCATATTGTAAAACAAATTAAGATCTAATAAACGATATTTTTTAGAATGATATATAACCTAAAACTTATGTTTAGATATTTTTTTTCAAATATCTCAAACTTCAATAAACGCGATTTATAAACAGTCCCGAAATCGCGAACAAAGTCTATATACAGTATAATGAGTATGAACTGTGACTTTTTAATAATTTATTACTGAAGATGTTTAGAATTCAATTGGACTATATTAAGGTGGTACCCAACACCTTCACTAAAATTAATTTGGCTCGTTTAATTTTCATAAAATTTTGGACAATGTATTCACTTTGAAACTTTGACAAAAATATAAAAATTTCAAAAAATTTGAACCAACGGTTTTATCAGGAAAATTACACTGGTTATATAGCAGTTTGACACACACTTATTTTGATCATTGAGAAGCTTAATATTCCCTTAATATGACAACGTAATTAAAACGTTTAGCTGATTTTACAGAGTTATCTCCCTGTAGTGTTAGGTACCACCTCGATTTTTTTTTTTTTTGCTGTATTGTATTGTATTTTGTTGTGTTTTATTTATATTTGTTTCAATTCAGTACAGTTAATGCAATTAAGCTATGGTCCTTGACAGTTAGGCACTAAATAAGATAAATCTTTTGGAAACCAGTGAGAACACGCGAGTTCGAATAATCGTAACAACCTTTTTAGTTAGAAGAAATGAGCTTACATAAAATTATAGCATAAACTTTTGTCAATTTAATTAGATTGTTTATAATCATTATGTGACAACAAAAATGTACAGTGAACTGTTAAAATATAAATGAAAGCTTTGTGTTATTAAGTTCTACTGACATAAAATTAAAACAGTTTTTTCATTTGAGAAGATGTACATAAAAATAATCCAATTAATGTATTTGTTATCAGGGGTAGATTTTAAATGTCCTTGAATCGTTAAAACGTATAACTGTTTGATATTATTAATTATTAACCAACTTACTACAATATGCATAGAAATTCCCATGCTTTATTAAAGGCAAATTTCGACAATTAGACCTTATGAACGGAGAAATTGCAACAGCCAGTCATTACGAAATCTCAGTCATGTATTACGAAATCACACCCGTGCATTATGAAATCACAGTCATGCATTATAAACAGATGAAACGGGACATCGATTAAATCAAAATGTCGTTTATTTCGTTTTATAAGTGTGACATTTTTTAAAAAAAAATTAAAACTTAATATCATAAAAACAAGTTTAAATGATGTTCAGTGTTTTGTAACGACATGAAATGGAAATATTTCACAGCCTTTTTCGAGTACGACTTTCGATTATTATCACTGTTTCATTTACGTTCTTCAATCCTCAGAATGCAGACTACTTAAGACAAAGATTAAGAATAGTTAAACTGTCTGATTTATTCTTCCCAGCTACTTTATATTTGCTAGATGAAATGAATATTAATAGCATAAAATTAAGTTCTTGGATGAGAAATCAGAAATTACATCTGACAGTCACAATGTTGACCAAAATTCCATGGTGAATGCAGAAAGACAAGATCATCTATGAAATTGTATTTTCGTCACGGTAAGTTTCTTACCCTTTGTTTAATCAAAGAATTAAAACCATCAATAAAAATGTTAAAAAACTGGCTTTTTCTGTTTTGGTCCTTTGTAGATGTGTGGTTAGCTGTATAATTTTGGATGCGATACTCGAAGACTGTTCTTGAACGAAATTGCCTAAGTTGGTTAATGAAGTATCAATATATGGACTTTTTCATATTGGCCCTGTAACATGCATTTGATAGTAATAATAGCATCGGACAGTTGCAATGGCCCTCGGCGTTGCCTCAGGCCATTACAACCATCCTTGGCCATTATTAATACCTTGGGCATGTTACAGGGCCAATATGAAAAAGTCCATACATTAATACTATAGTGTTGTAATTTTCATAATTATTATTAAATGTTTTATCAGTCTTACAAATCAAATCTTAAAATTGCGGTTGATGTGCTGGTTTAAGTTATTTTATGTTTTATATCCGTTTTTAATATGTAGTTAATCCCCACTTCGGTGTTATCATTTTTGTCCATTATATAGTCATTTTATAAAATTTACTGTTTGCAAAAGTATGAATTATTCCAAATAATGAGGATGTTCTTATCCCAGGCAGAAGACCTTAGCCGTATTGGTCACAACTTTTTGGAACTTTTAGACTTTAGTGCTCTTCAACTCTGCATTTGTTTTGTCTTTCGAACTTTTTTCATCTGAGCGTCTCTGGTTAGTCTTGTGTGGACGAAACGTACGTCTGACATATTAAATTTTAAACCTGATACAATTTGTTAGCTATTATTCGTGTGTTTCTCTGTCCTATATTTTCTCCCATTTATTTGTATTGTAATCCTGTCATGTTATGTTGTCATTTTAATGATTTATGTATCATTGCCATTAAAGCGGTAGGTTTGGCATGCCACAAAACCAGGTTCAACCCACCATTTTATTCTTTAAATGTCCTGTACCAAGTCAGGAAAATGGCCTTTGTTATATTATAGTTCGTTTCTCTGTGTGTTACATTTTAATGTTGTGTTTCTGTTGTGTCCTAGTTGTCTTCTTATATTTGATGCGTTTCCCTCAGTTTTAGTTTGAAACCCTGATTTGGTTTTTTTCTCAATCGATTTATGAATTTCAAACAGCGGTATATTACTGTTGCCTTTATTTGTTAAATTTAGGCCTTTAATTTCCTCAAATGATTTGTTTCATATTTTCGTGTCAGGGATTTTCATAGCCAACCATACGGTAGGGGTTATTTTTATTGTTGAAGTCCTAACGATTGCTTATAGTTGCTTACAGCCACTTACTTTGAACTTAGTTGGATAGTTTTCTCATGGCAATCATACCAAATCTCCTTATTATTATATTGTCACATTTTTAATGTGTGCAACGTTTAATGCACCGGAAGCATTTTTTCGACGAGTATTAGATCTTCAGTATTTTTCAAGGCCAATATATTCAACACATAATACAAACCCTAATACAAACGTCGAAAAGCTAATATTAAGTATGACAGAAAAAGCTAATCATGAAATCTGAGCTACATTTGCTTGAGGAAGATACATTTTATTTCTCAATCTAAATGAGGGGGAGGACAGGGGTAAGGGAGACAGGGAGAAAGGGGGTAGGAGAAAGGAGAAAGGGGGTGGGAGAAAGGAGAAAAGGGGTAGGAGAAAGGAGAGGAAGGCTGGGAGAAAGGAGAAAAAGTTGGAGAAAGGAGAAAAAATAAAATATCTCTCCTTCTAAAATTTTTTCTAATATTTCAAGAAAAAATATCTCAAAAGGAGATGTTTTATTCTAATGGGAGAAAGGAGAACGGGGGTAGGAGAAAGGAGAAGAGGGGTGGGAGAAGGGAGAAGGGTCCCCCCTGTCCTCCCCCTCCTAAATAATAAAAAAATAAAAAATAAAAACGAACGTAGAATTCTATTAAGAATACACAATTACCTTAATGATATGTTTGCTTTTAAAATGACAAAATATTGGATTTTACCGATAGATTCAACGACTCATTGGTCGGGTTATGCCCCTTTGAAAATAACCCAGTGTCGGTTGGCCAGTAAAACTCAGTAACCGTAAGTTGTAGCCACCTAGGATCTTCACCAATAACTATCAGTTAACGTGACCATGAAAATTGACTTTAGGATAAAGGTAAAGGTCATGACTTAGATTTTGACCTTAGCTTGTTATCGGATTTACTCAATAACCGTTAAAGATGGCTGGTAAAATGTTACGGAGAAAATGTGTGTTTTAACAAGATCTACATTTGTAATGAGGGTTCAAAATTATTAGACCAACTATTATGGACTTAGGGCACTAAAACTGTTTTTTGGGTCCGAAATGATGATGTAAGAGATAGAAAGAAACTTTGAATCGAAAAATTATGTTCAGCATAATAAGATGTATACAATTAGATCAAGGTCAGAGTTCACGGTCCCTAGCAACGACATGAAACACCTTAGCAACCATATATTTTTGAACTTAGAAGGCTATGTATAATATAAATATGAATTTTTTAATACTGGAAATGACATTTTTGTCCCTAGCAACGACATATAAGTCATTAGCAATCACTTATTTTTTTTTTAACTTGAAAGACTATGAATTAAACAAATGACATTTTTAATACTGGAAGTAACATTTTTATCCTTAGGAATGTTTTTTGTCCTTAACAACCACTTTTTATGAATATAAAAGTCCTTAACAACCATATATTTTTGAACTAAAAAGGCTATCAGTAATAGAAAAAGGAAAGACCTTTCAATTGTTCATAAACAGTTGACTTTTTAATTGTACATTCTTTCTGTTGTATAAAAAAGACAACAATAGTATACCGCTGTTCAATTGTGCAATAGATATTATTCCATTATGTAAAATTAAATACGGGTAATAAACTGAAACAGAGGGAAACACTGTATAAGATATCGAAACTGACATGGATTGACTATGTTACTGCTGTTCAATGTGGAGCAAAATATTCTTTTGAAAATAATCTGTTTATCTATCTCCGCTACCCCCCGTTTCATAACATGACAACTTTCATAACATGACAACATTCATAACAGTCTTTATAAGAGTCACCCTCCTGTTGGATCTGATGTGCTGCTTTTTTAAAAATAAAGTTTTCTGGTTAAAGTCGAAATTGGAATGTGAAGAAATCTTATGTAATTAATCAAAATTATATGTTTGTGTAGCTAGTTTGAAAAAAAATAAAAATTCTACGCTTTAATGTTATTTGATTATCCCGAACTTTTTGGGGGAAAAATCAATCAAACTAGATTATATGATTTAGTCTTGAGCTATCATGGCATATTCAAGATATAGATATGTAAATCTATTTATATGACAGACAACTCCAAACAAAAAATTTGAGAAAAAGAGTTTAAAACCACAATTTTATACTTGTTCAAACAAATCTCACAAGTTTTTGTTTTGTTGCTTTTATACGGTTGTTAAGAAGAATAAGAATTAAAAATAAGAACTTTATAAGTCTGAAATGTTACCAAATAAAAAAAAATATAAATAATAAAACGATAAACAGAAGACAATACAAACATGTAGCATAAAAAAAAACAAAAAATACACCTGGATGGTGTTTTAAAGAAATATAATATGAACTATTCTGTTTTTCTTTTTGTTGGTTTTTTTTTGTATGTTCACGTGTGTGTGTGTAATGAGTACATATCTTGTTAACATGTCGTCATGTTTTGTCGCAAAACACGCTCAATGCATCTGTCAACTAGGCCACCAACCGTGACTTGGCCTATGAACATAGATTATCTAACTTCTCGAAAATGAATTGATGGAAATTCCAGAAAATTTCTATAATAGATTGGACATGTAGTTGTGTACCTGATCATTTGATTTTAATCTTATTTATTGTGGGGAGGGGTTATACATACACGTACCAAAACAAAAGAATGGACTTTGCCATTTTTAAATATATTTATTGGAAAAAGTAGTTGACCAAGATATCCCTTGGAAAACTCTCACCTTTACCCCACAAAAAAGAGACAAACGGATCATTAGTTTGATAAAATAATCATAACTAGAATGAAATTCAAAACAGTGTAGCTGTGGCCATTGATTGACATATTAAAATCATCCATTGACTGGGACAATTTAGGTGAACGTTTGTATGTAACGACCAATGCTCACTATGTACTTTTTAAAGACACTTAAACTATGGGGTCACCAAGGATCTCAACACCTAAATAAAGTAATTCGAAAAATTAATCAGAAATAACACGATATTTTGATTTATATCAATTATATAAATCAAAACACAAAGGTTATTCCTGATTAATTTTTCGAATTATTTTATAATTAAAGGTGTTAAGAAACCTTTGGTGACCCCACAGTTTAAATGTCTATCGTAGGTACGTCGTGAACAGTGGTCGTTACAGACAAACGTTCACGTAAATTGTCCCAGTCAATGGATGATTTTAATGTGTCAATCAATGGCCACAGCTACACTGTTTTGAATTTCATTCTAAAAAAATTCTAATCTTCCTAGTTTTACCAGTACTTAAGCAATTGCTAAGCTATTCTCGAAAACCGCATATAAGTTGTAATTTCCGACAGTTGTAATGCCAAACATGGAGGATTATATCAAAATTCATTTATTAAATTGCAATGACCAAAATATTTTAATAAAACGTCATCGCCCATGCCAAAGATTATCACCTTGTATATGTGAATCGCTTTATATCTAAATAACATTTTTTTGGGGACTCAAACGGATATTCATCAGGAAAATTATAAGCAATAATTTATTGGCATCTGTATGGCTTTCGCAGCCGTATTTAATTTCTGTTTTTTTTTTCCTACTTTGATGACAGTAAAGAATTCATACATTTTTTAATATATGTTCCTCTTAAAACGAAAATAAAAAGTAACCCCACCTAAGTAATTTTAATTGTTACTTGCTCAAATGGACCACGCACTATCATTTAACTTTGCTGAAACGGATAGATTTTAAAATTCTGAAAATACCCTCTCCATTGACCGTTACTTTTTTTCACTTAAAATCGCATCTCCAATGTGAACACAGCATGGGTTTCGGAAAAACTTTTACTCATGCATTTCTAATTAATTAACTAATGATGTATGATATCATTCACTGTCGATAACCACTTATCCTTATAGTAGCTGGAAAACGGTAATGAATATTTATTAGATCAAATTAATTACCTATTACGATTTGGCCTTAGAAAAGAACAGATGTATTCCGAAAAGACTTCCGGTGTTTCGAAACACTACAGAGGTCGTCCAATGTCACAATAGCTCTTTCTAAATTATTAACATATATTTTATCAGCAATCAAAGACGGGCTTCAAAGTTATTGTGAAACTGCCTATTTTAGAGGGGGCGTGAATCAGATGTGGATACTTAAAAATTCCAAAGATCTTTTAGAGTACACACAATCTAACTCTCTTTCATCTTGTAACAGTATTAAAACATTTGACTTTTCTACTCTTTACACTAGTATTCCACATTCCAAACTAAGAGACAAATTGAAAGTGTTGGTATTGCTTTGCTTTATAAAAAAGAATGGCCAACGTAAATACAAGTATCTTGTCTTCGGGAGGGATACATCCTACTTTGTAAAGGACCACTCTGATTCAAACAAAAAATTCTCTGAAACTGATATTATCAAGATGCTTGATTTCTTGATTGACAACATATTTGTTACGTTCGGAGGACGTGTTTTGCAACAGACTGTCGGCATTCCAATGGGAACAAACTGTGCCCTCTACTTGCCGGCTCGTTTCTTTATTATTATGAGGCTGACTTCATGCAGGAACTTCTTAGGAAGAAAGATAAGAAGTTAGCAATATCCTTTAACTCTACTTTCCGTTATATAGATGATGTTCTTTCACTAAATAATTCAAAATTTGGTGACTATGTGGAACGCATCTATCCCATCGAGCTAGAGATAAAGGATACCCCAGATACAGTTAAGTCGGCCTCATATCTTGACTTACATCTAGATCTTACATTGACAATGAGGGTCGGTTGAAAACAAAACTTTACGACAAAAGAGATGATTTCAGCTTTCCAATTGTGAACTTTCCATTTCTAAGTAGCAACATTTCAGCAGCACCTGCATACGGGGGTATATATCTCCCAATTGATACGATATTCCCGTGCTTACATTTCCTATCATGATTTTCTTGATAGAGGGTTGCTGCTCACGAGGAAGCTATTAAACCAAGAGTTCCAAATGGTGAAGTTGAAATCATCCCTTCGTAAATTTTACGGACGCCATCACGAGTTGGTTGACCGTTATGGAATAACCGTTTCACAAATGATATCGGATATGTTCCTTACGTCGTAACTACAATCACTTCCCTTTCATGAATGTGACCTACCGAATTAGACTATTTAACGGATTTGTTATCACATAAGGAACACGACGGGTGCCACATGTTGAGCAGGATCTGCTTACCCTTCCGGAGCACCTGAGATCACCCCTAGTTTTTTGGGGGGTTCATGTTGTTTATTCTTTAGTTTTCTATGTTGTGTCATGTGTGCTGCTTTTTGTTTGTCTTTATCATTTTAGCCATGGCGTTGTCAGTTTGTTTTAGATTTATGAGTTTGACTGTCCCTTTGGTATCTTTCGTCCCTCTTTTAGGTCGTTAATATACTATTTGAATTATATCAACTTATTTTTTTTTATGTCTTGGCCTTTTATATCTGACCACACGGTATATGCTGTTTTTCTTACTGATGGAGGCTGTATGGTTGCTTATAATTGCAAACATTAACTATATTTGAACGTTGGTGGATAGTTATCCCATTGGCGATCATACCACATCTCCTTATTTTTATATATTGTCTATTCATCAAAAGCTTAAAGTTAATTTTTCCTATTATCCTGATTTTTATAAAGATTCACAATCCCAATGATATCATTCTGCTATTATGGTATGAACTACGCTTATCGCTTGAAGCACCGCCTACACCAAATTATTCTTGAACTTAAATTCTGGCAGAACTGAATCGGTGGAAAATTAATATTTACCACACAATTTAAGACAATATATTATTATTGCAGGTTTCTCTTAAAATTAATTGGTTCGATACGACGATTACGGATTTTACTTGAGGCTTGGTATTTTTAAGTGAGCATACCATAGTCCTTGCTGTTTACCAATCATCTGCTTTGTTTGACAATTTCACTTAGTAACCGTAAAGTTATTAGAATTTGTTGCATATGGGAGAACTCACAGAAAATTTGGAAAAGTGGAAAATATGGCAATGCCATCTAGTATGGAGTATATTTATTTAATTATACTTTTTCCTTTTTAGATTACTGTAGAATTATTGTAATGTATATATATTTGTCATATATTTGATAAAAAAAAATGGAAAGTCCTTAATCATATGGCAAAATCAAAAGCTCAAACACGTCAAACGAATGGATAACAACTGTCATTTTCTTAACTTGGTACAGGCATTTTCTTATGTAGAAAATGGTGGATTGAACCTGGTTTTATAGCTAGCTAGACCTCTCACTTGTATGACAGTCGCATCAAATTTCATTATATTGACAATGATGCGTGAACAAAACAAACAGACATATAATATAAAAATGTCAGAAATAGGGGTAAAGCAGTCAACATTGTGTTGTATTCTTAATCACAGAAAAACAAACAAATATGAAACAAAGTACAAAATGACAAAAAGGCATGTTGTAATATATATTATTTTTTTATATTCGTGGCTTAATTTCCAGCAATAACATTAACGGTACCAATTTTCCTGCACCAGATGCGCATTTCGACAATATATGGCTCTTCAGTGATGCTCGTGGTCAAAATATTTGAAATCCAAAGCTTATATAAAAGGCTATAATCCAAAAGGACCTTAATTTATAACAATTTTCTAACATTTTGTAACAATAAATTTTAATAACATAAAAAGATCAGTATTTTTATGCCAGTACCGAAGTACTGGCTACTGGGCTGGTGATACCCTCGGGGACTAACAGTTCACCAGCAGAGGCATCACCTCAGTGGTAGTAATAACATTAACGGTACCAATTTTCCTGCACGAGATGCGCATTTCGACAATACATGTCTCTTCAGTGATGCTCGTGGTCAAAATATTTGAAATCCAAAGCTCATATAAAAGATGAAGAGCTATAATCCAAAAGGTCCAAAAAGTATAGCCAAATCCGTGAAAGGAATCAGAGCTTTGCATGAGGGAGATACATTCCTTAATTTATAATAATTTATAACATTTTGTAACAGTAAATTTTAATAATATAAAAAAAATCGTATTTTTTTGCAAATACCGAAGTACTGGCTACTGGACTTGTGTTACCCTCGAGGACAAAAAGTCCACCAGGAAAGCATCGACCCAGTGGTAGTAATAACATTAACGGTACCAATTTTCCTGCACCAGATGCGCATTTTGACAATACATGTCCCTTCAATGATGCTCGTGGTCAAAATATTTGAAATCCAAAGCTTATATAAAAGGTGATGAGCTACATGTATCATCCAAAAGGTCAAAAAAAAGAATAGCCAAATCCGTGAAAGGAATCAGAGCTTTGCATGAGGGAGATACATTCCTTAATTTATACTGGGCTGATGATACCCTCGGGGACTAACAGTCCACCAGCAGAGACATCGAACCAGTGGTAATAATAACATTAACGGTACCAATTTTCCTGCAGCAACATTCAGTTATTAAAATAAATATAAATATATATCTTATAATTGCGCGGTTTTTAAGATTTGGACAGTTTCTGGTAACTAACATAAAAATATCTCACCAGAGCACCATAAAAGTTTGCAGTAAATCTTAATATTTTCAGCAATAGTAAGATGGAATAATTCAAAATAGAATCTCATTTTAACAAAAAAGTATGTAGTTCTTTATACAATTCTTAAAAACAGTTTCTTTAATGTCGCTTTTGGTTATATAACGTCACGCATATTCAACATGTTCAATTACTGCTACCTCCTTGTTTTTATCCGTATTTTGGTTTTAGAGTTTCATGATAACGGAAGATCAAGAGTACCTCTTCGCACTCAGTATATTAAAATATCAATCTGCACATCATTGACTATCTCCTTTCCTGTTAACCTACGAATACGGAAACTAAATTTGATCGCTGGAGACATTCATGTTAATAGACGTCATAACCAGGAAAGATCGGTTAATAAATAGTTAACTGATATATCAACTAATTATTTTTTATATAGGGATATCTTGAAGAGACTACTTTATAAGACATAATGACACATTTAGAAACTTCACTTAACAAACGTGTTTTGATAACTAAGCTTGCAAAAACACAAAAGTGGGGTTTATTACCTATTGATAATGCACTTTAAAAGAAATGACATTTTACATTAAAAGATAACAAATATGCCAATTGTATCCCTAATAAGGTCAAATATTTCAAGACGCTATCAAAGACAACTTGATGGTTCCAAAAAAGATATATCGACTAACACTATACAGAAAACAAAAAATAAATAGCGGAATCCCAACAAAAAATCAAGAAGAATTTTGGTGCTTTAGCAGGAAATTCATTTCATACCCCAATGTTAAAATTCGTCATGTTACAACTAAAACGTGTAGCCATTCAGAAAGTTCACGGATACGTTTTCGATATGAGCAACAAAACATACATATCATGAATATAGCACACATACTAACAATTCAGTCAACTGACAAATACAATCAAATGCAAAATATAAACCTAAAACATTTGCAAAATAAACTTAAATAAATAACTTTCGTGCGGCTGAAGCTTATTGATCGTTGTTTGTGATATAGTAAACTTTTGTATTCTTTTCTTTCGTTTTTGTTAATGTGCTTTGTATATATGCTTTTGTTTTTTGTTTGTTTTCTTTTTTGATATAGTTCTTTGTTTTTAAAGTGATAAAGATAATAACACAATGTTGTCCTCTGTATCCTTTTTTTTTGTGACATTTTTACCTGTTATATCTGTTTGTTTTGTTCACACATTATTGTTTATTTAATTTAATTTCATGCGATTGTCGTACAAGTGAGAGGTTAGGTAAGCTTCAACAACAGGTTTAATCCACCATGTCCTGCATAAGGAAATGTCTGTATCAAGTCAGGAATACGACAGTTATTATCTATTCCTTATTGCGATAAATTCAGGAAAACGCGTAGGACACACGAATCAAAAGAAAAAAAGGAAGGCATTCTGGTTACAGCAATGGGAACATATATCCTAATTCATGTATTTGGTTTTGATGTTATATTTGTTATTCTCATCGAATTTTGTCTAATGCTTTGTCCGTTTCTTTGTGTGTTTCATTTTAATGTTGTGTCGTTGTGTTGTTTTCCTCTATATTTAATGCGTTTCCCTCAGTTTTGGTTTGTTACCCTGATTTTATTTTTTGTCCATAGATTTACGAGTTTTGAACAGCGGTATACTACTGTTGCCTTTATCTAAAACGGTCAAGTAACCCGTTGTAGTGTCCTGATGAATTCTGAAGGGATATTTTTTTACTTTACAACATGGAACCAAGATTGAATACATTCCATGAAAAAGAAATAACAAGTTTTAATTAAAAGTATTTGTTTGCAAACAGTATGATTTTCAAATTCCTAACATTAGATATTTGCATCTGAATTGGACTTTATCTGTTATCAATTAAAATTCGAATTTGACCCTTCACGTTGAATAAGGTAATGTCTAAAACTAAACTATAACTACAAAAATAGTAAAAGTATTGAAATAATCAATTATTCAAATGCCTGTTACAATGGTCACTACCTCTTAAGATATCACTAAGCGATAAAAGGGGAATAATTAGACTTAAAAAAGACGGATGTATTCCTTATTGTCAAGCTTTCTCAACACTAGTGAGATTGACTTAATCAGGTATCCAACTGTACAATTTTAATGTTCTCTAACCTTTAAAATAATTGATATGCGGCAATATGGAAGTTCTATGATTTCTTTCAGTGATGGCCGTATTCCTAATTGTTATGGTTTGTCAGCACTAGTTGATTTGTCACTGAATTTAATAACAGTCATACCGTTAACTTTAAAGTCGATGATAACCTATAAAATTAAATGTTACAAGTCAACGTATTAGTATAAATATATAAATTTATATAAATAACATTATATAATTTCTCCTCCAAACTGAAGAATATAGTTGTGGTTCATTCCATCATGAAGTAGTAACATTGTCAGACTAATAATGCAAATAAGATTCCTTTTCTCTTTTTACTATAAAGACTTAATATGATGTTAGTAAAGAACATGATTTGTTCATAAGTAACTCAACACTACACAGCTAGAACAAGTATTGGAGCTTGAAGGCATTTCATATCAGATTTTTATTTTTATTCTACCAGATGTTCGTATTGTTATTCCAATATGATTTTGTGGTCACAGGAGAACTGAATACAACATGATCTAAGAGTGTCAATATTTTTACAGTGTGTTGTACTAATTTTGGGACAAATTATATCAGAATTATCGAACTTCTCGTCGGCTCTAACTCAAAATATGGACAGGTTTGTGTTAACGGGATATTGAAATCTTTTGACAGCTTCCGATGTGTTAATTTTAAACCCTTTTAAGCTGGACCAAATCACTGCTTTACTTTAAAATCATGATCCAAATATTTTACAGTGTCAATTCATCCCCCTACTTGGTATTTGAGGCATAAAACATGAAGAAATACATTTGGAAGGGGTAAAACAAATTTGGCAAGTAACACACTGTCCATACTAGGGACTATATTTATAGACAACGACAATCAATGCACGATTACTATGTGCTCGGACCTAATATTCTTTTTGTGTTCAATGGACTCCATCAGTTTCTGACACTGAACATTGTTTATTTCCCACATATTGTTTATCATTAGCAAATTATCAAAACTTGTGTTGTATTTTATGAAAAAAACTCCCATTTAATAATGCTCTCAAATCGCATTCTAATTTGTGGAAGTTTTAAAATACTGATCATTTAAAACATAATAAATTCAGTTTGACAGTTCGAATATATGATTAGAATTAAGGACATTTGCATAATTATTCTTTTTGCCATGACATTACATCATGATTTGTAACTTAAAAAAGATGTGTACGTTACTGAATTCAGTGTCCTAAGATACAATTCAGCTGTCAATAAGTTTATTTTCATTGCGAAAGAAATGATACTTTTCAACAGATTCACTTGAAGGTTACCTGTCAATTTAAAATTTCGAAGGTAATTTTTCAAATAAAAAATACAATATTGATTGTTCTCTGTAATTTATTCAATGAGACCTGTAAAGTTCTTCCAAGAGGAATCAAGCACTCACTGAGGAATTTACCTGAACAAAACATTTAACTGTCAATGATAAAAATGCATGTACCAAATATACGAAATAAGGACTCTCAAAGTTTCATTTTATGTTGTATATATTCAATATAAATAATACATTTTTAATTTGTTCAATATGAATGATTGAAAAATTAAAATTTGATTTCTGATAAATCTTTCAATGTTTTGCCTATTAATTTGTTTTATGTGTTTGAAATATATCTGTGTATAAATTCAGGCCTTCATAGATTTATGCTTTCACTAAACAACCTCAAAATAATGTCAATTTATAAACAAATATTTTGTAAGAAATACACTTTTTATAATTGAGTAATTGTTTATATTAAACTTATTAAAACTATAGTATTGATAATGCCTAAAAACAACATCACATGCAGTTTTTGTGAAAGTAAAACATATATTTTAAGGAACTATAAAAAGAAAGAAATTTAAAGATTACAGTGAACACAACTTATAGAGAACAATATAGTCATTGTATTTATTCAATGCGACAAAAGAACAGACAGAAGTTTAAATGTATTGACCAAGAGCTGATGACTCCGTCGTAAACTTTCGTTTGGTTTTGCAAAATACATGTATTTTATCTGTTTAGAAGATGATTATTTTACTCAGGTAAATTTAATAATGAGTAATAGATTTCTCTTAGAGGAAATGTAAAGATCCCGGTGAGAAAAATACACGGAGAACATAACCTATTGTATTCATTAAATGGGACAAAAGTTTAGACAGATAAAACAATAAATGTATATGTGGAAAAATTCAATTTGGTTCGCAATAAAGCTTTCGGAACTTTGAAGTTACGATACATCTTAGGAGATAAATGTATTGTATTTCAATCTTGTCCTTCGTAAATCGTAGATTTTACTGTCGCAAATTGCCGTATGGTGTCTACTCAACGAATTTGATCGATTTTGGTTAACGGAATAACAGCTATATTTAATATAATTAGAAAGAGGAGAACTTGTCTCATCGAAATACCGTTGTCGTTGTTGTCTGCAGTGGTCACGTTATGTTCTAAATCAGGATCAAAGGTCAAAGCAAAAATTCTAGGAAAAAGCAATCATATTTAGATAGCTTGTTGTTTCTACATATATGCGTTTGGAGCGAAATAAATACATCTCATTTATAGCAAAAATATCTTTTGTTTCTACATTTAGAACTCATTTTATATTTTTATCTTAATGACTTTACATTGACATTTTTATCCTTAGGGTAAACATTTTGAATTTTCAAACAGATGTAAAGCAACAGTGACTTTGACTCATTTTTATTTCAAAATTTGGAATTTTTATATTCAACTCGTTACATGTAAGATCTAAAGATGTTATTAGATCTTAACTTTAAAAATTTGGCAAAAGCAAAATTTGTTTTTTACGTCTCTTGATAGTAAGATGCTCGTCAATTTCTAGGTAAATATAAAATTTCTGTTATTGACTCTGTAGGCGCATATATTATTGATTTGCTTTGAAATTTGTGAAACATTAACGTCGAACCTTGTTGAATATAAAGCTCTGTGTATAGATTTGCTTTACAGAAGTAAAAATATACTGCCAAATCGTAAACAAAAAGGCGTGAAATACCAAGGCGACAATAAAAACTTATAAATTGAAGGCTAAAACACGAAAACGACAAAAGAAAGAACAAATGCAAGTAGAAATTTGTGATCGAAGCTAGTATATTGAACTACGTTCAATGGTCTCCTGTAAGTTTAAAAGCTCACCAATCATGTCAATGTCAGAGACCACATTTGAGGGTTTGTGTTGGTTTTCTTTTGAATATTTTCCCCAATAGATACAGTAGATATTTATTGTTTGTTATTGTATAATATTGTATATTACTTAACAAATAGTTTATTATTTAACCTAGAAGATAGACTAAATTGGCAATAAATGCTTTGTTATCAATCGTTCGAAGCAGCCTTTGGTCATTCTTTCCACATGCTGATTTTCTTATATTATACTCTCTTTTTTGTGGAGCTTTCTGACTTTTATAAATGTACTATTTACACATAAAAAACATCCATATTTGAAGTTTAGCAAAAAGATCGAACTTCCATGCTAGGCACATATATTTCAACGGCTGCAGGGGTTTGCTCGGGCATACCTCATGACGATTCAGCTTTAAAATAACTGCAGGTGTGTCTGCTGGTGTGAAAGTTATACCACAAACGGTGATACAATAATTTGTAATCATCAGTACGCAGGAGATCTAGGTCGATAACATCATGTAAACATTTGCGATCATACACTAGCAGTGGTATGCAAATTATTTGAAAAGAAGGAGAAGAAGAAGAAGAATATCCTTAATAAATATAAACTTTTTGTGCTCCCATATACAGCCTCAATAAAGCGTTTTTTGCTAATTCCTCGCATATCAATAAGCAATTCAGAAGCAGAACTCACACATTTAACACACTTTGTCATTGTATTTCATTTCTAGTACGTTTGGGACTTGATGGGAATAGTTTAATTAAACAGGACTGTTAATATGTGTCACATTCCGGGTCTGAAACGTGACCGAAGGATTTGATTTGTATATTACAATTATAACAAAACTATCAATTCAATAAAACAATAAAGTTATAAAATCCAAGATCAAAAAATGTTTCCTGAAACAAAACAACGATTTTAAAATTTACAAAACACAAATCAATCATACAACAAGCAAAAATGAGAAATGAGGTGAATGACAATCGTCCTAGATAATGACCTGATAGTGCAAGCTACAAAACGATTAGATAAGGTGTGTTAGAATCAAAGCAGAAATTTTGGCCTAATTTGTGTTTTGAATTGCCATTTTCTTTGCATCGACTAACATTTCAAAAAAGATATTTGGCCCGCATATGAACTCTGTCTTATTGATTTTATCAGAATAAAAATCTCATGGTGGTTATACGTAATACATTTGCTTTCGTTGAAAATGTGGTAAATTTCAGGTAAAAAAATAATCTTACGAAAATCGTGAAAACCTTACAGTCGGAAACCAGGTTGAAATAGAACAAAAGAATCGAAGCTCTTTGTTAGAGAAGGCGATAAATGTTTACTGTATTGTTTACTATAGTGACAAAATTTTTAAAAGTTAATAGAAACAAACAAAATTGCAATTTTCTTCTCAATTACGAGGTGTTTTATTTTAAAAACACCATTTGCATAAGTTTTCAATTTATCTAGTACATAGTTAAGCAGAACAATTAGATATCAAGTCGACGACATGGGTATCTTTCAAGTTGGATGAAGAAAATGCATAACCTCTGATTTTTATGAAAAATTTACCACGGACGGAAAACATATCAATCTATTAGTGCAGTAATTTTCGTGTCTGCCCTTCCATTATGTGACTGAAGAAAAAATTCCCAAAAATGGGTAACAATTGTATCGAAAAGAGAAAATCGAGTGCACCTTTTTATGTAAGGGCGTCTTTGAGTTGAGTATTTTGTCTTGATATCGTACAAAGTAAGAATATTTCATACATCGTCTCGCTTCAGATTCTATCATATTTATATATTAAAGCAACAGGTTGACTTTATAACACAAAAAATCACAGTACTAAAAGATGAAATATATGGGTCAAGTGAAATACCTATCTAATGAGTCACAAAAACAGAGAAGGTGTGTTCGAATAGCTATTTTTTTACTGAAAGTACTTGACGACAGTCTTTCAAGTTGGATGATGAAAATGCATATCTTTGAAAAATTATAATTTTTTGTGTGTGATAACTAGGGTTTATAGTCTTCAACCACTAAAAAAATCTAGTCTGCCCTTCCACGAAATATTTAATTAGAATTTTTTTTAAATGTTTATGAATTTTCGAAAATTCCACCTGACAACCGAACAGACAATAGTTTTAAGTTGAATCAATGCAGACAAGATTATTAACTGATGCTCATTAGCTAGTTGATACATTTGTCTTTTAAAATACAACTGACATATAAGGATCGTAATGGTGCAATGTGGATAAATTTATCGGTTTCCAAGAGCAATATTGGTAGCGCGTCATCCCTACAATGGCTTCCATTTCTACGATTGTTAAAATGAACTGGCGTAATGGGGAGATAATTTTGACGAAGTAGACTCCTGACTGCTTATACCTAAATTACCGAAATGATTTCAGCTTTCGTTATATGAATATTTAGATATTTAAGCTAAATGCTAAGCACAAATTCAACAAATAGAAACAATTCAAACACATAGAGCAATAACTTTATTTTTCGTGTTGAGGATGACCTGTACGGTGCGTTATCTTTGGGTACCTTAAGAAACTACAAAATTTTGAAAAACGTGACCACGGTAGCTTACGACGACATTCATGATTCGAAAATATAATGATTTTGCAATAGTTTGCCCATAAATTTAGCAGTGTATTGTCCGTTAACTTAAACTCGTTAACTATAGGCCTTTTTCGATAATGAACACCCTGCTATTGAGTTTACCTAGCGTAGCGTAGCGAGGTTAACACATATTATAATTCAGCATGTTAAAATAAATTCCATTTAATCAATATTTTGGCTAAAATTACACCAATAAAAAAGACCGCGAAACAGTTGCATCGTCTTTATCATCCAAACCATGTGTCGTCATATGAAAGTATATTCTCACGATGTCAAACATAAACTCTAGACGTATTTTTTTTCTTTCGTACGCTTGAAAAAAAGAAGAATTTGAGGCTCAAATTGTAACTTTCTTGTTTACTTTAGGAGAAATTACTTACCCCAAGAAAATCAGAATACAAAATGGTGGCTTTCTTAGTTACGGACTGGTAGAACTTGGAATCTAACCCTCAAATTATTTGTTATTGCCAATAATAAAAATTATCGTTAAAAACAAATTGCATTAGAATTATAAATTGTCTTTATAGCTAAAATGTCTGTTATCCTGTATCAAGTTAACAATCCAAACTTTTATGATGTTATACTTTCTTTGTTTGAATTCTCATTTTGTTTTGTAATCGTTTGAAGGTGAAAGGTTCAAAAGCTAGAAAAATCGTAAACAACAACACCCATTTAAGCTGTTATACTTTCTCTGTTTGGATTCTTATTTTGAGTCGTTATCATTTGAAGGTTGAAAGGTTCGAAAGCTTAAAACATGATAAACAACAAGTGCTTTCGTCCCTTCAAAGAATGTAATTAAAAGTTGATATAATCAGATGTAGTGGTATTAGTGTTTTGTTTTCTTATTATCATCATGCCTGTCAGAAATAAATGTATATACGCTGTTTTTCTCACGAAGAATTATCATACTTATTGAAAGGGATAAAACTCAGTAGGAACTAATCAGTATTCATGGAAGTTATTGATGATTTTGCAATGTATCAAGAAGTATTCCTTAACTACTAAACATCAATGTAATATATCAAGAACAATTAAATATACAATATATATTTGTTTTCAATAACCATGATATCAAGAATATTGGCATTGTGTGATCAGGTACATATATTAATGCATTACTAATTGCCTTAATACATACATATTCGTCCCTATTACTTCTTGAAAACGGTATACATAGTGGTTTTTTTTTCGTCTACATCTCGATTCTTTTATGTGTAAAACTGATAGTTTTGTTACTTTTATGCTCTATTATTATCTTGCTTTTTTAATGTCTTTAGTGTACCGATTGTTGCTTAAATGAGCAGTTGTTAAAATGTCGTATCAAAATTTTCCTTTCAATTTTATCATCGAAAACTGAATAAAATATCAACCCTTCATTAGGAAAGACTTCCATCTTTCAGTAATTATTGTGATTTCACCACTTTTCTAAAATTTTTATGTAATTATTGTAAAAAGGCATGAAAAGGCAAATAAATAATCTATAAGATGTTCCTTACGTTGTAACTACAATCCCTTTCCGTTTCATGAATGTGACCTACCGAATTAGACTTTTTACCGGATTTGTTATCACATAAGCAACACGACGGGAGCAGGATCTGCTTACCCTTCCGGAGCACCCGAGATCACCCCTAGTTTTTAGGTGGGGTTCATGTTGTTTATTCTTTAGTTTTCTATGTTGTGTCATGTGTGCTGTTGTTTGTTTGTCTTTTTCTTTTTTAGCCATGGCGTTGTCAGTTTGTTTTAGGTTATCGGTTTGACTGTCCCTTTGGTATCTTTCGTCCCTCTTCTATAAGAATGACAGAAAAGAACTTTAAGTACATTAACTTTACTGTTAACATGTATGACCGTGTTTTGCAAAGGGAGAACGGAAAAAAAACATGGTGACCCTATTCAAAACATAAAAGAAGGCCAAACGTTCATTAAAACGCTTTTTGGAAATCTGCTCTGCTTTTCTGCTCATACGTCATGTTCATAAAACAAGTATGAATGCGTTTACCATCTTGAAGTAAAGACGATTCTGTTAAAACTTCTATTGAATCCGTTTAAAGGTTAGAAACGGTGTCATACATTAGTCTGTTGTTTTTAACAGGTATGACGAAGTTAATTTTTTTTCAAATAGTTTGCCCATTTTAAGCTGTTTGACTCATTTATTTAAGCAGATCCCAACTTAATGAGACGTGAATAATTCATTTCTATAGATATACAAACAAACATAAACAAGGACGACATTTGTAAACTTAACAACATACACAGAAATCATGCCATACAAACCTTGTTGTCCAGCTAACATAGCTCTGATATAAACACTTTGGTTGCAAAAGTCATACCATGATCATGTGATGCAGATGGCGTTAGTAGGCCAGTAATTCGGGAATCGTTCCTGATCTGCTTAGTACATCCTTGGTGTTTTGGATCGTGTTTTTCTGTTGTTTCAGTTTTTATTTTCTGTGGAATGAGTAATGACTTTTTTTGTTTGTTCCTTTAGATACATTTGACAATGATATTTGTATTTTTTTTAATCATTAGGGTTTTTGATTTGCTCTTTGGTATTTTCTTTGGTTTTCTTTCTGTATTTAGTAACGATGTAGGTTCTCAGTTAATTAAATTGAAGTGTCATATAAATGAAAATTTATTCTAGAAAGTAAGAATTTTTAGAAATAAGGTATACAGATGTGAGAAATAAGTTATACAGATGTGAGAAATGCATAAGAAAAATTATCATCATTATTAGTTAACTAGAGTTATTGATATTTTATCGTGTGAAAAAGGGAGAAGGTTTGGTACCATTAAAACGTTTAATCCCGCTGCAAATGTTTGCACCAGTCCTAAGCCAGGAATCTGATGTACTGTAGTTGTCGTTTGTTTATGTAGTTCATACGTGTTTCTCGTTTTTCGTTTTTATATAGATTAGACCGTTGGTTTTCCCGTTTGAATGATTTTACATTACTACTTTTTGGGGCTCTTTATAGCTTGCTGGTCGGTGTGAGCCAAGGCCCGTGTTGAAGGCCGTACCTATAATGGTTTACTTTTATAAAATGTTATTTGGATGGAGAGTTGTATCATTGGCACTAGTACCACATCTTCCTATATCTATTGAACTTTACCGCAAGAAACCATATGACTTGTCAAACGATCAACTACATATTATACTTATGTATTTCAATATAACTATATCATCATACACTTGATCATAGTTACTGGATGTTTGTTAAACAATGTTAAAGAAAACAAAGCAAGACTTTAAATTTTGAGCAGACAAGTTTGATTGTGGTCGAGAATTCCGAGCTGTTGGTAATTATAAGCATATCAACATTATTCTGGAGGCTCCCGCAGGGTCAAAAACGACCTGCGACCTCTGGGCTTTTAAGAGGCGACTTCCGACCTGAGCGCCTTCTAAAAACGACCTGTGACCTGTAAAATTTAGCAAAAAACGACCTCCGACCGACTTCCGTCCTCTGTGTTGGGAAAAACGACCTGTGACCTGTACATTTCCTATATAAACGACCTCTCGACGAATTTAAAAGCGACCTTGCGACCTGAGGGGGTATCCTGTGGGAGCCTCACTCTTTGTATTTGAGACACGCGATTGTCGTGTTAAAAATACCAGAGTTTCTTTCGATTAACGAGTTTCTTAAATAAATTTTATTAAGTTTCAAATGATTACTTATACAATTAAAAGTGTTTCCTTCAATTTGAAAAGGAATCATACATGGATAATCTCGCTGACACATTTTATGTTCTAATTTCCTTATATCGATTTTATTGTCTCTTAGAAATATCACTTTAAAATGAAAGCGAAGAAAAACATAAACTTATCACACAGTAAAAAGACACTCTCGGAAACAATACGTATCCTAGTGGTGGCATTGATATCAAGGTGGTAAGAACTTATCAACGATACTATTATGTAATTTAGTACGCAATACCCATATTTTGTATATATACTAAACGCATCAGTGGTTCTCAAATCAAGTTAATTGAAAAACTTTAATATTTAGCTACAGAAATTGAATTGTCTGGACCAATGCTAATCCATGTCAATTCATGAATTTTGACTACTGAACCAATTGGAAATTAGTTGATTTTGGTTCCATGGATCATCCGTGTGTTGAGACATTATATATACATTTAATCTTACCATTACTATATTTTCAGGACTTTATTAAGCCATGTTTCTAAATTTATTTTGCATATGCACATGTATATATTGTCTTTACCTTAATAAACGGTATTGTTATCATAACTTCGCGAACGGAATGTGCAGATGATTTACTTCGACCAAGTTAGGAAAACTCTGATGGGTAGTTGTCTCATTGATAATCATACCGCAGCTCCTTCTTCTGTATTTGACTCATCATTGGTAAATGAAGCAAATTCTGTATAATACCCAATCAATTACTGACTTTCAGATTATCACAATTTAAAACAAGTGCTTTATTTAATTATTGCATTTTAAATTTACATAAAGTATTCAAAAGGTAAACAAATAATCCTGTTTTTACAATAATCTATCAACACAAGACAGTTTAATATATTCAAATACATGCTTACATATACAGTCCATCAAAAAGGAAAGGTCTAATCTTAAAGCAAACCAGACAAAAAGATTAAAGGCCTAGACAGATCAAAAGTACATTCAAAATATACGACAAAATATATTGCCTTAAATCAGAATTCATTTAATTGAAAAGTACAAATGTATTTTTGATGTTTTTTTAAATATCAGAATATCCTTAAAAACAGTTCATATGAAAATCTCCAAGATAAAAGTACGTATTAAATAATAAAATAAAGTCATCATAGATACCAGGATTGAAATTTTAAATTAAAAAAATAAAGTACGAAGTTGACGAGCATTAGTGACTAAAAATTCTTAAAAGTTTTGCCAAATACAGGTTAGTTAATCTATTCCTTGGGTAGAAAAGCCTTAGTATTTAAAAAATTCAAAGTTTTGTTAATAATTAATTTCATTTAAAATTATGAATATATCACAGAGTGAATATGCAACCCGATAAAAGTTTGTAACATAAAAATCAAAATTCCTTTTAACAGAAGGCAGCCATAAAACAGCCGTCTCCTGAATTGAAATATAGAACAATCATTAAAGAATGTTGCGGGTTAAATAGGTGTTTGAGACCTCAATTTACGATAATAGGGTTTAAAGGGTTAAAATCATGAATCTGTACACATAACTTCTAATAATATACATATAAAACAAAACAGAATTTCCGATTTAACTGTAAGGTATAATTGTTAATACCGATTTTAGCTAGCAAATCGACCTTGTGTTCAATACAAAGAAAATATATGTGTTAATCTTCAAGCGATTTTGTTTATTACAATGTCACTAGCGGTAACTGCAAGGTGATGAAAACCCTAGTTCGAACTCATTAATTAACTATTTGCTCACATCTCTAATGGATTGGTTGTAAGGGTGGTACCCAACACGTTCACTAAAATTAATTTGGCTCGTTTAATTTTCATAAAATTTTAACAAAGTATTTACTTTGACCCTTTGACAAAAATATGAAAATTTCAAAAAATTTGAACCAACCGTTTTATCAGAAAAATTACACTGGTTATATAGCAGTTTGAGAAACACCGATTTTGATCATTGAGATGCTTAATATTCCCTTAACTACACAACGTTTTTAAAACGTTTAGCTGATTTTACAGAGTTATCTTCCTGTAGTGATAGGTACCACCTTAAGTCGTCACAAGCAGTAGATCAGAAAAGAATGACATTGTTTGTATGCACATTGAACAACAAACTTATGTGACGTATTAAATTTTCTGACGTCAGACATACAAATCAATGAATGTGTTTGTAGATGTCTTCTGTGTTATGTTAAATTGTTCCTTTTAAAATTGTTATACCATGATGACTGATGTACCCATATTTTTACTATTTTATTTAATGTGTCTGTTTAGTTGACGTATCAATGTAAATATAACGGAATTTGATGAGACTGTCATTAAAGTGAGAGGGTTAGCGCTATAGAACCAGCTTTAATCCACTATTTTCTACATTTGAAAATGTCTGTACCAAGTCAGGAATATGACAGTTCTTGTCCATTCGTTTTTGATGCGTTTTGTTATTCTATTTTGCCATGTGATTATGGACTTTCCGAATTGATTTTCCTCTAAGTTCAGTATTTTTGTGATTTTACTTTTTATTGTACAAAAACGAAACATAAGTCTTTACAACATATACAATGTAGCACCATCACTTCTAAAATCTGGATAGCAAAACATCTATAGTCATGAAAGTATTATCGGAAAATGTGTGTGTTAAGTGTCGTCGTTAGGATTCAATTTTGGTCCATCACACATGAATGCTCTAACATGTATTACATGTAAACGTGTTTATGTAATTTCTGCACTGATTTTTGTCCTTGTTTAAGGACATGTTAAAAGTAAAAAAACAAAAAACCTGAATCCGAGGAATATTCAAACCAAAAAGCCCATAGTCAAATGGCAAAATCAAAAGCTCAAACATATAAAACGAATCGATAACAACTGTCATATTCCTTATTTGGTACAGATATTTTCTTCTGTTAAAAAAGGTGTATTAAAAAGGATTTTACAGATAGATAAACCTCTCACTTGCATGCCACTCGCATAAAATTCAAAACAAAGCACATAATAATTATTTGAATTACATCTATATTTTAATCAATTATCATTTCATTCGTAACCATTTTTGAGAACTGGTGAATTAAGAAAAACAACATTTTGTCTTTTTCATCGTACAAAACGAAAGATGCGTGTACCACGTCCTTGAATCCGTGCTGTCAATGCCGTCGTCTAAGCACACAGGGGATTATTTCATGTATATGAGAAGTTGCACACGGTGTATAAAATATACAAGTGCATCGTTTTTTTAATTTTGATAGATTTTGAATAGTAGCCGTGGAGTAGTGGTTAGTGCATCGGACTACTAACACAAATGTTGTTGATTCGATCCCCGCCGCGAGAAGAAATTTTCAGGGACGGAATTGTTTGCTCTCCCTTGACATCATTTGAATTTTATTGTGGAAACGGCGATAGTCCGTCTCAAGGGACGATAAACGACTGACCCGTGTAAAACAAGAGCCATATATATTGCACGTAAAAGACACCTTTGTAGATATTGAAAAAGAGCCTGCTAATGCCGTTACTAACAGTAATCGTACCCGCAACGTTAAAAGGGATTAATATAAGTTGAAATAACTTTTTTCCCAATTCACTATAAATAAATATGTTTAAACTAATGTTGATAGTGTTGAGTCAATGATATGTATGCTTTTAAGGTGGCTCGTGGGTACAAAAATTTCAGCAAAAAATTGAACCTTTATTTTTTCATTACAAATTTATTTATTACACTATTAGTTATTACTTTATGATATGGTAAAAAAAAATCAACCCAAAAAATCGATTCGGTTTGGCCCCAGATGACTTTTAAAATGTTTATATCATTGAAAAAGCTCCAAATTATCTCCCTTTGGTGCAACCATGCCTTTTTTGGCATTAAATTTGAAATATCTTTTTTTACTCATCGGTGACCTATATTTTTTATTACTGTTTTCATATAAGCTCTACATAAACTAAATAATTGTAAAATTTAAGCGATTTCTGTAATTAGGTTATTTTTTTATTTCGATATTACCTCTATTTCTCCTATTAGTTCAACAGAAAAAAAGGACATTTACAAAAGTGTATGCTTCTTCCGGAGGCATATTGTGAGCTTAAATGAACGGTGACCCCATTTTTTATTTCATTTTTCTTTTAAGTATATGATAAAGTTCATTTATAAAAAAAATATAGCGAAATCCTATATTAGAAAAAAAAATTGATTTATACCCAGGAGCCCCCTTAAGGTAGAATAGCGAATTGACATTTGAAGCCGACAAAATAAAATGTTCTTTTAATTTCTGACTTGTTAACGACAGAACCTACATAATATTACTATGTTTGATGTCTGGATGATAACATGTATAACACAGTTGAATCTATTACACAGGGACAGTCGCCTTGATTTTCATAATTATATTTTTAGTGATGAAACTAACACTTAGTTTGACAAATATTTGAATTGTTTCATTTTTTATGTCTAATTAGTTGTTTCTGTTACTCCTAATTAGTGTACGTTTAAGCTGTGTAAGTGCAACTAGTCAATCGCTGTCGACTTAACGTTCGTCAGGCTAACCACATTATACACATGGGATCTTTTTGTATTTAATTACTTTCCTTTTGTTTTATTTTCTTTTTAGTACTATGTCTGGGTGTTGGCTCTATTGTCAAACTAAAGCATAACGAAAAGTAGTGAGGCATTATTTTCACTGACATTTTTTTTAAGTTAATTTAAAACTAAGTGTCAAAACGTATTGGTGTTTAATATTTTAAGAGCATTAATTACAGCAATTACTTCATTCGTAGCGGTTTAATTAGACAATTACAATTACCTGTCAATTCGGATTTTGTTACTTTATTTTGTAACGTTTTACGTTTAAATATATTTTCAGTCTTGATATATAGCAAACTTGAGAATGAAAATGGGGAATGTGACAAAGACACGACAAAAGAGCAGATGACAGCTGAAGGCCACAAAAGGGTCGTCAATGCAACGAGAAAATCCCGCACACGGAGCCATGCTTCAGCTGGCCCCTAAACAAAAATGTATACATAGTTCCGTGATAATGAACGTCATACTAAAATTTTGAAATTCATAAAAGAAATAAATTTATGAATATAACAATATCAATGATAATTCATGTCAGCACAAAAATCTTCACCAGCAGTTGCATCGACCCAGTGGTTGTAAATAAACTCATCATAGATACCAGGACTAAATTTTATGTATACACCAGACGCGCGTTTCGTCTACAAAGAGACAACAACCCGACCGTAGAAAAGACAACAGCAGAAGGTCACCAACAGGTCTTTAACGTAGCCAGAAATTGCCGCACCCGGGGGCGTCCTTCAGCTGGTCCCTAAACAAATATATACTAGTTCAGTGATAATGAACGCCTTACTAAACTCCAAATTGTACACAAGAAACTAAAAGTAAAAATAATACAAGACTAACAAAGGCCAGAGGCTATCTCCAAATTAAATCGATATTCTCGAGCTTGTATTTCCTATCATGAATTCTTTGATACAGGGTTGGTCCTAACAAGGAAGATATTAAACCAAGAGTTCAAAATGGTGAAGTCAAAGTCATCCTTTCGTAAATTTTACGTACGCCTTCACGAGTTGGTTGACTGTTGATGGAATAACCTTTTCATAGATGATATCAGATATTTTTCTTACGTCGTCACTTCAAACTCCTTCCCTTTTCATGAATGTGACCCACCGAATTAGACTATTTATCAGAGCTGTAATAACATGAGCAACATGAAGGGTGCCACATGTTGAGCAGGATCTGCTAACCCTTCCGGAACACCTAAGATCACCCCTAGTATTTTGTTTGTCTGTTTGTCTTTTTCATTTTTAGCCATGGAGTTGTAAGTTTATTTTCGATTTATTAGTTTGACTGTTCCTCAGGTATATTTCGCCCCTCTTCAAGGGGAACCATCAGTGGTATGCCAATTTTAATTGATATTCAGTTGTATAAGCATTATCACATCTCATTTCTATGGAGATAATTTGGCCTTCCCCACTCAGTAATGGTCTATTGAATTTGAAATTTAAGTTCATTTTACATGTATAAGTTTGTAATTAATTATAAGAAAAAGAAAATGTGGTATGATTGCCAATGAGACAACTCTCCAGAAGAGACCAAATTGACACAGAAATTAACAACTGTAGGTCACCATGATTAAGTCGATATTTAGGCCACTTGTGGTAGGTCAATGCTATTTGGAATGCACTTGTATAAGTATAAGCATATTTTATTTGCAAGGAGATTATGTGGTCCCTCCCTCTCGGTTATGGTCTATCGACTTTGAGATTTAAGGTTAGTTTACATGTATACATAAGTGTGTGATTAGATCCGTTTAATATGAACTGCTAATTTTAAGTCAATGATATTTGGTAAGTAAATTTATTGGCATTTGCATGTATCGTTTGTATGGAGATTATGTCGCCTCATTTCCTCTCCATGGTTCAGTCATTCACTTTGAAACTTTTACATAGTTTACAAGTTAATATTTTGTTTGTGTTTATATTTGTTTTAAAGGGACCAACTTATAATTATAAGTCAATGGTATATGGTATGCAGTTATATTAGCTATGGCACATCTCACTTACATGGAGATTGTTTAGTCATTTACCTCAGTCGTGGTGCATTGTTTTGGATATTTGCATAACTTATGTAACATGTTAAAGTATTGCTATTATAATGTCAACATTTACATAATTAAAATTACAATCAGGCGAGACATATCTCTGTGATAACATTTTATTAAACAGTTTTCATTTTTGGTCACCTCATATCATTGTCTGTTTATTTTGATGAATTGCTTTTGAATGATCTATTTCTTTCTTCGTTATGCATATAGAAATACAACGTAGTTTTAGTTAAAAAACCATTGTATATCGTACTACAATTAAAATTTTCAAAAGCATACAGCAAAATTTTGATTTTTAGACAAAATTGAAAATTCAACGTGACGTTATTTTTTAATTTTTTGCAGTATGAACAATAAAATTACCTATTGATCCTAAAACGAGGAACTTTTATCAACTATATATGTACAAGAACTTGACCATTTACACTTTTGTTGATAATATTTAACAGGATGTGATACAGTCGTTTAAGGATTTCAACATATTACACTTCACATTAAAATAAACAGATATGGTGTAATTGTCAAACTTTCCACCAGAGTTAAAACGAAGTTCATGTAAGCAATTATAGGCAAACATACGGCCATCAACAATTAGAAATAAACCCATACCGAATAGTCGGCTATAAACGTGATAAAATGCAGCGACATAAAAATAATGAAACAATTCAATCGAGGAAACTCACTGCCTATAAGAAACCAATATGACAGACAGAACATTGACAGAACCAACGAACTGCAGGCACAAAATCATGGGTTAAACATGGTTGTGAGCACCCAATCCTCCCCTAATCTAGGACAGTGGTGTAACAGCACAACACAAGAACGAACTATAATAAACAGCTGAGCAATGAGCACACAATGAGCACATGATATGCCCGTCACGTTTTGAAAGAATAAAGTTCAATAACGTCTCAATACCCTATCAGGAATTTTATGAAAATCGAAAGGGAGCACAGGTGAATAGATAAAAACAATTCACCAAACTTTCATGAGAACTGCTGAAAGCATTTTTATTGTCCGAAAACTGGAAATTACTCCTTTTTCTAATGAATAAAACCCCGTAACTTGAAAAATTTATGTAAAATATAAAATTCATCAAAATCGAAAGGAAATCCCCCCCCCCCCGAAGCTTAATTCAATACATATAACCAAGTCAACAAAGTTTCATGAGAACTGCTGAAAACATTTCTTAGTTATTTGTCCAAAAACTTGAAAATACTTCTTTTTTGAGGAATAAAAAAATCCCTGTAACTCGGAAATGTAAAATTTATAAAAATCGAAAGGGAACTTTCGTCAATAGATGTAAAACAATTCATCATTGTTTTATGAGAACTACTGAAAGCATTTTTGGGTTTTAAGACTTGTCCGAAAACTGGAAAATTCCACTTTATTTTGTTAATAAAAGTTAACCCCATAACTCGGAAATATACAATCTCAAATTTATAAAAATCGAAAGGGAGCTTACATTAAGAGATATAAACAGTTCAGTGAAGTTTCATGAGAACTGCTGAAAGCATTTTGTGTTCTTTACCGAAAACTGGAAAAACCCCCGTTTTTAATCAGTAAAACCTCTTAACTCGGAAACGTTAAATCTAATATATATATATATATATTTAGAAAACTACCCTTTTACATCGGGGGCACCAGTCATCAGGGTAGAAGTGATGGTGCGTCTATACTATATTTTTTACAATTATATACATTTTAGTTGATGGTTTCATTATAGAATGTCTTTGAAACAATAACATACATGGAACATTAATAAGACAAAAATAGAGATTTCTAAAATACATAATCATAATAAAAAAAAGACAATTTATAGAATGTTAAAATATACATGTAATTAAAACACTCATAGACAAATATGACCATGCAGCATGTATAAAGCATAAAAACTAAGATCAATCAATATATAATAGTATATACGAGTAAGTTAACTCAAAGGTTTATTTTGGTTCAACCATAGTTTGACGTAATCTAAATAATTCTAAGAGATACATTCTTCCATAAACATCATAAAATGAACCAATTTCATCGTTAAAAGCATAACCAATATCGCCAACTAAAAATAATACTTGTGCACGTGGCGACAGTTCCAGAAAACTTACATTTCTATCATTAAAAGAGGCAAATAAGGTGAAAAATTTAGACCTGGTTTGTTCAAGAGATGTACACCCGAGCAGAAAATGTTCTAAATCTTCTGACTCCCCTGAATCACAAATGGGACATAGGTTGTCCTCGGACATATGTATTCTAAAAAGAAACTGCTTTAATGGCAAATAATTTGTTCTTGCGAGCAGTTTAAGACGGGATGAATTAAAATCGCTTATTTCCTCTAAGTATAGCTGGCTACCTGTCTTAATATAGCAGTGCTGATACAAATCAAGGCTACTTTTAGTAGTAACATCAATAATTAAACTTTCCCTACCATATTGACAGTTAAATTTATCAGACCCAATACTTTCCGTGTAGGTGTTCATCTCTTGAACATATTTCCAGACAATTTCGTTTAATTGAACCATTTCACTAAAGACTCGCTTGTACAGTCTATCGTCTGGTAGGTTATTAATCCTTTTAAAGTACGCAATTTTTTGGCGGGTGATAAATGCAGATACGGGTTCCCATCCAAGCTCGAGAAGGAGAGCGGAACGGGGAATATTCATTTTAGTGTTCATAATGATCTTAGCTGCGCGGTATTGCCAACTGTCGATGATCGATATATTTGTAGCTGAAAGTGGCATCCAGACGGCGCATGCGTGTGTTAAAGAAGGCCGGAGCACTGAGTTCCAAAGGGCGTCTCCAAATTTAACACGGTTAAAATTTCCATGCTCACCGAGGACACGTAACAAATAGTTCAGCATATTATCCATCTTATCTTTCAAATAGTCATTTACATGGAAATTTGACTTCAGTGATCTATTTATGTAGTAACCGAGGTATTTATATTCGTTCACTTCCTCGATATCTACATCACCAAGAGACCAGACTCGTTCCGGATTTAACCACTTCCCAACCACTAGAACTGTAGATTTCTTATGATTAAATTTCAAGTTCCATTTAGTTGCGAAATCGTGTGAAATCCGAAGTAACGTCTGTAAGTCTTCTGGCGATTTGGCAACAAGTACAACGTCATCTGCAAATAGGAGACAATTTATAAGTTGTTGCGAAAGATCAAAACCTACACCGCTTTCATTAAGCTTATCAACCAAGTCATTCATGAGCACAGAGAATAAAGTGGGTGATAATACACAGCCTTGTTTGACACCATATTCCTGTTCAAACCAGGTAGATTCAATATCACCAAATAGTACCTTATTTTCTACATGACTATTAATATTCTTAACTAGACGCCATACCTTCCCTTGTATCCCACTTTGCCATAATTTAACAAAAAGACCATCGCGCCATACCCTATCAAACGCCTTTGATAAATCCAAAAAGGCTAAGTAAAGGGGTCTTTTAGAAGAGCGTGACAAAGCACAAATACCTTGTAAAGCAAATATTTGATCCTCAATGCGTCGATCCTTTCGAAAAGCGCCCTGGTTTTCCCCAAGTACTTTGTGTTGTTCGAGGAAGTTCACGATATGTATTTCCAAAGTCTTCGAAAAAAGTTTATATACATTTGATGACAAAGTGATACCTCTGTAATTATCTAAGTCGTAAACAGAACCGGATTTATGGAGACGTTTTATAACCCCCCTCTGCCATTCCACCGGTATCTGTACGTGATCAGATATGAAGGTAAACATATCACACAAAGTCTTAACCATCGTATCACCACCATATTTCAAAAACTCGTTCGGAATATCATCGAAGCCGGGTGCTTTTCCTAGTTGAATCCAACGCAGTACATCTGAAATAGAGTCACTCGAAAAAGTTACTGAAAGCAAATTTTCGCCACAGCCACGGTTGCTCTCAATTTCAGATAACAGGTTTGTGACATGGTTTTTGAAATCGGGTTTAGTAGTTGTGTCTTTTCCGATTTTGCTAAAATGAGTTTTTAGACACTCACTTATGTCCGCATCGTCCTCGATAAAATCGTCCTTATTGTTGGGATCGATAATTCGACTGGGGTTGACACTTTCTTTCGGACCTCTGAGCAGTTTCCAGAAAAATTTACTATTTTTATTAGTAGCTAGTATGCCCTTAACCGTAAGACACTTAACCTTTCTGTCGAATTCCTTACGCTTAATGGCTTCATGAAGTGCTAATTTCCGTTTTTTATAAACGCCAGAAATATGAGTTCCGAGTTGGCTATCATGATTTCTCGTTCTATTATGTAAACGTTGCAATCTATTTGCATCACGTCTGGACTTAAACATTCGATCTAGGGGTTTGTCCCAAAAGTTTCTATAATTTTTTACAAACGGAATTTTTTTTCATAACCATATCAGCCGCGTAGTTAACTTTGGCTTTCCAAATATCCCAAAGAACATTTAAAATGTATGCATTGCCCAAATGTCCCAAAACATTGTTAAAAACATGAGATACTCACTGATTTATTCAATTTAATGGTAAAACTCTGGTTATTTGTTTTGGGTTGACGGATGAAAGCATAACACTCTATTGTCACTCGAAGCACACCAATAAGCCTAAAGTAATCATTAATTTCATGGACAAATTCTGAATGGATGAAATATGTAGACTTGTGATTAACAGTGATACAAGACACGAAATAAGAATATTTTTGTCAAGGTTGCGTTTGACGAAAAAAATCCATCGTCGACACTAAAGCTACCTTACGTGTTGCTGAACAATGATGACAGTACTGACGTGTTGGTTCGGTACAAACTACTTGGCTGGTGATATCATCTGGAATTACAGTTCATCAGCAGATGTATCGACCCAGAGGTAGTAATAACATTAACGTTAATACCAGTTTTAATGCACCAGATGTATCTTAGTAGACTAAAACATCAAACAGCTGTATTATTTTAGATATACCTGTGCATCTGTATTTTCGATAGCCCACTTTAGTGAAAAGCATATCTTACTAGTATACTAATATCGCATACGTTAAAATTTTTGTTTTAATGTTGTTTGCATGTATAATTTAACATGGAAATAACTATTTTGAAAAGAGAGGACGAATATATATGACAGATAACGTTATGGAATCGACAAAGTATAGATATGTCAGGAAATACCAGATGTATGGTAAATTTAATGATCTAAAAATATTGTCATTGCTTACATAATTAAAATACTAGTATGAAGTATTTACAGAATATTTTCCTTTAATTATTGTCTTCATTCCTGGGTAGAGCGGATTTGCAACAGCTGTGTTCACAAACGGACCTTTATAATGAGGCAATTAGTTTTATGCAGTATTGTGTTTCATTAAAAAAGATATGTATTTTTAATTGTGCTATCTTGATACTAAACTTGAGAATTTTTCTATATTATACATTGGAAAGAAGATAAGTAAAAAAGGGTAGGCATTCATAATTTTTACTCTTCGCTAAAATGGGCTGACACTTAATGGAGAATTTGATTACACAAAACGTGTACCAAACATTTTGGTAGAAATAGCTTTAAGTCTGGAAAATGCAAAGAATCCTTCAAGCAACTTCATATTAGCAGGGTCATAACTAAACCTATGTGAAGTTGCAGGAATATGGATTGAACACTACAGGAGAGTTTAATAACACAAAACAGGTTCCCACTTTCCTACGATATCCGTCCGAGTCCTTTTTTATGTAAAGTATATTAAGCAGTTTTTTTTTTTTTGTGTTTGTACATTGTTTTGACAGAAAAACTCAGATTTATTGCATTTCGTTTTATTTATTTAAAATATGGTAGTTTTTGTTTATTTTACCTTTAAGGTGTAGTATTATTTTAATAAAATCACAAAGCTTAAGTCCGGCACGGTACGCCGAAAAGAATTCCACATTGTCAACAATTATAAATCGCATCAACGTAAATAATTATTTCTTATAACGTTACAAGTGTGGACACAAATCAGTGTGGATAACACGCTTGTTTGTTTGACAGAGTTTTCTGACAAAAAAGTTCTCTGATTTTCTCCATAGGGTTCTATGTTGAACTGTTGTGCTCAGTGACTTAAATTTATTTTCGATTTATGAGTTTTACTATCCCTCTGGTATCTTTCGCCCCTATTTTAAGATCGATTAAAGTAACCTAATTCGAACTATTTTGAGTTTTGTGGTAATACGCATTATGCATAAGTTTCAAAACATTTTTTGAGGCACATAAAAGTAATAGAACGGAAAATTATTTCAAGACGTACATACGGACAAGGGTAAAGCTTAATTCCCCTAAAAAACTGAGCATCACAACATCAACAAAAACAAAATTTTTGTCATGAATTCCGTCTTAGTTGGAGAACATTTATATAGCAGTAAGTTACGTGTTTGCAAGCAGACGTTGCGTTTTTGCAGGTGTTTGTCACAAGTGAAACAGGCATTACCATTATATTTGAACATCTGAGTTCACCCCCGGTTTTTGAATTGGTTTGTACTGCTCATTTTAGTTTTTGGATTGCCTTGACGGAGTTGAAATTGAGACCTAGGTATGCTGTTTCCGTCGTCGACGGAGGCGTCAACAGTTTTTAATTAGGTCTAGTTATAGTGAACCACAGGTGGTAGGTCAGTCATATATGGTACCTGTATGCAATTGTAAAACCATTTGAACATCTCATTACCTTGGATATTATTTGGCCCTGCCTCCTCAGTAATGGTATATTGACTTTGTGACACATACATTTTTTAAATGAGGAGCGCCGCATGGCGAATAGCTGTCGTGGCGGATAACCTCAAATTCCAAATATACTAGCGTTATAATTATTCCCAAGAAAAGAACAACATAGTAGAGGTATGAATATTAACTATAATTTGTATACCATTTTTTACTCAGCACATGCACGTACATAATTTAACTGGGAAATAAGGATAATAACCGGCTGTCAATTCATTCCTTGTCCAGTTGTCCCAGAGTGTTAATACTGTAATCCTGCAGTTATTCCCCATCACATCAACTTTTTAATCATGGCTAATTAGCAAGGAACCATTAATTAGGATTTCAGATACACTTTTATTTTCGGCCTGACAGAATTAGCATATGGGTGTGCCAATTGTTTTGGCATTTGGAAGTTCGAGTCCCAATTTGGATGTGCCATCACAATCTTAAATATAGATTTTCTTAACCTAAATTATACATGCTTCCTCACCAAGCTTAGTCAAGGGTGACTTAGTTATAGAAAAAATGTAAGAAGAACATATTTGATTCCTGTTTGTTTACCATATTATTATATTGATGTGCTTATAAATAATCAGCCCTATGAATTATGCAATAAAGTTAGTGAAAGATGAATGTCCACCAAATGGTAAATCAACTTAAAATTTCCAAATGAGCAAAGACTGGTTTCCTAACTAGAAACGCATCCTTATGTTCACTAATCATCTTAGTGTTGGTGCACTGAACATAAGATTGAGAATATACGTTTTGGGCAGTTGTCCTGTGGTTGGGCAGATATTTCACTGTTACACCACAGGCAGGCACAATTGGTCCATAATGGCTGACCATCCAGAGACATATATACACGTTTAAAATTGGTTATTGCTGCAACCTTTACAGAGACTTACCCCAATGATATAATTATATTGAAGCCTACCCAATGTCCCCTACAATAATTCAAAGTTTGGTGACTATATTGAATGCATCTATTCTATCGAACTAGAAATACATGATACTACAGATACAGTTAAGTCTGCCTCATATCTTGACTTACATCTAGAAAATTGACCATGAGGGTCGGTTGAAAAATCTCTTTACGACAAACGAGATGATTTCAGCTTTCCAATTGTGAACTCTTCATTTCGATGTAGCAACATTCAAGCAGCGCTGCATACTGATAAAATTGAGCATGGAAATGTGTCAAATAAATTCATCATAGATACCAGGACTAAATTTTATGAGGTAGAAAAGCCTTAGTGTTAAAAAAATTCCAATTTTTTAAAACAGTTAATTTATGAATATAACAATATCAATGATAATTCATGTCAGCACAAAAATCTTCACCAGCAGTTGCATCGACCCAGTTGTTGTAAATAAACTCATCATAGATACCAGGACTAAATTTTGTGTATACACCAGACGCGCGTTTCGTCTACAAAGAGACAACAACCCGACCGTAGAAAAGACAACAGCAGAAGGTCACCAACAGGTCTTTAACGTAGCCAGAAATTGCCGCACCCGGGGGCGTCCTTCAGCTGGTCCCTAAACAAATATATACTAGTTCAGTGATAATGAACGCCTTACTAAACTCCAAATTGTACACAAGAAACTAAAAGTAAAAATAATACAAGACTAACAAAGGCCAGAGGCTATCTCCAAATTAAATCGATATTCTCGAGCTTGTATTTCCTATCATGAATTCTTTGATACAGGGTTGGTCCTAACAAGGAAGATATTAAACCAAGAGTTCCAAATGGTGAAGTCAAAGTCATCCTTTCGTAAATTTTACGTACGCCTTCACGAGTTGGTTGACTGTTGATGGAATAACCTTTTCATAGATGATATCAGATATTTTTCTTACGTCGTCATCTCAAACTCCTTCCCTATTCATGAATGTGACCCACCGAATTAGACTATTTATCAGAGCTGTAATAACATGAGCAACATGAAGGGTGCCACATGTTGAGCAGGATCTGCTAACCCTTCCGGAACACCTAAGATCACCCCTAGTATTTGGTGGGGTTCCGTGTTGCTCAGTCTTTGGCTTGCTATGATGTTTCTTGAGTACTATTGTTTGTCTGTTTGTCTTTTTCATTTTTAGCCATGGAGTTGTAAGTTTATTTTCGATTTATTAGTTTGACTGTTCCTCAGGTATATTTCGCCCCTCTTCAAGGGGAACCATCAGTGGTATGCCAATTTTAATTGATATTCAGTTGTATAAGCATTATCACATCTCATTTCTATGGAGATAATTTGGCCTTCCCCACTCAGTAATGGTCTATTGAATTTGAAATTTAAGTTCATTTTACATGTATAAGTTTGTAATTAATTATAAGAAAAAGAAAATGTGGTATGATTGCCAATGAGACAACTCTCCAGAAGAGACCAAATTGACACAGAAATTAACAACTGTAAGTCACCATGATTAAGTCGATATTTAGGCCACTTGTGGTAGGTCAATGCTATTTGGAATGCACTTGTATAAGTATAAGCATATTTTATTTGCAAGGAGATTATGTGGTCCCTCCCTCTCGGTTATGGTCTATCGACTTTGAGATTTAAGGTTAGTTTACATGTATACATAAGTGTGTGATTAGATCCGTTTAATATGAACTGCTAATTTTAAGTCAATGATATTTGGTAAGTAAATTTATTGGCATTTGCATGTATCGTTTGTATGGAGATTATGTCGCCTCATTTCCTCTCCATGGTTCAGTCATTCACTTTGAAACTTTTACATAGTTTACAAGTTAATATTTTGTTTGTGTTTATATTTGTTTTAAAGGGACCAACTTATAATTATAAGTCAATGGTATATGGTATGCAGTTATATTAGCTATGGCACATCTCACTTACATGGAGATTGTTTAGTCATTTACCTCAGTCGTGGTGCATTGTTTTTGGATATTTGCATAACTTATGTAACATGTTAAAGTATTGCTATTATAATGTCAACATTTACATAATTAAAATTACAATCAGGCGAGACATATCTTTGTGATAACATTTTATTAAACAGTTTTTGTAAATCATACAAGACTAACAAAAGTTAGGACTTCTGATTTCGAACATGCGCTAAAAAGCGGCGGGGCTTAATATGTTTTTTTAGATCTCAACCCTTCCTCTATTGCTCTGGCCAATGTAGAAAAAACTAACAATAAGCACAGTAAAATTCAGTTAATAAGAAGTACGAGTTTGATGTCAGAATAGGTAACGAAAGAAACTAAAAAAAAATAACCATGCTACATACATTAACAAAAGACTACTAGCAGTTACTGACATGCTAACTCCAGACCTCAATTAAACTGATCAAAAGATCATGTCTTCATCATATGAATATCACACACAATCCCTCCCATTAGGGGTGGAGTATTTTACCAAAAACTAGTTTTAGAATAAATGTGTTTAGTTCCTATGCAAAGACCCTGTATGTGAATCAATATCAAAGTCAAAATATGCAATTTTAAATGACATGACAACAGTATCATAACTATATCCCTTCTTAATAAGTATGTTTAAAGGTTTTGTTAGCTTTTGAGGGGACATTTTTGTGCTTTGTAAAGAATATTACCATAAAAGATTGGATGTGAAATATCTGAACGTATAAGATGTCTGCATGTTTAATATATTTACGAATGATGTCCTTGTCCAAAGATAAAATTTAGTAATTGTTTTGACTAGTTTGTAATATTGAAAACCCAGGTGTAATAATTTTCATTAATACATAAATTTCGCTCGCCAAAAGTTAGTACATTGTTACATACACGAACGAATAGTACAAGTTGAGATATATAATCACCATGTGTCACCAGGTGGTGACAAGGGAACGTTATCATCTAAAAAATGGACAATTAATGATAGAAAATGAAATTGCATTTCTTTTATTATAACTTTTGGTATTAAGCTTCCCGTTAATGATATAGATATCAAGATCGAAGAAAGGGCAGTGTTCATTGTAGGTATTAGTTTTATTTAATGTTTATTAAACAAGATAAATTTCTTTAGTATACATACTGAAGTCGTCATTATTGAGAGCCAGTATATCATCCAAATATCTAAAAGTAATGTTAAATTTTTATATCAGATGTTGTTTTGATGGGTCTTTGCTGATATAAAACATAAATTGTAACTCGTAACAATACAGAAACAGGTCCGCAGTAAATGGTGCATAACTAATCCCCATTGGAATTCCGATAACTTGACGATATACGGAATCTCTAAAGCGAAAATTCAAGTGCAGTAATAGTATCAAAGCAATTTAGATAGTTCCTTTCATTGATGTTACTAAAATTGACCTAAAGAGTTTGAACATATATGGTCGAATTCGAACTTATTGAATGTCAATTTAATTGGGTGTATTAATTTTTTTCTTAATAAAAATATGAGTTAAAGTGGTATATTTATGGTAGAAAAATCAAAACGGATTCAAAATCACCGTTTTAGGCACGCAATTTATCAAGTACTACCAATGAATTTTTGACACTGCAAAAGTAATTAATTCCACTTTTTTCAAAGGCCTTATTTGAACAAATTGTTATCAGATTTTTTATTGTACCAAGTGTACTAGTAAGTAGAATAGACAATTAAGAAGTGGAACAATGGCTTGAAGACGAAATAAATCATTTGTAAGGTGCTTTGTGTAGCTTCGGAAGCCAGTATATAGTTGAACTTTCATAGTATTTGGTTTTGCTTGTAAAGAAGTAGCTAAACCTTTGATGAAATGTACACAACTAAAACAAACACACCATGCATACTAGTATTCCACTAGGAGTATAGATGATTAGTATACCGCAATAAAGAAATAAACCTGGAATATATGTTTGCAAGCTAATTATCTATATCTCCAATTTTTATAACTCCACCCTTTCCTTGAAAACAATAAAAAAAATCTTGCGCAACTGTTAAAAACAAAAAGCTGATATAGCAAGACGATGAACTTGTGTATATACTATGCAATAATTCCATTACATGTTAGTTCCATTACAATGCGCTTTTATAATTATCTTAAGCAATCTTGCATCATTTTGAAATTAACCTCCATTTCAAAATAGAAATGTATCATTCATGGTGACATGAACCTCCAAAATGACGTGCACATGTTACAAACAGAACAAACATAAAGAAATGGTGTTTGCTGGATCTAGCAAAAGATATAATAATGAATAATGAATGCATTTCTTGGTGATTTTATAGGGTTGTAAAAGCGTTGACCGTAACTGTAGATTATTTTTAACACTAGCGTATGAATGATATTTTCTAAATCCTTTTGATGAATCTAACAGACTTTACTGTATAATTATTTATTTGGTAAAGTCAGACGAGCGCTACCTCATCATTAAGTAGCCATTGATCTGATCAAAGCAAACGAAAAATTGGAGAGTCAATTCAGACAAATATAGTTGACGAGCATTAAAAAAAAGGTTGAGCCAAATTTGGCCAAGTATTTTTTATATGAATATGGGCACACAAACTTTTTTTCATAAATGATACGAAAACTAACATAACTAGTGTCCGTTCAACAACTTGTTTTAGAAAAAATATGTGATGTGACTGCCAATGAGACAATTACTGACCAGAGAACAAATGACATAGAAGTAACAAAAAACAATATAGGTCATCATACGTCTTTCCAGACTGTTTAAGTGTAAATTCTTTTCCTATGCTTTGTATAGAATAATATAATAAAAGATTGGGTGTGAAATACCTGACCGTACATGTATAAGATTTTTGCAAGTTGATTTATGTTAACGATTGATTTAGATCAATAACGTCTGGTTTTACCTATATACTGCATACCGCAGCATGATTTGTTTCAGGAAAGTAATAAGCCAATATTGCTTTTCAATTTATACCAGTTTCAGAATTTAATACACATTGAACGGGGTTAGTGACAGAAGTTAGACATTACTCAATGACAAACTTTAAGTATCGATAGTATGTAGAACTATAAAACTGTCAAGTAATTCATGTGTGTCAATTTATATATGTTAAAGGAGTTCATTACAAGAATAGAAAAATATAATATTCAATGATCTTACAACATCCTGAAATTGATAACTTTTAAAACATAAGTTTATTGGACTGATAATTAATTTACAAAGATCATTAATATCTCCAATAAAAGTATGATGTGAAACCGGATTGTTACTAAGACTTTTAGCGAAACATAAATTTTGTACATACCAACCTTTAAGTCACTTAAACCATTTTAAGTAAAGGTAAACTAATTAATCTTATCACTCGCCTTTGTGAGGAATACTGAAATACCTTAATAAACACAAGCTTTTCCCCTCCAAAAAAAATAAAAGATGAAATGCAGGCGTTGTCGTCTGTATTGCTTTGTTTGATAATAAAGTGAGTTGTCATTATTGCAATAAGATGAGAAAAAAGTATCAAATTAGACCTAAAAAAAGAGTTTTACATAGCCGTTTTTAAATTGATTCTGATAATCATCGGTTTGTCATTGTCGCGAAATAAACCTGATTTATTAAATAGAAAAATAGAAACTGGCCACAAATTGCCAATAACTATCTTATCAAAAAGAGTTCAACTAAAGTACCAAGTGTCCTGAAGTCTCAAAGACAAGGTGATAATTCGATATGTCTAATAAAAGCGAGGTCCATGATTTAATGGACTGTAGGGAATAATTAATTCCTAAATTATTGCTGTAATAATTCATATAAACAATAAAGGTTTTACTCATCGTTGAACTCCGTACGATGGCCTATAGTAATTAATTTCTGTGTCATTTGGTCTCTTGTGGAAAGTTGTCTTATTAGCATCATACCACATCTTCTTATTTTTATAACACACACACACACACACACAAACAAATACACAAACACACAAACAAACACACAGACACACATATATAAAGCACAAGTGAGAGCTTAAATCAAGTTTGGTAAAATAGGAAATAGCTAGTTATATATAAATGAAACGACGTGATAAAAATGCGAAGGAGAAAACATTCAACTAAATTAAAATTAACTGGATAAAAGCAAGTATAGGCCACCATACGGCCTTCAACAACGGATAACCCCTACAACAACTTGACAGCTAGTTCAAAGTCAATAACAACTAATTAAAACAATTATGTATCTCAGGCTTAAATATCAATCAATACACACCCAGGATCAATTGGATTTATTTTAAATACGTCATTTAAAGTGAGAGAAAAAATAACCTTGTGCAAATGTCAAAATATAAGTATCAATTTGACAACTAATCAAGTGTAAACAAGTCAAAAAAAATAATCATCTATCTTTTATAAAAGCCTTCATGAGAGCTTTGGTTCAAATGTTCTATCAAATCAAATGTATACCTTGTCTTTTAGGTGAACAATTTCTATAATTACAGAACACAAAGGGTTAAGTAGAATAAAGCCATCTATGGTCAATGTTCCGGAGGGAGTAATGTACCTAATGACAAATTTAGAAAATATATGTTATCAATGATGTCAGTGGTAAAACACACTACTTACACAATTGATCACTCTGGGAAGAATAGTTCATCAACACCAGTATCGATACAGTGCTATACACTAGATTAACAATTTGTAAATTTGTTGATATATTAAATTTATCTATAATAAAATTGAGAATGGAAATGGGGAATGTGCCAAAGAGACAACAACCCGACCATAGAGCAGACAACAGCAGAAGGTCACCAACAGGTCTTCAATGCAACAAGAAATTCTGGCACTAGCTATTAAACAAATATATACTGGTTCAGTGATAATGAACACCATACTAAACTTGTGTACAAATTGTACACAAGAAACTAAAAGTTAAAATAATACAAGACTAACAAAGGCCAGAGGCTCCTGACTTGAGACAGGCGCAAAAATGCGGCGGGGTTAAACATGTTTGTGAGATCTCAACCCCCCCCCCCCCTATACCTCTAGCCAATGCAGAAAAGTAAACGCATAACAATGCGCACATTAAAATTCAGTTCAAGAGAAGTCCGAGTCTGATGTCAGAAGATGTAACCAAAGAAAATAAACAAAATGACAATAATACATAAATAACAACAGACTACTAGCAGTTAACTGACATGCCAGCTCCAGACTTCAATTAAACTGACTGAAAGATTATGATATCATCATATGAACATCAGACTTCAATTAAACTGACTGAAAGATTATGATATCATCATATGAACATCAGACTTCAATTAAACTGACTGAAAGATTATGATATCATCATATGAACATCAGGCACAATCCTTCCCGTTAGGGGTTTAGTATCATACCATCATAACATATATGAGAAGAACATAACTCGTGTCATGCCAACAACTGGTTTATTCATAATAAATGTGTTCAGTTCCGATGCAAAGACCCTATAAGTGAATCAATATTTACGCCAAAATATGCAATCTTTAATGACCTGACAACAGTATCGTAACTATATCCCTTCATACATTCTTGATACTTGAACCAGTCTCTTATACATAGATGTTTGCTATTGATATTTACGAAAAAGTGTTTAGTTCAAATTATAGAATTGATAAATCAACATACATGTATATGTCTAAGCACAATCTTAAAAAAATCATTAGTTTTTATCGAAATTCGATATCATCTGACGTCCACAATTTTAATCCTGGCATCTATACTGAATGTATTTCACACATAATTTTCAATTTATATGATACACATATGAAACAAATAATGTAAATTAAAATTATCCCTTAGCTCAAGGCAAAATATTTATGACGAAGAATGTGTTTTCCGATACGGTTTGCCATTTCTGTCGTAATTGTTATTATGTAAAAATGACCTATATCAATGACAATATCCACAACCATTAATCCTTGCAAACAGATTGAAAATTTCTGTGTTTCCATGTAAAAGGAGATATAATACTGGTACAAAATATTATCAGCATATATTTAAGAGGTTTATATTCTAAAGCCATAAACTCTCATCAATGTACGTTAGATTAAGACTGTCAGAAACAGGAGAGTCTGAACATATTTGTTTTGTAACAGATAATTCCCCCAAAACGAACGATAGCTAAAACGAATTATTAAACAAATCTCGAATTAATGCACCATTTGAATACATAGATAGTACTAATACTATTGATATCTTTACTTTTTTGTCTCGGTAATGCATTTATTAAATTGAAATGAAATTACAAGGAAGATAAGTTCCTAGCACATGTATCAGTAGCATACTTAATTCTAATCAATCATTTTAGAAATTCAAAATATTTCAAACAATTAAGCATTAAACATTTTCACATAAATAATGGGTAGAAAAAAAGCATAATATTGACGATTTGCAACCTTTGCGCTATTTCGATGTCATCAAATATAACTGACTTATAATATGGAACGCTGGAAGCGGCTTTTTTTTGTTCATTGAACTCATCAGAGGCAATAAAATCAAAACAGTAAGAGACATCAATATTAAACATAAATCTGAAACATAAAATCTGAGCATAAAATCTGAAACATAAAATCTGAAGCATAAAATCCGAAACATTGTTCAAAGTGCGAATAAGAACAATGAATTACATAATGTATTTATAAATGTTTTATTTAGTTCCCTTTCTATAACAACAGAAATCATACGAATGCACTTTAAATAGATAGGCCATTAAATGTGTATGCAACATTACTACACTCTAAAGACAGTTTGGTAATAAATACCATCAGACAAGAGAAAGCAAGGATGATTACGCACCACGTATAATCAGAACTGCTAGACTGGTTCTCTGTTCTTTATATGTGATACCCGTATGTTGCAAGGGAGAGGACCAGCCTACAGAACTGCAAGAGATGGATAACAGCTGGTAAAAATACAATGTATGTCAAAAGTAAAATCACAAAGGTTACACAGAATTGGATACAGCTTGTTATGGCATTATACTCCATTGCGAACAATTTGGTTTCATAAGTATGCCCTTTTTCTAACGTCAAAATATCCCAATCTGCTGTACTATGTAGTAAATAAGGGCAACAGTACTATACCGCTGTTTGAAACTCATAAATCGATAGAGAAAGAAAACAAATCCGGGTTACAAACTAAAACTGAGGGAAACGCATCGACTATAAGAGGAGAACAACGACACAACAGAAACACAACATTAAAATGTAACACACACAAAAACGAACTATAATATAACAATGACCATTTTCCTGACTTGGTAGAGGACATTTTGAGAAAAAAATGGTGGGTTGGACCCGGTTTTGTGGCATCCCAAACCTCCCGCTTTTATGGCAATGTTAAATATAACATTAAATGACAACATTACATGACAAGACTACAATACAAATAAATGGGAGAACATATAGGACAGAGAAACACACGAACCATTTTGACCTACAATATTCAAACATTTCCATTTTCAAATCCATTCTTATAAAAAGGAATAAAGAGTTGTTATTATTCGGTAGAAGGTACTACGGAAGCTTAATTCATTTAAATTTTTAAGACTTATGTCTTGAAGTTCTTGGAGACTTTTTTTTTTAACAACTGTACAATTATGTTTTTGATGAGTAATTCACTATGGAGAAGCCTCCAATTTCACTATAGGTTGCATTTCTGTAAATATTGACAATGCAATTTCCCATAGGAACTCCTTTTACGGCTAAAACTGTACCACTTTTACTATGAAGTTTTGAAAAAAATCTTATCCTAGAATTGAAAGTTCATATGCACCACAATTTTTTTCAAAGGTCAAAATATAGGGCTGTGCGGCATATTTTCAACGTTTATATGCCCTGAACTTCTCAGAGTTTAAACTTACACTAATTTTCTTAACTACCCCTACCTCGAATGAAAGGTTACCACAGATTTCAATGTAAACAATATGCACGTGTTTATTTACTGGTAACATTCCCAAGTTCTGTCTCTGCGATATGGAACACAGAGAGCATAACTGGGAACCAGTATGTAAACAAAATGAATTTTCTATGAATATTCAATTACTCCCCAAAAGAGGCGTGTTTTGAGAAACAGCTGTATTTACAAAGTGCAACCTATACAGACATTTATTCAAATAGAAAACTCTCTAAAATCAGTTTTTCTCACATTAATACTCATTTATCAGAATTAAAGTCTTAAAGAAATCACTGTGTATACTCTAAGTTTTTCTTTACTATACATTTTATACCCCCTCCCCTGTTTCAATTTTTTAAAGAATTTGAAAACAAGACTTTAATTATTGCCAGCTTACCCTATTTGCATATTTTCTGATAAAAAATGCCTAGAACCTGTTAAAAACTGTTTTGATAACATATTGAAAGCATATCGGAATATCATAAATGTAATGTTTAGCAGCCAATCATTACAACATTCAAGATTATATCAAGTATCCAATCCAGCCTCTATCTCCAGTCCACATCTTACTGTATGCCTATTTGTCAAATAAAGAACACATTTTCTGCCTAAAATGGTCAATTTAGAATTCTTGTCACAACAGTATCATCTTTAACCATATATCTGACATAATTTAGCTACTATATATACTAGAAGTGTTCAAACAAAGCCATATTTGCAATAGTTGTATGTATGCAGATACCAGTCTGAGATATAAATTCACTTAAAATATTGTAGAGATGACTGCTAACATTTGATTTTTGCATAACTTCCAAGCATAGTTATTGTTTTCTATATCAAGAACTTTAAAATCATAAAATCATAGCATTTACAAGTTAAATTATTTGTTTTATGACCCAGGGGGTAGGCAATTTTCTATGTTTCTTGCCCCTGGGGCCTCAAATTTCCTAAATAATTCTGCTGTTTCTAGCAATTTGGAATATTTAGTACATATTCAGGATAGAACACACTATTGTAAGTTTTCTTGAGATATTTTTGTTTTTCTAGCTTGTATTTATTATGCCGTGGTGACAAAAAAGCAGATTTAGGTGTTGCGGCTTACTTTTGGGTTATCGAAAGGACACAAATACCCCATAAATAATATGCAGGAAGGATCTATGAGTTTCAATGATGCGAAGAGTAAATATAAGCACTTCTTAACAATTTAACTTACAAATATGCAATTATTATGATTTAATTTTGTATCCAGGACTTTAAGTAAACTATGCATACTGTAAACTGTGAATTTATGCTGAGTCATCATATTTAAGGCCCAGTATTCTATCAATCTTCATTAAATATTTATAAAACTTCTTATTTGAGTTAATTTCTTTAAAATCTGTGAAATAAAGCAAATTTGGTTAAATTCTGAATGTTCCCCTTTTTCACCCTATATAGGTTGCATTTCTGTAAATATTGACAATGCAATTTCCCATAGGAACTCCTTTTACGGCTAAAACTGTACCACTTTTACTATGAAGTTTTGAAAAAAATCTTATCCTAGAATTGAAAGTTCATATGCACCACAATTTTTTTCAAAGGTCAAAATATAGGGCTGTGCGGCATATTTTCAACGTTTATATGCCCTGAACTTCTCAGAGTTTAAACTTACACTAATTTTCTTAACTACCCCTACCTCGAATGAAAGGTTACCACAGATTTCAATGTAAACAATATGCACGTGTTTATTTACTGGTAACATTCCCAAGTTCTGTTTCTGCGATATGGAACACAGAGAGCATAACTGGGAACCAGTATGTAAACAAAATGAATTTTCTATGAATATTCAATTACTCCCCAAAAGAGGCGTGTTTTGAGAAACAGCTGTATTTACAAAGTGCAACCTATAGAATTCCAAAATAACACTCAAGACAGATTTACATGAACAAAGCTCATATATACATGTGAAATTATCTTAATTAGAAATTTATAAAGACATAGAATTATATATTCTTATTATCAAATATATTATGAAACTAAAAGTGATACCATATGCTTCGAAAATTACACAATTTCTCATTCATTGTTTTGTTATGATTCAGTTTATTCCCATATCAAGCTTCTATAGCCAATATATCAATCATTGAGCTATTATATGAGAACCATCAAAAGGTCGAGTTCAATCTTGTCCTGAAAGCAAATTATTTGGAGTATTATATAAATAACCTAATTATTTTCATAAATAATGGACCCAGTAAATTGTTTATCACATTACTAGGAACTATCAGTCAGCTGACATTCCATACTAACGGGAAACTTATTTATATCATATCATAGATTACGCTGAAATGTATTTAGTACGGATTTTCCTAACCTTAATTAAACTTGTACTGACGTTGTTTAGCATCTTAATAACGTGTTATAATATTTCTTATTTGTCCTTTTGAATATTGCTTTTAATGTTTAGTCTTTTTGGGGGATATTAATTCGACAAGGCACTGTACTAATACATCCCTTCATTGTAAGGTGTACTATGGTAGGTTAATAAATATGTATTCTTGTATTTCGTTTTTGCTAGTTTGCTTTTCTATACGCCATTTTTGTATTTCTTTGTTACCTTGGACGTGGCTCTGTACTTATGCATATCGTCATAGAGTTATTTTTCTATGGTAAACATTTTGAATTTTGTCTTTCTTTTTAGTCAATGTGCTTTGTTCATATGCCTATTTATTGTTTATTTGTTACATATGACGTGGCTCTGTACTTGTACATCCCATCATTGTGTTATTGTAAATTTTTGTATTCATGTCTTTCATGTTTGCTTGATTGCTTTATCTACATATCTGATTGTTATTTTTGTAACATATTTGTTTGTTTTTATAGTGATTAACACAATGTTGACTGTTGTACCCCAATATTTGACATTTTTACCTATTGTGTCTGTATGTTATTTTTCAAAGTTTTTTTGGTCAATATAATGGCAGTTGATGCAACTGTCATACAAGAGAGAAGTTTAGCTCGCTATAAAACCGAGTTTATTCAACCATTTTCTACACATGTGAATGACTGTACAAAGTCAGGAATATGACATTTTCGTTTCGTTTGATGTTTTTGAGCTGTTGATTTTGCCATTTATTTTCTGTTTAGAATTTTGCTCGTCTTTTCCTTCCTTTTTGATGCTTTCTAATATAAACAATATAAACAACAATGGTTGTTTATTTGTAAATTATATCTTAAAGTATAATAAAAAAAAGTAAAAGATAGAATATAATATAACAAAGTTTAAATAAACGTCATCATATATACTAGGATTAAATTTTGATTTTACGCCAGACGCGCAAGATTCATCAGTGACGCTCGAATCCAAAAAAGTTAAAAGGGCCAAATAAAATACGTATTTGAAGAGCATTGAAGAAAAAATCTGGTAGATGGTTAAAAAACTAGACAATTATCCAGCGATAGCAAATGATATAAACAACTAAAGATGACGGTACGGCTTTCAAAATTAAGGAAAATCCGTATGGACGGGAAGCTAAAAAAAGTCATTGACAATAAAATGTCAAACATGTAAAATAGAAAACAAAACAATGTATATGCATGAATCAATTTACAAAAACAAGTCTTTCAGAACGCAGTCAACAACAACTTATCGATAACAAACACATAACGTATGTGTCCGGGTTAAATAATCAGCCCCCTCCAACATTTGAATGTAGTGAATTAGTTCACCATCATAAAACATAGTATAAAAATCAGTTGAAAAGGACTTGATTGATGAGTCTTATGTAGCCGAAACGCGAGTCTGGCGTATAAAATTATATTCCTGGTACCTTTGATAACTATTTTACACCACTGGGTGGATGCCACTGCTGGTAGACCTTTCGTCCCCAAGGGTATCATCAACCCAGTAGTAAGTACTTCGGTGTTGACATGAATATCAATTATATATGGTCATTTTTATAAATTTCCTCTTACAAAACTTTTCATTTGTTTGGCTTTATAACTATTTTGATCTGAGCGCTACTGATGGGTCTTATGTAGATGAAACGGGCGTCTGGCGTATTAAATCATAATCCTGGTACCTTTGATTGACTCATCAGTACAAGGATAAAGAGTACTGGTTGTACATAAAAAAATATGTTAAAGAAAAATATCAAACTGAAAAAAAGGAGATGCAAAATCTACCACAAAAACCATATGTCTTCATGATTATTCATAACATTTTTCCCACTGGCCCTTCACAACTTTTTAATCAATCGTTACAAACTAATTTGTTTAAGTAACAGAAGATCCTTAAAGAATTGTAATAAGACAATCACTGACGAGGCTCCTTTTTTCAGACAAACGAAAACGTGGCATTGTCAACTATTTGTTTCGATCATCTTTTTTAATATATTTTTGAATAAACTGAATGCATAGGTTTGACTTTTCATCTTTAAACTGAAATAAATGTATTTTGGAAATTGTTAATATGTGATCGCCATGGTCAATATAGGCATTACAAAACTATGGAATTACACTTTTTTTACATTCATGAATGCTATCATAACATTAAGATAAAAGTTACCGTGGTACACTCTATTGCTTTATTCCATTAGGACGGACATTAATTATATTTGCTTTTTTAATTGTTTACATCACTTCTGTTGTATTTTTTATTTCAGTTTTGTTGGTGTTTGTATCACGTTCTTTTCAAATAAAAAGTTAGGATTTGACATCACAGCAAAAACATGTTTTTCCGTTTTGTTTTGTTTTTCGTAAAAAAAAAATCAGTGAAAGTATGTGGCCAAAAAATATCACACTTTTTATGAGTTCATTAAATTGAGGTTTTTGTTGTACAGTGTTCATTTCATCTTATTCAATATGTAATATTTCGAAAATAGAAATGTGTGAAAACTGTAGGTCAACATGAATATGTCAGATGCGACAATTTATTACCTCAGATGTCGTATGGAGAGGATAATATAGAACAGTAATAACAAATAATGTGCAATATTTTGTTCTTGAAAGTATTAGGTATTACTGTTCGACCTTTTCAACTTCGTATTTTGCTTGCCTGCCAATATTTATCAAAGGTTACAGGATTATAATTAAGTACGCCAGACGCGCGTTTCGTCTACACAAGACTCATCAGTGAGGCTCATATAAAAATATTTATATAGCCAAACAAGTACAAAGTTGAAGAGCATTGAGGATCCAAAATTCCAAAAAGTTGTGCCAAATACGGCTAAGGTATTCTGGAATAAGAAAATTCTTAGTATTTCGAAAAATTCAAAGTTTTGTAAACAGAAAATTATAAAAAATGACCACAATTTTGATATTCATCTGTCTTGATTCGAAACCAACTGATGAATTCAATTTTAAACTGCCAAATGATTGGTCTGCTTTACGATTAGTTTCTTAATAACATTTAGGCAAAAAAATTCAAAAACTAAGAAGATCTCCGTTTTTTTTATTATTTAATTTTGATAGTTATCAAAAGTACCAGGATTATGATTTAGTACGCCAGACGCGCGTTTCGTCTACATAAGACTCATCAGTGAGGCTCATATCAAAATATTTATAAAGCCAAACAAGTACAAAGTTGAAGAGTATTGAGGATCTAAAATTCCAAAAAGTTGTGCCAAATACGGCTAAGGTATTCTGGAATAAGAAAATCCTTAGTATTTCGAAAAATTCAAAGTTTTGTAAACAGAAAATTTAAAAAAATGACCCCAATTTTGATATTCATCTGTCTTGATTCGAGACCAACTGATGAATTCAATGTTAAACTGCCAAATGATTGGTCTGCTTTACGATTAGTTTCTTGATAACATTTAGGCAAAAAAATTCAAAAACTAAGAAGATCTCAGTTTTTTTTATTATATAAGTTTTGATAGTTATCAAAAGTACCAGGATTATGATTTAGTACGCCAAACGCACGTTTCGTCTACATAAGACTCATTAGTGACGCTCATATCAAAATATTTATAAAGCCAAACAAGTACGAAATTGAAGAGCATTGGGGATCCAAAATTCGAAAACGTTTTGCCAAATACGGCTAAGGTAATTAATCTATGCCTGGGATAAGAAAATCCTTAGTTTTTCGAAATATTCAAAGTTTTGTAAACAGGACATTTATAAAAATGACCACGTTATTGATATTCATGTCAACACCGAAGTGTTGACTACTGGGCTGGAAACGTCCACTAGCTGTGGCATCGACCCAGTGGTGTAAATAGTTATCAAAGTTACCAGGATTTTAATTTAGTACGCCAGACGCGCGTTTCGTCTACATAAGACTTATCAGTGACAGTCAAGTTATTCCTGTATTTGAATTTTATATGTGTTCGGGATTCCAAAAAAATAACGCTCACATTGATACAGTCGATGACTTAAACTTTACTACTTGGAACCCACGGTTCAATATTCTCTTAAAACAGCTATCATTTACCACGCAATCAATTCATGATATGCAACATATAAGCCCTGGTATATCATTTCAGATGTTAAAGTTGTATGATAATCCTTCCGTTTCACTATCTAACATACCTATCAAACGACCTGAAACACTCTTCACCTTGAAAATATGAACTTAATACTAAATATCTTTGAAGATATTCATTACAAATGAATTATATCTTATTGAACACGGTATCACAAACGCCTGCATCATTAAACCATCATATTTAGATAAAAAATTTAAGGGAACGATCATTTAATTTCAAAGGGAGGGAGTATGTTCATTTCTAACAAAACTATCTGATCCCTAATTTGATGAAGAAAATAAATATTGTGATCAAGTTGGTAACGAAAATAAACATTCTGATTCCTTTTTTTTTTACATACCATATAGTGTTAAATTTTGAAGAAAAACAAATTTTAATTGATAGCGTCGAAGATCAAAAATTTCTCTCACTCAGACGAACACCTGCTACTATGAGTTCGGATAAAAATTTGGCATAATTTAATATATTTATTTCTGCAATGCTCGTGTTGTAAAGTGTAATAAATAACAAGAACTAACTTTAAAAAAGATATCCGACGTATTTAAATTTGAGTATATGTTCAAAACTATCATTTCGATAACCTTCAGAAGCACAAAGATACCATTTAGATAACGTTTTCTCTGCTTGTGTTCAGTATTCTCGGTCCTCGTATCTTTCTGTTTACATTCACCAAAACCCCGCGGAAATCTCACATGCGTAGGTGCGTTCTAAAAGTCATGTACGTTCGTACAACAAAGTTTACATTAAAAATTATATAATTGTCCCGAATAAACAGCTGTCACGAATACAAAGAGCTATTGAAGAAACAATTATTTTAATAAATATATAAATCTTTGGAAGATCTGGTCAAATATTTATAGTTTTTCACTTGCTTTCCATCCTGATACATGTATAATTAACGACACGTCTTTTCAAACACAACCAAATCACCCACCATGACAGCATTTTGTCCAATCACAGAAAGGATTTTCGAGCATGCGTATTCTGTTGCCATAGTTAAGCGTCCTTAAGTTCAAAGGGCACAAACCGAAACTATACCGACTACGTCGGAAAAATAGAAAATAGAATGTTTTAATATTCTGTAAGCTAACAACAATATACGATAACAATTATTGAAGAACGCAATCAACGACAACCAATGTACATCAATGTTGTGTAATGACTAAACATGTGATAAATAACCTCTGTCAACCTTTCAAAGTGATGTAACAGTGTACCATAAGAACTTAGTTAACATAGTGAATAAATCTGTTGCTAAAGACTTAAGTTATCCGATTGGTGCGGAGAAGACAAAAGAAAACCAAAATACACATAAACTCAACGAACCACTCTACCAGAACTCGCGGTAACCGAACTCATTTGTTTGGCATTGCCAATATCAGTTCGTAGTTTGACTTCTGAGATTGACTATTCTTTTTTAATCTATAGACTTTCTTTAAAATGATTTCAAGAACTTTATAACAAAAGATTAAAATCATACAATGCTAGTGCAACTATACTGTTTACTAGGCTGATGATAATCTTGATGACTAACAGAAATATTTGAAAATCAAAAACTTAAGACTGAAAAATAAAAGAAAGGTATAAAGTACAGTCTTGTAAGTCTTGGTCTAAACTACAATTGCAAACATTAATTTGACGCAGTGATATAAAAACAAATATAACTATAGTCTGCATGACTAAACCTATTCAAATGAATTTTTTTTAACTTTCAGCTATACAATTTAGAAGAAAGGATTGTCTAATCGATCACATCTATTATCCAGCTGTTAAAGTATTTGTTTGTGAAAATATAAAAAAAAAAAGAAATATGAAAAAGCACTGAACACTCATGGGAGCATGTGTAATGCCTATTTTTTTTATATTTTAAGGTTTTCTTCCCCAGGTAGTGGTTGATTGTCGTAGCTGTATTTGTCAAAACCTTTCCAAATTCTTCATTCTCAATGTTCTTAAACTTCGTACTTTATTTTTAAATGAACTTTTCTTATTCGAGCATCACTGAAGAATCGTTTGTAGATGAAAAGCGCGTCAAGAGTAGAAAATCATCAGCCTGGTATCTTTTCTGAGTTTCCCCCTGTAAGTATCATGTCGTGAAATATAACTTTCAAATAAAATTAGAATAAATGTTTAAACAAATATGGACAGTAAACTCTTTACCTGCGAAAACTTTTATACAATTATGAGCATCCAATAATAGCTTTGTGCATGTTAAATATTTGAGTGATATTTTCCATGACAGAATGTTCATGAATAAAATGATTTTGTTCTTTCAGCTCATTATTTTAAAACTTGAATGCATGTCACGTTAATGGGGGGAAATACAAGAAATATAATGGAATAATTCATACCATTCGATGTACAATTAATTAAACAATATCAAAGGAATGAAGATGCATAAACAAATTGAGCTTAATTGTTCTCACGTCGGAAATTCATATACATGTCCAATATTTTCAACATTATTATTTGGTGCTATTAATGAGAAGTCTGCTTCATCGTCCATTGTAAATGTTACTGTTGGGCCTCTACGATTCATGCTTGATCTATTGAATTCTTGTAATGGCAAGGTACAGTTTACACCACGAACATGTTTATTTTTTTTGGCTGAACAATGAAGTGTTTTTAGTAGCACAGTCTTCAGGGGTCTGTTTTTAAACACATAAATGATTGGATGATAAATTACTGAAGATTTTGCGATCAAAGCTGGAATAGTTGCTACAAATGGAGACATTCCTTTTGTTATACCGAGCATCGATACAACACAGTGTATGGCATATGGGGACCAGGAAACACTAAAAGCACCTAAAATTGAACAAAAAGATGTCAATGTTATATATTCAAATACTGTGCATTTAAAATGATTTAATGTGGTTTTTTTTTTTTTTTTTTTTTTTGCATTTACTAAATCAAATAACGCGAAGCCACAACATAAAACATCATATTATGCTATAAAATGTCTTTAGTTACTATTTTGATAAATAGACCTAAAGTAATAGAGTATTGTTTGATATACATGTAAATATCTGCAAATATTGTTGGAAGCAAAGAGAGACGTTATCACAACACGACTTAAGCCATCTCAATGGATTTTTTCCCGTATTAGCTTGTTTTATCAAAGTCGGTTTGCATATACATCAATCTTAGAATATATGTGTCAATATAACGATATTAACTCTAGTGCTAGAAATGTATGTTGATGTTTTTTTTTTAAATAAAGTAAATGAAGATTTGCAATGTGCTCAAAATGCATTTGTGTGGTAATTATACGAATGTATTGATGAACTTTATTTTCTTGTACATATTGTTTTTCAATGATTAAATGATTATTGTTACAAAAACATATCAAAGTATATGCATAAAGTTAATATTGTGAAGCAAACATTTAACAAATGTTTACTGATATGAAAATTCATTTCTTCTCTCTTATTGTAAGGATATCTATTTTGTATCTTTATCGTCTAGATGTTAGCCTTTATCTTGTAATAAAATGCGTTTATGAATACTTATGTTTTAATGCACGTTGTTTAACCAAACATAAAGTATTTATGTGCTAAAATGCTCAATTTATTTTGTACACTTCAACATTAGCCTTTTCTTTCTAAATGCAATTGAACAAACACAAGTTAGGATATTGAATGGTGCAGTGATCACCTCGATTATGTGGTAACTTCTCAGTCCTCGATAACTAAAAACTCGAGCAATTTACTTTTATACTGACCACCAAACCGGTTAATGGTGATAGTTATACAAGTAATACAAAATCCCCTTTATGAAAGTTAGGTGCAATCTTTCAAATACCGGTTCCTTCCGCATACCCCACATAAATTCATATTGTTAACGGGATATCGTATGAATGTATTACAAGTAATAGGTTTGTCGACAATCAAGTAATGAAGTTATGCGGAAGTCAATATTTAGTTTGTTAAATCGCTTGAAAATGTGTGAAAATAATTTGGTTAATACATTTCTCAAAAGTGATTTATTGTATTCTTCAACATTGTTTAGAATATGGTACAATGAGTTAAATCTAAAACTATAATTACTACTGTAAATATTGCCTCTCAGGTTATCTCTACTTATCTTATCTTATTTTCTCTTATCTGATCGTATTACCTATCATGAACAAAATTGTCTTTGTTACTCTCATTTCTCTCTTTAATATTGTTTTTCGCTGACAGCTGTAGGAGTTAAAGTTCGCTGATTTTCGTTTTTCTTTCATCTGTAAAATAAAAGAAACGGATACATGTACGTTTAGGCTTTTTATAGCTAATTGTTAGTTAAATGTAATGTTTAACCAAGGAAAAACTAAAAATGGAAGTGTAATTAATATAAGACTCGCAAATCTCTGTTAATGCTATTATGTATGTGTAATCCATAAATTTGACTGTTTACTGATTTGCCATTCATTTGGTTCAACTACGTTTTCTGAGCTCAGTTTTAAATATGGGAAACTGATCTTGTGAATTATTAAAACTTCACAACAACAAAGCATATTAGAAGTAAAAATTTATATAATTAAGGAATGACAGTATCTTTCTTTTCTGTCTATGAAGAAATAACATAAAAAAATACGGTGCTCACTGAATAACCTGCGTAGCGGGTTATTTTAAAATGTGCATCACATGTTTTATGTTATTGCGAATAGACAGAAACATTATTACAGTCATTACTTATAATTTAATTCTAAATTCCATTTTAAGCTGGAGAAAATCATGTTAAAACGTAGATGACGTCACGGTGACATGAAAAAATTATGTTTATGAGATGATAAACAAAACACTGCCAGCCTATCATAAGACGCGTTACATCCAAAATTAAATTAATAAATTATATGTTATCAAAAGTATGACGCTATTAAAAGGGAACGAAGAGCAGGAAAAGACAGAAACAACACCCTAACCAAAGATAAAGTGGTTGAAGAAAGCAGTCTATAAAATACTCAAAGGATAACAGATTGAGATATGCATTACTGATACAAAGGATAAGAAATATCCTTTAATGACACAAACGCAGTACATGCACAAACAAAAGCACACGAAAGGCAGAGAACAACGCATGTATTTCTGCACTACATCTCAAAGAGTATCGCACAGTGAGACCTTCACCCGGTAGAGTAACGGTCAAGACCTCATGTGCCAATGAAGAGTAAATAGACACTATTTAACAAATGTTACTAATGTACCCGTCGTGTTGTTCATTATAAGATAAAATAAAGCGATCATTTTTTCCTAATGCAAACATCAAATATGAATAAATTAATGTTCCAAGCATTTGCATTTGATTGCGAAAAACATGAATTGAAAGCTAATTTGCACTATATCGTGACTTGCAATATATGAAAACAAATTACCAAATAAGCTATCATAGATATATCTTAAACGGGAACGACTATTTATATGATCAACGTTTTCGCTAATAGATAAGAATTGGACAAATAAAAAACTTAATAATTTTTAATGAAAATATACAAATGTTGCTAAATGATCATGCTAGTGTCCTGTATTGTGTTGTTTATTTTCTTCTGTTTCGATTGTTATTGGGATTTTGTTAAGAACATATTCAAGGTTTGTTATTCTAATGCCTAATTAGCCTTATGTCGCTGTAATTAGTTTTTACACCAAGACAAGAGCAGTAATCTTTTATTCTAAACTGTTTGTTGCGTTCTTAAAGTCAATTGCTAAATATTTCCTGTACTTTAAGGACGACAACAAATTAACAATTAATATATTAGGTACGTTCAGCAATATGCGATACAACCAGCTGAAAGACTCCGATATTGAATGTCACTTCAAATGTTAATAAATTGAGCATGTTGGATAAAAACAAAAGATTAGCCCTGTAACAGTTCACCAACGGACTATTTAAAAAAATGTGTTGCACTGCTCTATTGTGCAGAGGGTAACTCTCTCTTTGCACAAAACATCGGATTTAACGTACCATTTCAAATCAGAAATCACAGACACGAGCGATTCTGCTCCTTTGAGTGTTTGCCCTATTCAAATTATATGTCTATACCTTAAATATCAAGTTAATTAAAGAACAGCAAATATATGCCATAAGCCGTGCGACCTGCGTACATCGTATTGTGTCTAGTACTATGCTTGTCTTAAAAATATCGAAGAACAAACGCTTATTACAATTTCATTTCCTCTGCATAACAAATGACTGGTAGTCCCCGAGGGTATTACCATCCCAGCAGTCAGTTCTTCGGTACTGGCATGAACGTACGGTTTTTGTGTTATTAAAATTTACTGTTGCAAATTTTGTAAATGATTGCGAATTAAGGAATGTATCTTCCTCATGCAAAGCTCTTATTTCTTGTACAGCTTTGGATTACTTTTTTGGGGCCTTTTGGTTTATAGCTCTTTACCTTTTTAATAAGCCTTGGAGTTCCAAACACGTTGGCTTCGAGCATCACCGAAGAGACATTGATTTTCGAAATGTACATCTGGTGTAGAAACATTGCAACTGTTTATGTTCTTGCAAGTCGTTGAGATATATTTATGAATAATAACTTATCCGGAGCACCTGAGATCACCCTCAGTTTTTAATGGGGTTCGTGTAGCTTATTCTTTAGTTTTCTATGTTGTGTCATGTGTACTATTGTTTGTCTGTTTGTCTTTTTCATTTTTAGCCATGCTATTGTCAGTTTATTTTCGATTTATGAGTTTGACTGTCCCTATGGTATCTTTTGTCCCTCTTTTATCCCTTCCAAAAATAAAATCCAAAACTATTTCTAAAAAAGGTACATGACTTACCGTGACGATTATTTTGGAGTATACGGTAATCATTACTCCTAACGGACAAATCAATCCTACTATCAGCATAAAAATGTTGAAAGATGTTGAATTAGCGTCTGTACCGTCCATTTTCAGCGAACATGTTATATTGAATCCTTCAAGTTGATACCTGTTCCACCCAATGAAGGGCATGGAAGAAATCACAAACCCATACACGTGGCATATTAGTAGTATGTAAATACAAACTCTTTTTGTCACCACGTTTCTTGATTCCTGTTTTATAACGATATATTTTTCTATAGCCATACTTGTCAAAGTAGCAATGATTGCAAGACCTAGGAAGAATACTATAAAAGAATGCATTTGGCAAACTGATTCTCCAAAAATCCATTCTCCTCTAACACTCGTTGCTGCTGTAAATATTGTACCAAAACTTGATATAAGAAATCCATTTATGCACATCGATACTACAAACGTATTGTTCACATTTTGGAGATGTTTATTAACTAATACTACATACACTATAGCACCATTGACGGAGCACCCAATGAATGTCACAAAAAACATGATAAAAGCTATACAATAAAATATGGCATTCATGTTGCATCAGTATTTGAAACTCCACATCCAGAACATGATTCGCCGAGTGGCAAAAGTATTTTTCATAAAGCTGTCTAATTTTAATTTATTTAACAGCTCTTCAAGGAAATAAAGCTACAAAAGAAAACACAAGAACATTGTTCGTGCTAATTTCAGATAAAACAAGGCATAATTATTTTGTTACTTCAAAACAAATTATAATACAATCCATAACGCATAAATATTGAGGATGTTAGCAATGCAAAATTATACAGAGAATGGAAGTCATACTTATTGACACTCTTATATAAATATCATGCACTATCTATATATTGATTATGTGAATGTGAAGGTATGATCTTTCAAGCTTTTACATAAATGCTGAATCTTCTTACCGTACGTTATTAAGTAAAATTTAGTACTTCCTTATGAAAAAATATTTTTACATAACAGGGCGTGTTTAATACTCCTGTGATTAATGACTTTAACACTGAATTTGTCCTTGATTGATATTTGAATAGTTTTATAGGCCAATGAGGAGTGGTGAGTTTAATAAACAATTATACCTTAGAGAAAGTTTTGACATTCAGAAAAGTATAACGTACTATCATTTTGAAAAATTCATATTCACCTCAATCTTACATAAATTCTTGTCGATATATATAATTCTGTTTCAATTTACTGAAATTATCTTTATTCTCTCGCCGATTAAGGATTTTTAAAAGACAGTTAAAAATTATGTATATACGTATAGGAATTCAAAAAGCAGAAAAAATGACGGGTATGTGTGACTGTATTCGAGATATACGCATTTAAGAAAATTAGCGGAAAATAATTTTCTCTAGACTTTATTATATTGAACATTGGCAGTCTTTTTTCTTCACAATTTATGAAAAATAAGAATATTACATAATATTTTCAAATATGTTTTTTTTGGACAATGTGTTATAACATTACAAAAAGAAGCAAATGGTTAGAAGGGAAATTGTTTAAATGGCAGTACATAGATAAAATCAGAAAATTCCGAATATCTAGCAAAAAATTAAACAACAAGTGCAGCAAAAATCCTTTGTACATGTGTCAACTCCTTTTATTTTAGAATGCGTATCAACTTTGACGCGACAGTAACGAATACGATGGTCCTTTTTGTTATAATGGTCTTATATTGCTGATTGTCGTTTCGTAAATTTTATTCATTAATATGAAGATATAATATAAAGGAGAATTGAGTTGTTTTAGTTCTCAACTGAAAAGATCAAATGGTAAAAACTTGCCAGCGGAATAGCTCATAACAACACACCAAATGACACAGAAAGTAATAACTACAGGTCAACGTGTTGCCGTAAACAATGACTTCATCTTGTAAATTTAATCCTAGTAAACAAAATCGTCAAAACATCTAATGTTAAGCTGTACAAGGTAACTTACAAAAATATAAATATACTTTTAAGAATTTATCATTCTAATATAAATACGTATCTTACACTGTATTGCTTTGCCAATGCGATTCTGTTTAGAACGTGATTATGTCAATTATTGACATTTTGTTATTCGTTAACATGATTACAAAGGTTAGTGACTTGAAGATAATTATGATAAAATAACGAGGTCCAATTTGCTAGATGGCTTGGTGTAAAACGATGAATCAAAGAATTCAACGATATATGCATATATATGACACTAGTGTTGATTTAAAGCTACGTCATTGCAGGCCCGTTTGATTAAAACATAATTGATATAACCAATCCTTAACACGATCCGGGTCTATTCTGATACCTATAGTATATGCCTCGTGTTGCAGGAAAAATACAGGACGAGTTCAAACAGAAAAAAAGTTAAAGCAGAGAAAAGTGTGACCTTATATCTTTATCAGATGACAAGACAAATACTAAAACTCCAAGCTAAAAATAAGACATAGGAACTTTAAAATTAGTCACGGACCCGAATGTCAGGACCATGAGTTGTTTTCGTTTGATTTGTTTAAGCTTTTAATTAGGTTTTTGTCTTGAGACTTTTGTGTTTCATTTTTCCCTAAAGTTCGTTTTTTTTTATGCTATTTTAACTTTTTCTAATATTGACAATATCATATATTTTAGTTGAAACGAATTTTAAGATAATGTATGTGCGGTATTCATCCTCTGTATGTTGGTTAGAATTGTAATATTTTATGTATGTTGCATTTGTCCTAAGTATCCACGTATGTTATCGGAGTGATAAATAAGATCCAGAATATCTACAATGATATCACGCCTGATTTATTATTTTTTATAAAAATTATTTGATTTAGAAAATAATCCGATGACTATCAAACAGGTATTTTATTCTATAAAGCTGGTATCTATTCTTACAAGTTATTATATAACTTCAGTTTATTATCCTTATTCTTCATTTTTCAAACCTACAATTCAATAAAATGTTTTAGTAGCAAAGTGTGTAACATGTCTGATGACGTAGAGAAATCACGGTTTTGTACGCTTTTTGACTGCTCAACTGATAAGAAAAAAAAAGCAAATTAGAAAGGAAACGTCAGTTTTATGATGAGTTCGAAATCTTAGTATTATTAAGTTCTTTAATTGGTGTTTTCTAAACATTAATTTGGCTTGTTTATTTTTCATGAAATCTTCACATGATAATAACCTTAACCCTTTAACAGTAATATGAAAAATTACCATTTATTTTATTACCACCTAATATTCTGTTGCATCTGCGTCAAAGAAACCCCATTTAAAAGACAAACAAAAAATTTCTGAAAGGCTATTATTTACAGTAAAAAAGAAACATTTAAATATGATAATAGATTGTTAAAACGATTTATAAAGCAGAGAATATGTTTTGTCCTTTAAATGAAAATAAAAGTTTTCTTTGTTGGATTTATTATGTAACTAACGAAACAATATGTTTTTTTTTTTAATTATTTACAATATCATTCGTTCTTTTGAATAAAGACATGCATTTTCAATCTGACAAAGTGTTCGGTATCGGAACAGAAAGATATGTTCAATTAATTCATGATACAAAATCCGTACCCAGCTTTACACCAACATCAAAATTGCGTTTTATTGCTATTCACAGTCACAGTGGTGTCTTCAGCGCAAAATACAAGCTTTCAATCGTACTTAGGTTTGGATAAGAAGGTCTTTCCATTTAGTTTTTAGAAATATTTTCGAAAATCTATTGAACTGTAGTTGCGAGCTTTCTTTTTTACTTTGATTATATATGTGACCAACAATGACATTTCTGGGTTTACGGAGTTAAAAGTCGTAATTAGAAAACGTCGAGGTAAAGTCACGTAACGTAATTATAATTTGGTCACCTCTTACTGAATTTTTAATTATACCATGCGGTAAAATAAAATTGCATCTGTTCATGACCTGCAGAAATTTAAATTGTATATTAAGATATACAAAACAAGTACATATATGCTTATAAATCATTAAGAATCGGCTAAGATGATTATATTATTTATGTTTTGTTCCTTTCATTGATAAAGCCAAACAAGTACAAAGTTGAAGAACATTGAGGACCCAAAAGTTCCAAAAGGTTGTGCCAAATACGGCTATGGTAATCTATTCCTGGGATAAGAAAATCCTTGGTTTTTCGAAAAATTCAAAGTTTTGTAACAGGAACTTTTTATATAAATGACTATATAATTGATATTCAGGTCAACACCGAGGTCCTGATTACTGGGCTGGTGATGTACTTTATATATTTTTTTTTCAATTTAGCTGGGAGGTCGTTGTGTTTTACACTTGTGATACTGTGAGTTTTAACAACGAATAGAATGCTATGATATGTTCCTCGTGTGAAATAATTTCAAGGGAAATCGGAGCAATATCTTGTTTGTGTTCACCTGTTCTTTCTACTTAAATGACTGATGGAACTGCTACAAAGAAACCCTATTTTCAAGACAAACAACAAGCCAATGAAGGGCTTTTATATACAATAAAATGAAACATTAAGATATGATAAAAGGGAATCGTAATTGAATACCAAGACATAGACAGGAAGGTTGTTTGTTCATGGTTGAGTCATTAAACGTTTATGTGTAATTAATGTTATTCAAACGAAATATATTGTACAGAATATAATCCGTAAAGATATTTGTCAATGTTGTTGTTATTTAGTAATAATTTAGTTTTGGATGCAACATACTTTAGTCATGTGACCGTGACGTCATCAACGTTTTGTCATTGTTTTCTACGGTTTGAAATGGAATTTAGAATTAAATTATAAGAAATGACTGTAATATTTTTTCTGTCTAGGAAGAAATAACATAAAAAATTTGGTGCACACTGAATAACGCGCGTTTTCCTCCGAGTTCGCTTTTTTCGTGATTTTACTTTTTTCCTTCTTGGTTAAGTTCAATTTGCCAGATAATTTAGTATCACCATATGATGCTTTTATATATGTAAGGGAATGAAATGGAAAATATGGTACATAAAACGAACAGCCAAATAGATTTTCCAAAATGCAAAAAAAAAAACTAGAATGCAAACAAGAATTAAAATGCAGCTAGTAAAAAAGAACACTAAGAAAGTTGAAAAGTTTATCAGTATCAGTATCATAAAATTATATAATTGTAATAAACCCATCACATATTAACTCCCTCGTGCATCTGTTGTTCTTTTATTTCATGCACTGTCGTTAATGTTCTTATTTCTGCTGATTTACTTTGTCTGCTTAAACTTTTCTAAACAGTAGGTTTCAATTCTACAAGAGTTAGCTTAACCAATTCTCAAAACATGCTACAAATAGAAAACTGTAAATATTCTTCTTTCATAACGGGGGTTTAAAAAGAAGCCTGCGTTTCTGCACATGCATTTCATATAAAACATATGCTTTTTTTTGAAACCTATTTAAAAAAATATTACAAAAAACGATTTAATTGGGGGTATTAATGGATGCATTGAAAGGTTAATATTTGGTTCAAAATGTTCAAGTCTTATTTAAAAATTGTATTTCCTACCTGTACTCTGTATATTGCCACTAAGTAAAATAACGTGACCTCACAACAAAAGCTGCATCGACAAAGTTCATGAAGTCATTTTGATGTCGTCAGGTATTCAATGAATGTATTACGCTTTTGGAATTTCAAGTATTTTCGCCTCGAAAATCACTAATCAAGCCTTAATTGCCAAAGTGCGCATCTGATGCAACTAAATAGGTGTCGTTTATGTTATTTAATTTTCATAAACTGCTTCCTACTCATGAATCAATTAATAAAAGAGTAAACATGAAATAAAAACTTATTGATATGCTTAGCTTTTATATAGTTTGTGTGAAATGAAAATTGACACATTGTAATTGTTCCAAACAAAATACTACGTGAAATGTGATGTTTTTTTTTTCTCATTGTCATCTTCCACTGATCGAAGTCCTATTACGTATATTACTTGATTGTATATGCGAGAAGGTGTGAGAGGATTTCACAAGATTAACACTTAAGTTATTAGGTGCGAAGAGGTCATTATTGTTCATCAATATCAATAGCACAACACAATCAACATCCGCATATGGTGTACACATATATAAAACTAAAAATATCACTCTATATATGAGGAGAGTTCGAAGTCTTGAACTCATTATACCTTCATGAGAAACGCCAAAACACAACAAGATTGAAAACCAACAATTTAACATCAGATTACCCCAAGTGGTGTATGTGTGTCTCAACCATGTACTGTTGTTTTTTTTTTCGTCGTTTTTTCGTTTTTTGACATGGCTTGTCATTTTGTTTTCAATAATTTAATATGAATTTTGGTATCCATGGTATCTTTTGCTTCTGTTATCAATATTCTAAAATAATTTAATTTTTGGATGTAACGCATCTTCTGATTGGCTGACGTTATTATGTTATGAGCCCATAGACATAATTTAGTCATGTGACCGTGACGTCATCAACGTTTTTTCATGGTTTTGTACGATTTAAAAGGGAATTTAAAATTAAATTATAAGAAATGACTGTAATGTTTTTTCTGTCTATTCGAAATAACATAAAAAATGTGGTGCACACTGTTAAATAACCCGCTATGCACGTTATTCAGTGTGCACCAAAATTTTTATGTTATTTTTTCATAGACAGAAAAAATATTACAGTCAGTCCTTAAATATTCTAAAATGTGTACGCCATTAAGATTATGTTATTAAATTATCGTATAAAAATAACTCATCAAACATGCTGATAATCTTGTACGCCAGTTGAGTGTCTCGTCTACAAAAGTCTCACCAGTGAAGCTAAAGAGCTGCTATTAGATCATCTTATTCCTTAAATGCTTATTTGTATATACAATATTTACTATTCAGAGTTCGTGAAACGAATAGAAAGTGATTAATACGTACAGAATAATTACATATTTATTTTGTTCTAAATTTGTCAGCAATAATCATGATAATAGGTGGAGCTGAAACATACCTCAATATAGGGTAGTGTTATACGAAAACTTATGGTCCGAAATCATGGCGATATCATTGCGCATGTTATACAAGGTCAGACTTTTCACAGTCTCAATATTACGCTTTACCTCAAAACCTAATGATGTGTGCAGATAGATAATATATTCTTTGAAAACATGATTTAAATAAACTCATCATAGATACCAGGACTAAATTTAGTATATACGCCAAACGCGCGTTTCGTCTACAAAAGAAACAGGAATAGTACAATTGTAAATGAAACATTATTTCATGAGAAAATTTTCTTAATATTATCTCATGACAAACGTATATGGGATTATGGCGTAAAAATTTGTTTTTGCATTTGTCCAATCATTTGTCCAATTAAGTTATACCTGCCTTTTGAAAATATCCTTACTCTGCTTTTCTTCTATTTCAAACGACTGAACATTTTAATATTATAATACAGGTAGGTTAATACGGAAATATTTGGAATCCAGCAACCAAAATCTGTTTAAACAAACTTCAGAGACTTACAAACTAATCTTTGAAAGACGTCAATAAAAAGGTGTAGTCGATGGGAATACATTCACATAGATGCAAAAAACATCATTTTTATCGTATATTTTTTCTACTTTGTATCCGATTGAAAAAAAAGAATCGAACACTAAAAATATCTTCTCGCGAAGGCTTATATTATATGACTATCCCTGAACATAACTGAAGACACATTAATTGTCAAAAAACGCATCTGGCAAATCAACATTTGTTTTGTTAATGGAATGGCAACATGGTATAGTACCATTTGTTCCGGCAATGTAACGGCATCGTAAATTCAGAAGAAATACTGTTATAATTGGTTCTGATATAAGTAGAAAAACCAGATCTGCTCCCGCATTATATTATGTTTTACTTTCGATTCTGAATGACGATAAAAAGAAATATTTATGAATGTATAAGAATGATACGAAATATACCATCGGGAATATAAACAGTTAGACCTTGTGCATTGACATGGGGTTAGAAATTTAACATATAACCAGTCATACTAATAAATCGTACTTAATGTAGATTGTAATGCCATGAACTAAAATTATTAACAAAAACCTGGATAAACGGGTGATTTCCGAATTGCAATCTATAGAACAGATTTATATATACTTTTTATAAATTTACACACCGTCGAAATAAAACGACAAAAAAGTTTGACACGTAAAGAATTAATTGAGTAAAGGTTCTCAGAAGCCGCAAAAAGCGAAAAAACGGAAGATTGACGGATTTAAAGTATCAGCTGATATACCTCAGCGACAGAAACATATATTGTGCTATCAATCAAGAATAGAGATTGGTAAGGTAAAATATAAAATCATCGAAGTTTTTTGTAAATTTATAGTTTTAAGACGATTTGAAGAACACTTTTTGACATGAGGAAGACTTTTTATTCTCTGTGGTATTGAGATGTATAAAATTAACTCAGTGTCTCCCTTAATTAAGGATAATGTAATATAATATAAAATCACTCTATTTTAATGTCACGTTAAATATAATTTCGTTGTAGATTCCAGGGATAGAATTTTATGCTCCAGACGAGTTTTACGTTGTGTTTCCGTTGTGTCGTTTGTTTTCTCCTATATTTGAGTGTGAATTCACATTACTATAAGACGTGTCACGGTACTATCCCAAATTCATGTATTTGGTTTTGATGTTATATTGGTTATTCTCATCGGATTTTGTCTAATGCTTAGTCCGTTGCTGTGTGTTTTACATTTTAATGTTGGGTCGTTGTTTTCCTCTAATATTTAATGCGTTTCCCTCAGTTTTAGTTTGTTACCCCGATTTTGTTTTTGTCCATGGATTTATGAGTTTTGAACAGCGGTACACTACTGTTGCCTTTATTTATCAGTGATGACGGTCAAATCCAAAATTTTAGATTTTGTTTCATGTTTGATTAGATAAAAAAAAAGATATGTAAACGCGAAAGATGTTTTACGAAAACAAATAGTGAAACGTTGAATAGTGCTTCAAGATGATGAATCACATTATACATGAACAAATATGGTGTAGTATGTAAGAAAAACTTAAAACCAACAGTTTCTTTAAATGGGATATTGAGGATATCAAGACTTTTTTTTAAAGGCGTAACATATTAGTTCTGTCCGATTTTTGGAGAATACCAAACTTCAACTGTAACTTCTTCGAATTCAGGAAATTGTGCCTATAGCAGTAATAATGTCAAGAAGATATTCTGTTTAGATCGACAGTAGTTTCCGATATTCTAAACTGTTAATCGATTACGAAGAAATAAATCAAGTAAACAAACAACAATTGGGGAAATTGTATGAATTCCAAATGGAGTAAACAAGGCAACCATCTCCTGTTATGCTTGCATTGCCCTCCAGTCAAATTCATGCTAACCCTTTATAGCTGACTATGCGGTATAGGCTGTGCTCATTGTTGAAGGCCGTGTGGTGATCTATAGTTATTAATTTTCTATGTCATTTTGTTCTATTTTGGAGAGTTGTCTCATTGGCAATCATACCACATTTCTTTTTCATAAGTCATATTTCATAACTGGAAAAAACCTTCCAAATACTATTTTGAAACATTATTATGAAATAACACCAAATCCCACGGCACAAAATTAAAAAGGGTTATTGATGTTTAAATGGACCGCTGACTCACATAACTGACATTAAAGTCCAAATATTTGTTACTGTATTTGTTGGCTTCCAACCAAACTTTTTTTTAGAATTCCATGATTTCCTATCTGAGTATCATGCATGTATATATCACAATGAAATCGATATATCAATCAGATCTTTGGGTGTGTTTCATTTAAATCGTCTCACAATTGTCATTTATTCCAGGGTCTTTTATCGCTGATGATGCGATTTCATCCTCGTTGAAGCCAATACGGTAATCATTAATAATGAAATCAGCGTGATTTGGAATGTGTTGGATAGTTGTCTAATTTAGATTACTACAGAACTATTGCAATATTATGATATACGTCATTACAACGAACGAAGCAAGCGAAATTGTTGTCATAGATTTATAATTTTGATAACAAATTCAAATTCCTAAAACATTTTGGTCTTATATATATATTTTGATGTACTCTCAATGCAAACTTCATAACAATTTGTTTTTATATATACAATTATTGGTTCCAACTATCTCAAAAGACTTTGGTTGTTTTAATTTCCGAGTAGATATTACGTTAAATGGCAGTCTTCCTATGCATAAAAATGAGAATTGTGTCTTACAGACTTTGTCAAAAGCCCTAAGGGATGAACATTGAAGATTTATCATAGACTATTGAATATTTTGTGACAAATGTTAGCTTATATATTGTTAATTGGTCATGTAACTAAAACGTCTGACATTAAACTCAATTAATTATAGGTTAGACAATACTTCGTCATATTTTATGAAGATTTAAGCCCAAGGCGAAGCCGAGGTCTTAAATCTTCATAAAACATGACCAAGTATTGTCTGACCAATTTAGAACATATTCACACTTTCGAATGACCTGACAAAACCATCATTTCCCATTGTAATATTCAAACCTAAATAAGAGTTCACTTTTTATAATGAACTGAATATAAAACATAGATAATGATCATTTCAATGTATGAAATGAAATAGCACTGACATAGTTTGTGAAGGATAAATTGTTTTCTTCTGCTTCAGGTAAAATTTGATACTTATATATCTTTAGATTTTTTTATTTTAAAAAGCAACACAATGTTATATAAATCCCCTTTTTGAAATTTGATTTTTTTTATAAATATAAAACTCTCTGTATGAATATTTGAATTCAAACCATTTAACAATAAATGCTTACTTTTTATTGATAGATTTAAATGTTTTGTGTTTCTCCGAAAACAATCCTTTGCTTTATATATCAGCAGTCGGGCATTGTATTTTTTTTAAAAGAAAAAAAACAATTCCTTCAAATGTAAGGTATATAATTAAATAAATATCATTTTATTTATCCTTAACACATTTTTTTTGTGTATTCTATATATGTGTACCATTAGAAAATGCATGAAATTTTGCAAAATTCAAAATGTTTTATTTTAATCTTAGCTCTTTAATCTTTAATCAGTAGGCTATTCTCCCAAGGAAAATGCCTTAGGGGGCTGTACACTTCGTTAGTGCAGCTATTAAGAGTTCACTTTCATAATTAACTGCCAATGAAAAGTCATTAATGTATGTACTATGAAAATAAGAAGGCAAAATACTGACTTTTCATTGGACTAGAAGGGGTGAGTATGTACTAAGTAAACATTATTCCAACTGTCCTTTATCGTTGCATAAACTGGGATATATAACACCGAACACTGACTGTGTTGTCATCTGAGTATGACTTACATCATAGGATTTACCAACGTTATTTGTAATCATATCTGAGGAATTCGCATAATTTACATATCTTGGGACAAACGAAAGTATAATGGGACAAATCTTAGAAATAATCCTTAATTAGTAACAGAACGAGTCATAGTAATCATAACATTGGAAACGAGCAACGTATGTAAAATAAAACCCAAACACATTCCTAATCAGCATTTTAGCATGTGAATTTCCTCCTAACTTTTAATTGCTTTACATGATTATTGCTTCAGCAGGTTTATTCATCATACTCCAACATCTATTACAAAACTTCATATTGCAAGGACAATTTACAGGTATAACTACAAGCAAAATCGAAGATTTATTATTTGCTAAATAAAACGATTGTAGAAGAACATTCATATCAATCTTAGGAAATATTATTTCTAGTTCAAAATCAGATATATATTTTTTTAATTCGATATAAAATGAATTTTGATGAATAAATTTAATTTTTGATACTGATGAGCGATGATCGGGTTAGAACAAAGTCATGATTATCAATTATACTATCGCTCATACTGTTAATATTATTATAAGTGTGAAAAATCGTTTGCTTTAGTATTAGTATTACATTGCACGCTATCTGTAATTAAAACATAAACAAATAAGACAAACACACAAAAAGTGGTCATTCTATACGTAAGTTTTTACTCGTTCTGAAATGGTCATTGTAACTCCTTATACCTCTTCCCATAAGTCTTAAGTCTTTTGATGATATTTCAATTCTTGTATTAGTTATAATGAGAATTATATGATGTTAATTGATATGGAAGAGGATAACCACTTTAAGTCTATATGTTGGCATGCTTTTTTTTTATAGATCATCTTTAATTGTTCTAATTCTTTTTGAATCAGCACTAAACAGTTACAATAAATATATATTCTTACACTTGTAGTTTTGTAATTACTTATTCTATAGTTCAAGTATTGTTTTCTGATTAAATAAAGAAAGAGGATATGGTGTGATTGCCAATGAAACAATTCTCCTTCAGAGACCAAACGACGTAGCAACAAGTATATATATGTTACCGTTACAATATCCAAACCGTGTTTAAAGTTATAGCAGGTCCCATAAAAGGCAAATGTAAAACAATTAAAAAGAGAAAACTAAAGGCCTTATTTTTACGAAAACAATAAACGAAGAATGAATATAATATACAACAACAAACAATAACTGCTGACTTGCATAGAATATCACAGAAAGATAACTGTCATTCGCACGAGTCATTTGATGTGGTTCTAATATGTTTCTCATATGTTTATCTGAAACTAGTAATGTTACCGTTTTCCCAATATTCCGCAAAAACAGTTACATCAACGGCAAAACTAGAAATCAAACCTTATACAATGGAGCAAGTTTTTAATTTTACATTGCTCATATTATTCATGAGCATATTATATCAACTTAAAAAAATCTCTAGCGTCCACAACAGAGATCATCGACATTTATCTATGTCATTGCCGAGTTGAATCATGTAGGATTATGTGATTAAGTAACATAGGAACCGCAATCATTGACTCGGATACAGAAATACAATGTGTCCTGGAAACCTATGTTCAGGGGTTCATCTAATTTGCTGTGCAAAAATTGAAAAAAAAATCTACGTCCAGTCGGCATAAGACGTCAAATTGCCGCCCTATTTAGAGTGGGAGCCACTCTCGAGATATCCGTCGGCAGCGATTGTGGAAAGGAATTGGTATATAGAATTGCCTTATATTTGCACTAAAATGGGATTTTGACATATGATATCAAGGAACCAATATATTTTGATAATTGAGACATTTAGTCTAGCTACTGTAAGAGTGAGACATTTTTTTCAGTTTCGAAGATATGATATTTTACCATGTGAAGCAATCTTTTCTGTTTAAAAAAAATGCATTTGATAGCTATTTCCGTTTGCTAACCATTGGCCCAGCCTTCCGATCAATATAATAGTTTTTAGAAATAAAAATGTAAATATTCTTACATTTGAAATGTTTTGCCTGGGTCAAATCAATCTTTGCTTAAAAAGTTTAACTCCATTATTTACATGTAGAAAAAACTGGACAGGGAATACACTGTCAACACAGGGAACTATGTTTACTATACTTGGAAATTATTTTCATTTGTGGATTTCAATTTTCATGGTTTGAGCAAAAGTTACAATAAATGAGTTCTTAAATTTGGGGATTTTAGTTTTTGGGAAAAAAAATAATTGAATGAACAATTTGAGGCCATCAGAAATGCAGATTCTTTATGCCCGCGTCACACTGTCCCGATTTTTACGCCGATGGCAACACGATAATGGAAATTTTTAAAATCGGGACAGATCGTATCTAGATTGGTCTATTCGTAGTGCCATCTTTAACCATCGTAGAACCATCGGCCACTTTTTCTAGCCTTCGGGGACAACTTCGGGAAGGGTTCTAAATTTTTTAACATGTTAAAAAATCCCCGAAGGTGCGTCCGATGTTGAGGGTTCGTATTGAGTTCGTATCACCATCCTCACCATCGTAATGTCACCGGGAATGCATCTTTGCACATCGTATTGCATTCGTGTTTCCATCGTTTCCATCGGGCAGTTTTGACATTACGATGTCTACACGAATGAATCACGAAGATACCCGAAGGTCTTACGATGGCAACACGACTTCGTGAAGACCTCGTAATCCCGTCGTGTTGCCATCGAATAAAAGTACGAAGGCGACAAGATGGAACTACGACGGCAATAAATCCAGCTAAATGTAAGTTAATTTTCGCGCTAAAATACATTTAAAGTGCCATGCGCGATATGCACTGGTCAGTCTAATACGACAGTTAAGAAAGACGTTCACAAAACATGGAGCTCATATCATATGATTCTATGAGAACAAGAAAGGCGACATCGTTGTTTCTATTAATTCAAATGGAACAAGAAGAGCAGCTATTACAGGCTCGGGATTTACTTTTACAAGTAAAATATTATTTTTTGTCAATTTTTCATATCAAGTAACATCATGAAAATCATAAACGCGCCTCGAACACCAACACTGCAGGTACACGTATATAGGGAAACCAACTTTTTCCTCATTATTCTGATTTTTTATGTATCGTCTGAGTTGTTGTCACACGAATGTTTACTCCATAACCATTTTGTTTTCTATATGTCATATTTTGCCACATTTGTTGCTTTCCCCACATCCTTCCTTTTGTCTATATTATTATGATATTCTCCTGGAAAGAGCTCTTTTTGAATAAAAGGAAAATAAATCAACGAACCCATTACCTTACCTTTAAGATAGATCAGTAAACATGGGCATAATTATGGGTGATTATTCAGACTAGTGCACACATTTTACAGTTCAAACAAGGCAATGCCGAGCGTGGCATCCCCTCGTATGTAACATATTGGGGACAAATATGGACACAATATTTGTATATGACACATGTAGAAAATGGTAAACTGAATATGCATATTTGATACATAAACTATTTTTTTAGAAATCAACCAAAACATTCAGTAACTGGAAATACCTTTAATATTGTCTTTAGAACCAGCAGGTAAACAAATGAGCAACCAATTTCCTGTGTATTATGCTATTTCAAGGAGAAAAAACAAGTCCATGTGCATGACCTTGACCTTTGGCCTTAAACGTAAACAATGTCAGATCATTACAAGGAGGAACAATATACCAAATGTGGTTAAAATCTTTTGAAGCATATTGGTTTTAGATAGTCCACAAGGGTGATATTGCCTTGTATTACAACTGTCACTGTGACCTTGACCTTTGAACTTTAAAGTCAATAGCGCTTAAGATATTCTTAACGAGTAACATCATACATGTACCAAGTTTTGAGCATTTTGGTTCTAGAGTGTCCATAACAATTTTATCTACACGCAACTTACATGTAGTAGGCGAGGGGATAATAAACTAAGTTTTATAAGAATTAGGCAAAAAAATCGATTTCCCGCCATGCATGGCAGACTTGTACAGAAACGATATGTTATCGAAATTCTGTTCGTATCTTTTAGACATCGTAAGATATTCTTATCGCGCCATCATCGTAATCCATCGTGTAGCCTTCGTAATCCATCGTGTAGCCTTCGTGATCCCTCGTGTAGGCTTCGGCTGAGATATGAAGCTTAAATACCCGTCTTCGGTTAACCTTCGTATGTCCATCTTTTGCTATCGTATATAATTTCGGCACCATCGTATAAACTTCGTTATTCATCGTACTTGCTTCGGTCACTTATTGGTATTTTAACGAGATCGGGACCAACTTCGTACGAACTTACAATTTTCGCATTCGGGTGTCCATCGTATATAAAAATCGGGACAGTGTGACGCGGGCATTAAAACAGTCATATGTTGTTTTGATTTTTGGTAAATTGTTACATAATGTGTGTTTTTCACTTTCTCGTTTGTTTTCCATTGCTTTAAATAAAGACAACAGTAGTGTACCGCTGTTTGAAATTCATAAATCGATAGAGAAAAAACAAATCCGGGTTACAAACTACTGGAGGTAAACCTGTGTTGTTCAAGAATCCATAAAATATTTTGGGATGCTATAAATAACAAAGAAGCTAAATTCATTCAAATATGGACATCACAATATAGCAACTAATTACATAACAATTAATTATGTAATAATTATGTCATAAAGAAATTATCACAATTTGAAAGATTAATCATTCTTCTTTCTTTTGGTACCTCATTTATAAAATTTAAAGAACGATGAGTGGAATTACATCAGTTTAAAGATGTCTGATTGTGGATGAAAAATCTTTGTAATGTGCTACCTTAATTGATAATAACAAATCTCTAGAAAAGACATCAACAGTTAATTTCTTTATTCACATTATCATTAGTTCACGAAAGACATATGGCTCAATTCAAAACAATAGATTTTCACCTTTCGACTAGAACATTCACACATACTTAAAGATGGCAATAACCTAACTGAGGTAAATCACTAAAACAATTTAAATAACAAGCTGAGTTACAGCATCTTTATTTTAACTAATTGGAAAGGTCAACAGATATAAGACGATGTAAAAGCGACTATATAATGCCTCTGGACATCTGTATACGCAATACAAAAAACACAGAAATTCATTTACAAAAACCATGATGACATTTTGCATCGCTGATGATGCGATTTTATCCGTGTTGAAGTCATTACGGTAACCAATAATAATGAAATCAGCGTGATTTGGAATGTGTTGGATAGTTGTCTAATTTAGATTACTACAGAACTATTGCAATATTATGATATACGTCATTACAACGAACGAAGCAAGCGAAATTGTTGTCATAGATTTATAACTTTGATAACAAATTCGAATTCCAAAAACATCTTGGTCTTATATATATATATATTGATGTACTCTCAATGCAAACTTCAGAACAAATCTTTTTTCTCTACAATTATTGGTTAAAACTATCTCAAAAGACTTTGGTTGTTTTAATTTCCGAGTAGATATTACGTTAAATGGCAGTCTTCATATGCATGAAAATGAGAATTGTGTCTTACAGACTATGTCAAAAGCCCTAAGGCATGAACCTTGAAGATTTATCATTGACTATTGAATATTTTGTGACAAATGTTAGCTTATATATTGTAAATTGGTCATGTAACTAAAACGTCTGACATTAAACTCAATTAAGAAAACATTATTCCAATTGTCCTTTATCGTTGCATAAACTAGGATATATAACACCAAAAAGTGACTGTGTTGTCATCTGAGTATGACTTACATCATAGGATTTTCAACGTTATTTGTAATCATATCTGAGGAATTCGCATAATTTACATATCTTGGGAAAAACGAAAGTGTAATGGGACAAATCTTAGAAATAATCCTCAATTATTAACAGAACGAGTCATATTAACCATAACATAAGAAAATATGATATTTATTTAATTATAAATGTAAAATAAAAACCCGAACACATTCCTAATCAGCATTTTAGCATATGAATTTCCTCCTAACATTTAATTGCTTTACATGATTATTGATTCAGCAGGTTTATTCCTCATACTCCAACATCTATTACAAAACTTCATATTGCAAGGACAAGTTAATTTACAGTTATAACTACAAGCAAAATCGAAAATTTATTATTTGCTGCTTAAAACGATTGTAAAAGAACATTCATATCAATCTTAGGAAATAATATTTCTATTCCAAATCAGATCTATTTTTTTAGATTCGACACAAAATACATCTTGATGAATAAATTTGATTTTTGATACTAATTAGCGATAATCGGGTTAGAACAAAGTCATTTCAATCGATTATACTATCGCTTATACTGTTAATATTATTATAAGTGTGAAAAATCGTTTGCTTTGATATTAGTATTACATTGCACGCTATCTGTAATTAAAACATAAACAAATAAGACAAAAACACAAAAAGTGGTCATTCTATACGTAAGTTTTTACTCGTTCTGAAAGGGTCATTGTAACTCCTTATACCTCTTCCCATAAGTTTTAAGTCTTTTGATGATATTTCAATTCTTGTATTAGTTATAATGAGAATTATATGATGTTCATTGATATGGAAGAGGATAACCACTTTAAGTTTATATGTTGACATGTTTTTTTTTTATTGATCATCTTTAATTGTCCTAAGTTTTTTTAATCAGCACTTAACAGTTACAATAAATAAATATTCTTACACTTGTAGTTTAGTGATTACTTATTCTATAGTTCAAGTATTGTTTTCTGATTAAATAAAGAAAGAGGATATGGTGTGATTGTCAATGAAACAATTCTCCTTCAGAGACCAAACGGCGTAGCAACAAGTATATATATGTTACCGTTACAATATCCAAACCGTGTTTAAACTTATAGCGGGTCCCATAAAAGGCAAATGTAATACAATTAAAAAGAGAAAACTAAAGGCCTTATTTTTATGAAAACAATAAACGAAGAATGAATATAATATACAACAAACGATAACTGCTGACTTACAGGCTCTCGACTTGAAAATGGCACATACAAACCGTGGTGGGTATAACAAGTTGGCTAACACCCAACCTTTCTCGGTGATACAACACTTAAATAAACTGTCAAAAAAATACAAAAAGAAAAATAAATATGGCAAAAAGCAACCAAACTATATGGGGTCATGTACTTAATAGTTTTTTGCATAGAATATCACAGAAAATAACTGTCATTCGCACGAGTCATTTGATGTGGTTCTAATATGTTTCTCTTATGTTTATCTGAAACTAGTAGAGTCACCGTTTTCCCAATGTTCCGCAGAAACAGTTATATCAACGACAAAACTAGAAATCAAACCTATTATAATTGAGCGAGCTTTTAATTTTACATTGCTCATATTATTCATAAGCATATCATATCAAGTGAAAAAATCTCTAGCGTCCGCAACAGAGGTCATCGTCATTTCTCTATGTCAATGCTCAGTTGAATCATGTAGGATTATGTGATTAAGTAACATAGGAACCGCAAGCATTGACTCGGATACAGAAATACAATGTGTCCTGGCATTTTTTCAATCAGCAGTGAAACCTATGTTCAGAGGTTCATCTAATTTGCTGTGCAAAAATTGAAATAAAGCTACTTCCAGTCGGCATAAGACGTCAAATTGCCGCCCTATTTAGAGTGGGAGCCAAGCTCACTGTGCGTCAATTTCCCGTACCAATATGCTCTCGAGATATCCGTCGGCAGCGATTGTGGAAAGGAATTGGTATATAGAAATGCCTTATCTTCGCACTAAAATGGGATTTTGACATGTTATATCAAGGTACCAATATATTTTGATAATTGAGACATTTAGTCTAACTATTGTAAGAGTGAAAAAAAAATTTCAGTTTCGAAGATATGATACTTTACCATGTGAAGCAATCTTTTCTGTTTAAAAAATGCATTTGATAGCTATTTCCGTTTGCTAACCATAGGCCACATCCTTCCGATCAATATAATAGTTTTTAGAAATAAAAATGTAAATATTCTTACATTTGAAATGTTTTGCCTGGGTCAAATCAATCTTTGAAAAGTTAAACTCTATTGTTCACATGTAGAAAAAACACTGGACATGGAATACACTGTCAACACTGGGATCTATATTTTACTATACTGGGAAATTAATTTCATTTGTGGATTTCAATTTTTGTGGTTTCAGCAAAAGTTACAATAAATGAGTTCTTAAATTCGTGGATTTTAGTTTTTGAAAGAAAAAAAATAATTGAGTGAACAATTTGAGGCCCTCAGAAATGCAGATTCTTTAAAATAATCATATGTTGTTTTGATTTGTGGTACATTGCTACATAATGTGTGTTTTTCACATTCTTGTTTGTTTTCCATTGCTTTAAATAAAGGCAAAAGTAGTATACCGCTGTTCGAAATTCATAAATCAATAGAGAAAAAAACAAATCCGGGTTACAAACCAAAACTGAGGGAAACTTATCAAACGTATCAAACATTCATCAATTTTCTAGTAAAATAATTGCTATCGGCAATGAGCTGATTCATCTGTTTATTTACTTACAAATGGTCGCAATTGAAGGAAATTGCAAAGTAAAAATTTACATTTTGAACAGCTGCACTCAGCAATGAATTATCTAATGCAATCACATTAATCACAAAGATAAACGAGCATCAGGGTGTTAATTAGGCCATAAACATGTCACCTAAGAAAAACGATTAAAATCAAATGCTACAATTTTACTTTGAATATATTCTAGAAATAATTGTTATGAAATAAAATAGCAAGCCAAATATGATCTTCTTTTTTTGTATGAAAATTATGAAAAGATCAGATGCAGTCTGACTTGTATCAAACAAAACTTATGTCTCGTACGATTCAAAAGGTTTAAAGTAGTGCAATCGGGTTTTTTTAAGGATAGATAGTCTTACATTTTATATATGGTTTATAGTGTGCTTGCTGTTATTCGGTGTATTATCTTGATTGTATGCCCGTATCGACGTAATCAAACCTACATAAGGATATTTAATGTCTTGATTTGGACTACAGCTGTTATATTTCGTTGTACTCTTAAATTCGTGGATACAGCTATTCGCGAAAACTGCGAATATTGGTAATCCAGTAACTGTATCCCCAGATCTTCATCCTGATCGACTAACCGGTTTATTTGTCGATGAAAACTATTGCCACATCAGCAAATATTGTCAAGGTTGCCTAATAGAACATATTTTTAAAACAAATTGTTTCTAATCACTCAGACTCATCCAATATATTCATTGTTAATAACGAAATCTGTGTGAATCTGTTATTTACCTTAACTGATAATAAAAAAATCAATAGAAAAGACTTCAACAGTTAATTTCTTGATTCACATTATCACTAGTTCATAAAAGCCATATTGTTCAATTCAAAACAACATATGTTCACCTTTCGGCTAAAACATTCACCTTTCGGCTAGAACATTCACCTTTCAGCTAGAACATTCACCTTTCAGCTAGAACATTCACGCATTCTTAAAAATGACAATAACCTAACTGAGGTAAATCACTAAAACAATTGAAATAACAAGCTGAGTTACAGCATCTTTATTTTAACTAATTGGACAGGTCAACAGATATAAGACGATGTAAAAGCGACACACACGCACTATAGAATGTCTCTGGACATCTGTATGCGCAATACAAAAAGCACAGAAATTCATTTACAAAAAGTATGATGACATTTTTTTATATCATTGACTGTATTTACATAACCCAAAATAAACCGTTACTTACAACAGTAATACATGATAGATATATGTATGACTCTAAAGTGTGATGGGGACGCTAAAGTACAATAGTCACGCTAAAGTGTGATGGTCTACGCTAAAGTACGATACCTACAAACGCTAAAGTGAGAAGGTCCGCGAAAATATAGGCGTAATAAACATACTATGGATTATGACGCGAACAAACTTTTATACAAACAAAAAATGAACATGCCGAAAGATAAATGTAGAATATTTGATTAACAACTTTAAAGCAAATGTCCATGACTTGCTCAATTTAAACATGATAACTGTGTTTTGTCGGCTGAAGCAAATGTGGGTTTTTTAGGTGCTAGAAGAAGGAATTTTGTCCTGCAGTCGACCATCTTACTATACAGATACAAAAGTATACGCATTTATTTATAAATACCCTTTATCCTGTTTCTATTTGAAGCTAACGAGTACATTGAAATCATTGCTTATGTGACAGTTTACTTTGCCGTCCCCGTTCAAATATTGATTTTAATGAAAAGTAAAGTCGGTAAAATAAAGGTTCGTCATGTTTCCATGTGTAAATCATGAATTGTCTGCTAAAAAATTAGAACGAATTTTGTATTTGTAATTTACAATGACGACTTTTAGTGATAGACTGTGTGAACGGCAAGCTACACCAATTATCCAAATATGTGATACCACCCTGAATTAAAAAAAAAAACTTAATAACCATTTTAGCAATAATTGCGTGGTCGTTCTTCTTAATTAAAACAATGATCACTTAAGTCTACCGGTAATTATAAAGCTTATCAAATATGTCATAAAACCTTGTACTTTTTTTTAAATCCGTGTTCTTTAATACTTTAAGCCCTTTAAACATTACCATTTTAGTACATCGCACTTTAGCGTCATAAACCATCGTACATTAGCGAACAAACAGCCATCGCACTTTAGCGTGATACACCATCGTACTTAAGCGTAGACCATCGCACTTTAGCGTGACCATCGCACTTTAGAGTCCTACATATATATATACAATATACAATAAGTCGAGCTCTTTAAAACAGAGCGTCTTTACGATCAGTTGATGGTTTATCTATTGGTCTAGTTTTCTAATGATCATAAATATCACAAATATAATCTTATTATTAATATTAAAAGCAGTAATATTGTATTTATCGGTATTCAAAGCATACCGGAAAAGTAATACATAAGTAGCACGTGTACATTAATCAACGATAGAAAGATCATAAACCAAATTATGTTAACTTTCCAAGCAATAAGACTAGAACTGGTAATAGAAAAATGAGTAACTACATTAATATATATCGACATTCAACAAAAGCAACGTATTATATCTATTAAAATTTAGAAGGAAGATTTATGTTAAAGCATCTAAGTAATATAACCAGATAAATAATTTTTACCCTTTTTGACAACCTGATAAATGCTCATTTGGTTGTTTCAAAGTTAAATTGAGTACAACACTATGCCTTGGAAAGAATAACATTTGTCGTAACATCCTTGTAATAAAAGACGTGTATGTACCTTCATGCAACATATAAATACCGACGCATGTGTACTGTCTGTCCAATGGATGACATTATCTTCAACCTTAAAGTTATAGCATCAGTCTATAAAAGATAACTAACCCAACTTATAAATAATTCAACGGGATGTAAATCAAACTTGCTCATCCTTAACCATGACTTAACCCAACTTATAAATAATTCAACGGGATGTAAATCAAACTTGCTCATCCTAAACCATGACTTAACCCAACTTATAAATAATTCAACGGGATGTAAATCAAACTTGCTCATCCTAAACCATGACTTTTTAATAATAATGTGCATTGCCTGTTCCATTAATTTTCATTTAGTATGTTACAAATATATTTTGTTACATTACTTATTTTTTGGAGGATTAAGTCTCAAAAACACATTTTTCAACATTATATTTAATGATCTTTAATGCCTGTTGCATGATTTTACCTGTAAATGTATTATAATGAACGCAAATGGATCTAGGATTTTGAGTACTCCGTCTCAATTTTCAATTCATCATTTTAGTGAGTTTGCAGAACTTTTTACAGTATGTCTTAACTTCTAATATAAAAAAGATGTAGTAAGATTGCGAATGAGACATATCTCCACAAGAGACCAAACGACACAGAAATTCACAAATATAGGTAACCGTACTGTCTTCAAAAACAAGGAGCAAAGCCCATAGCGAAGTCAACAATAAAAAAAAACGCGATATGACAAATGTAAAACAATTCAAAGGAGAAAACTTATGCTTAATTCAAGTACAAAAAATGAACGAAAAACAAATATGTAACACATCAACTAACGACCATCACTGAATTACAGGTTCCTGACTTGGGAAAGACACATACATACGGAATTTCATTTATTTTCTTAAATTTTAACATCATTATTTTGTTAACGTATTTTTTTCAATAAATGTTAAATTATTCTTGAGTACCCAAAGGGACAGTCAAACTCATAAAGCGAAAATAAACTGACAACACCCTGGCTAAAAATGAAAAAGATAAACAAACAAACCATAGTACACATGACACAACATAGAAAACTAAAGAATAAACAACACGAACCCCACCAAAAACTAGGGGTGATCTCAGTTGCTCCGGAAGGGTAAGCAGATCCTTCTCCAAGTTAAGTTTCGACTTTGGACAGTTTCTATCTCCTCTAGAGGATAGCGTTCTTCACAAAACAAATATAAAACAAATCAAAATACATTAATGTGCAGCATTGCTTTTGAGATACACAGTCAAACTATGCTGTAACCTCTTTCGGAGGCAACACCAACGGTGCCTCCGCTGATTTTTCCGGTATTTACTTTATGACAAAACAATCTCATTTACGATTGTAGACTATCAAATCTAATATTGTTTCTACAATCAATCGTTCTTCACAAAACAACTATAAAACGAAAATCTAGATAAATCATTTGCATCATTAATCTTGAGGAAAATATCCAAATTATGGTGAAAACCCCTTCAAAAGGTTAAGGGCATACGATACAGTTACAGGGGAGGTAATGACGTTGCTAACGTAAAATGTTATTTTCGCGACGTCAAACTGTGACATATCGGGAAAAGATGCATTTTTCGACTGATTTTTATCATTTAAACTGATTAAATTTGAAAACGAGTTCATGGACCCCTATTTTTCAAAACAGCAATTTGTTTCATTTTGCAGGGAGATTATGTGACCCAAATTTTATAAAACTGTAAATAGAGGTTTTTTTTTAATTTTGATAAACATGCAGCAAAAAATGATGTATTTTCCTCAATTCATGAACATTTGATAAATATGAGTTATTTCTGAATTAAAGATGCATAATTTTTTAGGATAGTTATAAAATACAGAAATTACCGATTATTTAACAAAAAACAATTTGTGTTTATCTTTTACAACAAAAAAGTTATGTCTTTCTTTCGAAAAAGAAATTACGACCACAAATCTAAATTTTGAGCAAATATACAAAATTTCGACCTCATTTTACTCAAAAAGTAACACATGAAGGTATATTTTTTATTACATATTTGAATTAATCAGGTAAAAAATAGCCTATATGCAAATTTTCACTAACTTGTAAATACAGGATCAAAACTGTATCGTATGCCCTTAAACCAATTATGCCTTCACTGTTCTTTTAGTATGTACATTACGTACATTATGATAAAAAAAAATCATTAAAAATACTAGGCTATCAATATAAGAATGTTCTGCAATCAATCTATCATAATCACACCGTGTTGATAGCAACTACAGTTGACTGAAACAGAGACAAAGTCTGTATTTCTTTCCACTCTGTATCTGCTAAAAGTAATCAACAGTTTGTTGTAATAAATACAGTAATATGAGTCTTAACCGAACATTTTGGCATTCATTATGCTGACAATGTTGGAAAATGTGGATTTATTTTGAATTCCGAAACAGTTTAACGATTATATAAGAAAAAAACAAACAAAAAATGTCGCTTTTCCAATGAATTCACGTAATCGACAAGACAATGACATTTATATTTGAAGAAAAACTATATATGTAGAAATCGCAAAGATACCTACCTGAATGTAAGTTATAACAAACCTCATAATTATATAAAATTATCAAAAGTACCAGGATTATAATTTAGTACGCCAAACGCGTGTTTTTTCTACATAAGACTCATCAGTGATGCTCATCATATCAAAATAGTTATAAAGCCAAACAAGTACAAAGTTGAAGAGCTTTGAGGATCCAAAATTCCAAAAAGTTGTGCCAAATACGGCTAAGGTAATCTATTCCTGGGACAAGAAAATCCTTAGTTTTTCAAAAAGAGACAGTTTTTTTATATCATAAAAAAAATAGGCTGCAGTCAAGATAAAAAAGATTGTAGTGACTCGTCGAAAAGCCATGTACTGTTTTTCTTATCATTTTAGAAGAACAATCAGATGTGTTCAGCAATATTCTCACCATCCATAATTCCCATTTCTTTTGTTTTCAAAGAAAAGCTTTAAGTCAAAAACAATGAAATATTCAATGCTATGCGTTTCTTTATTATACATCGGCTAGAGGTATAAGGGAAGGGTTGAGATCTAACAAAAGCATATTTGACCCCGCCGCATTTTTGCGCCTCTCTCAAGTCAGGATCCTCTGACCTTTGTTAGTTTTGTATGTTTTTTAAATTTAGTCCATTTATATGTTTTGGAGTTCAGTGTGACGTCAATTTTCACTGAAATAGTACAATATTTTATTCAGGGTTCAGCTGGTGACCACCTCTGGGTGCTGGATTTTCTCGTTGCGTTGAAGACCCATTGGTCTGATCTATGGTCGGGTTGTTGTCTCTTTGACATATTCTCCATTTCCATTGTCAATTTTGATTGCATATTAAGTATATTATTTTGAGTTAACTAACAACTTTACTATATTATATGAAGTTTAACATTAACTACATTGTATTTATCTTTTTTAAGCAATTATTATCTTTCACAATGTAGGTTATCGTACCCTGTTCACGGGTAGTAAGGTCGTCATATCGAGGAGCGTTTAGTACAGTGATTTTGTCATAGTTTGGATAAGTTTGACATGACGGTGTTAAGTTTTTTTGATGACAATCAATCCAAAAATGTAAACATTCGGATATTTTGTAAAAGGAACTTCTGATCAATAATTCAAGCTGGTAAGTACCTTTGTTCAAAGTAAATATGTTAGTACATCACAAGTTGTATCATATAGTTAATGATTTAACACAGAACAAAGCTTGCGTATGTCAAAATTTAAAAGTTGCTTGTTGGTTTAACGCGCATAAAAAAGTTATTATCTTTCTGTCTGTTACATCACATATTTCTTCGTGATATAATACTGCCGTCAATTATTCTGAAAAATACCTATTTTTGCACTCAATTCAAAATTACTGAAATATCTGTGTCATGGTTTGGTTCATTCGTGTCATGGTTAAGTTCATGTTGGACATGGTTCAGTTATGCAATTCTTATCGTGTATAATGAAGAGTTACTATCAAAATAAGCAACAATTGTTTCATTTGAAACACAAAAAGGGAATAAGAACGCACATACAATGTAGTAATATGTTATCAGTAGATGCAATATGATTGCCAATGAGACAACTATCCACCTAAGATCAAATCACGTAGATGTTAGCAACTATGTGTCATGAAGAGGCCTTCAACATTCAACAATGAGCAAAACCATACTTCTTAGCAAGTTATAAAAGGCTGCGCCAAAATCAAGAAGAAAACCACCAGCCTAATTTCTGTTCAAAATAAATAGCAAAATATGATATACAATTACAAACGATATTCACGGCATTACAGAGACGGTATATACAAACTATTGCGGAGTTAAACATGTTTGTGGGCTCCCCAACCTCTTCTTCGACTTAACCATGGCAGACATGCAAGATTTACCAGATCGGTATATTGTATATAAAGTACGAATCCAGTTTGTTCATGTTCACTGTTATATGCAATTATTCCTATATGTAGAATAAAGGATGACGGGAAAAACTGCGTTTGTTTACTTTTTGAAAGTACGAAATAATTGATTTAAATGTATGTTTTAACACAATTAAATAAGAATATAACTTTCTAATGTATAATAACAAGAATAAAGTCCAAACAAGTGTAATTAAAGCAGAGCTAGCTGAATTCGTAATATCGTTGACTGGATGCTATTCATTTCAACTATAATTGCGATAAATTATCACTGAAAGTGCAATCATTTATGATGTGGAATTTTTGCAGGTGCGATGCTTTTTCGTTATCATTTTATATGATAATTCGAAATGCAACAACTGAAAATAGTCTTAAAAAATTACTTTAATCTGATGATATTTAAAAAGCAAGCTGGTCGTAGATGATCACTTGAATATACACGAGTATAACCAACTTATGGTTGATTTCGGACATTGTGTATTGTTCATCGATATTTTTTCTGTACTAAATTTTATGGTTTTTTATCGTCATAGTTCTGTACCGTTCGTAAGTAAAACATCGAGAACATAGTTATGAGAAATTCAAACATATATCAAAGTGACTCGATTGTTGCTGGAACTTTTTTTACTGTATAAGATGTATATAAAATGGCATTACAAAAACTAATTACGCAGCCATCCAGACGTCAAATGTAAAGCAATTGTTTGTGCGAGACGAAAACGCTAACAATCATCAATCGTGAAATGAAGATCTTTATGTGACTTCTCTTTGATTTTCATCGATGCATCCATTAGAGCTATTTTCATAATGCTTGTAGTTAAACGGTTTGGATGGCTTTTTTGCTTTTTTTAGTAGAAATGTGTGCGCTATCTCAATTACAATGCCAAGGCAAACATGAATACAAACCAAGCAAGCAAGTCTTAAGTATGTGCTGTATATTTAGACCAAAATCGTAAACTGCTTTTCTGGTAGCAATCATTTGATTTTCGGGGGGGGGTTACTTGAACTGGCACATTAGTTTATATAACAGCATATTACTTTTTGAAAAAAGAACTATATTAATGTGTTATTGAAGAAAATAAGTATAGTCTAATTTTCAAAATTTTTCTAGGGGGGGAGAGGACCCAAACCCTCCTAGCAGATTTTGATCCCTACGTGAAAAAAAATGTTTTTGATTGGCCCTGGTAAAAATTACAAGTTACTTTGCCTGGAAAAAATAACAGGTTATTTTGAATGTAAAAAAATACATTTTACTTTGGCTCAATGTAAAAGAAAATCCAAAGCCCCCTCGCTCTTCCCCCCTCCCCCCACCAATCTGAAAATCAAATGGTAGCTACTTTAGCTGTCCAAGTTATATGTATAAAATAATGGCGTGTCAAAGGAAAGGACATATTTAATCTTACATATAGATTTGGGTCTGAACAAATTATCAGAGAATATAGGATTGACAATATATAAAAGAAGATGTGGTATGTATGCCAATAAGACAACTTTCCACAAGAGACCTAAATGACACGGAAATTAACAACTATAGGTAACCGTACAGTCTTCAACAATGAGCAATACATGCCATTTTTACGGCATTTATTGAAATATTACCTCAGACTTTCACACTCACAAAGTATGCATACATAATGAATCCTTCTGACTTCATAAATTATGTTAGAGAGTCGGCTAAATTACGACTTTATATGATGAAAATTTATTAAAATCCTTCTGTGAAAATGAATCGCATATACAACAGTAATGAATCGCTCTACAGTGAAAATGAAATTTATATATCATTATTCAACAGTAAACATGAATCGCATCACAAAAACAACAAAGTGGAATTTGATTCAATATCAACAAGCTGAACAACAAACCCTATTTTAAGTTATACTACATTATTAACCATGTTAAAAGGTACATTTTTTTCTGCAAATGAAACTTGACTGCTACTTTTAAAACTCTTGTCCGCTCTGTTCGTTAACTATTCTTTATCAATCTGTGTATCAATTTTACACTTGGATGGCTGTAGGGTCTGTATGAAATACGTTTATCATGAATTTATGAAAACAGTACGTATTGTATATTATATCTTATTTTATTCAAAAATCGTGAATTTGTCGTCTGTTTATTTATCATTCTACATAAGAAATTCATCACGGATACAGTGAAAATGGCATTTCAGGATTCGTACATTACATACACTGATTACAAAGATTTTTATTGATTCGTAATAATAATTGATAAACTTGAACGTTATGTCGGCTTAAATCCAAATCGAAATTGTGATCTTTCATATTTTAAATTCGAACTTTGAAAGTGTTTTTTGTTTATTGTAAATTCACATATAGTTTTAAAACCAATATGTTTTAAAACTGGTGTCCATGTCACGCGTAACGATTCGGTTTCATAATTCACGCTTTGACAATTACACCCACTAAATTTGGTTAAAAAGGCTTTTTTCTTCTTACTAGGCAGTTAATATATAGTGTAACTTCGTTCAATAACAAACAAATGTTCAGTATTAAAGTGAAACACATATATATTTATTTCGATCTAAACCATGACAAACTTGACCAAAACCATGACGAATTTCTAGACTATTAACCGAACCATGTCAATCGCTTAACCAAATCATAGCAAATTCCGATATCTTGCTTATTCTGCATTAATTTCGTGAAACAACAATTCCAATGTAGATCGTTTGACATTCAATACAGATTCAAACATCTTATGTGCTCTTCCTCTGCTTGTGTGAATAGAACTGCGGCAATAGTTTAGAAAAGTAACATAAATTAACCATGTCAAAATTATCCAAACTATGACAAAATCACTGTACTAAACGCTTCTCGATATGACGACCTTACTACCTGTGCTGTTACTGTAAAAAAAAATAATGATTTTAATCCTTTTTATATTTGAGATTATTGCTATCAGAACAGCTGCTACCTTGTGAGTTTAATTTGATGTTATTCTCGTAAATAAATGATTATAACTTTAATGATGCAAAGCTTTATTCAATGTTGTTCTTAATAATAAGACTTAGATTGCTTTGCAAATAATGTTAAATATGCTACGCCTGTTGAAAGCATAGGACTCAGACTACTTGATTCTACGCATACAATGTATGTGATGTATAGAATGACTCATTTGTTTTAACTTAAAAAGAGCATGTTTACGTATAGTCCCATATGTCAGACACAAATAGAAAATGTATTCTGCTTTTTCTAAGTCGATTTCGCCAGCTTACGTTTTTCTTAGTTGTTGAATTATATATATCAGCTTTTCATCTTCTATGCATTATTTCATTTTGTTATATCAACTCCTAATCATTCTTAAACCGATTTCATTTGCTTGTTAATGTCATAAAAATATTTTCCTTGCTATTTTAAGATGCAGTTATTACATTTTTTTAATTTTATAGACTCGATGCAGTTGTCTCATTTGCAGAAATAACCCAATTGAAGACATAAATTGATGTGATATATATTGATAACAGTAATTTGTTGATTCTTGAACTCATAAATCAATTAATAAGATCAAAATCAAGTGTAAACCATAAACCGAAAGAAAACAAACTATTTGAAAAGTCTGGAACGGTTCGGAAAGTCAAGTGACCTTCATCCATCATATTTCTTTACTGATTTTTCAATTCATCAAAAGTCTTTACAGATAAAATTAGAAAATCTTTAAATGTTTCATGCTGTTTAAAAAGGGTACAAGTAGTTAATAAATAAACTCATCATAGATACCAGGACTACATTTAGTATATACGCCAGACGCGCGTTTCGTCTACAAAAGACTCATCAGTGACGTTCGAATCCAAAAAAAAGTTAAAAAGGCCAAATAAAGTACGAAGTTGGAGAGCAGTGAGGACCAAAATTCCTATAAGTTTTGCCAAATACAGCTAAGGTAATCTATGCCTGAGATAGAAAAGCCTTAGTATTTCAAAAAATTCAAAATTTTGTAAACAATAAATTTATAAATATATCCATAAAAGTGTTACAAGTAGTTAACTTACTGTTCTACTAGCCCGTAAACTAGCGTTCAACAGCAACAATCAATCAATCAAACTTGGGAAACTATTTGAAATAGTTATATGATGTTAAAAATGTTATTTATAACGCATTTTTATTTGTCTAAGTTGCACATGTATTACGTTGAAAAATTCATTTTTTTTAACTTTCTTATCTTATGTTATTATTTGAATAGTTTATTTTGATTTGAATACACTCAGTTTTACTTTCACTTTTGCTCTGTGTTTGTGTTAACTTTCCCATCGAACGCTAGTAAAATAACGGTAGATACTCCAAGATGAATCCAACACAAAAGCCAGCCCGCGAATCTCTTTCTTTAACTTCTTGCCCAAAGACAGATGACAAAATGTACGCTAATTATATATTCTAGCTACAGTGATGGTTATTTTGCACAATATATTTCTGACCTATTCGTTTTGCGCAATTGGGATTCATGTAGATCGATGATGTAGTCTGCAATTTATATAGCGAATAATGTGCAGAAGTCTAACTGTAATCAAACAAAAAGATGAAAATCGAGTCAAAATGATTTGTAGATATACTATCCAACTTAAATGTCTCCATAATAAACAATAAACAGATCATACGAGCAATGTGTGTAAAAGACAACCCTACGTACAAAATCGCAGAAAACAACACACGGCCAGCAATTGGTCATCAACACAGCTACAAAACCCTGAAACCCAGATGACAGGCTTCATTTGACCACTAAACAATAGTGTAAACCTAATCAGTGAACTAGAGCCGCACTGAACTCCGAAACAAACAAATAAACCAAAAAAAAGTCGCTTAATTTGTATACGAATTCCTCTTCACTGCATGGATCTGGTCCATCTCTTTTATTCTTTGCTGAATGAACAGATAGTTCCTGCTTATCCCTTTTCACAAAACATTGTTTTATAAGCATTGTAAAAAGAGATAAACACGAAATCGTACCAGTTACATAATATCAATCTGCTAATCTAAATTAGGACTTCCTTATTTCTGCTGTAAAACTTCTTCATTATCAGTTGATTTGTTTCCGTCATCTTTTTGCTTCCTGGTTGTAATAAGATGCATCGGCAATGAATCGTCGTTTCTTTATTATTTAGTTATTGCGACATTTCAGTATTGTCAATTGCATACCATATCTTATTCTTTTGCCCGAAAGAAAAATCGGCTCTTTGTTTATATACTTTCTTCGTGTATAAAGGGCAATGTTCAAATATTTTATCCTCTGTAGCTTCGTTGATGATGTCAATAACAATCCCTTATAAACTTTCAATGAGACAGATACTTGTGCAAAATTTTATAATATTTGACAAATGTTATTACTTCCTTTATCGAACTTCCCTCTTTTAAATGCTTTAAATCATGAGATAATGACTCTAAAAAGAGCGTATGATGCATGTATGTTTTAGGCAGCCGCAAACAAGTGAAAAAGAATTAAACAACCATATCGAAAAATGAACTACAATGGTATGGGACGGTTATTATACAAAGTCAAAGAGATTTATTAAACAGATATTCAAACTTAACAGATAAAAAGACAAATCGATGACGCAAATGCAAAGAGAAAGAAAAAAATAACAAAAAGGTAAGCGACATTTTTCCAAGCAAAACATAAAAAATACTAAAGACTGAGAAAAATGATCCTTGTCACAATCCGGCTGTTTCAGGTGCCCCAGAGGGCGAAGCAGATATTTTCCACGTATGGCACCTTTGGTTGCTTATGTAGGTATAACTCGGTGATCAGTCTTGTTTGGTTATATCATATACAAAATATATTAAAAAACTGCAATTCGTTCGCAACTCCTGAGCCCGAAATTAAATACCAACCTTTCATTGTACAGAAGATATTGATATTCTGCAAGAAAGTTGTGAGATCAAAACACTGATAAGTAGAACGTGTCGTATATAGCTCGTTTTGAAATTTCCAAAAAAAAACTTTTTATATCTTAAGTAGATCGAAAGAGAGATCCATGAGACTATGACAAAATTTGGATACATAAAACCTAACATTGTATAAATATGTAACTCGGTATGTTTATTAAAACTTTTCTTCGCGATTCCGATGAAACAAGATTTACCATTTCCCGTTACAATAAACAATTTAGAAGTAAACAAGAATATTTTCATTTCAACCAATAACTGTCATCACACGATACTTACATTTTTTAATAAAAAAAAATAATCAACACGTCAAGGAAAGGACAAATCGTCTAAGAGCTAGAGATATGACAATTCATAAAATAATTTCATGACAAAAAATAAAGTATGACAACGTAGAGGAAAACGTTAACAAAAATTGATGTGTCCAAAGTACAATCCAAATGTATGACCTTCATGACATGTCTCTTTTGATACTTACATTGTGTATGTAAGTTCCAATATTAATATCAATACCACAACTACAAGAATCATTTACAAGAAAGATAACGTGATATGTTTATCGGGGTTCAGTAAACTGAGTCCAATTTTGATTAATTTATTTTGTTTTGTCAGCAATTGGTTTCAACTTTCAATATGAATACATAAAGTGCACGAAAATGTACCATTGAACTTTGTCCATATTTAACTCCGTAAAATGAAAATAAAGTATTATTGTATTCTTAGTACTTATTCTATTATTTGTTTTCGATTCAATGGATAGGCTTTAAAGTAGCAATTGTTATTTACCTTTCCGGGGTCACTTTTATTAATATTAAACAATTACTTTTCTCCCATTTTTTAATTCAAGGTAATTTGTGTAGATGATGTCCATTGAAATAAACGTTCGAAGGGAAGTGATCATTGACGATTGACTTTATAAGACCTCATTAAGCAAAAGTACATCTGAAAAGAACAATTATACACGTAAATAGCTTCTTTTCAGACTGAATATCCGGGGGGAAATCAACGTGTTTACATCCATCCGAACTTGAACCCCATTTCTTGATAAAGCAAGTTACGAACTAAGTACTAAGAATATAATGATAATTTATTTTCATTTTACGAATATTAATATATCAAGGTCGATGTATTTGAGCTTTTCATTTTGCCATTTGATTAGAGGCTTTTTGTTTTGAATTTTCCAAAGAAGTTCGATATTTGTGTTATAGTACTTCGTACTCTTTTTTTTTTTTTTTTTTTGCCTTTAATTTATTTTTCTGTTCGAACATTACAGACGAGTCTATGTAGACGAAACGCGTGTCTGGGGTACAGCATATACGTCTGCTACCTTGGTAAGCTTTTTGTTTATGTTAATATATATGCACACGTATCCTAAAACCCTTGTTAATTGATTTATTGATGGGTGTTATACGCCATTTTCATCACGACTGTGTTATTTCTTAGAGGTCAGTCAATTGTGGTGGAGGAAACCCATTGAAATCTCGAAAAATTGACCATCGAGGTAAATTAAGATTTGAGTCGAATGCCTCTGCAACGTTCGGCATTCGAAGTCACTACCTCAGTATTGGCAGGCTATTGATACAGAATCCCGACTACTTAGACCATGCGGTCACCGATGCCCCTAATAAGATACAAAATATATGTTTTGTGTATAGAAGTACTACTGCATGCAGGGTTTTATAATCCTTAAGTGCAACCAAGGACATTGTCTTATTTTTCTAATTATGAATCCGTTCAGTAAAGACTGTAGTTAACCCAATCTTCTATTTTGTAACATGACTTTAACTAATTTCAACGACAGCAAAACATTAATTTATAGGTTTGCCTTTGGATGATAATAATGATTTATATAATGCAAACTGATGAAATACAGTCAGCTTGTGGCGTATTAGATGTTAAAATTTTTAAATGTAATGTTATCAATAGTAAATTTAAAAAATAAAACAATAAATATTTTGAAGGGAACTGTACAAAATATCGACCTTAATCTTAAGCTTTTCTAACGGACAAATTATCTTTTTTTTTAACATTTTGTTTTTTGTTTAATAATTCCAATCGTCATGTATATGCGTTTCATTTAAAATATCAGTAACTAGTTTTTTTTTTAATCCAACACTCAAATATACATGTAACACGAACACAAAAGTTTGTAACAAGTTATGCATTTACAATAAAATATTTAAGGTTTTATTCCTTCTGTCATTCAGAATCAATGGTTTTTAGACAGTTTCAATCGAATGAATTGTTTACATTTTCTTTTCAGTCGAATTGAGTTAAAAAGAAAACTGTAATTACCCTTATAGTCCATTTCATTTATGTCTGCCATTATATATAAATGAATAGATTCTACCACATCATCGAATGGGAAACGTTAAAAAGGTTAACAATGAAAAAAAAACGGTGTAGTATATTATATATTCGATGTTCGTATTGGTAGTAATTTTTTCTACAAAATGCAGTTTGTATTTTTTTTTTTTTTTATTTTTTTTTTCAAATCAACAATCAATAATGATAAAGAGAACGATCGGTTATCAAAGCTCTTCAACTTCGTACTTTTTTTTAGCTTTTTTTCACTTTTTTGATTCGAGCGTCAGTGATGAGTGTTTTGTAGACGAAACGCGTGTCTTGCCTAATACAACATGTTCAATCCTGGTAATTATGATGAGTTTATTTATATGAATCTGATTATTACTAAAAATGATCTGCTATTACAATTGCGACACGTTTGCCAAAGCTCTCAAATGCATCTAACTGATATAGTAATTATTGGTTCGCGGTCTAGTATCATTAGGTCGATCGATCGATGAACTTTTTACCTTTTCATGTGTTTGACTGGCAATGCTAATAGTTAAATGGTTGAAAATAGTCTTCATATGAGATGAGGGGAATTAAAGTGCTTAGGCAACTTAAAAGCGTACAGAAGAACTTACACTACAGTGAGAAACGAGTTCATAAACCGGAAACGGTTTTCTGATATCTTATTTCTATTTTCTCAAAACTGGATGTGAAAAATAAACACATCACAATGAAATTGAACAATATAAAACATAGGTTTTTTTATATCAGATATTTCTTTTCTTCTTTTTAAATTTTTTTATTGATCTTGTTCTAGTATATTTAAAAGCATTTGCCAAAATATAAGTTAATTAACAATTTACATGATATCTCAATCGAGCTTCTATTTTTTTTTTCCTGGAGATTAATCCTAGTTGATCTTAAATATAACCTTTACCTTTATATATATAGATATATATATAGCTTTATCAACATTTTATATAATTTCTCATTCAAACACCAATTTGATAATAAGCATGACAAACAGTCAAAAAGTATACGTAATGATCACGTGAGAATAGCAGTGGTCGTTGTCAAGGGTATTTTGATAAATTTGAAAATAGAAAACAATGAAATGCATTGCCTTAACTTATTGTAAATGGCAAATCGATTAAACAGCACGATACGCACGATTGCAACAAAATTTCAATACTTGTATGTGAACATCTATATACTTCTGTTTATGATATTCTATATATCGCATGAAACGTTTCATATCAGTTTAAACTCATTAAAACCAAACTAAGAGTAGTGGATAAGGGAATTATATTATCCAGAAAAAAAAATCTTGTCAGAAATGAGTTTTGATGGTCTAGGAATCAAAAATAGTTGACAAAATTAATTTACCAAATATTTAGCAGGTAAACCTATGTAAAGGTTTATAACTCAAGACATCTTTAGACTGTTTGTGTCAGCCATTTTCATCAATATATTCTAAGCTTCTATGATACCTAGATTATTTACAATCTGTTTCAGGTAAATGTTTAAAAAGTACATTGATGAACCTTGGTTTAGGGGGATAACTCTTTAAATAAGTTAAGCATTTATCTGATCTGATATAAGATCACCAGCATTTAACAAATGCTTAACTGATTTAAAGAGTTATCCCCCTAAACCAAGGTCTACCCCCTTAAGTCCTGGGTTATTTACAGTTTATTTATCTTTCTAAATTAGCAAAAATAAAATCGGTTTTCTATTTCTTTTATCCATTTTCATTTTTTGCTTGTGATATTCCATTGTATCCATAGTTTAGGTTATTTTTGTCAGTTGCATTGATATGGTATATTTTAAACAATGAGCGATTGTTTTTAGATCACGTTATATTTGTGTACTGTTTATTTTGTACATCTGTTTATGTCGTATAGTAGGAAATACCTTTATCATTTCTTTTTTATGTCTTGTTATGCTTGCGCTAATTTGCCTATCGTCTATTTCTCCGTTTTATTTTTCGCATATAAAAGAAATAAATATGTGCTTTACAACATGATACTTCATACAAATGTTTTTGTTCTTTTGCAGAAACATCGTCAGTAGTTTATCTTTTTGCGGATGAGTTGGGCGTCGTTAGAATACTTTATTGTGCTTTGAGAACTGTCGTTTGTCGTTTTTTTTCTTTTTTTTTCGTTATTGTTTTTACCAAGGCGTTTTTTTTTAGGGGGGTTCCTGTTTGTGAGTTTAACAATTCATTTCTCTTATGTTTTGTCATATAGGGTAACTCCTCAATAGTAAATCTTTGAAAACTCTGCTATATTGTTTAGAACTTGTCGAGACTCATAATTGAATCGTAATTTAGAGGTTTGCATATGGTATAGACATTTGTCTATAACTGGCTTCTATTGCTTTGTTGTCTGTATGCCTGTTGTTACTGTTGTTATTTTTTGTTCTGTGCTGTCACGTAGACGTAAATTATCACAACTTCGTAAATATTTTTCTACAACAACTACGTTCAACGTACTTCCTTCTTCTGTTCTTACTGATTACTAAATATAATATTGGGTAAAAATTAAATGTTATTTAATTATCTCTGTCGTATTTCAGATAATTTAGTTGGTGTAAACTAATGAATGGCGTTCTGATATAAGATCAACAGGTTGGAACAACAATTTCTAAGATGATCTTAAATTCTTTTTGTGACAGTTTTATTTCTAAACTTTATAATAAATAAAGGATATGTATAATAATGTCATCAAACAATACCATATCAAAATCAACAACCACACCAATAAATCTGTAATTGGAAAAAAAAATAAAGAAAAAAAGTGTATCAGTCATATGATATTCTTTAAAATTGAGAAAGGAAATGGTGAATATGTCAAAGCGACAACCACCCGACCATAGAGCAAACAACAGCCGAAGGCAACCAATGGGTCTTCAATGTAGCGAGAATTCCCGCACCCGTAGGTGTCCTTCAGCTGGCCCCTAAAATATGCATAATAGTACAGTGATAATGGACGTCATACTAAACTCCGAATTATACACAAGAAACTAAAATTTAAAAATCATACAAGACTAACAAAGGCCAGAGGCTCCTGACTTGGGACAGGCGCAAAATTGCGGCGGGGTTAAACATGTTTATGAGATCTCAACCCTCCCCCTATACCTCTAGCCAATGTAGAAAAGTAAAAGAATAACAATACGCACATTAAAATTCAGTTCAAGAGAAGTCCGAGTCTGATGTCAAAAGATGTAACAAAAGAAAATAAATAAAATGACAATAATACATAAATAACAACAGACTACTAGCAGTAAACTGACATGCCAGCTCCAGACCTCAATTAAACTGATTGAAAGATTATGTCTTCATCATATGAATATCAGGTACAATCCCTCCCGTTAGGGGTTTAGTATCATACTATCATAAAATATATGAGAAGAACATAACCCGTGTCATGCAAACAACTGTTTTTTTAGAAGTAAATGTGTTTAGTTCCGATGCAAAGACCCTATCAGTGAATCAATGTTAAAGCCAAAATATGCAATCTTTAATGACCTGATAACAGTATCGTAACTATATCCCCTTTTAATAAGTCTATTTAAAGGTTTTGTTAGTTTCTGAGGAGAATACTGACATTTTTGTGCTTTATAAAGAATATTTCCATAAAATTTTGGATGTGAAATACCTGAACGTATAAGATGTCTGCATGTTGAGTTATATTTACGAATTATTTCCTTATACCGGTGATAAAATTTAGTAAATGTTTTGACCAGTTTGTGATATCGAAAACCCTGGTGTAATAATTTTTCAGTAATACATAAATTTCTCTCGCTAAAATCTAATACATTGTTACATACACGAGCGAATCGTACAAGTTGAGATATATAAACACCATAAGATGGTGACAAGGGAACGTCACCATCTAAAAATGGATAATTAACAATAGGAAATGAAAAATCATCTCTTTTATCATAAATTTTTGTATTAAGCTTCCCGTTTATGATATAGATATCAAGATCGAGGAAAGGGCAGTGGTCATTGTTATCATTAGCTTTATTTAAAGTAAGTTCTACAGGATAAATTTCTTTAGTATACATACTGAAGTCGTCATTATTTAGAGCCAATATATCATCCAAATATCTAAAAGTATTGTTAAATTTTTGTATCAAATGTTGTTTTGATGGGTCTTTGCTAATTTTAGTCATAAATTGTAACTCATAACAATATGAGTTGTTTAAACTTGTTCCAACTGAAATGAACGTTTAATTTTTAAAAAAGAACCAAAATTATGATCAAATACCAATTTTTACATGTTATGTGATTGAGGGATAGATAAATTATGAGCATTTCAATTACTTTGTGTATATTTAGATTTTTCTGTTCGTACCGTCTTTTCATTTCCATCTATATCAATTGAGTGATAAAATGTACAGTAAAATAATGAAAAATATTACAAGATAAGGAGATAAGGTATAATTGCCAATGAGCTAACTGTCAAATAGAGTTCAAATGAAGCGTTGACCAAAGCTGTCTTGCTTGTTATATCAAGTCAGATTTGGCGACATCTCAGCATTTCAGCTGTCGCAAATAATGATTCCATAAACATAAATATGTGTAGAATATCAATTATTGTCAAAATTTCAAAAGAATCTCGGCCAGGCACAAATCGACCTAAGTCAGTAGCATGTGTTAATTTCAAGAACATAACCTAATCGCCGTTAATAATAGCAAAGATTTATATAGCATAAAACAATACAAATCCTTGGTGTTATATTGCCATATTCTGAAATGTTAGATATTCAACATAATTAAGTTTACAAGTTATTCAGAATGTCATATTATATAGACATTTTTCTGTTACGGACATGTATGTCTTCTTTTGTTATGTGCTGTCAAAACCCATCAACTCCAATAATCAATTGTATATCGCGATTATTTGACGTAACAGATATTTACATATAATAAAAAGTTATCGAAGGTACCAGGATTATTATTCAATACGCCAGACGCGCGTTTCGTCTACATAAGATCCATCAGTGACGCTCAAAATAGTTATCAAGCCAAACAAGTACAAAGTTGAAGAGCATTGAGGATCCGAAATTCCAAAAAGTTGTGCCAAATACGGCTAAGCTTATATATAAAAATCCATTACAATTTTATGAAAAAATAAATAGTTTCAAATAAACGATTTTGCCTATATTTGGCGAAACTTTTTTATTCGAGCGTGATTGATGGTTCTTTTGATGGCTCGTCTGGCATACAACATTAATATCCTAATGTCAATGATCAGCCTGCGATTCAAATAATAGGAAAGCGTACTCGCTACAAGAAGAACAGCAGTGGTCTCCATTGGTCCCAAAATCATTGCAAAAAATTGAAACTGAAACTATCAGAAAATATATTGTCAAAACATATTCGAGATATAAACTACAAGATATGATCAGCCAAACAAAATATTTTTATTATAACATTTTAAAAACATACTGAATTTCTATTTTTAAACGTAAAGCTTCCTTTCATCAGGTCCAAAAGAAATGCATGATAGTATAATATAAGAATCATTGTTGACAATAGTTATAGTAAGAAATATAATAATTAAAATAAAGAGTGTTTATGATTCATTGATAAGTATTCACTGTGCTTAAACGGCTGTGGGTAACTTAAGTTACCCACAGCCCAAGATGGCGGACTCTAAACTCGTTGATATTTAATTCATACAAAATGTACCTTTTGCGACGTTTTTCATGCAGAATGTAAATATTTAAAGGATTATTGAATAAAGAAATGACTAACAATTACCATAAATTTGTTAATATAGAGTTCACTAAAGCGCAAGGTCAACTTTAAAAAATGCATAAGATGTCCGTAACTTTTTGATCGAAACTAAGCAGACTGTCCGTAACTTTATTTTTAGATGTGGGTAACTTTTGATTTAAAATTTTAAGAATTATAATTTCAACAATTAAAAGACAATTAACATCATATTTGTAACCTTTGCGGCCGTTTATACTACTCATTCACCACCAAATGTGATTTTATTAACGCATCATACTTACACCACAGAAGTTTTATGTGGGGTTTGTGGTACTCCATCCTGGTTATGGTTTGAACTTTTATTTACTGATGTGCGTCTTATCGACGTTTTTCGCTTGTCAGACCAAGGCTTTTCCATACTCTGTAATATTTTGAGTTTAATTATATGTTTGCGGTTTACCTTCACCTCTGTTTCTTTCTATGTGTATTTTGATGAATACTCTTTGACGCGGCTCGGTATTTATACATCCCACCAGATAGTTATAGTGTTATGATTTTTTGAATATGTTTCCTAGTATGTTTTTTTTCTCTCTTTGTATGTTATAAGGGGTTGTTAGACTATTAAATTACCCTGTTGTCCTACGTAGTTATTTATATTTTTATAAACTATGTCGAATTGTTACACTATGTTGACTGCTCTTTTCCTTTTATTGTCACTGACTTTTACCTATTGTGTCTTTTAGTTTTATTCAGTTTAATGAGATTTAATGCAACTTGCATACAAATGAAATATGCAGCTAGCTGTAAAACTAGGTTTATTCATTTATACAAAATGTCCTTTTTTAAAATTTTTCCATTTACTGTAAATCTTGGCCAGGGTGCCGCAATATCACCGTGCGCAACGTCCCAGTGTGTCCACATTGACACCTCTTTTATTTTACTGTCAATGCTGATGGGATTTGTTTTTGTGGGGATGAGAGAAAAGTGTTTTTGGCTTTTTCAAAAAGACGGAAAAAGTTTGTGCACTTAAGTCTCGTATAGTCTATCCACTGCATGCCTGGGCAATTTGGGTTCCCCTCAAAAATCCCGGATTCACGCTACCCTTGTCGTTGCTGGCAGAAAATCAGTAAGTGTATACATGCTACATGTATTTGTAAAAAATACTTGTGTAGTCTACTTGTTCAAAAATAAAAAACGAACAATGATGTTTCAACAGTTTATCTGCTATGATCGGAAACAACCCTCCGAACTAGGCGATTCGGGTACCCCGACGTTATACAAAATGAGACCCGAGTTTTGCGGATTTATCGTGATTTTTTTCATATTTTTCCCAATTTTGTCTTCCATCGATACAATGAATTATATCATACTAGACATCTGCTTCGTTTTGTGAATATGTATTCGATGCAATATCTATCATCAGTTTAAACATTACATCCGCGTATGTCGATTCTTTGAAAGTTACGGACATCTCTATTGATATGATGAAAAAAGTTACGGACAAGTTGTTTTGAAGTTACGGACAGCCTAAGTGTTTTTTAAAATCGTGCTGTGATCGTTTATTTTGTAGAATTTAATCACCTTTCCAGTTTAGGGGTTTCCCTAAAGGATTAATACAACTTTTAAATTCAGTTGTTTAATTGATGCATTCGTGGTATTGTTATTCTATAGAAGAAAAGTATCTAACCGACACAAGGCGGCTCCATATTGGGCTGTGGGAAGTTACCCACAGCCGTTTAAGCACAGTGAGTATTATTTAGGTATAACAAACAACATATTCTTTTTTATTCTAATCAAGCCAATAAAAGATTCCGGAAAAAAAGATAAATGACTATCGTCTAACGAAACAGTTACCGCAACAGAAAGATAAATCTATAATCAAATTTGTCGCACAACATCAAGGACTTATTTTTCGTGTCAAGATTCAATACAATTATTCGAAGTGACCCTTTACTCGATTTGAAATAACAAAGAATTTTATAACATTAGGATTTAATTAACTGGCTTTATTTTCTAATAGTGAAGTAGCATTCCTTCGTGACTTTGTTTTTTGTGAGATTAACATACTTAAATCGATTACCACTTGCGATAGAAGCAGTTAAATCTATTCGTTATAATTACTCGTTGGTTTAAGAATTTCGAATGTGTATAGACTGGGAATATTATGTTAGTATAATAGTCCCAGGTATATTTTTTTTTTTATTTTGTTTTGATTTGTATTTTTTTTTTTGTCATTTTTAATTTATTGGGAGGAGGAGGGGACATGGATAGGGAGTTTTTTTACTTTTTAATTTGACGTTTCGTATGCGAAATCTTAAAATCATATACCTATTATTATTACTTCTTGGTTTAAGAATTTCGAATGTGTATAGACTGGGAATATTATGTTAGTATAGTTATAGTCCCAGGTATATGTTTATTTTTTTTTATTTTGTTTTGATTTGTATTTTTTTTTTGTCAGTTTTAATTTATTGGGAGGAGGAGGGGACATGGATAGGGAGTTTTTTTACTTTTTAATTTGACGTTTCGTATGCGAAATCTTAAAATCAAATACCTATTATTATTACTCCTTGGTTTAAGAATTTCGAATGTGTATAGACTGGGAATATTATGTTAGTATAGTTATAGTCCCAGGTATATGTTTATTTTTTTTATTTTGTTTTGATTTGTATTTTTTTTTGTTGTCAGTTTTAATTTATTGGGAGGAGGAAGGGACGTGGATAGGGAGTTTTTTTACTTTTTAATTTGACGTTTCGTATGCGAAATCTTAAAATCATATACCTATTACACATCAAATAAGACTTATCAGCGGGTTCGAAATTTTATTTACGAGCAACACAGCGATTGCCACGTGCGTAGGAACTGCGATCATTCCCACATTTTAGTTGTGATAATCTCAAGTGATAGTGTTGCTCAGTCTTTAGTTTTCTATATTATTTTTTGTATACTGTTGTTTATCCTTTAGTGGATTTTGCTTTTTCGTTCACAGGTTGCATTTTCCTTTTTTATTTTAACAAATCGCTTTGATTATCCTTTTATTGTACTTCGACTTTCTTTAACGGCTTTACAATAATGACTTTCGGCCGATCACATTATTAAATGATATATATGTATCAATATATTCATGATTAAGAGAAATACAAGACTTCTTTTTAAACCTCTCAATTTTTTGTAGGCATGTTCTCAATCAATCTAAAAGATTAAGTTCAAAAGAAACACTTTCAAATATCTAATAATAACACGTACGCGTTATCTATGTTTCCACAAGAAGGAAAGTGTTGTTCTCTACAAAACAAGTAAGAGTTATCTCCTCTCAGTCGTTACTGATGAAAACAATCTCAATATGTACTCTATATATTATTTGAAATATGCTTTCGATTTACATTTTAGTATCCAAAGCTTTCAGGCTGTTGTAGAAAATAAACCCTTCGTAAGAAGGGGTCAAATAAAGGCAACAGTATTATAGTTATACCGCGGTTTAAAAAAAAACCATAGTTTTAATGGAAAATTTACAATAAGGAATAAAAAAAACGATGTCTCTTTTTTTCGTTACATTTGATAGATAGTTTCTCGTTTGAAACTGAGATAACAAAATCTAGTAAAGAAAACAGTTTTGCTATGTATGTCAAATTATTTACAGTCAGTTCCCTTGGAAATTCCGCTCTTCTAAAGATAGTACATCAAGTCCCCATAGTACTACCACAACCTGTCGAATCATTGTTCCCGTCAGTATATCTGACATAGGAATATTAATTTTAATTACAGAAAAAGGTTTTCGTCAGTTAAATAAAATTTATTTTTTTAAAAGACGATATCTTTTAATAAGTAAACTTATGTTTTAAAAAGATTGGTTGGATTTTAAATTATCCTCATTGAATCTCAGACCCAAATTACCTGTAGATTTGCAAACTTTCTGTTCCTACGTTAACAGACTAGCTTTATCTGTGGCTGTACAAAATGATCTATCCCGTCGCTGTTGGTGCTGAGAATGAGATGTGGTTATTTGAAACTTCTACTTCAACTTTAATTTTAACGTTAAGCTACAATACCATTATCTTGAAGTAAGAATTAAAACCCCGAAATACAGTATGAACATATGAAAATGTGGTTTGATAGTCTATGATACAACTACCCGCAGATACCATAGGGCAAGGACGTTAACAACAATATATCACCGTGTGTCCTTCAACAAAGAGCAATGCCAATACCGTCTAGAAATTCAACAATTTGACATGACGGGACCTATTGTACATGACTTTACGGCATGATTTTATTTTTGTAATCATAATCTGTGTCATTTTCAATAAGGAACTTTATATAAATCAGACATTCTTGTCTCAGTTGATAATTTAATTTCAAGGTAATTTATATAATTGCGATGTCAGTATTTACTATTCAGGGTTATTGAACAAAAAATACATCAAATGGATATTTATGGTACAAATGCCATTTTCATTATCTTTACATGGCAAAAATGATATTTCTTATTCAAAACAAAATGTTGAACCCAAAGGAATAAATTGTTTACTTAATAAATAGTAATATTTTGATGGAATGTAGTAATGGAAAATGATAACTGAAGGTAGTCTGAAAAGTAAAATGTCATAACTTTGCAGGATGCTCTTCAATGATATACTAACTAAGAAGCCATAAATCTTATAGAAATCATGGTCCCTAGCTGCAAAACATACATTAAAGAATTGAGTTTGCAACGCTTTACTAAAGCTTTTGAAAAAAATAAAAAAAAAGAAATATTTTTAAACGGATCATTTAAAAAACTTTTGTTGTAAATTATTTAAGTCAGGGGCATTACTTAATAAAGTAACTTCCAAAGGAGTAGGGTCAATAAGGCCCTTATTAGACCCTTAAATTACTGCAAATTTAAAAGTTATCATACATATTCTTAAATTACTGAACACTCGACTAAGGTACAGAGTATATAGAAAATAAAAACAAATTTCACATTGAACGAATTACCATTGCAACAACCAAAACTTAATAAGCATATTTGTAAAATTTTATGATTTTCCTTGTTTTTTATCACAATTTAAGTATAATTTAGATTGAAAAAGTATGTGCGCAGTCAAGAAGCAACTTTATATTTGGTAAGAGTATGTCAATAGTTATAAAAAAAAACTTCTGTTTAATTATTCGGTTGTTTCTTAGCTGCACACGGTGTTTCCACAATGAAACCAAAGAAAGAAAATGCATGATTCTGTAATTTTCATTGTTTTTGTGAAATTTTATGACGTAATTGTGACGTTATCAAATTTGTTTTTTTATGTTTTTCATTTGTATTTCTTGACCCTATATATTTTTTCACATTATGTCACAATTTGAAATAGTTATAAAACATTTTATTTTGGTATGCCAAAACCAGGCATTAATGCCCCTACCTGTACAAATCATATTTGAAAACAAGACTTTTTAGAATATTACTCAATATAATATTCTTTTTTTCAAAATTTCTAATTTTTCGTCCCTCTTCAATTGACATAAGATGGTAGTAATAAGTTGTTCAGAAATTCTTACATTCAGAATTATTCTATAAAAATAGTATAAGAATAAGGAAATATGTCATATGATTGCTAATAAGACAACCATCCACCTGTGACCAAAGTACAAGGACGAAAACAAATATATATCACCGTACGACCTTCAATTAATAATAACCAAAACCCATACCGTGTGGATAAGCTCACGTTTTGTCATGTTTTGGACTTTATATCTGACAATACGGTATTAATCTTATCTTTGTTATCGAAGTCGTTAGTGTTCATTACAACAACAGATTTTTTAAATAATTTGAACTTATTTGTCTCAGTTGTGTATCCAAGTTCAAGTTCACATCTATAATTGCGATGCAATTATTCACCATGCTAAGGAATATTGAACTATAGGAAAAACATAAAGTTGATACAATTATGGTACGACTGATATTTATATGATCTACACATGGCATTAATTGTTTTTAATTCATAAAAAAATATTAGATTTACACCAAGGTTTTATTTGTTTATAACGATTTTTAAGTGTTTCGATACGTAACTACCATTCCTTGATTTTCGTTTATTTTGACTTTAAATTGAAGTTTTATCAAGAAAAGCGCATCTGATGCATCCAATTTGTAAAGAGTCATTTTCATTCTTTATCAAAGTCATTAAACACCAACGTTCCTAGTAAAAAATCGGCATATTTTTGCGTTGAACATTCGCTTTAATTCTTTAAAAAAAAATATCAAAAGGAACAGAATACATCTAGATGATAATCATAAATGAGATAATCAGAGCTATGGATGATGACGCAAAGAAAAACAACGTACAAAAACACAGGAAAAACAAATTGTTGAACAAAGTAAATTTAGTTCTGGGTATTTGGAGAAATAAATTAAATGAATTATAATGTTCTTTAATTAAGTATTTTAATAGGGGTTAAACTTCATTCAAAATGCTATTGACTAATAAGGTAATCTGTATTTTAAACTTGTAATAATATGACTTTCGTGAACCAACTGTCTTTTATCAGTAATATATATCTGATTTCAATTTAAGCAGCTACTTTATTAAAGACATTATCTTAACTTTGATTGTACTATTTTATTTCAATCTTTAGCAAACAAAATATCCACATTGCAACAACATTTTACATTTTTTTATATATATGTTTACATAAATGATATATTAGAAAGAAGTCAAATAGCAAAAAAAACCACGAATTCCAAGGAAATACAAAGGTATGTGTTTATCAAATTGCAAAATCAATTCCACAACATTGATAAAAATGTGTTAGCAAACAGACATGTTATTGTCAAAAATTGTGTGCAGCAGGGAACATTGTGTTTTAATCTTAATCACTTAGAAAAGAAATAAGTATTTCATCAAAAAACAAAATCGGCATATAGACACTAGATATGCACATTAATAAGCAAAAATGAAAGACAAGAACACAAAAAATTGAAAAATAACGCAATGGTGGGATGTATAAATACTGAGCCACGCCAAACTTGTCTTACCAAAACGTGACTCAACAGTAGATTTAGTTAATGGCCTTACATTGGCCGATGTGTTCTTATAACCTTGTTATCGATTCAGTCTAGCTTGGAATAAATTTGGTTAAGTATGTATTTGTTTGGCAAATTGAAATGTCCATGATAGTGGATAATTACTGTAATACTCATTATGGTTCTAAAAGTCAATTTGTCATTTCGTCTATATAAATAATTACATTATCTGTATTCTAGAAATTGACACTATTACAGTGAATTCAATATCTAAACTGCAATTTGATATGAATAATGACACAAAATGTTCCAAAGACATATATCTTGATCGGCATCGATATTCATACTTGCATAATGAATATGTGTTCAGCTCATAATACCAAGTTGGACACAACATTTCGTGCATCCCGGATTTTTGGTCGGTTTGTATTGTTCATTCTTTAGTTGTTTTTGGTATTGTTTTGTGACGGCTCGTGTTTGTCTATCTTCTTGTATCATGATTAAGACATCAAAATATACATAAGGATGTCCATTTTCTATTTGGTTAATATCTCGTTACTTTGTACGTTAACATGGTAAAGTGGAACCGATTCACAAAAAATCTTCACATATTCCTTTAAATGTAACTTTTTTTTGTCAGTTTGAAATAACATTTTTTTACTATTTTCGTACATCATTCATTTTTATATCGAAGTTGACATTAATTAAAATTTTATCTATTTCAATATTCTTGTAAAAGAATCGTAGTTATTAAGTACTAAATTTCTGAAGTAAATGTTTCAAAGTTGGCTTTAGATGAATTGGGATATTTATTTTAGGTATTTTTGGCATGTGGCTCTTCAACGATTTTCGGAATTTATACATCTTCGGATTTCAAATGTTTGGCTTTGAGCGTTCCTGATGAAAGTAAACCCAGAAAAGCGATTCGGACGCAAATAATTATTTAACGTGGTGTTTTCAATCTTTTACGTTATTGTGATCTGACCTATAAACGATAAGTCTTATATCAATATTTTATAATTACTTCGACCCAATGCACACATGCATGTGATTATACGGTTTTTGCTTATTGTTGAATATTGAACAGTGTCGTTCATGTTTACATCATATCAGCTCCCATCCACGTCAATTAGGCTCAGATGGATAGGTGCCGCATAGACAATCATACAAGATGATTAAAAAGAAATGAAAAAAGTTTCTGCGTTGGTTACTGAACTTGGAAACGAGAAGATTGATCGGTTTCCTTGTTTAAAATCAAAAAGTTATGTGCACTAAAAAGTAAAATCACAAAAATATTGAACTCCGAGGAAAATTCAAAACGAAAAGTCTCTAATCAAGTGGCAAAATCAAATGATACTAAATGATTATCTTCAGCGCACAGAAAACCGGGTTGAATACGTTTTAAATTTATAGCGCAAAAACATTGATAATCTTCTGAAACTAGAAATTCCTTTCAGTATTGTTTAAATGACACGAGTTGAACAAAACAGATAAACTAGTTGAAAATTGAAACATAGAACTGATGTGTTAAGTACGTTTCTACAGAGAATTATTTTTATTGTTACTTGAAAATAAAATAAATGCATTCTATGAACAGATAAGTGCAGAAAGATTAAATGTTTAAGATGGCATGGTAGTATTTGCATTTCGGAATTTATGTTGTTCTTTTACTTAGGTCAATGTATCTAAACAGTGTGATTATACAAAAAATAGAGTATCAACTAAACATACTTTCCCAAACTAAGGGATGAATCAGTTGTAGGAAAATATGAAATAATTTTACATACAGATGAAAATGAATTTTTAAGAATTATTTTAAATTTTGTATTCACTGCACCATAAAAGACCTAAAAGTACTAGTGGCCTTAGGCTTTTAAAAATAGCAAAAAAAGTGAACGGTCATGATACATGTTCAAATTCAATTCTGAATAGTAAAATGAAAGTACTGTAGGTAACTGAGAATGAAGATTTTTTTTTGCAGTGTTAGAAAGTGGTGAAAATTCTAAAAAGGCTATCATTATCCTCTATGGGCCAAGAAATACTACCGTGCCACCTTTAAAATGTACTCAAACACAAATTGATATGATTTAGATATCAATCAAAAATAATATAGGAGAAAAAATTTTATTTGATGTGGTGATTTTATATTTATTTGTTTCAAGATATATTGAATACAACCCGAAGAGAAACAAACCAAGCAATACAAAAACCAAAAATTATCTACAGGTAAACATTCGTCAGGAACAAAGACATACCCATACAATATGTTAAACTGACAAAAGTCCATACAATATGTTGAGCTCTAAATCAGAAAAATGTCCGTACAACATTTAAAGCTCTAAATCAGACGAAGGTCCACTCTAAATCAGACAAATGTTCATACAATATGTCAAGCTCTCAATCAGACATATTTCCATACAATATGTCGAGCTCTAAAGCAGACAAATGTCCTTTCAATATTTCAAGCCTTAAATCAGACAAATGGCTATATTATATGTCCAGCTGTAAATTAGACAAATTTCCATACAATATGTCACGATCTAAATTGGACAATTGTCCTTACAATATGTTAAGCTCTAAACCAGACGAATGTTCATATAATATGTCAAAGGTATGTCAAGATCTAAATCAGAAAAATATCTGTGCAGTATGTCGAGCTCAAAATCAGACATTTACATATATCCATATAATATCTCGAAATCTCTATTATACAACATGTCAAAATTTTAATTATCCAGATATACCATCACACAAGTTTCAACAAAGAATAGTATATATTCTCTGGCACTATATGTATTTCTAACATATGAAATAACCCCAGACTTTATTGTTTACAGGTCTAAGTGCTCATTTCAGGATAAAATATCAAACTGAAGTTCAGATAGTCCATATTTTAGTATTACTTTTTCAAATTTCTTTCATGTTTTCTTATTGAGTTCGCATGTCCTGACATAATTATAAACATTAAATGTTATATAAAGAAGTAAAAACAATGAGTATAAAAGGAATTACTTTTATAACAGCTTAAATTATTTTCTAAGATATATCTTACTCTATAACAGCTTAATTTTTTCTGAGATATTTCTTACTTTGTATTTTGAAATTGTTTGAATGACGTCATTATCAGATTAACAAAATATGTGAATATGTCTTATGGTTAATGAATAAAGGCAACAGTAGTATACAACTGTTCGAAATTCATAAATCGATAGAGAAAAAAACAAATCCGGGTTACAAACGAAAACTGAGGGAAACGTATCAAATATAAGAGAACTACGACACAACAGAAACACAACACCGAAATGTACCACACATAGAAAAGAACTATAATGTAGCAATGACCATTTTCCTGACTTGTTACATGGCATTTTATGAAAAAATGGTGGGTTGAACCTGGTTTTGTCAAACCTCCCGCTTTAATGGCAATGTTTATTATAACATTAAAATGACAACTTTACACGACAAGGCTATAATAAATAAATGGGAGAAAATATAAGACTGAGAAACAAACGAATAATAGCCATCAAAAGGTAACAGGTTATATACGCCAGACGCGCAGTACGTCCACACAAAACTATGCTCAGATGAAAAAAGTAAGAAAGTCATAACAACTACAAAGTTGAAGATCGCCGAGGACCAAAAGTTCCAAAAAGTTGTGAGGCCAGGGTTATCCGCCTGTGACAAATCATCATTATTATCAAAAATAATACATAGTTTTGAAAACAGTAGATTTTATAAAATGACTGTATAATAGATATGCATGATTAAACTGAAGTGGTGACGATCTATAGAATAAAAACGATTACATTACTAAATCACAGCTATGTTAACCAAAGTTATTGCAGCGTCCAAAGTAACGTCACATTTGAATTTCTAAAACGTGTTCCGAAAATTAAGAAAGAATTTGGATGAAATTCAAGATTAGATTTGTATGACTTATCTAACTTATATTAATAACAGTGAAAATTATAATGCTCCTATAATAATTATAAAATTATATTATCTAATTGTAGTAGTAATTAGATAATTAATTGTATTATCTAGCTTTGTCGGTGTTTCGTCTGATCAAACTCCAAACCAAATATATATATATTAAAAAGACAAATGATAATCATGTCAACTGTTCGATTATTGTAATCGAGATTTCAAATCGTCCTCGGGCCGTAAATGTTTTCATATACATTGAGGTTTCAATAAATTGATCATGAATAAAAATTGATGAAATCATTTAAATTAAATCTTCCTGTACAATACTGCATCCTATAAAATTTTGTAAGCCAAATGGAAACGAAAATTCATATACTATACAAATGTACATCCCGAATAGAAGCATATAATATAAGAACGTTTAAAACATATATTCAACGATTGTAGATATTTAAGAGGTAGCTTGGGGAGGGGAAAACTATCAAAAATACTACGAAAGGCATTTCTGTGATTCAAACTAGAAATAACTATCATCGTTTACACTATTTTCATTTGATTAACATCATCTAAGAAAAATCCACACATTACAAAGCACTAAATTATGGAATACTAATCTGAAAAATGTAGAATGGTGTCCTTCATAAAAATATTGCTCCTGAAAGAATTATGTACTTCGGGGTTTCGAGATTAAGCTTCAAGATGATCAAAAGTTTGTCTTCCAAAGCAAAAAGTCTCTAGCGTAACTGATGAAAAAAGTAAAATACCAAAAATACCAAACGTCGAGGAAAATTCAAATCGAAAAGTCCATAATCAAATGTCAAAATCAAAAGCTCAAACACATTAAACGAATTGATAACAACTGTCATATTCCTGGATTTTGTGAATTTTAAGTAAAATAAAGTGAGTTTAAACAATACAAACCCGTAAAATACGATATACATGTTGAATAATTACGAAAGAGATTCAAGAAAAATGTGTAGTGTGTCAACGTGTATGTGTTACGAAAGAGATTCAAGAAACATTCAAGAAAATATGTCGTGTGTCAATCTTTATATGTTACAAAAGAGATTCAAGAAAAACGGGTCGTGTGTCAACGTTTATGTGTTCATCCTCATAGAAGACGCTCTAGAAATTTTTTTTTATTATGTAATTATATCTGTTCTTATTTTAACAAACTGGTATAAACCTTATTCCGCCAGGAACAAATACTGCAATTTGTCTTCCAGTGAAAAAAAATCTTTCTTATATTGAAAATGTGAAGTGATTTTTCATACATTTTAAATACGGGTTAATAGGTAAGTGTTGTATTTTAAAACCAATGAAATTATACTTAAAGCTTAACTTGTTTCGCCAGAAGTAACCAGTCCAGGTAGTAAACCATAAAATGACCAGACTTTGATAGTAGTAATTAAGCTTAACACAGTTTCCGATTTCTATGGCAATTATTCTTATTACCAAATCTATATTTCAATGATTTTTCATATGAGACATATGATACTGTGTACTGCTCGTCTTCCATTCCATTCTTTGCTTTTGTTTTGTATTTGCTATATTATCTTTAAGTGCTTTGTTTTCCGTTTCAAACAACATTTGACAGAGGAATAAGGTTTTCCTGAAATTAATGTCATACAAACACATGTGTTATGCGCAGTACAGTGTAAAATTCTAAAAAATGAACCCGTAAACAAAGTCAAAAACTTCTTAACAAAGTGTTTAAAACAACATTTTATGCCTGCATTGGGTGTAAACGAAAAGTCAGTTTGACATATACAAACTAATTGCTGATCTTCAAAAACATATTAAGGTTGCATTTCTGTAAATATTGACAATGCAATTTCCCATAGGAACTCCTTTTACGGCTAAAACTGTACCACTTTTACTATGAAGTTTTGAAAAAAATCTTATCCTAGAATTAAAGGTTCATTTGCACCACAATTTTTTTCAAAGGTCAACATATAGGGCTGTGCGGCATATTTTCAACGTTTATATGCCCTGAACTTCTCAGAGTTTAAACTTACACTAATTTTCTTAACTACCCTACCTCGAATGAAAGGTTACCACAGATTTCAATGTAAACAATATGCACGTGTTTATTTACTGGTAACATTCCCCAGTTCTGTCTCTGCGATATGAAACACCGAGAGCATAACTGGGAACCAGTATGTAAACAAAATTAATTTTCTATGAATATTCAATTTCTCCGCAAAAGAGGCGTGTTGTCAGAAACAGCTGTATTTACAAAGTGCAACCTTAAGCATAAATACGACATGCATATTCTGCATTAGATAAAGGCAACAGTAGTATACCGCTGTTCAAAACTCATAAATCTATGGACAAAAAACAAAATCGGGGTAACAAACTGAAACTGAGGGAAACGCATTAAATATTAGAGGGGAACAACGACACAACATTAAAATGTAACACACACAGCAACGGACTAAGCATTAGACAAAATCCGATAAGAATAACCAATATAACATCAAAACCAAATACATGAATTTGGGATAGAAAAGTACCGTGACACGTCTTATAGTACACTCAAATATAGGAGAAAACAAACGACACAACGGAAACACTACATAAAAATGTTACACACACAGAAACGAACTATGATATAACAATGGCCATTTTCCTGACTTGGTACAGGACATTTTTAAAGAAACAAATGGTGGGTTGAACCTGGTTTTGTGGCATGCCAAACCTCGCACTTTGATGGCATTGTTAAATATAACATCAAAATGACAACATAATAATACAGGACCACAATACAAACAAATAGGAGAACGTATTAGAAACACACGAACAACAGATAACAAAAGGCATCAAGTTTAAAATTCATTACGTCAAAAACGCGCCTCGTCTCAACAAGAATTACCAGTGACGCCCAGATATAAAAGTTCGAAAGTCAAAAAAAGGGGTTGGGTACAAAGTTGTACAGCTCTGAGGATCAAAAGTTGAAAAAGGTTGTGCCAAATACGGCTAGGGTTTTCTGCTTGTGATAAGAACATCCTTATTATATAGAACAATTTATGCTATAGCAAACAGTAAATTTGATCAAATGAATATAAAAGATTTACATCATAAAACTGACGTCTTAACTAATTACAGAAAACAAAACCCGAATACATAATACATTGAAGACCAACACAGAAAATAGACACGCCCGACTCAGTGACAAACCAGGCCTGAACGCAAAAATTTATAACCATGACGTCACATACGAACGAAATGGTGAAAAGGCACAATATTACGTCATGCAGACATTTGAATTTCTGAAACAGCACAAATATGACGTCATATTTGAAAAATTATGTCTAAAAAATAAGATAGAAATAGGATTGATATAAGATTATAATAGAACTAAATACTGATATTACATTTAAACACAATGCACATTGCAATACTGATTAATAGCAATTAACTATATTATATATATGTCCGGTTTGTTTTGAATCTAACTTCAAACATAAAAATACAGATTACGTTGAACAAAATCAAAACTTATTAATGAAGGCGGTGAATAATTTTCTTTACTATAACACATGAATTTAATAGAAAAGAGGTCAACCAATTTGACAAAATCCGATGAAAATTACAAATATAACATCAAACTAGATACATGAATTTGGAATAGATAAGTACCGTAACACGTCTTATGTGTTATGAAAATACCAACTACCCGCTGTCTTGAATTAAAACTCATTCACCAATTTATTTTTAAAAGATTGTGTCCTAATGAGAGCACAAAGTACTGGACATATTGTTACTTTCTTTATTTTATTTTATTTTCATAATCGCTTGACGAACGATACAAAGGGAACATCCAAACACATAAGTCAAAAGCAAACCGACATTGTCATAATAAAATACGGGAAACGATCAAAAGACAAACAACACGGTATGACAAACACAACATAAAAAAAACAAAAGACTGAGAAGCATTTTGAAATACTCATACTTTAGTTTAACAATTTCTTATTGTATTTTTTTTTCGGTTGAAACTTTCTGATTATGAGACAATTCAATTAATAATAGTTCTCACTATCCTGAATCTTTACTTCATTTATTGAAAAACAATGAAAGCTTCCAATTCACTGACATATTAAAATACGTATTCCATCGTATATGTTTACGTCAATCAGAAGTTCACTCAGAAACTAGTTATAAACAATGCCGTAATATCTGTTCCTGTTGAGTAAAAAAAAAACTACTACACTCTTTATTCCGTGTAGAACAAATACTGTAATATTTCATTATTGGTTCCAGCGCAGAAATAATAGTTCATGATAATTCTACCATTTGAAACTAAAATTATTAGAAACTTATAATTCGTGACACCTATACATTTTCCTTGTTATTTATTCAAAAACTAGTCATCAAGTGTTGCCTCGTTTAGAAAATTACAATGACATTACCAGATCCCAATGTATTAATTTTCTAGGACTAAAAGATCAATTGAAAACAATAAGTTATAGTCAAGAAGTACATATCAAAATAGAAAAACGACGTGCGTTGATGTTATGTGTTTAAAAAATTGTAGTTATTTACCTCAAAGAAAATCAGTTCCATCTTGTACGTAGAGATAGACTCATGGAATATTTCTATTATATAATACCTCACTTATTTTTAAATAAATAATTTGGAAAAGGGTGTCGCATAAGTTTATGTTTTTGTTTACATTTACAGAAATTCAGTTGGCTGTTACAAATGTGGAAGTAAACAAGTGATCAATAACTCGTGAAGTCTAATGAGGGGGGGGGGCAAGGGGTTTAACTGTTATGCTGTTATGGGGAAATTTAATTCTTTGTTATCTGTTATTTTGAAAATATATTTGCTGTTAGCTGTTATTGTCTTATTCTTTGTTAGCTGTTATTGGGCTATTACTTTTTTTGTTATCTGTTATTGTGATAATGTATTTGCTGTTAACTGTTATTGAAAATTGGAATGTTAGCATATTTTTTTTTGACAGTCAATATTCGGTATAAATTGAAGATCATTGGACATTGGGGTCTACCACTACTAATATGTTTGTCCCGTATTCAGAGAAGGATTCCATTAACATTTACCCATCACAGAAGTGTGGTCAAGGACAATTCAAGTATATCTTATGATTATCCTTTGTAATAAATTCCATTTTTTTTTTATGAATGTGTATTTAAAATTATCTTAATTTTTTGTATGAGAATAATGTTCCTTGTTTCCCGTACGAACATATTAAATTAAAACAATTCTTAATATGACAAAAAGGAAAACATATGGCCAGGAATATCTGACAAGGATCTCAATTAAGGACTAGGTCCTAACGACCAGTTAACCTTTTATATAATATGGTACATAGACTCGTCTCTGTGATTCTTTTCAAAGCAGAACCAAATGCATTGTACAATGAGAGTTCCAACCATGTACTTGGATCCCAAGCTGCACATAACTCATTACAAACAGAGATTTCTTTCGTTTCAAGCCATTGTTTCCCTACTAAACTATGTATTCTACTTACTAGTACACTTGGTACAATCAAAAACCTCAGCTGATAAAAAATTGTTCAAATAAGGTCTTTGAAAATAGTGGAATAAATTGCTTTTGGAGTGTCAAAATTCGTTCGAAGTACTTGATAAATTGCATGCTTATAATTGGTGCTTTTGATTTTGCTACCCTATATACGACTTTGCCTCATAGTCTTATTAAGAAAAATTCACACACCTCATTAAATGATCATTTAGAAAAAGTCAGAATATTCAAACTCTTTTAGGTCATTTTTTTTATTAGCAACAAAGAGAGCTTTGGTCAATATATATAAACAATACACCAACGTTTCATGAGAACTGCTGAAAGCATTTTTGAGTTATTTTTGAAAACTAGAAAATTCCACCTTTTTCTAATGAATAAAATCCCTTAACTCAATAACCTAAAATCTAAAATTAATAAAAATCGAAAGGGAGTTTACAACAATAGATATAAACATTTCAGCAAAGTTTCATGAGAACTGCTGAAAACATTTTTGTGTTAATGTCTGAAAACTGGAAAGGCCCCCCCCCCCCTTTTTAATTAATAAAACCCGTTAACTCGGAAACGTAAAATCTAAAATTTATAGAAAATTGAAAGTGACCTCATGTTCATAGATATAAACTATTCACCAAAAATCCTTGCTTTATGAAAGCATTTTTGAAAGTATTTTTGAGATATTATCAGAAAACTGAAAAAAGCACCAATTTTATTAAATAAAAACCCATTACCCAGAAACTTAAAATCTAAGATTTATATTAAAAAAAAACAAAAAGGGAGCTCACGTCAATAGATATAAACAATTTCCCAAAGTTTAATGCAAATTGGTTAAAGAGTTTTTGAGCTAATGTCCGACATGTTGACAACAGACGGACAACAGTATACCATAATACGTTCCGTAAACGAGCGTATAAAAATATTATAATATATTGAGTAGTAATTTAAACACATTCTAGATACATAAATTAATACTAAAACATAGTCATAGAAAATGGAATGCATTACAAAGGATTATATCCGTAATAAGAAATACTGATTTGTCAAAGACCGAATTATTTTAATATTTCATTTACTGTTATCTGTTTTTGTCCATTTTAATTCCTTGTTATCTGTTATGAGCCAAATCAATTTGCTGTTTTGCTGTTATTGGGACCCTCCTTGCCCCCTCTCTATTCTAGTGAGAATCTCATTATCAGATAAAATCGCTTAAGTAGCATTGTTGACATATTTGCAGTTGTTTATTGAAGAATGTCTTCATTGGAATTAAATTAAATAAATATCACAATAATAATAAATAATGAGTTTTTTAAAAAGACTTTCGAAATTGCATATGAATATAAGGTTCCGAGGGTTATATATATATATATATATCAATGAAACAGCAAGGAAACGATGAAAATAATCGAAGAGTATCTAGGGTGTGACATACAAACTTCGAAAAAGACTATAAAATATGTCAAGTTCTAAATCGTTCCGTTACAAATACCAACGATTTCTATACACTATGTCAGTAACTACATAGTCCCTTTGTAAATAAATTGTATATATTTATATTAATTGTTGTTTGTTATACACGCAGTGGCACATATTCATACATGGTCAGGACTACACAAATCTTATTTAAAAAATAATAAATTAACTTTTATTTATGGAATGAATAGTTTTAATGGAATGCCTGCTATGAAAATTCAAACACTATAGACAAAGAGAAAATTAAAATGTGACATACGTCCAACTTCTTACTAGGTTTCTGACTTGGGACAGACACATATTGATATTGGATGATAGGAATAGTCTAAAACGTTTTTTTTTTTAACATTTATCACAGTTGATGTGTAATTTATATTGTATCCTCTTATAGTTTGTTTTTTTAAGATGATGGTTAAATTCATATTATAGTTCTGAAATTGTCAAAAGATAGCAATCGTATTCAATTTGAAGTTTTTAAGTGATGCCGTATTAATATACACTTTTAGAATAAACTAGAAAACTCAGGTTCTAACTTCATTTTGCAAAGTTGGCATTAGATGAATTTGAATATTCTTTTTATTTATCTTTGGACACAATGTTCCTAGCTTTTATATGTATTTATTAATCCATGACTTTCAAATAATTGGGTTTGAATGTTTCTTGTGAAACATGTCCCAAAAATCGCTTAGAACGCACATAATCTTTAAAAGTCAATTACATTGACTTGATATATCTTTTATGCAGTGTTTAATGTTTCTCGTTGAATAAAGGTTCAATATTTCGAAAGAAAAATTATTTTGTTTTCTTTTTATAAGATGTATTGTATACATGAATCAATGAACCACTTCTTATAGACAATATATCAATATAACTATGATAACAATGTTACGATTGGTTGGATTAGATAAAAAAAAAAAAAAGTACAAAAACATTCCCAAAACTAATGAACTCTCCCCAAGTGATTATAAATATCATAAACTGATAAAAGAGTGACAACAACTTGGGGAGAGTGGGGGAGAAAGAACAACTCTAGTCAATAAAACATTCTCTAATGCTTGTGCTATTTTAACGTTTCCTGGCCGGTGTGAGAAAAATATTTCTCCTCACTAGTAAAAATCTGTTCTCGGCAAATGATTGGTTGAAATTTATATTGTGACGATAAATTTTCTTGTTTTTTTTGGAATTTTCTTATTGTGACGACATGAAAAAGGCGACCATGTCTGATGACGTCACATCAAAAGTACACAACTTTCCTCAAATCTTTGAAAAGGAAGGATAAAAATCATAGGAGAAACAGATTCCACCACTGTAACTCGTGTATTACGATATTTCTCCACTCTCGACAGTTAAATTTGAATTATTTAAAAAGCTCGGCAAGTCTCGAGCTTTAAATATTAAAATTTAACTGTCTCGAGTTGAGAAATATCGTAATACACTTGTTGCAGTTGTGGAATCTATATTCACATATTAGCGTTCTATAGTATTCTGACAGAATTGAACAATACAGTTTCATTAAAAACCAGCATGATGAATTCGAATAGAAAACATAAATAGTGAAAATTAGAATAACGCTTTGTATATAGTTGGTGCGTCCGATGCGCTTTTCTTGATTTATCGTCAATAACATTCAAACACACACATTTGAAAGCTAAGGAGAAAGAAACGTTTTAAGTTATATAATGGCAAAAATGTAAACAAATATAATCATATACATAAATTCATTATTGCTCTTTAAGTTATGATAAGCACTATGTATACGTCAAAAAATTGAGTATCGAAATGGGGAATGTGTCAAAGAGAAATAACAAGACCACAGAGCAGACAACAGCCGAAGGCCCCAATGGGTCTTCAATGCAGCGAGAAACTCCTGCACCCGGAGGTGTCCTTCAGCTTGCCCCTACAGAAATATGTATACTAGTTCATTGATAATAGACGTCTTACCAAATTCCGAATTATATACAAGAAACTAAAATTAAAAATGATACAAGACTAACAAAGGCCAGAGGATCCTGACTTGGGACAGGCGCAAAAATGCGGCGGGGTTCATCATGTTTTATGAGATATCAACCCTCCCCCTATACCTCTAGCCAATGTAGAAAAACACACAACAGTACGCACAGTAAAACTCATGTTAAGAGACGTGCGAGTCCGATGTCAGAACAGGAAACAAAAGAAAATAAACAAAATGACAATAATACAACAGACTACTAGCAGTTACTGACATGCCAGCTCAAGCCCTCAATTAAACTGATTGAAAGATTGTGTCTTCACCATATGAATATCAGGCACAATCCCTCCTGTTAGGGGTTTAGTATTATACCCATGCATGTTCTGCTCGCAGCCGTATTTAAAAAGTTCAATAACTTGATTTCTAGTATTAAACTCAATAACCAATCGATTTTGGATAGATTTTATACTAAATGAGTGCCCTTATTACCGGACATATAAATACTTCATTGTTTCATCTTTACATAGAATAATTGCAGGAGAGAGACGAAAGATACCAAATCGACATTCAGACTCATTAGCAGAAATCAAACTAACATTGTTATATCAATTAAATACTAAGAACGACCGAAAGACAAAACACAACATAGAAAACCAAGGACTAGCAACACGTACCCCCATCAAGAGCGCTGGGTTATCGGCTCATTTTGCACTTTTATTATTTTTTTATTTGATTAAACTTCTTTATAATGAGGAAAAGCCTTCAACTTAGATATTTCACAATTCCAAAACTTTGTTGAATATACTAAAAAGACTTTACGATTCGTGAAATTCCCATTCATGACTTAAATATATGTTCATATACAAACATGTTCCATGTTATTCATTCAAATAATATCAACTCTGTATTACATTTTCTAGGAGTAAAAAATCAATTGAAAATAATTAGTAAAGATATAGTCAAGAAGTATATATTAAACATAAAAGAACCACGTGCTTTTCTTTTATGTTTTTAAAAAATTGTAAGTATTTACCTCAAAGAATTCAGTTCCATCGTGTATGTAGAGATAGAAACATGGAATATTTCTATTATATAGTACCTCACCTACTTTTAAATAAATAATTCGTAAAAGGGTGTCGCATAACTTTATGTTTTTGTTTTTCGCGTGTGTGTACACTTACATTTACAGAAATTCAATTGGCTGTTACAAATGTGGAAATAAACAAGTGATCAATAACTCTTGGAGTCTTATCTAGTGAGAATCTAATTATCAGATAAAAACGCTAACGTAGTATTGTTGACATACAGTTTATTGGAGAATGTCTTCATGGGAATTCAATTATCTAAATATGACAATAATAATAGATAATTACTTGCAAAATATCGTTCAGATAAATTTAGATTACAAGTTTGAAATTGTGTTCAAAGACAGCAATCGGATTCCATTTAAAGTTTAAAGTAATGCGGTAAAGACTGTTATTATAAGTAAAATTATCATAGATACCAGGATTGAAATTTTGTATTTACGAAAGACGCGCGTTTTGTCTACAAAATACTCATCAGTAAAGCTTGAATAATAAAAAGTTAAGAAAAGCCAATAAACTACGAAGTTTAAGAGCATTGAAGTCCTAAAATTTCTAAATATTTTGCCAAATACAGCTAAGGTAATAATACACTTTTAGAAATAAACAGAAAACTAATGTTCCAACTACATCATACATAGTTGATCTGAAATGATTAAAAAGCGTAAATGTCCTTTAATGAGTAGTACCACCATGGATTTTCCCCTATTAGTCCTGATTAAATTGTCATTTTTTTTAAAGTATTGTGTAGATTTTATCTTTCAAAGAGTTTCAAATAAGATGTACTTAACAAGAGTAAACTTTTAACATGTCCAGTATTTCACGTAACATACCATTGCATATAAGATAAAATCCACCACTGGAAGTTTACCAATCAAATTGTCATTCTTTTTCCCCTGTGTACAAGCTTTAGCAACCATGTTACCTCAAGTTTCAAAAATATTTTAAAGAAACATCAAATAAAACAAGAATGGATAACGCATTAATTGTGCGTGTTGGGTTATTTAAAGGAAAAGAATGTCAACATTTAACGAGAAACAAAGGTAAATCAATTTATTGACTGATTCGATCCACATAACATCATTTTTATACAGGTAAAAACGGGGATAAGCATATATTCTTTTATCTATAATGACCTAGAAAAATCCAATTGAACGATTTCCCTTAAATTTCTATAGTTTATATCTGTATTTATGTTTATATTGCTTAAATGACCCTCGGAGATCTTCGGAGGTCAACTCGATAGTTAATCAAATGACGTCTTGACTAAAATACACACGAAACGAAGCTACATATTGTCGATCCCGTGCCCTGTAGACTTTCTATGATTTGGATAATTGTTTTACATTGTTATAAATCAAATATGAGAATTGGAGTCAAATTGGGGAACATGAATTTGATATACAGTACCCCATTAATAATGTTAAATTAAAGATAACTGAACATTCAAGGCGTAATTTGGATGTTTTAATAATGTCACATTACAGATTCATTGAACATCATAGGGATGCTTTCAGCCAAAAGGGTGACCAACCTGTAGAACCAATAATCACGATTGGTACTCATTTAGATATGCAGGATTTATAAGTACGTAGCCACGTCCGGTTAGAATGGAAGGTTACATTCTATGGCTTGTAGATATTACATTCACTGCACATTTCAGAACCATTGCAATATCTTTTTGAGGGTTTAAATGGGGCCTTATAACAAGGGTTAATGGCTGCACCTATCCAGCGTACCTTCATTTTCAAATAAAGCAAACATTTTAATTAGTAATCCAGGATGTACTCTTTTTAGCAGAGCTTACCTTTCAGATTTATTATTTATTTGTTCTCGTCATGAATATGCATGAAATATTTGCCACTGAGGTACTATATTTTTCCTGTAAACAAGTCCATATTATTTTATGCTTTTTAAACATTTTTTTTTTATTTTTGACAAAAAGATTTTTGACAAATCTTTGTGGCAAAACTAATAAAATATACGACGATGAAATTATCTATTTTAATGTATCAGCTCCATACTAGAGATAAGTGTCAACATACTAGTATTAGAATGAATATCGTAATTGTGGTTAGCTTAATACATAATTAAAAGCTTTGTTTCAGTTTCTGGAATCAAGACTATTTTTAGAATTGTTAGCAGAGAAAATCATTACAAAAATAGTTGTATTGACTGAAAATTACGGTTGTCTGATCAATAATAGTAACAGCTATGCTTACGTTTCATTCACGTTTTTCTGCACGTTTCAAACGGTTGTAATTGAAACATAACCTGATTGCTGTTCGTGTGGTTGTATTAATTAATGTGCATGATTGTGGGAGGTAGTAGGAGTTAAAATCTGAATATTTTTTCCATGTCCAAATGGCTCACATTTTGGGGAACGTGAATTTTTGGGATAAACAAGGTCTTTTCCACCCTTGCGATCGCCGATGAGTCGAATTAATCCTCAATGATTACTTTTTTTGAACGATTGTGAATCCTACGCAAATTTTAATGGTAAAAGTTCCAAAATTGTGATTTGTTTCATGTTCCTCCTTTTGTTCGTGCAATTCCCAGCACGAGGTTCGAAACTATAGTAGTTTGTTTGGGCGTAATTCTTTGTAACAAAGGTTTCAAATAAATGCCTATTTCGAAATTAATTGCATCATACGTGTTTTTTAAAACTAGGTTATCCAAGAGTACCTCTTGATTTCATGATGATGCTATTTCGACAAGCATGATTTAATTCACTTGAGGCCGAACGTTTTTATGTGTTTTCGCTTTTTATTTAGCCATTTGATATGGAACTTTCCGAGTTCAGTATTTTTGTAATTTTACTTTTTATTAGATAAATACTTATATTCCAATAAATTTGCTTGAACTAAATCAAAATATAAAAAATGGATACACTGTGTGTTTGCTAACGTATGAAATCAAATATTAGGGTGACAAACTCTCACTGTGATTAAAATGTTTGCCACTGAGAGCACATCAGTTTATAATCATTTAAGACATGCTATTGCAAGGTCAGTATAGTTCTAGATATATCGATACACATAAAAATCTATATAAATTGGGTAGTTTCGAGGGGGGGTCAATTATTGTAACATTTTAACAATATTGTGTGTAATCATGTTCTTGACATGGTATATGCACTTTGCAAACCAATGCAAAAAGTTGATTCACGTTTGAAGTAATTTAAATTCCAATCGTTTAAACAGCTAAATGTTACCAATTCAACACTGTAATTAGATCATTGAATCTTGTTTTATTTGTATTAATATTGATTTTGTTATCAGTAAATTAAAAGCAAACAAATATTATTGTTTTATACATATACACATCTATGAATCTACAATCTCTCGATACTTGTATCTTCACATTGCACAAGGTCGTGTTTTTCTCTGACTGCTTATGACGTCCTTTCACTAAATCCATTGTATGTTGGATGTGTACTGATTGATAATTCAGTCTTAGATGCATGATTTTGTTTTTATCATTATTAATTGTTAGTGGATTTGAACTAGCTGTCAGTAATTGCGAGTACTCTCACATCTGTACTTGGTGTCTTTTTGTTGATTGGATATACAAATGCCCGGCCAAGTCCACTTTTATTTGTAATATTTGTATTTTTATCCATCTGATGAGTTAAGCCTTTTTCAAATGATTTGTATAGCTCATTCTTATGTTGTACTGTTACACCACTGTTTTTTTCGTTAATATTTTGTACATAGATTAGGCCGTTAGTTTTCTTGTTTGAATTGTTTTACATTGTCATCTCGGGCCGTTTTATAGCTGACTATGCGGTATGGGCTTCGTTTAAGAAATAATTGATGCAAGCTATACCAAGCTATACTTTATTGTAGTTTTAACATGGGTAGGCATTATATTCGTGATTATTTTTGCCGGAGCGATTCACAAATATAATGCATACCCATGTTAAAACTACAATAAAGTATAGCTGGCATCAATTATTTCGATTCTCATTAGAACAATTAAGTTAATGTTTATGCTCAATGAGTATAAGTCAAGATCGTTTGTGTAGGCTCTTCCATAAACCTCCCTTTTTGTTTGTAAAAAAGCGAACGACTGGCACTGTGATTTTTCAGAGGGAGGAGTTGGAACAGCCAACATAAACGGTTGTCGTATCTAGGTCAAATATGTCAATTTCGGAATGCAACACCTTACAGTCACAATAAATGAATAAGTAACCACATGTGCATCATTTAAGAGTTTGGAAGTATTTTAACTTATGAAATATATTAAATGCATGTCAGTTTGATAAAATCCATTATTCTACAGTAGTCAATATACGCATGTGCACACAAATTTTATTGGATTTAGAGCATGGGTTTGTTCACAAAGCGAAAGAAGCACGTCATATAAGAAACATTGTTAAAAGCCGTACGGTGTCCTATAGTTGTTAATTTCTGTGTAATTTAGTCTCTTGTGGATAGTTGTCTCATTGGCAATCATACCACAACTTCTTATAGTTATAACTCGTCTAAACATCAACCTAACAATGTTAGATCTGTAAATTTGCTTTCGCAAATTTTTTGTTCTTCCCTCACCAAAAGTGGAACTTACAATACAATACAATACAATACAAAGTTTTTTATTGTCAATTATGACGCCCAATAATTTGAGCAGTACAATTAGGTTCAATTTCATACAAGTGATTACATATTGATTACATTGATTATTTTAAAACAATTAAACAAAGTCAAGTCTTTTTCAACAATGCAGAAATGATATATATATATATATATATATATATATATATATATATATATAGTTTTTAGTGTTGTCAAATCGTACATTTTTGCCTAACCGGTTACTCGTATAATCGTTCGACCGATTAACCGGTTAACCGGTAGTTTAAGTTAATGTTTGAAGGCCTTATCAAAAGTACCCTACACATCGATATAAGAAGATATGGTATGAGTGTCAATGTGACTACATTCCATCCAAGTCATACATTTACGTTTTTATAATATGAAGATTCCTGTCGAAGTTTTTACTTTTAATAGTCAAATACACGGTATCAATACTTATGGCGTTTGTACTAACTTCAAATTGGAAAAAAAGTCTTGATCTCGTAGAATTGAATATGTCTGAAACTGATGATAATATAAGATCAAAAGTGAAATAATGAAGTAAATCGTAAAATTTAATTGTATTACTGATTAAAAATTACAATTAAAAAAATATGTAACTAATTATGTTTCCTTAAGATCTTGCCCCGAGCTAAGAGACAAGTTTTAATTAATTTTATATTTTTGGATTAACAATTGATCCGTCAAATTAATTACCACGACAACATTTTTAAAAGAAAACACAACTATTTAATGATTTCAATACAAATTTATATGAAATATATTTAAATTAAAAAAAGTCCAATTAACCGGTTAGCTTTTTTGGTATTCGGTATTCGGTCGTTCGAACGGTTAACCGTTGACAATACTAATAGTTTTACAATATAATATAGATGGACAAACTACCGTTTACTAAACTGTATCTAGAATTGATTTTCTCTCTTTAAATAAAGTACACAATAATAAACTTACTTTTTTAATTATAACATTATCCTCAGATGACATTAACCACATTAATTTTGGTTTATTTGTGAGGCTTTTACAGTTTTTGTTAACCTTATTTAAGTAATTTATATATTCAGATCTTTTATTTTCTAAAACAGGACACTGAAGAAGAAAATGAATTTTATCTTCAACTTACATGAATCAATTCGCAAATCGTACCCAAAATGACGAACATGAACACGAGCATTTTACTGAATCATCACTATCCTTAAATGTTAACATTGTGAATGATAAAGAGAGAAAAACAGAAGACGGCATAAAAGTTCTTCACACATCGCACAAGGCACATTCTATCGTATTATTAAAAACAGCAGTTGCACCTGTTTGGTCCGATCGTATAGGTATCGACGCAAATATACTTTTTGATGAAGGTGCGCAACGTTTGTTCATAACAGAAGATCTTGCTATGAAACCTAAAACTGAAAGTCGACAACACAGAAAATATACAAATAGTATGCTTCGGAGACACTGGAAATAATAATACTATACAACATCTAGGGAAAGGTACATAACTGGTAGAGACAGAGACGAAATAGATAATACCAACTGATGTACTTGTAGGACCAAAAAATAGCCGTTCCGTTAAAAAATCATATCCGTAAATTAGACTTGACTGAAAACAAGTACATGTATCTACAAAGATTAAACTTGGCTCCTCAAATCACAGACGAAAGTATATTCGAAATTGACGTTTTGATAGGAGCAGATTACTATTGGCAGTTTGTTGGAGACCAAATCATCCGCGGAGATGGACCTACAGCAGTAAAATCAAATCTACGTTACCTTCTATCCGGTCCGTTAAAGGAAACAAGTATCGTGAAAGATTCTGACAATACAATAAAGAACAAAGAGCAAAGAAATTTCGTTCCAAGAATTGATAACGAGGGATGTAACAGAAAAACAAAACAATACAAACCGCACCACTGAGTTAGAAAAAAGAAGATACGTGTGAATAAAGTATTGTACAAGACAATCGACCGTCCAAGACGTCACGCAAGATTAAAAGCTGGTGAGGATGAATCTACAATCAAATCGAGATGATGAAAGACAGATGTGAGCTGTTAAGGTGGTATGGGAGTCTAAAATAAAATTGATAGAATTTGTTCATACTTTGCAAAAACGTATTATCTATTGATATATGTTCAAAACTATTATAAAAATAATAGGTCACCGCGCATTTTCTCAAACTACAGGTCGTGACAGAATAACACATTTTGTATGGTTTATACAAGACAAAACACCATTTTGTGATTAGAAACTACACAAAATGATAGAATTGTAAAATAAATTATGAAAAGATAGCTTTCAGACAATTCTTTGAGAATATCAAGAGATAAGATAGGGTCACTGTACGTTTTTTTTTTCGGCTAAAATACAAAATAGGAAAATTCCATGTAGATTCCTACAGAAAATGCACTGTCTTAGAGTTACCTCCCCTTAAAATACCGATTTGAAAACATTTAAAAACAACCAAAAATGATCTATACTTGCATAAATATTAATATTTATAAGTTATATTCTTAAAAATTGATTCTTTTAAATGACAATTCACATTAAATATCTCCATTTCTTCATCAAATTTTGTTAACTTGATTGAAAATCTGGACCTTAGATTCTCTGTTTTCTACAATCCAAGAATCTTCACCCAGGTGCTATCATAGCGTATAAACATAACAAAAATATCAAAGAATACCTTGCTAAATCAAGGTAATAGTTGGGAGACTTTTGAAAAGGGACCCATGCCTTAATAGTATAAGCAAAAAATCCCGAAACACTGTTAATTATTATTTTATATTTTATTATTAATAGGCAACAAACTTTCATTAAATGAAATTTAAAAACGTTGTAAAGTCTTAAGATTCATTGCGTATGTTGGTTGAAGGAACCGCAATTAATTATAAAATTTAGTGTGGAGTTTCCCGTGTAATACTGAAATATCAAAATCTAGGACAGAATAGTTATTACCGTTTACATTAGATTTATTTAAAGGAAGTTCCTTGTGGTAAATTTACATGTGGAGCAGGATCTGCTTACCCTTCCGGAGCACCTGAGATCACCCCTAGTTTTGGTAGGGTTCGTGTTGCTTATTCTTTAGTTTTCTATGTTGTGTCATGTGTTCTATTGTTTGTACGTTTGTCTTGAAGAATAATAACGAATCAAAACATGCACACATGTACCTTCTTCCAAACATACATAAAATAAATCTAGAAATAATTAATGAGGCATTTCGAAATGGTCAAATAGTTGGAAACATAAACATTTATTACAAACTAATCATCAATAAGTGTACCTCTCCCACGAGACGCATTGAAAGGTTACTGGATCTAATTTTAAATATATTTAGATCCCGTCAGTATGATATTGTTCTTTTTTATGTTATTATGATATATTTCTACTTTGAATTACAATATGCGTTGAACCACAAACGTCAAAATCATTCAATCGCGTAGTTGAATTTACTATTTGTGGATTCTTATAAATTCTATATATAACTTTTAGATTAGTTTAAATCTCGGTCTATTTCTGAAATTTATTCTTACATACTTTTGATTTTTTAACCCTGTATGCTAACATTGCCTAGGTAAATTTTAAAATTGTGTGTATGCACATTGAACGACAAATCTATGACGTATAATATTTTCTGACGTCAGACACACAAATCAAGGAATGTGTTTGTAGATAGATGTTTTAACTTGTATTTTGTTAAATTGTTCCTTTTAAAATTGTTATACGATGATGAATGATGTACCCATATTCTGACTATTCTATTTATTGTGTCTGTTTAGTTAACGCATCAATGTAAATATAACGGAATTTGATGATACTGTCATCAAAGTGAGAGGGTTAGTGCTATAAAACTAAGTTTAATCCACCATTTTCTACATTTTTTGTTATTTGATTTTGCCATGTGATTATGGAATTTCCGAATTGATTTTCCTCTAAGTTCAGTATTTTTGTGATTTTACTTTTTAAAACCATTATTGAAGAGGCATAACTTTTACATTCAATATACAAAAGACTTCATTAATAAAATAGAGTTACATGAGGTCAAGAAAGATTGAATTCTTATTGCCTATGATGTCACGTCAATGTACACAAATATGTGCATTGATAACTTAGAAGAAACAGTTATCAATGCATTAGAATCAATTGACACACAAGAATATACTTTAAAAATTCCCAACAAAAAATATTTAACGGAATTTGTTAAATTAATACTAAGAAACAATGAATTTGAATTCAATGAATAATTATACAAACGAATTATAGGAACGCCTAAGGGTGGTATATTTTCTCCAACATGCACAGATTTAGATCTGTCTGTACTATTAATAAATATCTCAGATAAGTTCCAATGAAGAGAAAATATCAAATTACACTGTCAATACAGAGATGACGGTTTTATGGTCTTCACAGGCACATTAAAACAGGTTGAAGATTTCTTTAACATAGCGAACAAAATTGACCCTCTACTTAAATTCACATTAGTTCTAGTATGACCTATTTAGATACCAAAGTGTACAAAGGTGAAAGATTCCATAATAATAACATCCTTGATGTTAAATCACATATTAAAAAAACTTAAACGTATCAATATTTACCAATCACTAGTGCACATCCGAAACACACTTTCACAAGTATTACAGTGTGTGAATCTATACGTCATATTAGAAATTAAAGTGACATCTATGAGTTAGGCCGTCTTCACACCAAACCCCGTGTACAGTAAACGTGTTTACAACTAGTTTAATGTAATGGACACTGGTTTCACATTAAATTTGTTCACATCTATACACCTTGTTTACCTGTACATAAGATTTGTTCACACTTGTAAACTCTAATGCCCGCGTCACACTGTCCCGATTTTTACGCCGATGGCAACACGATCATGGCAATTTTCAAAATCGGGACTGATGGTATCCAGATCGGGCTATTCGTAATGCCATCTTAAAACATCGTAGAACCATCGGGCTATTCGTAATGCCATCTTAAAACATCGTAGAACCATCGGCCACTTTTTCTAGCCTTCGGGGACAACTTCGGGAAGGGTTCTAAATTTTTTAACATGTTGAAAAATCCCCAAAGGTGCGTCCGATGTTGAGGGTTCGTATTGAGTTCGTATCACCATCCTCACCATCGTAATGTCACCGGGAATGCATCTTTGAACATCGTATTGCATTCGTGTTTCCATCGTTTCCATCGGGCAGTTTTGACATTACGATGTCTACACGAATGAATCACGAAGCTACCCGAAGGTCTTACGATGGCAACACGTCTTCGTGAAGACCTCGTAATCCCGTCGTGTTGCCATCGAATAAAAGTACGAAGGCGACAAGATGGAACTACGACGGCAATAAATCCAGCTAAATGTAAGTTAATTTTCGCGCTAAAATACATTTAAAGTGCCATGCGCAATATGCACTGGTCAGTCTAATACGACATTTAAGAAAGACGTTCACAAAACATGGAGCTCATATCATATGATTCTATGAGAACAACAAAGGCGACAGTGTTGTTTCTATTAATTCAAATGGAACAAGAAGAGCTGCTATTACAGGCTCAGGATTTACTTTTACACGTAAAATATTATTTTTGGCAATTTTTCATATCAAGTAACATAATGAAAATCATAAACGCGCCTCGTACACCAACACTGCAGGTACACGTATATAGGGAAACCAACTTTTTTCTTCATTATTCTGATTTTTTATGTATGGTCTGAGTTGTTGTCACACGAATGTTTACTCCATAACCATTTTGTTTTCTATATGTCATATTTTGCCGCATTTGTTGCTTTCCCCACATCCTTCCTTTTGTCTATATTATTATGATATTCTCCTGGAAAGAGCTCTTTTTGAATAAAAGGGATCAACGAACCCATTACCTTACCTTAAAAATAGATCAGTAAGCATGGACATACTTATGGGTGATTAGTGCACACATTTTACCAGAAATGAAATGTAAAATATAATATATATTCAATATTGATCAAACAATTTAAAACGCGTGATGCCTTCATATCATTTAAATGCATCGTAAGCTGTACGCGACGTCTTTTAGACATCGTATGGCCATCGCGCCATCATCGTAATACATTTTGTAGCCTTCGTAATCCATCGTGTAGCCTTCGTGATCCATCGTGTAGGCTTCGGCTGAGATATGAGGCTTAAATACCCGTCTTTGGTTAACCTTCGTATGTCCATCTTTTGCTATCGTATGTAATTTCGGCACCATCGTATAGACTTCGTTATTCATCGTACTTGCTTCGGTCACTTTTTGGTATTTTAACGAGATCGGGACCAACTTCGTACGAACTTACAATTTTCGCATTCGGGTGTCCATCGTATATAAAAATCGGGACAGTGTGACGCGGGCGTAAACTCTATGTCATTTAGATGTTCATTACGTAGAACCGAATGCCAAGTTTTCGGACAATTTTTCTAGCAGTAAGGGAACGACCATTTGACTTCAAATCGGGGTTGGGGTGGGGGTGAGGGATGTATCGATGGAAATATTCCGAATCCCAATTGGATAAAAAAAATAAAAGTCCTACAGATGATACAAATATATTCTAAATCAAGAGTTTCCCCATACATTATCTTTTTATGAAGTCAAAATTTCGAATTCTAAAAAAGTCAAAATTTCGACTTTTTCAAAAGTCGAAATTTCAAGATAAGAAAAGTTATAATTTCGAGTTAAAGTCGAAATTTTAAGATTTGAAATGTCAAAATAAACCCCGGAATAAAACGTTTGCGCGGCAAAATGTCTGGCTCAGATAAATTAACAAAATAACCCCCCCCCCCCCCCTTTATGTTAAGTGCCGTGGTTGCTTCTTTATGGAAGCCATTTTGATGATTTGCAGTAGTTTAAAAATAATAAAGTAGTCTCGATTGAGCATTAAAAAACGTAGGCTGTACCGGCGTGCTTACAGGCGAAGAATATATATTTTTATTCTCATAAAGCCAATGCATTACATCCGTACAGGTTGCACTTTGTAAATACAGCTGTTTCTGACAACACGCCTCTTTTGGGGAGAAATAGAATATTCATAGAAAATTAATTTTGTTTACATACTGGTTCCCAGTTATGCTCTCTGTGTTCCATATCGCAGAGACAGAACTGGGGAATGTTACCAGTAAATAAACACGTGCATATTGTTTACATTGAAATCTGTGGTAACCTTTCATTCGAGGTAGGGGTAGTTAAGAAAATTAGTGTAAGTTTCAACTCTGAGAAGTTCGGGGCATATAAACGTTGAAAATATGCCGCACAGCCCTATATTTTGACCTTTGAAAAAAATTGTGGTGCAAATGAAATTTCAATTCTAGGATAAGATTTTTTTCAAAACTTCATAGTAAAAGTGGTACAGTTTTAGCCGTAAAAGGAGTTCCTATGGGAAATTGCATTGTCAATATTTACAGAAATGCAACCTATATAGGGTGAAAAAGGGGAACTTTCAGAATTTAACCAAATTTGCTTTATTTCACAGATTTTAAAGAAATTAACTCAAATATGAAGTTTTATAAATATTTAATGAAGATTGATAGAATCCTGGGCCTTAGATATGATGACTCAGCATAAATTCACAGTTTACAGTATGCATAGTTTACTTGAAGTCCTGGATTCAAAATTAATTCATAACATTTGCATATTTGTAAGTTAAATTGTTAAAAAGTGCTTATATTTACTCTTCGCAGTCATTGAAACTCATAGATCCTTCCTGAATATTATTTATGGAGTATTTGTGTCCTTTCGATAACCCAAAATTAAGCCGCAACACCTAATTCTTCTTTTTTGTCACCACGGCATAACAAATACAAGCTAGAAAAACAAAAATATCTCAAGAAAACTTACAATTGTGTGTTCTATCCTGAATATGTACTAAATATTTCAAATTGCTAGAAACAGCAGATTGATTTAGGAAATTTGAGGCCCAAGGGGCAAAAAACATAGAAAATTGCCTACCCCCTGGGTCATAAAACAAATAATTTAACTTGTAAATGCTTTGATTTTCTGATTTTAAAGTTCTTGATATAGAAACAATAACTATGTTTGGAAGTTATGCAAAAATCAGATGTTAGCAGTCATCTCTACAACATTTTAAGTGAATTTATATCTCAGACTGGTATCTGCATACATACAACTATTGCAAATATGGCTTTGTTTGAACACTTCTAGTATATATAATAGCTAAATTGTGTCAGATATATGGTTACAGATGATACTGTTGTGACAAGAATTCTAAATTGACCATTTGAGGCAGAAAATGTGCTCTTTAATTGACAAGTAGGCATACAGTAAGATGTGGACTGGAGACAGAGGCTGGATTGGATACTTTATATAATCTTGAATGTTGTGATGATTGACTGCTAAACATTACATTTATAATATTCTGATATGCTTTCAATATGTTATCAAAACAGTTTTTAACAGGTTCTAGGCATTTTTTATCAGAAAATATGTAAATAGGGTAAGCTGGCAATAATTAAAGTCTTGTTTTCAAATTCTTTAAAAAATTGCAACAGGGGAAGGGGTATAAAATGTATAGTAAAGAAAAACTTTGAGTATACACAGTGATTTCTTTAAGACTATAATTCTGATAAATGAGTCATAATGTGAGAAAAACTGATTTTAGAGAGTTTTCTATTTGAATAAATGTCTGTATAGGTTGCACTTTGTAAATACAGCTGTTTCTGACAACACGCCTCTTTTGGGGAGAAATAGAATATTCATAGAAAATTAATTTTGTTTACATACTGGTTCCCAGTTATACTCTCTGTGTTCCATATCGCAGAGACAGAACTGGGGAATGTTACCAGTAAATAAACACGTGCATATTGTTTACATTGAAATCTGTGGTAACCTTTCATTCGAGGTAGGGGTAGTTAAGAAAATTAGTGTAAGTTTCAACTCTGAGAAGTTCGGGGCATATAAACGTTGAAAATATGCCGCACAGCCCTATATTTTGACCTTTGAAAAAAATTGTGGTGCAAATGAACTTTCAATTCTAGGATAAGATTTTTTTCAAAACTTCATAGTAAAAGTGGTACAGTTTTAGCCGTAAAAGGAGTTCCTATGGGAAATTGCATTGTCAATATTTACAGAAATGCAACCTACAGAGATTGAAGGAGAAGAAGGAATGATATATTAGGGATCACTAAATTCCTATCTTTTCTGTTTGTTTCAAATGGTATTTCTTCTCCAAGGAGTATTTGGCAAAGGGAGGGGGTTATGTTTTTTTTTAGTTATAAGGGTAATTTAACGGATCCGAGATACATGTACTAGACAAACAATACATTTACCTCACACTTTTTAAGTAATGCAATTATAGTGAATCGTTGTTTGAGTAAAGACCAGTGGCAAACATTTCTATGTAAGTCAAGTCGATTCGGAAAGACCTTAATTTTCAAATGAATTATGTGTTCGGCAATGATGCTGCTTTGAGTCTTGATAAGGGCTTAATAAAGCTACGTTAAGTTAAAAAAAAAAAAACAAATAAATATATCAAGTTTAGACAAATATTTCTGTAAAGAACTTGATCAATAATTGTTATAAATATCAATTTTATTCAAAAATTGTTACTTCCTTAAATATACACGGTGAAACTAATGTTTTAAATGCCTAGTTTTGTGTACACTTAATCTACACAAGGCCTACATCGAGTATCGACTGCATGTAGACAAAACATGTTTTACACTACATGTAAACATTGAATTTTATCAATGGGAACGTAATTTTGTTTAGTTTACGCTTGAGTTACACTTGCACAACACCGAGTTTAGGTCAATGTGAACACGGCCTTAGATAGACATTTAACTAACTTACAAGATAAGTTAGTGAAAAGAGGATACTGTGCAAATAAAACAGAGAAAGTTATTATAAACGTTAAAAATATCACAAGCAGAAAAAAAACCTTATTGAAGGCCGAAAGGACAAAGAATGTCCCACTCACTCTCATTACTAAATATAATCCAATGGTAAAAAAACGTAGTAAGGTTATAAGAAAACATTGGAGCAATCTGCAAAAAGACAAACAATATAGTGAAATCTTCACCCAGGTGCCTAACGTAGCGTATAAACGTAACAAAAAAATCGAAGAATAAGGCTTGCTTAACCAAGGAAATAGTTGGAAGACTTTTGAAAAGGGACCCATGCTTAAATAGTATAAGCAAAAAATCCCGAAACACTGTTAGTTATTATTTTAATTAGAGGCAACAAACTTTCTTAAAAGAAATATAAAAACGGTGTAAAGTCTTGAGATTTATTACGTATGTTGGTTGAAGGAACCGCAATTAAGTATAATTTGTAACACGTGGCGAAGCCACACCGGAGTCCTTCCCGAGTGTATCAAAGTGATTTTCTCACAGAGATACATACGTACCCAAGACAGACACCACCGTTGACAGATTATGTCCTTCTCGATGGTCTAGGAACAATAAAAAAAAAGGTCCAAATCGAAATACCAGATACAAAAAACACTGTTTTTGACAGTTTAAAAAAGTTAAACAGACCACCACACAGATAGGTATATGTGAATCGGTGTGAGAATACTTCAAAACGTCTCATGAATCCGAAGAAGTCAATGCTCAAACTGGAACTCTCTAACGATCTAGCAAAATGGATACAACAAAAAATTAGATTTTCTTGGTGAGAACATGGCGAACAGATCTTTTTAAAAATCTGATAAAAAGAAAAAAATGCAGAAAACGGGACAAATTAAGATCCCAAATAAAAAACAAAAAAGCGACTCGAGCTGAGTCTTGTAGAAAATTCGTTCTAAACTTGTCAACAAAGTCATTGACGAATAATGAAATCCTCCTATTAGGAAACAGAATAGAGTTTATCCCTAATCCAAAACGTAATAATATACGAAAACAAATATTAATGGATTTTAACGAGCTAACTAGAAAAATGAGACGTAAATTCCATTACTCAGGAAAAACAAAAACAGACATATTCATCCATTATATTTGCAATCGGGGCAAATACCACCCAGAGGAAATGTTGCCCTAGAAAATTACTTAATTGACACAAAACTAGATATATTAAAACTGGATGTTAAACAATTTGTCAAAATTAGAACGCAAAGCTCTAATAGAACTAAAACATAATGATAGCATTTATATATCTAAAGCCGATAAAAATAACACAACAGTGATTGTAAATAAGATCGATTACAACAAAGCAAGAACAAGTCACCTCAACAGTAATCATTACTTGAAAATAAATGAACCAAATACTAACGTTGTTGTCAAATATATAAAAGATATTGTTGAAAATCTATATAGGAAAAAAGAAATAGATTCACAAACTTATAATTTCTTGAAGAATAATAACGAATCAAAACATGGACACATGTACCTTCTTCCAAAAATACATAAAATATATCTAGAAATAATTAATGAGGCATTTCGAAATGGTCAAATAGTTGGAAACATAAACATTTCTTACAGACCAATCATCAATAAGTGTAACTCTCCCACGAGACGCATTGAAAAATTACTGGATCTAATTTTAAATATATTTAGATCCCGTCAGTATGATATTGATCTATATCTTATGTCATTATGATATATTTCTACTTTGAATTACAATATGCGTTGAACCACAAACGTCAAAATCATTCAATCGCGTAGTGGAATTAACTATTTGTGGATTAAAGGCTTTGATTTTGTAAATATTGCCGGTATATTTAACGACCATTCTGTTAAAGAACAAATTCCTGGATATTTTGACAATACTGAGCTACCTCTTATTTGTTATATTTACAAGAAATCTACCCGGAAATTTGTGTTTAATTATAGTCAATTGTGTAAAGATGTTAATATCAGTGAAAATACACCTACTTCATGTAATTGCAGTAATTCCGAATATATTTATGGACCCATTTCCCATGTTATAACAGGAGATCTTAACATCGTTCAAGACCGAGAGTTAAAATCATTCCTCAGTAAAGGACCTAAATATCGTCCTCCGTCAATTATTAATTGGAATGAGTGTCGTAATATCATCCACGACTCACTCCATACTTACTGTATGAAATGGATAAAACAGGAAAAAGCTGACAAAAAATCTTTGGACTCTTTTTTTAATTCAGTAATGAAGATAGTTGATATACGTATTCAACATTTTAAAGAACATTTTACTATAAACAATAACCACAATAAACCTATTTCTCGTATCAAACATAAACTAAAAGAACTAGCCAAGGAATTTGTGTTTGTCCCGGCCGATAAAGCTGCTAATAATATTATTATTTTTTTACGTAAATTTTACATTGAGGTTCTGAAAAAGGAAATCACCAATTCACCAACATTCCAACTGACTCCATTTTCAGAAAACGAAATCTGTAACAAACATAAACTTTTAGCCACCGCTTTACAAGCAGAGTCAAATACAATGAAAGTCCCAACTATGTATTGGCTTCCGAAGTTACACAAAACCCCTTACAAATATAGATTTATTTCGTCTTCAAGCCATTGTTCAACTACTAAATTGTCTATTCTTCTTACCAGCACACTTGGTACAATTAAAAACCTGATAATAAATTGTTCAAATAAGGCCTTCGAAAATAGTGGAATAAATTACTTTTGGAGTGTCAAGAACTCGTTGGAAGTACTTGATAAATTGCATGCTTATATTGGTGATTTTGAATCTGTTCAAAGTTTTGATTTTTCTACCCTGTATACCACATTGCCTCACATTCTCATTAAGAAAAAAATCACACACCTAATTAAATGGGCATTCAAAAAATCAGAATGTGAATATATATGTTCAAACTCTTTTAGGTCATTTTTTAGTAGCAATAAACAAAAAAAACTATGTTAATTGGACATGCTTTGATACTATATATGCCCTTGAATTTTTACTAGATAACATTTTTGTTCGCTTTGGGGATTCCGTATATCGTCAGATTATCGGAATTCCAATGGGAACTAACTGTGCACCACTTATTGCGGACCTGTTTTTGTATTGTTATGAGTTACAATTTATGACAAAAATAAGCAAAGACCCATCGAAACAACATCTGATAAACAAATTTAATAATACTTTTAGATATTTGGATGATATTTTGGCTCTCAATAATGACGACTTCAGTATGTATATTAATGAAATTTATCCTGTTGAACTTACTTTAAATAAAGCTAATACTAACAATGACAACTGCCCTTTTCTCGATCTTGATATCTATATCACTAATGGAAAGCTGAATACTAAAATTTATGATAAAAGGGATGATTTTTCATTTCCTATCGTTAATTATCCGTTTTTAGATGGTGACGTTCCCTTGTCAACATCTTACGGTGTTTATATATCTCAACTTGTACGATTCGCTCGTGTATGTAACAATGTTTTAGATTTTAACGAGAGAAATTTATGTATTACTGAAAAATTATTACACCAGGGTTTTCGATATCACAAACTAGTCAAAACATTTACTAAATTTTATCATCGGTATAAAGACATCATTCGTAAATATAGCTCAACATGCAGACTTCTAATACGTTCAGGTATTTCACATCCAATTTTTTATGAAAATATTCTTTATAAAGCACAAAGGTGTCAGTATTCACCTCAGAAACTTGCAAAACCTTTGAATAGACTTATTAAGAAGAGATATAATTACGATACTGTTGTCAAGTCATTAAAGATTGTATATTTTGGCATTAATATTGAGTCACTGATAAGGTCTTTGCATCGGAACTAAACATATTTATTCTAAAAACAGTTATTGGCATGACACGGGTTATGTTCTTCTCATATATGTTATGATGGTATGATACTAAACCCCTAACGGGAAGGATTGTGCCTGATGTTCATATGATGAAATCATAATCTTTCAGTCAGTTTAATTGAAGTCTGGAGCTGGCATGTCAGTTAACTGCTAGTAGTCTGTTGTTATTTATGTATTATTGTCATTTTGTTTATTTTCTTTGGTTACATCTTCTGACATCAGACTCGGACTTCTCTTGAACTGAATTCTACATTGGTTAGAGGTATAGGGGGAGGGTTGAGATATCACAAACATGTTTAACCCCGCCGCATTTTTGCGCCTATCCCAAGTCAGGAGCCTCTGGCCTTTGTTAGTCTTGTATTATTTTAATTTTAGTTTCTTGTGTACAATTTGGAAATTAGTATGGCGTTCATTATCACTGGACTAGTATATATTTGTTTAGGGGCCAGCTGAGGGACGCCTCCGGGTGCGGGAATTTCTCGCTACATTGAAGACCTGTTGGTGACCCTCTGTTGTTGTTTTTTTATTTGGCCGGGTTGTTGTCTCTTTGACACATTCCCCTTTCCATTCTCAATTTTATCTTATAAATTCTATATATAACTTTTGGATTAGTTTAAATCTCGGTCTATTTCTGAAATTTATTCTTACATACTTTTGATTTTTTAACCCTGTATGCTAACATTGCCTAGGTAAATTTTAAAATTGTGTGTATGCACATTGAACGACAAATCTATGACGTATAAATTGTTCTGACGTCAGACACACAAATCAAGGAATGTGTTTGTAGATAGATGTTTTAATTTGTATTTTGTTAAATTGTTCCTTTTAAAATTGTTATACGATGATGAATGATGTACCCAAATTCTGACTATTTTATTCATTGTGTCTGTTTAGTTAATGCATCAATGTAAATATAACGGAATTTGATGAGACTGTCATCAAAGTGAGAGGATTGGCGCTATAAAACCAGGTTTAATCCACCATTTTCTACATTTGAAAATACCTGTACCAAGTCAGGAATATGACAGTTCTTGTCCATTCGTTTTTGATGCGTTTTGTTATTTGATTTTGCCATGTGATTATGGACTTTCCGAATTGATTTTCCTCTAAGTTCAGTATTTTTATGATTTTACTTTTTAAAACCATTATTGAAGAGGCATAACTTTAACATTCAAGATACAAAAGACTTCATTAATAAAATAGAGTCACATGAGGTCAAGAAAGTTTGCATTCTTATTGCCTATAATGTAACGTCAATGCACACAAATATGTACATTGATAACTTAGAAGAAACAATTATCAATGCATTAGAAACAATTGACACACAAGAATATACTTTAAAAATTCCCAACAAAAAAGATTTAACAGCATTTGTTAAATTAATACTAAGAAACGATGAATTTGAATTCAATGAACAATTATACAAACAAATTATAGGAGCGCCTATGGGTGGTATATTTTCTCCGATATGCACAGATTTACATCTGTCAGTACTATTAATACATATCTTAGATAAGTTCCAATGGAGAGAAAATATCAAATTACACTGTCCATACAGAGATGACGGTTTTGTGGTCTTCACAGGCACATTAAAACAGGTTGAAGATTTCTATAGCGAACAAAATTGACCCTCTACTTAAGGTAGCACAATACAAAGATTTTTCATCCCCAACCAGACATCTTTAAACTGATGTAATTCCACTCATCTTTCTTTAAATTTTATAAATGAGGTACCAAAAGAAAGAAGAAGGATTCATCTTCCAAATTGTGGAATTTTATTATGACATAATTATTACATAATTAATTGTTATGTAATAAGTTGCCATATTGTGATGTCCATACTTGAATGAATTTAGCTTCTTTGTTATTCATAGCATTCCAAAATATTTTATAGATTCTTGCACAACACAGTTTGACCTCCATAAATGTGTCTTAGATTTTTCCTATTGTATTTCATTCTCTCATAAATCTACAATGAAATTTGTAACAATAATTCATAAGAGACCACTAAATTCAATTGGGTATAAAATTTGTTCTATTGATGTTTTTGAAAATCTGAGACACAGTTTTGGAGGTCAAGCTGTGTTGTACAAGAATCTATTAAATATTTTGGGATGCTATGAAGAATAAAGACGCTAAATTCATTCAAGTGTGGACATCACAATATAGCAACTTATTACATAATAATTAATTATGTATAATTATGTCATAATGAAATTATCACAATTTGAAAGAAGAATCTTTCTTCTTTCTTTTGGTACCTCATTTATAATATATAAAGAAGGATTAAATGAATTACATCAGTCTAAAGTTGTCTGATTGGGAGTGAACAAATCTTTGTATTGTGCTACCTTAAATTCACATCACATTTGAGGTGTCTAGTTCTCGTATGACCTATTTAGACACCGAAGTGTACAAAGGTGAAAGATTCCATAATATACTGACCGGCTTTAGAAACGCAACACTAGATTATTTTTGTGTTATTTTTGAATGAATGGGTCCCCGTCAAAAGGGATGACTGCATGTTACAAACGCCAAAATAATTGTCACAAAGGTCAACAAAGTCTGTCTGATATGTTTTGTGTTCTTTTTTGCACCTTCTGGTTTTGCATTTGTTCAACCCCTTAATTGGTTTTGGCAATTATGCGGTCGGAACTTGAGGGCTTTTAAGGTTTTCCTTCAGTCGATTCTTTGGCAATTCAGTTGATGGGAAACATTAATGGCATGAATCTGTACTCAATGGCACTCGCCAATTTGATTAGCAGTTGACGTTGCGGCCGTAAACCTGTCTGGCAAATGACGTTGCGTAATCAATTCTGTTGACGTTTCATTGTCTCTAAACGTTTATCTGTTCATTGATGGCCAGCAACAAATCTTGTCTACTTGTATCGTTGTCGGAAGGACAGTAAGACGAGTTTCTGAAGTCATACAGTATGGTTGCAGCACGTTTATGTTTTAATGTTTGCAGTATTCTTAAGGGGTAATTCAGTTTTTTGTTTCTCAGTCTTGGTCAAATGGAGATGCAACATTTTTAAACTGGTTTAAGTGAGGCAAAGGATTGAAAGAACTGTTTCACAAAGCAAAACAACCGAAACAATCTTTCATGGGTCCAAAATTTCGCTTTAAGAAATTCGTGCGACTTAAAAACTTCGGTATGTTCAATAACCACAGGTTAGTCAGATTTTAATTTTTTTGTACGGAGAAAGAAGTATGATAAGCAGGCAAAGTAGTTGTAAGAAAATCAAACAAGATTTAGTTAAAAAAAATCAACAAAATGAGTGTTGCGTTTCTAAAGTCGTTCAGTATAATAACAAAAAAGATTAAAAAAACTGAAACGTATCAATATTTACCAATCACTAGTGCGAATCCGAAACACAGATTCACAAGTATTACAGTGTGTGAATCTATGCGTCATATTAGAAATAATAGTGACATCTATGAGTTACATAGACATTTAACTAACTTACAAGACAAGTTAGTTGAAAGAGGATACTGTAAAAATAAAACAGAGAATGTTATTAGAAACGTTAAAAATACCCAAGCAGAAAAACAACCTTATTGAAGGCCGAAAGGACAAAGAATGTCCCACTATCTCTCATTACTAAATATAATCCAATGGTAAAAAAATCTTAGTAAGGTTATCAGAAAACATTGGAGCAATCGGCAAAAAGACAAACAATATAGTGAAATCTTCACCCAGGTGCCTAACGTAGCGTATAAACGAAACAAAAAAATCGAAGAATAAGGCTTGCTTAACCAAGGAAATAGTTGGAAGACTTTTGAAAAGGGACCCATGCTTAAATAGTATAAGCAAAAAATCCCGAAACACTGTTCGTTATTATTTTAATTATAGGCAACAAACCTTCATTAAATGAAATTTAAAAACGATGTACAGTCTTGAGATTCATTACGTATATTGGTTGAAGGAACCGCAATTAATTATAAATTTTAGTGTGGAGTTTCCCGTGTAATACTGAAATATCAAAATCTAGGACAGAATAGTTATAACCGTTTACATTAGATTTATTTAAAGGAAGTTCCTTGTGGTAGATTTACATGTGGAGCAGGATCTGCTTACCCTTCCGGAGCACCTGAGATCACCCCTAGTTTTGGTAGGGTTCGTGTTGCTTATTCTTTAGTTTTCTATGTTGTGTCATGTGTTCTATTGTTTGTACGTTTGTCTTTTTCATTTTTAGCCAGGCGTTGTCAGTTTTTTTTTTTCGATTTATGAGTTTGACCGTCCCTCAGGTATATTTTGTCCCTCTTTTACGCAGTATTTAACGAAAAAAAATCAATAATAACGGTAGGTGTTGTTAAATTTATCAACTAAATGCAATTTAGACGCGTTTATACTTAGTTTGGTCATAAACTGTGATTCATAACAGTACAAAAACAAGTTGCAGCTATAAAAGGGGCGCAATTAGTGCCCATAGGAAAAATATAATCTGTCGATAAACTTTGTTGCCGAAACGTACATATCATTTATAGTATCAAGGAGACAGTTAACAGCTTCAATCAACTCATCACACCTCCAGTATGCATATCTAGCATATCTATATTTCTCATTAAAGAAGAAGGCTTTAAATCAGTTTCAGGCACCACATATATTTATATTCAGATTTACCAAACGACCATTTGATTAAATAGCAAAACTTTTGTTTGATAAAATCGGGTGGAAGTGTAAAAATTTGAAAAGTCAAAACTGTCAACAGAAACAAAGGGACTATCTTCAACACGCAATTGAGCTTACACATCAAAAGGATTTTTTCACTCTCCGAACTCCGAAAGTAGTTTAATTCCATGCACTTTTTTTATATATTTCATTACAAACTTTTATTATGTGTTCCTTGTTATTAGTTAAGGACCTAGTTATCCGCGCTGAAATATAAGTTGTAGAACACTTACTAGAGGTCGAGATGAAACTATGTTTACATATTTTTGTTTTTTATGTGAAGCTTATGTGTCCAATACATAGTAGGGACCTTCAAATGCTTTAAGTTGTGATGAGGTTATGATGTGTTAGTTTACTATATGACTATATACAATGAAAAGCGCACAGACTTAAATAAAGATGAATTTAAAATTTCATTCTTAAGAACGTCCGTGTAGTATTCACGGCATACCACCACCAGTATAATACATTTTAAGAATTGAATGGTTCTTTTTGTAAATTCATTTGAGTGTAAAAGCGTTGACCGAAGTACATTTTGTATGAAGCGCGGAAGCGCTTCTTTTTAAAATGTACGCACGGTCAACACCTTTACAATCCTATAAAATTATGAAGCATTCAATACTTATAATTACATTTTCTGGCTATGATCATGAAAACACGATTACTATCAGGTTTTTTTTTATTTACATGTTCACTTTATTGTTGAAACGTGTGTGATCATGGTATGTATCAATTCATGCAATTCATTTTGAAATGAAGAATGACGTGAAATGGATGTTAGCCAATCAAAATAACGTATAATAACGAAACATCCATCTAATTTTGTTATAAAAATATAAAACTGTTGTCCTACATGTATGTCAATACAAATGATAGAATTTGTTCATATCGGATGTATCACGTTTGGCGTCCGTCGACCGTAAAATTTTTGATTTTGACATTTTGACTTGACCCAAAACATATACAAAATTCAAATTGTATAAGGAATACCTATATGTATGCCTAGATTGCAAGCTAGTCTCATTAAAGTAACTGTTGTTTTTGGGGTGGAGAGGAACCTCAGTCGTATTACATTTTCCCCGTAATTTTCAATGGAAAAACATTTTTCACATTCTTCTGTAACAAACTAATTCCCCAAGAAATTAAGATTAAAACATGCACGTACAGCTCTATTGAAAAAATGTATGCCTCACTTAAACAAACGTATTACTCTTCTGACTGGAAGTCCACTAAAAAAGATGGTATTTTTAAAGAACAGAAATGTTTAAGAAACAAAGAACAATACCCAGCATCAAAAAAGGTTTGATTAAAATGATGGTCATAAGAAGTGTTATGTTGTGCTGTTACATACCTGGCGCGTAAAAGGGAAGAGTTGAGTCTTCACAAACCACACCACATTCTATGTGTCTGGTCCAAGTCAATAGACTGTATTCCGAGTGGTCGTCGTATACTTCATGTCTTTAATAATTTGTTTTTGTGAACAGTCATATTATAAATTTTGCCATTATTTTCTAATTTAAATTGTATCCAATTTTTCATGTCGAGACCTTTTATAACAGTTTATATATACGTTATGCGATTTTCTCTGTTGAGATTCCACAAGAAGTGTTTAACATAACAACAGGCGATCTTTAGTTTTAATGTTGATTCAGTTTAGTGTACGTTAATCTGTGTAGTGTCAATCAAATTACTAAATCGGTGTTAATAAGCAAGGGGTGCAACTCCTGCAAAACTACCAATACTACCAGGTACCAGAATGCAATTATTCGTCTACGTATGACATTACAAGTAGATGAAATGCAACTGCAACTTGATATCTCTACACTATATCAAAAATACAAATCAGACTTGAAATTAATAGTTTAACTGTGTCAATGAAAACGCATAAAATAAAATAACTATCTCATGTTCCTTTGAGGGGCGTAAAAGGGGGGGGGGGTATCTGCTCGGAAGAACGCGAAATAACATGCCATTCTAGATGGACGAACAATTAAAAATGTCTTGCACGTTGACGGTGAATAACGAACCTTTTTCACGGCTGCATGTGAAATTAAAAATGGCAAAACACGTTGCACGAAAATAACCCTTTGCCACCCGCTTCATTTGTTTTCTTTTAAATTGAGAGTGCACGGCGAATGCTTTATGCCGGCGTCACACTTTGGATAGACCTGCGAGCATCAGACGTACAGAGAAAATTGACAAAGTCCGTATACGTTAGTTGCACGCCAGAGGAACGCTAAGAAATCGTTAAACGCACAAACGCGCGTTGCATAAGTTTGAAGTACGTCGAAATGCAAAGATATACGCTAGGTGAACGCTATAACTCCAAGAAATATTCATCCACGCATCCACACATCAACGCACGTAATACATTCGCTACAAGCGCGTTGTAAACGCTGCAGATAATTTTCAGACACGTTCAGAGCTCGTTGTATACGCCTCAAGATCGTTCGACTTTAACTTAAACCTATGCGGGTATGTTTGTTAAAAAAAACACCAAATAATTAAACGTTATAGACACGCCGAAAGCACGAATTTTCGTCCCAGATACGACCGGGACGCGTCTCAAATACGTTCAAGAGACTTTTTTTTTCTTCGTAGCGTGCATTCCATCTACGTTCGACAATCGCCAGACATACGCCAACATACGTTACTTGAACGCCCGATACACGCTTAGGTACGCTTCTCGTACGTCCAATACACGCAAAGCTCGTTGTGCACACGATACAGATATGATTGAGACAAGTTAAATGCATCCAAAATTACTAACGTATTGACAACGTATATGATTGTTTACCACACCCGGCGTACGTCAGAGCGATACGTTAACTTATGCTATAAACTACATGCTAAAACAACTTATTTGATAAGGAAAAGAACGAAAAGAGATCGCTTGCTCTCGTCCCATATGAAATTTACTGATCCCTATTGTATATTATATGACGTCACTGTATATATCTAGCACACTTTGAAATTAATGATACAGTTATAGCTTACAAAAATTGTTTATGAATATGTAAGATGATTATTTGTGTCAAATCCAGTTTCATGACGCTGTTGAGTACGAGATAAGTTATCTCAGATTAAAAATGCCTCAATGTGAAGATACAATTAATTACAAAAAATCACTTGCCAGCTTCGTACGAATCTAAACTCTGCTAGGCAGATAAAAGATCATTGATGTGAAATAATAAAAAAAAGTCAATTAAATTTAAACAACTGGTAGATATAGATGAGGTCGTTGGTTTTCTACAAGAGTTGTCTCACATTTGGTCTTGACAGGCGGCCTTTACAGATAACTTACTACAATATATGGATTTTGATCTAAGGTGGAGGCCGTACCGTGTCCTATTATGCTAGTATTTTATTCTGCCACCAAATGTTCTTCTTAGACAAATGAGTTTAAAATAGAAAACTGGTAGTTTTGCAGATGTGGCTCCTATAGATCTTATGAAAAGTATCTTTTTTTTTTCTTAAAATATACGCTTTTGAGTTGGGTTTAGCAAGTTTGACAATATCGCGACAGTTTATATTTATGTATATAACATGTGTTTAACATACTTTATTAAGGTAACACGATACCGAATGACGTTACGCCACGAGTTATCGTTCCTAACGTTATCGAATAACATTCACACATACAAGCCAATGCAGCAGGTTCTGCAATCACAAAGAGAATTTTTTTTTTAACTATGTGACATTTTTAACGGTAACATGATTTGAAAGTAGAAATCTAATCTATAGAAACTTAGGACGATGTGTGAAAAAACAGGGAATTGTACAACTATTATTTCATGTTAAAATAGTCGTCAAAAACACTGCTCGGACAAAAAGGAAAAAAAGGAAATTTTCTAGATAAGAATACGGATAGACTTAGGCGACAAAGCACAATACAAGCAGACTTTGAAACTCACACAGAAAAAAGTTTGTTTGTATGGAATGTAAAAAAAGTGGTTTAACTTGTTTTTTTGCCGAATAACTTTCCCTGTGTTCCAAGTTTAAACAGTCTATAAAATTCATTGGTCTGTACAGAGTAAAATCGGGAACATTTTAAAAATAAAGTGCTAGCTTTGTAATCCTTTGGACCAATTCTACACAGGACAGACAGAAACATCGGAATGAGGCCTGAGAAAGTTAACGTAGGCTGAAAATACATGGGAACTTGATTCGGCAAAAATAAAAAATAAAATTTAGGTCCCGTTACAGTCTGATTAAAGCCAGTCCGAAGTATTCACTTGCGTCTACAAACGCAAGTTGATAGTTGGGACTGGCTCTAGTCAGACTGGGTCCGTTACAAATTTTGTTCTCGAAATTTACAACTAAACAACTGACTAACTATTATTAAAACGGCAGAAAGGGACAGAAATAGCTAGATCTTGAAATCATCTAGATTTTATATTCGTGTTAATTTACGCTTGCATGGATATTCGGTGGTAGTGTGTTTTTGTTGTGTGATTTGAGTCTGAAATAATGTACATGTACAAGTTCGGAGACAAAACGACTGAAAGAAAATTAACATAGTTGCCTTTTTAGGCCCTGAGGGGTATATTGCTCACATATATACTAGGCGTCGGGAAAAGCCCGAGGAGTTTCACAGACTTAAAAGGAGTTTTTAGAACAAGTATACAAGTAGATATACATGTATAAAAAGAAGTGTATGTATTTCTTTGTGTTGATAAATATACTATATATATGTACATTGTAAAATAAAATGTATGTGTACGAGCTTTAGAAACACGATGAAAAGCGAGACTCGCCGAGATTTCCACTTGTGTCGTAGTGAGTACAAATACATTTTATTTTTCTGACAAAGTACATAATTTTAATATTTTGTTTTTATTCTACAATTTACACCCAAGGGTGACTAGGTAATAGAAATATGGTCACTTGGTCTTCTTCCGACATCAGTAAAATGCTTCCAAAGTGGGGCGTCCATTTGGCTGTGCGGGATGTATCAAGTTTGCCGCCACGTCCGGTCAGAATAAGAACATTAAATCCGATGCCTCGAATATAGAGAGTACTACGCTCTTTGAAAATTAAGACCCCTTGTAACAACTCTTTGAGGGGTCCGTAGATGGCCTGTTGCAAGACAAAATTTCTGTCCCTATCCAATATACCCTCATTTTCCAGTGTCAGTCCAAATTTTCTCGACCATCATCCCGGATGGCGTCTATTACACAACCTACCTATTGTATTTATTGATAACTTGTTTTCGTCCTGAACATGCATGCAATATTTGCCACTGAACGTTGAGCAATCAACAATCAATCCTACACTTTACACCCGTCACTTGAAACTTTAGTTGTTAAAATGTAAATCATTGTCTCTAATTTTTTCAAAGAAATAGACAAAGTTTACGAACATTTACGCAAAAGGAAATATCTACGTTACTGCTTGCTCATTATGGAAGTGGGATAACATGAGACTTTATTTGTAAAAGTACAAGTACAAATAAAACTAAAAAATGTATGGAACATGTTATTTGTACAACAGTTGGCTGTTAGAATGATAAATGGAGATGTGGGATATGCAATTTATAAGATAGAAACATCTGGACAATTAACGACATCAAAACCAATGACATCAAGAAAATTGTGACTAATGCTAATTGGACGAGTATCTTTTTATTTCTAATTTGTAGTTTAAGTAAACGTTGGTCCACTAAATCGGAAAGTATGTGAAGTATAATTATCACAATAAAATTTCAGTATCTTAGTACATATTTGTTTACGTCTTAACACTTGTGTTCTTCTGGAGAAAATTCAAACCATAATTAAATAAGGAGGTGCGGTAAAATTGCCAATTAATCAACTTTCCACCAAAGACAAAATGACGGAAATGTTAGCTTGCTTACATTGCTACTTCATTGTAGAACTCCAAATCACCATTCCCTTATATGAACTGCATATTCAAAAATATGTTTTTTCACCAAAATCCTAATAGAGCACGTATTATCATATTGTTTCACCAGTGTCCGTTCGACCGTCAATCCCGAACTTGGTATACATAGGGTTTATAGGGCTAATTATTTAGGACTACAGTCTTTTTGCTTCAGGTTTAAATGATGCACCTGGTGTTACTACTCATATTGAAGGTGCGCATATCGTCTGGATTTTCTTTATTTTTTGTTCATGACAGGTTGCTGGATAAGGCATTTTGATAAAATATAAAAGGTACAGACTCCGGCTTACATCTCCTAAGTGTGGAATTTCAAGCTGGAACTTTTATATTTCGCAGTTTGTTTTACTTATAAAGAATACATATATGATCTCAAGATTTGTTTTGTAAATAATTTTCCACAAATGACAGACTGTTGAACTTTGTGAAATTTTGCATACAGTTTGCAAGATTTGCCCGACTTGCTGAGCAACCAACTCACACATTTACACCACGCAGAGTACACCATACACTCATAATTTTCACAACTTACAGAATGTTAAACCTTTTTTGACTGGTGCATCACATGTGTTTTTTTTATAAACAACTGTTTTCAAAATTGGTAGTATCGTCCCGAACATGCATGAACTATTTGCCACCGAACGTTAAACAACCATCAAAAACCGAGCAATTATAAAACTGTTAACTAAATAAAATTTCTAGAGTACTCTATTTCTGCATGGATGAAGCAATGACACGGATTAAATGATGGAGTTCAAAACTCAGTAATTCAAATGAATCACACGAGACATTTTTCATATTATTTTCATGTGAACTTTACAAAAATATGAAGATATTTTTCATGATTTTAATTTTAATCAAATTTAACATTTTTAGCATAAATGATCCTATTTTAAAAATTTACGTGAATTTTACGTGTACTAAATTACGGGGATTTATGCATGAACTATTATCAAAAGATTCACGTGGAACCAACCAGTTCAAGCAAGTTTCAAGTATATGCTCGTTTGGTGTGAAAATCAGACGAGATTAATGTTAATTCATGTGAGTGAAATTTCCATGTGCAGGACGAAATAAATTATATCAGTAGAATTTCATATTGCATTACTAAGAAATTTACAAAACCCGACAGCGGAAATAAAAATAAAAATAAACACCATTCAGATTCCGACACATATTTTGTTTTCCATATCTCCGAGTAGTACTAACGTTAACGTTATATTCTGTATACTATAACGTCAGACGTTTTCGGTCAAATTCTAAGGGTATCAATCAACTTTGAAGCCATTTATCTCAAAAACAAGGATGGTGACATATTAGTTTCTATACGTGTATGGATTCAGTATACAATCCTGGATATTATGTTAGTTTTTTGTTTTTCTCCGTATATAAGAATATAGCCATCCATGGGAAAATCTAAAAAAAAGTAAGCCGAAAAAAGGCATTTCCCCTATATATCTATGTAAATTTGTCGCCAAAATTTACGTTTTCCTATGAAAATACCAAGAAAACAAAAATGGTGACCCCCATTTTTTATTACATATTCCGATGTAACTCGATTCAATGAACAAGTGTGCCAAAAAGTTTGGAAATCGGGAGATATGCCATTCGGTATCGTGTTACCTTAAACAAATAAGTACATTATTGCCAAAAATGACTGTTTATTAAAAACCCTAACTGGGCTTACTACAGACACACTGGGCATTAATAGAGGGCCATTACACGGAAAAACAGTGTTAATATCAAATATAGTAAATTTAACATGGCTACTTATTTTCAAAACGGATCGCCTCGAAAAAAAAAGTCATCATAATTTTATTCTGTACAGTAATGCAATGGTTTTCGTAAAATCAATATTTCTGAAATAGACAGAAAAACAGGGCCATTTCGTGCTTCTGTAACTGGTGGAACTATAAACATTAACATTTTTTTCTATTTTTTCAAACTAAACTGTCATTAAAAGAGTAGAGAGTACATCAAGTTGGCAGCAACACATACACTTTTGTTCAGTTGGTTAATAAATGCATGTATTAAGAAATGGGTGTTTTTATAATGGCCCTGTTATATGTCCTCGGTCAGTAATAATGGCCTCGGATGTCTGTAATGGCCCGCTGGATTGCCTCGGGCCATTACAGAATTCCTCAACAATTATGACAGACCGTGCTTGGACATATAACAGGGCCATTATAAAAACACCGATTCACTAATACTGCCACTGCAACTGTTTATAGTTAGTAGTTGTAATCACACACAGTTAGTTTTTATAATGCTTACCCGTGTTTAGCGGTTAAAAGCTCATTCATTATTTATTATTATAATGAAGTAAAATATGATGTATAATGAGGTAGATTTTGTTTTAATTGAAAATATATATAAAATTTATAAATCAGAAATATCAGAATATAGTTCTTCAGATCAAATAAGAGTTATCTCTCTTTGTACACATGACAGAATCTCAACTCCAATATGTTAGTAAATTGTATTCTATAATATTCTCCAATTTATAATTTTAGACAGTGATGTGAGTATTCAGTCTGGTGTTAAAAGTGTATGCGAATCAGTTTATTTTTGTTTATTGATGTTTATATGAATGTAATGAGTCCTTCGTAGTTTATATAGTATAGTTTGGGTTATTTAACTTTAGAAATATCTCTTAGGTGTGTTTTACTTTTGTACTCTGGTTCACGAAAATAGGCTTACATATTCAGTATATTATACAATCTTCTTAATTTTCCATTTTTGAGTATTTGTATTTGTGTTATATTTTATATAACAAAAAACTTGTCATATTGTAGACAAAATAAATTAGTCAAAAAGTTAATTCAATTATATTCTTGAAGACAGAGGAGCCTGAAAATTCGAACGCTCCTTTCAAATCTGACCAAAACCCTAAAGAGCAAAGTAGAATGCAATATGGTGACTTCACAGTGATTGCGTGGACATTTATCAAGATATCCCGATTTATAATTTAAGTAAAAAGCCCTGTTTGTTTGAAAAATAAGAATGTCATCAAGGATTGAAATAAATTTCAGTCGGTTGTTAACAAGATGTGAAAATATGGCAAAAGAAAGAAGTTTGTGGGACTGGCGAATTGAGAAGGTAAACATGCATGTGAGTTCGTGGTCTAGTGGTTAAGACCGATGGCTACAGTGCTGAAGGTCCCGAGTTCAGTCCTCACTCGGGATGCTAAAACTGTCAGTACATCAGAAGGGTGATTTTCACCCTCTCACACACATCTCTGGTACCCAGTCCGAAGGTTAAAGTAGCATAGGCACTATGGGGCCTCGTTGGTCAAAGTTGTCAAAGTAGCATGGGCACTAGTATGGGGCCTCGTTGGTCAAAGTTGTTCCCGACTTTGACATGGAGATCAATCTGCTGATATCTCTTTGGTTTGTCTGTTCCCGCCTAGCAGCCCGGTGGTTTTCTCCGAGTATTTCAGCTTCCTCCACCATAATAACAGACCCTGCCCGGTGTCCTAACACTCCTTGTTGATGCCAATGATGGGGTGGGGATTGTCCTTGTAAATATTAAACATTCTAAATACGTTAGTGACACATCTCCATCAATTCAGATAGGGAGTGTACATGGATTCCACTCAGAGGAATCTACATGTATCGGTAGGTCTTTTCACCACAAAACACCACCGTACACCGCCGAACACCACCGAACACCCCAAAAGTTTATAATTTTGTCTTCTATCGTTATCAATGTAAATTAAATATAATATTCAAGTTATTAATTCAAGAAATCAGAAGATTGAAAGTCCAAATATATACAGAAAACAGAAATGAAGAGTCTTATAACACCCCACTTTTTAAACTCAGCTGACCCTCATGGACACCTCAAATATACTTTTTCCATTTTTTTTTCTTCTAACTCTTCTATAAAAAAGTTGTACCAATAATAATAATAAAAGAGAAAAATATCAAAATCTAACCAATGAACAGAGATCCAGGATACTTGAACTGATTACTATTTATGAATATATTTGAATTTTATAAGGACTTGTAACACACACAATGTAATCTGGAAAGTGATGAATCTGGAGACGTTTTTCCTTATATTGATTTTCGATTTTAACATAAAAATGATGCCCATAAAAATCGAAAAATTGATTAAATTATATGTAATTTAATTTATTTTATCGTTTTATTGTATAATATCAAAGTTTTTCTTAGTGGTTGGTGGTTTTTCAGGTGTTAGGCGGTGTTCGGTGGTGAAAAGACCCACCCTGTATCGTACATACATACATGCATGATAAGTTTATCTATCACTCACAATTTATGGCTTTTATTTTAATGGGATCGTTGAAAGTGACAATATTGATTTATGACCTTTATTGACTCAAGGGGAAGGAAGTCATACTCAAAAACTCATGTGCAGGAGATGAAAAATACATGCATACCTCACTGAATATACATGTATACAATGCACAATGGTATACATGGTATATGATACAGATCAGAAAAAAATATTTTATTTTTTGTTGATTAAAATATTCAATTTTCTATATTTATAATACATATCTATCACTTCTGTGCATGTCTCACCTAGTGTCAAGCGATTTCAACGACTCAGAGTTGTTTCTTAGTATGGATAGTAAAATTTGGTATTTTCTCTGAGTCGTTGAAATCATTCGAAACTAGGTGGGACATGCACAGAAGTGATTGATTTGTATTATAAATAAAGAAAATTAAATATTTTAATCAACAACAAAAAAAAAATATCTTTATCATATACCCTAGGGCCTGTGATACAATGTATAGCACAATCCCCCTTTTGCTTTCTAATATCATGAATATATACATGCATATAAGGATTCAGAAGTGGCAAAATATTCAGTGTATTGCTGATGGCTGCTAATGTTAGCAATACACCTTTAATATCACTATTTGTCTGCCATTACTGGACATCACAAAAGTCCTTGTAAAATGTTGACGTCATAATAGAAAATGTCTGACCCCACAATGGAAAAGTGATTGTTGTATGACGTCAAAAGTTCAAGCGGGACAGATTCTCAGGTTAAGCGGGATAAGCGATTAGGTGTGTAGAAAGGAAGAAAAAAAGGTGTTACATGTAGCTTTAAAAGATGTTGAAAGGCAGTCTTCAAATCATTCTGTGAGGTACGTTTTGCACCCAGATGTGTAGAGCACTGTCCCAGCTGTTCTGGGTTGAATTCCACTGCAAATGATATCATGTAGCTGGGTTATATGTATAAAATCACATGAACATGATAAAGCCAAGTCTGATCAAATAATATAGTACAGAAATCTACTCTTAAAGCTTAAACCAACTACTCTTTCAGGTGCCTGTACATGTACATGTTCTTTGCAAAATTATGATAATGCAAGTCAAATTGTTTACCCACCTTATCAACCTTTTCCTTTAATAGAATGAAGCTAAATGTCCCAGCCTTCATTCTCACCAAACCATATTACATTATGCATGGTAATTATCTATAAGATTTGTTTGTAATATTTGAGCTGAATGTTTATTAGATATTTGCTACTGAACTTGAAGCAAACTACAATCAATTGATTAATCAAAATATCTTCAGAATATCAAAACTTATTTACACATCTTAAAAACATACATCATGTACATGCATATGTTAATGTTGATTGTACAAAATATGGAACATTATTATTGTTGTGTATTTAAATATTGAAATCTTTATTCTCGCCAAATGTACATGTAGCAGACAAATCATACACCATTTCATTCATTAGTATTTTTTCTCCACAAGGAGACAGAAGGTCATGTAAGAAACAATGGCTACTTTTTTAATCATGTTAATGATAATTGTTTTTAATCATGTTAACTTGGTTGAATTTATAAGATACATAAATGCAAAGAATCACTGGTCATGCTGGTGGGTTTTTTTTCTCCATTGTTTATGTTTTAATGTTTCTGTAGTTGTTCATGCCTTAAGCTTGTACAGCTGTCATGTATGAAATTTTTACATTTAAAAAAAGAATTTTAATATCAGTGAAAACAAAACCAATTTTTGTGCAATATGCAAGTTACAAACAATGACAAGTATTGAAGTATCCATTAAGATGCACAAATGCATGTACAAAATCTTTAACAATTTCAGTACTTTTTTTAATATAAAATTTCATTAGTCTACTTTGCCATTTTTAACAAATTATAATATTGTTGTGTAGGTATGTTTCAGACCATATGAGTATTTGGACCGTATACGTATACTCGTACGGTCCAACCATATGCGTACGGTCGGACCGTATGAGTATACGCGTACGGTCCAGTACGAGCTGACCATACATGTTATTTGATCATATGGGTTAAATTTAAACAAGCATTTATCACAGTCTTTATTTTTAGTTTTACAAATTGTTATTGATAATTTATAACAATTAGATAGATAAAATGAACAAACGAACAATTGAAATTAAGTATTTGTTTAATTTTATATCTGAATCCTATTTTAGTACTCTCGCCCAAGGTGACACAATTCAAGTAACGTAATATTTTTTACATTTTCATGTATGCAGTTCATGCATGTTCCTTTGCATTTGCATTTTTTGGTAAAGTTGCTAAATATTTTAGAACAATTGACCTCCCACATTATGTTTACTTCCGATATCTTCAATTTCAGTGATCATAATTCAATTAATGTATTACTGATCGACATGCTTAATACTAGAGACTAACAGATTTCATTAGCGTGAATTTAAAAAAAAAGTTAAAATATAAAGTTTTTGTTTCAATTACAATTGAACTTTTTTAGATTAATTTGATAGTTAAGTTATGTTGATCTGCTATATGCATTTGTAACTATTAAACTTGACCAACTTTTTAATATTAGTCAGACCGTACGCGTACGGTCCGTCCGTATGAGTATTTTGTAAAAGTACGCATACGGTCCAGACCGTACGCGTACGGTCCAAATACTCATACGGTCTGGAACAGGTACACTGTAGTATGTCATGCATGTCTTCAGACAAAAAAGTCAGAGATGTATTTAAAAACATGAAAAAGTGGCAAACAAATAAGATACCGGGTCATAAATCATAAACATGATAAAAGGACAAACAAATATTGGAGAAAGACCATAAAAAATCAATACAGTCCACAGACATGACAGAAACTTAAAGAAAAATAAAATCTTGATGAAATTTGATCAGTTCTACCAATTCCTCTTGTACATGTACATGTTGTATATGAAAGCAAAGCCATGTATCTGCACGAAAGCAAATCATTTGGGTCTTTCTTGCTCTATATGGAATTCATGGAATTTATGGACCCTGGTTATATCATTTTGTGTAACAAGAACAATGTGTAATAAGTAACACATATATTGTTAATATAAACATTTTAAGGTATACATGGTATATGGATGATGATATGTAATGATTCCTTTTATTAATTCCAGTATGTTGTTGCACTGCAAGACCAGTTATCTCAGATTAAGAAGTCATCAATGTTAGTATAATTTACATTTCTGTCAATTCAAAAATCATTGCAATATTTTACTATTGTGAAACATGCGACATGGTTACAATCACAAATTTAAACTATTTGTAAACAGGCATTTTGAATTTTTTTTTTATGAATTAAACAGGAATTTTCTCAATATCCCGAAAACTTAAATCGCATTTTATAAAAAATGACACAATTGCACTAATAATTTCAGAATTTAGAGTAAATCAAAATTTAAAGGATTGCCAACCAGTTACAAACTAGTTTAGGTTAGATTTTAGTATGATTAAGAACTGGTCCTTTGAAGTGTATTTTGGAAGGTACAAATGTACAATGTAGAAATTTAAGTTATATACATGTATTTGAACATTAGTTTTGAATGTATGACCATTTGATGCATGAAAAATAAGTTGGTAGTGGAACTACTTCGATATTTTCCATTCTCAATTTTATTCGATATTATAACTTAATATGAACAGATGATAAAGTGGTAATTTGAAAAAAGAATTCTATATTCATTTTGATATTGTTTTGATTATTTTTCAGGAAGCCAGGTCAAGATATGCTTAATGAATACACTCGTAAGGTGGAATTCTTGAAAGGTTTACTTCAGGCAGAAAAAATGGTAGTTGTTTTTCTTCAACTCAAATTTTGAAGGTCATTTGACCCAAATAATAAAACTTTTTATTATGATGTAACATTGAATATGAATTTAATATCATTCTCAATATAAATGTTAAAATAATAAGTTCATTTGTATTGTTATTATAAAGTTACAGTATCGATATATATTATATACCGGTATATTAAAACCACACTTACTTCATGTACTTGATGTTAAATTATTGGTTAATAGTTAAACCCTTATTCAAAATCTGTCATTTTGAAAAACGAACATGTTATGCGTTTACTTCTCTGCATTGGCTAGAGGTATAGGGGGAGGGTTGAGATCTCACAAACATGTTTAACCCCGCCGCATTTTTGCGCCTGTCCCAAGTCAGGAGCCTCTGGCCTTTGTTAGTCTTGTATTATTTTAACTTTTAGTTTCTTGTGTACAATTTGGAGTTTAGTATGGTGTTCATTATCACTGAACCAGTATATATTTGTTTAGGGGCCAGCTGAAGGACGCCTCCGGGTGCGAGAATTTCTCGTTGCATTGAAGACCTGTTGGTGACCTTCTGCTGTTGTCTGCTCTATGGTCGGGTTGTTGTCTCTTTGGCACATTCTCCATTTCCATTCTTTATTTTATTTTATATATATTTAAGGGTACATGTATAATGTTTTTTTTTATATCAATTATGAACAAACACTTTCATCAACTTGTTCAGATGTTAAAGTTCATTTCTTAATCTTCTTTACATGTAATAGCCAACTGTAACAGAGAAAGCATTAGCTGGAGAACAGCTTCCTAATGTGGCAAAATCTGCTAAGGGACATAACTCTGTTTCATCAGCAGAATTACAGAAAAAGACAGTTGCAAGACATCAGAAAGATTTAAGAGAAGAGCTATTGGGACCTGAGACAGATAAACTTGATGGTAAATAAGTCTAAAAACTTAAATGATTAATCAACAGTACATTTTCATGTGTAACTGTACATCTTAATTCTGCATGTCTATATACTATTGTAGACATGCTTATAAATTGAATTTATAAATATTATTGAGACAAGTTTAATATTTATTCTAAGCATATAAGAAGAACTAAATGTTATACATACGTAATATACTATATGGTTATACATATATCTTTGATAGAACGTGTAAATTGTAGGAACCTTGGGTGCTAAAAAAATTACATTTAGATAGTATCCTGTTGAACAATATATGTTAAGCTGAAACAAAATTAGCAAAAGTTACATAAACTATAATGTCTCTTTTCAAAATATTGCATTGTCCAAATTATATGGCAAATACATTTGTATTTCCATTTGTTTTCATCTATTTATCATCATACATGTTTATACATCCTTGGTTTCCAACTTTAAATATTTAAATATGCTTGATGAAGTAGAATCCAGAAAAGCACTCTCAGGAACTTAATTTATATTAAATTCTAATTCGTAAACTCAAACGAATATAAAATATTTATCAAATAACCACAAACTCTCACATGGGAGACGCCACTTGCAGAGACAAGTGCACATTTTATTATTCGTATATGTATAATGAAATCAATGTTTTTGTGTAAATATGTGTACCGAACATTCTCAGCTGGTACTGGTTACCGCATACTAAAGATGAACAAATCTGAAAATAAATAATATAAAATTATTATATTATTTATTTGGAAAAGTGCTACTGGTCACTTTAACTGCAATGGCTCGAATGACTTTAAACTACCTGAATTCACTCGTGCATGAAACTTTAAACCCCTTTCGAACCGACCTTACTATAAATAACTAAACATGTGTTAACTATAAACAACAACAACATTCTTCATGTTCGACTTTTGTACAACTTTGATAAATACATAAGTGTTATTTTCTTAAATAGAAAAAATTGTTACAAAAAGCATTTTAAAAAGCCATTATTTGTTAACTATAGGTCTTAAATTTAAACCAAGCATATTAATCCAAAAGACTTTAAAGTTGAAACCTAATTTGGCTAGTTCATAAATTCTATCAAGATTTATTTTATTCAGGATTCACAGTGATCAAACATTGGTGCAATGAAGGAATAAAATGTTTAGGATTGTTTCACTAACTAATGCAAATTTATATATAGTGATCAACTGTTGGATATAGGCTCCAAGAATTATCCTATTCAAACTCAATTAGAGTGATTTTTTTTTCAAATAAATTACATCAATTGTGAAAGAATTTTGAGAAATATGGCTATACATTTTTTTATACGACCGCAAAAATTGAAAATTTTTTGGTCGTATATTGGTATCACGTTGGCGTCAAATACTTTTGGTTTTCGCACTATAACTTTAGTTTAAGTGAATAGAAATGTATAAAATTTAAACACAAGGTTTGTGACCATATAAGGAAGGTTGGGATTGATTTTGGAAGTTTTGGTCCCAACAGTTTAGGAATTAGGGGCCAAAAAGGGCCCAAATAAGCATTTTCTTAGTTTCACCACTATAACTTTAGTTTAAGTAAATAGAAATCAATGATATTTTGACGCAAGGTTTATGACCACAAAAGGAAGGTTGGGATTGATTTTGGGTGTTTTGGTTCCAACAGTTTAGGAATTAGGGGCCAAAAAAGGGCCCAAATAAGCATTATTCTTGGTTTTTGCACACTAACTTTAGTATAAGTAAATAGAAATCATTGAAATTTAAACACAAGGTTTATGACCACAAAAGGAAGGTTGGGATTGATTTGGGGAATTGAGATCCCAACAGTTTAAGAATTAGGGGCCAAAAAGGGGCCCAAATAAGCATTTTTCTTGGTTTTTGCACCATAACTTTAGTATAAGTAAATAGAAATCTATGAAATTTAAACACAAGGTTTATGACCATAAAAAGGAAGGTTTGGATTGATTTTGGGAGTATTAGTCCCAACAGTTTAGGAATAAGGGGCCCAAAGGGTCCAAAATTAAACTTTGTTTGATTTCATCAAAAATAGTATAATTGGGGTTCTTTGATATGCCGAATAAAACTGTGTATGTAGATTCTTAATTTTTGGTCCGGTTTTCAAATTGGTCTACATTAAGGTCCAAAGGGTCCAAAATTAATCTTAGTTTGATTTTAACAAAAATTGATTTCTTGGGGTTCTTTGATGTGCTGAATCTAAAAATGTACTTAGATTTTGATTATTGGCCCAGTTTTCAAGTTGGTCCAAATCGGGGTCCAAAATTAAACTTTGTTTGATTTCATCAAAAATTGAATAATTGGGGTTCTTTGATATGCCAAATCTAACTGTGTATGTAGATTCTTAATTTTTGGTCTAGTTTTTCAAATTAGTCTACATTAAAGTCCAAAGGGTCCAAAATTAAACTAAGTTTGATTTTAACAAAAATTGAATTCTTGAGCTTCTTTGATATGCTGAATCTAAACATGTACTTAGATTTTTGATTTATGGGCCCAGTTTTCAAGTTGGTCCAAATCAGGATCCAAAATTATTATATTAAGTATTGTGCAATAGCAAGAAATTTTCAATTGCACAGTATTCAGCAATAGCAAGAAAATCTTTAATTGCACAGTATTGTGCAATAGCAAGAATTTTTCAATTGCACAGTATTGCGCAATAGCAAGAAATCTTCAATTGCACAGTATTGTGCAATAGCAAGTATTTTCAATTGCACAGTATTGCGCAATAGCAAGAAATTTTCAATTGGAGTTATCTTTCTTTGTCCAGAATAGTAGTTGAATCAACTTAAATCATTGTTTTACACAATATACAATGTATATTCACTTTTACTACCAACTGATAAATTAAAACAATCTTTACCATTCAGTGATAACAAGCACTTTTCTTACATTTTAATATTTTCTTACATTTTAATGATGTATTTAATTGAGTAGGTATTGTTGCAAACTCCATTAGAAATTTGAATTGAGATCAGTTTTGGAATAAGGGAAAGAGGGATGTGAAAAAAAATTGGGGGGGGGGGAGAGGGGTTCAATTTTTCTCATTTCAGATTTCATAAATAAAAAGAAAATTTCTTCAAACATTTTTTTGAGAGGATTAATATTCAACAGCATAGTGAATTGCTCAAAGGCAAAAAAAAAATTTAAGTTCATTAGACCACATTCCTTCCGTGTCAGAAACCTATGCTGTGTCAACTTTTTAATCACAATCCAAATTTAGAGCTGAATCAAGCTTGAATGTTGTGTCCATACTTGCCCTAACTGTGCAGGGTTCAACATCTGCGGTCGTATAAAGCTGCGCCCTCCGGAGCATCTGGTTAGCTCCTTATATAAATTTACACATAGTTGCTCTCTGCAAAGCCATTTACTAAATTTCTAAAGATTATTATCCAAGACTATTTAACTTAAGGATGTACTTAGGTGAGGTTAAGTGAAAATTAATAAATTAAGAAGTTAAAATTGATTCTATAAGCTGGTAGAGCATCAATTAAGGATAAAAATAAGCTTAAAATATTGATAGGTCATGGAGCTCCTTTGCGAGATATTTGAAATTTAAAATATGGCGGAAAAAGGCTGACTCTGACTTTTACCTTATATTTGCATTGATATTTTTGGGCCTCAAAACAAAAGAAAGAAAATCAAGAATCTTTTAAAATTTTGGTAAATGACCTTTCATGAGCTATTAAGTCTTATATGAAAAAATAAATAGGTGTTATGGGGCAAAATATTTTACATTGTATTGTATGGAAAAACTCCAAGGAGTCCGAACATTTGACACAAATTCCAAAACCTCACCTAAGTACGTCCTTAAGTATATATTAAGTTTTTTTTTTTTTAGATAGTGGATTAAGGCAAAGGAATGTTAAAACAGATAAAGACATAGATATTGTTATACAGCATCAACATCAGATGCACGAAAAACTGGCAGAGGAAATGCTGCAATTGACCAGAAATTTGAAAGAGAGTATACGAGACTCAGGACAGATTGTCAGAGAGGATAATAAGGTATGCTGGTGAAATATAGAAAACCAAGGGATCATTTGAATAAGGACTTTTTATGAAAATCCTGTCCTTTTTCTTTAGCTTTTTAATGCTATATAAAGTCACGCTGTCAAACCATAGAGTGTCTGCAAATTATAAAAAAATACAAGGAACTTAACTCTATGGTACACTGCAGCTGCATGTAGTCATGACCTTTATGTTTATATGTCTTTCTTAAACCAAATTCTTTGTTTTTTTGTAGGATGTCTCATTTGAAATTTTTAAAAAAGAATCTAGAAACATGTAAAAAAAAAAGTGTGTAAACATAAGATTAACTCTCTTTTGCTTGATAATTTCTAGATTTGTCATTACAGAGTTATGGAACTTTGATTAAGACAATTTTGACACTGATTGCTCTAGTATGCTTGATGCGAACTTTATGGTGTTTACACAATTGTAAAAAAGTTTTTACACAAGTTTAATTGTAATTTTCATATTTTTTATTTATTAGTAATGGACAAAATGATGGAACTTGCTTTATCAAAATATGGGCACTTATTTTTGAATTTCTTTAAAAAAAAGTCAATCTTTTTTGCTTTTGCCTTATCTTACAATAATTAAAGCTCCTTCTCTTTTGATTTCAAGCTTTTTCTCATTCTGAGTTTTGAAATTCTTAAAAAAAAAAGTGAACTTACTCATCACATAAATGACATACTTGACCTATGTTGTTAAAGGTATTGAAAAATATTTAATAGAAAAATAGAAATGTAGATGAACATGACTAGTCAGTCTCTTTTATATAAATCATATTAATCATACAAATGGTATACATAGATACAAAAGGTATGCAATATTCCCTTTCTCATATGGTGATTACAGTTTGCATATGTATCTGCTGTTAATTAGGTCTTTCCACCTTTCTGTGGAAAGACCTATTGTATTTGTTCTGATTATTAAATTTTTATACATCGCTCCATGAAAGATTTGATAATAGCTTATTAAGTGTTACCTTAATCAAACTGCACATCTCAAGAGTAACTTAATTTGCATGTTGAAAATTTGCATGCATAACGAAAATGAGAGCTTCTAAAATTTTCTTCTTAAAGGCATATGACAAATTAGCTAGCTATAGGTGGTCTTGTCAATGTATATTTGGTTCCCAAACAGAAGTTCCAATGAAAATTTGTTATAAACAATGCCTTAATATCTCTTCCAGTTGGATCAAAAATTCTCTGCACATTATTGCATAAGGAACAAATACGGTATTAATATTGCTATTCCTGTGAAAATTTTAATACAGAATATTTCTTTCACTTGGAACCTATATTCTGAAGGAACTTTTATTTCATGGCAGACTGATATAGTTTGTAGAAACTGTATCTGTTTGGAAAAAGACACACATCTTTTTTTTTTCACATCTTATTTTGTGTTTAGTCCAATTTATGTATTCAATCTGTCACATTTATATGATCATTAGCTGATCATTAAAATATAAAAAGTCAACTGTTTATGTTGTTAAAAACTTTGGCAATTTAAAGGAAGGGAGGTGTTGGCTGTTGTTTCAAATATATATAAACATTTCTTATAGTTAAAAGACAAAAAACTTGCTTTCTGGCAGTTTCAACCAAGAGTGATGGGTTAACTTTCACTTGTTAACTGTCATTATCAAAACGTCTCAATCTTTTGACAAGGTGATGATGAAATACATTGATTATACTTGTTTATAATGAAAAATGTTTAGGATTAGCAGTGTTTATAAAATGAAGAATTTAATGACAGGAAAAAAAATTGAAATACCGAAATTATTGGGAATAGTAAATATTTTAAAGCCTTTTGTTTAAATTTATTGTTATACATTTAGACAGGAGCTGAGAGTTCTGTCTGAAATAATCAATTTAATGATTTATTGGGCTGAAGAATTCTCATCCACTTAAAAAAGCAGGAAGAAGAATTTTTATATTAAACATTTTAAAAGATTGGAACTTGAGTTCATTTAAAAAAAAAGAAATCTGATTTATAATCTTATAATCTTAATATTTAGCTATAGATATTTGATTTAAAACAAGTATAATAGATTTCAAAACAAATGAAAATTTGATAGATACCAACGAGAGATTAATATTTAATTTTAACATAATAATAAATAAGTTTTTATGCCCCACCTACGATAGTAGAGGGGCAATATGTTTTCTGGTCTGTGGCTTCGTTCGTCCGTCCGTCTGGTTCTGTTCGTCCGTCCAGGTTAAAGTTTTTGGTCAAGGTAGTTTTTGATGAAGCTGAAGTCCAATCAACTTGAAACTTAGTACACTTGTTGCTTATGAGATGATCTTTCTAATTTTTAAGCCAAATTAGACTTTTGACCCCAATTTCACGGTCCACTGAACATAGAAAATGAAAGTGGGAGTTTCAGGTTAAAGTTTTTGGTCAAGGTAGTTTTTGATGAAGCTGAAGTCCAATCAACTTGAAACTTAGTACACTTGTTGCTTATGATATGATCTTTCTAATTTTAATGCCAAATTAGATAATTACCCAATTTCACGGTCCATGGAACATGGAAAAGGATAGTGCGAGTTGGGCATCCATGTACTTTGGACACATTCTTGTTTGGTGAATATAATATGCTTATGTCAGGGTGATCAAAAATTTCTTGGGAAAACACTGGGCACCTGAACAAGATGGTAGTATAAAGATTTTTATCTAAATTTGTGTGGGATATGTTCAAAGCCTTAAGAATATAATTTCTACAAAAAAATAGAGAAAAAAATCAACCCTGGGTGAACCTTGTAGTTTGTTTTATGTATTAGAAATAAAGTGTTACACCATAAAACATTCTTTTTAGTACTTTCTTAGTTTCATTATGTTTATTTTGCTCATAAAAACTTAGTTTAAGCTTCAATAAATAATCATCAAGTAATTACAATTTTTAATAGAATCTAAAAACTGAATTTTATTATTGTGAAATAGATGCCTCCTAAATTATATAAATGAACATTTAAAAAAAAATCATCTCATCTAAGCATCTGTCACGAATTAGAAAAATAATTGTATTCTTTGCATTTTGTTTTGAAATGAACAGTTTCCGTTGCCAAGTAATTGTTTCAAGTTAATAATATATTTTTTTAGATTTTTATTGCATTTTTTTACTTAATGGATTAAATCGTTTCTTTTATTTGCAGAAATTAGAAGAAAGCGTTAAACTAACTGACGGAAATTACGTTAAATTGAAAAAGGAAAGTGATCGTTTAGAGAAACATACACAGACTTGTTCCTGGTGGATATGGATTATGTTAGTTATTGTAACCTTGACCTTTTTATCTATGATTATGTTTATGAAATTATTTTCTAAAAAACTGTGACGAAGGTGAACACATTGTTGATATACATACTTATTTATTCAAAGAGTGAAAATAAATGTGCAATATATAACTGTTCTATTTATTGATGATTCGATGGTTCAATAAAAGTATGTAACTGGGTACATTTGATAAATATATGTACAAAATGTACAAGAGTACATTAAAAAAATAGGGACTCTTAAAGAGCTGTGTCACTCACCTGATTCTATTTGCATCTTCTACAATGGCTTTCAAACATTTCAGACCAGAATTTGATTGATGGCTAAAACTCTCTTTTTTCCTGATCACTTGCATTGTTTACAGTTTATCTCTACTATATATTTTGAGAAATATAATAATTAATAAAATAAATCAACATTTATGAAGAATAACTTTTATAAGGAGTGCACTGATAATTTCAGCTATGTTCTTGTTCATTATTTTTGTTGGTTGATGTTCAATTTAGCTTCGATAGTTTTTGCTTAAAATACCATGTTGTTGGGTATCAATATGAGTTGATTTCAGTAATGGAGAACAAATCCTTTACTTCAAAACATAATAGAATGAAGACCACTAATTATACAGAGATTTAACATATTGAAAAACATATTTCATATTAAAGCTATACTCGAATTTTAATATACTTTTTTATACGACCGCAAAAAATTTTAATTTTTTGGTCGTATATTGCTATCACGTTGGCGTCGTCGTCTGCGTCGTCGTCGTCCGAATACTTTTAGTTTTCGCACTCTAACTTTAGTAAAAGTGAATAGAAATCAATGAAATTTTAACACAAGGTTTATGACCACAAAAGGAAGGTTGGGATTGATTTTGGGAGTTTTGGTCCCAACATTTTAGGAATTAGGGGCCAAAAAGGGCCCAAATAAGCATTTTCTTGGTTTTCGCACTATAACTTTAGTTTAAGTGAATAGAAATCTATGAAATTTTGACACAAGGTTTATGACCACAAAAGGAAGGTTGGGATTGATTTTGGGAGTTGAGGTTCCAACAGTTTAGGAATTAAGGGACAAAAAAGGGCCCAAATAAGCATTATTCTTGGTTTTCGCACAATAACTTTAGTATAAGTAAATAGAAATCAATGAAATTTTAACACAAGGTTTATGACCACAAAAGGAAGGTTGGGATTGATTTTTGGAGTTGAGGTCACAACAGTTTATGAATTAGGGGCCAAAAAGGGGCCCAAATAAGCATTATTTTTGGTTTTTGCACCATAACTTTAGTATAAGTAAATAGAAATCTATGAAATTTAAACACAAGGTTTATGACCATAAAAGGAAGGTTGGGTTTGATTTTGGGAGTTTTGGTCCTAACAGTTTAGGAATAAGGGGCCCAAAGGGTCCAAAATTGAACTTTGTGTGATTTCATCAAAAATTGAATAATTGGGGTTCTTTGATATGCCGAATCTAACTATGTATGTAGATTCTTAATTTTTGGTCCCGTTTTCAAATTGGTCTACATTAAGGTCCAAAGGGTCCAAAATTAAACTTAGTTTGATTTTAACAAAAATTGAATCCTTGGGGTTCTTTGATATGCTGAATTTAAAAATGTACTTAGATTTTTAATTATTGGCCTAGTTTTCAAGTTGGTCCAAATGGGGGTCCAAAATTAAACTTTGTTTGATTTCATCAAAAATTGAATAAATGGGTTCTTTGATATGCCAAATCTAACTGTGTATGTAGATTCTTAATTTTTGGTCCAGTTTTCAAATTGGTCTACATTAAGGTCCAAAGGGTCCAAAATTAAACTAAGTTTGATTTTAACAAAAATTAAATTCTTGGGCTTATTTGATATGCTTTATCTAAATATTTACTTTGATTTTTGATTATTGGCCCAGTTTTCAAGTTGGTCCAAATCAGGATTCCATATCAAGTATTGTGCAATAGCAATTAATTTTCAATTGCACAGTATTGCACAATAGCAAGAAATATCTAATTGCACAATATTGTGCAATAGCAATTAATTTTCAATTGGAGTTATCTTTCTTTGTATAGAATAGTAGTTGATAATATATGTTGGAAATTTGCCAGACATGACTATGATGTCATTTTCTATTTTTATTTGCCAATAACTTTATGTAAATAACTTCATTGGAAATTTGCCAACATAAAATGTTGCTGATGAAGCTTTTTTTCCTTATCTTATCTAAAATGTTTTTAGATAATTGTATGTTGGACATTTGCCAGACATGTCATTTTCTATTTTTATTTGCCAATAACTTTATGTAAATAACTTCATTGGAAATTTGCCAATATAAAATGTTGCTGATGAAGTTTTTTTTATTGTTTTATACAATAAACAATGTATATTCACTTTTACTACCAACCAATCTTTACCATTCAGTGATAACAAGCACTTTATTTTACATTTTAATATTTTATGATGTATTTAAAAGAGTAGTTATTGTTGCAAACTCCATTAGAAATTTGAATTGATATCAGTTTTGGAAAAAGGGAAACAGGGATGTGAAAAAAGGGGGGGGTTAAATTTTTCTCATTTCAGATTTCATAAATAAAAAGAAAATTTCTTCAAACATTTTTTTGAGAGGATTAATATTCAACAGCATAGTGAATTGCTCAAAGGCAAAAAAAAACAACTTTTAAGTTCATTAGACCACATTCATTCTGTGTCAGAAACCTATGCTGTGTCAACTATTTAATTTTAGATTTAAAAAGTTTGAAGAAGAAATCTTTAATTGATTTGTAAAATCTTGACATTTGTTTTGTGTAAAAAAAACCCATGTAATGTCAAAAATTTGATCACAATCCAAATTCAGAGCTGTATCACGCTTGAATGTTTTGTCCATACTTGCCACAACTGTTCAGGGTTCGACCTCTGCGGTCGTATAAAGCTGCGCCCTGCGAAGCACCTGGTTCTATATTGTTATTACATTTTTTAGCATTGATAGTCAAAGGTATGAAAACGATCAATAGCAATTGAAGTAGGGAACAGAACAGACATGATCTCTGTGCCAGAGATTGGCACAGCTTGTCGATCTAGTGCAAAGCAGACTTCATATTTATATCCCATTAAAAAGTTGTCCTCCCGATATGCAAAAATGTAATAATTGCGACTTAAAGTTAAACACCTATGTTAATGCAAATGTAAGCGTAAAACTAAGATCAAAACTGACATTTAATTCCTTTCTACCACATACTAGTATCTAGTGATATAAATTTGCATTGTTTGGTTCAGTTTCATCCTTCTGTGCCCACATTTGAATACACCAATTATCAAATTAAGAAATAATTGATGCAAGCTATACTTTATTGTAGTTTTAACATGGGTAGTAAATTATATTCGTGATTTTTTTTGCCCGAGCGATTATTTCGATTCTGATTAGGACAATTAAGGTAATTTCTATTTCCGATGTGCATAAGAGAAGAGCGTTTGTGTAGGCTCTTCCAAGAACCTCTCTTTTAAGTTTGTATACAAGCAAACGCCTGGCATGTGATTTTTCAGAGGGCGGAGTTTTGAACAGCCAGCATGAACGGTTGTTGTATCTAGGTCAAATATGTCAATTTCTAAGTGCAACACATGACAACCATAATTAATGAATTAGAAACAATATGCGCATCATTTAAAAGTTTGGAAGTGTTTTAAGTTAATAAAATATATTAAATGCATGCCAATTTGATAAAATACATTATTCTGCAGTAGTAAATTTACGCATGTGCACACAAATTTTATTGGATTTAGAGAATGGCTTTGTTCACAAAGGGAAAGAAGCACATCATATTAGAATATTTGATTAAGAATAAAGGGACACAGTATGTACTGTGCAAACTAAAAAAAAGTGTAAGGGTTCTGGGGATCCTAGTGTCCCGTCTTTTTTTAAGCTGTTTGTCACAGGCTCATCAAAAATGGGTAAAAAATTATTAAATTGTCCTCTAGATACTATCTTTTGATTGTAGGACGCTTCTATTCAAGTTTGGTAAAATTAGTTTATGAATCAAATAAATGTTTTAAAAACTTTAACTGCAAACTGTATTTATTACATTGGTTGCAATGAATTACATTGATTTCCCAGTTAGATAAAAACCGATAATTTCACATGTGAAATAAACGTGGTTATTTCACTCTCTGACGTCATACAACAATAGGCATTGTCAAGACGTCGATAACGTCGGATCAAAACAAATTGTCAATGCGTAGGAAAAAGATATAGTTCCTTACATTTTCTACATTAATTTCTAAAAAAAAATCCATTTGCCAATGTAAAAAAAGAATAACTAATCGCCGTATTTGAATATCAAAAAATAAGACAACTTGTGACCGAACGCCGCTATGGATTAAACTCGTGCTGCGCACTCGTTTAATCCATGCGTCGTTCGGTCACGCGTTGTCTTATATTCGATATTCAAATACGGCGATTAGTTATACTATAAGTAATGTTAACTTGGGGAAAAAATAACTCCATTTATAAGTTTTATATTGAAAAACAGGAAATACATTTTTACAAATTTCTTTATAGATAATAGCTTTTGATCATACACAAGCATCTGTTCAAGTTTGATACTAACCCAGGATAGTTTAATAAAGTTATTAGAATTTTAAAAACTGTTACCACAGAGTGAATGTAATGTTAACTGGCAGAGAAACTTAGTCCATTTATAAGTAAAATACGAAAAAAACAGGATTTTTATACGACCGCAAAAATTGAAAAATTTTTTGTCGTATATTGGTATGATGTTGGCGTCGTCGTCGTCGGCGTCGTCGTCTGAATACTTTTAGTTTTCGCACTCTAACTTTAGTAAAAGAGAATAGAAATCTATGAAATTTTAACACAAGGTTTATGACCACAAAAGGAAGGTTGGGATTGATTTTGGGAGTTTTGGTCCTAATATTTTAGGAATTAGGGGCCAAAAAGGGCCCAAATAAGCATTTTCTTGGTTTTCGCACTATAACTTTAGTTTAAGTAAATAGAAATCTATGAAATTTTGACACAAGGTTTATGACCACAAAAGGAAGGTTGGGATTGATTTTGGGATGTTTGGTTTCAACAGTTTAGGAATCTTTCTTTGTTCAGAATAGTAGTTGAATCAACTTAATTAAATCATTGTTTTATACAATATACAATGTATATTCATTTTTACTACCAACCAGTCTTTACCATTCAGTGATAACAAGCACTTTATTTTACATTTTAATATTTTATGATGTATTTAAAAGAGTAGTTATTGTTGCAAACTCCATTAGAAATTTGAATTGATATCAGTTTTGGAAAAAGGGAAAGGTTGATGTGAAAAAAAAAATGGGGGGGGGGGGTTAAATTTTTCTCATTTCAGATTTCATAAATAAAAAGAAAATTTCTTCAAACATTTTTTTGAGAGGATTAATATTCAACTGCATAGTGAATTGCTCAAAGGCAAAAAAAAAAATTTAAGTTCATTAGACCACATTCATTCTGTGTCAGAAACCTATGCTGTGTCAACTATTTAATTTTAGATTTAAATAAGTTTGAAGAAGAAATCTTTAATTGATTTGTAAAATCTTGACATTTGTTTTGTGTAAAAAAACCCATATAATGTCAAAAATTTTATCATAATCCAAATTCAGAGCTGTATCACGCTTGAATGTTTTGTCCATACTTTGCCCCAACTGTTCAGGGTTCGACCTCTGCGGTCGTATAAAGCTGCGCCCTGCGGAGCACCTGGTTTTTAATTTCAAAAAAATTAACCACAGAGTGAACATTTCTGGACGAGGACAACAGAATGTAGGATCACTATGTCTCGCTTTTTTGAAAAAAAAGTCGCAGGCTCGACAAAAAATACAGTTTAATTAGTATACAATTGCATAATCTTTTCCAATTATATGTGCGCTGTGTTATTATGATTACTAAGTAAAAGTTGATTAAATATCAGTTCCGTTTATTCAATAGACATTCAACATGCCTAGTTGTTTTGCACTCATAACATTGGTTGGTAGCATTTGGTTTTGTAAGTTCTTATGAACTTCCTTTTTTGAAATGACCTTGGGGTTTGGTATTTCTGTTATTATAGTCTTTTTTATACACCAGATTCAAGTTTAGTCTAGACAATACTTATCGGTCGCGCTGAAGTAAAACAGTTCGAAGGCAACATCAATATCCAAGTTGTGAGTACTAAATCCGAAAATTACAGACAAGTGTGCCAAATCTACCGAAGGTCATTATCTTGAAGGTTGTTAACTTTGTATGAGTTGTTCAAAGAAATAATGTCTTGCTAGTTGAGACACCTATGATTATTTTATTCAAAGATGCGTATAACAATGGCGAATATAATTTACATTTGGAAGTATCAATTCACAAATTCAAGGAGATTTGAATTACGACTAAATATTCAAGAATTATGATCACATCTCAAATTCTTACCAACAACACTGTTTTGTTTTAAAATAGTTTCAAACTGATCAACATCATTTGGGTTATAACAAAAAAGAAGTCAGCAGTGGTATACCGCTGTTCCAAAGTTATAAATTGATTGAGAGAAAATAAAACTAAAACCGAGGTGAAAACATCAACTATAAAAGGAAAACAATTAAACAACAGAAACACTGAAGTGAAACAAAAAACAAAAGACAATGCAACACACACAGAAACGAACTTTAAGATAACAACTGCCATTTTCCTTACTTGGTACAGGAAATATAAAGAAAAAATGGTGGGTGGAACCTGGTTTTGCGGCTAGTCAAACCTCGTACTTGTATGGCAATTTTAAATATACTACTAACATGACAGGATTCCAGTACAAATAAATTTAAGAACATTCAGGACAGAGAAAAACACACATAAACAATACAATAATTTTGACCAATGAGGGCGAAACCAAAACAGTTTTTATATATTGGTGTATTGTACAATGTTATTAAAATTATATATTTTACTTTGAGGGTTTCTTAATATTAGACTGACCATGGAATGTTGTGTATTGCGCTTATAACACTGTATAACATAGGTATCACAGTTCTCTTAGATAGTCAACTGTTTTCAGCAAGATTTGGGTCGCTCTGAGAAACATGTTATTTTTTCAATTTGTTTTCCCTTTATAACGACGGTGAATTTGTGTCCTGAAAACACAATTAAATCCAATCAGATTAAACGGAACCGTTATGTATTTTGTGGTGTTGGTGTCATTTAGGCAAATATCCAATGTTTAATCTTGTCTCTTTTTCAAATAAATTTAGAATCTAAGTTGGGTCCGATGCTCATTTGTTTTAGTTGTCATTAGTATCTGTCATAGTTAAGCACGGTTTTTTTGGAAATAAGTATTAAAAAAGTAAAATAATAAATATACCGAAATCCAAAAAAATTTAAAAGTGCAAACACATCGAACGAAATGAAAGCAGCTGTCATATACCTGACTTGTTACAGACATTCTTATGTCGAAAATAATGGATTAGACCTGGTTTTATAACTATCTAAAACTCGCATTTGTATTACATTCTCCTTTAATTTTATAATTTGACAACAATCTGTGAGCAAACGAAAAAGACATAAGTAAAAATGTCAAAAATTAGGGTACACCAGTCAACATATATTTAGGAGTTCAGTATGACGTTCATTTTCACTGAACTAGTACACATTTTGAGCGCCTGTTTAAGTCCGACTCCGGGTGCTGGATTTTTTTAGCTGTGTTGAAGACCCATTTGCGGCTGTGTGTTTTACTCTTTAGTCGGAATGTTATCTCTTTGACACATAACCCATTCTCTATTTTATTTATCATAATCTAAATCATTATAATGAAAATCTGTTTTAACAAAAAGCACAAAATGGCATGGAGACAAAGTAAATCAGCAAAAATAAAAATGACATGTATTCTTTTATTAAAAACAGTTGAACCTTTATAAGTAGTAGTCGAAGGGATCCGTCTATGTCTGGCTGCATGATTAACATAGATTTAAACGACGCTTATAACCAAGTTGATGTACGTTCATCAATAGGAACTATGTTTGAGATATATATATTTCTGAATGATTCCTCTGACGACATTTCATGATATCCAAGACGACGATATACAGATTGACATGAGTTGTCTATTATTTTCTTATCCCCTATCGACAATAGTGTCCGCCATTTCATTGACTTTAAAAAGCCGCTATTTTCTGTTAAAACACGTGATTTCTTCTGACTGTTATACCGGCTACCTCTGTATGATAAATTAATAATTTTATTTTCAAGTGCTTTGGAAAAATTAAGTCCTAGAAAGTCAAAGAGTTTTTGCGAAACACCAATAGGATCTTTTGCTATACGTTCAGCAGAAACAAAAATAATATTTTCTGAATATTTATTTGTTAATTCCAAAATGATTCTACTATCTGTATCCATTTTACCACATACTGCTTTAGTCATTGCCGTTATTGACCCTTTCAGACGTTTCGTTCTTGAACGAATAATTGCTCTGGGATCTCGATATAAATATATTATTTTCAAATTAGGTCGAATGTGAATCAGACCTTCTATCAAGTCAGCTCCTATTCGAAGTACCTTCGTCACTCGTAATTTTGCAGAGGTACATATGGTTGCTAGTTTTGAAATATTCCTTTCTTTAAAAGCTGTACTGGTACTGCCACTACTGGTACATGTGATTTTTGTTTGTACCTCTGTTGTTAACTTTTCAATAGTTTCAGTATAACAATCATATAAAGAACTCAGAAGTTTTGGAATGTTCAGTGAAATGCTGTTGTAACTCCTGAAATACGTTAGACATTTTTATGATAATTAGAATAGGAAATACAATACAAACATAGACGTATGTACAACGGTTAGAATGAACTTCCGGTGCATGTGATACTGTTGTATTTTTATTATATACAGGTATAACTTAGTTGGAATCTGACACAGTATTAATGTTACAATACAAACATAAAACCACATTGAAACTATTTGTATACGCTTCAAATTATCCAAAGTGTTTCAAATAAATCGTTCTCATCTTTGTTATTATTTACTAGAATGTTTTCGAAGAGAAAAGATTTGAAATGCCACCGGAATACGTGAGTTTTCATTAGTGGTAACATTTGAGGCTTGTCTCAATAAAACAAAAAAAATATTTTGATTTTAAATTGGAATTTGATGCCACAATAGCAAATGATTTTAAACGAATTTATCTTGAAATGAAACTCAAAATAAAGAGTTTGATTTCAGCCGGTTCATGTTTTTGATCATGATATATCAGATATCGTTGATGAGGGAGAGACAAAACGCGAAAACGCAAATCTGACCATAACAATTTTCATCCTATTCGATATCAATTTTAAGTTACAATGCATATACATTACTTGCAGTTATTCTCATGGAATCCACATTCCTTGTCTTTTGTAAAATAGCCTCCTATAGAAAGTGACCAGAGCGGCTCATAAAAATAAAATACGTTTGCCCTACAACCAACAATATTCCCAACAAATGTGGTTTCTCCTTTCATATAACCAAATAATAAAATATCTGTACTGGCACTTGTTATATTCTTCTGTTGGACCATGCTTCTCGTATTTATGAGTTGTTTTTCAGTAACGTAGTACAAATCCTTTACTATAACACATAATATAAAAGAATTAAACTATTGATTGTCTTTCCTGGAAATACTGTTTCACACAAAGTATAAAATGAGTACTAACGTATTCAAATACGTTTTATTTAAATTTCATAAGCCATACTCGAATATTCTATTCTCTGTTCTGTTTTGCTGATATTAGAGTAATAATGAATAAAATAAGTGTTTTCAGCCGTGTATCACCTTCACTGTCTTAGAGTTGTCACTTGTTTAGACGTAATATGAATACTAATACACTTTTTGTTACAATTTTACGCAACTACTTTAAAATCTTGTTCTTTTAAAAACCATATTGAACTTCCATTATTGTTTTAAATGAGTATAAATGAATGTAAACTATTGCAACCATTATGTTTAAAAAAAAAACAGGCTATTCTTATCGGTCTTAGGTCCATAATAGTAACTCTTAAGCGAACATATTTGAAAGCCATGGATGTAAATATATGTAGTAAGTATGTAGCTATATGACCAAAAGATAAATGTAGGTAGGCATGTCTTTCTTCTATGGTATGATACTTGTTACCTTGTGATCTAGCGCGTTAAAGATCTGGCTCAAAGTGTTGGTCTTGTACAGGCAGGGTTTATATTTATATCTATCTAAAAAGTTCTTGCCCTGTTATTCGGGGTATTATTGTCATTTGAAGTTCAACACAAATTCATCATAAAAAAACATATGATTGACATCTTTTATCTACATGAAATAAAAACGTGTAAGAAGGGAAACCATATCACCGTTAGGTCTTCAAAAGTTTAAGGAGTATATTTTAAATGAAATAAAACATACCATATATATTTTGATGCCGGTATGACAGAAAAACTAAGATCAAAACTGACATAACTCCTACCGCAAAATATATTTTCATTGTTAAATTCTCTTATACTGAAAAATAAACAACACAATCAGGTTTATACTAGTGTCCCGACGTTTAAATACACCAAGTATCAAATAGTTGAATAAGCTAAAAAGACAAAGCGTTTTCATGAGCAAACAATTATCAGATAATTAAATAAGTAAAAAAGACAAAGGGTTTACTGAGCATATAATTGCATAATCTGTTTCAAGTATTTATGTATCGTGTTATTACGTTGGTTATTGTATAAAAAATAATTAAAATATCAGTTCAATGTATTTAGCTTGCTTTAAAACCACCATTTTTTACATAAGAAAATGCCTGTACCAAATAAGGAATATGACAGCTATTCGTTTGATGTGTTTTGTCATTTGATTTTGCCATTTGATTAGGGACTCGAATTTTCCACGGCGTTCAGTATTTTTGTGATTTTACTTTTCAATAGATGTTCAACTTATATTTTGGACGCCAGATGCGAGTTTTGTGTATATTTTACTTTTCTGTAAAATTTTTCCATAAAATTCCGTTTTGAAATTTATCCACTATCCACTAGAAGATATCCTGAATGCATGAATTTTATAAATTTGCTGCGTCCAAAGCGCTTTTTCTTTTTTTTTTCTTATTTTCATTTCATACGATAAGAATAGAAGTTTTCCCAGTGTTAACTAGAGAGAATATATCTGGTAATTAACATAACCATTTTTTTTAGAATCCAGCCTAATAAATCACTCTAAATGAGTAATAAATCACAATATACATTTTGACATAAATACAACACGTACTAAGTTAATTACAATAGCTGTAAAAAGGGGGCTAAAAAGAGACCGATAAATACGACAGTTATAACTGTCTCTTATGTCGTTGCTACTTACCAGTTCCAAGATACATTTTTTGTATTGGTGATGGTAAATCGACCATCTACGATCAAATTTGGTGACTAAATCATATTGTGTTACCCAATATTGTTGGAATAAGTGTACGAAAAAAGTGGACTTATTATACACTTTATATGTTACTTTATACTCATAACATTTGTGAGCTAATATTTATGTTTTCATCATTTTCTTTGGTTTTCTGAAATCGCTTTACTAAAGTCATGCTCCTAATGAGTACAAGAACAAGTTGGTGAGCAAAGGCACTCGATACGTATTCCTTTGAATAACAAATCTTTGTTGTTATACCAACCCACAAATGTCAGCAAATACCTTGTTTATAAAAAAAAACCAAGAGCGGTCAGTAGGATTATTCTTATACAAAATATTTGTTTTTTAACACATTTTGATTTTTCCTTACTTTGAACAAAAAGCTGGTACGTACGTTCACAATCCTGAATTAAAGATATATGTTATACACAGAGGGAAAAAGACTAAATAAGAAAAAATCTGAAAACGTATCTGTCGTATTATAGAAAAAAAACATTCCTTGTAGAAAACAAATCAAACGCAAATTATGTTCCAGTAGTCACTGAATCTGCATTGACTTCATATAAATATTATGTATATTTTAATGTTAATGCTTCAATTTGAAAAATGAGAATGCAGTAATTTAAAACATAAACTCCCTGCAAATTGACTGTAGATGTTTTTAATTGTTCGATAAGTGTCAATGCTCTCAAACATGTTAAACTCTTATTGTCTATAAAGTATTAGTTTAGTGGAACAAAAAAAAGTAAAATCACAAAAATACTGAACTCTGAGGAAAATTCAAAACGGAAAGTCCCTCATTAAATGGCAAAATCATATCAAACACATCAAACGAATGGACAACAACTGTCATATTCCTGACAAATTTATTACTGATACAGTCAAACCTGCTTCAGAGATTATCTGAATTAAAACAACTGTATTAACACACCACTAATTTAAGATTCCCCTGTAGTATATTTCATATAAATTGAACCTGTATTAAAAGACCACCTGTCCTAAATGTAAGGGTCCACGGTGTTGCTCTCCCTTACGTGATCTCTTAAAACAGGTTTGACTGTATATGGTAATTCATAAACATATTTCCAGCTCACGTGAAATCTTAAGATTATGATACACTTATACGTTGTCTTAAAATATTATCTTTTTTAAATGAAATAATATAATATAGCATTGAAATCAAAACTAAAAAATTCTGTGCAATTATCAGATTTGTAAAACGCACAACTAAATAGTAAATAACTATATTCGAAAAATTACCTTTAAGCGAATAACACGATCACTTGATTAAACATATTCTATAGCCAAAATAATTCACATTAACACCTGCTGCATCAACAACTAATTCTTTTAATATATTTCTACGATGTATTGCTATTTTAAAGAGACATATATGAAGGAAAATGAGACCAAATCAATACTCCTTACCAGAACCATGATTAATATAAGCACATGTTGCTTGTTTCTGATGCGAATTTTTATTGTAATTTCACGGCCGACACTCGGCTAACCGAGAGATTGGTCGGTTAATCTATATTGATTATGCGGCTATATCGGCGGTTGGTCTGTTAATCGGGTTGGCTAAAGTCTGTTGATCAGGTGTTATCGAGAAAAACATTGAAAGTTCAGCATGTTTCATTGAATAACTTTCTAAATATATTTTCATCAAAAAATGTATTCATGTCTAACAAAACAATTCAATGTACTGAATTCAGTGGTGTAATTATTATTTTTCTAGCTTCGATGTACGATCTATAAAATGAAAAGGCGTGTTACTCATCAATAAATTATACACATTTTACACACATAAAATGTACACAAAATGACACATTTGTTAAATTTAGTTGCATTCAATATTTTAAACATCGAAAAAAGAAAGGCATTATGTTTGTTAACCATATTGATATAAGTGTGTGAAAAATCTACACGAAAATCAGTATTTTGATGACATAAATCAATCTTTATTTAAAACCTGGTCTGTTAATGGGTCGGATGTATAAAACCTGGTCTGTTAATTGGTCTGTTAAGAGTTATGAATGGCAATACAAGTATAATTTTATTGCTATATGGGGTGTTATCGGATCAAATGAGTAAACTCAAGACGAGCGGCTAAACTATACGAAAACAACACATGAGCAATGAAACATAACATAAATTATACGGAAACAACACATGAAATTGAAAATTGATAAAAATGGTTTCAAAATGTGTAATATTAAAGTAATATTAATTTCATCCAAGAATGATCGCATATATCATGTTGATTCTGTTTAATTGTCATGAATGACACAAATTTGTCATCTACATGGGTAACCAGTATATAAATCAGAGCTAAACGTCGTAATGTAACTAAACATCAGTAAGTAAAATATATTGGGATAACAAAATATGAAAAATAAAGAAAGAATAATGAGTAAGATAAATAAAATGTAGAAAAAAATGACATAACAATTTAAAGAATACAGAAATAAACAATACCCCCAATCCGGACCGTCATGGTATACACGAGAATCTGGATGGCAACGCAGAATATAGAATAATATATAAGGACAGTAGAGAGTGATACATTGCTAAAGACGAGAGAAAAATAATACTTGTTTAAGAATACACACATGAAACACCGATGGCTGTTGAAACAGTAACGGATTGCGATGTACTTATATTGGTGACAAATTTTAGAAGTTTACATGCGGAAAACTATGGTGGCAGGTTAATGTCATTTTGCGTTTTAGCGCTTTAGCGTTTTCGCCTTATATTCTATATGGCGAAAACGCGAAATTGCGAAGTTGAAAACGCGCGAAACCGATTTTTCGTTTTCAACTTCGCGATTTCGCCCTTTCGTCCTATAGAATGTGAAAGGCGAAATCCCGAAAACACGAAATGGACTTCACCGGCCACCATAGACAACTGTAGTTCTCCTCTGCACTTATGTAGAAAGGAACTAAACGGAATAAAATGAATTGAAACTTAAAATAACCAAATGTAGCTGCATTCGCTCCTTTCCGTTTACTTCTTTAGAGTAATTTGTAAACAACATAATAATGATTAAGTAATAGAAGAAAAGAACCAATTGGATGATGCTGACGAATTAAGGTTTAATGTCCAGTGACAAATATCATGTTCATATGTGAACGAGAACACGTTATATGTACCCTGTGTTGTATTAGAAAGACACTTTCAGTCGGAATTGAGAACGTGCCACTTCAAACAGACACAAAAAGTAAGGCTGATTGAAAACGTCAATAAAAAATTCATGCATATTCCAGAGGCCAATCCATATCACGCTATATTGAATTGACACACCCTTCAATAAAATGCAAAGAAAGTCAAAAAATAAATGCTCTTTCTAGGATACTGTGTCATTTGTGTTTACTCAGGAACATCTCATTCTTAAATTTTTCAAGGGGAAAATATAAAGATAGCACAATTATTGTCGTGGCTAAATAACTCTTAACTGACACAATTTCAATTGTCCAACCCATTAACAGACTTTATTCCCATACTTTTCACTAAAACGTGGTATTATTCACGTTATTTTACAATTATGAAATATTTACTAATGTCAATTTATTTTTTAGAACCATAGTACTATTTTTGTCCTTTAAATGATATCTAAATTTGTTTGTTTCGCCTTTTATTACAAAAATTGCTATGCGTATAAGCATAAATACTACATACTTGCGCAACGCCTTTTAGTTTTACTGAAAACTGCGCAGACTAAGAAATGTTTTTACAAGTGCAAAATGTTCTATGATAGATATCATTTTGTCAGACACTTTTCTTTTTTTTGATTTGGTTCTTATAACATGCCAAAAATCTGTATATTTAATAGAGTTTAACATTAAATTAAGCGTTTTACTCTTAACAGACGTATAACCAACCCGATTAACAGACCAATCGCCCATATAGCCGCATACTCAATGTAGATTAACCGACCAATCTCTCGGTTAGCCGAGTGTCGGCCGTGAATTTGTATATATAATTCATAATGAAATATTGTTTACACCAAAAGGACATCACTGACTGTTACAATTTAATCACTTTTCCTGCAGTTTAATTTGTAACTCGGATTTGTTTTCTCTCAATCGATTTATGACTTTTGAACAGCGGTATACTACCGTTGCATTTATTTGGCGGTGAATTTAATCAGAGTGCCTTGGGGTTTATTAAATAAGAAATATAGAACACTTCAGGTCCCCCCCTAATTTTTGGTAGGGCTTCGTTTTGCGCAGTCTTAGCTTTTATGTAGTGTTAAGTAAATCTGTTTTTCTTTTCCATATTTATTTTTGTCACCAGCTTTCTCTGTTTTAGCGGTCAACATATTGTCACCAGCTTTCTCTGTTTTAGCGGTCAACATATTGTCACCAGCTTTCTCTATTTTAGCGGTCAACATATTGTCACCAGCTTTCTCTGTTTAAGCGGTCAACATATTGTCTTCAGCTTTCTCTGTTTAAGCGGTCAACATATTGTCACCAGCTTTCTCTGTTTTAGCAGTCAATATATTGTCAACAGTTTTCTCTGTTTTAGTGATCAACATATTGTCACCAGCTTTCTCTGTTTAAGCGGTCAAAATATTGTCACCAGCTTTCTCTATTTTAGCGGTCAACATATTGTCACCAGTTTTCTCTGTTTTAGTGATCAACATATTGTCACCAGCTTTCTCTATTTTAGCGGTCAACATATTGTCACCAGCTTTCTCTATTTGAGCGATCAACATATTGTCACCAGTTTTCTCTGTTTTAGCGATCAACATATTGTCACCAGCTTTCTCTGTTTTAACGGTCAATATTGTCACCAGCTTTCTCTGTTTTAGCAGTCAACATATTGACACCAACTTTCTCTGTTTTAGAGGTCAATATATTTTCACCAGCTTTCTCTGTTTTAGTGATCAACATATTGTCAACAGCTTTCTCTGTTTTAGTGATCAACATATTGTCACCAGCTTTCTCTGTTTAAGCGGTCAACATATTGTCACCAGCTTTCTCTGTTTAAGCGGTCAACATATTGGCACCACCTTTCTCTATTTTAGCGGTCAACATATTGTCGCCAGCTTTCTCTGTTTAGCGATCAACATATTGTCACCAGCTTTCTCTGTTTTAGTCAACATATTGTCACCAGTTTTCTCTGTTTTAGTGATCAACATATTGTCTTTAGCTTTCTCTGTTTTAGTGATCAACATATTGTCTTAAGCTTTCTCTGTTTTAGTGATCAACATATTGTCTTAAGCTTCTCTGTTTTTGTGGTCAACATATTGTCTTCAGCGTCCTTTTTTTGTGGTCAACATATTGTCTTCACCTTCTCTGTTTTAGTGGTCAAATATTGTCTTCAGCTTCCTCTTTTGTGGTCATTATTATGACAACATATTGTCTTCTGATAGCTTTCTCTGCTTTAGAGGTCAAATATTGTCTTCAATTTCCTCTCTTTTTTTTGTGGTCAACACATTGTCTTCAGCTATCTCTGTTTTAGAGGTCAAATATTGTCGGCAGCTTCCTCTTTTTTTTGTAGTCAACATATTATTTTCAACTTTCCCTTATTAGTTGTTAGTGGCTTTGAACTAGCTGTCATATAACTGCGAGTACTCTCAGATCTGTTCATTGTGTCATTTTGTGTCGGGATGTATAAGTACCGGGCCACGTCCACTTGTATTTTTGTCCATCTGATGAGTTAAGCCTTTTTCAACTGATTTTTATAGTTCGTTCTTATCTTGTACTGTTATACCACTGTCCCAGGTTAGAGGGAGGGTTGGGATCCCGGTAACATGTTTAACCCCGCCACATTATTTATGTATGTGCCTGTCCCAAGTCAGGAGCCTGTGATTCAGTGGTTGTCGTTTGTTTATGTGTTACATATTTGTTTTTCGTTCATTTATTTACATAAATAAGGCCGTTAGTTTTCTCGTTTGAATTGTTTTACATTGTCTTATCGGGGCCTTTTATAGCTGACTATGCGGTATGGGCTTTGCTCATTGTTGAAGACCGTAGGGTGACCTATAGTTGTTAATGTCTGTCATTTTGGTCTTTTGTGGATATTTGTCTCATTGGCAATCATACCACATCTTCTTTTTTATATTTCCCTGTTTAAGAGGTCAAATATTGTCTTCACCTTCCCCTGTTTTGTTGTCAACATATTATCCTCAGCTTTCTCTGTTTTAGTGGTTAACATATTATACCAGCTAAATGCACGTAACTATTTATATACAACATATTAAGCTATCAATTTCTTTGATTTGTAAAAAAAAAAATTATATAAAATAAATATAAGCGAGTATTCATACAAATATCTCCCAGTCAGAGGTGTTTCATTCAGTCCTTATAGGACTTAACCATTATCTGTGATTTATAACAGCAAGTCATTTAACTATGCACTTTTCGTCTAAACGAGCATATATAAATGAGATAGAAAAAGCTGATGCTTGAATCCTTTCTTTGCATAATCAAATATTGATTGGTTCATGTGTATGTGTTAAGTTATTAAAAATGAATAGTTAATACTACCACCGTTATAATTTACACTGAAACTCCATTTTATGAAATAGGGAGAATCAATATTGGAAAAGGAGACAAACAGACCATAGAACCTCATCATGGTACATGCTTTATGATTTGGTATGCCACACGCGCGTTTTATCTACCAACGACTCTTGCATATTGGAGCTCGAATCAAAACAGAGGAGTCATAAACTGAGTTGAAATGTATTGATAACCGAACATTCTATGTTGAGAAAACGATATTCAATTAACGTATATACCTTCTCTTGTATTTCATTTGCGATTTTACAGGCAAAATGTTTCAAAAACGCCCAGTTAACTTAAGCAAAGGATAAGCCTTCACCTGAACAATAAACCTTACCAGAGACGTAGGATGATGCTATACGAAAAAAAAGGCAGAAAATATTGTTTCGGCAATTTAAGCTTTGATTATGAAATGGCTGTTTGTAGTAGTCAAAAATGTTTGATCGGAATGTAACAATTATGCTTATGGACAGAAAAAAGCAAATGACGTTTGTGGAAATAGTGAAACAAAAGTTGCTAAATATATTAGTTAAATAGAAAGAAATCTTATCATTACTTCAACCCTCAAGAAAACCAACAGCAGTTAACTTATAATCAAATCTAAAAAAATCTAAAGTTTAAAAAAAACAATATTGAGCTAATCACATGAGCTCAAAAAAAGCGAGACTGGTGCGTCGACAGGGAAATCGTCACCTACAAGAAATGCAGCACCCGGCATGCGAATCCACAATCAATCAAAATGTTACAACCCGGAAGGGTGTCTGAAAAACATAATAAGCAAAATAACAGAGTAGTCTGCAATTCGGGTATCTAAAGTTATAAGAAAACTTGGTGTTAGTGAGTTGAGAAACGAATATGTTGTATCGATCAAGGAATTATATTGAAGATGACTGTAAATCTTATGTAGTATCAATTTTAGTAGTACTTCCTCATAAATATGTTGGAAAAGTTATTGCGTAAAGAAAGAACTCTTTCTAATGAATTTTCTATAATGTGAACATGCATTATGTATTAATGAGGGATGTATGTAACGCAATACGATGGTGCGACCGTATATTAACGTGCTAAATAGGAAGTTTACGATTGGAAAGTAAATGCATTCATGGTCGAACTTTGTTGCGCGAAATACGTGTTTCCATTAAACTTTCAAATTCTAGGTCCCAGTCGTGTTAACCCTGCATGTGATATGTTCAATGGAAAAGTTGTAAAGTAGCGCGTCAAAGTGCAAACGAAGAGCAGAAAGAAGAATTTTTGACGGTTTATCAGACTCGTGTTGATGAAGATTAGAAACCAATTATAGCAAAGAATCTACATGTTTCCATTGTACTCAAGGAAGCCGATACATAGTGGGAATCACGTTGTGGCCTTTTCAATCTTTTAGTTTAGTCTGTGTTTAATTTGTTTTTCAATACGAATGCTTTTCCGTGTAAACAATAGCTATGAACGTTTTGATTTATTGACTTAGTACTTATTATCTCAGTATAGTACGTACAACAAACACTGAAAAAAATAATGTTGGCGAATAGTCACAAAGGTTTTGCACTTGGATCTTAAGACGAATAAAATGTACGTGAGGTGTACATTCACGAGACAGCAAGAAAAGTAAAAATGCTTATAACATTTCTACATGTCAAAGCTAGTTTATTAGAATGACATAATTAGACATAAACTGTAGTGTCAAGCTTCAGTTTGTGTCATCTACAAACTGCAGTACAATCATATAACATTGTCATGTTAAATTTTGGTGGGTATTTATTGATGGTGACCTTAAAATGTATGTAGTGTCGATTTCAGTAGTTCTTCCTGAGAAATATGTTTGAACAGTTATTGCATAAGGAATAAACTCTTGCTTATGAAGTCTGTTTAGTGTGAACATGCGAAATGTATTAATTGATGGTGTATGAAATGCAATACGATTGGGCGACGGTACATTACTGCTATGAAATGTGAAGTTAACGATTGAAAAGGAAAAGCATTCCAAAACAGATCTAATCAACCCTTGGAGTTTCAGTTATATGATTATCATCCTGATCTGAAATAAAGACAACCTATATATTATTTTTTGAAAATCCAATGCTAAAACTTTAGAATATATTAGGAACTCCTTGTAACGAAAATGCAAGATTTCCTCAATTCTAGAAAATTGATACCAACGAAAATGAATGAATTCGCAGTACTTCTTGCTGGTTGATTTGTAACCATTATATTCTGTTTGCTGTTGCAATATGAAGATCAGGACTAAAGGTCGACAGTTGTTTCGTCAATTCGGTGTTTCCTCTAAACTTTCAAAGTCTAGGACCAGTCGTTCAACCCCACCTGGGATATGTTCAATGGAAAGTTATGAAGCAGCGATTAATTCCAAAACCACAACGAGCATTTTCTGAGGGCTAATCCTACTCATGTTAGTGAAGATCAGAAACCAAGTAAGCTCATTATATAAAAAAAAAGAATCTACATGTTTCCTTTGTACTTGATGAAGCCAGTGCTTAACTGGAATCACGTGGTGGTCCGTTTTTGCCTTATGTTCAGTCTGTGGGTTTTTTAATCAATACGGATGTTCCTTAGTGTAAATAGTATGTATGAACGTAGTTCTTAGTACCTACATATAATACTTACAACAATCAACGAAAAAAATACTGTTGGCGTTTAATCCCAACAGTTTTGCACTTGAATCGTATGAAAAAAGGGAAATGTGAGGTGAACATTCATGAGACAGTAAGAAGAGTAAAAGAATGCTTATAACATTTATACATGTCAAAGCTAGTTTATTAGAATGGCATAATCATACATAAACTGTAGTGTCAATCTTCAGTTGGTGTCATCTACATACCTCGGTGCAATCATTTAACATTGTCATGTTAATTTTTCGTGGGTGGAATCTTATGATTAATTAATGTCTGTCTTGAAATGTTTCAGAGTTGATAAATCAGACAGTTATTAACTGCCTGTTACATCAACAAACTATAAACTGTTGTTTTACGGTTTGAAAGTTTTTGTATATATGAACATTCCTACAGGTAATGTATCTTCATAAAGAACATTTGTTTACATATACACAGATGCAAAACAGGTGTTTGCTATTGTATCGACGAACAAATTTTCTTCGGCAAATTCGTCACTGATAAAAAAAAAGTATACATTTTGTATAACTAAACTTTTTTTTAATTTTTGGTCTTAAATGGAAACTCTTGGTTTCCAAAAGGCTGGGAATAAAATCTACGACCCTTAAACGAAATACGACATATCAGGTTCTTGTGAGCCGTTTGTCTAAGAATGGACGAGGTATTATTCTTTTAAAGAATATTTTAATGCAAAAAGAAAAGAAGTAAAATACCACAAATACCGTACTCCGAGGAAAATTACAAACGGAAAGTTCGTAATCAAATGGCAAAATCAAAAGCTCAAAAACATCAAACGAATGTATAACAACTGTCATATTCCTGACTTGGTACAGGCATTTTCTTATTTAGAAATGGTGGATCATACCTTTTGCTTTTAGCTAGATAACCCTCTTTATGACAGTCACATAAAATACCAGATATACCAAGGAGTATTCAAAGCCCATTATCTGAAAATCGTAACATGAAATTAAGTATAATTTAAAGTAAAGGAACGAAACACAATAAAAATCAGAGAGATCGATGCACTAACCAGCTAGAAATCATAGGAAAAGTCTCGTCTTGTATTATATGACAATTGATTGCTGAGTGCTACACCTGTACATAATAAAGGAAACTAATGAGTGCATTAGTTCCAAATTGTCTTATTTAAATTTATTCAAAATATCTAATGTTATGCTATTATAATATTTTAAACAATTGGTTATATCAAAAAGAGGTTTGATATTTATACAGTCTAAGAGGAAAAACATGCATGGCTGTGCCTCATGGAGAGCAGAATCTGCTTACCTTTCTGAAGAACCTGAGAGCCCCTGTCACGATTTTCGGTGAGTTTTGTAGGTTACTTTTGTAATTGTTGATTGTCTTATGGTCGTATTTATCTTTTGCCATGGCGTTATAAGTTTGACAAGGACTTTGATTTTTTATATATCCCCTTGGTATCTTTTAACGATCTTGTAATTTTTTCAGAAGACCAAATAAACGGATAAATCAGAATTAGTATGGAAATCCAAAAGCGACTTTTAGTGACATCAAATATAATTTTATTCTTGTAAATATTTTTCACATTTTGTATTTGAAAAAATGTTAGTCTAGACTTTTGTTGTGTGATTACACCCTGTGATAATTTTACTTTCCACATATCTCCCGTTATCAGTCAAATAATGTACTATTTTTTATCTGAATATTCTTCGCTGTTTTCTGTATTAATATTTTTCAATAATTACCAATTTTCACATTAAACCGGTTGATCAATTCACATACAGTAAAAATGGGAACAATTAATAATGTTTTGAGATGCATTTAACGTTTCCTATAACTATTTTGCTTACCGCGTCATGACGTTGGGGTTTTTGTTTAACGTATCATCCAAATATTTTTTTTTCATTTTCATCTATTTTGAAGTTGAGTAATGTTTTTGTATTCTTTCTTCTTTTTCTTTTTTTTTTTTTTTTTTTTATTCTTTTCGTACTTTACAGAGGAGAGCAAAACATTTTTTTTAAACGCATATTTCTTTAAATTTAAAATGTTAATGACAAAGAACGGCATATGAGAATAAGAAGATTTGCTCTCTGACGACTTCAGTTTGTATACTAAAGAAATTTATCCTGTTGAACTTACTTTAAATATAGTTAATACTAACAATGACCACTGTCCTTTCCTCGATCTTAGTATCTTTATCATTAACGGAAATCTTAATATTAAAATTTATGATAAAAGAGATGATTTTTCATTTCCTATCGTTAATTATCCATTTTTAGATGGTGACGTTCCCTTATCACCATCTTACAGTGTTTTTATATCTCAACTTGTACGATTCGCTCGTGTATGTCACAACGTTTTAGATTTTAACGAGAGAAATTTATGTATTACTGAAAAATTATTACACCAGGGTTTTCAATATCACAAACTAGTCAATTTACTAAATTTTATCTTCGGTACAAGGACATCATTCGGAAATATAGCTCAACATGCAGACTTCCTTATACGTTCAGGTATTTCACATCCAATTTTTTATGGTAATATTCTTTATTAAGCACCAAAATGTCAGTATTCACCTCAGAAGCTAACAAAACCGTTAAATAGACTTATTAAGAAGGGATACAGTTACGATACTGTTGTCAGGTCATTATTTTGGCTTTAATATTGATTCACTTATATGGTCTTTGCATCGGAACTAAACACATTTATTTCAAAACCAGTGGTTGGCATGACACGGGTTATGTTCTTCTCATATATGTAATGATGGTATGATACTAAACTATCCAGGGATTGTGCCTTTTATTCATATGATGAAGATACATGCATAATCTTTCAATCAGTGTAATTTAAGTCTGGAGCTGGCATGTCGGTTAACTGCTAGTAATCTGTTGTTATTTATGTATTGTTGTCATTTTGTTACATCTTCTGACACCAGACTCGGACTTCTCTTGAACTGAATTTTAATGTGCGTATTGTTGTGCGTTTACTTTTCTACATTGGCTAGAGGTAAAGGGGGAGGGTTGAGATCTCATAAACATGTTTAACCCCGCCGCATGTTTGCGCCTGTCCCAAGTCAGGAGCCTTTAATTTTAGTTTCTTTTGTATAATTTGGAGTTTAGTATGGCGTTCATTATCACTGAACTAGTATAGATATTTTTTAAGTGGTCAGCTGAAGGATGCCTCCGTGTGCGGAATTTCTCGCTGAATTGAAGACATATTTGTAAGTTCTAACCTTCTGCTGTTGTCTGTTCTATGGTCGGGTTGTTGTCTCTTTGACACATTCCCCATTTCCATTCACAATTTTATTGATATGGTTGCCAATTTACCAGAGGCAGAGGTTGGCAAATACAGGCCACCGCCCTTCAACAATGAGCAAAAAAATAGACCATATACTCAGTTAGAAAATGCCCAGAAATCACAAATGTAAAACAATTCATACGAAAAAATAAAAGCGCCGATTTATGTATAAAACAATAAACTAAATTCAAATATATTATACGGTATCAAACGACAACCCCTTAATCACAGGATCCTGACTTTGGGCATGCACGTACATATTTGGCGGGATTTAATATGTTTACACAAGTCCATTTTGCTTATTTTCTTAACCAATTGTCTTTAACCTCTATTTGCATCCCTTAGTTTCTAAATATCGTCAGACGAAAGTATAAAAGTAATGAAAAAAGACTGTTATTACCAGATAGGAAGTTTGTAGAAATGCTTACCTTATTTAGTTTTAGTTATTCAATTATATTTTTCCATTGTTTTTTACATATTACATAGGGAGGACCTCTAATAATTTCCATGGCCATAGAAATAAAAAGGAGTTTTGTAGCACATAATATTTGCAAACTTGATGTATTTCTTATTTCTTGCATCCTCGCACTTCTCATTTACTAACAATGATTGAAACGGGTCGGTAACCTGCATTTCGAATTATTAAATCTGTGTACTCGGTTGGTTTTTTTTAAATAAGACATAAGATTTCGCTTTACTTAAATGGAAAAAAAAACTTATAATTTTCCTTCCAAATTAGAGCCTTCATGTGATAATTTTTGTTTTACTGAGATTAAAACAAATATTCTTATTCTCTGAGATAATTTTTCATATCTAATTTAGACTAGTGTGAAGCTAGCCGTCGATAGCAGCCGGCGTTAATATTCATGAGGCCAGCCTTCAATAATATTCATGAGATGACTTGCGTTCGAAGAAGTGTTGTTAGAAACTATGAACGATCATTATATGATTAAATAACGTTCCTATTTATTTTTGATATTGCTTCAAACAGGCATGTCCATGGGTGTCTTCTTCGAGGTCCGCGTTTACTTAATCAACTTTGGGTCTTCTGCAAGGTCTGCGTCTTTAAACAACATTGTAATGTAATAACAACAATGTTAGTGCTTCCATAAATATAAAACCAAGTAATGGTCTATTAAAATTCATCGAACGCGGTTTTCATCTCATGAATATTATTGACGGCAAGCCTCATGAATATTAACGCCGGCTAGCTTCACACTAGTCTAATTTAGGCTTCTCCTTTTTCAATCCCAGATGTATACAAACCATACCGAAGCGAATTTGTAATGGAATCAAAATTCAGAGAATCCAGAGAACAGCAAAAGAGTCAGACACCACACCCGTCAATACAAAGACTAACTCATGACTAAGACAACACGTGCACAAACACCGGAAGTATAGGAAAATCCAGAAAAACAGTTCGATTGCATAAAAAAAAAAAAAAACAGTATTAATATATGTACACTTATCTAATCTTCCTTTTCAATAATGTTAAAATGTCAGATGCAATATTTACTGCTGATTATTAGGCTTTGATGTTTGAAAAACTGTAAATGAAATGCAAGAAAATTAATTATATGGAATGTTTTTACAATATACTGACTGTATCTTTTATGAATGGTTGTATTTGCAGACTTGGATATCTCGTTTGGTGGCTAATAAAGCATGTTTATAAATATTTTTTTCATGATAGAAGATTAAATTGTGCAATGTCTTTATTACATGTTCATTTTACATAGATGTGATACATTATGAAAGCATTCATTTTGAAAGATAGTTAACGAACACCTCGAAGAAACGTACTAATTAAGCTTATCAATATTCTTCAAGACATTAATATAGTTCCAAACAAGAACAAAGTACATGTACAAAAATGTACTTCATTTGACGAAGCTTTGTGGGTTGATATCTCACTGTCTTAATGTTTTCAACATTTATGGAATTTTGTAAGTTGTAATAGTGGATGAACTTTTCTGTTGAACATTTGCCACTGTTTTAGATACGGGGCCATTCGGAACCTTTTTATATCAAATACAGCTTCTTCGTCTGTTAACTTTTATAATCTTATTTTCTCCTCTGGAACTATACTTGGCCAAATATAACCAAACTAGGACACCACTAGCATAGATGGTTTGGCAGTGTAGGATGTATAAATACCCATCCACGTTCTGTAAGAATGTTAAATCCAGTGTCATGTATTGAGCGAATTTAATATTAATTTTCTGCACGTAAAAGAAACAGTGACCTTGCAATAACTATTTGATGAATTTGAAGGTGAGCTTTTGTTCTCCGCACGCTCGACATCGGAAATAAGGTTTATAAATCGAAAGGTTGTATTATTCATATGGTAACCAATTGCGCCCTTTTTATAGTAGCAGTTGGTTTAAATCGCAAGGCATTGCTATTTTTTATAAACATCTGTCTAAATTCTATTTCATTGATAAATTCAACAACATTTTTGCTTACCTTGAGGATTTGTTTTTAATAATCAATGACTCTAGATATAGATATATATACTTACGAAGCTTGTTGCTGTATATAATATTTGTTTTTCGTTTATAGTTTTGTACATAAATCTCGTATACAATTTGTCATCTCGGGTCTTTAAATATATTCTGCTATGGTGAATTTGTTTTGCTAATTGAAAGGGCGGTACGGTGACAAATGGTGTCTAACATCTATATAGGATTTGGTCTCTCGAGTGCTATTGTCTCATTTGGCAATCATACCACTATAAGTTATATGGTTCGCTACTGACCCCATATGGATCCATAGAGGGTTAGTAAAATCCATAGGGGGTGAGGCCGGAGGCGTTTTGTTGAAAAATAATCAATGAAACACAACAACATTAATAGATGACGTCGCCATTAACGCGTCATGAACCCCATATGAAACTTACTAACCCCATACGGTCTCATAGGGGGTCACCACGTGACGGCATTTAACCAATCACAACGTGATAATTCATCTGTGGTCCGATAAATTTTCTTCTCCGTACATCTTCTCTTTTGTCATTGGCAATTAATTATTTCTGCTTTTTATTCTGGCAATCTATCTTTCAGAACTATGAAATCGATTGATTATTCATTTTGTTCTCGCCACGTATGCAAAAAAATATATTTTCCTTTGGACATTAAGCAAAACAAAACGAACGATTTACATAAATATATTTGGATATTAAAAAAAATCTAGAAAAGAAACTGACTGAAAATTCAAATTGTTCAATGAGTATAAATCAAAGTTGGCACCGAGGAGGAAACTATTTAAAACGGCAACCAACAGGCAAAAGGGAGACGTCCTCTCTCTTATCTTAATATTAGTTTGGACATTACATGTATGTTTGTTTCACAAATCATTCTTCATATATTTTACATTTGCCATGTCTCATTGTGTATTCTTATTTAAAGTAGAAATTGACTACTTTTTTAAGTAGATGAGTTCATCCTTGGTTTTTCAAGGAGCAGTTGATCTTCTAGTTTCTGTTTTCATTGTTTTGCCTGTGATTTACGTGTTTTGATACTTTCAGGGCATCCTGTAATTTTTTTTAATTCATGTTGGGTTACACAGCAACTTGCATCAACAATTACTAGTTTCATTTTACTAGCTTCATTGGATAGAGCTATTGGTAGAGACAAGAATCCTTGGTAGAGCTAATATAAAATTTCTATAGTTTTTATCTTCAAATTTGTCACCTATATGAGTTCAATGTTTGGCATTAACTTTGGATGTTCCGTTTATGTAACTTTGGAATAGGTTTCCTTTTATTTTGGAAGTATTCTTTCTAGAGGTGTCATTTGTCTTTGTAAATAAACGTCAAGATTTCAGTATTTCAGAAAAAGGAAGAAGAATCATTTGTCAAGTTAAGTCCACATAATGCAATCTGTCATATATTTTATCAAGAGATTGTATTTCCATCCCTTTCCTATACAACTCCCTATAGATATAAGAAGATGTGATATGATTGCCACTGAGACAACTCACTATCCAAGTCACAATTTATAAAGGTAAACTATTATAGGTCAAAGTATGGCCTTCATCCAAAACAGCAAGTTATAGAGGTACATAAAAATGACTAGTGTAAAACCATTCAAGCAGATAAACAACGGTATAATCTATATAAAAAACGAGAAACGAGAAACAGTTTTATTTACTCTAAGAATGGTTCTTTTAATCTACAATGGCCATATTTAGTGTCTGTACATACTACTATGGAGGTTGTATGACCTCCTTGATAGTATCAAGCACAATGTCATTAATATCTCTCAACTCGACAATATGTACACAGCTCGAATGAACATCAGTATAACTATACGGGATACATAAGTGCTATACATCTGTATTATAATCAACCTATCAGCAGGTAACTGATCTTTGCATAATTAAATATATGTAAAGATGTTTCAACTAGCATTTCAGAATATTACATAAAGGATGACTTAAATTTTAAAAATGTATTGGGCATTACAGAAAACCACAATTAAGCAAATAAACACACAATCAGTCAGGATACCTATTGAACATTATGGTATCGTTTATAAATTTCTTCTTCTCTGGAACTGGTTTACAATTTTCCAAACATTTTTAGTCTGAAATTATGTTTCTGTGGGAAGAAACAAAAGATCTCTAGTATATTTTTTAAACTTACATACGGATGAATTAGCTTCTCTATTTTGACACAACTGTCTGGCGAACTGTTATATTGTAGCACACTCATGTGATTAATCGGAGTACAAGTATGCCAGGTCAAACAAACGATACATTATCAAATAAAATATAAGTTTTATATATATTTACATATTTTACAATTGCTTCTGTACACGGCGGTTACTATACATCTTTTCTCAAACAAAAGGCAAACTTGTGACAAATCTTGTTTCAATCTTATTCTGCATAATGTATCCTGCAGCTTTGAATTGAATGAAGCAGCTTCCATGGTATTTTTAATCATAGTCTCATACTGGGTACACAAGTGAAGATTTCATATCATTTTAATGTGTTCCTACGTTTCTAGTATTAGCTGTCAAGTGGTAGTTAGGGGACAATATCTAGTGGAAATGAAAAATAAACAAATTGGAATTGATCGTAAACGGTTGGTCAAATTAGTGTTGGTCAGCAATTAGATTATGTCCATCAATCTAATACTTTTGGGAATATTTTATCACTTTTTTGTTGATTATAAAGAAGTAACTTGAACCTGGTATGTCTCAATTTATATCATTCATCTTTAATGGGTTTTTATATTATTACGAATTTCTAAAGATTGCCAAAGAAAACTGTACCAGAAACAAATTTTATCAATTCAGACGAACCAAAGAACACAAATTAACCGAAATGAAAACTAAAAATGTTACAAAATTACTATAAAGGGTCGCCAAGGGTGGTTTGACTTGGAAATAAGTTTCAAATTGAGTTTGTGGATTTTGATAATAAGAACTTTTGATGTTAACGTTATGGCTTATTAAAGGCACAAGTGCAGACTTATAAAAGACAAAATAGTTTCCTATTATCTCAATCTAGATGAGATGATGAGTATGATAGGACTGTTTCTGTTGGGTAAAATTTCACTGATCACGACTGTGGAGGTCCTATAAACGTCGACTAAATTCGTTTCATTAGTATCTCGTTGAATGATGTTTGATGTTTGCTACAGATGCATGTGTCCAGGTGTTTTCTTATTAAATCATGGCATGAGTAAATGGAATTGTATTATTAGAATTTTTTATTTAGCTTCTTATTTTTTACACTAACAAATTCATGGTGTTACCAATTTATTCAAATTTAACATGCAGTGATCGGCTTAATGTGTTGCTTTATCAATCCTAATATCTTAACACTATGAACATTCTGAACCGAAATTTTAATTATTTTTTATGTGGAATGAAAATATTCTCATTAGTCACTGTAACAGTATTTAGAAGTAATTAAAAAATAATCAAGATCTTATCAAAATCATTAAGTTAACAAACTTTTGCCAAGTTGTGTTGTTTAGAAAAAAGGCAGTGCATTAATATTTCACTAGTAAGCATGGTGCTACGCAATGTTCAATAGTATAACAAGCATACGTTGGAAAGTTTTCTGCTCTTTCTAACATGTATATCCAATTCTTACTCTACCAACTATGCTATGAGCTTTATGTGTATCTCAGAGTACTTTATAGAGGTGAGATCTCAACTAAAATAGTTGAAATGCGCAATCAATATGATATTGTATCTATCCCAAATTCAAGGACCCCTTCAGATACTGTCCGCTGACATATTTAAATTATACCGCATTTCATATCAGAAGATGAAAGGATAAGATAGTGAGTAAGAGACACAGTCGTAATTTTTCGATGTTCCGATGTTCAAATATTGTAAAATTAATAACTTAAAACAACTAAAGGAATCCCATGAACTAATTGAGTAAAGAAATCTTCTAATTGTGTAACTTTACTCTACTCAGAAAAAAATATAAACGAGGAGACATCCCCGTAGTTTGTTCTTTATACCAAATTTATTAACGGGATTGTTACATTTAAAACTATTTTTCAAATATCTCAACGTCAAGTTTAGTTTAGCAGATCGTATTTCAGTGTTGTTATCGTGTATAGATACAATATTGTCACTTCCTATTTGAATTATAATTTGATATGGTAATCCATCAACGTAGGCCGCGTCGAATCGGAACAAAGACGGAACAAAATCCTAAATAAACTGAACTTAGAACTTACTTGCTAAAATAACTAAAACAACAAAATAACATATAATTTACCTCTTATCTACATTCGCATCTACCTGTGAACTTAATAGAATATTTGATCCTTAAAGAAAAGAGTGGATACCTTTTCATCACAAAAATTGATTTTTGAAATGATAGGCTGTGTGTGCCTATTCCTAAAATCAACATGCCTGACCTGAAAAGAAACGCATTCAGTTATTTTGTTATTTTTTCATTAGATTTTAAAATTAATCTGTATTTATGTTTTTAATTTGAAAGTTTTGTTAATGATGAAGCTTTTTTGTGGTTGTAGTTGTATGGACAAGATAAATGAATATTAGTGTCTCCTATTATAAAATTATACTTTTCTTTTTTTGTTATTTTATACATAACCTGTATTATTCTAGTAAGAATATTGTCTGTACATAAGCGACAAGCTGACTTAATTTCCATTTTAGTTACATGTAGAGGTTAAACCATTGGATCTTGAGTTGTCTTGTACTTATATTTCTTTGTATAATCTTTATTGTTCATCTACATCGAAAGAGCAATCCGTTATTTGTTTTGAATTATTTCACTATTTTTTTTTTTCTAAAAATTGAACGCATACTGTGCGGTATTGGCTACTGTACATTGTTCAATGCACGACTATCTTCAATTTTTCCGGAGTATGGCACCACATTAAACAAAACTCTTCTCATTAATAATGCTTTACTTTTACGTTCAAAATTTATAATCTTTATTGTTCATCTACATCGAAAGAGCAATCCGTTATTTTTTATTTTTTTTTAACTATTTCACTTTTATTCTAAATAATGAACGCATACTGTACGATATTGGCTACTGTACATTGTTCAATTCACGACTATCTTCATCATTTTTCTATGGCACCACATTAAACAAAACTCTTCTCATTAATAATGCTTTACTTTTACGTTTAATTTTGTCAAACGCATTTAATGTATATATTTACTGTACATCAATGCAAAGAATCAACATAAACATTAATATAGTTTATTAAATTAAAACAATGAAAGAAAAACATGAGCAAATATGTGAAAGATAATGTAATTTATCTGTTACTTTTACAGTTTATGCACAAAAAGCACAATTTCATATAACAATATTGCTCATTGCATTTTTTAATGTAACAGTAGACATTTTCATAAATAATGTACCTCTAACATCAAAGGAACTTTAATTAAGGGAATTATAACTAAGTGATCGCATAAAGAATGAAAACAAAATATATATACTGAACACTTTTATATATTGATGTGAAAAATACCACAAAATGTTGTATACAAGTGTCTACGTAAAATTATGTGTAAAGTCTAATTCATTTTTTATATTAAGCTTGATCTCTGCTGGTGCCAGCAGGTGTACAATATATATATATATATATATATATATTTGCAGCGTTACTTCTTAGCGGGGAAACACAAGCAGTTGATGTTACCCACATTTAGAGCAAAAAGTGAAGACGAAACGATGTCCTCAGATTATGACGAATGTATATATGCAACACAAAGTGTACATAAGCAGTGCACTAAAAATTCAATATAGTAGGCAAATTATTAAACATGAAAATTCACCAAATACAAAAACATCAATGCGCTTAGAAAAAAATCGTACCCGTTTCAATATATTATTTTGAATTTATATGACTGTATTTACATATATAAAAATGTCTTCATTTACAAAAAATATCAGCAGTTTCATCTATAGCACATATACATTAGCAGTTGTGGTTCTGCAGTTAATTCTACTGACGTAACATAATTTGTTTTAGTATACTTAATTGCAATAATTCTCTTCCACAACTTGCGTGCATTGTTTACAGTCAACTCGACAACACCATACAAATTTACAGTTACAGTCTTCTTTGATTTCTTTTACGATGGTATAATACCCTCTTCCACAGCACATTAGGGTACATCCATCAAGTCCGAAACTTGTTTTATTACACTTTCGTCCTTGAGTGCCTAACGACCCAAAATTAGGGTTCTGGTTACAAAAGTCTGGAGATTCATGAAGATAAACTAAGTCTTTTTTCGTAGGTTTTTTCATATCTCTATTAATTCGCTTTAGTTTTCTTTTATTTTTAATAAAACGGACTAAACTTGCACCGTCGAATTTGTCTTTTAGTGCTTTTCCAATAGCTTGAAAATTTTTCAATTTTTTCCAACAAATTTTTACACTACAGGATCCGGATACTCCATGGCATTTACATAGTAAATCCATCTGTGATTTAGTGGCCTAAAAACACAAATAAAGATATATGTTAAGTTATTTTTCAAGAACGTCCATGTACAAAACAACGAATAAAAATTACTTCAAGATAATGGGAGTCAAGCTCAAAGTGTTTTCGTTGAAAAAATATCATTGTTTCCATTTTCTTTGGCAGCCCCAAGAAACTTCTGACTTTCTAAGATGAAGTTTTGAACCTCTTTTTTCGTCATAGTGTTATACAGTGTATATTAATGTACTGCAATTTGCTTCTTTTTTTTATAGTAAATCCTGGTATTCAGTTCCCGATTGAGCATACAACAATAGCAACATCATTACGTAAAAGTTCATTGTTAGTATTGTCGCATTCTTTTCGAAAGAATGAAAACACCAACGCCTTGGAATAGAAAACTAATCGTTAAAATGTAATTTTAAATTCCCAGGATATAAACAATATATTGCATTATTGGCAGAAAGTATAGAATAAAACTGTACTTGCAGCGAACTTCGATTTTTCCTATTTCGAAAGCCCCTATTAAAATAAGATTTACAATCTCCTACAATGAACACGTGTTGTATCTAACATGTTATGCTTGCAAGGTTTAAACATTTTATATGGTTACCTTTCGACCAGCTTCATTGTTCCACAAATTCATAAGTCCATCTTCTGATGTTCTGTGTTCATTGGTGTCTACAAATTCTTTAGAAAATTTACCACCATATCTTGTGTTTTCTGAACAACCTCCCCATTCAAACTGTCCATTTGTGTCTTTTTGACGCACTTTTGTATCGCAGCCACACCTTTCTAAATCTCCTCTTGCACATGCCCTAGTAACAGCATACATGATACCAGCTGACTGGATTGCATAGATATATGCTGTTTCTCTCGTCTCTGCAGGAAAAAGGTATATATTCAACTCAATGCAGTTATGCTTATATATGTCATGGTATGACTTTGAAGAAACATTATGTGCTGTTTAAGCTAATCTTTAAATATGAACACAACAGTTACTATAATTAATTCAGGTGGTTATTTTTAACCTTTCAGACGAAATTAAATTTAAAATTCAGCATCAAATAGATCGGTTGATTGATTATTGGTTTATTAACGTCCAGTGGTAACTATTTCAATCATTTTCAGGGCGAACGACACTTAAAATAATGCTAACAACTACAGCACAGTAAGATTAATCGTAAAATAACTCTACTCGGTAATAGGAAGACGATCAACAATAACTAATTAAACCAGCAGTACACATACATGTAGTTTGAATTTTTGGACATTTACTTACTTAATTGTAAAACTTTCCCGAAAACATCAGTGGTATTAAATGTGGAACAGTTCCATCTTCTGTTTGAGAACTGGTTTTGACATTCGGCTATTCCTCTTTTGGCGCCATCGCCTATGACTTTATGTAGCTGTACTTCTTTACTACATAGTTCTTTCTGTCTGGGTGCTAAGAATTTAAAATTTGAACAGTCAACATCTTCCTCATTATGTGGTTCACTGGGCAAATCTGTCTGCGAACTGCTGATCAGTCCTAGATACCTACAATACAATAAAAGTTTGCAATATGAATAAAAAGAAATGTTGGGGTATACAGCAATGATTAGGCAATTAATTATAAAAGTAACCAAAATAAATATAGAGGTTAACACTTTAAATATAAAAAAGAAGATGTGGTATGATTGCCAATGAGACAAGTATCCACAAAAGACCAAAATGACACAGATATTAACAACTAAAGGTCACCGTACGGCCTTCAACAATGAGCAAAGCCCATACCGCATAGTCAGCTATAAAAGGCCCCGATAAGACAATGTAAAACAATTCAAACGAGAAAACTTGCAGATTTTAGGACCATGCGAGATTTACTGTACTTTTGATTGAAAGATTTATACTGGTATTTTACATTCAGTATGTGTACCCTAAGTGAAGCTGCTGTAAGAATATGTGAATTGCTGACTTTTACAGTCTGTCCACAAAACCCGTGCTACGGATGTGTCAAATTCCTCACGTGGGTATAAATATCAAGGCAACGTTAAGTATGAAAGTATAAACATAACAAAAACCAAGACACTTGTTGCGAGAACCATTGGTAAATTTTGTAAAGTTTATGTAGTAGATTTCGTATTGTTTAGCAAATTTCCTCAAGTTCATTTATATTTTATTCATATATGGGATACGTTTTTGTGTGTGTAGTAAAATGGTAATAATTTGTTTTATTAATACTACAGTTCAGTCGGAAACCGGGCTGAAATAGAACTAAAGAATCGAAACTCTTTGTTAGAGGATCTTAGAGAAGGCGATAAATGTGTACTGTGTTGTTTACTATAGTGACAAAATTTTTAAAAGTTAATAGAAACAAACAAAATTACAATTTTCTTCTCAATTACGAGATGTTTTATTTTAAAAACACCATTTGCATAAGTTTTCAATTTATCTAGTACATAGTTAAGCAGAACAATTAGATTTCAAGTCGACGACATGGGTATCTTTTTTAAAGTTGGATGAAGAAAATGCATAACCTCTGATTTTTTTGAAAAAATTACCACGGACGGAAAACATATCAATCTATTAGTTCAAAAATTTTCGTGTCTGCCCTTCCATTATGTGACTCAAGAAAAAATTCCTAAAAATGGGTAACAATTGTATCGAAAAGAGAAAATCGAGTGCACCTTTTTATGTTAGGGTGTGTTTGAGTTGAATATTTTGTCTTGATATCGTACAAAGTAAGAATATTTCATACATCGTCTCGCAATAGATTCGATCATTTTTATATATCAAATCTACAGATTGACTTTATAACACTTAACACAAAAATATAACAGTATTAAAAGATGAAATATATGGGTCAAGTGAAATACCTATCTAATGAGTCACAAAAACAGAGAAGGTGTGTTCGAATAGCTATTTTTTTACTGAAAGTACTTGACGACAGTCTTTCAAGTTGGATGATGAAAATGCATATCTTTGAAAAATTTTATTTTTTGTGTGTGAAAACTAGGGTTTATAGTCTTTATACACTAAAAAAAATCTAGTCTGCCCTTCCACGAAATTTTTAATTAGAATTTTTTTAAATGTTTATGAATTTTCAAAATTTCCACCTGACAGCCGATCAGACAATAGTTTTTAGTTGATCAATGCAGACAGCCAGACAATATCATTAACTGACGCTTATTAGCTAGTTGATACATTTGTCTTTTAAAATACAACTGACATATAAGGATCGTAATGGTGCAATGTGGATAAATTTATCGGTTTCCAAGAGCAAAATTGGTAGCGCGTCATCCCTACAATAGCTTCCATTTCTACGACTGTGAAAATGAACTGGCGTAATGGGGAGATAATTCTGACGAAGTACAATCCTGACTGAGTTGAAAGGCACGAGAAGCATGCATTCCCAATTTTCCTGTTTCGTAATCTCTTTCAAACATTTTTTTGTTTACCGATAATGTACGTATATTTTAAATCCATACTTATCTCTATATTTTATCTTATGCCTTAATTTTCATAGTTTGTATAAAGACCTTGGCTTTTTCCTTATCTAACTTCAATAAGGAAAGATATATAAAAACAATCCACTTCCTTTAACTATTTTTACAAATATATTTTTAATGAGTGAAATTCAGAAAATGTTTTTAGTCGAAGTAAAAACACGCACTAGAAGAACTTACGCTAAACCAAATAATAAGTCAATATTGACTTTTGGCTATGATCATTGTTATTTTTCTAGCCTGACCACCTACCAACCTTAGAAGTACTTATGAAGCTTTCAACCCACTTAAGATATTTTCCGAATGTCATTCCCAACTAATCCAGTTCTCAATTCAATAGTAAACCCATTTAAGACCTTTTCATACCTTATGAAAATAATGTCAAAATTTTAAAGGTATCTATACTCGAATTAATATTTATTGTGAAAGTATACAAACATTTGTCTGATAACGTAAAGATACATTTAAAGTCACTTTGCTGGCTAATTTAAAGTTTTAATTTTTATAGTATAGATTTAAACAACAAAAGGAAAAATGCTGTTTCTACTACTAATTGAATCTAAATTTTACAATAAATGAACTTTTTAATATGAATATAAAGAAGAGATTGCACCAAATCTCATATTCAAACAAAAATGGAAAACGATATGATTGTAAGGTTTCGCGTATGAAATGAAGTTCTTGATATTCAGGAGCGGATTCGTTTTGAAGCGCAACCGAAAAAATTGTACACAAATGTAAAATTGAAGTGAATTTGTGTAAAAAAAAAAAAGGTCCTCTTTCCTCCCCCTTTTTAACATCAAATACTGAATCCGCGACTGATAAAGATTGGCATTACTCTTTCTTAATGTTTTAACAGAATTTTACAAGAATAGAAGCAGAGCAGTAACTCAAGTGCAGAAGTGTAAAAAGTTCTTATAAATTGTGATTATCCTTTCAACAAAGATTCTTCCTATATCAATACATATAGCTGTGAACATAAAACACATGTTAAGCTATCTTAGTTTTTTTGTTACAATTCCGTATCCAAAGAAAATATTTAGTTATCTTCTAAAAACATTTCATGCTTTTGAAAGTTTAACACGGTAATGACCTATATCACTAACGTGCGTTTTTCTGCGACAACCTTTATTCTATGTATAGTAGAAGAAAAGTTTGCTGAGAAAAGAAACCTGGGCTTATCTGTAGACTTTGGGGTTTATCTTTCGGATGGTTAAGTTACATTTACACTCTTTTAACTGTTTTTGAAAACATAGGAATCTAAAGTATGTTTCGTTTCTTCTTTCTTTAGTGTATCTTGTTACTTATGTATTAAAATATCACTTTCAAGGTACGGCATAAGTTTCTTTGTTTTAAACTAATGAGAATGTTCCGTCAAATTTTAAATTATTTTGTTTTTGTTTTTATTGTAACGGTATATTTTAATATATCTTATTACTTGTGTATGCAATATCTCTTTCAAGTTACGGCATAACTTTCTTTGTTTTATTATTTTAAGAATTTTCCGTCAACCTTTGAGTTTCTTCCTTTTTGTCTTTATTGGTAAAATATTCTAAATATGCATTGCATGGTTGTAACAATTTAATGAATTTATAAATTTCAATATCAGTCAGTTTGGGTAAAATTTAAGAACTACAGAATTAAAGAAATCCTTGTCACCGAGCAGTGTTCGATTTAAAATTTAGAATATGAAAACTTGGCAAGAATATTTTTTCTTGCACATTGTGTAAAAGTGTATTGGTTTGGGAATCTTTCTATAAAGATTGGCATAAAATAATGATAATCTATCAATTTTGCTGCAGGTTAGCATACATTCATTTGAAATGTTATATATTTACCAAATCCTAGACTTAGGTATGGTGCGGTATGTGCGTCACAAATATTTATCTTACTATACATGTATATATCTGTTTAACTTTATATGCATTACTAAATAACGTTAGAAAGGTTAAAGAAAACGCATGTGTGATAGCACAACTTATTAATCAGTCATCACCCTAAAAACAGGTAAACAATGGCAGCACCATCGAGTACTACTGACAACTGTGTCGTCCTTCGACATCTGTCAACTGGTTTGCCAAGATAGGGACTCGAGTGCATACCGATTTTTTTTTTTTTTTTTTTTTTTTTTGCGATTCGGTTAATAACCACCTCTTAAAGAGGAACGTCGCATTCTGCCAAACTCGTTTTAATATGATGGTACTTTGTACACTTATGTTCACTTAACATTTTACACACTTCAGAACAAGAAAAGATCTTGTAAAACCACAACCTTACATTAAAACTATCTGATCCAAGACAGATTCAAGTAGAAAGACGAAATTAGGCAGCCATCTTGAAGTGGATTGTATTGTGACGGTGAGAGGTTAATAGCACATCAAACGTTTCACTAATCAAGCTAAATTAAATGATACGCATATAATAAGCAGTAAAATGAAAATCATGTACATTATTTTCAACTACATATTGCATCGGCAGCAATCATTATAAACCATTTTCCAATTCAACGGAAAACAATTATGCTAAGAGACTCTTTATGTTTTGATTAGAATTAACACAACAAATATTTTACAGTTTTTGTATTTTATTTGTTTGTTTATGAAAATAGCATTGAGCTTTCACACATCGGACGAAGTTGATGCTTTATTTTTGGTAAATAATTACAGATTTGCAGCACGTAAAAAATATGTGTACCTGCTCCTCTTTTTTTACACAATTGTATAATGCAGGAGTGGTTAGTTAAATTTCCTCCATAGCCTATCGTTTGGTTTAAATACTTATATATGTTTTGGTTTATTGAAATTTAAAAGTGAAAGAATTAAAGGTCTTCCTTTTTTCAATGGATATTTTTTAAAGTGCACACATCTATTGTATCATAAAAATCAACAGCTTTCGATTTAATCTTCATTTAGAAACTATAAGATCATTGTTCATTGATATTTGAACCGTTTGAAATTAACACTGAGTTATCCGGAGACGAGATAGTATTTACTTTGAGTGATGGTTCATATCAGAAAGGGATAGTTCAGGACAATTAGCAGTAACCCATTCATTAAAAAAAACATGACGGTTATCAATTATATCTCTATGTAAAACGATTGTTCTCAAGAAAAAGTTCATTCATTATTTAAAAAGAAACAATTAAAAACTGCGTTGAAAGTCGTTTGAAAATGTATCATCAAACACGAAGTTGTAATAATTATTGAACATCTGTTTCTCATATTAAAGGTCATTTTTCGTTAAGAAAGTGAACCCGTTAAGTGAAAAAGGTCGAACCCGTTAAGTGGCGAAGGTCTTTGATCACCCTTATACTAAGTTTGCCAATTCTTTAATTTAACAATTTGCTTTTTTTTTTCTAGCACGGAAACTGTGTCAAGAGATTTAGTTTATACTTGTTATACAGATTTACAATTTCTGACCTATTAAAAAAATTGATTAATGTAAAATAAAGTTTCTAAAGGATAATGTCGTATAAGATTGATCAAAGCAAAGATGCCTGACAACTTTCATGAAAGAGCACCATCCATCATAGATTGAAATTGAGAAAAAAAAACAATACTTTCATAGATATATGTAGGTCACTGTGAATTCTCTTTTTATCATCATTATTATGTTCTGTTAAAAAAAGGGATTTGCTTGTTCTCGGTGTATACAGAGATACCTTCTTACTGTTTTCATGCACCCTCCAATATATATTTTTATTTTATTTTATCCCCTCATAGAAAGAATAGAGGTGAAATAATAATAAAAAAAAAATACATTATGTTGTGACAGGACTTGTCAGTGCCCATCATGTCGACAAGAGAATTTTATATCAGTCAGAATGACCGTTTGTAAGCTTTGGTTAATGAGAAGGAATTCGGACAATATGAAGCACCGGTGCACTTAACCTTCAGTACGAGAAAATTCTCAAGTTCCCTCAATAAATGAATGTCTTTTCGATTAAGCTATATATGACGATTAACGTGTTTGGTGTGGGGTCTAAAGTGCAACGCACCTTATTTCAATATCTATGTTGTAAAAGGAGATCTTCAGTTTATAAATATCGGTTAAACGGATTTCTTTCATACTTTTCTGATATTGAAAATATTAAACAACATATGCTTCGACTAATTCAGAAAATTACCATCAACAATCAAATGTCAAAAATATTGGCAACAATTTCACTGCTGAAACACATAACATGTGTTCCTATAATTTATTTTACAATAATATTAACTATCGTTTTATCATATCAGCCCTCGACAGTAGTTGAGTTTACGACCATTTCGGCAATTTTATGAAGGTTGCTAATGTTGTTATTTTTGTTTCTGAGTTCGGAATTGACATGACGTTTATATGGCAGAACGAGTAAAAATGGGATATCCTCAAATTATCATGCCATTATATTTGACATTTATTTCAATATGTAATTGCCGAATGAATAGCGTTGTATACTGGAACATAGTGTCTGTCAAAAACCATCATTTCCGGTTATGTGCTTATGTTTCCGCTGTTTAAGCCGATGTTTTTTGTCAGAAAGAACATATTCAATGAAAGGTTTCCATTTCTGTATGATGTATGCAGATACTTAAATAAGCACTCAATTCAGAAAATAAGCACTCAATTCAGAAAATAATCCAAATATGAGTACAATCGAGTACACCGATGAGGTCGTACGCACAAACCGAGTGCACCAAAGCGGGCACACGTACAACCGATTGCACCAATGAGGTTGTACGTACAATTGAGTGCATAAATGAGAATTCACGTGAAATATCACAGTTTTCAGAATACAATGTATAACGGACTACAGATAATTTTATTGTTTACCCGCAATTTATTAGATTCTGAAACAGCTAAATTTGACTCAATAAGGCCAATTGACCAGCAATCTGCATTTTATTAAAATCTTAACTAACTTAAACATTGATAAAGTTCATGTTGGTATCCAATTCAGTTTCAGGGTTTAAGTAGAGTCATAAAATAAGAATATAAATAAAATTTAAGCCTACTATCTTTATCATAAAGTTTTCAATGACGCAGAATGAAGTGAAAATATATCCTTTTGTTATCATATCCTTTAACGCCTTGTGAGGGATCAATATTTGTCAAACTTTTTATCAGATAAATTTTTTAAACAGCTTGATCTGCACGCGCTAAGATTTTGCCTGTAATGCAGCATGAACGAAGACAATCTTAAGTGTTCTATGTTGTTATGTTGTTTTTGTGGCCTGTTGTCGCTGCGTTTCAAGAGCGTCTTGGACTAGTTTGAATATCCCTTGGTAACTTAGCAACCGTGCAGGCTATCCGGGTGCCATTCCCAACCGACAAACTGACCAAATTCTACATATTGTATCATCAACATTCCAAATAACTATACATATACAACACGAGTGCTGTTTTTTTTTTTTTTAATTTCAGTTGTTTTCTAGGGGCAACCTCTTTTTTTTTGTTCATTTTGAATGTATAACAAAAACTCTTTTTTTCAATAACATACAAGAATATGTTTAATTTTTAAACCATTTTCTTTTCTTTTTTTTTTGTGCTTAATTAATTTCAATAGAAACAAACTATTTTTTTCATTCAATTTTGAAATATTTCTTTTTTCAAAATATCAGGCCCTAATCCGACCTAATCATGTTTATCAACCCAACTTCCCTTTCCTCCCCCTCAATATTAATGTATGTGTATAAATTTAAGAGGATGAATGGTCGGTGCAATATAATTCGATAAAAGCAAAATCCTACTATTAAAAATGTATTTCAGGAAGAATTGCACTTTTGCAGACTGTACTTTTTTCTAACATTAATCGAGTCAAAAAGTGCAGTTCCGGTCTCTTCAGAGGTGTTCTATTATAGATTAAACGAGGCAACTAAATTTTACCTTGAAGTTTTATTAAATTTATTTCGTTTCCTATATTTCTAATTGATCATTTTCTTTAACAGAGAGTTACTAAAACCCTGCAGTCATGGTTTTGATTTATTAAGGGAAATTTGATATGACCTTTGAAATTATTTAATAATTTAACACGAGAGGTGCTATCTACCTTTCAATTCCTATCTCTCACCTTTATGGCCAGGTGCAAAAATTTAAAATTAGTCCATTTTAATATGTATCATTTTAACCCCCTGGACAAATGGTCGTCATTTTGTTGTAACTTTAAGGTACATTCGTATAAAATTTAATTATACTATACTGTAATTACCCTTCGTGGAGTTAAAATGAACGCATGGAGTTTCAAATTTCATAATTTTAAGATAATTTATTAATTTACAAAGTAAAACATCTAATTTACTTTAACACATACATTTTTGTTTGAAAAAAGATAGTATCCTTGTAATGATATTAATTTGACAATAATCTTCTGTTAATTTACACGTTCTTTATGTGAAATTTTTGGCATCTATAACTAGAAAACTTTACTTTATAGCTTTTCTGTATCAGTACTGGTTTATTAAATCAAATAATTTTGAAGTGTGTCGGTTTTATTTCAACCTCGGTTTCAACCTCCCACATCAATAAAAACGTCCCTGTACAAAAAAGAAAATAATTTAAATGAAACGTTATGCTATTTGTTTCATGAGTTAGAATTATATGCTGTAATTTAATTACATTAGATTTTGTCGGGAAGGGAGTGCATTATCAAACTAGAGCAAATGCATATCAAATTAAGGCAAATGCATTTTTTAATGTCTCGTTTAAGTACATATGAGTAGTACATTTCCAATAGAAATAGAGTTGAGAAAAATAAGCGTTACTGATATATCGGTGTTTAATGTCCAGTGACAAATATAACATTTAGATAAGGATTAATATCAAATGAATATGAATCGGCCTGTTTTGTACCCAGACGAACACGATAAGAAAAGATTTTCTACTTGCCTTTCCACAATCTAAGTCCACAAAAAGACAAGTAGTCTTATATATATATTTAGATATACCCGAACTTATATTGTTCAGTGATTCATAGTGAAACAGTCTTTGCTCTGACACTTTAATGCCGCGGAGAAGCAACCTCGAAGAAGCAACAGATATATTTGCAAGTCTTAAATTTCAAGTCTTAAATTTTCAACGGCTGAGACATCGATAACACATCTTAACCAGCAAAAGATACAGGTCTTTATACCACTTAAAATGTATGCGTTGTCTTATTTAGTGTTTCACCTATACGTATAGTAATTAGGCCATTGCCAGTCCTATTTTAACCTATAACGTGGGGGTTGGGGTACTTCTTATGATACGAAAACATTGACCATGAAGTCTTATGAGTTGCATAGTGTATATGAAGTTAAATGAGTGTTATAGACTAAGAGTGGGAGGCATCATTTATATTATGGTCATATTCTATTCACAATACTTGATACCATGTAAACTAAAGGCAGTCTAGTTCTTTACTTTACATTTGTATTATTTAATAAAGGAATGGTGTGTTGATAGTAGAATTGTACTTTTAATCTCTTATTAAGATGTATGATAAAACAACAATAACGATTCAACAAAAAATGTCATAAAAAAATTATACCAGTTTTTCCAACATCAGGTCCCTTTTCTAATTTTGTTAAATTTGTGTTTTTCTTCTTGCTTGATCTACTGGATTGTATTTTGTACCCTTACCTGTGAGTTAATCTTGATGTTATATGTGTAATTCGACAATATAGAAATGGGAATAATGTTGGTCTTTGCATTGTTCCTATCTTAACATGTGTAGGCAATGTTCCTACCACAGCAATAATGCATGTTTCTAAATTATGCAAAATAACTTAAAAGTGAAACGTAAAACACAGACAGAAATAAATGTTTTGAATGTTCGCGTGTGTTTTAAATGCATGAACAGAAAATGAAAAATAATATTTTAACGATCCTATTTCTTATGATAGACAGGTACGAAATTTAAAACAATATTCCAGGTATTGTTTAGTTTATTTTCATCAAGATGTTCAAAATATAAATGTCTGTAATTGTCTGATTTCGGGATGATTGATAATTTACAAACAACCAGATTGTATGCAGCTGGCTTTGTTATCAAAATCTGTACAACTGTTTTAAAGAATTGATTGATTATTACGAGAATGGTCCATCCATCTTCTTGTTGCCACTTAAGAAATTTGCTGTAATAATGATTATATGTTCGTTTCATGTATTTTGGATGTCTTCTGTCATTAGGGGTTCCTTGTGTTAATTAATTATGTTTTCGTACCCTCTCCCCCCTTTTTTAATACTTTCTGAAGAAAGCTTGAAAATGCTTTTAAAAGAAATTTGTATTTGACACCCCTTCCCCTTTTTAATACTTTCTGAAGACTTCTAGATTATGCTTTTAAAGAAATTTGCTTTTTTTTTTTTTAATTAAAACGACAACAAATTTGAAAATGAACAAAAAGTGTCAATTTCAGTTAAGAATTAAAGTTTAATTAATCACTTAATGGATTATTGTTACAAGAAGGAAAGGATTACCTAATCCTATTTTTACATGTTAGTGACATTTTAATGGATATTTATTCAGTGTGGGAAAATATTATCGATAGTCTTAAATTGAACAAGATGGCATTTACAATATTATAAAAATATTGTTATCTGATAGCATAATTGGAATTTAATGGTAATCATGCAAATGTACATATGATAAGTTCTCTTGACATATTCAAATAGTCAAGAACAGTCTTGCAAAACCAGCATTGAAATAACGCTAGCATAATTTTAATTTGATTTCACGACGGGTATATCTCGACTCATTCAAACAAATTTACACAAGACTGTCGCCTTTGGTCTATACATCTGACAAACTACCCTGAAGAACTTATCATCCCTTCTATATTACATAACTCATAATCCAATAATTCTGTTATATCGCACATTCCAAATAAACTATTGTAATATACCCGGTTTGGTGTAAAATGATATCGGCTTCTGTGTGATAAATCTATTTGTTTAATTTATCTATATTATAGTGATATATGTATGGAAATAAACAATATACTCCAATATTTATCAGGGGGAAAGTTGAAGTGTTTGTCGACAGGAACCTGAGGCAGATTGGTAGCGTTGATCGCGTTCTTTAGCATTTTTAAGTAAAAAAAAGTTGAAGGTAGTCTTAAGATAAATCATGGCTTCCCCTCAAAACACGCGACAATTCAAAGTCTGTTTTATTCATGATCGGGTAATGTGCAGGGAACCTTATTTCAATTGGCAAAATTCCACTTTGCTTGACGTTTGGGATTATTTTGAGATTATGAAGTAAACGAAACCAGTTACCCACCCTTTTATCCTCCAAAGCGCATAAATTTTACATTCATCGTTAACCGTTCTCTTCTTAAACGTACATGAAATATTTGCAGCTGGACATTAAGCTAGCAGCATTCAATCATTAAATTGAGAGGCTCGTCACCGACATTGTGATGAGGGGTTGGGGAGGGGCTGTGATCTCAAATATATATATGTACTATTCAAAGAACGTATGAGTAAAAAATGACAACAGCATGATCCAATTTTGAATACTTTTTCTTAAATTTACCAAACTTTTCTGACAGTTTACATTATACGTCTTAATTTTGCCAAGACGTGAATGCATATATACTTATGCATTCTTCCCAACCGAATGGAAGACCCTCTTAAGTGTGGGTCTTACTGTCGATTCATTAAACTCAGAGTAACATGATAACTAGACCCCATTCAATCCAAAAATAATTGATGAATAGGAAAACGGAACATTTTTTTACCTTTTATATTGGAGTGTTCCAAATCTTATCTTGGCAAATCTTAGGTCGCATTAAATATGATAACTCGTTACAGCTAAAGAATTATGAAACCCACGAAGAAAGGATTTATGAATTAAACACAGGACATACCATTGCAATTATGGAGTCTTAAATAATTATGAAAAGTTATCATACGATACATTTATCACTATACATGCTTTTTTTTTTATTTTCCGTTGGTAAAATAATTTGATAAAACATTATAGTATTTGCATCTGGAATCTTTCAATAGATTATGAAAATATTATTTTGGTAATTGGTAATTACAGCGTATTTGGTTTCGTTGTTTTGATGCAGAAACAAGCGAAACGTCTAGATGAAAGAGAAATTATACATGTTTCTTCATCTGTTCAAAGATTTCAAATGTTAATCTATATTTTGAATAACGTGCAGACAGCCAGAATGTGTAGTGCATTTGCCAGAAATGTAATCTCAAAAGCCAATAAGTTCACAAGCATTCATTAAATAACGATACAATTTCAAAATTAATAAGTCACGAAAAATATTTCGAAATTTACCAACAAATGGCCATTATTCTGAGATAAACTTTTTATATTTTAGTGTTAAATTCGCATACAATTTTTCATCTTATTTAGAGTCTTAACTTATCACGTTTTCCTGTATTTTACAGGTGTTTTTATAGACAAAAATGATTGATGCTATAAAACTGCATCTTAAACTTTAAAATTTCATTTGAATTATTATTCACATTTAAAAATTGCCTTTTTTAAACTATGAATTGCACTTCAATTGTTATTTTGAATGTTACATAGTCCAGTTTATTAATTAATAATTCGTTTAGGCGTTATGATAATATAGTTATCATATCATATTTATTATTCTAGGTCTAGATGTTTTCAATATCTTAATAATGTTAGTTTCAAAATATTTTAATAAAATGAATTCACACCTTTCTTTTAATACAATTTCAATGATTAAAATTTACTTAGACGTATTTCATTAACATTGAAGTTTGAAAAAGGGGTACTTGAAATATTGCTTTATAAATTTCAAGATGGTTTATATCAGTGAAGAGTACCAATAGTACCTCAATTAGGAACCCATATCACCGATTCAATTAAAATTAAAAATTAGAAGCCTTCAACATAGAGAATATTTATTGGGTTTGACAAAAATAATTAAAAACAAGGACAAGAGTATAATAGAATTTTGGATGACATAAGTCTGTACCGAAAAATCTGGCAATACCAGCAAAAAAGTCTTTCGGAAAATTCATTGAAATGAATAGAGAAGACTGTATACATATTAATATATATAGGAAAATGTGGTTTGAGTGCCAATGATTTTCAACAAATAGTCCAAGTGTAGTTCAAAAAATTAATCAGTATTCAAGATAAAACTCAACAATTCACTATACTGCAAAAAAATCAAAACGCTTTTTCATATAAATTACACGTTAAACGTCCTCTCTACTAAATAAAATCTTCTGTTGGATGATACGCTTTCAAAAGTTATTTTGTCAATGTACAATTCATTTATTTTACTTATTAGTATTTTTCAAGAATAAGATCGTTTTATTGAAAAAATATGTCGGACTCAATTGTGATTAAAAATAGATTGATACATTTTAAACGTTTAAAGATAAAGTAATTTAAAAGTGTTAACTTACCACCAAGACGGTTGAACTGTCTTTATTAGGAGAATAAAGAAAAAAAGAATTCTCTGGAAGTCTTGTAGTTTAGGCCTCATTTTTTCCGATACGAGCACATTTAGTTCTTGTTTTAGTATATATTCACATTTTTTAATTTAAGTCATTAAATCAAGACATTTGTTTCAGTATATCACATCCACTGATTTAAATAAATCTAAAAATCCTTTTCACTAATAGGTTTCAATCCTAGAGCTTGAAAATTACATTTAAGAAAGCGTCCATGTAGTATATTACTTGTATATTCCACAAATGTCTGATCTATATAGTTTCGGTGAATAAATAGTCAAATATTATAATTTTAGTTATTCAAGTCCTATAGTCAAATAATGCTGAACCGCGACAATGGATCTAACTAATCCTGTTTGATCGTCTTGAAGCGGACACTTTTGATTGGTTATAACAATCCCATAAATCCAACGTGTAAAATGTACATAAAACTTTCTTCTGTGATATAACAAACTTTTGATGTTAAATAAAGGTTTAATTTATCGGAAGTTTTGAAGATCACTAATTGATATTGGTACTACCAGCACATATATTACTCACTGGCTGTCAAAGAGTGAGTAGTAAAGTACTCTAAAATTAAAGTAATATTTAAGCCGTACGACTGGCGCATGTCCGTTTCAAATGAAATGGCTGGAACGCCAATGTTTTTATAAGAATTAGGGAAAGTCTGATAACGTACTCTAGCGAAAGCCTTAACCGTATTAAAAAGACAATCTGATTTAACCAGATTAAAACTCGACGTTAGAGTCGTGTATGTTTATTTTAAATTTTCTACCCTTTATACCCCGCTAAGATAAGTAATTACGCTTTGACAAGATAAACTATTTCAACCTGGCTTGATGAGTGATTGTAGCGTCGGTACCCTATAGTAATTTGTAAACCCAATCATGTAGTTAGCGGTATCAGATAAGTTAATTATCTTTATTTCGATAATTAACCACAACTGATAAATAACAAACATTTCTTGTCCTCACATTTTGAGAAAATTCAGTGAAACTTTTAAATATAAATCAACTACGGTTGGGTATCGGATTTCCATACGGATGCATTTTTTTTTTATGAATTATTGAGTTTGGGTTTCTGTTTATAGTCGTCGTCATGTGAAATTGACACAGGATTTTTGGTTAAATATTTTCAAAACTATCAATCGCATTCATTTAGGATGTCGTTTTTCACTATAACTGATTAGATAAAATATTAAAGATATTTTTAAACAGTAGAAATAAAATTTGAAATATAAAACTGAAATAAGAACTCATTCAAGAGACGTGAACTTGTCATTACGTCCTCCTTAAAAGTATACAAAAGGCGTACCCCTTACCAAAACATAACGGGTGTATTTGCTTCATTTATCTCTAATTTCTAGTCGGTATTTGCTACAATTCTTCTTCTATTTGATCTTAATTTTTTTTGTAATTTATTCTGATAACAACTTTTGAACATTTATTTTGAATATAGACTAACAAGACTGTCTTGTTGTTTCGCGTGTTTTCAAAGTCATTTTCTTGTGATTGTAGCAATTACAGGTAATACTCAGATATCTGCAATTTAACAGCTACGATGTATGATTATTAAATTGATAAAACACCTTGTATGTACAACAAACACATCAAAGATATAAACAGACATTTATGGTACGATATACATGTCTCTGGTATGTTTATTGAACCGATGATAATTGAGACAGCTACCCAACGTTAACGCTGCAAAAGTCACAACAGTAAAGATTGCGTGCTGTTACTTATAATGATTTTATTGTCCTTGTACTTAACTGCTTTGAAGGATAGATAAAGGTCAGTATGTGAATAGTGTAACCTGAAACGCTAATTAATCAACGATAATTAATAAGACCAAACTCTAAATATTTATGGTGATATTACATTCAAGTAAAGTTATGTGAACAAATTATGTGAACAATTTGTTTTCACGTAATTTTCCAACCTTCCTGCCAACTTTCCTTCAATTGTGCCCAATTATCGAGATATTTTTTTATTTTTTTTTTGTGATTTGCAATCGGTATCACCCTTGTGGAAATTAAACTATTTAAGAGATAATTTAACTACCACTATATTTATACAAATTCTTCCACCTCATTGAGTGTAAACAAGACAAGATTAGTTCACTATCATCGATATCTGATTCAACAATGCACATCTGTCGACATGCATTCATGCATTGCGTTAAGTTTGAACTGCTAAATGAAGAAAACAACGTTATGTAGATATAAATAGATATAAGAAGATTTGGTATGAGTGTCAATGAGACAGCTCTGTATCCCAGCAACAATCTACAAAAGTAAATCATTATAGGTCAAGGTACGGCCTTCAACACGGAGCTTTGGCTCACACCAAACAGCAAGCTATAAAGGGCCAGAAAAATTACTGATGTAAAACCATTCAAACGGGAAAACCAACGGTCTTATCTTACCTATATAAAAACAAAAAACGAGAAACATTTATGAGCCATATAAATAGACGACAACCACTGAACATCAGATTCCCGACTTAGGACAGGTGCAAACAATAAATGAATGATTAACGCATCTAAGATAATCAGAGTTATCTTAAAGATATTTGACAGAAAAACATCACACCCAAAATCCGACTCCCCGGCGTAAACACAAAAAAAGAACATATATATATGTATAGCACGTACATGCATGTCACAGATAACGCAACTTGGTCATACATTATAATCCCTGTATTAATAGGGCTCTACTTGTTTAAAAAAACAGTTCCGTATAGAAATGAGATGTGGTATGATTGCCAATGACACAACTAACCACCAGAGATAAAATGAAGTGGTGGTAAACAGTTGTAAACCATCATACGACCTTCAAATATGGGAAAAACCCGTACCGTAAAGTCGACTTTAAAATGCCTCGACATGAAAACTGTGCAACAATTCAAGCAAGGAAACTAATGGCCTATATGTCTCTCTTCCGGAGTACCTGAGATCACCCCATTTTGTGGTGGGGTTGCTTAGTATTTAGTTTTCTATGTTGTGTCTTCTGTACTATTATTTGTCTGTTTGTCTTTATTTGTATATAGCCATGGCGTTGTCAGTTTATGAGTTCATGGCGTTGTCAGTTTATGAGTTCAATCTATGAGTTTGACTGTCCCTCTGGTATCTTGTTCCTCTTTTATAACAAACATTTACGAAAGCAAATATGACGGCATGAAACAATGACAAACTCTATACTACAGATTCACGACTTGGGAAAGACACACAAAGAATGTGGCGGAGTAAACCTATTTTTTGAGCGCTCACCCCTTATAATTACCTGGGATAGTTTTATAACAGCAAAACAAAGTGTAAAAATCAGTTGAAATTTGACTAAAAAGATCTTTACGAGACACAAAACCACTAACATAAAAAGTGGACACAAAACATCGAAATAAGAGAATTTGCAGTTTCCGAAAGCTAGTTCAAAGCCGATTACAACCCAGCATGGTATGAGGATGAACCGGAAATGGTTAACCGATACGATGTGTCTGTCTCGATTCACAAAAGACATGTTTTTCGCGGTCTTAGAGATCTTTAGATCTCAGAAAAGTAGTCTGGTTTTGAAGTCATAAAACATTTCGAGTCATTTTTTTGTACTCATACTGTAAAATCAACCAATCAAAATGTTTAATTTCATGTTTCAAGCATTATTTTTGTGCTCCAAAGTTTTATGACTTCAGACTTCAATCGAGTGGCTATTTTCTTATTGTGACATTTTGTTTGAGAATATATATTGATGCGTATGGCGGTTGATGCCGTTTGCATCTACAGTCTCCTTCACTTTAAATGCGATATTTCTTATTTGTTCGACCACAGAAAGAGTTCACAAAATTTCGGAGCTGTTGACATTTTCATTTTACCAATTCGGAATAAAGAGCGACATGGCTTTCGATTTGGCTGTAAACATCCTTTAAGGTAGTTGTAAGGTGAAAAAAAACTGAAAAAAATAAAAATTATCAGCATGATTGTCTTTATAAATATGTTTTACAATCCTTTTACTGTTTAATCTGTTGTTTTGGAGGTATCCGTTTGACGTGGCTCAGTACTTGTACATCCCGTCATTGTGTTATTGTTATATGATATCTTTTATATTCTTGTCTTTCCTTTTTGCTAATATGCTTTTTCTGAATGCCTTTTTATGTTTCTTCGTTACATATTACGTGGTTCTGTACTTAAACATCCCTTCATGTGTTATTGTTCTACGATACATTTCTGTATTCTTGTCTTTCGTTTTTGCAAATGTGATTTGTCTGTGTGCCTTTTTGTGTTTTTCTTTCTTGCATGTGACGTGGCTCTGTACTTATACATCCCGTCATTGTGTACTGTCATGGTAAATGTTTGTTTGTATATCTATTTTTTATATAGTGATTAAGATAATATCACAACGTTGATTACTGTACCCCTATTTTTTTACTTTTTTACTTATTATGTCTGTTTGGTTTTTTTCATTCATCGTTGTCAATATAATGGTATTTCATGCGATTGTCATACAAGTGAGAGGTTTAAGAATATTGAGATCCTCAATATTTTCATGATTATTTAAAACTACATATTTTCAACCATACCAGCTTTGTTTTAAATACATATTGAGGACGGATTTTCGATAAAACGCTTTTTAAAGATAATAAAATACAGTTAAAGATCCATTTTACAAATTTTATCTTGATTTTTTTTATATCTTTGGGGTCATTATTGATATATATTTTTTTCTCAGGTTTTAGATGTATACACAATTTCATAAACATACGAAATATTTCCAAATTGCGTATACGTTGCCTTTTAAATTTATCTCTTTTTACGTATACCCAAATATATTCGTTTAATAATAATTTTGAAAAAAGCTGAGAAACATTCATGTCAATTGTGACTTGGATGGAGAGTTGTCTCATTGGAACTCATACCACTTCTTCCCATATCTAATTGGATGGAGAGTTGTTTCATTGTCACTCATTCCACATCTTCCTATATCTAATTACATATCTTAGACAGTCCCATTATAGTCCATAATTCAGTTTTGAGCTTTTCAAACTATTACGTTTAGAACGGAAAATGACAACGAAAAAAACCTCGAGTGTTTTACGATTTTCCAGTGATTCAACAAGCAAAACACATGACGTCTATAAAATCATACATTTTCTTCTTCTAATAGTTATCAAAGGTACCAGGATTATAATTTAATTCGTCAGACGCGCGTTTCGTCTAAATAAGACTCATCAGTGACGCCCAGATCAAAATATTTATAAAGCCAAACAAGTACAAAGTTGAGGAGCATTAATGACCCAAAATTCCAAAATGTTGTGCCAAATACGGCTAAAGTAATCTATTCCTGGGATACTAAAATTCTTACTTTTTCGAAAAATTTAAAGTTTTGTCAACAGGAAATTTATTAAAATTACCATATAATTGATATTCATGTCAACACCGAAGTGGTATCTACTGTGCAAAATTCATTAGAGGTTTAATTTAAGTTTAGACAGGAATGTGGTTAAAATAACCACTACCGCAGTTGCTTCATGAATTAAAGGGAATAGCAGCATTCGTAAACACGTTAACCCCTTGCCTTTACACATCAAAGAATAAGATAAACAGTACTTGTTTCTTTTTATGGATTTTGGGTGCTTGCCTTGTCACCCGCGCCGCACTAATTTGCAGGTGGGACGGACATAGATACTGGACGTCTGTGCAAGCGTCATTCCGTTCGGTCTTGCCAGCGCTCTTCGTGTACGAATCTTCAGTGTCAGATGTTTAAGAAATCAATAACACAGATGGTTTTGTGCAATGTTTCGAACAAGCTCTAATATCGGGGCCGATTTAATACTTTAAAAAATATAAGTTGTGCCAATGGAAATGTAACTTTATGTTAATCATAGTGTATGTAACATTTCATATCAAGCGTTCTCAAATCTCAATTTCTTGTCTGAATTTTATTAAATTGATATCTAAGGATATATCAGCAATTTCCTGGACTAATTTTAATTTTTGATGTCCCTTGGAATATTAATTCTATTGGAAATTGCATTGTATGTGTTCTCTAAGCTCCTTTTCTTCTTGTCTTATTTTTATAAAATTTATACCATCAAAGGCTTGTATCAGCAATTTCTTGGACGAGATTGAAAATTAGTGTTGTCCAACCATTTTTACAGGAGTAATCATTGTGAGAGATCTCACGCCTATTTATAAAAAGGTTTAACGGTTTAAATGAAAACAAAAACATATTAGAGTTGTTGCCCTTGGACTAATAAAATGTTTGCATTTGTTGCAATTGGATCTAACCTTGTGTGCTATACATGGTTGTTGTGGATCCTTCGTGGTACGAGTATGCTCTTGGTTTCAAGATCTTGGGCGTTTATACAGAGTTATTATATAGATTTTACTCCTTTACATGTAGAATATTATCACTTGCACGTCTATCCCATATCTTGAAATTCCGCCCCAAATATATCAAGGTTACTTGTTAAAAAAATTATCTCACCCAACGGCTTCGTAAAGAAATGTATAATAAAGACACTTTGGAAAAGTTAACAAGGAAATTGTTCTATAAAAAATGCATGTAAACCTATAAATATTGAAAGCCATTTCTTAATTACTAGATATCTGCTGAATGATAACTTATTTTTTACATGTATGGATTCCATACTGAATTTCTATCGTTTTCAGAAACCACACTTACAATGCATATTATCAAATGTAGGAACACACTAACAGTTGCCTAAATTGTGATAGAAAATAATACATCCTATAGATGTAATGCAGTAACACGAAATCTCAGACTTGCCAGAGCCATAAAGCTTTATGTTGTGTATTTTGTTTGTTGAATAAGCAATGAGATAAACTCGATTTTTTAGTCACCAGCGATTCTCCTCAAGCTTTAAAGCTTAATTCAGACATTTGGGAGATTTCTGCAAAATAAATGCAGAGATTGCATTAAATAAATCGAGCATATAAACTTGAATAAGACTATATTATAGTAAGGCGATTTCCAAATCTCGTTAAAGGTAACGCACAAACACTGGGAAAGTGTCTTCTGCTGTGCATGCATCAACCGCCAAGACAATTCACACCCAGCCAAAATGTCAAGCTGGAGCAGGAAACAATCGATTAATTAATAAAAATTGTCTTTATTGTTTATGTAATGTATCTGTATTTTTCGATATTATATATTATCGCCATTTTGTGCATTTTTCCTTTGATCTTTTTTTATGATCTTTTTTAATATCATGCTACTCGCTTGAGATGGAAAATTATCGCTAGAAACTAAGGTGGCACGTGGCGTTGCTAATGAAATTGACATGAAAACGTCGTCATGGGTAAAATAGCGATAAGCAGATTATCATTGGTCATCTCAACTCGAGTGCTTTTCTCGCTTTCGCCGTACTGGCTCAAGCAAGAAAATCAATCTCGTTGAAATGATCAACGACGATCTATAAGTATTTTAATCAATTCATTACAAAAATCACATCACGCTTTTTAAGGTGGTATGGAAGTCTAAATTAGAAATGATGGAATTTGTTCATATTTTGACAAAACGTAGTGTATACTGATAAATGATCAAACATATAATAAAAATGATAGGTCACCGCGCATTTTTGGAATTTTGCTCTTTTGATTTTTAGCCGAAAAAAGCGCACGGTGACCCTATCTTTTCTTTTGGCCATGGAACACAGGGTTGATTAAGGTATAGACATTTAGTTATTCTTGCATTTCTTTAATCCGGTGATTAAACCCTTACTAAGTGGGGTATTCTAAATTTCTCAACATCTTGTTTCCGGAATTCTGTTCCTCTAATTATAACTGAGAATATTCTAGAGATAACAGTTTACCCTCTACTGTACGGTATCCAATCATCCTACAACAATACCGTGTCACATGGATTGTTAGATTTTCCAAAACACGTTACAATGATATAACTCTTCCAATAAGGGACGATAAAAAAAAACATCAATGAAGGATACTACAACTTAATTCAAATAATTTGGGGTAAAAATTGCTGCAAGTTTTGTTTAACTTACATCGGTTTTACATAATCTTATTGGTCAATCATTTTTTCCCAAATTAAGTTAAGAGGAGGGTAGGGGGTAGGCGGGGGTCAGTAACTAAAAAACTATACGAATTAAGTTAATTTATCCTACATTGAACTTTTGATGTCGTCCCTTACTTGTGCTAACTAGAATGAAATTCAAAACAGTGTGGCTGTGGCCATTGATTGACACATTAAATTCATCCATTGACTGGGACAATTAAGGTGAACGTTTGTCTGAAACGACCACTGTTCACGACGTACCTACGATAGACATTTAAACTGTGGGGACACCAAAGGTTTCTTAACGCCTTTAAATATAAAATAATTCGAAAAATTAATCAGGAATAACCTTTATGTTTTGATTTATATAATTGATGTTAATTAAAACATCGTGTTATTTCTGATTAATTTTTCGAATTACTTTATTTAGGTGTTGAGAACCTTTGGTGACCTCATAGTTTAAGTGTCTTTAAAATGTACATAGTGAGCAGTGGTCGTTACATACAAACGTTTACCTAAATTTTCCCAGTCAATGAATGAATTTAATGTGTCAATCAATGGCCACAGCTACACTGTTTTGAATTTCATTCTAAAAGGATTAGTTCAAACATCGTATCGAAACCATTCAGCACATCACGCATTCCTCTATCAAGGATTTATAATATTAATACTTCGGAGGACTTCCATATAATACTCAACTATTAAAAAACGAGACAAAATATATTAAAAAGCATTCAAACTAAGTCGAAAATAAACTTGACAACGCCATGGTAAAAAAGGAAAACGATCAAAAGACAAATAAAAGTATACAAAATACAATATTGATTAAAACTCAGCTTCACGAATCCTTAAAGTAACGGGGATGGTCTCTTCTCTTGGAGTGAAAGCGGGTCCTTCTCAACATGTTGCACCAATCGTGTACCTCAATTGAGTAAAAACCCAGTGATGAGTCTAATTCAGTAGGTATCATTCGAGGGAAAGAGTGTGGTATTGTGGGTATGACAATTTGAACATATCCGTCGTTATCTGTGAAGTATATAGACAATAATAGTGCATTGACTTGACATATCAACGATATAAGGATGAGGCTTAGAAACGGGGAAATGCGAGGCTTTTTCTCGGTTTCGGGCCGAAACCTTATATAACCGTTGATATGTCAAGTCAATGCACTAGTATTGTCTTTATACTGCAATCTAGAAAAAAAAAACGTTTTCAATTGTTGTTTAATGTGCTAATGTTACTTATTTGATATAAATATTGGGAAAATATTCTCTTTAAAGAGGCCTCATACCAAGCGGAGAAATATACAACACAATGAAATGTACATTACCTGTTGAAACCCGCAATCGATGGTGTACGAATTCGTTTTTTAGTATGGAGTAAAATATCAACAGTAAGCATAAAACATAATGATTTATAGGTTTCAAACAAAACATATTAACCAATGAAATATGATTTTCCCAAAATTGAAAAACAAATCAGTTCGAGTCGTTGTATACATTGGAAACAAGAACAGGTTGAAGAGGACGTATGCATTATTAAATATTTTAGGCAACTTCTATTTAAATATTCATGAGAAAAAGTGACATCGAGTCAGTGACTGTATATAACATAGAAATATACAGCCAACGCATTTTGACTGCTCAAATAGAACGAGTGCAGTATAACCAACTCGTGATGTAGTCCGTTAAATTGTCAGGTAGGATTTAAACTTAAACAACTGAAATTCTTGGTTTGTCAGCTTCCTTATGAGCAGAAAGCCTCTATCAAGAAAATCACTTAGGAAATACAAGGTATAAAGTATTGTGTCAACTGGGCGGTATACACTACACATGTTGCTAAATAGAAATGCGATTCCATAACAATCGTTTAGATAAGGAACTATGTTCATCAAATTTTGTTCTCCAAAAGTTCTCGTCTATGATCACGAAAGGATCGCTGAGTACTGCATTCTATTTTTCCATTATTCGTCAGTTTTACTTGTTTAAAGTGATATTCGTCGGACAATATGGAATAACTCAGAATTATAGTGGTAAAACCATATGTGTTATTCTAGCAATATTTTTGTTCTCTTTGTTATAGGTATCCAATAAAAAAAAGAAAATTTGATACTTATGGTATTTTTGGTGATTGTGCTGTGTGTTTACTATTCATGGTTTTCTGATTCTTTTATTGTTTATTATGTCACCCTTTTATCTGGCTGGAATATTTTATAACCCTTTTTTATTCACTCACTGTAAAACAATGAAATCAGAGCATCTACAATGATTCATTATCAATTATTGAAAATAGATCTCATGAGCATCATGTCTTTACAAAAAACGCTTTTGAGGAAGAATCTACAATACACTCAGTTATGTGCATTCTTATCTAGCTTTACTTGAAAAAACATACGAGAGAAGACACTTAAAATAAATAAAATGTACGAATGTAATCCAATTACATAAGTAGTTCATAAGTATATTATGCGACGTATAATAAACATTTTGTTAAATCCGGTTTCTTCATACACTATTCAAAAGAACCAAAGTCGAAGCTTTTGCCAAGCCATTTGAACATCGTCCTTCTCGATCGGCCATTGGATTAAAAGTACATCTTTCCAAATAGCGGAAAATTCCATTGGAATATCATCTAAAGGGATATCTCTTGTAATAACAACAATCTTTTGCAGATTTTTGGTAAACTTTTCATACTTTGCCCGCTCAATTTCAAATCGAGTCCATTCATTTTTTACAATTGACGGCGTTACTAGAAATATTATGTGTCTACATCTGTTAATAGACGTAGCTCTTTCACTAGCAATTGATTCGCCTATAATGAAATCTCTATCTTCAAAGCAGATTTTGAATCCCCATTCGTTCTCTACCTTCTCTTGTAATTCTTTCACGAAAGAAACGCAGTCATCGGAATATGAAACATAAACGTCATAATCAAAAGTTAGCTCGAGACCTTTCTCAGCAAATCTCCGAAAATTTCGAAAGAAAAAGAAAACTATTCTCCATCTAAAATTGTATAAAAGAGCAATACAAAGTACACTAGATAAGACACACACTAATAATGACATGCCTAACTTGATCCAGACGGTAGTATCACATTCAACGAAATAATGATGAAAGTCTTCAGCGACATTTCTTGTATAGTTGATACTTTTTCTTGAAGAAACCCAACAAGAGTAATTACCATTATAATCTAATACTTTTATTGTCAAAATCCAACGTAGAAATGGCCTGGTGTCACAAGAACATATTAATGGGTTATGACTTAGATATAATTTAAACGTTCCATGTGTGTGATTCTGGGAATTAATCCACTCTAGTATATTCTTTCCAATTGTTGTTAATTGATTGTATGATAAATCGAGTTCGACCATGTTATTAAACGATGTAACTACATCCGGAACAGTTTCAAGCAAATTATGAGATACATTGAGCTGTTTCAAATTAAGAAGTTGCCCAAGTGAATTTGCTTTGATTTTCCAGATATAATTAAATGATATATCCAAATTCATTATATTTGGACAAAACCTGAATATTGTTGTATTAGTTTGTAAAATGTCATACAAGTTTGTATCTTTCAAGATAAGTGTTTCAAGATGGATTAAAACTGGAATCTTGCTTTCTCCAATAGTTAATACTGAACTGATTCCTGACAAATCTAAATGCTCCAAACTATTGAATCCATCAACGGTTAAGAGTGGAAAGATATGTGTTTCAAAGTAGGATATTTCAAGGTGACGAAGAGAGCTGTTTATTGTTTTTATTTCCCTAAATGCATTTATACCCATAACATGCGTTATTCTCACAAACTGAATTTGACTCGGAATGAGTACTGTTATTGGTATGACCTTTCGCCTCCATTTGCCCTGAACATGTTCCACTGTTGTATGATTATTTCTTGTTATGACGTCAAGGAAAACTGGATTTTTAAACCGTAATGGAAAATATGAATAATCAATCATTTTAATGTTCGTCAGCGTGAATAAGAAAATGAAGAAATCAACTGCCCAGTTATCCAAACTGAAACTGTTCGCAGACAACATAATATTTTCAAAGCACTGTCGATGTTGAAAACTTATTAACGACATGTTTTTAACTAGTATAATGTCATTGTCGGAAAGATCAACTGTTTTTATACATATGTTTTTTATATATTTCATCATCTCAGGCGTAAGAATTACTGCGTCTAATCCATGTTTATAATCAGCAAAAGTTATTCCACGAAAGAGAAGTGCGTCCATGGATTTATTCTGAAATGGATGTAAAATATTCAGAGCCTGTGTTAAGTGAATATTGCTGCTAGTAAGATTCAGGACTTTTAGATGTTGAAATGGAACTAAGACGCCACCTTCAATGACGACAAAGTTTTTACAAGTGGTCATGTGGAATTCCTTTAAATTTATCGGCATTTCTAAGAATGTTTCATTGTATAAATAATTTACATGGCAATAATCAAATCTCAATATTTGTAAATTGTACAACTTCTTGAACTGCCGTCCAAACGTTGCATTATATACAAGATCGATACTCAGCTCATGCAATGTACTGAGTTTACTGATAGGAACTTTATACGGGCTGTTTTTTGAACGTTTCATATTTTTACTTATGTCTAAAACTGATAAATTCTGTAGAGACTCAAACACTTTATGATGATACGATTTAGATACATCTAGATTATTTTTGGACAAAGACAAATGTCTCAATAATGATAAGCCATAAAAAGCATTAGAATGCAACATTCTGATGACGTTACTATCAATTATTAGCTCTTCTAAATATTTATATCTATAAAATTCGTCGGCATCCAGTCTTGTCAGTCGATTATAACTTAAATCCAGTTTCTTTATGTCACGTGGTAAATTCCTCGGAACTGATGTATATCCTTGGTATTTGCACAAAGCTTCCTTGTTAGCAACATTTCCTGTGAATTTGCATTTTGCAAGCACATTTCTATACGGATAAACTAATGTAAAACACAAAACTATGAAAACGAACATGTTATCCATTTGTCAGTATAAGCGATTTCAATTTAAATACTTCCTGATTGTTAGAATGTATATTTACTTTCATCTAAACTTATGTTACCATGATCTGATAACAAAATATATAAATTGATCACGTGATTAAATTTAGCGACTTTAATTCTAAACACATATTAATTTATTAGACCTTTTAAACATCTCTCGACACCGACTAATGACACCTACAGTTTACAGGTAAAATGGATGGGTCGTCTCAAAGACAAAAAATCATCATGATTATCATTACTTAACATATGGGATTGGCTGTTTTATACTGTTTTGACTATATAGTTTAAGAATATATATCAACCAAATAAATAAATAAATATATGTATGGAGGCCGGATGCGGCCATTTATTTCGCTTTTTCGTGTTTTCGTTACTTCTTCTTTCATTTTGCAAACGCGAAATTGGGAATTCGAAAATTCGAGAAATCAAAATCGAGAAATTGAGAAATCGGGAAATCGAGATATAGGGAAATCGAGAAATTGGGAAATAGATGAGATCGGGAAATCGAGAAATCGAGAAATCAAGAAAGCAAAAACGCCAAAACACATAAGAGAAAACACGAAAACGCGAAAACACGAAATGAATTCTCGATTTTGCGTTTTTGCTTTCTCTATTCCCAATTTCTTGATTTCTCGATTTCTCAATTTCTCGATTTCTCAATTTCTCGATTTCGCTTTCTCGATTTCTCGAATTCCCCGAAAACACGAAAAGGGGAAACGTCCGCATCCGTCCACCATACATATAATATTCTTATTTCGTATGTATCTGCACGACATTTCATGTTAAATTGATTAAACAAATATTCCAATCATTCAAAACCCTAACCCATTTTCTCTTCACTTTTGTGATTATGTGAGTCTTTCGCCAAATATTTGCCGCATGCCAATAACTAATTGACCCCTCGTTTTAATGTTACAACATTTAAGCAGTGATTGGTGAATACAGAATTCTAGTGGAACACCAAATTGATGAATTGAAATGATACAAATTATTGAGTACATTATGGAGGCATTCAAGGCCAAAACTAACAGACATGTGCCACCCTTGTCAACCGACATAATCATTGTTTAATAAATATCAACTACAATAAAACATGATTTGTTCTTTTCGTTTTCCAAATTCAACCAGAACAGCTAGAAGATAAACGTCTAAAAGATGAAATGTGACTTAAAGTCTATCATTTTCTTTATAATAAATTTTAAAAAAAACATGTCATTTGGACTCTGTAGGAAAGTTTTATTATTGTCAATGATTGAAAGCAATAAATCAATAATGATCTCAATTTTTTTTTATTTTTGAGACGACCCTTCACATTTTACCTGTCGTAGTCGTTCTCAATTGTAGGTGTCGAGAGATGTTGAAAAGGGCTTATACCAAACGATATAATAAATACCGATAAGTGTTTTGTTCGCAGAATATTGATTGTTGTTATCATCAAGGGGCAAACTTTTAAAAACGAAAAATAACTTATTCAATACTATTTTCCTGCAAAGTATGTTTTCATAGACGAATTTCGAATACAATTTTCATATATCACTTTTACTTCAGTAGATTCCTCTTTCAAAGAATTCCAAAGCTTACCATATAAGTAAAGTGATTGATCACGACCATTTGGTCGGGTCAAATAAATTCTGTATATATATATTTATTGATTCTTTATGGGTCCGAACACAGAGGATAGATTTGGTAGTTCTATGAACAATAAACTGGACTAATTTAATTCTTTATTTGGGGATTCGAAATCAGCAGTCGTGAATGCATTTACATAAAATTGATCAGAATTGGCATGTATGCTAGAGATATGCTAATCAAACATCTGATTAACTTCAACGTCAAAGCAACACTTATTGTTCCTAGATGGGTTTATTCCTCATTATGGTGCTTGGTTTTTTAAGAGGAAATTGATATATCAAACATATGTTAGAGAAGTATTTGAAGGTAAATTACTCTAATTCTTTATGGTATGGAAAGATCTCATATTTTGGTTGTGTGATTGGATGGAAGCATAATAAAATGACATGATTAATACGCCAATACAGCTTTCTCGTGAAGTTAATCGGGTGTTTGCCATATTTTCAAACGGATATTTGATCAACTACCTCAGAAAAGTTTACATTAAGTGTATTAGGCGAATTTTTAGGTTCCTTTTACCTTTGCCATATTTTGGCACAACTTTTTTGAATTTTGGGTCCTCAATGCTTTTCAACTTTGTACTTGTTTGTCTTTATAACTATTATGATCTGAGCGTCACTGATGAGTCTAATGAAGACGAAACGCGCGTCTGGCGTATTGAATTATAATCCTGGTACCTTTGATTACTTTTTGATAACAAAGTTCTTCATTTATTTCTTTTCGATCATTATACATCCTTGGCTTTCAAATATTTCGCTTCTTATGTAGACGAAACGGCGTCTGGCGTATTGAATTATAATCCTGGTACCTTTGATTACTTTTTGATAACAAAGTTCTTCATTTATTTCTTTTCGATCATTATACATCCTTGGCTTTCAAATATTTCGCTTCTTATGTAGACGAAACGCGCGTCTGGCGTATTGAATTATAATCCTGGTACCTTTGATTACTTTTTAATAACAAAGTTCTTCATTTATTTCTTTTCGATCATTATACATCCTTGGCTTTCATATATTTCGCTTTGAGTGTTCCTGATGAAGGTAATCCAGAAAAGCGCCTCGGACGTTTGAAATTTACATGTTGTATTAAATTGTTTTAGTTGATGTTTACTTTTTAATATTTAATTATGCGTCAATATTTTATCATATTATTATCAGACGTGGACGATATATTTAGAGAAATTTTAAATATAAGGTGTGTCATGGCATGCACATAATATCAATGGATATTTTAAAGACATAGCACCATGCGTATTTGCATATGAAAAAAAATAAATATATAAGATCATAGAAAACTGATATTTCAGTATGAGTATTGTGAAATAGAAAGATTATCAAGAGTAACCAATTGATAGCAAAGTCAATGTTATTTCGAACTTGCAAATTTAAACATTTCTTTTCATTCAGATCATGTTAGTCATTTGAAAAAAAACCCAGAAAAACAGACTATTTAAAGAGGGAAAACCGGTTTTATTTATGAGACTAGCAAAATAACAAGTTATGTGACCTGTGATTACTATTTTACAAAACCGTTTATTGGCACCAAAGATGTCTAGAGACAATAACAAAACGGATGTGTAGACAAACGATAGTCTGTAATTAAAAAAAAAGTTAAATTGGTTTGAGCCCTATCTAAAACATGAGTGACATCAAATGTCACCCGCGGAATGCACCCTAAACTATTGATAGGCATTTGTTTCTTAATAATTCTTTACAATTCTGTTTTCAGATTTCGGTGAAAAATGTAGTTTCTGTTGTTTTGTGGGCGGTAAGGTGCTGATTTTGTTTTTGTTTTCTTCCTGCAATCAAGGAATCTCTTTCTCTATCGTAACTTGCCGACGTTCGTATGTGTTTTGTGCAATTTCAGTAGATTTATGTTGACTGAGAGGAAATGTTAAAATAATGTCCAGATTATGCAAGCACAATTACATACCACAATTACTTACACAAGTTGTTTCCATTCAAATAACATAATAAGAACACACATTAACTAACAATTGAAATAATTTTTACTTCCCATTATATGTTTCCCTTTATCACTAATTTTAACAATATTTGATACCGCATTCTTATACTTGATTTCTACTTTAGTTAGAATTAAGGTTTGAACTAGCTTTGGGTTATGCCGAATACTAGTATTCTCAGATCGTTACTTTATATCTTTTGTCTTGTCGCCATATGTTTTGTGCTTGGTATCGATCTGATACCTGCAGGTCATGGAGTTATGAACTTACTGACGATAAGGTTGCTCTTATTTTATGTTTTACACTTATATCATCGGTTGAACGCTCACAAAGAGGTTAATCCATGCCAGTGTTCAATACAAATTTAAACGTAAAGTCCTTTATCGCATGGCATGAAGTTCAAACTCATCAAACGAATGGAAAACAGCAGTATTGTGTGCACAATTGGTTGCCTTTTTAAATGAATGTCATATGATAACTTGTATCGTAGGAGTAGTCTCTATTCTCCGTTTATCCACACTGGAGTAATCGTGTTCAATGATGACTGCTGTACCCCTATTTTTGACATTTTTTCTTATTACTAAAATTGAGAATGGAAATGGGGAATGTGTCAAAGAGACAACAACCCGACCAAATAAAAAACAACAGCAGAGGGTCACCAACAGGTCTTCAATGTAGCGAGAAATTCCTACTAGTATGTTTATGTTTGTTCACAAAGTGTTGTCAATATAAAGAAATTGTATTCGACTGTCATACAAGTGAGAGGTTTATCTGGCTATAAAATTAGGTATACCAAACCATTTTCTGCATAAGAAAGTGTCTGTACTAATGAAGTCAGGAATATGACAGTTGCTATGAATTCGTTTGATGTGTTTGAGCTTTTTATTTTGCCATCTGATTAGGGATTTTCCGTTTTAAATTTTCATCGGAGTTTGGTATTTTTGTCATTTTACCTTTTTTTAGACTGCTCCCTTAATATTATTGTCTGCATACATTGTTTAAACTACAAGACGAATATTTCACTAGAAGAAGGCAAAACCTATGCTTTCTTAATTAAAAATAAAAAGAAATATTTTATTTAGTTTCCCGTATATCAAGATAGTATGTTAAAATACACATGTCCAATGGTTCTAAATTTGCTCTTTCTTCCCGAACCTTGTCAATAAAGTTGCTACTCTTGTAACGACGAAGAAAACTACAATCGGGCGACCACCAGGCATGTTTATACCAAGGATTATCATCTTTTTTCCAGTTTCTTACACCATAACCACAATGGTAACACACCACTTATCTTCTAAATGTGTAAAATAAAACCCAGCTCTTGCCAAATTACCTGGGTAATGACATGATTTAATTGGCCAGTTATCAAATGTTTTCAATCGGTTGTCATGCTCTTTATACTCCACATTGTAAACATCATTTTGTTTCAATTTTGAAAATCTACACTTATTTATAAATTCTTCATTTTAGAAGCACGTACGTATGGACAGTTAAAATACCACTTTGCATGTCTTGCCCATCGTCAGGTTTGAGATCCCATGACACACCATCGCAATAAAAGTAACGAAGAATGGTATTTTTAGGGTCATAAAATTAGCCAGCTCCTGCCAACGTTTCCTTTTTGGGTTCTTTATTTTTTTGCCAGTTCACAAACAAATCAATTCTTGCATCTAGAGATGAATTTCGAATGGGAAACTGTTTGTATATTTTGATTTTCTATCAGTGCATCATGAACTAAACTTCTACATTCGTTACGGATCGTCTTAGTTTCAGTTCCTTTCATCTTCCACATTATACCCCAAAGTTCGTTCTTGGGTGGCTTTAGAACACACCTTACTAGTTAATCAAATTCGTTTGTTTCCTTGATATCATCTCTATGTAGAATATTGGCTTGTTTTTCCAGAATTAAACTTCTTTTTTTAATGTTTAATTTCTTAGTAAATTCTTTGAAGCAATGTGCTATTTGATATGGCTTCTCTATAAACTGTGAACATGTTTTCATAGTTAAAGATACCTGATTATCTTTAAATGTAATACCACAAGTATTCATGGCAGACGAAAAAATCTCAAGTCTGAGTGTTGTGACAAAAAAATGTAACAGATCATTTGCTTTTGGTTTTGCTAAAAAAAATTGAGAAGACTTCATAAACTGGTGCCCAATTTTTGACATAATGATGAAGCTGCTTCCTCTATTTCGTTTTCTGCACTTCGGCTGTAATCTTCTGCAAAAGAACTAAATCTATCATTACTTTCTATACCTCAGTCTTGTTTAGAAAGCCATGTGCTTTCGTTTTCTGAAATGTCAAACACATTAAGTGGTTTTAGAATTCTAGGTATGGTACAGTTGTCCAATACTGCAGGAATTAGAACAACAGTTTAGCCATCTTCACCACGATTTAAACATTTCTAAATCTAAATCGTATATGCAACGAGGACTTTCTAAAAATGCCTTACTCAGAATAACTATAACTTTCATTGATTGTTCTCAACTTTTTATACTGTATTTGCATACGAATGATCCGCTAAAAATCTTGTCCACGATACCAACAAATAACCCCTGCAGACTATCATATGTTGACTGTAATGTTAATCTACTGTCTATCCATTTCAACACCTCTGTAAAGAAAGCATGCATGATATCTTTTCCCAAATGCCAAAAGCTTCCATTGTCTGTCAGGAATAAAGCTTGAATTAGTGCCTAAAGTTGAATAACCAAGAGCTGCCATTTATTTGGGGTATCTAATCTAAAACGTATTTGAATAATATCAACATGATTATGTTTTTTAAGTTACATAATCATTCATGCATAATTATTTAATTAATCACAATAAATGTCTTTAAGAGTCAAACAAACAGATTTTAATTCACTTAGAATTAATATTTTAGCCTGTTTATACATGTTACCATCGTCATAAGTATATACTGCAGACATTTACCCAAAATATAGCATACTTTGAATAAATCAGAATAATTGTCCTTTTCTAGATTTCCAGTATCACACGGAAAACTGTATCAAAAATGTATGACAAAAAGGAGATTTTTCACGAGACAATATTTTGTTTTACCACATAGATTTAGATAGTTCGTTTCCCCACATAAATTTCAACACCCCCTTTATAAGTTAAAAAGGCTACATTAGTGGTATTGTGAATCAGGCCATTACTCCTCAATGGTATTGATGCATACGTTTCCAAGTTATTGGGTTTTATATATTAAAAAGGGGAAATTTTCAACTTTCTGATAATGCTATCAACAATTATTGTTAAACTTTGGTGAATTGTTAATATCTATTGATGTAAACTCACTGTTTGATTTTCATAAATTTCTCATATGACGTCATTGAGAAGTAATCGAACTTTATTTTTAGTACATGTGATGAGCCTATCATGCGCTCATGGCGCAGCTGTTTATTGAAGGTGGAATGCATATGGATGCCTATAATTTCTTACATCCATTTTATTTGAATTTTTTTCAGGAATAGTTGTTCTTATACAAAAAAAAATCCCACATTGATGTATAACATGTACAATAATCAGACATCAACCCAAGTCAACCTGGATGTAATTGAAAAACATCTAGAGGTCAATATACAGTCTCAAACAAAAGACAAAATACGGAAAAATATAGCAAATTTTTGAGAAGAATTATTATGAAATGTATTAGCAATATTTAGAACATATCGTTTAAAATTTTTGTTCCACCTATCATTTTAGAAAACTGGTATTTCATTGCGGCTAGTCTATCAGAGGGATATTTCAGCGGTTGTAGATATGGAATCTTATTTTATCATGAAGTCAGATTTGAACATCGATTAGAGAAATGAAGGTGGAGTAAAGACAGAATGTCAGTTTTAGTCTTATATATGTATGTCAATTTTACTCTTATATATGTTTACATTCAGTGGTGATGGTAAATAAACACTCAGAAGTCTAAAACACTGGACACTTTTAATTTGCAAAACACTCATTTGCAAATCCGCCGCCGCCTCAAACAAGAGCTACAATGTCATGAATATAACCAAAATGTGCGGAATTACATGGGATTCAATAATTTCATTGGTTTTCTACTGTTACTAGCATTTTTATTTTGCTATTTGATTTATAAAAACATGGGATTTTCAATATCCCATGGGACAGGGCAAAATCCCATGGGATTAACCATTATCCCATGGGATTTTGGTTAAATCCCATGGGATTTTTTTTTGTCCCATGGGATAATTGTAGTCCCATGGGATATTTGTTGTCCCATGGGACCAAAAAAATCCCATGGGACTATAATTATCCCATGGGATTTTCAATATCCCATGGGACAAAATAAAATCCTATGGGATTAAAATTATAAATATATAGATATAAATATAAAGTTATGTGTATGTTACAATGAATGCTGTTTGGTACTACAATGTTTTAAATGTATACAAGTTTTTTTATATTTTTTATATATACATATATATATTTTTGTTTTTAATTTTGTCACAAACATGTTTTTATATTTGTTTATATGACAATAAAGATTATTCTTATTTTGGAATGTATAATAATATTTACAGTCAAAGAGTAAAGTCCTTTCACTTAAACAAAATGATGAAATGTCTAAATAAATGAAAAAATATTGTTTTGAAATTATTGTCTTGTTTATTCTATTATCATGAAAAATAGAACTGAAAAAATATTTCATATTCTGACTGAATAGTTTACTCTTTTCATGAGGTAAGATTTTCTTTGTTATAGTTTCATTGCAATACTTGTATATGCAAACAACTTGAATTATATACCTTTGTGGTGTACATAATAGTATGCTCATATTTGCAAATTTATAATATAAACACTTTCTGTTAAAGTTTTTGTTTTCTTTATTCACAACTTGCTATGTACAATTATTCAGTCCACTATTTAAGAGTGAAGTCAATAAATATTTCATTCACTAGAATATTCCTGCAATTCTTAGACAAATCATTTTTTCAATCTGTTCTTCAAAGATCTTCCTCTGTACATCTTTATTGAATGGAGAGATTCAAATGAGAAGACAAAGCAAGTTTATTTGGACAACAACATACTAATATTTTGTTCATTCGTTCCATCTTTCAATTGATAATTACATTGTTGTATTTATATGATCAAGTTCTTGTGCATCAACGATCGTGATGATATGACCCCTTTCTGTTTATAGTCATCATGTTGAAATTTCCTCTTTCAAATAAATGTAGGAAAAAACACGTTCCATTTCAAATTAATAAAAAGTCGCATTATGGAGAAAAATATCAACTTTAAGTTTTCCGTTCAGTATTGATCTGTTGACTGATGACCATAAAAATCGAGATGTCTGACCTACAAATACAAAAAAAATCAAAAATTATCAGTGAAGAGATCAATAAAATGGCTATTTTATCATGTTTATGAATATTATGATACACTTTCATTTGGATATTCAAGTACTAAATTACAGAAATCGCTGAAATTTTATAATACTTTAGTTTAAGTGCAGCTTATTTAAAAATTATAATAAAAAATATAGGCCACCGATGAGTTAAAAAAGATATTACATTTCTAATGCCAAAAAATGGCATTTTGCACCAAAGGGAGATAATTTGGAGCTTTTCCAATGATATATACATTTTAAAAGTCATCTGGGGCCAAACCGAATTGATTGTTTTGAATGATTTGGTGTACCATATGATAAAGTAACAACTAATAAAGTTATAAATAAAATGACTTATGAAAAAAAAAATTAAATATTTTTCTGAAATTGTTATACCCTAGAGTCTCCTTAAATGTCATTTGATCTCTATTGGAGAAATGTCTCATTGGAAATCAGACTGCTTAGTGCTTCTTATTTTTATATCAACCCAGCCATATTATACCCGTCCAATATCAGGAGCTTGTACATAGTTCAGTGGTTGATGTTTGTTCATATCCGTCATTTTTATTTTTCATAATTTTTTGTTTTTATAAATTAGTCTGGTATATTTGACGTTCGAATTGATGCTTTGTTTCAAATTTGGTTAGTGTTGTCTTTTATAGATTACTATAACATGTATAGGGTATGGGTTTTCTCATTTATACTTACAGGTCATCAATGGCCTCTAATAAGTAATTACAATGCTTACATCCACTAAATTGAACTCTGATGGATAGTTTTCTCATTCATCATACCACATCTTATTTTTATAAGTATTTAATCATTATTCAAGGACAAAAACTTTTATAACAGTGGACTTACCATTAAGGCTTTGTTGACCTCTGTAAATCTAATTTTGTTGATAATTTCTTCTGTTTATAGTTTCGCCTTTATCTTTAATGTTCTTGCTTCTTGCCCTACACATAAAAGGGTAAACCTCATTTAATGACAAAAATAATATACAACTACTGTCTTTTGATAAGGTAAATATGCGGTTTTATTGACTTTTGAAAAACTGATATTCACTGAGGCTGATGTCCGAAGTGAATATCAGTTTTTCAAGCGTCAATTAAACCCCATATTTACCGAAACAAAAGCCAGTAATTGTTTTATTCCATATTCAGAGAGAAGAAAACATATATCAAAACAAATTTTACATGAAACATTTTACCATAACGTTGCATGTAAAAGCGCCTGATGTTAAGCGCGGTGAATAACACTTTCCCAGGTGAATATGCTTTTTTTGTTCAAAATCCAATTCGTATAGAGAAACCTACTAAAATAATACCAATATGGAATAACTACTATTACATAATTAGTAGGCAACTGAAAATGTTGCCTTATTTGTATATAATTTTAACTTACTCATCATTCTTGCTGTTCAATATCATGAATATTATCATTATTCTATGAATATGAGGTCACAGTAAAATTAACCCTGGCAGGCAGACATCTTCTTTTTTTATATGATACCTTGTAGTCATTCTATACAACAACAAGTAGACCTATGCTTAGAAAATCTGATAAAATGACAAAACCAAGAAAACTTATCATTGACCAAAGAACCATAAAATGCGGTCATGGTTATAAGAATCTGACATTCAGACATGCACACCTTACAATTGTTTCATATTTACCAAATATAATCTACCTGTAACTTTAAACATATATGATAAACTGACAAAACAATGCAGTGTTTCATTGCCCAATGAACCATGAAAATGAGGTCAAGTTCATATAAAATATGGCAGACAGACATGTGCATCTTTCAATCTTTTCATTCACTAAATAAAGGGGCCTTATTGCTTACAGTATCCGGAAAATAGACCAAACCACAAAAACTAAACATTTTCAATGTTCCTTATACCCTGCCAATTTGTTATGGATGTGCCTGTTCCAAGTCAGGATCCTATAATTCAGTGATTGTCGTTTGTTTATGTGTAACATATCTGTTCTTCAATTTTTAGTACATAAATAGGGTTGTTAGTTTTCAACTTTCAACTTGGCTATCATGTGTAAAATCATACAAGTGTTTTCGGTAAACAGGAAGTTGTCCAGCGATGAATATGAAAACGCATCACACGGTATAGCTGACTTATATAAACCCTGAAACCAAATTTCAGAAATCCTTGTATTGTAGTTCCTGAGAAAAATGGGACAAAAAAATATTCATCGGACGGACGGACTAATGGACTGACGGAAGGATAGATGGACAGAGAGAGAGGTAAAACAGTATACCCCCCTTTTTTTTAAGTTGGGGTATAATTTTAAAACGGGGTTTTAAAAACCCTTGCAAGATGTCAAAACAAAAAGAAGTAACCTAATTCTTACTTGTTAGGGGCTATCAAAAAAGATTTATTTATTGTCGGTTATACATATATCAATACAACATAAGCTCTGTAGAGCTTTTATCCCACATACATATATGACAAGCACAATACATGAAACATAAAGCTCATCACTGAGATAGAAGTCTCAGATAGAGGGAAACAGGGTCAACCAAACTCCCCTATTCAACCTGAATGTAGGACAGAAAGTCACAGGACAAAAAGTCACGGTCAAAAAGTCACACATTGTCACAGGACAAAAAGTCACAATTCAGTTTTGAGATTATTTTTCTTTGAACAAGAAAACACTCTTTTTGTATTTTTCTTGAAGTTTTATACATGAACATGATGTAGCAACTTAAATGTAATTTAAATTTATTAAAAGCAAATAAATCGGTGCATTAGGTTTGCACACATTACCATTACATTTGCGCACAAAAATCATTAGGTTTGTGTGCAGCTTTTGATTACATTTGCATGCATTTTTTTACATGTAAATATATAAAAAAAGTTATGGTATGATTGCCTTTTACAGCTGACTATCATGACTATGCAGCATGGGCTTGCTCATTGTTGAAATCCGTACAGTGACCTATAGTTGTTAATGTCTGTGTCATGTTGGTCTCTTGTGGACAGTTGTCTCATTGGCAATCATACCACATCTTTTTTATATTGGCTCATTGTTGAAGGCTGTAAAGACCTATAGTTGTTAATGTCTGTGTCATTTAGGTCTCTTGTGGACATTTGTGTTATTGGCAATCATACCTCATCTTCTTTTTTATATTATGAATAATTTCCTTAAATCAAAAATGAGTATATTTAATAAAAAGAAGATATTTCAAAATCTTTTTCGTTTATATTCAAACAATTGTCAACAAATTGTTTGTGACTTTTTGCATGTTTTGTCCTATCAACTTTGTGACTTTATGTCTGACATTAGTCCAAATAATTATGACGTTTTTCTGAGACGTAGGAAGGCGTCCCAGAAAAAAAATAAAATAGCCTTGCCAGACGTCATAATGATTTGGACTAGTCTGACATGTGTCTGACTTTTTGTCCTGTAACTTTTTGTCGGAATGTCCTGTGACTTTCTGCTCGTTTACCTTCCATCTTAATCAGTGAACTGAATAATTGTTTTTTGCAGAAGTCCGGGGAATGTTAAAACAAGTGAAACTGCGAGCTACTGCTCACTGATGATACCCCCGCCGCAAGTGGATAATATTAATAGTGTAAAAATATGCAAGTGTTCGGTAAACAGGAAGTTGTTGAGTGATGAATCTGAAAACGCAACACACGGTATAGCTGACATATATAAATCCTGAAACCAAATTTCAGAAATCTTTGTATTGTAGTTCCTGAGAAAAATGCGACGAAAAATATTCATGGGACGGACGGACTGACGGAAGGACAGACAGAGGTAAAACAGTACACCCCCCCCTTTTTTTAAAGCGGGGGTATAAAAATCACATGTGTAAATTGAGAGTCAACACTTACACATGGACTACACAATACTTTTTCAGAATGTCAGCAAAACAGATTCACTGGTGATAGGGGAGTGTAACCGATGAATTGATCCTGAATCAGATAAGATTTTCCCGGTACGTCTAAACACCGCTCAGGAGGACATCCTGAGTGCACACATGCAGGACATACAAAGTGCACTCAGGACCTATATAGTCGTCGTAAGAAAAGAAAGTCTCTGTAAAATGGCAGTCAAATCCAACAGAACTGTAACTTAATGATACATGTACATCGAGTTTCAGCACCTCACCAAGCACCCTTGCCTTGCACACTGAGATGGCAAACTGGTGTGTGTCAGTATTTTAATATAAAACTGCGTAGGTTCATATCGTTTGATTCAACGTTCGTGTGAATATTTTTTTAGGATCGTTGTAAAATTATATCTAAATCTTTGTTAAAATACGATTTTAAATTGTTCAATTCTTTGTATTTCATAATTTTGTCAAAGTCTACTTTTTAAAGCTTTAAATTTTAAAGAAAAAATGAATATTCCATTTTGATTTGAAGAAAATCTTTTTGAACTGTCATGACATGGTGTTGCAAAGCTGATTACAGGTAACTTTAACATACAGTAATTTTCCATTACGACAGTGCGTGTATTCTCGGGTGTGTATAACGTATAGTTTTCTACAGAACATCCTGTCTACGTGTAATCAGAGACATATAATACATTGTATTATATGTCTCTGGTGTAATACAGATTGATGACATTATACAACATTTCTGTTGTTAAATGTGATAAGGTATCTGTGTCCATTCCCTATTTCAACACCACTATAATTTTTCGAAGAAAAAAAAATCAAAACATCATTTATATGAAATTAAGAAGAAAAGTAGCAAATATAAACTACAGTAATTGCGCACTGAGTAAACATAATTTCAATTTTGCATGAAAAAAAAGGTGAGAAAACGTATACATGTATGAAGATGTGTTTAAAAAGACCCATTGGCTTTATTTCACACTAGGACCAAAGATAACTAGAACTAAGCAATGGTTGATCCAGAAATTTTCATAAGTGGGGGCTCATTGACTACCTTAGAGGGGTCACGTCCAGTCATGCTTCCGTGATTCCCTATATAATCTACCATTTGTTTCCCATGATTTAGGGGGGGGGGGACTAAACCCGCCTCTCCTAATTGGGAAGTCATTTGGTCTGATAAGGGGGGAGGGGGTGGTTCCAACCATGTGTCCCCATTCAAATGCATTGATCGTTCAAAAAAGGGGGTGGTTATGCCAAAACCTGCAAATATATTTTAGGCAGAAAGAAACATTTATATTCGGTGATTTTTACACTAAACGTTTTCGTAATTTGTTTTAAAAATATTAATAAGTACATGTACATATGATAGTTTTTATCAAGGATTTGTATAGTAACTGGTTTAATGAAGTCCCCTTGATGAAATTTAAATGGCGAGACGCTAATTAATAAACTATCTATCTATCGGCATGCGCCGTTATTTGGAATACGTCACGGATGACCGATGATCATATTCAATATAATAATAATTAGGACTAATTGGTGATGGCAGAGAATATGTCTCTGGTGATGGTTATAAACACATAGAAGTAAACTTTGCAAAAAAAAGTTTCCTTGGAAAAATTTATAAAAATATATGAATATGCTAGATAAATTTTTCTTTCCGAATTAATAATTAAATACGTTTAGAAATAACAAATTTTCACAGTTGGGAAGTTTTCAATTCAAGTTATTTCATTTTGAAAACGTTGAGAAATATAGATCTTATTCGATGTGGGCCGCTTGGAGATCACAATTCTATAAAAAGAATCACTATTTTAGTCGAAATTAAACTGTATATCTTCTTTTTTCAAAACTCCTGAAATAATTTAACATTATCTATAGAGAGCTTACATATGCAAACTTTTTAGAATTATGTGAGCGTAAATAAAATTTGTTTATTACCCCCCCCCCCCCCCTTTCTTTTCCTTCTATAAAATTTATAATTGTAAACGATTTTGTTTCTTAATTTGTGTTTGCTAATTAACTTGGGTTCATGCTGTCAAAAATCAAAAATGTCTCCTTGTGTATCAGTTATTGATAAAAAAAAATATTTGAAGCCGCCAGACGAATAACGTTACGTCTAAACACCACCCAGGACCTCCTGGGGGCACTCATGACATACATGATGGATGTATATATATTCGTTATACGCTTCTTATTTTAGAGTTAAATTTTGGTAGAATTTGAAATCGAACTTAGATAGATATGTTAATTCTTATAAAATAATGAGGGCACGTGTCACTGATTACACAACTACTGAGCCATGAATTATCCAATCAACAAAATTGATTGGATTATCTTTATTGTTGTTTATAGATTGTGTTGTTAGTACAGTGTGACCATGCGGGAAGTAATAGTGTGACGTTTAAAATGAATATCACGATGTTTTAAGATTTTCGTATTTGATTAAAATTTCGTTCCATTAATTTTTTAGTTTTATTCTTAATTTTATTATCCTGTCCTGGACCAGTAATTTATTCTTTGCACGAGTCTGAAAAGGGAAATAAATGTTCATACTTTTCAAGAATTTATATTAATAAAAGTTTTGTATATGGAACCCGTTCTTAACTGTAAAAGCCGTACTTTTCAAACAATCAAACTCATATACATGTAGTTGGATGTTACTTCTCATTTTTATCGAACTTGTCCGGGAATTCTATTTTTGAGTTATACGAATGTTTTAAGAAATCCGCATTTATTAAGTTTTTTTTGTTGCTCTAATTAAAGTCGTTTTGTCCAGTTTCACAAGCCTGAAACGAATTTCAATGTGAAAATAAATTCTGAAAATGAACTTGTCTCCGTTTTCGTCTCCGTTTTTTGTTGTGGAAAATTATGATATTTTGGGTATAATTATTTATATTTTGGGTATAATTTTTTTTAATGTAAGTTAGATTGTAGTAAAATTCTAAACTTAATTGTAAAAAAAGATTTTTGTTAAAGCGAGAAAGACTATTTCGAAGACAGTTTATTGACACGAAATCCGTTCAAACCACGACTAAGTCTTCATTAAGGTTAAACTGAATATTGTACATAATTGTCTTCTCTTGTATAATGGTTTGTTGAGAATAAAGATATACAAATTCAATAAAATTTGATATTCAGTTAACATTGTGTTTGTTTAAAAACTTGATTTAGAGAGAGATGAAAGAATCACACTGAAAAACAACAAAAATCGAACTTGTTACAGAAAATAACGCAACTATAAAATAATTTTCTTTATTCGTGAACTGCAAAACACAACAAATTAATTTACCCGTCATCATGAAAAATAAACTAAAAAATTACATCGAATGAGATATTTTATTTTTTCTATATGAAAATTCATGTTAAAGGTATAACACTGAACTAACAATACAATTTTCTAAACAACTTTAAAGATAATCCAATCAATTTTGTTGATTGGATAATTCATGGCTCAGTAGTTGTGTAATCAGTGACACGAGCCCTCATTATTTTATAAGAATTAACATATCTATCTAAGTTCGATTTCAAATTCTACCAAAATTTAACTCTAAAATAAGAAGCGTATAACGAATATAAACATCCATCCTGTGTGCAGATACGATGTCAGGCTGTATACTGTTTTTTTTAACACCAGAAAACTGTGGTGTACACTGAATTAGAATACAGGGAATACCCCACTTTTCTTGACTTGAGTCTTACCCATCTTACCTGTTGAATTTTGTACAAATTCAATATAGAAAACCATATCAAGGAATAAAATAAAATAATTTGCCTACCTACCTACCCATACCCTAACAACCTCAGTCGGGAGAGGGGAAACAAAGATGTTTTTAATGTTGGCCTGACTATAAAGGGTCCTGAGTGCACTCTGTTTGTCCTGAGTGCACCCAGGAGGTCCTGAGCGGTGTTTAGACGTTCCCGAAGAATAAACCATTTCCTGAACTAAAATACATTTATCTGTAATTAAAGAAAATTCGACTAAAACATTCTCTCATATATTAAAACAATTGTAAAATAATTAATTCAACGACTTTCTGTCTGTTTACTAATACTTTTCTTGTTCAGTTTTTGTTTATACCCAGATGAACGGAATTTAGTACTTTTTTAGGAAAATTTACAACTAGATGAACGGCTTTTTTAGGAAAATTTACAACTCAAATTTTCAAAAACAAAATTCTACACTTTTTACCTGCATTTTTCTCTGCCTCGAAGCCGCCACCGGTGACCCCGTATCAAACATAGCGGCCAACACCTCAAATGCCGTATTCACGATTTTGAGGTATTGGCAATATACAATCACATATCAATATATGTAGCAAGTAAGTAATTTGGTGTTGAATGTCAGTAGATCAGATTTGTTAATTGAACTTTGCCTGTTTAAGGGGCACTAGCTGCCAAATTCATGTTCATCATCGATTTTAATAAAATTCACATAACGTGTATATAGTGTTGAATTGTTTATTGAAATTTTACGCACAATTTTGGCTGATATGCATAAAACCAATATATTTTATGACACTGCATGAGAAAGAAATTGACTTATCGCATAATACCAGAACCAGAGACATACAACTGTATATATTGCAGAGGCGGATTTAGGGGGCCAGGGGCCCGCCCCCCCCCCCTTTTTGAGAAAAAATTTGGTTGCTTATATAGGGAATCAATGAAGCGTGACCGGAGCGGGCCCCCTCTTAGGCTAGTCAGTGGGCCCCCAATTATGAAAATTTCTGGATCTGCCACTGTATTGTATCTAATATCTCTGCCAGAACTAAAAAATAAACTACCGTAAGTCCACATAAGAGAGGGGGGCAAGGGGGGTCCCAATAACAGCAAAACAGCTAATTGATTTGGCTCATAACAGATAACAAGGAATTAAAATGGACAAAAACAGATAACAGTAAATGAAATATTAAAATTATTCGGTCTTTGACAAATCAGTATTTCTTATTACGGATATAATCCTTTGTAATGCATTCCATTTTTTATGACTATGTTTTTAGTATTAATTTATGTATCTAGAATGTGTTTAAATTACTACTCAATATATTATAATATTTTTTATACGCTCGTTTACGGAACGTATTATGGTATACTGTTGTCCGTCTGTTGTCAAAATGTCGGACATTAACTCAAAAAACTCTTTAACCATTTGCATTAGACTTTGGAAAATTGTTTATATCTATTGACGTGAGCTCCCTGTTTCTGGGTAATGGGTTTTTATTCAATAAATTTGGTGTTTTTTTTCAATTTTCTGATAATATCTCAAAAATGCTTTCACAAAGCAAGGAATTTTGGTGAATTGTTTATATCTATTAACATGAGGAGGCTTTCAATTTTTATAAATTTTAGATTTTACGTTTCCGAGTGAACGGGTTTTATTAATTAAAAACGGGTGATTTTCCAGTTTTCAGACATTAACACAAAAATGTTTTCAGCAGTTCTCATGAAACATTGGTGTATTGTATATATATATATATTGACTATAGCTCCTTTTGTTGCTAATCAAAAAAGTGACCTAAAAGAGTTTGAATATTCTGACTTTTTCTAAATGACCATTTAATGAGGTGTGTGAATTTTTCTTAATAAAACTATGAGGCAAAGTGGTATATATATATAGGGTAGAAAAATCAAAAGCACCAATTATAAGCATGCAATTTATCAAGTACTTTTTGACACTCTAAAAGCAATTTATTCCACTATTTTCAAAGGCCTTATTTGAACAATTTTTTATCAGCTGAGATTTTTGATTGTACCAAGTGTACTAGTAAGTAGAATACATAGTTTAGTAGGGAAACAATGGCTTGAAACGAAATAAATCTTTGTTTGTAATGAGTTATGTGCAGCTTAAGACCCAAGTACATGGTTGGAACTTTCATTGTACAATTCATTTGGTTCTGCTTTGAAAAGAATCACAGAGCTGAGTCTATGTACCATATTATATAAAAGGTTAAGTGGTTGTTAGGACCTAGTCCTTAATTGAGATCTTTGTCAGATATTCCTGGCCATATGTTTTCCTTTTTGTCATATTAAGAATTGTTTTAATTTAATATGTTCGTACGGAAAACAAGGAACATTATTCTCATACAAAAAAATTAAGATAATTCTAAATACACATTCATAAAAAAAATGGAATTTATTACAAAGGATAATCATAAGATATACTTGATTTGTCCTGGACCACACTTCTGTGATGGGATATATGTTAATGGAATCCTTCTCTGAATACGGGACAAACATATCAGTAGTGGTAGACCCCAATGGCCAATGATCTTCAATTTATACCGAATATTGACTGTCAAAAAAAATGCTAACATTCCAATTTTCAATAACAGTTAACAGCAAATACATTATCACAATAACAGATAACAAAAAAAAATAAAAGCCCAATAACAGCTAACAAAGAATAAGACAATAACAGCTAACAGCAAATATATTTTCAAAATAACAGATAACAAAGAATTAAATTGACCCATAACAGCATAACAGTTAAACCCCTTGCCCCCCCCCCCCCCTCATAAGAGGGTATGGATGTTAATTAACAGAATAGAGAACAAAGTACAAAGAAAAAAAAAGGAATAAAGAATAGTGAAAGAAAGAGAATAATGGAAAAAAGTGTAAGTTTTTAAAAATATAACTAAAAAAAAGAAGACAGAAAAAAAGACACCCCCCCCCCTTTTCCGAGACGAGCCTTACATCAACTGTTATTTGACGCTGCCGAGTTATTTTGAGATTAAAACATGTATTTAGTAGTCAGCCCGTTAAGCCTCTTGCATCAATTTGAGGATTACCCAAGGTTAATTTTACGGCGGCTGATTTTATTTTGGCTTAAAAATAAACATAATTGACAAGTTTCCTTCCCCTGCATTCTCGATCCCACATGTAAATAGCACGGTGGTCTCAAATAAGACATTGATGACATTGATACATTACAACACTTCCCGTCAGTATTTGAATATATTGATTAAGAAGGTATAGAAGATTAATGCACGCACACTATTATCCACCACTGGCCTAAATAGTTAGTCCGCAAAGAACGAGGGTCATAAAGACCCAGCCACCGGCATGGTGTGAATCTGAAAGCTTCCCACTATCCTTTTCTACCCATAGAAAACTTTTGCCTTTCATTTATCAAAAATGAAATATGTTGATATCAATGGTATATAAGAATTATTGGGGAATTCTAACCATTCCAATTGTAAGTGATAAAACTAAATTTATATCAGGGTGATTGAAATGAGGAAAAAAGGGGGGGGTCAGGAGTTCAGGGCCCCCTTTTTGGGAAAAAAATTGGTTGATTAAAAAGGGAATCACTGAAGCATGGCAGGAGCAGGCCCCTCTTAGGAAGTCGGTGGGCCCCCACTTATGAAAAATTCTGGATCCACAATAGTCCGAGATTACTCCGACGTCCGACGTCTGTTTTGCCAGACACTTTTTGATATGGGACAAGCTCTGACGTCCCACGGCCCCAACTTGTCTGGCAAAACAGCCGTCGGACGTCAGAGTAATCTCGGACTAGATCCACCACTGTCATGACTGTGGTCTTCAGTTGTATTATCTTAAAAAATTACACCTGTATAGTGTATAATATATATTCTAAAGTGTAAATCAAGCGAAAATAATGTAAACTATCTGTGGATTGGGGCCTATTAAAGGGTATTTTGGGGGGAAGAAAGAAGAGAGGGTGGGTCCATGGGAGGTAATTCCCACCCCCTTCAATTTGAGAATATGCTATTATCTTGTAAATGTCCAGATCCCCGGACCCATAAACCATGTATATTCTTGAATGGGACGATAAAACAAATCAAATGAAATTAAAAGGAGGTCTTTGGGGGGTTACCCCACCCTGTTCAATTTAAGAATGTGCTATTATCTTGTGAACGATCCAGATCCCCACCTCTAAACCATATCTATTTTTGTAGGTGACAATAAAATTAATGAAATAAAATGAAAGGGAAGTCCCTGGGGGTCACCCCACCCCGTTTAATTTGAGAATGTGCTGTTATCATGTTAACAGTCCAGATCCCCGTCCCTAAACCATATATATTCTTGTAGGGGACAATAAAATTAATGAAATAAAATGAAAGGGAAGGGAAGTCCCTGTGGGTCACCCAACCCCGTTCAAATTGAGAATGTGCTGTTATCATGTTAACAGTCCTGATCCCCACCCTTATACCATATATGTTCTTGAATGGGACGATAAAACAAATCGATTGAAATTAAAGGGAGGTCCCTGGGGGTTACCCCACCCTGTTCAATTTGAGAATGTGCTATTATCTTGTGAACAATCCAGATCCCCACCCCTAAACCATATATATTCTTGTAGGGGACAATAAAATTAATGAAATAAAATGAAAGGGAAGTCCCTGTGGGTCACCCAACCCCGTTCAAATTGCGAATGTGCTGTTATCATGTTAACAGTCCTGATCCCCACCCTTATTCCATATATGTTCTTGAATGGGATGATAAAACAAATCGATTGAAATTAAAAGGAGGTCTTTGGGGGTTACCCCACCCTGTTCAATTTGAGAATGTGCTATTATCTTGTGAACGATCCAGATTCCCACCCCTAAACCATATATATTCTTGTAGGGGACAATAAAATTAATGAAATAAAATGAAAGGGAAGTCCCTGTGGGTCACCCAACCCCGTTTAAATTGAGAATGTGCTGTTATCATGTTAACAGTCCAGATCCCCACCCTTATACCATATATGTTCTTGAATGGGACGATAAAACAAATCGATTGAAATTAAAGGGAGGTCCCTGGGGGTTACCCCACCCTTTTCAATTTGAGAATGTGCTATTATCTTATGAACGATCCAGATCCCCACCCCTAAACCATATATATTCTTGTAGGGGACAATAAAATTAATGAAATAAAATGAAAGGGAACTCCCTGGGGGTCACCCCATCCCGTTCAATTTGAGAATGTGCTGTTATCATGTTAACAGTCAAGATCCCCACCCCTATACCATATATATTCTTATATGGGACAATAAAACAAATCAAATGAATATAGAACCATCCCCTTTGTCTTGGGTTGGGAACCCCCCTTTTTAAAATGGCAGGATCCGCCCTGGCATACCATCTAGCTAGCTTTAAAGGCTTTAAAAATATGAAATCAAACAAGGAAATTAACAGTGTAGGCAACTGTTTCGAATTTAAAAAAAAGCCTTTTACATATAACAATGTTAAATTTTTTTGTGCATTTATTTTTGCTTACCGTATTTTCAATAATGGACAAAATTGCATGATTAAATATTGTAATTTAAGAAAAATCAGCATACATGTTATAAAATGGGAAGTGGAAACTGGGAATTTGACAAAGAGACAACAACCCAACCAAAGAGCAGACAACAGCCGAAGGTCACCTATGGGTCTTCAATGCAGTGAGAAAATTTCGGCACTGGTCTTCAGCTCATAAATATAAATATGTATCAGAAATGAAAATGAGATACAGCTTTCAGTTGTATTAATAAAAACCTCACAATAAGTTCTGAATATCAGAATATACAGTATTGCAAGATCTCTCAAAATGTACACATAGAGCTGAGAAACTGTAAAATTAATCATGCTTATTTAACATTAAAGTCCTTGGGAGTCCATCTTTATATGCATACTCTAGTACAAAGGAATATAAGTATGCAATAGACATCAAGTTTTCAAAAATAAGAGTATCTATGCCATTAATTTACGACAAGATCTTAATCAAGTAATAATTTCGGTTTGTTTAAATATTTCGGAGGTGAGTATGACCTCCTTTTTGGTGATGATGTTTTCGTTTTAAAGTTGGGAAAATTGTTTGTACCAACTACAAAAAAACACAAAGTCAATCTAGAATTATGTTTTTATAATTTTTTTATGTTTAGGTTGTCAGCAAGATGAAAAGGACAAGTATGCAGTTCAAAATTCAAAATGTGTATAAACTGAGGTTCAAGGTCCTACCTTTGCAGATTTTCATATTTTGCATGAATGAATTCAAAGGTTATATGATGGACGGCAGAGAAAGAAAAAAAACACTTTTCAATTATCCTGCTCCTGAAGGATAAATGTAAAACATATTGTTTTCGGTAAGTTTTATGCTCTGTTTTGATAGTGTTACTAAGTGCATTCATCTGTCCAGTCTTTCCTCTAAATTGTATCCTCTTTTAAGTTTTTGGTGAGTGTTCGCCATGAATTTCAGTAAGTAACTTGTGGATTTACATGTATATACTCAAAATTTAGTACTCAATATTAATGGGATTCTAGGATGACATCCTTCCAAATGCTTGTTAATCATGTTTATGTTCCAGAACATACAAGTATTTGGACTGTCTGCCCAATTTTAAGAAGTTGGTCAAGTTTATTAGAAACAAATGTACAGTACCGATCAACATAACTGAAATCTTTAATAGATAAATACAAAAAGTTTAATTCAATTGAAATAAAAACACAGGTTTGGTCGAGCTGGTACTAGACAGTACAAGTATACTCAAATGGTCTGACTGTACACATATGGTGGGACTGTAAGTCTTAGTGTATACTTTTATGTTCTGGACCGTTAACGTAAGGTCCAAATACTGGTATGGTCTGGAACATTTATACATGTCTTAAAATTAATATCAAACATATTGGTGTTTTTGAACTTGGTAATAAGTTATTTGATAGAACTATAATGTTTTGAGATTATCAAAATCAAAAATATCCCATTTTTACTTTTAATTAAGAAGAAGATTATTGGTATATGTATAAATGTATATTAAAATGAGACAGCAAGCCAACAACACAAAAAATAAGGATAAAACAATATAATTTTTTTTTGTATCAATGTTATAATTTCAATATGTTCAAAGAGTTCAAGGTATTTTTTCATTGAAATAAAACACAAATTGAAATCTGTCAGAACTTCAAAAGCTTAAAGAAATATTGTTTCTGTTGTCTGCATTTTGTATAATATATTGCAAATTCTTGTGAATAATGGAATGTTAATATAGTTGTCTAAAGTTTTAACATTGATCTTTAAACTGTAAATTCATAAATTATTGCGTGCATTTATTATTTCGATTCTGTCATTTTAGACTTAAATGCGATTTTCAATTTTACGATTTTGAGAAAAATCCTGTTTAATCCATATACAATATTTCATAATGCGAGTTTAAATTATTGCGTTTACAACTCTTTTGCATTTTTCGCAATAAAAAAAACCTCGCATTTAATAATTTCTGAATTTACAGTATATATATTATGTATATAACTTTGGAAAATACCCAAATGTTATAAAGAAGAAGAAATTAATCGATTGTTATATAGTATTAGAATAGGAAGATGTGGTATATTGCTAATTTGACAATCCTCCATCAGAGACCAAAGGATGTAGGAGGTTAGCAACTGATGACACTGGACAATCTTCAACAATCAGTAAAATCCATACCGCATAGCTATTTTTATTGAAAATCATATTATTGCTACATGTATGCAAACAATTCTGTATAATACATTACTTTAGATTTTATTGGTTCTTTTTCAGAAGGATTGAAATTCACCACCTAGAATAAATGGAGAAAACATAGAAACAAGACAAGAATAAATTCAAAGACAAAAGTTGGATCAGTTATTATTTTCATCACTCAGTCAATGATTTGAAGTTCTTTTAAATATAAAAAAATATTGAAACCACAATAATGTCAAAGTTCTCTGCTGGATGACCAAAAAGCGTACTATACCATCAAACAATGCTGGATGATAAGAAACTATTAATGTTTTGTGTGGAGGGATATTGTGAAAAAAATAGATTTACTTAAATAGTTACTAGTATGTTAAGCTTAATAATAGAGTTTTTATTGATTTCAAATGGTAAATAATTGTGTTTCAAGAAAGTATTCTATAATTCATGAATAAACATATATTGATACTTATATTATCTGCTTTGTTGTCTAAAAGTTTAGTTTTGAACAGTTATAGAACAATATGCTAAATTAACATTTCCAAAGAAAAAAAGATATTCAATTAAAAAGATTCATCTTATAATAATTTAATACCAAATAGAATACATTGTAACATACACATTACTGTATATTTATATCTATATATTTATAATAAGAATCCCATAGGATTTTAATTTGTCCCATGGGATATTAAAAATCCCATGGGATAATTATAATCCCATGGGATTTTTTTTGTCCCATGGGACAACAAATACCCCATGGGACTACAATTATCCCATGGGACAAAAAAAATCCCATGGGATTTAACCAAAATCCCATGGGATTTTGCCCTGTCCCATGGGATATTGAAAATCCCATGTTTTTATAAATCAAATAGCAAAATAAATATAAAAGTAACAGTAGAAAACCAATGAAATTGTTGAATCCCATGTAATTCCGCACATTTTGGTTATATACATGATATTGTGGCTCTTGTTTGAGGCGGCGGCGGATTTGCAAATGAGTGTTTTGCAAATTAAAAGTGTCCAGTGTTCTAAGATAAAATTTAAGTTTTGAATGTTTCTTCATCAGTTAACTAAAATAAGGTGGAGATATGTTCTTATTTCCAACAGAGGAGCACTCAACCTATATCAATTTGTGCATGAAGCGAATGATAGTTGATATTCAGGACTTCTGATCCAACCATGTAGTATGGCATGTTATTGAGATATGGTTTTGGTCGATGGATGTTCATGAAAGACCTGTAGTACAAAGTATATCACTGGATTGAGCTCTTTGTCTAAGTGTATTATGAAAGTGCTTTGCTTTGAGCTCAGTTCATTGTTATGCAATTCATTCATTGGGAAATAAAGATTTGACAGACAACTCTCATTTACACGGAATGATCAAAGTAGTATCCATTCTTTGTACAATGTCAGTAATAGGGAGATAATAGCATTTTATTTAGAGTTGAATCAAACAATTTTTGTCCATTAGCCAAATTAAAAAAGAACCACAAATTTACCAAACAATGCTACTCTTGCTTTTAGCAATATGATGCTAGATTGTTATGTTACACTTTATTTTTATACATCTGTACTGACTACATGAGGCCTTAGTCCTGAGTGTAAATGGCCAATCAGTATGTTAAAAAAAAGACAAATTTATAAGGCATATCTGGCCTAATTGAATTCTAAAACTATATTTCATTGTACATGTTCAACGCATGAAATTACTAAACGTGTTGTTTTCAAGTTTTTACATCACTGGGTCGATACCTCTGCTGCTGGACTATCAGTCCACGAGGGTATCATCAGCTCAGTAGTTAGTACTTAGGTACTGACATGATTTAACAAACTTTTCTGAAATTGTCCGTTTAAAATTTTGAAATTATTAAGAAACTAAGGTTTCAACTCCTTCAGGCAAAGTTGACATTAAATGAATTTGTCTATCATTGTAATGTATTTTTGTCATATAGCACTTCAACGGTGTTGGTACTTATGCATCCTCGGATTTCAAATGTTTGGCTTTGAGCGTTCCTGATGAAGGTAAATCCAGAAAAGCGCTTCGGACGCATGAAATTATTAAACGTGTTGTTTTCATTTTTTTTTTTAATCATTCATTTGTTTATTTCTTAATTTGTGTGACAGCAGTTATTAATTACTACAATACACTTTTATACCACAACAAAACTGCCTCACTGTATAGGTATTACTTATATTTGTATCCATATAACAAAATAGATTATAAAGAGAATATTTTTGCAATACCTTTTTCATATTGAATACTAATTTTTTTTTAGATCTTTAGACATATTAAGTAGATGTTCATATCCACTTGAAATTTTATCACATGACTTCTGTAGCAGTTATGAGTCTTTGAAGCATGCTCACAAAGGTTCTTTTGATAATATCATTTTCATACTGGCCAAATTTATTTTTGCTTTGACCTGTTTGAGAGGAAATATTTTCAAATGATTAATAAAAAAACACAGAAGTTTGCTTTCTAGCTCATCTAGCCCCAAGCATCATGTCAGGCATTGTCATTACTAATGTCTTCTAATCTGATTAAATTGATTACTAAAAACAATTAAATGTCTTCTAATCTGAGAAACAATTTCGACATTTAAACGAAATCCTTTACTTATGATAATGATGATCCACCACAAAGTAATATCAATATATACAAACATTAGAATGAAATTCAAAACAGTGTAGCTGTGGCCATTGATTGACACATTAAAATCATCCATTGGCTGTGACAATTTAGGTGAACATTTGTATGTAACGACCAATGCTCACTATGTACTTTTTAAAGACACTTAAACTATGGGGTCACCAAAGGTTCTCAACACCTAAATAAAGTAATTTGAAAAATTAATCAGAAATAACACGATATTTTGATTTATATCAATTATATAAATAAAAACACAAAAGTTATTCCTGATTAATTTTTCGAATTATTTTATAATTAAAGGCGTTAAGAAACCTTTGGTGACCCCACAGTTTAAATGTCTATCGTAGGTACGTCGTGAACAGTGGTCGTTACAGGTAAACGTTCACGTAAATTGTCCCAGTCAATGGATGATTTTAATGTGTCAATCAATGACCACAGTTACACTGTTTTGAATTTCATTCTAAGCAAAAACATGTTCTCAGATACCATCTCCCATATAAAAAAAATCACATAATGAAAAAATGAACCTGTTATGTGTTCCTCTCCTAGCTTCAAAATGTTTCCAAAGTCAAAGATGTGGAACATATTCTATCATAATCATTTGGTAATTAATGCAATTAGTGTCTCTTTCATGGCCGTCTTGAACATAAAAAAAACAAATATTAAATAAACAACTCCCCTAATGCGCAGGTTGGTTGTCATATTGTGCAACACAGTTAATAATATAGTACCCTATGGGAAAAACATAGAACTTCTTTTGTCATACAAAACACTGTCAAACATCCAAACATATTATCCACACTGATCTGTGTCCACACTTGTAAATATATAAAGATAACATTAATGTAATAGCAACTCAACAGCATAAAAAACAAGAACAATATTAGTGACTTTCAAGGATATTTATTGATGTTCAAGTAAGACATCATTATGCAATAAAATAACCAGAAAACATTGACCAATCTTTTCCAATTATAATTTCTCCACTATGACTGTCTTTTCATGAAAATCCTGTCTCCTGTTTTTTAATTGTAAGACGGCATTTACAGTTCCAGCCGACAAATTGGTGCCAAAGAGTTTTTCTTTCATAGCATCATTGACCCATAATAGCTCACAATGCAAGTGCTTTGAACCATCTGATCTCATTGTTGCTATTATCATATAAAGTCCGTTCCTTGTGCCGTAAATATTCCAGTACTAGACGAGTAATGTCCACCAACATTTGTCTCTATGGAGTCGAATTTTATGATTTGATTAACTTGTGGAGTAAAATGTTTCGATAAAGTCGCAGTAAATACTAGTAGTTATGTTTATTTATACTGTATCAAACTATAAGATTGTAATTATAAATTTCCGAAACAGCAACACGTGGAAATTTCATTGGGGGTGTTTTTCTAAATGACAATTTCTATGCAAAAGGGAATGACATAGAGGCCATTCATTTCATGGACATGTTTTGATATTCGACAAACATGTTCCATTTCAAATCTAAATGTGTTTCCCTCTTAATATTCGTTATCTGGTGTAGAACAATGATACTGCTTAAAATACAATGAATTACCTCCTCCGAAGCCTCCATTCTTCTTTATTTTAAATATAATGTTTAGTAAATCTTCAACTATCTCGTTTTCTGTATAATAAAAACAAATCACAAATATTCTAAATGGTGTTTTAATGAGAATAGATGTTATCTATTATTAAGATATGCTATTATGTTGTGTGAAATTGTTTAGAAATCTTATTATGAACGAAATTAAAGATAGATGTAAACTTCTCAAAGAATATATATGAAAGTCGATCTTTTAAAAAGTTTTACATGTTTGATTGGTCCGTTAAAAATCGACATTGACTAGAAAATAGAAAGCTATCTATACTGATAAAGAAAAGAAAATATAAACTAGAGGCTCCCAAGAGTGTTTTCTACAAAGTAACAACACTTGGTCAACACCTCGTTAGGATATTCATGCCATGTTTGGTTTCATTCCATTCAGTGGTTCTTCAAAATAAGACTTTTGTATGTATTTCACATAGGGTCCTATATTAAACTAAGTTTCCCGCTGGCAGCCACTTTGAATGATTATTTGGCTACAGCAACACTTGGCCAGCACCTCATAATGAATTAATGAACATCTATGCCATGTTCGGTTTCATTCCATTCAGTGGTTCCCTGAAAGAAAACATTAGTATGTATTTCCAATATGTCCTATCCCGCTGGCAGCCATCTTGGATGAATGATCGCCTACAAAGTTACAACACTTGGTCAACACCTCATAAGGAACACTCTTGTCATGCTTTATTTCATTCCATTCTGTGGTTCTCTAAAGGAAGTTATTTGTATGTATTTCCCATAGGGTCCTATGTTAAACTAAGTCCCTCTCGGGCAGCCATCTTGGATGATGGATCGGCTTCATAGTAACAACACATGGTCAGCACCTCATATGGAAACTTTCAAGCTATGTTTGGTTTCATTTCCATTAAGTAGTTCTCTAAAAGAAGACATTTGAATGTATTGTCCGTAGACTCCTGTGTTAAACGACGTCCTCCGCTGGCGGCCATCTTGGATATAACATAAGGCAGTTGCAATGAAGCAATTTAGCTACGATAACAAACCGAGAGTCCACGGAAAGCCAGAGGTGTCCTATAATTCCAACTTTTCAATTCTTTATTTTTAGCAGTGCAACTCGATGGTTGAAAGTTAGAGAATTGCAACTCAAACTATGCAACTATGTTCATAAAAATTATAATTCTAACTAGATAATGTTTGAATTACGGTAAATGCAAATTTGACACCACATCAGATCAGCCGATTCAATATGTATAAATATCTCTAGTACTCGGTATAATAAATAAATACAAATGGAGAGCAATACAAAGATTAAAAAATATCTATGACACTTTTTTTTTTTATAAATTATGTTATTCATCTAAATGAAAAATGTTCACACGACGTAAACGTACACGAGGTTTACGTACACAATAAAATATAAATTACTTTAATAGACCATGTGTTATTAATATGTTTATACCTGTTAAGAGTTCACAGTTGCAGATGTGAATATTACAAACAATTGAAGTACAAACAACATTAAAGCGAGTCAGTGTTATCCAGGCATGCGAGAGATTAATCCTGTTTAAAAGTGTTTGTTATAATTCTAGAATACATTGTGTCTTTTTTTTCTTTTTTTTAGTTTTAGTTTTTGTTGCGTCGTGCAGATCTATTGAATCTAGTTCTTTCGGTTCGTTCTTATATTATTCTCTTGCATTTAGGGGAGGATTGAGCGCTTGTTAACATGTTAAACGCCGCTACATTCTTTATGTGCTGTCCCAAGTCTGAAGCCTGTAGTTCAGTTAATGTTTTTTAGTTGCTATATGTCATATAAGTTTTCACTGTTCTATCACGATAAATCGGGCCGTTGGTTATCTCGTTTCAAAAAGTTATGTTGAGGCCATTTACATATTATTATACGGTATGGGTTTTGCTTATTCAAGAAGGCCATATGGTAACTAATAGTTGCTTGCATCCATGTCTTTTTGGTCTCTGGGCAATAACTGTCTCATTGGTAATCATATCACATCTCTTTTTTACATTGTCAGTTTATACTGACATTTGGAAATTTTACCTGGGAGTTTAATACATATGTTTTCTAATACCAGAATCTTTCTTTTTCGTTGTTTCATAGTTAGATAATAATCATTTTGTACTTACTATGGCAATGCACAATATTTCCAAAACAAACCAAAATAGCAAGGAGAACACCAACAATCATGTCTGCAGTTGTACAATGTACTGTCTCACCAATAAAACATAGACCCTTTTCCAAACCATTTAAACCTGTGAGTTATAGAACTGTAGCAGCTGTGAATGAATATGATATGATTGTATGTTAACTTGGCGTGTTGAAATAGTTTGTTGCATAAAAAAAAATCACATTGTCACGATTCAGCTAGCGATTTGCTGAATTGTTTTGGGGAAAATAACTGTCAAACGAGAAATTTATAAACAAATAAAAAAAATAATGAAACCATTGCTTGATGGTTTGAATTTAATCATCCCGATGTGCATGAAATCAGTTTATGGTTTGTTTGAACATATTGTGACTTTTTAGATAGCAAACTTGATGTGTCCAAGTCAGCTGAAGTTTTATGTACAGTTTAACAAAACATATGACTAAATCTTCTTTCAAATTGAAACTTCGCAACACCATGATTAAAAAATACGAAGCTGAAGATCGTCCGTTCGTCCGTCAGCCACCTTTTTATTTTCTGAATGATTAGATAAAGTACAATCACCTTTGTTTAAATCTAAAATTTTGTCACATTGTCAAACAGCTTTCATAAGTTCAAGTTTGTTGTTTTTGACATAGACCGTTGAAGAGTTATGTTATCTAAGTTATCTTAAAAAATGGGAATTTTTAGTGTTTCGTGATGATAATTTAAGTACCAATTTTCAATATATTTAAAAAGTTTAACGCAATGCAATAATCTATAAAATAAAACTCAATTTCGATTTTGACGACTTAATTACATCGGAATTAAGACTGCGAGGGCTTTCCGGTGTATTGCTGTCGCCTAGATATCCATTACGAAACTTTCGTTTTTTGAATTGTAACCGATCTATAAACATGATAAATACGCGAACGTTATCAAGTGCAAAATAACATTCCTTATCGCTTGAAAATACATATCAACATACATCTGAGCTTAGCCTTACAATTGAGGTTACTATCTCAGTGTAATACATACTATTAAACAAAATTGTTAATTGCGAATACAAATATTACGTAAGAAAACAATGGTTACACTTGAAGGACCTTTAATTATGAAGTGGTGTTTAAAATAGATCCTAGATTTCCTTGCCATAAGAAATGGTTATGTTTAAAAGGATGCAATGTCAGGCAAATATATATATATATTAGTTTTGTCAAATTGTACAGTTTTCCCTAACCGGTTACTCAGATAATCATTCGACCGATTAACCGTTTAACCGGTAGTTTAAATTTATGTTCGAAGGTCTTATCCATAGTGTTCTATAAAACAAACAGACGTTATAGGTAAAACTGGAGTGGTTGTAATTAGTTGCTCTCTGTTATATCAGTTTTTCGTTTACTACTTAAGTATTAATCAGCCCGTTAGTTTTCTACTACTATGTTCTACCGAAGATTCCATACACAGGCTTCATTTTTATTTACACTAGTCATTTTTGCTCACTTTATAGCTTTCTGTTCGGTTTGAGCAAAGGCTCCGTGTTGAATGCCTTAATTTGGCCTATAATTGTTTACGTTTTACACATTGTGACTTGGACGAGGAGTTGTCTAATTGGCACTCCTCTTCTTATTTCTATTCATAGACAGTACAGGAATGCATGAGAATGAGCAGTGTCCTGCAATGCAGAACAACAACTTATTTGCGTGTACTTATAGATAATATTTCCGTAAAAATAGGAATGAAATCACCCTCTTTATACGGTTCTTCCGGTAGAATAAATCATACTTCCTAGAATAGTTGCCATAAATTATTGTGATAGTGTTAAGTTATAACAAAATTATCAACTTTATCAAATGAAGTATTTTAACAATGATGATTCTTTCATGTTTAATCGAAAAAAAAAGAAGAAAAAAACGACAAGTTGATAAAATGAGGAAATCACAATACTGTAAATTTCCTTTCAGTATTGCCAATTCGTACACGTATACGTAACGAAATTTTGCCATGTTGACTCTATGTTCGCTGATGAGGATGTTTGGCCTTTTGAAGATGGTAAAACGTGTATATTGTTTTTCAGGTACGACTTTAAAAATGTACAGGTGCACGTAAAAAGGTCGTTGTAAAGGTAAAAATGGCAAAATAGGGGTAAATCAGTCAACACTTAACCGTGGCTTCTTAAACGTTAAGGTTCGAAGTGAAATATATTTTAATTTTCATGTAAAATGGATTAAAAAAGTCAAAAGTGGCTGCTCTATAGATTTGCATCAATGGGATCAAAAATAAATTATAATTTATGTATTTAGTTCGTTTCTGTGTGTGTAACATTTTATTGTTTTGTCGTGGTTCTCCTCTTGTATTTAATGCGTTTCCCTCCGTTTTAGTTTGTAACCCGGATTTGTTTTTTTCTATCGATTTATGAGTTTCAAACAGCGGTAAACTACTGTTGCCTTTATGTACCATTTCAAATGCATAAACGAGATTTTGTTTTGCGAACTACTGCAGACAAACTATCACGCTTCGCATGTCATGTGGTCTGGAGACATGCATCATAACCGTTTCTAAGTGAAAAGACAAATTTAAAAAATAATAAAGTTCTTTTGGCAAATTTTATGCTAACTGAATTTATCTGGTTTTAAAAATTACAATTCGATCAGTTTGCATTAAATAAATTGGTGCATTTATGTCGATACTTAAAATGACTCATTCAACAATTAATACAACGGATATGTCGTTATATAGTGTTTTATTTGATAAAAACGCAAAATGCTAATTTGAAACAATGTCTCATAAGCCTTGCATTTTTGTAACAAATATACAAAAATAGATTGTGCTGCAATACACTCAGTTGTGTGAATACAATTATTGCAAAAGCACATGAACTATATTTTATCTTGAATGTACAGTAATCCTTTGTCTCCATACCTTAAACGATGGAAAAAGAAACATACGAAGAAAACTATTTGAATTATACAAATGTAATAAAAAAAGGTTCACACGTTCACAGGTTATGCATGGTTCACTACCCATTCGGTTGAAGCTAGTATCATAATACTTCATCAAAAGAACCAAAGTCGAAGCTTTTGCCAAGCCATTTAAACATCTTCCTTCTCAATCGGCCATTGAATTAAAAGTACATCTTTCCAAATAGTCGAAAACTCCATCGGAACAGTATCCAAAGGAATATCTCTTGTAATAACAACAATCATACTTTGCGCGCTCAATTTCAAATCGAGTCCATTCATTTTTTACAATTGACGGCGTTACTAGAAATATAATGTGTCTACATCTGTTTATCAACTTAGCTCTTTCATTAGCAATCGATTCGCCTACAACGAAATCTCTATCTCCAAAGCAGACTTTGAACCCCCAATCGTTCTCTACTTTTTCTTGCAGTTCTTTCACAAAAGAAACACAGTCATCGGAATATGAAACATAAACGTCATAATCAAAATTCAGTTCAAGACCTTTCTCGGCAAATCTCCAGGAATTTCGGAAGAAAAAAAAACATTATCCTTCATCTGAAATTGTATAATAGAACAGAACAAAGCACACTCGATAGAACAGAAACCAATAATGAAATGCCTACTTTAATCCAGACAGTAGTATCACAATCAACGAAATAATGATGAAAGTCTTCAGCGACAGTTCTTGTATAGTTGATACTGTTTCTTGAAGAAACCCAACAAGAGTAATTACCATTGTTATCTAACTTGACGTTAGTTGTCAAAATCCAACGCAGAAATTGTGTCGATTCACATGAACATATAAACGGGTTAGTATTTAGATGTAATTCAAAGGTTCCATGTTCTTTGTGTTGGAAACTATCCAATCTAGTATATTCTTTCTAATGGTTGTTAATTGATTGTGCGACAAATCGAGTTCAACAATGCTATAAAACTTAGTTACAACGTCTGAAACGGTCTCAAACAAATTATGTGAAAGATTGAGCCGTGTTAGAGATAGAAGTTGTCCAAACGAATTTGTTTGTTTTTTTCCAGATATAGTTTTATGATATATCCAAATTCATTAAATTTGGACAAAAACTTAATATTGATGAATTAGTTTGTAAAACATTGAACAAGTTTGTTTCTTTCAAGAAAATTGTTTTTAGATGAATGAACACCGGAATTTTTCTGTCTCCAATAGTTAGTACAGAACTGATCCCTGACAAATCCAAATGCTCCAAACTATTAGATCCTTCAAAAGTCAAAAGTGGGAATATATTTGTTTCAAGTAGGATATTTCAAGGTGACGAAGGGAGCTGTTTATTGTTTTTATTTCCCGAAAGGCATTTTTAACCATTGGATGCGGTATTCTCAAGAAAAGGATTTGACTCGGAACTGTTACTGCAATTGGAATAACCCTTCTCCCTTATTTTCCTTTAACCTGTTCAACGCTTGTACAGTTGTCTTTCGTTACTACGTCAAGGAAAATTGGATTTTTGAAACGTAAAGGAAAATATGAAAAATCTATTATTTTAATGTTAGTCATCGTATATAAAAATTTAAAGAAATAACCTGCCCAGTTATCCAAACTAAATCGATTAGCAGATAACATAACGTTTTCAAAACACTCTGGATGTTTAAACTTAACTAACGATTTGTTTTTAACTAATATAATGTCATTGTCAGAGAGGTCTAATGTTTTTATACAAATAGTTGATATATAATTCATCATCTCTGGTGTAAGAATGACTGAATCTAAGCCTTGTTTAGAATCAGGATGAGATATTCAGCGAAACAGCAGCGCATCCATTGATTTTTTTCTGGAATGGGTGTAATATGTTTAGGGCCTGTGCTATATATTGCTGTTAGTAAGATTGATCAATTTTTGATGTGGAAATGGCATTAAAACTCCACTTTCAATGACAACAAAGTCTCTACACGTTGTCATGTGGAATTCCCGTATATTTACCGGCAATTCTGAAAATGTTTTATTGTATAGATGGGTAACGTGACAATAATCAAGTTTCAATATTTGTAAATTGTGCAGTTTCTTGAACTGATGTCCAAACGTTGCATTTAACACTAGATCGATGCTCAGCTCACGCAAGTTACTAAGTCCACCGACGGGAATTTTGTACGGGTTATAGTTTAGAGTTTTCATATTTCTACTTATGTCTAAAACTGATAAACTCTGTAGAGATTCAAATACTTCACGATGATACGACTAAGATACAGACAGATTATTTCTAGACAAAGACAAATGTTTCAATAGTGATAAACCATAAAAGGCCTTAAGATGCAACATGTTGATGGAATTATGATCAATTATGAGATCTTCTAGATACTTATATCTATAAAATCCGTTTGAATCCAGTCTGGTCAATCTATTAAAGCTTAAATCCAGTTTCTTGATATCGGGTGGTAAATTTGATGGAACCGATGTAAAGCCTTGGTATATACACAAAGCCACCTTATGGACAAAACCATGAAGGTGAACATATAATCCATTTATCAGAAAAGGCGATAAAAATTTATAATCCAAAGTTAAAATACTTCCTGGTATGGATATATAGTTATCTCTTGAAACTCACGTTACCATAACCATGATCCGGAAACACAATTTAGAACGTTGATCACGTGATTAACCGTGCGATCTTAATTTTAAACCAGTTTTGAATGATCACCTTTTAGAATAAATACCTATATGTTTGTTCATTTACGAATAAAAGAAGGATTGTTTTTATGTATCATCCGGTTCAATAATTGTGCAAGATATATTGACAGAGGCGGATTTCGGGGGGCCCGGCCCGCCCCCCTTTTTTTGGGGGAAAATTTTGGTTGCTTATATAGGGAATCACTGAAGCGTGACTGGAGCGGGCCCCCTCTTAGGCCAGTCATTGGGCCCCCACTTATGAAAATTTCTGGATCCGCCACTGATTGACTTGCAGAATTTTCTTCTACCATTTGAAAATGAAGGTTAGCAAGAAAAGGACATACATTGTGCTATGTAATTTGTCATATTTGGACCCCTTTAAGAATTTTACACTCCTTATTACGACATGATGTGGTTATTTATACATTAGCCAAACGAATGACTTAATTTGAACCTAGGCTTTAATTTACCATTTAATAAACAACATCGGATAAATGTTCACTAGTGTAGCTTCGGATTTTGTTTTTTGTATTTTTTTTTACAAAAAACATGGTGCTAGTAAGAATTATACAGGGCACAAGAAATCAAGTGGGAATAAGAAAAACAGAAGTCGAAGATAACAGCTGCGGGTTTGATTAATTGATTGTTGCTTGTTTAACCTCAAGTGGCCAATTGTCATGTATATGCAGATCCACGAGAAATTTACAATTAAAACAACAGGTATGTTCTGCAATGTAGATTTGTCGGTATTATGGGTATAAAATTTAGAATGCTAAGGAACAATGATACTATGTTAAAAAGTTATCAAAGGTACCAGGATTATAATCTTATACGCAAGACGCGCGTTCGTCTATATAAGACTCATCAGTGACGCTCAGATCAAAATAGTTATAAAGCCAAACAAGTAGAGAGTTGAGGAGCATTGAGGACTCTAAGTTCAAAAAAGTTGTACCAAATACGGCTAAGGTAATCTATTCGAGGGAAAAGAAAATCCATAGTTTTTCGAAAAATTCAAAGTTTTGTACACAGGGAACTTATGAAAATCATCGTGTTATTTATATATATACAGCAATTTTAGTTGGAAAATGCCTCATACGGTATCCCCCGAGTTAATACTTAGCTGTTTGTAGATAAACTCCTCATAGATACCAGTATTTTTATCTCTACGCCAGACGCTCGTTTCGTCTACAAAAGACTCATCAGTGACGCTCGAATATAAAAACGTTAAAAAGAGCATTGAGGACCAAAACAATCCTTCAGGTTTTGCCAAGTACAGATAAGGTAATCTATTCGTGAGGTAGAAAAGCCTTAATATTTCAAAAATTCAAAGTTTTGTTAACAGTCAATTTATAATTATGAACATATCAATGATAACTCAAGTCAACACAGACGTGCGGACTTCTGGGCTCGTGATACCATCGGGGTATTAAAAGCCCACCAGGAGTGGCATCTATCCAGTGGTTATAAATAAACTCATCATACAGAAATGACAGTAAACATTATAGCAGAAATGTTTATGAAAAACAATATCATTTGAAAATTATAATCATGGATAATCTTAATTGGTCAATTAACAAACTAACAAGTATTGGTCAATATAGAATAATATCTTTGTTCTCAAGTAATACATATCTTAGAATATATACATTAAACACAGCACATTAACATTAAGGGTTAAACTTGTAATTATATACAAACAGTATAAAATTACAACAGCAAACAATGAAATCAGTTCACAGTAACGGTCTGTTTTATGGCAATATATACATATTTTAAAAGTATAACATTTTTTGACATTATTACCGTACTATAGTTTGAAACAAAGTGATGTTCTTCAATAAGTAGAGTAGCTGGATTATAAATATGTGTTATTGTTTTATTTACAAGATTAAATGTTTGTAACACAAGTTTCAATCTTTCGGTTTCTTCATTTCAGCTACAAAAAATAACGGTATTTTCAAATGGTATTTTCAAATAAATCTGTAACTATAATTAACTCAATGATATAAATAAAATTCCTAATAAATTGGACTTTAGATGCTTGAAAATAACATTACTTTATTATTTGTCTAGTAGTAGGTGACTTCCAGAACATCATAAAAAACTTTATCAAATCTCATAATTTTGTAAACCAGAAGCGAGTTTTGTATCAGTGGCGATGGAATAAACCAGTTTTAAGTTCACATCAAATAAGAAGTTGAAAAGAATTGGAAACAAAAATTGTTTAAAAATTAGCATATATAAAGATAATGTTAGCAAGATATTCCTGGTTGTACTGAAGTTAAACATTTGATCATATAAAATGAGGAGATGTGGTATGACTGCCAATGAGACAAATCCGATTGGACTTTGGATGCTTGAAAATAACATTACTTTATTATTTTTAAAAGTAGTAGGTGACTTATAGAACATCATACGAAAAATCATTTAAGTTTATGCTTTGGTAAACTAGAAGCGAGTTTCTTATCAGAGGCGCTATAGTAAAACATTTTTAAGTGCACATCAAATACAAAGTTAAAGAGTATTCAAAACCAACACTGGTTGCAAATCATCATATATAAAGATACTGTTATCATGATGTAGCTGGTTGACATGAAGTAAAACTTCATATAAACTATTAAAATAGCTGTGAAAATGATAGAAGAAAAAGTGGAATATGAATGAGTTTTGAATTGACCATGTTACAACAGTGAAAAATACATTGATTTCTGGCGAGCATAATGGGTGAATTGTCTCTATTTATTTGTTCAGTCCGAAAATTAAAGGTTGAAACATTTTTATATAGTTTGAAGTGTTGATTAAAAGATGCATGATAATCAGTGCTATTATAAGTCAAGGATAAAACGACATCGTAATTTAATCCGTTTATATTCATTTCTAGAGAAGGTGCCTCGGTGGCTCAGCGGTCTAACTAGAAGAAATACTGTATCACTAGCCAACCAACACAGAGGTTGTGATGTCGAACCCCGCACGGGGCAGGTACACTCGACTCCAAGCTTAACTGTCTAGGATTTTCAATTTTCTTACCGTAGACTGGTAGTTTTTCGGGCACTCTGTTGCCCCCACCATTAAAACTGACCGCCACGAAATAGCACAATAGTGTTGACAGTGGAGATATCTTCAACTTAATGTCTGATGGTACAAAACAAAAAAGCTAGATTACAGCTAAAAGTATCTTCAACGCAACTGAAAACTATAACATTTGTTCATCTAAAGTTATTGTAAATTAAACATATAACCACCACAGTTCAAATGGCGTACATTTGATAAACAATAAATCATAATGGGACATTTCAGAAATCAACGGTGTTGAATATCTCCTTATGATAATAACTTCATTTGTAAGCAGTTCGTAGAATATATATCACTATGATAATAACTTAATTTGTAAGCAGTTCGTACAATATATCTTATTATGATAATAGCTTTATTTGTAAGCAGTTCGTAGAATATATTCATTTGACTATTTACAGCAAAATATCATTCAGGGTTCAGATCATTACAATGTACAAATAATATGAAGTCAGAACAACAGAAAGGGACTTTTTTGGAAAGATATAACTATTAATATTCAAACCTAATATATCATGTAGTTATTACAACTAAAATATCAAACATTGTAACAGACACAGCAAAACGGTGTTAATATGAAGCTTGATGCATCAAACATACATAATGACTACTAGTATTCAAATTAAATCATTCTATATCTTCACATCTATTTTGAATATTATAAAGGTATAAATTTACACTTTTGTTTCAACTTGTTTCGACTGGATACCTGTATCAAAGGGAACAACAACTCTAGCAATAAAACACATCCCGTTTTTACCAATAAAGAACTGAGTTATTCCTCATTGTCCGACGAATATCACTTAAACATTTAAAAATAAAAAATAAAATATTTTTTTTCAATTATCTATTGTCAATGTCGTCTGATTTGTAATGTCTTTTAACTTCAGAGCAGTAGTTTTCGGATACTATAAGCATTAACATGCATGTCATATTTACGGTCTAACACAGTGAATAAATTATTTGTAAATAAGGACAGTTTTTAAGTAAAACTACGGAAGCGTATTAGCGCCACACATTTATATTTTTTTTAATTTTTCTTACTATGTTTGCGTTACAACGCAAACCTTTGCGATATAACGCAAACATTTGCGTTATAACGCAAACATTTGTTTTATCTTATTTCTTATTAAAGATTCAATGGAAACAATAGTTATTAATGGAGGAGGCTGTAAATATTAAAATTTATCACCTTTGTAGTCATTGCTTTAGTAAAATGCTTTAATAATTAGATCATATCATTGAATAATAATGAGCAGAATAATATAAGAAGATGTGGTATGAGTGCCAATAAGAAAACTCTCCATCTAAGTCACTATTCGTAAAAGTCAACCATCATAAGCCAAAGTACGGTCTTCAACACGGAGCATTGGCTCACACTGAACAACAAACTATAAAGGCCCCCAAAAACGATATCCATGTTACTACTAGTCTATATATTACAAAGAAAATTGAGTAAATTGAGGTTATACCTAAGAAAAAAATCAACCCTGCTAATATAGCTATAACCGAATATAAATATAGTTCCAAAGTAAGCTCTCGTTTCAGAACTGTGTAAAGTAGTTTAGATTCAAACAAGCTACCCTTTGGCAATAAATGTATAGAATGAAGATGTTTTATTAATAAAATTATGTTCTCTCTATTCAAATTGCTACCCAAGCATCTTAAAAATACTTCATTATATTGAAATGAAAATTCAATGACTTTCTATCAAAGAATCTTGATCATATTCTGATATTTTAAAAAAAATGTTTCCTTATTAATAATCCATTTTAAAGCAGAAAGATCATTTTGTCTATTTGACTAGGAAGTTTCACAATTGTATGACATTATTTTTGATCTTTCAATTTAAATATGACTATATACTAAACTATATCTATTTTCTTGTTAAATTATATACTTTTCTGATGCACAAATCAGTCTTAATTTATGTATAATTGCACTTCAAATATTCCATTATTCCTATGCATATTTATTATAATGATTTGGCCTTGTATGTATGTTTTTTTTTTTTTTTTTTATCTACTAGTAAATCACATCCGAAATGAATGACAGACGGACATATATACAAAACTTAATGAATAATTGAAATCAAGGTATTTGCGTTATAACGCAAAGGTTTGCGTTATATCGCAAAGGTTTGCGTTATATCGAAAAAGTGTGCGTTATAATGCAAAAGTATAACGCAAATGTTTGCGATATAACGCAAAGGTTTGCGATATAACGCAAAGGTTTGCGTTATAACGCAAACATAGGAAGAAAAAAAAATGTGTGGCGCTAATACGCTTCCGTATAAAACTGAATCGCCATCATATATAATCAAATGCAAATAAAGTATTTCTAACTCGTAAATTTAATTCTCGTATCTAGAATAAACAAAAAAGAGGTGAAAGTGATTTACCTTGTTTATACCAAGTAACTTGAAAGAAAAAAGAATACTATAAAAATTATGCTATTTTTTGTAAATACTAGTATCAAAATTTATATTTACCAGTAATACAAATTGCCAAAATAATTGTATACGGCTTTTTTAAAATCGACAATTGTATTAACTATTTACATCAAAATGCCATTTAATAGAAATTTAGTACACTACATTTACCATGTTTTTCAATGATATACGCCCGATGATATGGTCAAATCGCTAAACATCCACCCTTAAATAATTAAAATCTATCATTCTGCATTGACAATAGTATTTTCGGGTAAATAAGTTATACCAAAGTATAAAGGTGTATCTGATACAAAAAAGGTTATCGCAGTCCAATTTCATTTCATAGACCAACTAAAAGGCATTCAAAGTATAAAACACGTTGTCTAAAAAGTGTGAAATATCTCTTTTTGTTTGAAAGTTATGGCTGATATTATTTTTCGGAAATTGAAAAAACAAAAATTGTTTTTACATAAATTACCCAAATTTTAAACTGAAGTAACTCGAAATTTAAGTTATGTATGTAAATTTTTCTTTGCTGTGAAATGTATACCCCATATACAGACGCTACTGGAGTGTTGCTACACATAAAATGAAAAGTTAACAATAAGCAAGTAGAAAACATTTGTGTTGTAAATATGTCCTCATTCGACGCTCATTGTCAGTTTCCAGATGTAAGTCACGATATGAGGCAGACTAAACTGTATCTGATGTATCCTTTATTTAAAGAGACAATAATAAATGAAGATCTTGTCGGTATTGTATTCATTTTGTATTTATGTTTTAAAGATGGTTATGCCCAAAATGTGTTTTGTACCAAACTGTTCCTTTATCGTATACGAATATTATTTAAGCTTTGTCTGCAAGTAAGCTCATTTGTGGTGAAAAAATGATAAGTTAAATGAGCGAGAATTATTCAACGATTGTCAGAATGGTTTATTGTACAAATACGTCAACCTAAATTTTTAAACGTTAAAAATGAAATTGTTTATTATCAACTTTTGTATTCCTCATTGGTTCCATTTGATTAAATTGATAAAGCAATGTTATTAAAATTGGATGTTAGTTAAAAATGTATTGACGCTTTCAAATGTTATGTGTATAACAGTAATTGTATGCGACTGTCATATAGTTTGTATGAATCATGACTGCGCAGAATTGCACAATGTTATCGAACCAGGGCTTGTTTAATATATATCTTATAATGCTGTGTTTAATGATATGGATGGTCAACCGCTTTCTGTAAACCAAATATATTAAAAATATGTTCATAAAAACGGAAAGCAATTGAGTATAAGTATCAAGTTGAAGAGTCTGTAAAGAAAGATACATGTTATAAATAGCTGTCATCAGGTTACGGATATGTTAACATCACACGACTTTGAAAGATATTGTTAAAGTAGTAACCCATAGAAAATGATATGTCGAAATTACAGGAGTAGAAGTAAGATAAGAGAAAATACTGGTTTAAAAACGCATGTCCAGTGTACAGTATTACAAACCATGTTTTTTTTGTATGAGCTTTTATATGAACTTTGTCATATACAATAAGGAAGTACATTCATAAAATGTAAAGCACACTTTAAATATTGAACCATAATTTCTATTCAACTTATCATGACGACATTATACGGGTTTTTCCATGTTTGATATCCATTCAAATGTTCAAAAGGAAATTTTGTCAAGCTATTGCTTGTAGTATTATATCTTGGAAAGTACAGGATCTGTGATGAAAAATGGATGAGGAAGTTACTCGCATGCATTTTTTTTATTTTAACAACCCAAAAAAACACAAATAATGATTTAAATGTGATGCATGGAATTTCAAGGTTTGGTAGAACTGTATTCTAAATTTTTATACAAAAGATTAATGGCTCTAATAAATAAATTATGTGTACCTGGCGGTTTTTTTTAATGAAGTTGATACAAGGTAATAAAAAGGCTTTTGAAAAAATATAAGAATATGCAAAAGATGTTTTAATGCTTTTGATTTTTTAACTCAAATAAAGAAAATGAAGATCCCAAGTGTACATTCAAAACTTGTCGTTTTCATAAAAGCTGACAGAGCCACCGCAAATATGAAAAACGATTAAAAGTCGAAAGAATAGAATAGAAAATATATCGAAAAAAATAGATATTGAACAACACCAACACAACAAAAACCAGTGTGACGTCATGTGTACCGGAAGGGTATGCATGCAGTTCCTTGTATGTCTGTTGATATCATGGTGTTGCTCATGCAAGAACATTTCTGGCGATAATTCTCTTGATGTCACTATCAAGATAAAAATAAGGATTGTGATTACAACAGTTGGAACATATCATTGATCATCTGTGACACAGATATTCTATAACGGTCGACCAACCTGTGATAGCGTCCGTCTTGAACTTTTCCACTTTAAATCATTGGTACAATGGCTTCATTGTGAGTGGTAAACATCATGATAGAAAACACAAGCTATGAAATATCGTATTAACTAGGAGATGAATACTCCATATACATGCCCTAATGTAATATAGTTACATAGACAAAAATTGTACAAATTGAAAGCTGAAATCATCCTTACTCAACCAACACCAGTTGGTAGTCAAGATATGAGGCAGATGTATCTTTGGTATCATTACTTCATGTTCGGCGGAAGAGATGCATTCATCATAGTCACTTACAACTTAAGTCACATGACTTTGTATTCTATACTAATAAGACATCATCTTTATTTACAGGATAAAGCAAAAAAACTATAAACAAAAACTTCATCAAAACGTCCCAAATATGTTGTGAAAAAACACATAGCATCTCAATAATGTTATAGTTTCACAAAATCAGTTATTTGAATCAGAGTGTCTTCGTTTTTACAAATGATGTTTTATCCTTTCCTTAAATTATATGTTTGAAACTACTTTGACCATTTTTTTATGAAACAAAGTTTTGTACAGACTTCAAGTTTAAATTGGGTATACCAATGTAATTGTAGTGAAGGCAATATTTATTTCTTGTGTTTTTCCAATGGGAAATAGACTTAGGTTGTCAATGTATCCCAACAGATCTTTCGATTTTTAAGTATCAAAATTTTATTTACTCTTTGACCCCCCTAAACCCGCCCCAATTCTAATATGTAGTTTGGTTCATACCAACTCTGAAACCTGACTATATACCATACATTGAATTTAATAATTTGACAACACAGCAATATAACGATGTGTGAAAGGTCTATCCTGGATTTTGGGTATGAGGTATAGTGATGGAAGATCAATTTATTCATCTCTAGTGTAAATATCAAAAGGAAATTGGACGTTTCAAACTTCCTCTTTGGTTAGTATCGTGAGCGTCGATGTTGAGTTTCCAAGTGAATTGCCAATTACTAGTACTAACTTCGCCATCAGCAGTTAATGTAGTTTGAAAACAAATGCATTAAGAAAACATCTACGCTGATTTTCTTTTGCAATTTCGATATAACATTCGTACGGCCGCACAATTTTTACATCTGTAAATTTAGACAATGCAATTTCCTATTAGAAATCCCTTTACGGCTAAAGCTTTTCCACATTTACTTTGAAGTTTCTTAAAACAGAGCATATATATTCTAGAATGGAAAGTTGATATGCACTACCATTTTATTCAAAAATTAAAACATATAGGACTCTGCTGCGTATTTTTAACATTAAAATGTCCAAAACTTCTTAGAGTTAAAACTGAAACTAAAATTCTGTACTACGCCTTCCTCACTGTAGGTCTTCATCAAATTCAATTTGCGCCGCTACCATGTGTATCTATTTTGATGACGTTCCCAAGTTATGTCTCTATTGGATGACATAAACAGATCATATCTGGTCGTGGAAACCAGTACATAAACAAAACCAAATATCTACGAATATAATATATATCCCCAAAAGAGGCGTGGTTTGTTAAACAGTTGTATTTACAAAGTGCAAACCTACATAGTTCAGGTGCAAAACAAAATGTCAATATGTTCATTAGTTAGCTACAATATTTCATAGGTCACTGCATACGAGAACATATCGGTGATGAACACATAATAGCAGTATATTTATGACAATTTTGATAATATAAAGATTTTTTAACAAGAAAATTCACCTACACTTGTTTTACTGTAAAACTTAGCCATTCAAGTATACAAAAAAATATTCTACTCTTTTCTTTTTTTCAATTTGAAGTTTTATATGACTTTTAAAAAAAATATCATGCTACTCTACTTCATAACAAAGTCACTATACTTAACTCTTCTCGGTATGACGACATTACAACCTGTGGAAACAAAAGATACCCTTGTGTGGATATATTTAATGTCTTATCATTCGTGTTGAAAAATAGTATCAGTATTCAGTTACTATTAAAGTCATATGAAACCTCAAATTAAAAAAAAAATCATGCATATGTTTTTTTATAACTAAATGGATAGTTTTCATTATACAACTTATGTACATATATTTTTTTCTGAGGAAAATTCTTTAATTTGTCCACATTAAGAAGTAGTTTACTTATTTTTAATTGCTTGATTCCAGGAAGCAATTCGCCGACATATTTTCCGTATGTATAGTGACCTGAGCGTGACCCTCCTCGTAAAAATCCGGTGATCGCAATACGCATGGATCTGTCATAAAAATAAATAATTATCTGATTGTACATGTTAAACACGTGCTTAATATCCATGCTTTTTGTTATTTGTTTACAAGAAGGTGACAATCGGTAAACTTCGGCTTCAAAACATGGCATTTAATGAGCAGCCATATTTGTTAAATCATAACAGATAGACAGAAAAAAAAATTGACGATTATACGATATATTTGCGTAAAAAATTATAAAACCGTAAGGACTAAGTTTATGATATTTTCATGCATTTGTTCAAGAATTGGATAAACATTATTTTTCACCACTCGCTCGTTTCATATGACTTTAAACTGGTTATTTTGATCATAATGTGTAAATAATCACAATTTTAAACACTTCAGTGACTTTAACTTTTAAATCATTGCACCTTTTTTCGACCATGACAACATTGGTTGGGCAATAATTAAATATTTTAACATAAAGTATTTAAACATTGAATAGATATCGCTTTTACTAGTGAATGGATAATATGTGGAAATTCATAGTTGTGTGTATTACATGTGTTATTTCATATAGTACTGTGTTTGCGAAATGCAATATCACACTAAATATGTTGGGCTATAAAGAGGCTTCGTGTAAACATCAAGGATTTACATTGGTTCCTATGGATTTACCACCTGATATAAAGAAATTAGATTTAAGTTATAATAGATTGACCAGACTGGATTCCAACGGGTTTCTTAGATATAAGTATCTGGAATATCTATTAATTCATAACAATGATATCAGATGGTTACATACTACTGCTTTCAGTAGCTTATCATTATTGAGACATTTGTCTTTGTCCAGAAATTATCTAAATGTGTCTGAATCGTATCCTCAAGGAGTGTTCGAGCCTCTAAATAATTTATCTGTTTTAGACATAAGTAGAAATATGAAATCTCGAGACTACAATCCTTATAAAATTCCCGTCAGCGGACTCAGTAACTTGCGTGAGCTGAGCATCGACCTTGTGTTTAATGCAACGTTTGGACAGCAGTTCAAGAAACTGAAAAATTTACAAGTATTGAATTTTGATTATTGCCACGTAAACCATCTTTACAATGAAACATTTTCAGAAATGCCGGTGAATATACGAGAATTCCACATGACAACGTGTAAAGACTTTGTTGTCATTGAAGGTGGCGTTTTAATTCCGTTTCCACATCTTAAAGTGCTAAATCTTACTAACAGCAATATTCATTTAGCACAGGCCCTAAACATTCTTCATCCATTTCAGAATAAACCAATGGACGCACTTCTTTTTCGCGGAATAACTCGTCCAGATTCAAAACATAGCATTGATCAAGTTATTCTTACACCAGAGATGATGAAATATACATATACTATCTGTATAAAAGCATTGGACTTATCCGCAAATAACATTATATTAGTTAAAAACAAATCGTTAGTTTTGTTTCAACGTCCAGAGTGCTTTGAAACAGTTATTATATCTGCTAATAGTTTTAGTGTGGATAGCTGGGTAGTTGATTTCGTCTTGTTAACCTTCAAGATGACCAACCTTAAAATAATGGATTTTTCATATGTCCCATTAGGATTCAAGAATCCAACTTTCCTTAACGTAATAACAAAGGATAACGTTACACGAGTTGAAAAAGTTCAAGGTAAATGGGCAAGACAGCATAATTCAATGACAGTGTTAATTCCGAGTCAAATTCATTTTTTAAGAATAACTCATATGATGACTGAAGCTCCTTTTTTAGAATTAAAGGCAAAAGATAGCTTCCTTCGTCACCTTGAAATATCTTACTTTGAAACAGATTTCTTTCCACGTATAAATATGGAAGGATTTAACAGTTTGGACCATTTGGATTTGTCGGGAATAAGTTCAGTAAAAACAATTGGAGATGCAAAAATACCCTTTTTAATCCATTTAAAAACACTTATCTTGAGAGAAACAAACTTGATCAATGTTTTACAAACTAATACAACAATATTAAGGTTTTGTCCGAACATAATGAATTTGGATATATCGAATAATTATATCTTGAAAATCAAGGCCTATTCGCTTGGGCAACTTCATAATCTTAAACAGCTAAATCTATCTCATAATTTGCTTGAGACTATTCCTGAGGTTGTTACAACATTTTTAAACCTGGCTGAACTCGATTTGTCGTACAACCAGTTATCAACAATTGGAAAAAATATACTAGATTGGATAGATTCCCAGCATAAAAAACATGGAATTTTTAAGTTATATCTAAATATTAACCCGTTTATATGCTCATGTGATGCGACGGAATTTCTACGTTGGATTTTGACAACTAAGGTAAAGTTAGATGATAATGGTAATTACTCTTGTTGGGTGTCTCTAAGCAAAAGTAGCAACTATACAAAAAATGTCGCTGAAGACTTTCATCATTATTTCGTCGACTGTAATACTACCGTCTGGATCAAGTTAGGCATTTCACTATTGATTTCTATTCTATCGAGTGTGCTTTGTATTGCTCTTTTATTCAACTTCAGATGGAGGATTATGTTCTTTTTCTTCCGAAATTTCCGGAAAATTGCCGAGAAAGGTCTTGAGCTGCAATTTGATTATGACGTTTATGTTTCATATTCCGATGACTGTGTTTCTTTCGTGAAAGAATTACAAAAGAAAGTAGAGAACGAATGGGGGTTCAAGATATGCTTTGAAGATAGAGATTTCATTGTAGGCGAACCGATTGCTACGGAAAGAGCAACGTCAATTAACAGATGTAGACACATTATATTTCTAGTAACGCCGTTAATTGTTCAAAATGAATGGACTCGGTTTGAAATCGAGCGAGCAAAGTATGAAAAATTTTCCAAAAATCTGCAGAAGATTGTTGTTATTACAAGAGATATCCCTTTGGATTCCGTTCCCATTGAATTTGCAACTATTTGGAAAGATGTACTTTTAATACAATGGCCAGTCGAAAAGGATGCAGTTCAAATGGCTTGGCAAAAACTTCGACTTTGGTTCTTTTGATGTAGTGTTAAGGTTTCAAGCTTCAAGCTTCACATGTGACGTCACTTTGTGCGTTTGTTGCTTTGGCTTCAACAAATTGGGTATTGTACCATGTCTAACCTGTACGTGTTAAGAATTATCACTACTCTATTTTAAAATATCAAGATTTTCTTTGGACTGTTAAAAACTGAAAGTATATGAATAAAGGAAGTAAATAAGCAGTAAAAATGAAAGTTCCGTGAGTTTGTTTTTGAGATATAAGACATTGAAAATTTAGCGGGAAATGATTCTGTCATACATTTTTATCTTTCAAAAACAAGTAGTGTATAAAATATTTTACTATGGCTGTTAAAACTATATGTAATAAAATTATGATAAGAAAAGTATGGGTTAGCATGAACAATATTTTAATGGCACTATAGATAAAAGAAGCGGACTCCGAATACCTAGCAAAAACTCAAAACAAGTTGTACAAAATATCTCGACAAAAATTAATTTTGCTCGTTTAAATTTCATAAAATGTTTCCATATTATTCACTTTTTTTCCTTTTTCTTGGAAATGTTTAGAAATTCAAATGTGACGTGACTTTGTGCGTTTGTTGCTTTGGCAAACTCGGCTGTGGATTTTTATGTGCTGGTTTAGGTTGTATTATGTATCCGTTTTTATTCTGTAGTTAGTCACCACTTCGGTTTTATCATGTATATCTATTATTTAGTCATTTTATAAATATTTAATAAAATTGAGAAAGGAAATGGGGAATGTGCCAAAGCGACAACTACCCCACCATAGAGTAGACAACAACCGTGTCACATACCGTGATATTGACATATCTTAACCGGATACGATCCGGACATTATTGTTATGTATTATGATACTTTCCTGTATAGAAGGTTAATAAATATATCTTGTTATTGTTAACATGTCTTCCTCCAACTTATTTAACATGGTGTCAGACTGAACCATCGCCCATCATAATGAAAAAAGCAATCCCTAGGTGGAAGCAATCTTAAAAGTTGAATGATCCATCCAGCTACCTAAATTATCATAATCATGGATGCACTATCAGGATCTCAACCCGAAATGGACTGGGAAGCGACAGACAGATCTAGTAACCGCTTGGAAATCTTTCCAACAGCATACAGAATTCTGGTTCGCGGGACCTTTAGCCAAAACTGCTGAAGCACAAAAATGTAACTATCTAATGATATGGATCGGCAACAAAGGAAGGGACATATATTCAACCTGGGATCTTTCGAAGGATGATAAAAAGAAACTTGATGTACACTATCAGAACTTTGAAAAACACGTCCGCCCTAAATCGAATAAGATTTATTCACGATACAAATTTTTGAGCCGTGTACAAAAAGAAATTGACATTTTCGAAGAATATCTCACAGACCTCAAAATATTGGTTAAAGATTGTGGATTTGCGACGCCGGAGGAAATGGTACGTGATGCCATTTTTTTTGGAACTAAAGACCACAAAGTTCGGGAGGAATGTATTACTGAAGGGTCCGAACTTTCATTAAAAAAGGCTATAAATTTCGCTAGAACTTATGAACTTTCAAAGGCTCCACTTCAATCTATGGAAAGCGAAGATAAAACATTTAACATGTTAAACAAACAAGGATCAAGATCATCAGGTAAAACAATTAACATGTTAAACAAACAAGGATCAAGATCATCAGGTAAAAAGTATGGCAAGCAATACACACACCAAAGGGGACCACCTCAAAATAACAAGGGGCAATCACCGAATTTTGCAAGCAAATGTAAAAACTGTGGAGGTAAACATGAGCGTAGAAAATGTCCTGCATTCGGAAAACAGTGAAACAAATGCCATAAATACAACCACTTTGCGTCCGTCTGTCTGTCATCAAACAAATCATCAAGGAAAATGCACACTTTAGTCATATGCAGTTAATCTGATGACGATGAACTTTTTGTAGCAACAATTAATAATCAAGAATTAAATACCGACGAATGGACCGAAACAATTAACGTCAACGACGTACCAGTTAACTTTCAGCTAGACACAGGTGCAAAGTGCAACGTCCTTTCCCTAAACAAACTGAAAACCATTTGTTAGCATCCTATCATCACTAAACAAGTGTCGCCACTCCGTTCATACTCAGGACACATCATTGACTCTGTTGGGGTAATTAATCTTAGGTGTAGTTATAAATGCCAAGATCATGCCGTGAAATTTCACATTGTAGACCGTAATGTACAATCTGTAATAGGTGCCAAAACATGCGAAGCGATGAAACTCCTAAAGCACATACATTCCATCATTCATACAAGCAATCCGCAAGAAGCGACAAAACAATTTTTACCAGAAAATATGGAACACCAATATGGAGATTTATTCACAGGCCTACAATGTCTACTAAGAACACATAAGATACGTATCAACAAAACTGTGGCACCAGTTGTACACGCATCGCGTATGGTACCCATAGCTATCAAAGACAAAGTCAAAGCTGAACATGATCGTATGGAGGACATTGGTGTAATCTTCAAACAGCAAGAACCTACACAACGGGTCAACTCAATGGTTACTGTCATTAAACCAAACGGGAAAATTCGAATATGCATTGATCAACGCGATCTGAACAAGGCAATTTTACGTGAACATTTTCCGTTAAAAACCGTAGAAGTTATCTCACAAATGCCAAACGCTAAAGTCTTTAGTAAACTGGATGCCACCAGTGGATTTTGGCATATTCAACTAGACGAACCTAGCTCAAAGCTATGCACATTTAATACACCATTTGGACGTTATAGATTTTCTCGCTTACCTTTTGGAATAAATTCAGCATCGGAAGTTTTCCAGAAAATTGTGTCTGAAATGGTATCCGACATAGAAGGAGCAGAAGCGATTATCGACGACATTCTTATTTGGGGATCAGACCAAAAAGAACATGATATTCGTCTTAAACAAGTTCTTGACAGAGCGCGAGAATACAACTTGAAACTCAGTGCCGGAAAATGCAAAATCAGCAAACCGGAAGTAGCATACGTTGGACACCGTCTAACAAGTGAAGGCGTGAACCAGACCAAGAAAAAATCCGTGCAGTCAATAAAATGTCAAAACCGAATTGCGTCAAGGATCTACAAACCTTCATGGGTTTTATTCAGTATCTTGGCAAGTTTATGCCAAACATGTCAACAGTCAGTGCACCGTTAAGAACACTCTTGGAGAAAAACACAGCATGGCACTGGCATGAAAAACAAGAAACTAGCTTTCAAAAGTTGAAAGAAATGGCAACAAATGCACCACTGCTGTAATACTACAATCCGAACAAACCGCTTACACTCAGTGTTGATGCTAGTTCAAAAGGACTTGGAGCTGTACTGTTACAAAATCAGAAACCAGTTGCGTATGCCTCACGTGCTTTTACTCAAACACAACAACGATATCCGCAGATCGATAAAGAAACTCTTGCAATTTTTTATGGATGTAATAAATTCCATGAGTACGTATATAGTCGCCGAGTTCAAATTGAGACAGACCATAAACCGCTCCAATCAATCTTCCTGAAACCGCTTCACCAAACACCACCTAGATTACAGAGACTTTTAATAGCATTAGAAAAGTATGATCTTAAAGTTGACTATAAACCAGGCAAAGAGATGTATCTAGCAGATCATCTCAGTAGATCGTTCTTAAAAGAAACAAAGGAAGTATTAGTACCTGACTTACACGTGAATGACATTCATTTAATATCATACTTGCCAATTGCGCCAGAAATTTATGCTAAATTTCAGAAGGAAACTGCAAATGATGAACACCTTCAGGAATTACAAGATGTCATATTGAGTGGATGGCCAAATGAAAAATCTGAACTAATACACTCTTTGAGGCCATATTGGACTTACCGTGATGAACTTTCAGTCATCGATGGACTATTGTACAAGTCAAACAAAGCTATTGTACCAAAAGCGCTACAAAATGAAATGTTGGACAAAATACACGAATTACATCTTGGAATCGTAAAGTGCAAAAGCCGTGCACGCGATGTACTATTCTGGATCGGCATGGGACAAGACATAGAGGACAAAGTTGAAGCATGTGGACTTTGCGCTCAACACCAGTCTCTAAACGCAAAGGAACCGATGTTAATGTCAGAAATACCTGATAGACCCTGGTCAAAAGTTGCTACCGACTTATTTGAATACCAAAAACAACATTATCTATTAGTAGTAGACTACTACTCAAAGTGGCCAGAAGTTATGAAACTAGACAATGAAACTAACAAAAACACCATTGATTACTTAAAAGGACTAATGTCAAGATTTTGATATATTGACGAATTAGTTTCCGACACTGGTTCTCAGTTTTCTTCATAAGAATTCAAAAGATTTTCTACCAAATATGGATTAAAACATACCACAAGCAACCCACACTATGCTCAGTCGAATGGACAAGCAGAAAGAAGTGTTCAAACCATCAAGAAGCTAATTATGAAATCGAAGGATCCACACAAAGCTCTATTTGACTATCGAAACACACCGTTGGACATTGATCTTTCGCCAGCACAATTGTTCCTAAATCGGAGATTAAAAACATCACTACCTACTTCATTACCGCTATTGATGCCACAAAACGTCAACAACAGTGAAATTATCAAACAACTCGTAATTCGCCAAAGGAAAGCTAAAACCAACTATGATAAACATTGTGGACCTGAATTGAAACAGCTAAAACAAGGAGACTCTATTGTAATGTACACAGATGTAAAATGGAAAGCAGGAAAAATAATTCGAAAACACCACACTCCTCGCTCATATGTAGTACAAAAAACAGATGGCAGGCGTTACAGAAGAAACCGTAGGCATATAAGACCAACAGCTTACAATGAAAACCCCTAGTTTTTGGTGGGGTTCGTGTTGCTTATTCTTTAGTTTTCTGTGTCGTGTCATGTGTACTATTGTTGGTCTGTTTGTCTTTTTCATTTTTAGCCATGGCGTTGTCAGCTTATTTTCGATTTATGAGTTTGCCTATCCCTCTGGTATCTTTCGTCCCTCTTCAATAACCTCAGGTAAGTCAAATATGAACTTTTTTAAACAAACAGATATATGGTAGGCATGAAAAGTAGTTTTTGTAGGATCAATTATGAATTGGTTAAAAAAAAAAGGGGGGGGTGTTGTATTTTAAGTCCGTCAGTATATGATAGACACTGTTTCTGTTTTTTGTTCTGTTTGCTTATTTATGAAGTATTGTATATCGCATAAACTCGCCTCAAGCTTTTAATACCCACCTACTGTCCCTAGTTTTGAAAACAAAGCATCTTCAGTATTTAAATCCGTTTCAGTAGCTTGTTTTCTTAGGGTAGCTTTAGTAATAGTTCAAGACACATTTATGTAGACAAACGCGTTGAAAATAATATATGATAGTAGTTGGAGTATTAAATGGCTATGACTTTATAGAAACAAGAAAACGTGATATTGCTAATGAGAAAAGACTCCAAAAGAAATCAAATCACGCAGAAGTTAAAATAACTATAATCACCATACGGACTATAAAAAATTAGCATACAATACCACACAATAAACTAAAAAGAAGGCCCAAAATTACAAATATTCAAAAAGACGAATTAGAGTCCTATAGGATTGTAAGTATGTTTGTTTTATCACCTTGGACTTTCACGACTTGGCTGTGGTTTTCTACAGCAGTTTGTTCATATTTCAGACCAATTGAACAGTTTGATTTTATAAAACAAATTGCAAATTGGTCAGAATTTTGAATAAGTTGCAATACATGGAGAGCAATACTAACAGTCAAGTCACAGTAAGTTATCATTACTTTATATTGTCAATTGATAACTTTTAGACTATTAGTTAAGACAAAAGTGGGAGCCAAGCCAGCAAATTGGAAACTATGCTAACAAATGTTATTAGTAAATCCTCTCATTTTGAGGGGTGATGCGGGCTGGTACCATTTCTCAAATCCCTATTTTAGTCATTTTACCCCTTTTTATACACTCTATCCCGCATTCCAGCTTTTTTAATCCCCTGTATCCCCATTGTTTTACTTCCTATATACCACATTTCCCTCCAAGAAAGCGTTTGGTTACATAGTTTTAAATGTCACTAATTATGGCTCGGCTTTGATATATAAAGGCAACCGCTGTTGATATACCTGATATTGTATGAATCATGACTACGGTAATTTACAAGGACGTTGTTAAATATTCCTCTTAAAAAAACTGTGTTCGATGATATGGATAGTTAACCGCATGTAGTAATGAATCAACAAATATTTTTGTTTTGAATTTACAAAAAAAATCGGAAAGCAATTGAATATAAGTATCAATTTGAATGGTCTGTAACTAAAAATATTTATATATTTATAAGTGTAGACACATATCAGTGTGGATAGTACGTTTGGATGTTTGACAGTGTTTTGTAGGACAAAAGAAGTTCTATGTTTTTCCCATATTTTTAACTGTGTTGCACAATATGACAACTAACCTGAGCACTAGTAGTTGTTTATTTAATATTTAGCTTTTTATGTTCAAAACCGGCATGGAAGAGACACTAATTGTATTAGTGGCTACAACTGTAACGCATTGGATGATTTGAATGATCTGGATATGGTAAAAATCACACAATTAAATGTGAAATGACTGCTGTTTTTTTTCTTTTCTTTACCCCTATATTCTTATAGATGACAATTAGCCACTTGACTTTAAGCAAGCAACAACCAATCAATCAATCAATCGCGCAGCTGTTATGTTCGACTTCTGTTTTTATTCCCCCTTGGTTTCTTGTGCCCTGTATAATTCGTATTAGCATCATGTTTGAGTTAGAGTAAAATAGTAGATAAAATAATAAAAAACAAAAACCGAAGCTACACTGGTGAACATTTATCAAATGTTGTTTATTAAATAATAAGTTAAACCCTAGATGCAAATTTAGGCATTTGTTTTGGCTATCTGTAATGTATAAATAACCACGTCAGGTCGTAATAAAGAGTGAAAATTTCTTTAAGGGGTCCAAAGATGACAAGTTACATAGCCAAATGTATATCCTTTTCTTACAAACCTTCATTTTCAAATTCTGCAAGTCAAAATATCTTGCAGAACTATTGAACCGGATGATAAGTAACAAGAATGTGTCCAAAGTACACGGATGCCCCACTCGCACTATCCTTTACCATGTTCCATGGACCGTGAAATTGGGTAATAATCTAATTTGGCATTAAAATTAGAAAGATTATACTATAGGGAACATATGTACTAAGTTTCAAGTTGATTGGACTTCAATTTTATCAAAAACTACCTTGACCAAAAACTTTAACCTGAAACTCCCACTTTCATTTTCTATGTTTAGTGGACCGTGAAATTGGGGTCAAAAGTCTAATTTGGCTTTAAAATTAAAAAGATCATATCATAAGCAACAAGTTTACTAAGTTTCAAGTTGATTGGACTTCAGCTTCATCAAAAACTACCTTGACCAAAAACTTTAACCTGAAACTCCCACTTTCATTTTCTATGTTCAATGGGCGGTGAAATTGGGGTCACAAGTCTAATTTGGCTTAACATTAGAAAGATCATATCATAAGCAACAAGTGTACTAAGTTTCAAGTTGATTGGACTTCAGCTTCATCAAAAACTACCTTGACCAAAAACTTTAACCTGAAACTCCCACTTTCACTTTCTATGTTCAGTGGACCGTGAAATTGGGGTCAAAAGTCTAATTTGGCTTCAAAATTAAAAAGATCATATCATAAGCAACAAGTGTACTAAGTTTCAAAATGATTGGACTTCAGGTTCATCAAAAACTGCCTTGACCAAAAACTTTAACCTGAACGGACGGACGAACGGAAGCACAGACGGACGGACGGACGAACGGAGCCACAGACCAGAAAACATAATGCCCCTCTACTATCGTAGGTGGGGCATAAAAACAATCTTTCTATTATTCGTAAATGAACAAACATATCGGTATTTATTATAAAAGATGATCATTTAAAACTGGTTTAAATTAAGATCGCACGGTTAATCACGTGATCGACGTTTTAGATTGTGTTTCCGGATCATGGTTATGGTAACGTGAGTTTCAAGAGGTAACTATATATTCATACCAGGAAGTATTTTAACTTTGGATTATAAATTTTAATCGCCTTTTCTGATAAATGGATGTTAAGTTCACCTTCATGGTTTTGTGCATTACATTTGTTTGTCCATATAGAACTGTGTTTGCAAAATGCAATATTACTCTTAATATGTTTGGCCATAAGGAGGCTTTGTGTAAATACCAAGGATTTTCATCGGTTCCAACAAATTTACCACCCGATATAATGAAATTGGATTTAAGTTTTAATAGATTGAGCAGACTGGATTCCAACGGATTTTATAAATATAGATATCTAGAAGATCTCATAATTCATCACAATTCCATCAACATGTTGCATCCTAAGGCCTTTTATGGTTTATCACTATTGAAACATTTGTCTTTGTCTAGAAATAATCTGTCTGTATCTCATTCGTATCACCGTGAAGTTTTTGAATCTCTACAAAATTTGTCAGTTTTAGACATAAGTAGAAATATGAAAACTCTAAACTATAGACACATTTTTCAAGATCTGACCTAATTATCATGTGCGCTGCCATTGATCTATCACGTGGTGCTGCAGCCATAGCACTACTGATAGATAACGCACGTGCTTTAATCACAACAATATCGATCTTTTGTTTACATTTTGTTTCCCACTATTTTCTTATTCGTTTTGTTATGGAGAGTGAAAATAAATACATAACGGGTGGTGGGAACTCATGTTCAGTTCATGGTTGTTCCAATAATCGGAAAAAAATAACTTTATGGAAGAAATCAATGTGTGAATTACATGGTGAAATGCACGACCATTGTCCGTGTTTAATTCCTTACAGACTTCATGTAATGCCATCCAAAGAATTAATACGACTTGAGTGTATTAAATCTTTAAATCGGAAAAATCTTCCAAAAAATGTATATGTATGCTCTGAACATTTTATTGACGGAAAACCTACGGATAGAAATCCTTCTCCTAAGTTAAAGATGGGGTATGAAAATAAGACAACTCCGGGTAGAAGAAAAATTTTAAAACATCAATTGTCAGTGAAAAAAAGAAAACTGGAAACTGGTGATTCCGATTCCGATATGGAAATAACAGAATTGGACACTACCTTAGAAAGTGAACCAGGCGCAAGTACGCCGTACGAAAAATTACCGGAGGCTATTTGTAGTTTTAATGTTATAGAAGCTTCATCTACTGTTAGTACACAATATCTTGAATCGGACTTCTTACCGCAGAAAGATCACACGTACGGGAAAGAATGGACCGATTTTCAGACTAAATCCTCTCAAACAAATATAGTTTTTACGGAAGAAAAGGGAGTAAATCTGACTGAGCAACTTTGTCTGCTGCTCAAAACTTAAAAACGGACAATGACGCTTTATTGTATACAGGGGTCACAAAAGAAGTCTTTTTCACGCTGGTGAAATGTTTTACTCCTTTCAATACATTCAGTTTTCAATTAGAGGTAGCAGATCAAGTACTCCTTGTGCTCATGAGACTTAAGTTAAATTTAATTTTTGACGATCTATGCAGAAGATTTGGTATATCAAGTGGTTTAGCTTGCAAAATATTTAATTCATGGATTCCTGTGTTGGCAGATAAGTTAAAGTCTTTGATTGTTTGGCTCCCTAGAGAAGTAATAAGAGACTGTTGTCCCGAATCATTTAGGGAAAATTATCCCAGAACTACCTGTATCATTGACTGTGCTGAAACATTTATTCAGAGACCAACTTATTTAAGGAGTAGGGGTGAAACGTACAGCAATTACAAGTCCCATAATACAGCTAAATAGTAGGGATATCCCCACATGGACAAATTATGTTCATATCCAAAGCTTTTGGTGGTCGTGCTAGTGATAAATTTATTGTAGAAAAAAGTGGATTCATGAATTACTTGCTTCCAGGCGATGAGATAATGGCAGATCGAGGCTTTACAATAGATGACTTATTGTTTCCATTGCGTGTTAAGCTGAACATTCCAGCGTTCACAAAAAACAAACCCCAGTTAAGTGCGGAAGATGTGACAACCACAAGAAGGATTGCCAGAGTACGGATACATGTTGAAAGGGTAATTCGACGATTGAAGGTCTTCAAAATTCTAAGTGGGACTGTGCCTGTATCATCCTTAACACTGTTTGGTGACATTTTGCTTGTATGTTCTGCTTTGGTTAATTTACGGTCAGATCTGATCAGAGATACTAATGAAAGTAATGAGTGAAATTAGTTTGTTATTTTTTAACAGTTGGAATATACACTGTACATGTACATGTATATTTAAGGCATTTGGATAATGTAATTGATATATATGTTCATTGCATTATGATGGTATTATGTTGTTTGTTTAGCGTCCAGTGGCAAATAGTTTATGCATATTCAGGATGACATATTTCCCTCTAGACGTCTTTTGGTTATTTTATGAACTCTACCTTTTTGAATTTACCTTTGTCATGTTTGTGTTAGTTTTGGGTCAAATTTATTTTGTAATTGGGTGTCTGTCGCATTGATGTATAACATTGTCCAACTCATCTCCTCTTATTCATAATTTATAATAAAACTTTCATCGCAATACATCAATCAAAGAGTAAAAAATCATTGGAGGTATTTAAATGTAAACATTAAACTTGGACACCTTTTTAGATCAATAAATGGTTTCATGATTAACCTTTTAAGATATTTTACTCTTTAACTGATGTAATGGGATGAAATTGTTAGTAACTTACAACCGACAAGCAGTTGAAATGTCCTTAAAAATAACACAGGTTTCTTTGTGATTAGCCAGACCACACAACTATGGGGATTATCCGTGTTAGATAAATAAGACACACCATGGTGAGGATGAACGGCCTTGGTCCGAGTGTGACCTAAATTGATATCCGAAACACCATGCGGAATGAAAACAATAAAACATTTAATCCAACATAATAGAAAGAATACTTAAATAATTACATGACACCAATAAACTTGGGAACACACTACGAATGTCAAAATTAAGCCCGCATTACAAATTATAATGCTCAGAAAACTGCAAAACGTCTTCCAAAAAACAAAGACATTATAGAAATGCTTGATTACTACTTGGATTGGTTTAGACACGTGTAATAATTTAAGCATGAAAGTCCTAAACCAGCCATGCACGTACACCAGGCTTGTTCCACTGCACCTTCCCCTGTGCACATAACATAGGCATCATTAAGTCTACTCACAGTCTGGGATGATCGCACTCGCCTTCATAAATATTTTGTTATCTGTTGCATTGAAATGTAATATTTTGTCTACATTTCCACTTTGAAAATAATTATAATTTGTAAGCTCTTAAAGTTTTTCATTGTTTCCCCATCAACTGCCTTTGATCTTATCAAGTAGTTATAAATGTCACCGTACATTAAATTTGGCCAACTCCTCATATCGTCATTCCAGTCCTTTATTTCTTTGAAAATATCTGGCATTGAACTTTTAACACAATGTTTAACTTCAGTAGACATGATGAGGATGAACTAACTTATTTATATATTTCTCGTTACGATCGAATGCTTTGTTTACGTTTTTATCATTACTGTAATGGCGGACGTGATTATAACGCGCCCAGCGGCGAAGATTATTACTACGGGTGATAATTGAAAAAACGTGTCTATAGCCCGTACAGAATTCCCGTCGGCGGACTTAGTAACTTGCGTGAGTTGAGCATCGATTTAGTGTTTAATGCAACGTTTGAACAGCAGTTCAAGAAACTGCACAATTTACAACTATTGAAACTTGATTATTGTCACGTTACCCATCTATACAATGAAACATTTTCAAAAATGCCGGTAAATATAAGGAAATTCCACATGACAACGTGTAAAGACTTTGTTGTCATTGAAAGTGGCGTTTTAGTTCCATTTCCACATCTAAAATTGCTCAATCTTACTAACAGAAATATTCACTTAGCACAGGCCCTAAACATATTACACCCATTCCAGAAAAAATCAATGGATGCGCTGCTGTTTCGCGGAATATCTCATCCTGATTCTAAACAAGGCTTAGATTCAGTCATTCTTACACCAGAGATGATGATTTATATATCAACTATTTGTATAAAAACATTAGACATCTCTGACAATGACATTATATTAGTTAAAAACAAATCGTTAGTTCTGTTTAAACACCCAGAGTGCTTTGAAAACGTTATGTTATCTGCTAATCGATTTAGTTTGGATAACTGGTCAGGCTATTTCTTTAAATTTTTATACACGATGACTAACATTAAAATAATTGATTTTTCATATTTTCCTTTACTTTTAAAAAATCTAATTTTCCTTGACGTAGTAACGAAAGACAACTATACAAGTGTTGAGCAGGTGAAAGGTAAATGGGGGAGAAGGGTTATTCCAATTGCAGTGACAGTTCCGAGTCAAATCCTTTTTTTGAGAATAACGCATCTTATGGCTAAAAATGCCTTCCGGGAAATAAAAACAATAAACAGCTCACTTCGTCACCTTGAAATATCCTACTTTGAAACAAATATATTCCCATTTTTGACTTTTGAAGGATCTAATAGTTTGGAGCATTTGGATTTGTCAGGGATCAGTTCTGTACTAACTATTGGAGACAGAAAAATTCCGGTGTTCATTCATCTGAAAACAATTATCTTGAAAGAAACAAACTTGTTCAATGTTTTACAAACTAATTCATCAATATTCAGTTTTTGTCCAAATATAATGAATTTGGATATATCATATAATTATATCTGGAAAATCAAAATAAATTCGTTTGGACAACTTCTTCATCTAAAACGGCTTAATCTATCTCATAATTTGTTTGAGGCTATTCCAGACTTTGTTACTACGTTTTATAGCATTATTGAACTCCATTTGTCGCACAATCAATTGACAACAATTGGAAAGAATATACTAGATTGGATAGATTCCCAGCATAAAAAACATGGAAATTTTGAATTACATCTAAATACTAACCCGTTCGTATGTTCTTGTGACGCGACGAAATTTCTACGTTGGATTTTGACAACTAAGGTAAAGTAAGATAATAATGGTAATTACTCTTGTTGGGTTTCTTCAAGAAAAAGTATCAACTATACAAGAACTGTCGCTGAAGACTTACATCATTATTTCGTTGACTGTGATACAACTGTGTGGATCAAGATAGGTATTTCATTATTGGTTTCTGTTTTATCAAGTGTGCTTTGCATTGCCCTATTATACAATTTCAGGTGGCGGATAATGTTCTTTTTCTTCCGAAATTTCCGTAGATTTGCCGAGAAAGGTCTTTAGCTAGATTTTGATTATGACCTTTATGTTTCATATTCCGATGACTGCGTTTCTTTCGTGAAAGAATTGCAAGAGAAAGTAGAGGACGAATGGGGGTTCAAAATATGCTTTGAAGATAGAGATTTCATTGTAGGCGAATCGATTGCTAATGAAAGAGCTACGTCAATAAACAGATGTAGACATATTATATTTCTAGTAACGCCATCAATTGTAAAAAATGAATGGACTCGATTTGAAATTGAACGAGCAAAGTATGAAAAATTCTCAAAAAATCTGCAGAGAATTGTTGTTATTACAAGAGATATCCCTATTGATACTATTCCGACGGAGTTTTCAACCATTTGGAAAGATGTACTTTTAATTCAATGGCCAGTCGAGAAGGAGGCAATTGAAATGGCTTGGCAAAAACTTCGACTTTGGTTCTTTTGATGAAGTATTATGGTACTAGCGTCAACCGAATGGGTAGTGAACCATGCATAATCTGTGTACGTGTAAACCTTTTTTTATTACTTTTGTATACATCACATAGTTTTCCTTCGTACGTTATCACCGTTAAAGGTATGGACACAAAGGATCACTGTACATTCAAGATAAACTATAGTTCATGTGCAAGATGGGGATCACTATTGCAATAAACGTATACATACAACTGAGTGTATTGCAGCACAATCTATTTTTGTATATTTGTTACGAAAATTCAAGGCTTATAAGACATTGTCTCATATAAGCATTTTGCTTTTTTATCAAATAAAAGACTATATAATATTATAACGACATATTCGGTGTATTAATAATTGAAAGCGTCATTTGAAGTATCGATATAAAGGCACCAATTTATTTAAGGCAAACTTACCGAATTGTAATTTTAAAAAAAATGATAAATTCAGTTAGCAAAAAATTTGTCAAAAGAACTTACTTATTTTTTTCAATTTGTGTTTTCACTTAGATATGATTATGATGCATGTCTCCAGACCACCTGACATGCGAAGAGTGACAGTTTTCATGCAGTAGTTCGCAAAACAAAATCTCGTTTATGCATTTGATATGGTACATAAATTATAATTTATTTTTTATCCCATTGATGCAAATCTATAGAGCAGCCACTTTTGATTTTTTCTATCCATTTTATATGAAAATAAAAATATATTTCACTTCGAACCATAACGTTTAAGAAGCCACGGTTAAGTGTTGACTGATGTATCCCTATTTTGACATTTTTAACTTAACAACGACCTTTTTACGTGAACCTGTACATTCTTAAAGTCGTTTTCCTATAGATATCATAATACTCTCGGGGTTACGTCGACTTTTTTTTCTGATAGGAGTGTTCCGTTTTTGCCTTAAAAACGTATCGATTTCTATATAGCATTCCCTGAAATTCAGTAAGTATAGTGATATATATATTTAAGAAAGAGCGCATCTATACTCATATGCAATATTTAAAATATGATACATGCTTATATCAGCACTAAATCTATATCTTCACTAATAATTTTTAAATAAAGCTACCCATAAGTTTTTACAGACATATGCATATGATTTGACATCGGTTGTTACGCATAGATGTAAGATTCCCAATAGCGTATATACATATGATATGTAGATCATGCCTCAAATCAATATACAGTTATCAAACGTAAAGGCATTTTAATATAGAGTGTCATTAAAAAGAAGAGTAATTTCTATATAAAATCTCAAAAAATTATGAACGATCTTTTTGGCACATCCACGTATACTCAATAATAGAATTTATCGAACCTACTATTCATTTCTAGGAATATGATTTGTTAAAAGGCATCGGCGTGGAGACCGTGTATAGTACATAGTAGGTTAGTAGGGAGGCGGGACTTATTTCAATGTACGGTTAGTAATAGAGTTATAACTCTGTGACTATTTGATTATCTAAATGTATTGAAAGTTCTGTCTAATATTGTTATATTAAGGTTTTTGATATTAAATTGTTATTGTTGACATTAGCTTTTTTGTGCAGACCAATTAAAGTAGGTTCTTCAAATTGAACACTTGAACACTTTTATATAAAAATAAGGAGAAGTGGTATGATTGCAAATGAGACAACTCTAGTCTATATTCCACAAATAAAGATAGTTGGTTAGATAAATTCGTTCGGAATTTACTGACCCTGTATATATCATATTAGGTTACTAACACACTATGTAACAAATAGTATCCCCCGAGTTAATACTTAGCTGTTTGTAGATAAACTCCTCATAGATACAAGTATTTCATCTCTACGCAAGACGCGTGTTTCGTCTACAAAAGACTCATCAGTGACGCTCGAATATAAAAACGTTAAAAAGGCCCCCAAAAAGTACGCAGTTGAAGAGCATTGGGGACCAAAAAATCCTTTAGGTTTTGCCAAATACAGCTAAGGTAATCTATTCCTGATGTAGAAAAGCCTTAGTATTTTAAAAATTCAAAGTTTTGTTAAAACAGTCAATTTATAATTATGAACATATCAATGATAACTCAAGTCAACACAGACGTGCTGACTTCTGGGCTCGTGATATCATCTGGGTATTAAACATCCACAAGGAGTAGCATCTACCCAGTGGTTGTAAACAAACTCATCTTACATAAATGACAGTAAACATTATAGCTCAAATGTATATTAAAAACAATATCATTTGAAAATTATAATCTTGGATAATCCCAATTGGTCAATTAACAAATTAACAAATATTTGTCAATATAGAATAATATCTTTGTTCTCAAGTAATACATATCATAGAATATATACATTAAACACATCCCATTGACATTAAGGGTTCAACTTGTAATTATATACAAACATTATAAAATTACAACAGCAAACAATAAAATCAGTTCACAGTAACGGGCTGTTTTATGGCAATATATACATATTTTAAAAGTATAACATTCTTTGACATTATTACCGTACAATAGTTTGAAACAAAGTGATGTTCTTGAATAAGTAGAGTAGCTGGAATATAATTATGTGTAATTGTTTCATTTACAAGATTAAATGTTTGTAACACAAGTTTCAATCTTTCGGTTTCTACATTTCAACTACAAAAAATAACTGTATTTTCAAATGGACGATCTGTAACTATAATTAACTCAGTGATATAAATGAAATTCCTAATAAATTGGACATTAGATGCTTGAAAATGACATTACTTTATGATTTGTCTATCAGTAGGTGACTTCAAGAACGTCATAAAAAACTTTATTAAATCTCATAACTTTGTAAACCAGAAGCGAGTTTTGTATCAGTGGCGATGGAATAAATCAGTTTTAAGTTTACATCAAATAAGAAGTTGAAAAGAATTGGAAACAAAAATTGTTTAAATGTAATCATATATAAAGATAATGTTAGCAAGATATCCCTAGTTGTACTGAAGTTAAACATTTGATCATATAAAATGAAGAGATGTGGTATGATTGCCAATGAGACAAATCCGATTGGACTTTAGATGCTTGAAAATAACATTACTTTATTATTTTTAAAGTAGTAGCTAGGTGACTTCAAGAACATCATACGAATTTTTTTTTAAGTTTATGCTTCGGTAAACCAGAAGCGAGTTTCTTATCAGAGGCGCTATAGTAAAACATTTTTTAAGTGCACATCAAATACAAAGTTAAAGAGCTTTCAAAACAAACATTGGTTCCAAATCATCATATATAAAGATAATGTTATCATAATTTAGCTGGTTGCCATGAAGTTAAACTTCATATAAAATATAAAAAGAGCTGTGAAAATGATAGAGGAAAAAGTATTTTGAATTGGCGATATTACACCTACAAAAGATAAAAAATATATTGATTTCTGGCGAGCATATGGGTACTTTGTCTCATTTAATTTTGTCTGTCTAAAAATTAAGGAAGATTTTTTTTATATGCTTCGAATTGTTGATTAAAAGATGCATGATAATCAGCTGCCATTATAAGACGCATATTTCAAAAGAGAAATAATGAAGTGAGTAAATCAATTTCGGATGGCATCATTTGATTGTCAAGGATAAAACGACATCTTAGAGTAATTTAAATCGTTTAGTTTCATTTCTAGAAAGTGCCTTGGGGTCTCAGTGGACTAACTAGTAGAACTACTGTATCGCCGGCCAATCACCACAGAGGTTGTGATGTCGAATCCCGCACTGGGTATACTCGACTTCAAGCCTAATTGTCTAAGATTGTCAGTTTTCTAACCGTAGGCTGGTGGTTTTCCGGGCACTCTGTCTTCCTCTGCCATTAAAACTGACCGCCACTAAATAGCACAATATGGTTGAAAGTGGGGATATCTTCAACTAAATGTCTGTCGGTACAAGACAAAAAAAGCTAGGTTACAGTTTAAAGTATCTACAACGCAACTGAAAACTATAACATTTGTTCATCTAAAAGAGGGACGAAATGAGGAGATGTGTTATGATTGTAAATTAGCCAAATAAACCACCACAGTTCAAATGATTTACATTTAATAAACAATAAATCATTATGGTATATTTCAGCAATTAACGGTGTTGAATATCTTTTTATGATAATAGCTTTATTTGTAAGCAATACAGTTCGTAGAATATAGTCATTTGACTATTTACAGCAAAATATCATTCAGGGTCCAGATCATAACAATGTACAAATAATATGAAATCACCACAACAGAAAGGGACTTTTTGGAAAGATATAACTATTCTTTTTAAGTCACTTAGTATTCAATCCTAATTTATCATATACTTAGACTAAATAACATATGATTTTTACCGTATGATAATAACATTAAATTAAAGTATTTTCCATATTTTTCGAATTTGTGCTTAGCGGGCTGATATGAAAAGTTTATCACATGCTTCGATTGTTATCACATGCCTTTCCGTAACGTTATCACATGGCATTCCGGTGGTACTCGGCAATTTCCGGAAAATACACCTCAATGCTACGTTTTCAGTGAAAAACATTACATAGTAGTGTACAAAATAATTATTTGAATACTGGAAAGTATATTGTGTAAAATAATTAAATTAAATTAAAAAATTTTTTTTTTTAATTATTAAATCAATGCATTTTTTTTTTTTAAGTTTTTCTGAAACATAATTTAAAAAGTTACTTTAAAAAAGTTGACTTTTCCAAACAATGTTCATTATGTATATTGTTGAATTATTTTTCTGTCGATTGGCCGTTATAAAAAATATAGGTTTTTTCTCTATTGAGGCATATGATAGAAAGATTTCATATTGAATGTATCAAATTTTGGGTCCGACGTCCGTGAACTTTTTACTCTTTCAACTTCTTTTCGGGAACCACGTAGAAGGATCAATATATGAATCTGTTGTTTTTCTTTACTGTTCAAGCATATGATAAAAAGATCATAACATGTCATTTTTCATATCGCATGTATTATCAGCCCTCGGTCAATATCAGCCCTCGAGCCATGCGGCTCTTGGGCTGATATTGAACCTTAGGCTGATAATACATGCGATATGAAAAATGCCATGTAATAATCTGATAATATCATGTAGATATTACAACTAAAATATCAAACATTGCAACAGAAACAGCAAAACGGTGTTAAAAGCATGTTGCATAAAACATACAAAAAGACTACTAGTATTCAAATTTAATTATTCTATATTTTCTCATATATTTTGAATATTATAAAGGTATAAATTTACACTTTGGTTTCAATTTGTTTAGATTGGATACCTGTATCAAAGGGAACAACAACCGTAGTTATAAAATACATCCCGTTTTTTACCAATAAAGAACTGAGTTATTCCTCATTGTCCGACGAATATCACTTTAAACATTTAAAACTGACGAATTCCATTTTCACTTTTCAATGTCGTCTGATTAGTAATGTCTTAACTTCAGAGCAGTAGTTTTCGGATACTATTTTTTTTCTCAAAATGAATCATTATATGTTTTATCAAATAAGCTATAAGCTATTTATTTTCTTCAATTTATTCATACAAATCTCTGAGAGAACGAAACTACTCTTATTTATCTAGATACTACAACGAGACAATAACAATCAAAACCAAGGAGTAAACAAGAACTCACAAAACCAAAAGACATTTACATCAACAGTTATAAATAATAAATAAGAAACAACATGAACTCCATTAAAAACCGGGAGTGAAATCAGGTGCTTCGGAAGGGTAAGCATTTCCTGCACCGTATACGGCACCCGTCGTGTTATTTCTTTGTTCAGTTCGGTAATGGTGGATAGTTATTATGACTGAGGAAGAATATCAGATATGATTTCTGACACACTTTTTTCATAATGGCCGATCAGCTCATGATGTCGACCGTGAAAAATTTTGAGTGATGACCTTAATTTGATTGATTCATAGCCCTATCTTAGCAACTTTTGAGAAAGCAGTTTCCTAGTTCAACAAAATCAACGTACTTTGAGCTAGCAGCTCTAGAGTAACGTATCAATTGAAACACATATACTTCATATGCTGGTGCCGCTGGGATGTTGCTACACAGAAATGGAAAGTTGACTATAGGAAAATTAAAATCATCGCGTTTGTCATAAATTTTGGTATTTAACCTACCATCAGTAGTCATTTCGAGAAAAAGGTCTAAATATGAAGCAGATTCATCTGTGTCGGTAGTATCTTTAATTTCAAGTTCACTTGGATATATTGAATGTAAGTGATCACTAATATTATTTAGAGACAGTACATCATCAATATACCGAAAGGTGAAATTAAAAGACTGGGCTAACTTCTTTTCTCCTTTCTGTACAAGCCCTTGGACAAATTCTGCTCCATAGGAATACAAAAACAAATCTGCAAGTAAAGGAGAGCAATTGGTAGCCATTTGGATTCCAATAGTCTGTTGGAAGACCAAACCTCCAAATTCAACAAATATGTTGTCCATTAGAAAGTCCAGCATGGCAGTGATATCCTCTTCTGTGTATTTTTTGCTTGACTCTGTATGATATTTTACAAAGTAAGCTGAATTCCTGTCCAAAACTAGATATTTAAAACTTCTAGTGCCCTTTTTGTTAAAGAAACATAAGCTGACGAGTTCTTTCAGTCGAGCTTTCAGTTTAATATGTGGAATAGTGGTATAAAGAGTTAAAAGATATACAAATTGTTCACAGGATTCTATTGATTCACCATTAAAGAAAAACATGTGATACGTATTCATAGGCAATTTGTCTCTTAATATAAAATTTTTCGTATGCTTTTCGTATTTATTTTTTAGATGGTAAAGCGCAAAATGTGTTTTGTGCCAACATTTTCGATAGAAGACTATCCTTTATCTTATACGACCATTATTTAAGCTTCGTCTGCAAGTCAGCTCATTTGGAATTAGTCAACGATTGTCAGAATGGTTTTACATATGATTGGATCTCAATCGATTGTACAAATACGTTATCCTAAAAAAAAATAATGTTAAAAAATCAACTTTTGTATTGGTTGGTTCCATTTGATAACATTGATAAAGCAATGTTATTAGAATTGTATTGACGCTTTCAAGTGATAAGTGTATAACAGTAATTTAATGCGAGTGTCATATATTTTGTATGAATCATGACTGCGCAGAATTGCTAATGGTATTTAACAAGGCGTTGCGTAATGTTCTTCTTATAATGCTGTGTTAAATGATATGGATGGTCAACGGCTTGATATAAATCACTGAACAAATATATTTAAAATATGTACAAAAAACGGAAAGCAATTAAGTATAAGTATCAAGTTGAAGAGTCTGTAAAGATAGATACATGTAGTCATACATTAAGCAATAGCTGTCTTAAGTTACGGAGATCTTTAAATCACAAGACTTTGAAAGATATGGTAATAGTAGTGATAATTTACCTAAAGGAGATGATATGTCGGAATTACAGGAGTAAAAGTAGGATAAAAGAAACTATTTGTTTAAAAACGCGTTTGTTGAACAGTATTACAAGCCATGTTATTTTGTATGAGCTTTATATGAACTTTATCATTTATAATAAGGAAGTACATTCATAAAATGTTAAGTACACTTTAAATACTGAACCCTAAATTTTATTAAACCTTCCATTACGTCATTGTACTGGGTTTTCCATGTTTGATATCCATTCAGATGTTCAAAAGGGAATTTTGTTAAGCTATTGCTTGTAGTATTATATCTTGGAAAGTACAGGATCTGTGATTGAAAAATGGATGAGGAAGTTACTCGCTTGCATTTTTTTTTTACCAAACCAAACAACACAATTAATACTTTAAATGTGATGCACGGGATTTCAAGATTTGGTTGATTTGTATTCTAACTTGTTATACTAAAAACTAATTGCTCTAATAAATAAATTATGTGTACCTAGCGGTTTTTTTAATGAAGTTGATACAAGGCAAAGCTTTTGAAAATAAATCAGCATATGAAAATGATGTTTAAATGCTTTTGATTTTTCAACTCTAATACAAAAAAATAAACATGTCAGTGACCATCCGTGACACAGATATTTCATAACGATCGACCAACCTGTGATAGCATCCGTCTTAAACTTTGCCACTTTGAATTGGTGCAATAGCTTCATTGTGAGTAGTAAACATCATGATAGGAAATGCAAGCTATGAACTAGGAGATAAATACTCCATATACATTCTCTGTTTTAATGTAGTAACTTAGACAAATAAATTGTACAAATTGAAAGCTGAAATCATTCTTTCTCAACCAACCCCAGTTGTTAATCATGTTTGACGAAAGGGATGCATTAAACATAGTCACTCAAAAAACATATTTTATTGATAAGACATCATCTTTATCTAAAGGATGAAGCTAGCTTCCTTTCATTCTTTTAACAAACTCATATATAAAGTCTTTCTTATATGAATAAAAGCATAAGTCGACCCGTCGTTTGGTACAGTATGTTCCCATACGAATGCCAATTGTTTTGTTAAAACATAACAAATATGTTGTGAAAAATACCAAGCATCACGATGATGTCATAGTTTCACATAATTAATTACTTGTTTGAATTAACGTGGTTATTTTTCTTTCTTTCTTTTTTTCTTTTTTTACAAATTATGAGTAATCCTTTTCTTAAACAATATATTTGTATCTACGTTTAACAATCTTTTTATGAAACAAAGATCTCACAGAATTTAAGTTTAACATTGGGTATACTAGTGTTATGTTTATGTAATTGCAAGAGGAATGAGAATTAGATTGTTAATATTTATTCTTACAGATGTTTCAATTTTAAAGTATCCACATTTTAATTACCTTTTACCCCCACCCCCTTTTTTCCTGGGAATATGTGCTATGGTTCACAGTTACTCTGGAACCCGACTTTTTTTTAGAATTATATAATTTGACCAACCGCGCAATATAACGTTGTGTGAAAGGTCACTTCTTGATTTATAGTATTCGGTACAATGAATGAAGATCAAGTTCTTCATCTTTGGTTGAAATTAAAAAGAAAATTTGACGGACCTATGATCAATCGAACTTCCTCTTTAGTAAGTGTCGTGAGAGTATATGTTGATTTTCCAAGTGATTTTCCAATTACTAATTGCGTTAATGAGTAGTTTATGCTATGTGAATACAAATGAAGAAAGTTACGCTGACTTTTTTCTTGCAATTTCGATATAACATTCGTAAATCCGCACAGGTTGCACCACTTCTGTAAATATAGACAATGCAATTTCATATGGTAATTCCCTTTACAGCTAAAATCGTGTGACCCATTTGCTTTCGAGTTTCGTTAAAACAAATATCGCAGAACTAAAAGTTGATATGCACTCCTATTGTATTCAAAGTTCAAACATTTATATGGACCAAACTTCTAAGCGTTTAAACTGATACGACCCCTCTCTTCAATTTGGAATTTCCTCAGAATTCAATGTTCGTCGCTGCCATATGTATCTCCACTGGTAACATTTCCAAGTTATGTCTCTATGGGATGAAACATAGAGAGGATAGCAGGGAATCAATTCAAAAACAAAACAAAATATCTATGAATTATATATATATATCCCCAAAAGAGGCGTGGTTTGTGAAATATTTGTACCGGTATTTGGATACTGCTAACTACATAGTCAAGTGCAAAAAAATAAATAATGGGAGTTCATGGGTTCATTCTTTAGCCAGTATGTCTCGTAGTTCAGATCACTACATACCGTAATTATTATGTGACCTTAACGAAACCCTCACACAATATTTCTTCTTTTAAAAAATTTCAAACCTGAGAATGTTTTTTAGGATGTTTGAAAGCAATTGTAAGTTATAACAATCAATGTGATTGTCCTTTTTATTCTGTTGTTAGTCACCACTTCGGTGTTATCCTGTATATCTATAATAATATAGTCAAATTTAATAATAATAAAAAAAATAATAAGGATGTTCTTATCCCAGGCAGAAGATCGTATTAGGCACAATGTTTTGGAAACTTTGGTCCTCAACGCTCTTCAACTTTGTACTTGTTTTGACTTTCGAACTTTTTTATCTGAGCGTCACTGGTTAGTCTTGTGTAGACGAAACGCGCGTCTGACGTATTAAATTTTAAACCTGGTACCTTTTTGATAGCTATTATGTGTGTGTTTTTCTGTCCTATATGTTCTCCCATTTATTAGTATTGTAGTCCTGGGATATAATATTGTCATTTTCATGTTATATTTAACATTGCCATAAAAACGGGAGGTTTGACTAGTCACCAAACCAGGTTCAACCCACAATTTTTTTCTTAAAATGTACCAAGTCAGGAAAATGGCCATTGTTATATATATAGTTCGTTTTTGTGTGTGGTACATTTTAGTGTTGCGTTTCTGTTGTGTCGTAGTTCTCCTCTTATATTTGATGTGTTTCCCTCAGTAAATGAATCTATTGTAGACGAAACGCGCGTCTGGCGTACTAAATCCTGGTACCTTTGATAACTATTAATATATAGTAATAGATAACCTTAGCCGTATTTGGCACAACTTTTTGGAATTTTGAATCCTCAATGCTCTACAACTTTGTTCTCGTTTGGCTTTACAACTATTTTTATATGAGCGTCACTGTTGAGTCTTATGTAAACGAAACGCGCGTCTGGCGTACTGAATTATAATCCTGGTACCTTTGATCACTATTTAAGTTTGTAACTCAGATTTATTTTTTTCTCAACCGATTTATGAATTTCGAACAGCGGTATACTACTGTTGCCTTTATTGTAACATGCAGAAAACAGAACATGTTTTAATTTGTGAAAAACAGTAACTAAACTTTTACAAATTACTGTTTCTTAGCCTTATGTTTGTCATATTATTTATATATAATTACAACTAGTACATATTATTATCTCATTAAATGTTATCTTCCTAATTTCTTTTAGGAAAAATCCAATGTTTTCTTTCTGTCATTGTTTGTCCTGCAGAAACACTGACCCAAATCATGTGTCTAACTGCACTAAATCATGACAAAATCACTATACTTAACTCTCCTCGGTAGGATGATATCACTATCTGTGGAAACAAAAGATACCCGGTTGTAAAATATTTAATGTCTTATCATTGTGTTGAAAAATAGTATCAGTATTTAGTTTCTATCAAACAGGTTATTGTGATCATAATATGTAAATAATCACAATTTTAAACACTTGAGTGGCTTTAACTTTTAAATCATTGCACCTTTTTTCGACCATGACAACATTGGTTTGGGCAATAATTAAATATTTAACATAAAGTATTTAAGCATTGAATAGATATCGCTTTTACTAGTGAATGGATAATATGTGGAAATTCATAGTTGTGTGTATTACATGTGTGTTTCCATATAGTACTGTGTTTGCGAAATGCAATATCACACTAAATATGTTGGGCTATAAAGAGGCTTCGTGTAAACATCAAGGATTTACATTGGTTCCTATGGATTTACCACCTGATATAAAGAAATTAGATTTAAGTTATAATAGATTGACTAGACTGTATTCCAACGGGTTTCTTAGATATAAGTATCTGGAATATCTATTAATTGATAACAATGATATCAGATGGTTACATACTACTGCTTTCAGTAGCTTATCATTTTTGAGACATTTGTCTTTGTCCAGAAATTATCTTAATGTGTCTGAATCGTATCCTCAAGGAGTGTTCGAGCCGCTAAATAATTTATCTGTTTTAGACATAAGTAGAAATATGAAATATCAAGACTACAATCCTTATAAAATTCCCGTCAGCGGACTCAGTAACTTGCGTGAGCTGAGCATCGATCTTGTGTTTAATGCAACGTTTGGACAGCAGTTCAAGAAACTGCACAATTTACAAGTATTGAAACTTGATTATTGCCACGTAAACCATCTTAACAATGAAACATTTTCAGAAATGCCGGTAAATATACGAGAATTCCACATGACAACTTGTAAATACTTTGTAGTCATTGAAGGTGGCGTTTTAATTCCGTTTCCACATCTCAAAGTGCTAAATCTTACTAACAGCAATATTCATTTAGCACAGGCCCTAAACATTCTTCATCCATTTCAGAATAAATCAATGGACGCACTTCTTTTCCGCGGAATAACTCGTCCAGATTCAAAACATAGCATTGATCCAGTTATTCTTACACCAGAGATGATGAAATATACATATACTATCTGTATAAAAGCAATGGACTTATCTGCAAATAACATTATATTAGTTAAAAACAAATCGTTAGTTTTGTTTCAACGCCCAGAGTGCTTTGAAACAATTATTATATCTGCTAATAGTTTTAGTGTGGATAGCTGGGAAGTTGATTTCGTCTTGTTTTCCTTCAAGATGACCAACCTTAAAATAATAGATATTTCATATTTCCCATTAGGATTCAAGAATCCGACTTTCCTTAACGTAATAACAAAGGATAACGTTACAAGAGTTGAAAAAGTTCAAGGTAAATGGGCAAGACAGCATAATTCAATGACAGTGTTAATTCCGAGTCAAATTCATTTTTTTAGAATAACTCATATGATGACTGAAGGTTCTTTTTTAGAATTGAAGGCAAAAGATAGCTTCCTTCGTCACCTTGAAATATCTTACTTTGAAACAGATTTCTTTCCACGTATAAATATGGAAGGATTTAACAGTTTGGAGCATTTGGATTTGTCGGGTATAAGTTCAGTAAAAACAATTGGAGATGCAAAAATACCCTTTTTAATCCATCTAAAAACGCTTATCTTGAGAGAAACAAACTTGATCAATGTTTTACAAACTAATATAACAATATTAAGGTTTTGTCCGAACATAATGAATTTGGATATATCGAATAATTATATCTGGAAAATCAAGGCCAATTCGCTCGGGCAACTTCATAATCTAAAACAGCTAAATCTATCTCATAATTTGCTTGAGACTATTCCAGAGGTTGTTACAACATTTTTTAGCCTGGATGAACTCGATTTGTCGTACAATCAGTTAACAACAATTGGAAAGAATATACTAGGGTGGATTGATAACATGCATAATAAACATGGAACTTTTAAATTATATCTTAGTAATAATCCATTAATTTGTTCGTGTGACACAACGAAATTTCTCCGTTGGATTTTGACAACTAAAGTAGAGTTAGATAACAATGGTAATTACTCTTGTTGGGTTTCTTCAAGAAAAAGTATCAATTATACAACAAATGTCGCTGAAGACTTACATCATTATTTCGTTGACTGTGATAATACCGTCTGGATCAAAGTAGGTATTTCATTACTGGTTTCTGTTTTATCGAGTGTGCTTTGCATTGCTCTATTATACAATTTCAGATGGAGGATAATGTTCTTTCTGTTTCGAAATTTCCGGAGATTTGCCGAAAAAGGTCTTGAGCTGCAATTTGATTATGACGTTTACATTTCATATTCAGATGACTGCGTTTCTTTTGTGAAAGAATTGCAAGAGAAAGTAGAGGACGAATGGGGATTCAAAGTTTGCTTTGAAGATAGAGATTTCATGATAGGCGAATCGATTGCTACGGAAAGGGCTACGTCTATTAACAGATGCAGACACATTATATTTCTAGTAACGCCGTCAATTGTTAAAAATGAATGGACTCGTTTTGAAATCGAGCGAGCAAAATATGAAAAGTTTTCCAAAAATCTGCAGAAGATTGTTGTTATTACAAGAGATATCCCTTTGGACACTATTCCAATTGAGTTTTCGACTATTTGGAAAGATGTTCTTTTAATTCAATGGCCTGTTGAGAAGGATGAAGTCCAATTTGCTTGGCAAAAGCTTCGACTTTGGTTCTTTTGATGTAGTGTTAAAATAAATTTTAACAGATATATAAACATTTATTTCCTAAATATGTCCTATATACAATAACATCTTCCAGATAACAGGTTAAGAGTCTTTTTTAAAAGCATGACATCGTCAACAAAATTTTGATACACATGATAGATGAATGTAGGTATGTTTTCTTTGTACATATCTTTTCATTTAAAAGTCTTGTCGCAAAGTCGCGAGGCATTCCGAATTTATATTTCATTTCCCGATCTAATGTCAGCTAAACGACAAATTGGGATAGCACGTGCTCTCATTACAACGTCGCTACAAGGCAAAGGATGTACAAATAAATGTTTTATTTAAATATTTATTTAATAAATAGTCCCAGCATTTAATTAAAAGGTAATTATAAAAATTAAGTGATTCTTTTGTCGGGTACCTGAGTACCTTCAAGTAGTTTTTATGGGAATTTTAATATGTACAGTAGAGCATAATATTGAGAACATAAAAACTACTGAAGTAAACATAATTTATCACAGAGTTATTTTGTTCCGAATTTTCCAATACGTCATCGTAGGGTTTTTCCATGTTTAATGGATTTCCTCGATTTAAGTGTGTAACCCGAATTTGTTTTCGCTTAATCGATTTATGACTATTGAACCGTCGCTGTATACTACAATTGCCTTTATTTACACTATCAAATATTAAAGCTAGTAAAAAGAAAATCCTATATTATGACAAAGATCGACAAAGTGTGTTTAATTGCAACATTTTAACAGGTAATCAAATGTACCTTGAAACCTCGTGTGTAATTTAAGGCATGTTATGTGTATTGGTATACTTCGTAGATAGATTTTTTTAAAACTTTGTTGAAAGAGTTTATTTATCTATTTATTAATAGCAAAGTCAATAAACTCATCATAGATACCAGAATTGATATTTTAATTTTCGCTAGACGCGCGTTTCGTCTACAAAACACTCACTAGTGACACTCGAATAAAAATAGTTAAAAAGTCCAATTCAAGTACGAAGTTGAAGAGCATTGAAGACCACAAATTCCTACATGTGTTGCCAAATACAGCTATGGTAATATATCCCTCTATTCATGATGTGTAAAAGCATTAGTACTTAAAAAATTCAAAGTTTTGTTAACAGCTAATTTATATATATGACCATATCAATGATAATGCATGACACAGAAGTGCTGCCTACTGGGCTGTTGTGAGTTGTAGTGTTGACATATTATTTTAAAATGATAAAACAGTCCTTTAAATTGTATCATTACTTGCTCTTTTTATTGTTTTTGGTGATTTATAACAATGATTCATATAAATATGTACATTTTTGTATATCAGTGTTTTGTGTTGTTTTTACTTTTTGTTAGTTGTTTTTTGTGCTTCTTGCCGTTCAGCAAAAGTAAAATAACATAAAAAAAAATCCGGGGAAGATTTTCAAAAAGAAAATTCTAATCAAATGGCAAAATCAATAGCTCAAAAGATTGTGTTTACGATAATTGTTCCATATACGTGGTTATCTCTGGTTCAAAAATTCACTAGCAGTCAATTAAATAAACTCTTCATAAATACCAGGATTAAAATTTTGAGTTCGCGACAGACACGCGTTCCGTCTACAACAGACTCATCAGTGAGGCTCGAATAAAAAAAAAAGTAGCAATGACGTTTATCAAACCTTCGAGTGGATAACTTCAACTGTATAACTTTGCGAAACATTGGTTCAATATCTTCCTCGTAAAAGAAACAACCATCTATTAAAGAAATATTGATATAAAACGAAAGCTTTGGAATATCGTATTAACTGGTATAGCTACATAATCCATATGCATCGCGGTTGTAATGTTGCGATATAAATGGAAATATTCTTATAAGAGCTGTAAAATACCTTTCATGTTCCTAACCGTCCCTAGATGCAAGTCAAACCATATGCTCCGCAGGGCGCAGCTTTATACGACCACAGAGTTCGATCCCTGAACATTGGGGGCAAGTATGGACACAACATTCAAGCTTGATACAGCTTTGAATTTGGATTGTGATTAAATAGTTGACACAACACAGGTTTCTGACACATAATGAATGTGGTCTAAGAACTTAAACTTAAAAACTTTAAATTTTAAATTGGACATTATCTATTATGGTCCAATATCCAAAATCTAAATACATGGTTAGATTCAGCATATCAAAGAACCCCAAGATTTCAATTTTGGATGAAATAAAAAAAAGTTCAATTTTGGACCCTTTAGACCTCAATGTGGACCAATCTGATAACCGGGCCCAAACATCAAAAATCTAAATACATGGTTAGATTAAGCATATATCAAAGAACCCCATATATACAATGTTTGTTGAAATCAAACAACGTTTAATTTTGGACCGCAATTTGGACCAACTTGAAAACTGGGCCTATGATCAAAAATCTAAATACAGGTTTAGATTCAGCATATCAAAGAACCCCAAGGATTCAATTTTTGTTGATATCAAACAAAGTTAAATTTTGGACCACGATTTGGTCCAACTTGAAAACTGGGCCCATAATAAAAAAATCTAAGGACATGTTTAGATTCAGCATATAAAAAAAAACCCAAGAATTCAAATTCAGCATATCAAAGAACCCCAAGAATTCAATTTTTGCTAAAATCAAACTTAGTTTAATGTTGGACCCTTTGGACCTTAATGTAGACCAATTTGAAAATGGGACCAAAAAATAAGAATCAACATGCACAGGTAGATTCGGAATATCAAAGAACCCCAATTATTCAATTTTTGATGAAATCTAACAAAGTTTAATTTTGGACCCTTTGGGCCCCTTATTCCTGAAATGTTGCCAAAATCAATCCCAACCTTCCTTTTATGGTCATAAACATTGTGTTTAAATTTCATATATTTCTACTTTAGTCATGGTGCGAAAACCAAGAAAAATGCTTATTTCGGCCCCTTTTTGGCCCCTAATTCCTAAACTGTTCGGACCTCAACTCCCGAAATCAATCCCAACCTTCCTTTTGTGTTCATAAACCTTGTGTTTAAATTTCATTGATTTCTATTTACTTAAACTAAAGTAATAGTGCGAAAAGCAAGAAAATGCTTATTTGGGCCCTTTTTGGTCACTAATTACCAAACTGTTCGGACCAAAACTCCCAAAATCAACCCCAACCTTCCTTGTATGGTCATAAACCTTGTGTTGAAATTTCATAGATTTCTATTCACTTATACTAAATTTATAATAATATAATGACAATGAGGGTCGGCTGAAAACAAAACTTTACGAATTGTGAATTTTCCATTTCTAAGTAACAACATTCCAGCAGCGCCTGCATACGGGGTATATATCTCCCAATTGATACGATATTCCCGTGCTTGCATTTCCTATCATGATTTTCGTGATAGAGGGTTGCTGCTGACAAGGAAGCTATTAAACCAAGAGTTTCAAATGGTGAAGTTCAAGTCATCCCTTCGTAAATTTTACGAACGCCATCACGAATTGGTTGACCGTTATGGAATAACCGTTTCACAAATGATATCGGATATGTTCCTTACATCGTAACTACAATCCCTTTCATGAATGTGATCTACCGAATTAGACTATTTACCGGATTTGTAATCACATAAGCAACACGACGGGTGCCATATGTGGAGCAGGATCTGCTTACCCTTCCGGAGCACCTGAGATCACCCCTAGTTTTTTGGTGGGGTTCGTGTTGTTTATTCTTTAGTTTTCTATGTTGTGTCATGTGTACTATTGTTTGTCTGTTTGTCTTTTTCATTTTTAGCCATGTCGTTGTCAGTTTGTTTTAGATTTATGAGTTTGAATGTCCCTTTGGTATCTTTCGTCCCTCTTTTATAGTGCGAAAACCAAAAGTCTTCGGACGCCGACGACGACGACGACGCCAACGTGATACCAATATACGACCAAAAATTTTTCAATTTTTGCGGTGGTATAAAAACGAAGCAGGCTTTAGTATTTTTTATTTCAACTTGGCCAAGAAAGATGCGTTTGTTTTTTTTTTTAACTTAGACAACAAAATTTGCTTTAATTATTGATAGGAAATCATCTACACCGTGGAAAATTTAAGGTAAGATACTACCGTTAGGGGTAGAAATTAAAATTTGTTCATAAGAGGTAAAATAACAAAAATATCGACAACCAAGGAATATTCATATCAGAAAGTCCAAAGTCCAAATTCAAAAGCTCGAACACATCAAATGAGTGGAAAACAAATTTCGTACTCCTGATTTAGTACGGGCATTTTTTTTTTAACGTAGACAATGGTGGATTAAACCAGGTTTTATTGCTAGTTACGCTAACCCTACATCAGGTAGATTCATGCACTCATGGTAACTTTGAAACCTGGATTTAACTCCTGATAAAACTGATGTTTATAGTTATTCGTGGGGCACTCCATAGATCGAGCAATCTAATGTGGTGTGTAAGGACACCCATATAATTTTGGTATCCAGCAACGTGATGGAAGATCAAGTTTTCATCTTTGGTTGAAATTCAATATCATAAATGATTGCTCAAAATTTACTCTTTGGTAAGTGTCGTGGGCGTATATGTTGAGTTTCCACATGAGTTGTCAATACTTTACTTCGTTGTTGGGCAGTCTATATATTTTGCTTTACGCACACAAACAATTTTCTTGTGTGATCTATCTGTGGGGATTTTTTTGTCATTGAGGTAAGACCAGTGTTATTGACGTTTTGGTCTTTGACGATAAAATTGAGAATAGAAATGGGGAATGTGTCAAGAGTTAACGACCCGACCAAAGGGCAGAAAAAAAACGATGGCCACCAATAGGTCTTAAACACAGTGAAAAAATGCCTAACCAGGAGGCGGCCTCAAGCTGGTCTCTAAAAATGTGTAATAGTTCAGTGAAAATGTACGGCACACTAAACTCTAAAGCATGTAAATAAACTAAAAATATATATAAAAGACTAACAAGACCATATGCTCCCAATCTGGAACATCCGAAAAATGCGTTGGGGTTTAACAGGTTTTGTGAGATCTCAACCCTTTCCTATACCTCTAGCCAATGTAGAATACACATATACACTGCAATACGCACAGCAAAACTCAGATAAATGAATTCCGAGTCCAATGTCAGAATAGGCAACAAAGAAACATAGCAAAATGACAATGACACATAAATCAACAAAGGACTACTCGCAGTTACTAGCGTGTCAGCTCCAGAACTCAATTAAACTGATTGAAAGATAAGATCTCCATCATATGAAAATCAACCACATCCCTCCCGTTTGGTATCATATCATCATATAATATATGAGAACTTAACCTTTATCATGCAAACAACTGGTTTTAGAATAATATGCGTTTATTTCCGATAAGATCATAGTTATCAAAGGTACCAGGATTATTGTTTAATACGCCAGACGTGCGTTCCGTTTACATAAGACTCGTTAGTGACGCTCATATCAAAATAGTTATAAAGCCAAACAAGTACAAAGTTGTGAGAGCATTGAGGACTCAAAATTTCAAAAAGTTGTGCCAAATACGGCTAAGGTAATCTATTCCTGGGATAGGAAAATCCTTAGTTTTTCGAAAACTTCAAAGTTTTGTAACAGGAAATTTGTAAAAATGGCCATGTCATTGAAGTTTTAAGGCCTGACATCCACTAGAAATATAAAAGTTAAATGAATTTTGCGTTTCAGAAAGATAAAATGTTTTTTTTTTGTTATTTGATGAACGTTTTCCCTTCCTTATATTGATTTAAAATATTTTCTAAATGTTTTAAAACAAATAAATAAATTCGGAATTAATGAATATAATTATTTTTTTAATATATGCAAGTATATTAGCAGAAACATCAAATGAACGTATCGTATGTCTCTGGTAATAATAAATACGTTTTTCTCTCTCCAATTTCATCAATTTTGTACCGGTTGAAAATAAATTCAAATTACTATATGTAACAATTAGGAACACACGTTGAAATGTCACAACTGCTTTACTCGTCATGATTTAATTTCAAACTTTACACCGAATATAGTTTCCGAGACATAGGCTTAATTGCAAAAAAATGTATATTGACCGATGAACCATAAAAATGATGTCAAGGTCATTTACACTCTGCTCAGACGTGTTCTCCTAAAAATCATTTCATTATTAACCAAATATAGGTGATCTATTGCTAATACATTGTGGAACCAATAGGACAATACCTTTAAAAAAAACGTTGACCTATGAACCGTGAAAATGAGGTCAAGGTCAACTGAAATCTACTAGACAGATACGTGTAACTATTAATCATTCCATAGATTTTAAATATACTGCACCTAATGATTATAGTATTTGAAAATAGATTAAACCAAGGATTTGTATAGTAGTACTATACAAATCCTTGATTAAACCAGAAAAAAACAATGACTTATAAACCATGTAAATGAGGCCCATGTCAGATGAAACCTGCAAGTGAGACAAATACACTTGAAACCATGGCATGTACAGCTTATATATTGCTTTTAGTATTGAGAAACAGACCAAACCACAATAAATCAACATTGAACAATGACCCATAAAAATGAGATCAAAATCAAACGAAACCTACTAGTCTGACATACAGAAAATATAGTTGACTTATTGCTTATAATAAATTCATTTAAATTCGTGATGTCATGTTTTGACATAAGTGTATTGGTTTGACACCAAGAAGTCAATGTACATGCATTTGTTAACCTTGGAGTCTAGTTTACTGTATCTGAAATACTGACTTGACAAAGAAAATGTACATTGATCACTGATCAGAGAAGAGGCAGTGGCGGATCCAGAATTTTTCATTAGTGGGGGCCCTTTGACTGCCTAAGAGGGGGCCGCTCTGGTCATGCTTCAGTGATTCCCTATATAAGCAACCAAATTTTTCCCAGAAAAGGGGGGCCTGGGCCCCCTGCCCCCCCCCCCCCTCCTAAATCCGCCTCGGAGAGGTAGGGGTCAGTTGAACTTTTTCTGACAACATGTAGACCTATCAAGGATCACATATACCAAACATAATGTATTACTCATAACAGATATAACAGTGAGTATTAAAAAACACTTTTTTTTTTTTCAACAATTGCTGAACGATGAGAATGAGTTTGAGGATAATGGTCCATATAACAGATGGATAGTTTGTGATCTAAAGCGACTGCACACAAGGTATGAAGCATCCAGATCTTCATCATCTTCTACCTTCTGAAATATAAACCTTTGTACAAATTGTTAATCTGTAGCCAGATTGTAATCAGTATGTTTCGCATTCTGTGCAGGCGAGACAAAAATGAAATAATGGATCTGTTCAAGGGAGGCAATTAAGTCATAGATTTGCAAAAATTGGAACATAGTGCAATGGAGTGTCTTTTTTTTTGTGCATACAATGACACATCAAAAGAACTTAATATCAACACTGCATTTAATTTCCAGATGCTTTGAAGATTCTAATTGGTCAATATAACCAACAGTCATTAATCTATAGTACTGCAAACTATTGCAAACCCACAGGAAAGTGGTTTTATTTTAAACCTTTGTAGAAAATTGCTTGATGTTCCATATTCATTATTCTCATGTTTCCACATTATATCAACTATTCTTTCAAACATTTTTTTACCTTTAATTGTTTAAGAAACAAACCCCAAAACATATCCTGTGCTTGCATCAACTTGCACAAATAACTATTAATTCAGAGCCTGAACATTTTGCCACAGTTGATTTTTTTTTAATTTTACCTGGTTTTTTTTATTATCATTATTTCGGGTTTAGATTTGAGTTAGTATCCATATCACAATTTCATCAGCTACAGTTGCTATATGTTGCACAGTTAAACCCTGGCCTAGGTTAGTGGAGGCTTGCAAACATGTTTAACACACCATCTGTATATGACTGTCCAACGTCATGATATCATTGGTTGCTGTCTATCATTTGTTGTTTTTCGTTTTTTTTTTTAAAAAATCAGGTTGTTGGTTCTTAAATTTGAATAGCTTAACATTTTATTATGTCAGGATCTTTTATGACTTAATACAATACCATATAAGGGATGCTCAATGTTGACTGCCTTATTGAACATCTAGTTGCTCAAATTTCATCAAAGATTTCTCATTTGGCACTCCTACATTATGCTTTCACAGCAATGGCAATATTGTTTTACTTTTAAACTGTAGCTTTTAAGCATGCATAAGTTGTCATTTATGGAAGACGCCCACGCCATAGCGGGACCGTGACTGAACTAAAGTACAAACACCTTATTTTATTTGTATTATTATCTGATTAAGTCGTGCTTATCATAAGTGCACAGTTTTCTCTGCTTTCAATATCTTGCTGTTTGAACCTGTCCTGGTTTTCTTACAACAACTGCAAAGATTGAAACTATGTGCGATTATGAAACATGTATATAGCAAAACCCAAATACACTACTTGGTGGTGCGCCTCAGACAGGGGCATAACCTACAAAGTAGGTATATATCAGGTAACAGTCGACATATACTATTGGTATCAGTATTCACGGTATTGGGATTCAACCTAGAACTTACTGAGCATGCGCGAAAGTGCATGATAAACAGACTGATAACAGTCTCAGAATCTGAATATTTTCTAAAACAAATTGGTGTTTTCTGTTGAAAAAAAATGTTTCAAAGACAAATTTAGGAATTAGGAAGTACCAAACAATTATACATGATGATGTCATATCACAAATATATCCGACTTTGTATCATATGGTGTCAGTGGAGTTGTGGCTTCCTATAGTAGTACATGTATATAGAAGTCAACATTTTGTTAAACATTTGGTTTTGGATTTCGATTAAGGTGGTACCTAACACTACAGGGAAATAACTCTGTAAAGTCAGCTAAATGTTTTAATTACATTGTTTTGTAAAAGGAATATTAAGCTTCTCAATGATCAAAATTGGTGTTTGTCAAATTGCTATATAACCAGTGTAATTTTTCTGACAAAACGGTTGGTTCAAAATTTTTTACAATTTTATATTTTTGTTAAAGTATTTACTTTGACAAAATTTTATGAAAATTAAACGAACCAAATTAATTTTAGTGAAAGTGTTGGGTACCACCTTAAATAAATATCAAATAAAAGTATGTCATTTTGTATTTAACAAACATTTATAATTACATTCATACATATAATTTCAGAAACTAAGAATTTGTTTATTCAATGTCTGCGTGCTTCATTTCTGTGGTTAACAGCTGTTTTTGAACTAACATGAGCATAGTATTCTGCAAAATTAGGTTCCACCCATCTGCCCAGTTTATTATAAAAAACTGGTTCTCCATATAAAGTACCAGTTTTCCAATGTGGGACATTTTTCATCAGTTCATTCTCTTCATCTCTGACTTTCCTCCAATGCATCATTGTACTGAAAATAACATTTGTATATTTCTCAATGTCATATTTCAAAAAATCAGAAATTGGACCTGAATTTCAAAGTTTTGTTTGAAATGTTTTCCTAGCTGTTCAGGGTCTAACCTAGGATTTTGGAGAGGGAGAAAGTGACTTCTCCTACATGTCCTATGAGAGAGTAGGGAGAAGTGGTCAATTTTTTGAAGAATTGAATTTCCATTTCCATGATTTCCGTTTAAGTGGGGCTTTTTTCACTAAGGAAATTTGGCTATATAAAATCCTCTTGTTACAAACAAGATCAATATTAAGTCTAGACATCCTACTCTAAATCATGTACATGTTATTGATTGACTTTTTATATGTTTAGTATGAAGTCCATTATCATTGAACTTGTACACATTTTTGTTTAGTGGCCAGCTTAAGCACGCCTCTTGTTGCGTGAGTTATCGCTGTAATGAAGACCCATTGATGGCCTTTCGTCTGTTTTCTACTCTTATATTGGGTTGTTGCCTCTTTGACACATTCACCATTTCCATGCTCAATTTTATATTGGAGCATTGCTGATAATTCCTTTTCACAGAAGCTAAGAAAACATTCGCGAAAATTTTTCCTTGTACAGTTAGTACAAATGTAAGGTCAATCTCCTTTGTACATAATATGGACAACTTTACACATTACAGAAATTTTGTCTATATTTGAATAAAATTTTGCGCGGAACAGGTAATAATACATTTATCTTCAACTTCAAAATACCTTCTTTGTCGCTCTGCAGCAATGAGTGGTTCTACAGCAAATCTAGCATCATTCTGTTCCACCCTTCTTAATCTGAAAGAATTAATTAAGCAGTCAAATATTGTGAATTCATTAAGATTCATTGGATCCTAATTTACGGTAAGTGGATTTTGTGGGTACAGGAGAACCACAAATTGAAATGTTCAACGAATTACATATTTTCCAAAGGCATGATTCAGACTTTGCCAAAAACCAAGAATTTGAATATAAACAAATATGCAAGTTTTCCTCAATCGAAGAAAATTGGTACCCACAATAATAAATGAATCCAAAGTACCTACTTTTTCAGATTTAAGTTTAAAAACTGACATAATTACAAGCAGAACTGGTTCTCACAAACTTTATGCAAGAAGCTGTTAGGCCCGCTGCTCATCTATTTAAACCGCAATAATCTTTTTGGTCTAGAAATTTAAGAGCTTCTAAACTTTCAACCCAATTTTGACTGTCCATGCAGCTATTTTTCAAACATTGCAGTATTTGATTTAGGGTAAATTAAATTCAGAAATTATTGGGATGTTTGAAGAATGATGAAACCAGGTGCTCTGCAGGGCGCAGCTTAATACGACCGCAGATGTCAAACCCTGAACAATTGGGGCAAGTATGGACACAACATTCAAGCTTGATACAGCTCTGAATTCGGATTGTGATCAAATTTTTGACATAATATAAGTTTCTGACACAAAACAAATGTCAAGACCTTACAAATCAATTGCACAATATTGTGCAATTAAAGATTTTTTCTTCAAACTTTTCAAAAATTTGGAATTTGAGAAATTTGGAAAAAAAATAATTAAAAACTACTACCACCCCCCCCCCCCCACCATCCCCCCCTTTTTTTGCAATTAATCCAAAACCTGACATTTTTTTATACATAATTTACAAGAAGTGTGAGGGAGGTATATCTGAACATTGTATGTTAAATGTTTTTGACTTACCTCCCTTACACTGTTTTTAAATTGTCTTAAATGTCTGTTGACCAGTAAAACCTAGTTTTTCCCCCTTTTTTGCCCCTAATTCAAAATTTTTTTTAGCCATAATCCCTGAAAGTTAATATTAACCATCCCTTCATGGTAAGGAAACTTGTTAAATAATTTCAGAGAGATTCATACACTTGAACACAAGTTATTGTTTGAAAACTGCAAAAATGCTCATTTTTGGCCCCTGATTACTTTTATTAACTATTGGGATCATAACCCCCAAAATCAATCCCAACCTTCCTTTAGTGGTGTTGAACCATCTGGTAAAAATTTATAGAGATCCATTGATAACAACTTTAGTAATTGTCCGGAAACTAAATGCGTCTTCGGACGACGAAGATGACAATGCATACAACGACAACATGACAACATTTAACATCGCAAAAAATTTTTTGAGGTCGTATAAAAAATGCAAGATTTATTATTTTGATTTCAGGAAATCTGCATACAAGTATATGTATCAAATATGAGTTCTTATTATTGAGAATATTCATCCTGCTGCATAATTGGCATTAATAAAGAAAACATCAAAATATGAATAATTTCTGAATTTATAGTACCTTCTGAAGAATGTTTGCCTATCTGTTTCAAAATAACAAGCTTTTTACAAGACTATGTTAAATAGGTTGTATATAAATAAAGGAACTAAAAAAGATGTATATCCTACTGGTGATTGACAAAGAAGTTGGTTCAATTTGGTAATGAAAGATTGCGATGCTCTCAGTAAAGTATGTGTTTGGTCATAAAATGTGAATCACTCATCTGATAATCATGCAAGCAATCTGAACCCAAGCACAAAACTTCTGACTATAATATATATAAATATATATATACTTTAGGCTGAATATAACTATGAATTAGACTAAAAGTTTATTTCAAACTCAAGTAAATTTGCCAAATTAATAGTATGATAACAAGACTTCATAGTCTACTTAAGACATAACTATTCAACCCTTAAGAAATTGTTTTATTTACACAAATATTTATTAATCTTATTGTGGATCTTTCCTGTAGCATTATATTATTTCTGAAGTATTGTAAAATGTCAGAAAGCAAAATTTGTTCTGTAACTTTATCTGTCAAAAATAATGACAAAAGCAACGTATATATGTGGTCTGACAATAGCAACATTGACTTAAAAAAATATGCATTACTGTATATACAAGAGGGTGTAACTTTTATAGGTAAACAGACAGAAAGTCACAGGACAAAAAGCCACAAATTTTATAGGACAAAAAGTCACAATATAATTTGTAAACAATTTTGTGAATATGTATAGATATTCAAATAATTTCTTCGATTTTTTACATTTATAAGTACCAAATCACTTTGACATTTTGTTATCATAACAATTATTTGATCATTATTGATATTTATTGAATAATTTAAATTACAAAGTTGTTTCAAATATAATAGTTCAAGAAAAAAATCTAAAATTTATTTTTAAAATTAGTGTTTTCTTGTTCAAAGAATAGTTATCTCAAAACTGAATTTTTGCCTTTTCGTCCTTAACTTTTTGTCCATGACTTTTTTTCCTACGGCATGATTGGTATGAAGACACCTGTCACAATGACTGATCTCGTGATTTTTACTTTTTTACAATCCATACAGGCTACATTATTGTAATGTTGTGACTGTCATTATTTGACAGAAGTATATTTTTTGTACAATCATTAATGTACAATGTACCTGTCCCAAGTCAGAAGCCTGTAACTCAGTGGTTGTCGTTTGTTTATGTGTTACATATTTTTTTTTCGTTCATTTTTTTACATAAATAAGGCCGTTAGTTTTCTCGTTTGAATTGTTTTACATTGTCTTATCGGGGCCTTTTATAGCTGACTATGCAGTATGGGCTTTGCTCATTGGTGACGGCCGTACGGTGACCTATAGTTGTTAATGTCTGTGTCTTTTTGGTCTTTTGTGGATAGTTGTCTCATTGGCAATCATACCACATCTTCTTTTTTATATTATCTATTGTGGACATCAATATTTGAATTTTGACCATGTTGACAAAACTATTCAATGCAAACATAAATTATGTTTAAAGATTAATTTGTTTGTAAATCTTTTGACAGAGGATTTTGAGAACATAAAAATAAAAGGAATGTATGAATAAATGAACTTCAAATCCATGATTTCACTGGAATTTTGTGGATCACTATACTTAAACCTTCCATAAATCATGTAAATGTTAAAATAACTTTGCTCAAAAAATTAATATGAACAGGCATATAATCAAGCAGATTTGTTACATGATAAATATCAATTCCAAACCCTACCTCCATATTTTTCTTGTTTGATAATAGGAAAATACTCCAAATCCAGTGAAGCCAACCAATCCTGCCAACTTTATAAATGCTAAAAAATAATTAAAGAAAATATATATAAGCTTGACAGGAAAACATGGAAAGAGACAACAATCAGACTGTGAAAGGCATTCAAAATATATATTAGGCCATAGAAAAGAATAGGTTTGTTTGCCCAAACCCTACCTACCCAGAAAAAAGCGGACTACTCAAATTCTTTTATTGTCCTGATTTGAAGAAGTTTTTTTTTAATCAGATAAGCATGAAGACTAATAAACACTCGATGCTTCAATTTCTTTAAAACAAAAAACTAAAAAAAAAACGCCTACCTACAGTTTTGTACCTACCCACTGTCTCAACCTTGGGTAGGGTTTGGACAAACCAAAAGATTTTTAATTCTGGCCTTATATAAATAAAACAAAATTTGGTATTTTACCTCCTGTTTTTTTTGTAACATTGAACAATTCTGACCTACATGTTATTACTTAGTATACTGTAAATTCAGAATTATTACTTGCATTTACTATTGCTAATTTGTCATTTTAGACTAAAATGCTATTTCAATATTTGCGATATTAAGGAAAATTGCGTCAAGTTTTTTAATTTCATGAATTTCTTCTTCCGTAAAATCAGTTGCATCCGAGCCGGATATAATCCTTATTTTCATTGTAATAATGTAACAGAAGATAACATAACTATCAAAGAATGACTTATTACTCTCCTCAGTCAGGGGACTTATTGATATAAGTCACTTATTTGAGTAGTAAATTTGTAGTCTTGTCACAAATTGTGATTTTGTAGTTTTACCAAAATTTTAAACACACAGGTTTAGATAATATCTTTTCATCATTAAAATTGAAAAAAATAGACTTTTTGCTTCTTTTAAGTAGCAAGGTTTATGCCTTTGATGCTATCAATTAGCTGCTAATTCTATTTTAGTTGAAAAAATTCTATAATTTTGGCTTAACATAATGAACTGATACTTTCTTAACAGATTTTTCCCAGCAGTGGAAGTATTTTTTCCTGTAAGTTTCATCTTTCAGATTATGTACATTTTGTACATTTTGGAATAAAACTCTACTGTTCCCGATCAAAATTTCACTGGTCAGGGGTGTTGAAATGAGTGGGGGTTATTAAAATAATGATACATGTACTTAAAGAAGTGATTTCTGGGAAGGAAATTGAGGTACAAATGTATCTATACTATTAAACGAGAAGACCTCATTTTTAGTGTCGTTTCTCTTCTTTCCAGAATAAATTAATCAACACGCCTCTGTGTCCTATAGGTACAGTGCATAGTCGCATTTGTCATCCATTCATATGATTATTCAGATTGAGTTATTTTAGGAGAAAAACAAGAAAAAAGGCATCCGGATATTGTCCCGTCATTGTACGAAATTTTAAGTCAGATTAGACTTCCGGTTTGCGTTTTTCTGTATACTTTGAACATACATATACTACGAATAAAGTGTATTTTCAGAATTTTATGTGCTATCATTTTCAAGTTTACTATCCACGGCGGTCACAGAGTTTATTAAATAGAGAGGGTCTGTATACTATATCAATGATCACCATGGATCGATTAGTAAACTTAGAATTGAAAGTAAATACGCTTTATTTATATAGTAGTGAATGTTCATAATATACAGATAAGCGCTAAAATTATTCATGTGAACTTTTGATACTTTTTCTGAAATTCTTCAGTCATTAAATCATTAAATCTTTTACAAAATTCATTGATTACATAAAAAAAAGAAGATGTGGTATGATTGCCATGTTAAGACAACTCTCCACAAGAGACCAAAATGACACAGATATTAACAACTATAGGTCACCGTACGGCCTTCAACAAAGAGCAAAGCCCATACCGCATACTCAGCTTCAAAAGGCCCGAAATGACAATGTAAAACAATGCAAACGAGAAAACTAGCGGCCTTATTTATGTACAAAAAATAAAGAAATTATGGCAATGCAAATATCATCGGCTGTTGATGTGAGTTTAGTACTTTATATAACTTTATATATGGCTATTAGCGTAACGGTACCCAAATTGCACCTATTTAGCAAAAATAGCAGCGGAAATCTCACAAGATCTCCTAGAGACTAAACAATTTGTATTTTTATGATTTGATACTATATGCATGTCTTTCAACATAGGTAAACATATTAAGATATACACAAAACGTTCACGATATTTATCAACAGATGAAGTGTTTACTGAAAAAGCAAAATGTACCGAAACGTCATCAAAACGTCTTCTTTTAAAAATTAGCAAATACATATATGTTTCAAGTATCCATTTCTTAAAAAAAGAACCTGAGTAGGCATGGACCAATATCCAATTGTTCAAAACATTTGAAAAAAATAAACAAAAGCTTTGTTATTCGACTTTTGTCGATGCTAATTTAAGCATTGATGCATTTTGGGTACTCCTCATTACAGAATCATTGATGGTTTGGAGGTTAGTTCAGGTCAATTTTTCTATGATTCCATATGAATTGAAAATCAAATTGGTGTACCTATATAATAAAGAAGGATACGGCTACAAAATAAACACAAAATTGAAATTTTTGTCTTGATCATAAAAAAACGTAGTTGAAAAAACTATCAAAATAGGTGCAATTTGGGTACCGTCACGTTAAATGTATTATCATCAAATGATCAAGATTATAATTAGTAATAAAAAAGCAGGTGAAGAAATTGTTTAACCATGTACTGTGTGGGTCTACGCAATCCTTAAAATTTTCATTAGACAGGTACACAGAGTAAGTTTTTGATGGCAACACAGTCATATTTTGATAATACTTTAAAAAGTCTTTTTTTTTTACATTGTTCATGTCATTTTGGTAACTGGTAAAAATCTTTGAAAAGATGTATGTCAGTGGACTAGCCTGGGTCCTGGCTCAATCTGTGATCATAAATGCATTGTTGAACAGTGAATCAGAATCACCAATAACTGAATTATAATGACGATTTAAAAAATAAATTTGATTTATTCAGGTGTGTTACCCAGGCTAGTCACGAATACATGTTTACTATGACTACATTAAAGCATTTAATAATACCATTTCCTTGTTTAGGCATTAGTTTTTCATATTGTATCGGCTTGTATCCCCCAGGCGGGGGCATATCTTGAGTGTACCCGATCCTCGACATCCTCGGAGACTCCAAATTTTGGAGGTCGCAAGGGAGATAACTCAAGGCACATATATAATATCTTGACCAATTTCGGACCAAGCAAGTTTTAAATCCGTGTAACATTGAAATTAAGCAAAATAAAACAGTCGAAAAAGGACATTAGACAGTCACTATTGATTTTATCAAATATTTTCTTTCTAAACCAAAGACTATGAGTTAATATTCTAGAAAAAAATAATTGAAGTGACCAAATGTCTTATAAATGGGATTTAGGTCCTGTAGATTTTTTTTTTTTAATTTCTTACTCTTTCAATGCAGAAGAATAATGATTTTTTATAGTGTTTACATGGAAAAAAAAGTTCCACCGCTGTTAAAATCTTTTCCTTTCAGTCTAGATTTGTTAAAAGTTGGTCCTTTAAAAGCAGTCAACTCCCCCCCCCTTTTTTTATACCACACCACATACTCAGGATGGATTCAGCCATTTTAAAAGGGGGAGAGGAAGGGGTGTGTCAACCAAGATTAAATGGGGAGTCCAACCACGTCAAAATTCAAAGCATTGATTGTAAAAAAAAAATGGGATGAGTTCCAACCCATGACCCTCCGCTCCCCCCACCTATAGAGTTAACTATCAATTTCTGTAATAATAATGCATATCATCCTCCTGATCATTTTTCCTTTTCAAAGTTTCCTTTTATCTATTCAAGTTTACAAGAATATATATAAAGGCAAAAAAAAAATGGTTAAAATTAACTTTAAAAGGCAACAACTCCAATAATGAGTTAACTAAAGTTTCAGCTGTCATTTTTTTCATAGATTCTGTTGAACTTATCATTTAAGACATTTAAAGTTTCTATCTATTTATTATATTATATAGCTTTTGAGATAAAAGGCAACAATGTGAAAAAATTAAAAAAATATTTATTAAAGGGCAATAACTTCATATAAGCAGTAGACTAAGAATTTCAGTCATGTTTGATCTTGTTTTGCTGGTCATTTTTTTGCTAGTTTCTATATATTTATAGCAATTTTCAAGAGAACTGACAATCAGCCATGTTTGTCAGCAAGCCAGGTCATTGTATACTTCATACCCCATTGATGATTGTGGCCAACTTTGGTTAAATTTGCTCAATAGGCAGTAGTTTCAGAGAAGATGATTCCATAACAAAACAAAATGCAAACTCATTCCCAATTGACCTATATATGCAATATATCCCAACAATGAATAGTGTTTGTTTAAAGTTATGGTATCAGGAGTAAAATGAAGGAAAAACCATTCACAATAAGCACCCTCTAGAAACTAAAATCCTAAGCACTATTCTTGAAATTTTTCATTGTGTGAGATGCAGCACTCTAGATTACCACAAATGTACAACATGTATCTGAATTATCATGTTTTATGTGCACTCTATATACTGCAGGGTGTGTTAATTGTGCTGTGTGGATGCAGTTGCATGTGGCCCCTGTGCCTGAAGTGTATGCCCTTATATTTTTACAATTAGGGTTTTTTTGCTTTGTGAGAGAGCTGTCTACATATTCCATTATCATGATTAATGTTCTTTTTCTTTTACAGTATTTTTCTGTGTCATTTAGTCTCTTTTGGAGAGTTGTCTCGTTGGCAATCATACCACATCTTCTTTTTCATATCTCTCATATGTTGACATTTACATCATTTTCTGTATCATCTCATTCAATTCTAAAAAGAGTTTTCAATAGATCTACATTATAAACAGGTATTATCATGGCCAAATAATCAATATAATCATAAAGCATTTAAATATATTTATTAAATTTAATAACAGACATTTATTGCACCATCCCTTGCTTAACATTCAAACTCATTCAACAACACACACACACTATCTAATGTGCACAAGGAAACAATGAATAATCAAATAATAAAATTCACAAATAAATAATTGTTCATTGTAAATACTTTATGCACAAAACAAAAATTCTCACTTTGGAATGATCAGTAAAAGAAGTAGAGCCAGTCACCCCAATAAATAACCCTGAAAAGATGTTTTTTTTTAAATAAATTATTTGAGTTAATCATATGTGAATGCATTACTAAATTTATTATTATTTTTAAAAGTGGAATGAGAATGGTTGTATAGCTGCTTCATATTTATAAATATCTTAGCCTGAAATAGGAAGGAGTCCATTTTAGACTCTTTTTCTAGAATTGTGTCACCTTTTAATTTTCTACTTATTTTCATGACTTCATACGTGATGTGCCACTCTTCACCTATTAAAATTTAGGGTGAAAAGTAAAAATTATGGTACATGAAGAAAATTTCAGCAAAAATATTTGTTGGCAAAGGGTGGCGACTCTGTAGAAAAGAGGGATGAAAGATACCAGAGGGACAGTTATACTCATAGATAGAAAATAAACTGACAAGGTCATGGCTAAAAAATATTTTGCCAGAAAATCAGGTTTTACAGGAACTGCCTACACTTAAGAGATCATAAAATAAATCATTAAAGATGCAATTGGTGAAAAAATTATCTAACTTTTTAACACATGTTTTCATCAAATTTCCATAACAACACCACAGATTCAATATTTTAGATTTTAGGGGCCGAAATAAGAAGTTAGTGAACCAACTCCTTTGTAATCCTGCCATTCCATCTTAATCATTGTGATGAAAAGGAAAAGTATGCTTGAACCTTGATGACCTTCAGGTTTAAAGTTTTAAAAAAAATATAAAATCAATTAAGTATTAATGCTAAGAAATACTTTTCCTTTGAAGTCAACTGATTACTTAAAATAGTTTCAGATGAAATTAAAATTCCAACAGTAATGCACTATAAATATTTATATCAAATATTTATACTGAAAAAGTACAACCAAACGTTAGATATGCATGGACCTATTTTTATGATATGTGATCTTGAAGTGATAATTATAGATCAAAATGATCTCTTGGCAAAATGCTCTTACAAATTCGATACAGGACTTACATTTTGTAGGGCATTTGTTCTAGACCTAAATCGGAATAATCAAACATAAGGTAGTTTAGTACATATCGATGCTATAAATAGATAACATACATCTCAGCGAACAGTATTTACTGCAATTATCACAAAATGTTCAAAACAGATTTCAAACAATAACATCATCTAATAAATACTTCCATACTTTACAACGATGTCATTTTAATCTATTTTATAAAACCTGATTTTGTTCCTTGACCTTAACTAATTTGTAAATGATATGCATTGTTTTAGTTGTGATTAGTTCATCTTCTGTGATATCTTGGTCCTACATTACTTGAACTCTGACCTTGAACAGCTTGTGTGACTTCATCAAGAAAACTGAAAAGACAAAGTAAAGAAAATGTATCTACCAGTATTCCTGATATCTAATACACGTCTACATTATATAACCTTATCTATGCACATGTACATTCATGTGTATTTGTTTATTTATTTTAATAAACATTGACCATTGGTCCAAATTGGACATTTATCTAATATGATAAATTTAGAGGTTAAAGTTGTAACTTTATATCTTGCACAAATTTCAAAAGCGAGAAAGTATTTCTCTGTTTATTAAACTAGTTTATAATCATTCAAATCTTTATTTCCACGCAGCTTACCCACCCTCCCATGTATAACTATTTATATGGAGAATGTGTATATTTTTTTGTATACTACTGACTGTTTCTGTTTTGTCTTTGTAGATATTTCAACATGGCAGCGACTAGTGCATATTTAATAACTGCATTTTTCTTTATATTTTTTATTTAATAAAGATGCACAACTGGTGAGCTGATCACAAAATGATATACAGTTGTATTTCCATTTATTTGCCTAAGTGTTGTGTATAAGGATTAAATAATTTATGTTTGGTTGAGGAATGAATGAGAACATAAAGATGGAATGATGGCATAAATAACATATCTGACATCAGATATCACACAATTCAACATTTCAGAATCTAATGCATTCTGGGTAATATTTTCAAAAGCGTACACTAAATTGTTGTGATTGGTTTGAAACATAATTAACGATGGAAATTCAACCAATGAAGGATGTTATTTTCATTTTGATGTACAAACAATGAGATTGCCCATTGTCATCTAGATTAAGAAAAGGCGAATTGTGCGACAATTCTTGTGTAATAGAACTTCCAGTTACTTAAAAAGGTTGTGTATCTTAAATTGAAAACATGACAAAATGATGTACATCTTTGAATAAAGTTTTTCTGTTTATGTGTCTTTTTCTATACACTTAAAAATTGTTAAAACATCATTTCAATGCAAACTATATCATTGGGTTCTATATTAAAGTTAACATAATCAGGTCTGAAATATGCATTTCAACATCTGAAAGTAAAAACTAGAAAAGTTATAACAGCCTGATTTACTACTAATATTTTACCTCTTGAAATTATGAACTGTTGTGCCGCCAATTATGATACGAATCCCTGGACTACTCCTGTTAAGAGTATGTATAGCTAAAGCTTCTTCAAAGGTTGTTCCACCAATTACAAAAACAATTATATCTTGTGGTCTGAAATAGAAATAAAGTTTTGAAATTTTTTTATTTTGCAGTTTAATCTCACTTGGTACTATGAAAATTTAAACACATCTGTAAAAATATTTTAGCTTTAAAACAAGCTATGTACAGAAAAACGGATTACAAATCTACCATTATTGAATACTGGAAATAAATTGTGCATTCTGACCCAGTTGATAGGCACTGATTTTCAAATTTATCCAAGACATTGCTGATATGAACCTTTGATATAAATTTCATAAATAAATATCTGGCAAGAATTGTACACATGAAAGCACTTACTATTCATTTTTTCCATAGAATTTACATTTCTAAGGGAAATATTTTTTTTTTCTCTTGTTTCTTGGACCACAAAGGGGGTGTGCACTATACACAAATGCGCACTATACATACCAAAAGACGGTAGTCTTTATCCTTCATAGATTTTTTTTTTTGTATTTTATAAATGAAGAATTTGTTTGCATATTGATTTATTCACACGGATGTTTACATTTTCTTATTTCAAAGCAGATACAATGTATATCAATTGTCTTCTCCATTTTACCCCTAAACAGTCAAAAACATTTATAACATAAAGTTTACCTGTCTTTCAGCTGACTGACTCCTAAGTAGGGATAAGCTCCTTCTTTTAGTTTGCCCTTTATCAATTGGTCTAACAAGCTGTATAACAAAGGCTTATGTTGTGTATAAACGTTCTCCACACCCTGCAAAATGGTAAAAGATTTTTTAACGACTGAACTTAATATTTTAACATTAACATATCCTGACAGACCTTCATTATAAGATAATGTTTGTAATATAGGAAAGAAGGAAGAAGAACAAAAACTACTATTTATCATAACAATTTATATATAAAAAAAAGAAGATGTGGTATGATTGCCAATGAGACAACTATCCACAAAAGACCAAAATGACAAGGACATATATATGCATAGTGCTAAAGGTTTGATATACAAATTAATATTTTGTTACTACCCTCCATTCTCTCTGAAACAGTCTTTACGCATACAATAATCTTGTATTTCTTGCATTTTAAACTTTATGGTTGTTTTTGTAGATTTAATGTTATAGATGTCATTGTGATTTTTTGCTGGAAAGTAAAATCTTATTGGATTATTCTGTTATAAAAGATGTTTTTGTGATATACTGTCACATTCAGAAGAATATAGGGTAGGTAAATACCTGCAGGGTATCTGACAATTTCAATGAAATTCGTGTTTCTCTCATAAAATTTAGAACGGAAATGAGGAATATTTCAAAGGGGCAACAACTTGACCAAAGAGCAGACAACATATAGCTTTAAAGATTAATCACTTTTCTCTATCTTAATTTAAATTCAGAAAAAAGTTAGTGTAATAAATTCTTTATTGCACTGCAGTTAATGCTAAACAGACCATTGTGAAAGTTTCATATATATATAAAATGTGTTGCTTTTACATGTAAAATAGTCTCTTCCTTAAATAACATCTTATTTTCTAATATTGATATGTTTTACCTTAACACCTTTAAAAAATTTCTTTGTTAAAGAAACAATGTCCTGGTTACCAAACAAATCACTTCCTCGGGACTTCTTCCCTCCATAATCTAACACAGCATGAACCATCTACAAAACAAAATTTATCAACCATTTGATTTATGGTATCTTGTGAAAGTTATTTGTGAACTTCATCATAGTTACCTCCTCCTGGTCAATTCTGGTCACCTTATTGACTGTATATGCAGGTCATTTTTTAATTATATCAAATAGCTAAAACAAACAATGTTTAAATTCAAAAACTCAAAAGAAAAAGTATTCTGGTTAATTATCCTTATGCAAAAGTTTCAAAGTTGACAGACATTGACTGAGCAGGTACAACCTAATAATTTCCATGGAAATGGGATGTGCAAATGCTATTATAATTTCATATCAAATACAATTGATCTACCACTAGTAGTTAAAAGTGAACTAATCACAAACTTTCACATGTATACTATAAAGCAAAAGTTTCGAAGACAATAGACCATGACTAAGGAGCTGTCCAATTATTTCTCCATGGCAATGAGATGTGCTAATACAACTGCATACTAAGTTTCATTACACTACTAGTAGTGCTTCCACTTAAACTGACTTCATCACAAACGTAATGCATTGTTGACTCAACTGTCATTGCTCAAACATGATACTGTATTCCCACTTTTTCAAATTCATGTGTTTAGATAATTAATTACTTAGTTTTTATCCTGTTATACCTAATTTTCTGGCACAAAAAGATGTTCTGATTGATTTTGATTTTTTTTTAAAAGCTAAAATTTTAACAACTTTTAAAAATGATTTAAACATAACATACATTGTAAAGTACATGTTATTAATACAGCTTTTTAAATTATATAATGTTTACCATTCTAAGTCTGTCACTGACACCCCTCTTCCGCAAAGCATCAACTAATCCTGATACATCATTGTTACTATGGCTTTCGTATCTCAGAGCATACAACATAACTAAACGTAACATATCTATATGCTGAATTTTCTCAGAAGCTATTAAAGTTTTGATTCTCTGTAAAAAAACATTCAAATTAAACACTCATAAAAAGGATTTTTCGCAATATTGCAAACTTAATTGCATTTTAGTCTAAAATGACAAAATGGCAATAAAAATGCATGCAATAATTTCTGAATTTACAGTTATCATATTTATTTAGTCTCAGTTTCATTATTTTCAAATATTTGAAACAAATTTTGTAATTAAAAAAAAAGTTTAAAAACAAACAATTAATGTGTTTGGGAAACAAACTTATATCAAATAAAATTGTATATGATAAGACATTTCAAAATCAAGTTCAGAAATGTTACAGCAAGGTAAATAGGTTTTTGTGTCAGTCTGCTTTGTGGATCAGAAATCTCCCATATATGTATCAGAAACTCTATATTCTCCAAAGAAATCTTAGTGACCATATTTCTTTTCAACCCATGTGATTCAACCCATGATTAATCTAGTTCTAAGATTTACCTGTAATATTGCTGAGTGGTCTCCTTGACAGACTATATCTTGCTCTAGTTCAGAGACTTCTAGTAGATGATGTTTGTTTGTAAGTCTAGATAACTCTCCTACAACTGTGACATGCTTGGATACTGTTCCAGACATTTTCTTAAATTGTGGATATTGTTCTAAAAATTGCTGGAAAATGAAAACCAATACGGGTTAGTTTTGTATATTTTTCTGGCTAAGTGAATATTTCTATAAAACACAATGTACAGACAATTAATTTCCACCACTAATTACTTAAAAAATTCTGAAACACCCACCATCTATGAATCTAAACTCCATTTCTTAATAAAAATATCAAATCTGGAAAAAATATTTAATCTTTGAAAACTGATTCTGTAAATTTCAACTGATTTAAGCCTTTTACAAACATTTACTGTTTAACCCCGCCACATTATTTATGAAGTGCCTGTCCCAAGTCAGGAGCCTGTAATTCAGTGGTTGTCGTTTGTTTATGTGTTACATAAAATTGAAAATGGAAATGGGGAATGTGCCAAAGAGACAACAACCCGACCATAGAAAAAAAACAACAGCAGATATTTGTTTTTCGTTCATTTTTTTACATAAATAAGGCCGTTAGTTTTCTCGTTTGAATTGTTTTACATTTTCTTATCTGGGACTTTTATAGCTGACTATGCGGTATGGGCTTTGCTCATCGTTGAAGGTCATACGGTGACCTATAGTTGTTAATGTCTGTGTCATTTTGGTCTTTTGTGGATAGTTGTCTCATTGGCAATCATACCACATCTTCTTTTTTATATTTATTTTCTTTTTATGAACATTGAGCTTGTTATGACTTTTGATTGATTGAAATTTAATAACAACATCTTTTTTAATCTTTTCGCTATTGTGCATGAAAGGAAAAGCAAACATAACTCATGATGTAGTAAACCAAATCCTTTTTTTTAGAAAACCTCAAATATGACAATTTGCTTTTAAACACCATCCGCTGTATACATAAATACATTCTAAACAAACCTTCATATCACTGATAGATTCTATTTTTTCATGACTTTTAGATTTAGTTTGGAACTCATCCATTAGGTCTTTAATGTTGTTTCCAATTTCACCAAAATTACTATACATGTTCTGAAAAGACAAATAAAAAAAAATACATCAAATAAAAAGTTACAAGATATGACAAAAGTTTTTATTACTTTTAAGTCAATCATACTATAAAAGACTACTTTATCACTTACAAGACACACAAAGAAGTAGAGTATTGTCATTACTTTGTTGACTATTTTCATCAAGCTTTAGAAGTGTACTGGTATTCATATTGTGTGGATTTATTTTCCCGGATATCAGTTTTCGTGGATTGAGGAAAACTTGCCTTTTCGTGGATATTTGATTTTGTGGTTTAACATTCTCTGTATATAAAGTTTATATAAAATTTGTTATCACTATTTTGTGCATTTTTCCTTTGATCTTATTTTGAGATAATTTTCATATCATGCTACTCGCTTGAGATGGAAAATTATCGCTAGAAACTAAGCATGCACGTGGCTTTGCTAACGAAATTGACATGAAATTGGCAACGACGTCATAGGTAAAATAGCGATAAAAAGATTATCATTGTTCATCTCAACTCGATTGCCTTTCTCGCTTTCGCCATCCTGGCTCAAGCGAGAAAATCAATCGAGTTGAGATGAACACAGATAATCTATAATTATTCGTTGAACATTTGAATTCGTGGTTCTTCTGTACCCACAAAACACACGAAAATTGGTATCCAATGAATAATATTAGTTATCTTGGTGTAATCAGGGGTGTACAGAATTTTACACCGTTGTTGAAAATTCATACACCCTGAGGCGCAGCCGAACGGGTGTATGAATTTTCAACAACGGTGTAAAATTCCGTACACCCTTGATTACACCAAGATAACGAATTTATTTCTTATGAACAATTCCTTTACTCATTTTGAAACCAGGATGTAAAATTGTAAAAATGGTAATGAAAAACTTCCAGCGTAATATTATTTCAATGTCCATGTTGCTGCACATTGTCAAATACTTTTTACTTTATTTTTGGAAAAATTCTGAAAATTTTTGTATTCTTTTGAGTTTACAAAAAAAAAAAAAAATATTTTAAAAAATTTTTTTTTTTTTTTTTTTAGCATTTTCTTCTTATTATTTTTTTTCTAAATTTTTATTTTTTTTCTATATTTTTTGAAAATTTAATTTTTTATTTCTTTTTGGCAAAATTTAATTTTTTAAAAAATTTTGCCAAATTTTATTTATCCCGGGTGAACAAGGGTGGAGTGTTATTTACACCGGGGTAGTCAACCAATCAGATTGCAGTATTTTTGCTCCATAAGAAATAATAATAAATCCACAGTAAACAGATTGTAGAAAATTATGTTAATGTTAAATATCATTTTGCAAATCTACAATGTTATGAATACTCCAAACTATAGCTAAATCAAAATGAGCATGTATAATTAACAATAGTATATATGTCATTATACAATGTTTTTGAAAAAAAAAGACATTATGTGGATATGCATACTGATTGCCAATGAAACAACTATCCACTATAGATTAAATGAAATGAATGTTAGCAATTATATGCAAACATACAGATTTTTACACTGTAAATTCAGAAATTATTGCGATTTTTTCATTTTAGATCAAAATGCAATGTTAATTTTTGAGATATTGAGAAAAATCCTGTTTAATTCATGTAAAAAATATCAAAATTAGAGGTTAAAATTATTGCTATTATAACCATGTCGCATTTTTCGCAATAATAAAAAACATCGCAATAATTTCTGAATTTTCAGTAATTAGAAAAACTTATATTGTATATTAAAATGAAAAAAATATGAATCAATTTAATTGAGAAAACTAATTGTACTTACATTTGCATAAAATTCATCATGTTCAGGAGACAGAACAACTTCCTGTAGTTCTTTACTTATACCAGGAACATTACTGAGGTTTATTCTGCTATTAGCAATACCTATCAACTCATGTACCATGGCTTGGTATGTCCACTTTAAAAAAAATATCACATATATTCTATTTTACAAAATGTATAAGCATGATGAATATAGATTCTTCCACTGCATCGAGTGTGATACGATATTTATCCACTCAAGACAGTTATATTTTCAAATTTAAACTTGAGGCTTGCTGAGCGTTTTAAATATTTAAAATTTAACTGTCGAGAGTGGATAAATATCGTATTACACGAGATTTGGTGGTGGAATCTGTTTCTCTTATGATTTTGAAATAATAAGCCGGCAAAATTTTTCCTTCTTTTTGAGTGATCTGCAAAAATTACATTAAAACAATCTAAAACTTATACTGCAGAATTTTTTTATTAAGTACAAAATAAATATATTCTGTATAAATCATGCTTTTTAAAAAAAATTATAGGTACATCATACATGTATAACATGTATACAATTAAAGTTGTGGTAATTGAAATATTTTAGAAAGATGCATGTAATATGCAGTATTTAGTGGCAATAGGGAAAATTATATGAAAAATATTGCCTTTAAGTTTAACTTCATATTGATGCGGGGCCTGATGGCGGTCTCATCACGATTCACGAGTTGATTTTTTTATCAATCACGATTCACAGAAAATAAATTTCCATGATCATGGATCACGAAAATATAAAAAAAAAATCTGTAGAAAAACGGATCACACTAGCGATCACAAAGAACACAAATAACCCATCAGGCCCTCATTGATACATGTAGTTACATATAAACTATTTATGTTTTAATTTTTAGGTGTTACATATAGTAAGGCTAGCAGCATACATAAGACACAAAAGTTATTGAAAAGATTTGCATTTCTTTGTTTGTTCTACTTTGCATTTTTTTTGTAAGTCCAAAGTTTTGTTGTTGCTAATTTAATTTATCTTTAATAACATTAACACACGTTAACAAAGACATGACAAATATCAAACTGAAAAAGTAAATCAAACTTCAACTGGTTAGAAAAAACATAAAAATAGTCCATAAAGCTCATTAGCAATACTAAATAAGAAATATTATAGCATTCATGATCATTTTTATCTGATAAAAAGGAAACCTTAAGGTGGTAACTAACACTACAGGGAGATAAATCTATAAAACCAGCAAAACGTTTAAAGGAAATATTAAGCTTCTCAATGATCAAAATTAGTGTTTGTCAAAATGCTATATATCCAATGAAATTTTTCAGAAAAAAGTGTGTGGTTCAAGTTTTTTTTTAAGTTTTATTATTTTTGTTAAAGGTTCAAAGTAAATATTTTGTCAAAATTTTATCAAATTAAATAAGCCAAATTAATTTAAGTCAAGGTGTTTGGTACCACCTTAAGTAGATTAAACAGATTTCTTAATCTTTGACTAATGTCTGGTACCTGATTCAGAATAGGAGTAACAGCATCATCTCTCCTATCAAGTATTAACAATATAGGGGCTACATCGGTCTTCCTGAACTCAAATAATGCTGCTTCTTTATTGATTGTTTGCTGAAATAAAGAAAAATTGTTATTTTGATAATTATTGGAATATAACAAAGAGGTATATTAAAAACTAAATGTCAAAGATAACCTGACAACACCAGTACAAAAAACTATAATAATAAAAAGACAAGTCCACAATTCAATACATAGTAAATTCTGAGCAACAAGAACCCCACACCAAAAGGTGCTCCAGAAGTGTATATATATATATACTTCTCCTGTTCCACTAGTAGTACCCCTCGTGTTGGTGAATACAAAGTCTGAGCAACAAGAACCCCACACCAAAAAGTGCTCCAGAAGTGTATACTTCTCCTGTTCCACTAGTAGTACCCCTCGTGTTGGTGAATACAAATTTTGTAAATGGTCTCACTTGGTGGTGGGTATCAATGTATCATAGAGATCTAAGTGTGACACAGGATTAGCAGATTTTTATTAAGCATTACATGTGAAAGTCGAATAATTAAGCATAAAAATGGGAAACCAAGTCTGACGGAACACAGGAAATTACATGCGCTATTATGGCAATGAAAAGGGGGATAAGGGATTCTCACTAAACAATAAGCTTCTATGTTTTACATTTGTCATTTTGAGGCCTTTAATAGCTTGCTGTGTGGTATGAAATTTGTTCATTTTTGGTGACCATATATTGACCTACAGTTGGTAACTAGAACGACATTTGGTAATTGTGTATCTGGTTGACAGTTGTCTCCTTGGCAATCATACTGAATATTTGTATGTTCAAATAGTTCTGATTTAGACTTACCCTGACACTCTCAGCAAGTCGTCTGGCTGTTTCTGATGAATTCTGGTATCTTATCATTGGACATTTCTTCAGTGACAACAGTACTGATGTTAAACCCTGTGTACTTCTAGCTAGTGAATCTGTTGACCAATTCAGACCCTAAATCATAAATATTTTTTTTTTCCATGATTGACAAGTTATATTTTACCATTGCCTGCATAAGCTTTTTATATACCTTTATGTTATCAACCTTTTGATTTTATGTTCATGATAGGGGGTCTCATTGGGGAGTTTCGATCCCGGATCCCGCTTACTGTTTTGTCAGATTCCCGTTTCCCGCTTACACTATGTACGTAAGCAATTCTCATTTTTTTGTCATTTCCCGGGTCCCGCTAGACCTCATTTCCTGTTTTCACGACACAATAATTTGACTTTCACGCGTCATGCTTAGACCCCAATGAGACCCACATGATAGGAAGATTTCCTAACAACTGTTTCGCAATAATTCACCTTTCAGTATAAGCTGATTCTCATAAATTTTAACTGCATGCTAAGTTTTGAATGTCTACCCCCAAATCTGTGCTTGCTTTGTCATGAAATTTTAAAGTTTTGACATTGAAGCAGGTTCAGCAGTAAATAATTTTCTTAAAACTAACATTTATATAAAAATAAGGAGATGGGGTATGCTTGCCAATAAGACAATATTTCATCTAAGATTTACATTCTTGCTTCTAGTGGACACTTTTTGGTAAATTTTTAATTTGACTAAATCAACTAAATACATCATTTATAATGTTTTTAAATTTACAAACCTGACAACATCCGTTAATATTTAAGGTAAATAAATGTGGACTGACAGCAACATAGTCTCCAAAAAATTCCTGCAATACAATAATATATACATTCTAAGCAAATTTTATCTTCAATGCATGTCTACTAAACATAGTTACATGATTCCAATGACAAAAGTCAGATATAACCAATTGTGTTTTTATACTTTGTGGCATGAACTACTTGGAAAGTTAGTTTTTCTTTATGGATATTAATTTTTGAGGTTTTCAGAAATTTGCTTGTTCAAGTCTTGTTTATAGGTCCAAATATCAATAAAAATTCATTAGATTTCTTTGTTTTGCTTCCTATATTATTGTCATAATCTGCTCCAAAAAGGTAAAAATTTAAAGAAATTTTAATAAGTAATTGATACCTAATTATCCCACGCCAAACTGATAAAATATTTAAGTAGATATACCTGTAACTAATCAAATCTGGTCTACTGTAATAAGTGTTTTTGAAAAGGTTTTGGTAATATTTTCATTTGGACAGCCTGAAAATCCAGTACCTATACCGAAAGTATTTTCTCACTTTTGCAACTGAAATATTGTTTGCTTTGAAATATTTAATATTTTGTTTATAACACAATATTGTTGACCTTCTTTACCTGAACTTCCCTCACAACCTCTTGGTCATCTGCCTCAGCTAATACTTTGACATCTTGTTTGCTTATTACATTACTAAAATCTGAAACAATAAAAGTTATTTTATTTTCACTGTCAATAGCTGTAAAATCGTATTTTATAACATGATATTTTTTGTATCAGAACAGTTTAAATTCGATATTGAAAGGAAAAGTATAAAAAAAAATATCAACATTAATCCATAAATCAAGTTTAATTTGATTGTGTTGTATATATGATCATTTTCAATATTTGAAATATAGCATAAAGTCAATATACATTTGTACAATGTACTGTAGTACATTAAAATATTTTACACTTTGGTACCTTTTCCTATTCTGTTTTGTATTGTTTGATAAAACTTTATAATTCCCCATGATTACAGATTACATATTACATAAAATGTACATGACTTAGTTATTGGCAATATATCCTCACGTGTTTCATTTCAAATAAGCTGGAGCTTTGTTATAGTAATGGTCCAATACAATATAATATGGAATTATATATTTGTACTCATGTGTGTCATTTGAATTGGAAAATTATATATGGCTATTAAGTATGTGGGTTATTGTAGAATATTTTTTTAACATTAAAAATGTTCAGAATTTGTTTTTCTCTATTTACGTTAGAGGTGTAAAGTGTTTATTAGAAAAAATGTTAGACAAACTTTGACAATGAAATTGGCATATTTCTCATTTATACAATTTTTCAATTTTGTAGTTAAATTAAACTATTTCATTGAATTTAAAGTTAGCCTAGGCAAATATGATTTTTTTTATTTTGGCATTTGTTTTCATGAAGTTTGAAAAGGTTATCATGGTTATAGGTCTGTATTTTGATAAATATATATTAACCAATTATCTTAATTTAGAACTATTATTTGCATCATGTTTGTTTTGTATTTGCCATAACCTAAATTGGTTTTTGTCTGTTTTGCAAATAAAGATTTTTTTTTTTTTTTTTTATTATTATTACCTGCACTGAAATTACTTACAAATATAATATAAACCATATTTAGACATTCTTAGCTCTTGTGCTAATAGTTCTACATTTTCTTTGGTTGGTCTAACAAAAGCAATACATTTCAAATGCTTCATGGTTTCCCTGCCTGCAGAGTCTAATCTTTCAAATAAGTATACTTCTTTCTGTAGAATTTCTGACTGTGCATAAACCATACTGACAATGCTGGTCTGTAAAAATCAAATACATAAAAGTAGTCATGGTAATTGTGTCCAGAACGGTACTGGTAATGACTTTAATTGAGAGAAACCACAGTCGCCTGAAGATTTCATATGTATAGCGAAACAATGGGGGAAATATTTTATTTCCCCCATTTTTTCGCTATAATTATGAAATCTTCAGGCGACTGTGGAGAAACATTTTAATATACTTTAAGTTTAAGTGTTCTGTATGTGTAAAAGGTGATTTCTGGACAGTCAAATAATAACAAGTCCATTTCATCTTAGTCTAGGGTTCTTTATTTAACAATGATGTAATCATATAATTATTAACCCAGTCTGTGGAACTGAGTTTAATAACTAACATCGACAGTCTAACTAATACTAACAGTATCGATCTTCATACTTCTACAGTAATGGTAACAGAGCCTGCGGTTCACATCAAATATGGTTCATATAAAGTCATGATGTCCTGTTCCGGAATGAATTCCATCACTATACTAATCCATAGAACTTATGGAACTACTAATCAGACACAATATAAAGTCTATGAGCACAAAGTGCATCAAAACATACGAATATAAATGTACCAAGATCACAACAAAGACATCAATCCTCCATTACTGTTTTCAAAACTACCACCAAAACTGGGGGCAAGGCTCTATAAACCCATCAGAATACAAGCTTAAGAAAAACTATAAACTCTAATGAACAGTGAGTACTGATAGTAAAATCTGCAAATGAAAGAATATAATTAATGGTGTCTCGGAATAACTTTTATAATTTTATAGTCGACGCCCGGCAAAAAATCTTCAATAATTGAAGGATCGCTAGAAACTTAAAGAAGAAGAAGAAGAACCTATAAAACATATAAAATATATAAATGATTAATATGATAAAAATCCACACTACCACATATGTATTATCACATTCTTGGTTACTTCATGTAATGCTGCTTCTTATTTAGATTCCAATAAACATTCCATAGTTATATTCATTTGTAATATTACACATGTTAAATTTATAACAAAAAACAGACCATTCTTTGTACATGTTCATGTGAATCTGTTGCAAAAAAATATCAATAATTATTTGGCGAACTATAAACATGATAATAATATCAATTTTGTGACATCAGGACCTTCTGGCAGAGGGATTTCAGAATCTTACTATTGAGACCTATTCATTCCAAATAATGTCAAACTTATTGTTCTTTTAAACGTCATATATTTTATTCCCATCAATCATTTAAAAAAACCCTACTGAATAACACCTGTGATCTGTCTACATTTGTTGTTGATTTACTCACAGTGTCTTTATCCATCAGCAAAACTTTCATTCCAGGGCCACTGTCTTCAATCATTTTACTGATATACTGCTTTATAGCTAAAATAACATTCATTTTCTCTGTTTATATAGTACCACAATAAAAATGAAAATTTTTGACAGTTTTGACTTTTTGTACACCGGAAGCTGAATAACTATTCTAAAATTAGAACCGACCGGATGAGGCTTGATTATCCGAAATTGAAATGTGTTGGTACAGATCAGGTAAATAAAAAGATTAAAAACACATGACCCCCTACCCCAAGGCTGAATCCCACCAAAAAATGAATAAATGGGTGATGACTTATATCTCTGCAGTATTTAGTGATGAGACAGCAACCCAAAAAATTAAGAATAGACAGGTTTCATCACAAATTACATGTATTTCAAACTCTAAAACAGTTACATCCTGAGTTTTTTTGTTAGAACATCTGCATTTTGAATTAATTTAACATAAAGTATAAAGGACCTGTCATAAATACCAACTTCTCCAAATAAATAAAAACATCCAAGATGGGTAAACATGACCTGTCTTGACCAGTCTGATGACTTAAGGTTTCTGGCTTTGTTGAGGTACATTATTCTGTTATATTAAAATTGTCCTATTTTAAAAATTATGACAAACAATCTAAAACTGAGGATGAATATATCAAACTATTACTTAATAACAAGTGTAGAAAAACACTTAGATTAATATCATCTTTTATTAATCAATCATTTGAATTAAGGAAAAATGTCCTTATAAATAAGTAATATGAACAATTTGAAGCTATAACATACAATATACTTATGTCAGTAGTCTATTCTTACAAATTAACCTATATATATTGATATTTATAACTGCACATTTCATTGTTCGAAATGTGCACAATGATATGCTATGTAGTATTGTTTAATAGACCACTTTCTAGTTCATACGTCACCGACAAAAACTCATCAATTATGCGCGCCTTTATGACGTCATTTACCAGATAGAGGGGATCGCCTGTATCCCTGCACTATTTACGTTCATCAAGCGTTTAAGTGATCGTCATTGTGCAGGATAAACTAGAAATAATGGTTGTTCTGTAGGTACTTAATGACAATTCCCTAATGACAGCAGTGCTGATTGTCAATTTTGAGAATTTAATTTGCTGAATAATTCGTACAATATAGATTTATAATTTTCCAACCACTCGCTCAATATTGAAACGGAAGTGACGACGCCCCAAAACGCACAAATGCCGTTCACTAAAACCAAAGTTTTTGACGGAAATGCATAGAACTGGAAAGTTGTCTATTGCTGCATCATTACTATTAGCATACTAGTTGTATGGGCCGTTGCCAATTATTAAGTCTCCCAAACAAAGTTTGGAGACTTATTGTTTTTGGTCAGTTCTTATTATTTTTATTATTCTTCTTCTTCCTCTTCCTCTTCCTCTTCCTCTTCCGCCACTTTAAAAAATGAACTTGTCCGCAGCGTTTCTCCAAAACCGCTTGTCAGATTGACTTAGGATTTCGTAAAATGGTAGACTAATATGTCTAGGTGAGCCATCAATCTTTCGTTTGTGCATTGGGGTCTATTAAGGGCTATTTTGGGAGATTTACTTTTAGTCGAGTAGCAAGTATCAAGTTGCAAAAAGCGAGTATCAAGTTATAAAAAGTGAGTAGCGAGTTATAAAAAGTGAGTAGCGAGTTATAAAAAGTGAGTAGCGAGTTATAAAAAGTGAGTAGCGAGTAACAAAAAGTGAGTAGCGAGTAATAAAAAGTGAGTAGCGAGTTATAAAAAGTGAGTAGCGAGTAACAAAAAGTGAGTAGCGAGTAACAAAAAGTGAGTAGCGAGTTATAAAAAATGAGTAGCGAGTAACAAAAAGCAAGTAGCGAGTTATAAAAAGTGAGTAGCGAGTAACAAAAAGTGAGTATCGAGTTATAAATAGTGAGTGGCGAGTAACAAAAAGCAAGTATCGAGTTATAAAAAGTGAGTATCGAGTTAAAAAAAGTGAGTATCGAGTTATAAAAAGTGAGTATCGAGTAACAAAAGCTATCATTTATATGTTTGTAAAGATTATTATTTAAACAAATGACTTGTTTCCCTTTTCATTACTTACTAATTCTTAAGGCAGCAACCATTTGATTTGTTTTCAGTTTAGAAGAACAATCTATTTTTTTAGCGATGACCCGAAAACATTTTTTTTTCCTTTCAATTTTAGCATTACATATAGTGGCAGCTGAGGGTGAAACAAACATTTTTTTTTCTCAGGGTCCAAAACAAATTTTATTTCTTCACCAAAACCTGGAAACAAACGTTTTTTCCAAAAAAACACATAGCCAACCCCCCCCCCCCCCCCCCCAGAAAATCAAATGGTTGCTGCCTAAGGCTTTCAATTAACTTTTGAAATATTTCAATACAATTTGATACATTGCTATTATATATGAATTCATTGCAAAGGATAGTCGTTTTACTTTATATTTATAAATCGCTCTTAATCAGGATAAATGTTTTTATTCTGTCATCTAACCTGATTATTTGTTTATAGTTTGCTTAGTATCGACCCGATGAGTTAAAACTTAAAAGCTGTTCTCGCCCGAGTTTTACTTGGTTGTTCTTATGTTGTGCTGTAACGCCACTGTACTAGGTCAGAGGACATGGAGGAAGGGAACGGATCCTGCACATACGTTTAACCTCCCTAAATATATATACGGTTACCTAACTTACCTGTTCCAAGCAAGGAGCCTATGATTTTTGTTGTCTCTTGTTACTTTATTCTTGTAGGGGACAATACAACAAATCAAATGAAATTGAAGGGACTTTCCTGGGGTCACCCACCCCCTTGTTTGAAAACTTGTAAAGGGTCAAGATCCCCACCCCTAAACCATGTATATTGTTGTATGGGACAATTAAACAAATCAAAAGAATATGGGAGCTTTGTTTGGGAGACTTCGTAACAGCATCCTGTTACAATTACTTCTTGTTCATATTTGTTTTAACATTGATGATTTCGTATTTAAATCTGGGTGTTGTTTAATCTGATCTGAATTGTTCATGATCTAAGTATAGATGACCGGAAAGTGTTGCAGATCCAATATTAATATGCATTTTTTAACAAAACTAATACAGATATAGTATGTTTCCTGAATTATTACTAAACGGTTTCCTGAATTATTACTAAACGCTTTGATGAATATTCCCATAATTAGCTAATTTGTAAATTTATTCATAAAAATACAAAGTGTAATTATGAAAAATCTTTCATTTAAACACAAATATACAAATTGAAATTAAAGTCTGTCCTCCCCAGAGTTATGTTGTTTCAATTACAAAACACTAGCATGTCAAGAAGAATACTAATTAGACTTGTATTCTTTTTGATTTTAGTTTCTTGTGTACAATTTGGAGTTGAGTATAGTGTTCATTATCATTGAACTAGTATATATATATATTTGTTTAGGGGCCAGCTGAAGGACGCCTCCGGGTGTGTGAATTTCTCTCTGCATTGAAGTCCTGTTTGTGACCTTCTGCTGTTGTCTGTTCTTTGGTCGGGTTGTTGTCTCTTTGACACATTCCCCATTCCCATTTTCAATTTTAATTCATCTCCAAACTAAAAGCGTTATGGTATTGTTATAAAAAAGCATTTATAGTATCATACATTTATAGCTGACCATTCAGAGGGTTTGGGTTTTTTCAAATTGTTGAAGGACTACGATTTTGTATAATTGCTTACATCCACTTCATTTGGATCTTAGTAGTTGTTTATGATTGGCAATCATACCACATCTCCTTATTTTCATAAGGATTCAATTTTGTTTATTGTTCTACAAAATGTATTTATAAATAGATAGAACTATGTTATTTGTTGTTGATCTAGGAGAAGGTTATTTTGCACATATATTACATATATGTTAAAAGTCAGTGAACTACTTGTACTTAGATATTCAAAAGGCCAAGTTTGTTTATTAACTCTATTACTAACAACTAACGAATTAATTTTATTCAGTATAATATCCAGTATAAAAGAATAATCGCTGAAATACACGAAAACATCTATAACCAGGTGCTCCGCAGGGTGCAGCTTTATACGACCGCAGAGGTCGAACCCTGAACAGTTGGGGCAAGTATGGACAAAACATTCAAGCGTGATACAAATTTTACAATTAAAGATTTCTTCTTCAAACTTTTTAAATCTAAAATTAAATAGTTGACACAGCATAGGTTTCTGACATAGAATGAATGTGGTCTAATGAACTTAAAAGTTTGTTTTTGACTTTTAGCAATTCACTATGCTGTTGAATATTAATCCTCTCAAAAAAGTGTTTGAAGAAATTTTCTTTTTATTTATGAAATCTGAAATGAGAAAAATTTACCCCCACCCCCCTTTTTTCACATCCCCGTTTCCCTTTTTTCCAAAACTGATATCAAGTCAAATTTCTAATGGAGTTTGCAACAATAACTACTCTTTTAAATACATCATAAAATATTAAAATGTAAAATAAAGTGCTTGTTATCACTGAATGGTAAAGATTGGTTGGTAGTAAAAGTGAATATACATTGTTTATTGTATAAAACAATAAAAAAAACTTCATCAGCAACATTTTATATTGGCAAATTTCCAATGAAGTTATTTACATAAAGTTATTGGCAAATAAAAATAGAAAATGACATCATAGTCATGTCTGGCAAATTTCCAACATATATTATCAACTACTATTCTATACAAAGAAAGATAACTCCAATTGAAAATTAATTGCTATTGCACAATATTGTGCAATTAGATATTTCTTGCTATTGTGCAATACTGTGCAATTGAAAATTTCTTGCTATTGCACAATACTTGATATGGAATCCTGATTTGGACCAACTTGAAAACTGGGCCCATAATCAAAAATCAAAGTACATATTTAGATAAAGCATATCAAATAAGCCCAAGAATTTAATTTTTGTTAAAATCAAACTTAGTTTAATTTTGGACCCTTTGGACCTTAATGTAGACCAATTTGAAAACTGGACCAAAAATTAAGAATCTACATACACAGTAAGATTTGGCATATCAAAGAACCCATTTATTCAATTTTTGATGAAATCAAACAAAGTTTAATTTTGGACCCCCATTTGGACCAACTTGAAAACTAGGCCAATAATTAAAAATCTAAGTACATTTTTAAATTCAGCATATCAAAGAACCCCAAGGATTCAATTTTTGTTAAAATCAAACTAAGTTTAATTTTGGACCCTTTGGATCTTAATGTAGACCAATTTGAAAACGGGACCAAAATTTAAGAATCTACATACATAGTTAGATTCGGCATATCAAAGAAACCCAATTATTCAATTTTTGATGAAATCACACAAAGTTCAATTTTGGACCCTTTGGGCCCCTTATTCCTAAACTGTAAGGACCAAAACTCCCAAAATCAAACCCAACCTTCCTTTTATGGTCATAAACCTTGTGTTTAACTTTCATAGATTTCTATTTACTTATACTAAAGTTATGGTGCAAAAACCAAAAAATAATGCTTATTTGGGCCCCTTTTTGGCCCCTAGTTCATAAACTGTTGTGACCTCAACTCCAAAAATCAATCCCAACCTTCCTTTTGTGGTCATAAACCTTGTGTTAAAATTTCATTGATTTCTATTTACTTAAACTAAAGTTATTGTGCGAAAACCAAGAATAATGCTTATTTGGGCCCTTTTTTGGCCCCTAATTCCTAAACTGTTGGAACCAAAACTCCCAAAATCAATCCCAACCTTTCTTTTGTGGTCATAAACCTTATGTCAAAATTTCATAGATTTCTATTTACTTAAACTAAAGTTATATTGCGAAAACCAAGAAAATGCTTATTTGGGCCCTTTTTGGCCCCTAATTCCTAAAATGTTGGGACTAAAACTCCCAAAATCAATCCCAACCTTCCTTTTGTGGTCATAAACCTTGTGTTAAAATTTCATAGATTTCTATTCACTTTTACTAAAGTTAGAGTGCGAAAACTAAAAGTATTCGGACGACGACGACGACGCCGCCGACGACGACGACGACGACGCCAACGTGATAGCAATATACGACGAAAAATTTTTCAAATTTTGCGGTCGTATAAAAAGGACCAACCAGCAAATTTACTATGTACCGGATCGTCTAGAATAGGCGATACTATGCAGATAAAGAAACTAGAGGCTCTAAAGAGCCTGTGTCGCTCACCTTGGTCTATGTGCATATCAAACAATGGACACAGATAAATTCATGACAAAATTGTGTTTTGGTGATGTGTTTTTAGATCTTTAATTACTGAACATTGTTGTTTCTACAATTATCTCTATAATGAACTTGGCCAAATAATTACAGTGGAAAATATTTTCTAAAAATTTACAAAAATTGGGGATTAACTCCTTGAGGGATCCACTGACCATTTTTTATCTATAATAATATTCAAGATAATAACCAAAATCTGCAAAATTTCCTTAAAATTACTAATTCGGGGGCAGCAACCCATAACGGGTTTCGTTTTTCGTTATACATGTATTTCACTCAATTTATTCACTAAATTAACAAGCAATACTGCCAAGTTTTGTTTTAATCAGCCTAATAGTTTGAGAGAAATTGAGTATAAATTAAAGCAGAATCTACAAAGATTTATGCAAAAATTTGTAAAAATGCAAAGCATGCTGCATCAAGATGAAAGAATAATGTTTAGAGAAAGAAATTCTCCAAGAAATTATTAAATATTCATCTTATAGAGAGAGAGAGAATCTACATACAAACAGTTGAATATTGAATACAAAATGATTTTGAGATGATGAACACCACTAATGTAACTTTTTGTTTTCATTACAAGATCGCTTAGAGTCCATTTATACCTCTGATGACCACCACTAATGTAACTTTTTGTTTTCATTACAAGATCGCTTAGGGTCCATTTATACCTCTTACTCCGCAAAAGGAGTAGGTCCGGTAAGGACCGATTTTGGCCTCAAATGTCAGTTTCATTTGACGAAAGATTTTGACCACTTTTTAAACACTTGAGTGTCTATTTCATATGATTCAATTGATTTATGTGAAAGATTTTAACTTATTTAGTAAAAAAAAACCGATTCGATTCAAGCTCAAATATGAAAAATCAACCAAATATGCGAAAAAACGTCACTTTTCAGATGGTTTTTGTCAAAAACGAAAGTGGCCGCAACCGTGTTCATCCTCAACCTTTATATATGTTATGTATTATCATCAAATACAACTTCCATTTCAATATTTTGGATGAACACGAATGCGGCCACTTTCGTTTTACACGGAAACTGTCTAAAATTTAACTAAAATGCTGGAATTGTGAAGATTTCAGTAATTTAGCATGACTTATTGGTTCTAGTACCCAATATATGTGCATTGTATTGTCAAAAACAGCCCATATTTATGTAGCAGAACCATTCTACTATCCAATAAATAACTAAAAGTTTACATTTTAACAATTCTGTAAAACTGCTATATTTTGGGGCCGAAAAGGGGTCTTACTGGACCTACTCCTTTGTACATTTAGGTTAATAAATCAAAATTTGGAGGCTACATGTACTCTCCCACATTTATGAATGAGAATGTGACAATAAATGAGTGACTTAATTGTTCAAGCTGAAAGCATGAACTATCTCCATAAAAAAGTTTAGCGACGCATTTGACATTTCAATAAGGCCTTACATAAAACTTAACTTTAAGCAGTATTCAAGAGAAGGACATATAACAGATTCCTCTTAGTAAATATATGTATTGTTATTGTTTCTAAAAGTTATTTTTAGAGTTACTTAGGATTAAGTTTTCTTTAATAGCACAATACAGGAAATAAGACAAAAAAGATAGAAAAAAAAATACTCAAAGCACTGGTTTGCGCTACCTACTTCTATTCTATGAAGAGGCTTCATGGAAGTGCCCTATTTCAAGACAATTTCCCCTCAAATATATATGTGCTTTGACTCAATCCACTGAGAATATATCATTTTGAAATAACATGATAAGTGTTTTGCATGTTAACATTTTTGCTTTTTGTTACTCGCTACTCACTTTTTATAGCTCGATACTCACTTTTTATAACTCGCTACTCGCTTTTTGTTACTCGATACTCACTTTTTATAACTCGCTACTCACTTTTTATAACTCGCTACTCGCTTTTTATAACTTGCTACTCGCTTTTTGTTACTCGCTACTCACTTTTTATAACTCGCTACTTGCTTTTTGTTACTCGCTACTCACTTTTTATAACTCGCTACTCGCTTTTTATAACTCGCTACTCGCTTTTTGTTACTCGCTACTCACTTTTATAACTCGCTACTTGCTTTTTGATACTCGATACTCACTTTTCATAACCTGATACTTGATACTCGACAAAAAGAAATCCTCAACTTGAAAACTGTAAGTGGTAGATACATGCAGTCTTCAGAAATGATTATAGGACAATAAAACAAATCACATGAAATATAGGGGAGTCCCTGGGAGTTCATCCCCACCCCCTTCAATTTGAGAATATGCTTATATCTTGTAACCGATCCAGATCCCCACCCCTAAACCATATATATTCCTGATTGGGACAATAAAACAAATCAAATGCAATTAAAGGGAGGTCCCTTGGGGTCATCCCCACCCCGTTCAATTTCATAATGTGCTATTATCTTGTAAATGGTCCAGATCCCCACCCCTAAACCATATATATTCTTGTAGGGGACAATAAAACAAATGAAATGAAGTTAAAGGGAAGTCCCTGGGGGGTCACCCCACCCCCTCTTGTTTGAAAACTTGTAAACGGTCAACATCCCCACCCCTAAACCATATATATTCTTGTAGGGGACAATAAAACAAATGAAATGAAATAAGAGGGAAGTGCCTAGGGGGTCACCCCACCCCCTCTTGTTTGAAAACTTGGAAACGGTCAACATCCCCACCCCTAAACCATACATATTCTTGTATGGGACAATAAAACAAATCACATGAAATTAAATGGAAGTTCCTGGGGGTCACCCCCACCCCGTTCAATTTGAGAATGTACTATTATCTTTTAAGCGGTCCAGATCCCCACCCCTAAACCATATATATTCTTGTAGGGGACAATAAAACAAATGAAATGAAATAAAAGGGAAGTCTGGAGGGGGTCACCCCACCCCCTCTTGTTTGAAAACTTGTGAACGGTCAACATCCCCACCCCTAAACCATATATATTCTTGTAGGGGACAATAAAACAAATGAAATGAAATTAAAGGGAAGTTCCTGGGGGTCGCCCCACCCTGTTCAATTTGAGAATGTGCTATTATCTTGTAAACGGTCCAGATCCCCACCCTAAAACCATATATATTCTTGTAGGGGACAATAAAACAAATCAAATGAAATGTAGGTAACTTCCCTGGGGGGTCACCACCACCCCCTCCTGTTTGAATACTTGTAAATGGTGGAGATCCCTACTCGTAAGCCATATATATTCTTGGGACAAAAAATCAAATCAATTGAACATATGAATGGCGAGTTATGGGAGCTTTGTTTGGGAGACTTCGTAACAGCATCCTGTTACAATTACTTCTTGTTGTAATTGAGTTTGTGCCAATAAAATATTTGTATTTGTATTTGTTATTATGACAGGGTTAAGCTAATTATAATACCAGTATTATACATGATATAAGATATTTGAGCCCTCTGGTTTTTAATCTCGATCAGTCATGTCCGTAGAATAACAAATAATTGGACAACAGAACAATCTCAAACTAACCTATACATGTAGTCCGAGATTACTCTGACTACTATACATGATACATGTACAAATACATAGGCCAGGTTAAATAACAGACTGAAAGATTTCCAGTTTTAGTTTAGATCAAAAAGATTGAAGATTGTCCTTATAACAGCAGTCTGCAAGGTTAGCCACTAGTCCAATGCCCCAGACTAGTAAAATTTCATTCAGACTAGTCAGTTTTTGCAAAATTTTGTTTGGTCCAATAAGAAAAAATGTCAGAATATTGGTCTTCGGGGGAGCGTAGCTATAATCCGACACCCCGAAATTCTGACAGTCCAGTAGTCCGACAGTCCGATAGTCCGACAGTCCAATAGTCTGACAGTCCGATAGTCCGACAGTCCGATAGTCTGACAGTCCATTAATCCGACAATCTGATGGTCCGACACGAAGTCGTGCTGCTGCAAAGGATGATTTTCTTCTTAAAAGCGTATTAGCCGAGCAGTGTTTAAAATTTTATAAAGTGGAATGCATCGAAATGGGATATACATTTGTAAATCAAATCCCTTCTTGACCCCCTTCTTGTTTGAACAATTAATATAAGATTACTTACATCATCATGTCGATGTTGATAACGAGAATGTCTGTTTACATACATTTTGTACATGTGCAAGCGCATGCATGTAACCAGGAGCACATATACTGTTCCAAGATGTAACATATAAACTGGTTGAATGTGATATGTCACAAGTATTAGATGTATGCTTTTATATCTGAGGGGTTTCGCCCCGAAGATATGAAACGACAACTTCTGATAGAATAACATAGAAGTATCAATACTTTTTTTTTATCTTTTCTTTTGTTTTCTAAAACGAGCAATTAGTTTTGATAAACTAGGAATAGTGTCATTATCTCAAATTTCAGTCAAGATGCAAAACCACTTTCAGAACAGTTTCATAGTTAATGATTTGGAGTGAAATCTTAACTTAAATTGCGTCTATTTATAATACCTTATCATTGCTCTAGCTTGTATGGCAATATAAACCGCTGTACTATCTAGTATTTTTTTGGTTTACTGATTGCCAAAACCTGAACTCTTTGCTGATAAAGGATAACACATATATGTAAATTATTATAAGGACCTGAGCATCCCTAGTCATAGAATCATCACGACATGACACCAATTATGTAAAAAAGATTGGAATGAAGAATGGCAATGACATGAAGACAGTACGCAGAAAAAGCAGATATATAGCGGTTAAGACCTATGACTGCAGTGCTGAAGTTTTAAAAATGACAGCACGGAATAAGAAAGGCACTTTATTAAGAAACAATGATTTTTTTTTATAGCAATACAAATACACTAACCAAACCATGATTTAGATTTATTCAACACAAAACTGTTGCCAGAATGCCTCTTAATTTGAAACAATGAAAAAAATATATAGTCATTGCAAGTCTCTAACCAAACCATCAACACAAACAAATGTTTTTAGAATGTCAATTTATTATGAAATAATGAAAAAAAATCGAGTTTTGGTTAGTATATTAATTGGGCAGTAATAGTATTGCTATAATTATGTTTATCATTGTTTTCATAATAAACAAAAGCAAACGTATAGGATGCAAACAGACTTTTGGTAAGAACGTGAAGGGTGTGAAAGTGAAAGGGGCGAATTTGAATGAGAGCGATCATGTTTTAAGGTGAACGGACCAGGATTCCGTTCATTTCCGATTCGTATGGGATTGTTGCGGTCCTGTACAAGACGTCATACTGACTGATTTGTTAATTTTCTGTGTGAAAAAATATACCAATTTACAAACGTTCCATGTCTATATAGGCATACTTTTCAGAGACAAGTGACCGTGCGTCGGGCTGTCGGATTATAGGACTGTCGGACTATCGGGCTGTCGGATTAAAGGACTGTCGGACTATCGGTCTGTCAGATTATGGGACTGTCGGATTATAGGTCTGACCCCGGTCTTCGGACTAGTAGTTAAAAAAGTTTTTGGTGCAGACTGTAACAGTTATAATGTTCCAATGTAGATTAATTATCATCCACGATCATCCACAGGATATCAATATTTGTGTATTTTATGGATATTGCTGTAACCACAAATTCAAACATGCAAACATCATGAACATGGCAAAGAAATACACACAAATGCTCCTCAAACCAAAAAAATAGTATTCACAAAGAATGAATGATTTCACATGTTCAGTAAATCATAGATTTAATAGCCATGGCTATTATATCTATGAGTAAAGAAAGATTATTTAACATACTCTGCAATAGTATACAATGTATGTATTTATATTAAGTTTAATTTATGTCTTTTCAGGTGATTAAGTTGTTTGAAGAAACAAAGAGAATATAACAGCAATGGTTCTTATGAAGCGTTTCTATAGTCGTTTTAAACATTTTAATAGGTGGACTATGTTGAGATGTTTTCATGTATCACAGTCAGTTAATTGTGTTAGAGTAAGATTTGCTCCCTCTCCTACTGGTCAACTTCATCTTGGATCATTACGAACTGCATTATACAATTTTTTATTTGCAAAGGCTAACAATGGCAAGTTTATTCTAAGAATTGAGGATACTGACCAGACCAGGAAAGTGTCAGGGGCTGTAGAAAACTTGTGTAATATTCTTCAGTGGGCTTCTGTTCATCCAGATGAAGGTCCATTTTCGGGTGGAGATTGTGGACCATATGTACAGTCAGAAAGGCTTTACTTGTACCAAAAATATATTGAGACTTTGTTGGAGAATGGTACTGCTTACAAATGCTTTTGCAGCCAAAAACGTTTAGATTTGCTGAAGAAAGAAGCATTGAGAAATAGGGAAACTCCTAGGTATGATGGCAAGTGTCGCCATCTATCAGATGAAGAAAGGCAAGACAAATTACAGCAAGGGACACCATATGTAGTCAGATTAAAACTTGTACAACTCGCTGAACCTTTTGAAGATTTGATATATGGACCTATAGAAATTGATTTAACCGAAAACGAGGGGGATCCAGTCCTAATGAAAACTGACAATTATCCTACCTACCATTTTGCAAATGTTGTGGATGACTATCTTATGAAAATTACTCATGTTTTACGAGGAGTAGAATGGCAGCTATCAACTCCAAAACATTTAATGATATACCAAGCATTTGGTTGGACACCACCAAAATATGCTCACTTACCACTCATAATGAATAACGATGGAACAAAATTATCCAAACGCCAGGGAGATATACATGTCGAACATTTTATGAAGTTGGGATATTATTCAGACGCATTATTAAACTATATCACTCTTCCAGGAGGTGGATTTACAAAGGGAGATAACGAGGTTCTGAAACTTGACGAGTTGGTTAAAAATTTCGATATAAGTACAGTGAAGAGATCATCTGGTAGACTTGATCCAGCACATTTAGATAGACTAAATCAGTTGTTTATTCAGAGAAAAATAGCTGATGGGGAAATGAATGAACTAACTGAACAAATTAGAAAAATAGTTATGAGTAAGTATTCTGGAAACATTTCTTTAGATGATTTGTCAAATGAATACTTGGAGCAGATAATGTGTTGGTGTCAAAACAGAATTAGCCGCTTGGATGAACTAGCTGGCAGTGATTTTGAGTTCTTATGGCTTAAGCCTGATAAGATCGATATTTCAAATGTAGATATTCCTAATCCTTGGGAAGTTTTACAGTCATGTATAGAATGCGTCAAAAATATGGACACATTTGATGAATCCAGTGTTGGGTCTGAAATGAAAAAGAATGCAAAACGTATGAAGGTTAAATTTGCTCCATACATGAAATTTTTAAGATTGTGTTTATCAGGATTGAAGGAAGGTCCGTCTGTTGGAGAGATCATGACAGTGCTCGGAAAATCAAAAACTTTAGAAAGACTTAAACATGCAAGTTGTATTTGTGAAAAGAAGGAATCATCAAGAACTAGAACTGAAAGCTAATCTTACTTGTTTGTTCAGTGAATGTTTGAAAAGTTCCAGTGTACTACAAGAAATTATTACTAAATGTTGATAATGTATAAATCATTTCTTAATTCTTGAGTATCAATATAAAATTCCAGAAAAGCTCATTTTGTTTCATGTCTGTTATGTTTGGTTTTACATAGATGTTAAAAATTAGGTTGTTAGTTTTCTTTTTTTTTCATGTTGGGGATTCTTATAGCGTACTATTTGGTATTGGTTTTTCTCATTGTTGAAGACCTTACATCAACATATCATTGCTTGAATCCAAATAATTTGAATTCTGGATAGTTGTTATATTGTCAATCATACCACATCACCTTTATCAATGTTTATGTTTTTGTGATGCATACAAATTATTTTATCAGAAATTTTAATGGGATTTCATTGGTAAAAGTTGGAATTCAACTTACTTATTCTAATGATTGCTGCACTATACTAGTATACAATATGGGGATGTGGTATTCCAGCAAATGAGAGTATCATCTATCAAATAACCAGGCAAAATTGCATTGCCAATAGACAAATATCTACCATTTAACATGTACCATGATTGCCAACGAGACAACTATCTATCATTGAACATGTGGCATGAATGCAATTTCCGACAATGAGAACTATCAATCATATAACATGTTTCATAATTGCCATTGAGTCAACACTCTACCATAGAAAATGTTGAATGGTTGAATTGACCATTTGACAATTATAACTGATGAGAAAAATAAAACTATCCATTATAGAGCATGTGGTAAGACTGTTAATTAGACAATTATCTACCATATAACATGTCAGATAATTGCCAATGTACCAACACTCTACTATCTGACTATAGAACCTGTGACAAGATTGCTTGTTATTTAACTAATGACCATAACATGTGGCAGTATTGCAAATGAAACAACTATCTACCATAGAACATGTTGAATGATTGCCAATGAGTCAAGGCTCTTATTTTGATTGCTCTACCATAAACATTTGGCCTAATAGATGATTAGGCAAGTATCTACCATAGAATATGTTGCATGGTCAACACTCTACTAAAGAACCTGCGACAAGATTGCTAATTATCCAACTATCTACCATAACAATGTGGCATAATTTCTAATGAAAACTATCTATGATAGAATATGTCAGATGATTGGCAATGAGTCAACACTATACATTAGAACCTGGGGCAAAATTGCTAATAATCAACTAACGACCATAACTTTGCATAATTGTCAATGAGACAACTATCTACAATAGAGCATGTTAAATGATTGCCAACAAGTGAACACTGTCATTTAGAACCTGCGGCAAGATTTTCACTATAACATGTGGCATAATTGCCAATGAGACAACTATTTACCATAGAACATGTCAAGAAAGCTAATAAGTCAAAAGCACTCTATTTATAAAAAAAAGAAGATGTGGTATAATTGCCAATGAGACAACAATCCACACGAGACCAAAAGGACACAGAAATTAACAAGTATAGGTCACTACGGCCTTCAACAATGAGCAAAGCCCATACTGCATAGTCAGCTATAAAAGGCCCGGAAATCACATGTTAACAATTCAAACGAAAAAACTAACAGCCTTATTTAGTCTACTAAATAACCTGCAGCAATGAGACAACTATCTACCTTAGAACATGCTCCATGATTGCCATATATGAAAAATAAAAGATGTGGTATGATAGCCAATGAGACAACTCTCAATATCTGACCAAATGACACAGAAATTAACTAATATAGGTCAATGTGCATGTGTGGCCTTCAACAATGAGTAATGTTTAACACTAGTAGTGACTATCGAAGACCATGTGTCAAGATTGGTGACATAGTTCATCTTGTGGCACACGACATATAAATACAAAGACAGAGAAAAAAACCTGCGGCTTATTTAACGATATTAACGGTAAGCATAAAATTTTACTTAAAGCTGTTTAACTTCTACCCATATATACAGTAAAGGATGAGATTAATTTTGTGGATGTACAAAATAAAATAACAATGTGAAAAATTAACCAATAAAGAATGTGGAATTCAAAGCAGAAAATATATACTGACCGACTTTAGAAATGTAACACTAGATTATTTTTTTGTTATTTTTGAATGAATGTGTCACCGTCAAAAGCAATGACTGCCTGTTACAAACGCCAAAATGATTGGTCAGAAAGGTCAACAAATTCTGTTTGACATGTTTTGGGTTCTGTTTTACACCTTCTGATTTTGCATTTGTTCAACCCATTAATTGGTTTTGGCAATTATGCGGTTGAAACTTGAGGGCTTTAAAGGTTTTCCTTCAGTCGATTCTTTGGCAATTCAGTTAATAGGAAGCATTTATGGCATGAATCTGAACGCAATGGCACACAGCAATTTGATTGGCAGTTGATGTTGCGGCCGTAAACATGTCTGGCAAATGACATTGCGTAATCAAATTCTGTTGACGTTTCATTGCCACTACACGTTGATCTGTTCATTGATGGCCAGCAAAAAATCTTGTCTACTTGTACCGTTGTCGGAAGGACAGTAAGACGAGTTTCTGAAGTCATACAGTATGGTTGCAGCACGTTTATGTTTTCATGTTTGCAGTATTCGTAATGGCTAATTCAGTTTTTTATTTCTCAGTCATGGCAATATGGAGATGCAACATTTTTTAACTGATTTAAGTGAGGCAAAGGATTGAAAGAACTGTTTTACAAAGCAAAACAAACTGAAACAAATTTTCTTGGGTCCAAAATTTCGCTTTAAGAAATTCATGCAACTTCAAAAAAATTTGGTATGTTCAATAACCACAGGTAAGTCAGATTTTGATTTTTTGTAAAGAGAAAGAAGTATGATAAGCATGAAAAGTAGTTGAAAGAGAATCAAACAAGATTTGGTACAAAAAATCAACAAAATGAGTGTTGCTTTTTTAAAGTCTTCCAGTATAATATAGTTTGGCTAAAGTCTTCTAAGGAATCTTTGATAGTCTGTACAGTGGCAAGTTTGCTTTTGAATTAATACAACTGTGCTGCTAGCTTTTACGATTTTAATAATGTGTATGAAATACTGTAAATTCAGAAATTATTGCTTGCATTTATTATTGCGAATTCTTCATTTTAGACTAAAATGAGATTTTAAATTTTGCGATATTGAGAAAAATCCTGTTTAATTCATATAAAAAAAATCAAAATGAGAGTTTAAATTTTTGCAATTATAACCCTGTCACATTTTTTGCAATAATAAAAACATAGCAATAATTTCTGAATTTATAGTAAGACAACCTGATTAGTATATCTGTAGTGAATTAGACATGAAATATTAAAAAAAGTCTGATACCAAATATAGGGGATGACGATACCAGAATATTATGAATTATTTGTTGAGGCAAACTTAAATTAAAAGAAAAAAGTAGAAAGATTTATTGCATAAAAAAAATAATTGACAACAGATATTTGAGACATCTATATTAACTCATTTGATGGTTTTAGTAAATTACAGGTTGCACATGTAAGCAATAATTATGTATGAAAGTATAAATATTTTGCATCCTATTCGTAAATCGTAAAACACAGGTTGTTGTAGCAAGCATAGATTAAAACAACATTGGTCCTTTTGATTGCATGTGACACCTTAAGGCACAACAATTACCTATATTTTCATAGTTTATACAAATTGTTCTAGAATAGACATAAAACATACAATGTTCTGTATCTATGTAAGAAATTTTAAAACATATCAGAAGAATTATGTATAAAGTGTATTTTTAAGACATAACACTAACAAAATAATACTAATGCTTATACTAGTATTAGTACCGGTATGTGCTATATTTATATTTTGATGGACATTTTTTTATTTCTAACAAAAATACAGTGAAGGCCTTGTTTGACCTAATTGTTCAATGAAATTCAGACTTTCAATTTGATATTTCTATTCTTGTTTTAATTTAAATTTGGAAAAATTGAGAAAAAAAACTATCACAGTAAATTTGGACATGATATAAGTGACAATTCATAAATAGAGGTTGTGTTCCAAACGGTTTTGATATGTTGAAAATGCATAATTTTAAGATTTCGTCTTCATGAACAACTCACTCATAACATGGTTCTTGCATTTTCTTGAGAATCCTAGCAATTTGAAATTACATTTGCATCAATTAAAAAAACAAGAATGTGTCCCCAGTACACGAATGCCCCATCCACACTATCATTTTCTATGTTCAGGGGACCGTGAAAATGGGGGAAAATCTCTAATTTGGCATTAAAAGTAGAAAGAGCATATCATAGGGAACATGTGTACTTAGTTTCCAGTTGATTAGACTTCAACTTCATCAAAAACTACCTTGACCAAAAACTTTAACCTGAAGTGGGACAAACGAACGGACGCACAGACCAGAAAACAAAATGCCCATAAATGGGGCAAAAAAATTAACCAATACTTTACAGATATGGAATATATGTTGATTGAATACAGTTTCATATATAAATGGTTGTTAACAACACATAGTTTCATTTAAACATAGTTCCTTCAATACATTTTACAAAGAAAACAAAATACAATTCCTATTCAGGACATGTCAGGGCTGATAAGGACTACTATTGAAATCAAAAGATGATTTAATATTAGTCCACACATTATCCTGCTGGCCCTCGTAATCGTTGTTCTATTTGAGTAGTAGCATACATGTATAAATGTGAAGGTCTAGATGGCGTGGGTCATAATTTCTATATTCTTTAATTGATAAGCTGTCTTTTCTGTATTCTTTTTATTTTTTTGCAAATTATTTTATATTCTTTGTATTCTAACACCACATTACTCTCTATTCTTTATTTCATTGGCCCATTTTAATTCATTTTTTCTGTAAAACCCATCCAAACCCTCAAATATGAGAATCTTTAGAATTTATGTGATAAAAGTTTTGTTCTTCGTAGCAAGTAGAAAATACAAAAGCAAAAAATAAATGATATTGATATGCTTTGAACACAAAATAGATTATCATTGGTCAGTAGTAGTAAAATACTACAATTTCACATTAATGAAAGCAACTCATTTATTGATACTTAGAGCATAATAGTTATAAAACAGATACAACCTTTCAAATAAAAAATACACTATAAATTGTCTCCCTTTAAATCTTCACATATTTTAGAGTTAAATAAATAAATATTTTAACAGTATACAAAGCTAATTTTGTTTTAGCATAACTAAAGTAATAATTTACAAAACATCAAATGTATATAACATGGATTATTCTATGTATATTATCATCATCATAATAAAAACAAAGAAGGAATTCTGCTTTTTTTTTTAACATTTTTTATTTGTTGAATGATCAGATTCTTTCAGGGGATATTTTTCATATGGGATTGATATTTGATTGCCATTATTAAATAAACATATAAAAACAAATAAGAAAACAAGATATTGATGACATTAAGCAAAATATATATGAACATGTTTTTTAACACTAAATATTAGAAATAAATTAAAACTGACTAAAACTACACTTAATTTATAAGGAATGCAAATTATAGCATGAAATTGCATAGCTATTGCATAAAAATACAAATGTCAATATTAAGAACAATATGATTTACATGTCAGATTTTATTACTGTTCCTGAGATATGTTTAGTAATGTGCACTTTTAAAAAAGTATATGAATAGTTACACCTTGTTTAAGAACCATGGAATTCTGAAGCAAAGAGAATTGTAATTCTAAATTGTGATGAGGCATACGGCTACATGTATACTTCCATTGGCACATTATTTTTAACGATTTGATATTTATAAACTATTGACACACAGAAATGTCTTGTCATTAAGTCATTTTGATCGTACATATTACTTTGTTTAGGTAAGACAATAAAACTTCTTTGCTGTCATGTCTGTGTCTTTACAAAATTCTTAAAAAAATTAAAAATGAAGGACTCTACCTACAAAAAATAAATGGATTTTTGTATATCAATAATACAATGTCATAGTCCATAGTGACATATACATGACCATTCAGTTTGCCTACTATAATTTGACCTAAACATAGAAAATCTTATCAAAAGCAAACAAATTGCACTTCCAAAAAACATATGACTGTGGCTATTAAAAGTGTCTGAAGTACTCTTTTGAATATCAAGCTTATATGATAAACTTGGTGTTTATACTTTAATTAGCTTATAGGATACAATTTTTGAGTAAACAAAATTTTGAGGTTTTGTAATAAATTCATGATACAACTTTTTTACTGGAATCCTTATCTTTTTAGAGTTCTAATGTCATATCATGAAACAGCTGCACATCATAATATGGTAAATATAGCTAAAAATATGGCACATTGATACAATTTGCATAAAATGTATTGGTTTATTTTCTTTGCATTTATATCAATTTATCTTTTCATTTGATATCACAAATTTGCTAACATCGTTTAACGTTGGGCTCTTTGCTCAATTTTGAATAACAATATATATATATATATATATACATCTTAATAATTTTAACATAGTCAAGTGTGTTCATTTTAAATCTGCATTAAATCTGCATTAGAAATCAAGAAAAATCTATTTCCTATGTAAAGATATGATTTTGAGAAATTAATACTTCAGATAAAATAAACACAAATCCTCAATGTGCTTGACTATTTTGGGGGTGAAATTGTACTTTCAAACTAAAATATATACTGAGTAATGAATTTTTCATAAAATTACTGAACTTATATAGTTTACCCTTTTCCAAAAATTATCTATCAATGCACAAGAATTTAAGAAAACAGTGCAAAATTGCCATTTTATTACACTAAAATAATACTTCTAAAAATACACAACATTATTTAGTATTTGACACAATATTATTACATGTATTATGTATATGATGAATGAATATTAAGGAAGTTTTCATCAGTGTGTAGCATTGAATTAGTTTCATTAAACTTAAATAGCTTGCCTCTTAAAGCCTTATTACAAATGGGAGACAACTCTTGTAAACTAAGAACTATCATTATTAGATGGGAAGAGGTAATTATTACAAAACTATAAAATTCATGGAATACAGTAAGTAATTTGATTTCAAGTTATTAAACTGAGACTTAACATGAGATCTTTGATTAAAAACAGACAATAATGGAATGATATTTGATAAAAAAAAAAAACAATATCACAGCACCGTTCAAGTTTTCGGAAGTGTAAAATGATATCTGTGTCCCTTGCTCATCATCCCAATAAATAATCATCTCTGTTAGTTGCATATAGACCCATATGAACACCTTGCACTATTATATCTGGTAAACTACCTACAATGAATACAAAATGATTGAAATCTAAATCAACTAAAAGAACAGTGTTTCAATATTACCCATTGACGCACATATTTTATCAGTCCAAGGTCAATAACTAGAAATAATTTTTTGAGGGTTTTAATAAAGATTCTTTTACAATTGGTCAGCGCTCTTCCATAACTTTGCTGATAACACCATTGATATAAATTTCATAAAATTCTGATAATAATTGTTGGTGTAAGAGTACTTACAATGCAATGATTAAAGGGGCACTAGCCATGCTAGCTGCCAAATTCATGTTCACCTATTTGACTCAAATTCTCATATTGTATTTATAACAATGTAAAACATTTTTCTAAACTATCAAAAGTATAAAATAAACAATTTACAGGACATGGTCTCAATAAGATGTAGCTTCGTTTTGTGTGAAGTTTAGCCAAGAAGCTATCTAATTAACTATTGAGTTGACCTTCTATGACCATATAAGCGATGTAAACATAAATATAGATATGAATAGATTAAGCACCTCATGCAATTGTATTTTTATAGGTACGTTAAATTTTGTATTGTAGATTCAAAATTTATGTTTATAGTCGTTTTTACCTTTATAAGAATGATTTTGTGTGGATCGAATCAGTGAATCAAATTATTTACCTAGTTTCACTTTCAAAGTTGACATTCTTTTCCTTTAAATACCTGTACACGGACAATGCATGCGTTATTCTATCTCTTTCTACCGGGTTAAATTGGAGTTCACATGAATACGGATTTAATGAGGTCGAATTATTCACTTGCAAGTGAATAAGTCATTATCAATGTTTATTACCTTAATTTGATAAAATTGAACCATTTTAGCTGATAAAAGCAAATTATTATTTCACTATTTCCCTTTCATTAATGATTGAACAAAAAAATCATACTTTTGATTTTTTATATATCTCGTAGCTAGTGCCCCTTTAAAATAAATCACATTTTTAAATAATTGATCAAAGCTGATTTAAAAACATTTCATAAATTCATAATATAAATCATTTATATCGATTTCATACCAATTTTACAAGCACATTACCCTTTTAAAAGAGCTTTTACATTGCAATTTCCATACACATGTAAATTATTTTTCCAAACGGCTTCACTCATGTTACGCCTTTAAAAGTAGGTGTTTGACACTTATTTTTCAACTTGTCCAAGACATTGCAGATTTAAAATTCAGATGAAAATTGATTACTTGATAAAAAAAAAAGTTATATGTGAAACTGCACAAGGAAAAAGATTCATAAAAACATTATAGATTATTATTTTGTAAGTTTTGAAGGCTGTATGGTGTTCTGTTATTGTTCACATCTTTGTATTTTGGTCTTTGTGAAAAGATATCTCATTGGCAATCATACCACATCTCATCCTTGTTTTTATTCAGAATAAATTATTTATTTATTTTTTTGATTCCACGATTCAATGTGGAGTTGACACTAATGTAGGACTCATCTATTTTCATGGGAACCAATTTTCGTGGATTGAGACAGATTGGCTTTTTTACATGGACATTTGATTTCATGGTTTCACCAAAGTCTGCATACAAGCTTAAAGAAAACCTGTAATTGGTTAAACATTTACATTCTTGGTTCAACTGTTGCAACAATATATATGAAGCTTGGTATCCCACAAATATTAATGAATCAACAGTATCATACCACTTACTTCTATTATTCTCTTGTAGGAATGCATCAGCTGTAAAACTTAACAAAGGATGATGGGAAGGAATGTTCTCATTGCTCTGTTCAAATGATCTACAAATAAAACAAGAATAAAATATAAAGTACACAGTAAAACTTAACAAAGGATGATGGGAAGGAATGTTCTCATTGCTCTGTTCAAATGATCTACAAATAAAACAAGAATAAAATATAAAGTACACAGTAAAACTTAAAAATGGATGATGGGAAGGAATGTTCTCATTGCTCTGTTCAAATGATCTACAAATAAAACAAGAATAAAATATAAAGTACACAGTAAAACTTAACAAAGGATGATGGGAAGGAATGTTCTCATTGCTCTGTTCAAATGATCTACAAATAAAACAAGAATAAAATATAAAGTACACAGTAAAACTTAACAATGGATGATGGGAAGGAATGTTCTCATTGCTCTGTTCAAATGATCTACAAATAAAACAAGAATAAAATATAAAGTACACAGTAAAACTTAACAAAGGATGATGGGAAGGAATGTTCTCATTGCTCTGTTCAAATGATCTACAAATAAAACAAGAATAAAATATAAAGTACACAGTAAAACTTAACAATGGATGATGGGAAGGAATGTTCTCATTGCTCTGTTCAAATGATCTACAAATAAAACCAGAATAAAATATAAAGTACAAAACAATTGGTTATGAATGAATGGAAATGATTGACATACATTTATAATACAGAAAATATAAAAAATCAAAAACACAAAAAACTTTGAAGGAATGAAAAAGTGTGGGTAAATACTTTGTACAACTATACAAATTTTTTAAATGTTTCCTCTTTTAATTTTGAGAATCTTCATAATTAAAAACAATTTCCAGATAACATAACAAAGTCACAAAGGAAGTCATGAAGGATGCTGTGGTTTAAAAATTGAACCAAAAGAAAAAAAGCCAGACTGAAGTCACTTAACCAACTTTAATAAGATATATTTTCATGAGAGGAGGCAAAGAATTCTTTCTCATTCCATTTTGATATTGTTGGTGAGGTATTCTTAGACCCTCAATGGTTAAGGAAAAGGTGATAAGAACTAAATATCAATCATCTCAAAAATTTCATTCAAAATTTGTAAAACAATCCTATGCTTTTCCTGTGTTTCCTATTTCCACATTATTTTATCATATGAACCTGTAGCTTGATATTGCTTGTTTGTTTCTAATGTTATCATTAAAATTGAAGTTTATATTGATTAAGAGTTTATGTTAACTGAGAGTTGACCAATACAGGCTCTACAGTCAGTAGTTCTACCACAGATTTTAAAAAGTTAATTTTTGGAAAGAATAGAAATTGTTCTAAATCTTTACTTAGGCACTGGCCTCCCTAATAACACGACAGGTTAGCTACTGTTACTAAATGTATTTAAACTGAAATATAGTCCCCTATTGTTCTCATGTATGTGCACATAATACACATATAAACTGAAAAAATATGTATATTATTGGAGCAGTACATTCAAGAATAACTTCTATCACTTACCGCTAATTTCCTACTGCATGAAGAGTGACTTTGGTTAGCTTGTTTGCTTTGTTTGTATATTGTACAATTGTATTTGGGATGACATTGAATCAAATTTAATAATGAAATTTACAGGTTTAACTTTGCCGATATATATATTGTTTGTAGATGTCAATCTATATTACAATGCTTGAGCAAATGTTTTAACAAACTAAAACAAGCAAGCCAATAAAAGTTGTACTCTACAAACATTAGGAAATAAGCTCTAATAGAATGAAATTCAAAACAGTGTGGCTGTGGCCATTGATTGACACATTAAATTCATCCATTGACTGGGACAATTTACGTGAACGTTTGTCTGTAACGACCACTGTTCACGACGTACCTACGATAGACATTTAAACTGTGGGGTCACCAAAGGTTTCTTAACGCCTTTAATTATAATCAGGAATAACTTTTATGTTTTGATTTATATAATTGATATAAATCAAAACATCGTGTTATTTCTGATTAATTTTTCGAATTACTTTATTAAGGTGTTGAGAACCTTTGGTGACCCCATAGTTTAAGTGTCTTTAAAAAGTACATAGTGAGCAGTGGTCGTTACATACAAACGTTCACGTAAATTGTCCCAGTCAATGGATGAATTTAATGTGTCAATCAATGGCCACAGCCACACTGTTTTGAATTTCATTCTATATGTATTATAGGGTCTTGTTGTTTTGTTTTTAGAATCTACCATAACTGCAGAACAAAGAGCAAAACAAAAATAGAAAATATAAGCCAAAAATAAAGAAAAGAAATTTGTTTCTTACTTACTCTTCACTTTGACAATCTGGTAATGATATTTCCAAAAAATTCAACATTGACTTCGACAACCGGTCTCCCTGCAAAACTCCCTGCATGAAAAAAAAAATGTGTTCCTGAGTTCTCAGAGAAGATTCTTGGTTTTAATGCAATAAAGTACAATCAAAATAAATGATAAACCTATCATATAGGATATTTGATAAATGAGAATTTTATTATTTAATAAGTGGATATTGCTTAAATCTTGAAATAAGTTAAATTTTGCCTTCAATGAATGGAGGAAAAGGTAAGCCATAGGTGTAAAATGAATGTACTAAGCATACTGTATAATTTAAAAGAGGTAGACTTTTTTTATAATACATTTTTTATATCTATGAGTTACATATGTCTTTTGCATTTGACATTATATGATATTCATGGTTAATGACATCATAAAATCATTGAAATTTTCCATGATCAGGTGGCCTTTTCAGTAAATATAAGTAATGTTTATATTTGGTTTATAATTGCAATGTCAACATTGAAAGTTTGACCTTGACCTTACATTCTTTCAACACATAATTTTCCAGACTGTTCTGAACATCAATCTTGATCATTTTGAATATCTTCTAAATATTAACCCTGCTAGCCTTTTCTTAATTCAATGGACAAAATGATGGAGTGCAAACAAAATAAGAAAAACCTGTGTCCAGGACAGAATTTTTAACTATTCCCAAATGAATTACTTGAATTTTACTTTAAATTAGGTTGACATCGGCATGGTTGATACTGTCATGGCTGTATTAAGTGAATATAAACAGTGATACCTGTACATAAGTTTGTAAACCGAGTCTCCTTTGTTCCAACACCTTAGAATTCCATTTCATGACCTTTTTAGGAGGAAACTCTGGTATTCTCATTCCTGGTATCTTTTTCACCTGAAATTAAATACAAATGTATTTTACATTTTCAAAATTTTGGGCCATTGGTGAGCTTTTATAAATTAATTTTATGATTTTTTTCAAGTATAGTATGTATTGTAATACAAACTTTAAATTTTGACAGTCTAAGAAATTAAATCTTCCTTACCAATATCATAGAGTTATATTTTCCAGACAATATTTTTCCAATGGTGCATGTATGTTAATAAATAAGTTGCTTCATAATCTTTCATTTATTATATTGGGGTAGCCTCACCCAGGGTCATGTCAGTTGCTTACGAGAATAAAATTTATATATTTAGAAAAACACTTATTTTATGAGTGTATAAACAATGCCAACATTAAACTATGCTTGAATTGTTGTGATGTTATGCTATTGTTTCAGAAAAAGGGAGAAGGTTTGGATCCATTAAAACGTTTAATCCCGCTGCAAATGTTTGCACCTGTCCTAAGTCAGGAATCTGTCTGATGTACAGAAGTTGTGGTTTGTTTATGTAATTTATACGTGTTTCTCGTTTCTCGTTTTTTTTAATTTTATATAGATTAGACCGTCAGTTTTCCCATTTGAACGGTTTTACACTAGTAATTTTTGGCCCTTTACAGCTTGTCGTTCGGTGTGAGCCAAGGCTCCATGTTGAAGGCTGTACATTGACCTATAATGGTTTCCTTTTTTTTAAATTGTTAATTATTTGGATGGAGAGTTGTCTCATTGGCACTCACACCACATCTTCCTATATCTATTGAATTGAAATAATATTATTATAATTATAAATGACAGTGACCACTATCAAACTCGTATGTACAACCAGTGATTTTTTTTTTCAAATAGTTCCTGTGTTGTTTTTAGTTACCTCCCTTATGTCATGTATGTCATCAGATTTGTACTTCATAATTCACAAATTGTTTTTATTTTCTTCCTATCTAATCCAAGTTAATGTTTAAACAAACACCTTATCTAGCTAGTCTAGTACAATTTAGATAAAACATGTAAAATATTTAGCATAACAAATTATCTAACTTCATGTCAGCATGGTCAGAAAGATATGAAACTGTCTCATATATCAGCATAAAACTAGAAGGAATTATAAGGAATTCCCCTTACTATTGGTTGTAGAGTATTCTTGATTTGACCTTCTCCCTAAATTTGAGTCAAGCAATCTAGTGGATTACCATACCTGTTTATGAATTGCTTCAAATTCAGAATAACGCTTTTCAATATGTGTCATCTTTCCAGAACTGCAGTCCAAAACTTCAAGACAGAATACCTATACAAATAAAATTGATATATAAGTACAGACATTATAATACAGATTTTCTAAGGAGACAGATTATTAATATCAGCACTTGTTGTTTGTTTTTGAATTCTATTAGTCACTATTTGAATTCATATCATTTAAGATGTCAGGCCCGTAATCAGGAATTTCCATGGGGAGGTTATTTGGACTCAACTTTAATAGTCACAATTCAAACAGAAGGTTGACTTTAACAGTGCATATTTATAAGGGGGTTCATACAATCCCCTGAACCCCACTGGCTACAGTTATGGATGTTCTTTAATACATGTACATAATAAATTATAAAATTTGAAAGCTGTTATAACTGCTTTAACATTTTGTGTTTTTATCATAACAACCCTGCCTATTTAGGGATTTACCAGACGTTGGTTCCCTGTTGTTTGTAATAGTAAAATATTGTTTACACTAATGTTTCTGTTGTCAATATATGATTACAAAGGTAACATCATTATCATGTATTTTTGACCTTAGACTTGTTGCCAGAGGTTGTGATTAAAGTGAATTCAATGCGTAATGTTCAATCACTGTATCTAGTTTTTTGTTACATATTTTTCCTTTAATACATGTTTGATTTTTTCATATGTTAATTATTATTTCACTTGCACATGTACCAGTGTACCGTGCTTACATGTGTTTAACCCACAATGTTCAGAAAAAGACAATCTGACATGTCTGATGAACAGGAACACAGTCTAACTTAAACCAGCCCCCACTAACCAATTGTGATCGTCAGACTGAAATGCACTGTCAGACATGCAACTTAATTGAATATATCATTAAAATTCAGAATGGAAATGGGGAATGTGCCAAAGAGACAACAACCTGACTATAGAGCAGACAACAGCAGAAGGTCACCAACATGTCTTCAATGCAACGAGAAATTCTCGCACCCGGAGGCGTCTTTCCGCTGGTTCCTAAACAAATATATACTGGTTCAGTGATAGTGAACACCATACTAAACTCCAAATTGTACACAAGAAATTAAAAGTTAAAATAATACAAGACTAACAAAGGCCAGAGGCTCCTGACTTGGGACAGGCGCAAAAATGCGGCGGGGTTAAACATGTTTGTGAGATCTTAACCCTCCCCCTATACCTCTAGCCAATGCAGAAAAGTAAACGCATAGACAATACGCACATTAAAATTCAGTTCAAGAGAAGTCCGAGTCTGATGTCAGAAGATGTAACCAAAGAAAATAAACAAAATGACAATAATACATAAATAACATCAGACTACTAGCAGTTAACTGACATGCCATTGTTTATCATACCTATAACAAAATATAGAATGCCCTCTTTATGATATTCAAAGGGAAAATTTTTTTCAAGACATTTCTAACAATTGTTATTATGTTATAAATCAGAGGCGGATTTAAGGGGGGGCCCAGGACCCCCCTTTTTGGGAAAAAAATTTGGTTGCTTATATAGGGAATCATTGAAGCTATAGTGGAGCGGGCCCCCTCTTAGGTCAGTCAGTGGGCCCCCACTTATGAAAATTTCTGAATCCGCCACTGAATAAATTTAAATAAATCTTCTAAATTTTTATGGCTCTTGATCCAAGAAAATGTAACTCTTATTGAAAAACTGGGCTGTTATATTTGTGACTGTTTTGAATTAGGACATCAGGTATGAACACTGACCATGCTGACACTAAGTCAAGTAAATAATTTGAGAATAAATGCATATATAATGTAATTTTATTCTTTTAGTCACAATATATAAGTGGTTTTTGTCTCTGATTCTGACCAATGCTTATATTCCAAATATATATGTATATGCCGCTATAATTGTTGTTGTTACAAATTATGTAAATCAATTGTCATGATTGTATCTGATTTTATGCCCTTTATGGGTCCTGTAATTTGGGAAATAAAAATATTCTATTCTATTCTATTCTATAGGTTGTAAAATGTAATATACAGATAGACAGTACACCCAGCACAATTTTTTTTTAAAGAATAAGTTATACGTCTATTTAGAATTGTAACAGACTGTTGAATCATCTACAAATGTTTGGACTTTTAGTTTCATTCTTCAATAAGGGTAGTAATGATTGTTACCCTCAGACTTCAAACAGTAATTATCGGCTATCGTTAGCATCAAATTGGTTAAAGTTTTACTCTCAGATTCGTCCAAATATCCTTATTGTGATTCTTCAAGATAAATTGATCTTTTTATGATCTCAAAGAAAGTGAAATTTTTATCGTCATGCACCAAGAATTACCATAAACATCATTTGGCAAGACTTTTTACTGTTATTCTTCATAAAGGTACCCCATAACTACCCTCTTCCATGTAGTGTATCATGTATGTGTTGTAAAATATCCCTAATAAAGAGAGGGAATTTCTATACTAACTTTGTATAGAATAATTAATGTCCCTGGTCATACAAGTGCATGATGTGAGTCTCATTGGGTCTCATTGGGTCTAAGGGTGACACAGGATTGCCGATTTTTTTGAATGTGTGACACATGAAAGTCAAATTATGGTGCCCTGAAAACGGGAAAGGAAGTCTAGCAAGACATGGGAAATTACAAAAAAATGAGATTGCTTACATACATAGACAGTCATAGTGTAAGCGGGATACAGGAATCTGACAAAACAATAAGCGGGATCCAGAATCAGGACCCCCCCCCCCCCCCAAATGAGACCCCCATGATCTGTCATATTTTTCAATTAACAATATCATGGGCCAATCCCCAAAAAAATTTATATGGCTAGTTTCAGTTTGCTTAAATTGTCATTTTACAATATAAATGAAGTGAAATGAAATAAATTGTTAGAGAAAGTTAAAGACCGTGTAAGTGTTCTGTCCATCTTCTACTTTTTTGTGATTGGGTATTGCAACTCGGATCATTTTGTGCAACTCCAACACATACTGCAATCCACCCAGATGAATGACTGTTTTTAACGTGTCCGGATTTTACAATCGCCTTAAAACGGAAGTGCTTGTTTCTGAAACTTTCCAAAAAATATTTATCTAATCGTCCAAAAATGTAAATACAGGAAGGGAAATCCAGCTTTTTAATGAACTTTTCAATTAAGAAGTAAATAATGGAAGTCCAGAATATGGCTAAAGCTGATTACAACATTGAAAGAGATGAAGTCACAATTCTGAGTAAACATAGCTTCTGCGGTACAGGAAAGAGGATTGTTGGTGCTATTTCAGTATTGTTTATACAGTCAGAAAACAACTACTCTGCTGGTAAACTGAGAACAAAATTATAACTTACAAAAATCTTCTGAAAAGAACATAAAATTATATAGATAGTCTAAAATCCTGGTAGTTTTGGGGACTTTCCACCCTAATTCCCATTGAATTTGAAACATGTGCATCTTATGATCTTTACCCTGCAGATTTTTAGTTTGTCTTCAGTTTTTTATGTCAAAATATAAATAACAGGGGTACCATTATCATGATTATCAGAGAATAGGAATACTCTCTACTGTTAGGCATCAAACGGTCAATTTCTGCTACCGTTTGTGTCAAATACACCATATCGCTAATCCCGACTGACCAGGCCACTTGATCTTTTGACGCATACAACAATCACTTTTCCATTGTGGCGTCAGATGTTTTGTTTATGACGTCAAAATTTTACTGGAACCTGGGTGATATCCAGCAATGGCGGACAACTAGCTATTTATAAGGTGTATTGGTTAAAATTTTATCTTGATTTGTCAAAACACAAATTCCCTTTTAAAAGTGATTTGTCAGAGGTCTTCAATAATTATTTGTCATTATTTCTGGAAAGAACTTACTGTGATTCTTAAAATCAGTTGATTTCCTTTTTGTCTTGAACAGGTTAATAGAAAATGTCCAAAAATTACTGTTAACGTCATCTTCATGATCTTGCCTGATTTTTCAACATTATTGATCATGAACAATGATGAAGGTACCCCTGGTATGGTCCTCTCATCATGCTTATCATTGTTTACACTTGATCGACCAAAGTTAATTAATCAATTCCCCATCTTTATTATACATGTTGATATATATAAAGTGCCTAGAAAATCAACCTAACGATGTTAGAGTAGATTTGATTCGTAACTTCCTCCCCGGCGCCGGGGCTGGAACCTGTACTTTTTATTTCTAACTTCTACGACAACACCGCCTAGCATTGCGCAGAGACCTTATCCCCTCCTCTAACTCTAGCTTATAAAAATAAGCTTTCGTTTCGGGAGGTGTTACCTTGTCGTAGGAATTAAACAAGGATCTCTGATACAATACACGAAGTATTTATTTTTAGTGTACATAAATGATCATCTACTCATCTCCTCAGTATAATTACAGGATGCTTATCTATTTTTAGAAGCATACAATCACTGTAAATTAATATATGTATATCTCTGCCTATGTGTAGTGACAACTGCAAATTATACCTTGTCCATCGGATTTCTTATGATTAAGAAATACCAGGCGTTAGAATATGTACAAAGTGCCTAGAAAATCAACCTAACGATGTTAGAGTAGATTTGATTCGTAACTTCCTCCCCGGCGCCGGGGCTGGAACCTGTACTTTTTATTTCTAACTTCTACGACAACACCGCCTAGCATTGCGCAGAGACCTTATCCCCTCCTCTAACTCTAGCTTATAAAAATAAGCTTTCGTTTCGGGAGGTGTTACCTTGTCGTAGGAATTAAACAAGGATCTCTGATACAATACACGAAGTATTTATTTTTAGTGTACAGAAATGATCATCTACTCATCTCCTCAGTATAATTACAGGATGCTAATCTATTTTTAGAAGCATACAATCACTGTAAATTAATATATGTATATCTCTGCCTATGTGTAGTGACAACTGCAAATTATACCTTGTCCATCGGATTTCTTATGATTAAGAAATACCAGGCGTTAGAATATGTATAAAGTGCCTAGAAATATACATGATATATATATATATATCATGTATATTATGTATACAACATTAATTAACATGTAATGTTATTACATTATGGATTTTCACGATATCAACTACATGTAAACATGGTAAATGTACATCAGGATATCACATGCACCAGGAGCATCTTTTCACCACAGACATGACAGAATACCCCAGAACAGCCAAAATAAACCACAGAACTACAAACAAATACAATAAAACAATTACTACATCATGTAGTACATGTACAAAATGTATATAAAAATCAACATACATAACATCAAAATGCAAACTAAACATGATAAATAACGAATAAAAAAATGTATATATTATTTCTATGATTTAATCAATTTGATAAATGTAGGTTAGGGTTGTCTTCTTGGAATATGCCATATACATGATACATGTATATGAATATGCATACAGGGCATAGGAAGCAAATAAGATGGTGAATAACCTGAATATTTTAATAAAATAATTTATTCTGTATACATGTATAATAACATGAATTATATTGAAATGATGAATCAAATAAAGAGATAAAAACATACATGAACAATTTAAAAAAAAACTGTACCATCTGGTGTGTCTTTTTTTCTAAAATAACTGAATTTAACTCTTATAAACAATATCTTTGTGATAATTATACTTACATCTATCATGTCTATGGGGACTTTTGTACTCACAATTTTAAACAGAATTTTAACTGAAACCATAATGATACTTAAGGACACTGAAGCGTCTTCATTGGACTTCTTGTGTTGATCCAGTGAAAAATCTATTTCATAAAAAACTTTTTCTTTGTTCAGCATAGTTTGAATTACATGTAGAGTAGGAAAGTATTTTTGTAACTTTACATATTAAAGATAATACTTCAATTTTCTTTAAAAAATGTTTAATTTTTTTTTTCAGTTCTAATTATTTACTTGTCTTCATAGATGTATATCATGTATATGAAAGCATGGAAGTATTATATTGACAATATAATACATGTACTTCCATGATGAAAGGTAATCTTTACAGAATCATCTGATGTTAAGTAGCAATTTATCATGTTAACTACTTAACATGGTTAAAGAAATTTGATTAATTAATTGTTTCAATTCAATCCTGAATCAATGTTTTATTGAAGTCTTATACTTCATTCTTTAAAGATTTTATCTTTATTTTCAGTTGAGACCTATAACAGTGATGCATCAGAGAACAAATTACAACTTGAGATTCCTGCCTCATTATCAATAATCAACCTACCTCATTTCAATGACTCTGTTTTACACAGATCACACATAACAGATAAATCCATTGGTAATATTGTCACAAAGAAGTTTATAAACAATTTAAATTCTTCAGCTGAAGAAAAAAACGGAGACTCTGAATCTGCATCAGACAAAAATGAAACAGATAAACAATCATCTGAAGATGTGTCTTGTATTTCTGTGCTGTTACAGTCACAAAATCAAGACGAAGAAGAAAACAAAGAAACAAATAGGCATTTAGTGGAAAACACAAACATTTCTAATGAAAGTACAGAATGTACAAAAGTTTTGATTGATGCATCAACAAACACTGATAAACCAGTTGAAACTGGTATACACCATGAAGAAAAAGATTTAAAGATGTCTGTTGATGCATCAACAAATGAATCAATTGATGCATCAACAAATACAGATATACCAATGGTAAGTGCTTTACATGAGAAGGAAAAAGATTTAAAGATGTGTGTTGATGCATCAACAAATGAATCAATTGATGCATCAACAAATACAGATATACCAATGGAAAGTGCTTTACACCAGGAGGAAAAAGAATTGAAGACATTTGTGGATGCTGCTACAAATGTATCACTTGATGTAGAAATGGAAAGTGGTATACCATTAAAACGGAAGAGGACAGCAAGTAGTGAATCAAAAGAAACCACTGATCTTAGTGAACCTGAAAGTGCCAGTATGTTTATTATAACTGAAAATAAATCTTCTAGCGAGGAAGATTCAGAGTCACAGGATTCAGTTGAACTTAAAAATACTAAACCTGATACCTTAGAAAATAAATCAAATACAGAATTATCTGAACAAAGAGAAATGGAAGTAACTCAAGTCTCCCCAATAAGAGAAGATGTGATTGCTGTACATGAGACCAGCAGCATGGATACCGATTGTACAAGCAAAGATATTGACTTAGATAATGAAGAATTTAAGAACTCTACAAATGTGAGTGTTGTTGATTTGTCCAATACTCCTGTGTCTTATGCTAATTTACCATCCGAGCAAGTGATGGGTAGTAATAACGAACATGGGGAATCAGTCCATAGAGCTAGTGCTAATACCTTCAGCCCTGAAAATTTCAGTGCAAAACCCAATGAAGTGCAAAGATTGCCTCAGTCATCAATTTTAGGAAATCAACGTCCTAAATTTATGAGATCATCATCACTGTCAAAGGGATCAAACAGATCTACGATTGAAAAATGTAAAATATGTAAGAGATCGGTTTCTTCATTAGCTGACATGTTTCATCATAGTAAGATACACAATATCGGTATAAAATGTTGTGTATGTGGAATGAAGGCTTTTGATTGGGGTGTGATGAAACACCACTATACTTGGCATCTTCAGAGGAACGCGTTTAGATGTCCCCAGTGTCCAACTACATTCGGTAATAGAGATTTGCTTGCCGCACATATCAAAACACATAGTACATCAAAAAGTGTAGTACATATGAAAAAACCCAAACTTCACCCTCCAGCGTCAAAATTTGTTCTTCCTAAGTCCGAACATAGCAATTTACCAAATCTAAGTGCAATAAATAGACAAGATTCAAAGCCGAACATCTCACCGTTCAGTAATAATAAAGGAGGAAATTCTCACGGAAGACAGAAATTTACTCCATTTAGACAGCAAACTCCAGAACATATCTTTCAGACTGATCAGAATCAAAGACGTTCACCAAGTTATCAGCTTGCTGGTTCACAAAGTGGTACAAACATGATAAATGTAAATCATATATTGAATTATTCGTGTGGTTGTTGTGAAGAGAAGTTTGTCAATGTTGAGAAATTAAAAAGACATGTGCTAATGTATCACTCTGAACAAACCATGTCGGATTCAAGTTACATGCAAGACTCACAATCAAGTAGCTCATTTAATATCAGCAGAGCATCTACCTCAAATATAAACTTTGCTAATAATGAAAACTCTTCATCTGCCATACCATATCCACCGGAAAATTCTGGAATGCTACAAATTAAAGTAGAAGAGCCTGAAATAATTGACATAGAGCAGCTAGGCAAGTTCACAGAAAACTTGGAAAATTCTAGATCTAATACAGGCTCAGATCACTTTACTCAATTCAATAATCAAACCGCAGAACAGCTGCAACAAGAGGTGATGCAGTCTTTTATAGAGATATCTAACCTGGATCAGTCGCAAACACCAGGACGTCAAAGAAAATCGGCATGTCGTCTGGCAAATGTTGTACCAGTTTGCCGTATTTGTGGCATTTATTTGAATTCTTGGAATGAAATTTTGGAACATAGGTTTGCTCATCCAGATGAAATTGGTCAGCAGCTAGCATGTACAGTATGCTCATCTGTGCTAAGTACTCGAGACAGTCTTAAACGTCATGCTATCAACCATATGGGTATCCGACATCAATGCCAATTTTGTAATAATGAATATAGCCGAAAAGACAGTCTTTTAAACCACATGAGAAGTGCTCATGGTTATTCTAATAATTGAAAATGAATGTTTTTACAAAATATTAAATTATGTTTTACTCATGTACTTCATGTACTTGTCAAAATGACATTTATTTATCATTTTTATAGCAAAACCAAAAAAGAGAAGAGGCCATGGCCTGCCACTGCCCTTTATCTCATTGCAATCTCATGTAATTTATTGTCTATGTCAAGTTTGTGTGATATGTTATACATGTATCTTATTTAGTTGATTTAAGAGTGTACTAAAAAATAGAGATCCTTTTTCATCACGTTCATCATAATATTTTACGTTGTCACATTTTTATCAATCCTAAATTTTCCTAGGTGAGGGGTGGTAGGAGGGTTTGTCATCCCAAATTCCTGGAAAGAAACTGAATTCCCAAATTCCATAAAAAAGGCCTTCTTTACTGTGTCCTGAAAAAAAATAGTCATTAATTCTAGAGTCCCAATTCCTGTAAATCTTGATTCCCACATGAATGAGGGCCTATTCCCGAAATTTTGACCCTCTTTTTCATGGTTGACCACATGGTTAAGCACTTTGATATCTTGATCAAACATGTTTTTTTTTAAATTTGACCCACTTATCAAATTTCAAGCTCCTACACCACTTATTAAACAGATGTATAAATGTAAATGCAACTTTCAAATGACTGTTCATTCACAGTAAATTATATAATTTATACCTTGGAGTAGCTCCTCTTTTAATTGAGTTTCTCTGATTTCAAATGTTTCCCTGATTCAATGGAGTCATTTTTTTCATCCATAATCCATTTGTTACCACTGGATAGAAAATTGGAATTCCAATTAAAAAAAGGGAATTTAATAACTCAAAAAATGATAGAATGACAGGCAATATTGCTTCAATGAAAGAGTCTTCAAATGTTTATGTTTTCATTGTTTTAAACATACATTATTGTACATGTACAATTAAGCTTGTCAGTCAGTCTTTTTAGATTTTGTACTGTTATGTCACAATTACATTTATAATCTGTTGCATTCACATACAGTTCATATTGCCCTATGTAATTTTTTAGCTTACAAAATTATGAAAATCAAAAGATCTAGACTATACAAGGGATGAGTTTTAATATTTTATTAGCAATTGACATATATGTACATTTTACATGAAACAGGCATGATATATTTATTTAAGGTGGTACCTAAGGGGCGACATCAAAAGATCGATGTAGGATAAAAAGCTTAAATCAAATAGTTTGGGGGTGGGGTTAAAATTCTGCAAGTTTTGTATTTCTAAAATCGATTTTTACATATATCCCTATTGGTAAATCAATTTTTCCCAAATTAAGTTAAGAGGGGGGGGACTCAGTGAAAAAACTATGTGAATTAAGTTTTTTATCCTACATTGAACTTTTGATGTCGTCCCTAACACAGCAAGGAGATAACTCGATAAAATCAGCTAAAAGTTTTAATCACATTGTATTGTTAAGGAAATATTAAGCTTCTCAATGATCAAAGTAAGAGTTTGTCAAACTGCTATATATTCAATGAAATTTTTCCGAGAAAGTTTTTTTTCTTTCAAAGGATCAAAGCAAATATCTTGTCAAAATTTTATGAAAATTGAACTAGCAAAGGTTTAGGGTACCACCTTATAAAGTAGCTTTTGTTATTATTTTGAAGCTTTGATCTACACTCAACTGTTTGTATTGTGTATTTAAACAGCCTAGTCAGCTTTATTTGTTTATGATTATTACATATGTACTTATGTACTAAAAATGAAATAAATGATCAGATAATACCAAAATAAAATATATAAACTATGTATGAAATACAAGATGGTTTCACTATTTGTACCAAACATGGAAATTAGACAATTGAAAGGTTTAGCTAGCTACAAAACCAGGTTTTATCCACCATTTTCTACATAAGGAAAAAATGTATGTGTTTGAGCTTTTGATTTTGCTATTTGATGAGGGACTTTCTGTTTTGAATTTTCCTTGCAACTCCGATCCATCTTAATATTTTGGTAGAAATCAACACAAATTGAACAGACTCTTTGGCAAGTTAAGTTTTTAAAAACCTCTTATTTGATATACCGGGATTCCTCATAGTCAAGTTGTATTTCATTTAGTATTTTATTTTTTGTAAAGCCTTAGCTTTTCTTAAACCATATATTAACTACAAAAACTAATAACGCTGTCACAAACCATTGTCAAATTTCTTGATGGAAGATTTTGTTGGTTGTAACACCTTCCCCTCTATCTTTGGAATATGTATTTTAATGATATAAAAAGCTCAAATTAGGCTGGAACCTTTCGTCCTTTTGTTTCAGAAATGAAAAAAGTTTGTCTCCACCTAGGCTACATATTTTTGTATATCAAGATAGCTTCTAATATGAAGGGTAGTTTATGCTCTTCAACTATGTACTTGTTTGGTAATGGTTGATAACTATTTTGATCTGAGCATCACTGATGAGTCTTTAATATGTAGACAAAACACACATCTGGCGTATTAAATTATAATCATGGTACATGTACCTTTAATAACTTTTTATGTAAGGAAATTCATATTTTGTTCAGATGGACAGCTAATTTTTTCTCACTAATTATTGTGATTTTTTTGGGGCTAAACTAAATTTAATATGAAGATTTCTACTCTTCAGGTCTGAGTACACAGTAGTGCACTTCTTATAGACAATAAATGGAAATAAAAAAAATCCCACCTGCGCTTTCTCAATAATATTTTTACAGTGTGGTGTACTACTTTTTGGACAAATTATATCAAAATTATAGAAAACTTCATCAGCTCTTACTCAAAATATGGGCAATTTTATATTTAGGGGGTCTTGAAATCTTTTCACAGCTTTCGAAAAGCTTATTTTTAACCTTTTTCAGCTTGACCAAATCACTACTTTACTTTAAAATTCCTGAATCAAATTTTTTCAGTGTAATTTTTTTCCCCTACTTGCTATTTGAGCCATAAAACATAAAGAAATAAATTTGGAAGGGGATAAAAAAGATTGGCAAGTAACTCACTCTCCACACTAGGGACTATATTTGTGATCAAAGGACGATAACTGTGTACTCAGACCGTCATGTTGTTTTCTTAAAATGAAGTGCTGGCATTGCATTACATTTTATATTCTGAATACAAATTTTTTTGTGTATCTATTCTATTCCTATATTATTTATGATGTTGTTCTATTATTTAAAATCTATTTATAATATTTAAGTTGTATATTTAGAATTAAGCATGTATTTATAGTGTGTGCAAGTTGGTACTGTAAATTCAGAAATTATTGCGTGCATTTATTGTTGCAAATTTGTCATTTTGGACTAAAATGTGATTTCAATTTTTGTGAAATTGAGAAAAATGCTGTTTATTTCATAAAAAAAATTTCAAAATGCGAGTTTAAATTATTGTGATTTTAACCCTGTCGCATTTTTCGCCATATTAATAAAAGCATTGCAATAATTTCTGACTTTACAGTATTTTATCTTCAGATGCAATGTAAAATTGTGTTTAGAGTTGTGAACCCTATTCAATATTTCTAAATTTTTAAAGATTTTTTATGTATGGTTGTGTTTGCATCATGTATAACATGTGTCTTTTTCCTTCCAGTCCATTATAGGTTAAAATGGCATAAATTTCATATCTCAAAATGCCCTCTTAGCTATATAGACATAGCAAAAACAAAACTTTTTTTCAAGGGTCCATAAGTCATTGTCCAGATTTCAAACTAAAGTCACTGCTTTAATAAGAGTATTTGCAAAATGATGTTTTACATTTTTGTTTCATTCTCACTATTATGGTATATGTTTTGCTCAGTTAAAGGTAAAATCTTTAGTTGTTTACGTCTTTTTCCTTTGTCTTATTGGCAACAATACCATGTACGTAGATATAAGAAGATGTGGTATGAGTGCCAATGAGACAACTCTCCATCCAAGTCACAATTTGTAAAAGTTAATCATTATAGGTAACAGAACGGTCTTTATTTTTTTTTTATGAATTTTGTTGGTTGCATATATTAAAGCCAAAGGTTTGTCATGTTTGTGAAATAGTCTTAAAAAAGACCTTCTTTCAATACGAGACTTGTTCCTTTCCTGGCTGTTCTAAATAATATATATTTTTAAGAAAAAAGGACTTTTTTTAAGGTTGTTTTATAATTAAGTCTCCCAAACAAAGTTTGGAGACTTATTGTTTTTGCTCAGTTCTTATTATTATGTCACCCGATCGACAATGTCGGGTGACATATTGCTATTCCTCTGTTTCTTTTTCACTATTATTATTATTATTATTATTATTCTTCCACCTAGTTTTGTCCGGCAGTTTTCTCAGAGCCAAAGGAACCAATCTGAATGATGGTGCACTATAACAAGGAACCCTGACTTTCCAGTTGCAGTGCAACTTTGGAACTAAAAAATGGCTGCCATCACCATGGAAACCGAAAAATAATGGAAAATTCCAGTTTTTGGTTTTGATGAATTATTTGGAAATGCTTTAACTTAGAATCATTATATTTTGATACAATGTAGGTGCCGGGCATATACTGGTTTTGGATGATTTTGGCAATCATTGGAACTGCTATGTTGCCATGGATACTACACCAAAAATTTCAAAAATATGGAAATGCTCCAAATTTTATAAAACTTCACAGTAATGATGAGCAACATTGGTAGATGTGGAATTTGGTGTTGCAATTTCGAAAATGTCTTCCGTTACCATGGAAACAATGCAAAACAGGTCAAAATGGTCTAAAAACCTTCAAGTGGCATTTACTTTCTTAAAATGGTAGGTCAAATTGATTGAAACTTTGATGGTATGATCCCTCCCATGTACCAATGTGATATATGCCATTCAATTTTGGGAATGGTCTGTGTAACCATAGAAACCAGCCAAAATGTCAAAAATTTCAAAAATTTCAAAATGCTCCAAAATTGATGAAACTTAATATGATTGTTGACTGTCAAGTCTGCATGAGACTTTTGAAGTTGGAATTTCCAAAATGGCCACCGTTGCCATGGAAACTGCGGAAATGTCAAATATTTTCAAAATGCTCCAAACTTATTGAAACTTAATATTATTGTTAACTTGCATGTATAGATGAGACTTTTGACTTTGGAATTTTCAAAATGGCTGCCGTTGCCATGGAAACAGCAAAAATGTGAAATTTTCTAAAATGCTCTCAATGTACTGAAAATTTACAGAATGATGTACTGCAATGCATATATGTGCATTCACTGTTAAACAATTTTGAAATGGCGTTTCTTTTTGTTTTTTTTATTTTTATTATTATTTTTCTTCCACACATTTTTGTCCAGTCTGGAACTCTCATATGAATGGACCCAAGAGGATGGAACTATACCATAATGTTAACCACCAAATGAAGATTTGCTTTTTGGGGGTGGCACTATCAAGATGGCTACCGTTTCCATGGAAACAGAACAAATGTGAAAAAATCCAGTTTTTTGTTTTGGTGAACTGTTTGGATATGCTTTAACTCAGAATCATTATATTTTAATACAATGTAGGTGCCCACTATATACAGGTGTTGGATGATTTTGGTACTCATTGGAACTACTATGTTGCCATGGAAACTACTCCAAAAAATTAAAAAATCTCAAAATGTTCCAAACTTAATGAAACTTCACAGTAACGATGAGCAACATTGGAAGATGTGGAATTTGGCGTTGGAATTTCCAAAATCGCTGTTGTTACCATGGAAACAATGCAAAAAGGTCAAAACTTTGAATTTTCACAGAACATTCTAGAACATCAATGTTTAATTTATTCTAAAGACATAAAATGGTATATGATTATGGAGTTAAAAAATTGCAACGGGGGTTTGACATCGGAATATTCAAAATGGCCGCCGTTACCATGGAAACAGCAAAAATACAAAAAACTTCAAAATGCTTCAAATTTATTGAAACTTATAACAAATTGTGCTCAGCTAATGTAGACTTGACTTTTGAGTTTGGAATTTCCAAAATGACCGCCGTTACCATGGCTACCGCTCACCTGGCAATAGGGGAAGGGTGCCATCCGCTATTGCTTGCAATCGCAAATCTAGTTATTCTTATTCTTCTCTTTCTGACCCCTTAAACTGTCCTACCATTTTTTGGGAAGCAGTACAGGATGGAAAATTTATATTTATTCTGGGTATAGGTCTGCATCATGGGGGTTGCAGAACCCAATGTCCATGATACCAGGGTGTCATCTTGGCATAATTAGGGGGGCTCAAAGATGGGTGGGGTCAATTTTTTTTTGCATTTCATCAATTTTCTGCTGTAAATAGAGTAGATGGTATTATATTTTCTTTTATGAATATTTAGAGACACATGTCAGCTTCAACTTGGAACTAATTTTATTTCAGTAGGGGGTCTCCTTGGCATAATTTTAGGGGGGTGAATTTTTATGGAATATTCTAGAACATCAATGTTAAATTTGTTCTAGAGACATTTCATGGTATATGATGGTATATAATTATGGAGGGAACACATTACAGTGGGGGTTAGACTTTGGAATATTCAAAATGGCCCCCGTTACCATGGAAACAGCAAAAATATGAAAAACTTCAAAATGCTTCAAAATTATTGAAACTTATAGCAAATGTTGCCTAATGTATGTAGACTAAACTTTTGAGTTTGGAATTTTCAAAATGGCCGCTGTTGCCATGGAAACAGCAAAAATGTTCAAAAATTTCAAAATGCTTCAAAATTGATGAAACTTAAAACAAATGTTGCCTACCATATGTGGACATTACTTTTGACCTCAAAATTTCCAAAATGGCCGCCGTAACCATGGAAACGGCAAAAATGTTAAAATATCAAAATCCATTCGATTTAATGAAACTTTACACATAGGTAATTTTGCATCATTGATACCGCAGAACAAACGATTTGGGGTCCGTTTTGGTGACTTTTGTGTTAGCATCCTAACACAGGATTACTAGTTATGTCACCCGATCGACAATGTCGGGTGACATATTGCTTTTCCTCTGTTTCTTTGTTATTATTATAATTCTTCCAACTATTTTGTCCGCCACTTTTCTCGGAGCCAATGGAACCAATCTTAATGATAGTTAAGTATAATAGGGAACACAAAATTGCGGGTTGCAGTAGGGTCTAAGACCATATAAAATGGCTGCCGTTTCCATGGAAACGGAACAATTGTGAAAAATTCCACTTTTTGTTTTTTTTGAATAATTTGGAGATGCTTAAACTCAGAATCATCATATTTTAATACAATGAAGGTGCCACCCATATACTGGTTTTGGATGATTTTGGCAATCATTGGAACTACTATGTTGCCATGGAAACTACACCAAAAATGTCAAAAATATGAAAATGCTCCAAATTTTTTGAAACTTTACCATAACGATGAGCAACTTTGGTAGATGTGGAATTTGGCGTTGGAATTTCCAAAATGTCTGCCGTTTCCATGGAAACAATGCAAAAAGGTCAAAATGCTCCAAAAACTTCCGGGTTTGGTGAATAACTTTGGTATGCTAGAACTTAAAAACATCAAATTTTTACACAATATAGTTATCCACTATATACAGGTTTTGATTGATTTTGACAATCATTGGAACTACTCTGTTACCATGGATACAGGATCAAATATCTCAAAAATTTTAAAATGCTCCAAAATTGATGAAACTTAATATGATAGTTGACTGGCAAGTCTGGATGAGACTTTTGACTTTGGAATTTCCAAAATGGCCACCGTTGCCATGGAAACTGCAAAAATGTCAAAATTTCTCAAAATGCTTTGAACTTAATGAAACTTGATATCATTGTTAACTGCCAAGTACAGATGAGACTTTTGACTTTGAAATTTTCAAAATGGCTGCCGTTGCCATGGAAACAGCAGAAATGTGAATTATTTTAAAATGCTCTGAATGTACTGAAAATTTACAGGAAGATGTATTGCCATGAATATATGTGCATTCACTGTTAATACATTTTGGAATGGCTGCCGGTTAGTGGCAATAGGGGAAGGGTGACATCCGCTATTGCTTGCAATGGCAATTCTAGTTTTTATTATTCTTCTTTTTCTTTTTCTTCCGCCACATTAAAAATGAACTTGTCCGCAACGTTTCTCCAAAACCCCTGGTCAGATTAACTTAGGGTTTCATAGAATGTTAGACTAATATGTCTAGGTGAGCCATCGATCTTTCGCTTGTGGATTGGGGTCTATTAAGGGGTATTTTGGGGGGCAGAAAGAAGGGAGGGGTTTACTATAGAACCCTATGGGATTTTTTTTCCTAAAATTTTCAAATGAATATAACTTGAAAACTGCAAGTGATAGATACATGTAGTCTTCAGAAATGATTAAAGGACAATAAAACAAATCATATTAAATATAGGGGGAGTCCCTGGGGGGTCATCCCCACCCCCTTCAATTTGAGAATATGCTTTTATCTTGTAAACAGTCCAGATCCCCACCCCTAAACCTCATATATTGTTGAATGGGACAATAAAACAAATCAAATGAAATTAAAGGGAAGTCCCCGGGGGTCCTCCCCACCCCGTTCAATTTGAAAATGTGCTATTATCTTGTAAACGGTCCAGATCCCCACCCCTAAACCATATATATTCTTGTAGGGGACAATACAACAAATGAAATGAAACAAAAGGGAAGTCCCTAGGGGGTCACCCCACCCCCTCTAGTTTGAAAACTTGTAAACGGTCCAGATCCCCACCCCTAAACCTCATATATTCTTGAATGGGACGATAAAACAAATCAAATGAAATTAAAGGGAAGTCCCCGGGGGTCCTCCCTACCCCGTTCAATTTGAAAATGTACTATTATCTTGTAAACGGTCCAGATCCCCACCCCTAAACCATATATATTCTTGTAGTGGACAATAAAACAAATGAAATGAAATAAAAGGGAAGTCCCTAGGGGTCACCCCACCCCCTCTTGTTTGAAAACTTGTAAACGGTCAACATCCCCACCCCTCTTGTTTGAAAACTTGTAAACGGTCAACATCCCCACCCCTTAACCATATATATTCTTGTATGGGACAATAAAACTAATCAAATGAAATTAAATGGAAGTTCCTTGGGGTCACCCCCACCCCGTTCAATTTGAGAATGTACTATTATCTTGTAAACGGTCCAGATCCCCACCCCTAAACCATATATATTCTTGTAAGGGACAATAAAACAAATGAAAATGAAATAAAAGGGAAGTCCTGAGGGGTCACCCCACCCCCTCTTGTTTGAAAACTTGTAAACGGTCAACATCCCCACCCCTAAACCATATATATTCTTGTAGGGGACAATAAAACAAATGAAATGATATAAAAGGGAAGTCCCGAGGGGGTCACCCCATCCCCTCTTGTTTGAAAACTTGTAAACGGTCAACATCCCCACCCCTAAACCATATATATTCTTGTATGGGACAACAAGGCTAATCAAATGAAATTAAAGGGAAGTTCCTGGGGGTCGCCCCCATCCTGTTCAATTTGAGAATGTGCTATTATCTTGTAAACGGTCCAGATCCCCACCCCTAAACCATATATATTCTTGTAATGAATGGTGAGTTATGGGAGCTTTGTTTGGGAGACTTCGTAACAGCATCCTGTTACAATTACTTCTTGTTTTTAGTTAAAACAACAAATGAACAATTAATATGCCTCATTTAGTAGGTTAAATTGTTGAGTTTAGCATCATTTATTAATAAATAAACAGCTGAAAGAACTTTTTGGATTTTACTACATTGATGGAGAGGACATACTGGTGTTAGTCAGATGATTTTTAAATTTCACAGACAATTTTCTTTTTCTTTAAAGAATATTTATAGTTTCAGTTAAAGGATCATCTTCTTGTATAAATATCAATGTTTTTGAAATATTAGTTATTTTTAATTAAATAAAAAGCTTGAGATCCAAGACTGGAAAATACCTGACTATTTTGTATTTTTATCCATATATATTTATAAATGTTATCCAGAACATTATTTGTGTTAAAGTATAAATGTTTAGAATAGTAAATTTCATTTGTAAATCATGTTTGTATGATGAAAGTAAGTTATGATTATATTTTATAGAATGAATCAGAGCCATGAATCCAGCTTTTACAATTGTAGAATCATAACTGCATGTCAGAAGGTGCCAAATGTACCCTTTCTTGTTTTTTTTTACAGTATAAATATTATATGTACTATATGCTGTGTTTGTTTAATGTTTCTGCCAAAATCCCAATAAGTTTGATAAAGCCTTGTTTCTCTAAAACATTATTTGACTATATGCTGTGTTTAGTTTAATGTTTCTGCCAAAATCCAAGTAAGTTTGATAAAGCCTTGTTTCCCTAAAACATTATTTGACTATATGCTGTGTTTAGTTTAATGTTTCTGCCAAAATCCCAGTAAGTTTGATAAAGCCTTGTTTCCCTAAAACATTATATGTACTATATGCTGTGTTTAGTTTAATATTTCTGCCAAAATCCCAGTAAGTTTAATAAAGCCTTGTTTCCCTAAAACATTATAGGTACTATATGCTGTTTTTGCTTAATGTTTCTGCCAAAATCCCAGTAAGTTTGATAAAGCCTTGTTTCCCTAAAACATTATAGGTACTATATGCTGTGTTTGCTTAATGTTTCTGCCAAAATCCCAGTAAGTTTGATAAAGCCTTGTTTCCCTAAAACATTATATGTACTATATGCTGTGTTTAGTTTAATGTTTCTGCCAAAATCCCAGTAAGTTTGATAAAGCCTTGTTTCCCTAAAACATTATTTGACTATATGCTGTGTTTAGTTTAATGTTTCTGCCAAAGTCCCAGTAAGTTTGATGAAGCCTTGTTTCCCTAAAACATTATAGGTACTATATGCTGTGTTTGCTTAATGTTTCTGCCAAAATCCCAGTAGTTTGATAAAGCCTTGTTTCCCTAAAACATTATAGGTACTATATGCTGTGTTTAGTTTAATGTTTCTGCCAAAGTCCCAGTAAGTTTGATGAAGCCTTGTTTCCCTAAAACATTATAGGTACTATATGCTGTGTTTGCTTAATGTTTCTGCCAAAATCCCAGTAAGTTTGATAAAGCCTTGTTTCCCTAAAACATTATAGGTACTATATGCTGTGTTTGCTTAATGTTTCTGCCAAAATCCCAGTAGTTTGATAAAGCCTTGTTTCCCTAAAACATTATAGGTACTATATGCTGTGTTTAGTTTAATGTTTCTGTCAAAGTCCCAGTAAGTTTGATGAAGCCTTGTTTCCCCTAAAACATTATATGTACTATATTCTGTGTTTAGTTTAATGTTTCTGCCAAAATCCCAGTAAGTTTGATAAAGCCTTGTTTCCCTAAAACATTATAGGTACTATATGCTGTGTTTGCTTAATGTTTCTGCCAAAATCCCAGTAAGTTTGATAAAGCCTTGTTTCCCTAAAACATTATATGTACTATATGCTGTACGTGTTTAGTTTAATGTTTCTGCCAAAATCCCAGTAAGTTTGATAAAGCCTTGTTTCCCTAAAACATTATTTGACTATATGCTGTGTTTAGTTTAATGTTTCTGCCAAAGTCCCAGTAAGTTTGATGAAGCCTTGTTTCCCCTAAAACATTATATGTACTATATGCTGTGTTTAGTTTAATGTTTCTGCCAAAATCCCAGTAAGTTTGATAAAGCCTTGTTTCCCTAATCATTTGCAAAGATATAAGGAAAACAATCAACAAACAGTCAAACATAATTCATAGATAACTCTTTCAAACAAAGTTAACCCGACACCATGTCTGATTCTTACACCCTTTGTTTAAGACCCCTTTTTGTAAGACCCTATCTATAAGATAACATAAATATGACCTATATATATGTATTGCTTTTAGTTCTGGTGCTCATGGTGAAGTTAATTCCCCAAAAATTACTCAATGATCAAATACTTTATGGGTTACTGCTATTTGATTTTGCATTGTACTTTTCAAACATGGAAATGTGATAATGCAAGAGAGGCATAGTGCCTTACTGACACATATTCGAGGGGCCTGATGGTATAGTTTTACCATGTACAGTCATAGGACAAAAGTGAGTTCCCACTCAAAAAATGTCCTATCATTTCAACTAAAATCGGTATTTTTCAAAAAATATTTCCAAGTAAATCTATGAGCTATTTTTATACGACCGCAAAAATTGAAAATTTTTTGGTCTTATATTGCATATTTTGGTATCACGTTGGCGTCGGTGGCGTCATCGTCGTCGGCGTCCGAATACTTTTGGTTTTCGCACTATAACTTTAGTTTAAGTAAATAGAAATCTATGAAATTCAAACACAAGGTTAATGACCACAAAAGGAAGGTTGTTATTGATTTTGGAAGTTTTGGTCCCAACAGTTTAGGAATTAGGGGCCAAAAGGGGCCCAAATAAGCATTTTCTTGGTTTTCGCACTATAACTTTAGTTTAAGTAAATAGAAATCTATGAAATTTTGACACAAGGTTTATGACCACAAAAGGAAGGTTGGGATTGATTTTGGTAGTTTTGGTTCCAACTGTTTAGGAATTAGGGGCCAAAAAAGGGCCCAAATAAGCATAATTCTTGGTTTTCGCACAATAACTTTAGTATAAGTAAATAGAAATCAATGAAATTTAAACACAAGGTTTATGAACACAAAAGGAAGGTTGGGATTGATTTTGGGAGTTGAGATCCCAACAGTTTCGGAATTAGGGGCCAAAAAGGGGCCCAAATAAGCATTTTTCTTGGTTTTCGCACCATAACTTTAGTATAAGTAAATAGAAATCTATGAAATTTAAACACATGGTTTATGACCATAAAAGGAAGGTTGGGATTGATTTTGGGAGTTTTGGTCCCAACAGTTTCGGAATAAGGGGCCCAAAGGGTCCAAAATTAAACTTTGTTTGATTTCATCAAAAATTGAATAATTGGGGTTCTTTGATATGCCAAATCTAATTGTGTATGTAGATTCTTAATTTTTGGTCCCATTTTCAAATTGGTCTACATTAAAGTCCATAGGGTCCAAAATTAAACTTTGTTTGATTTTAACAAAAATTGAAGTCTTGGGCTTCTTTGATATGCTGAGTCTAAACATGTACTTAGATTTTTTATTATGGGCCCAGTTTTCAAGTTGGTCCAAATCAGGATCCAAAATTATCATATTAAGTATTGTGCAATAGCAAGAAATTTTCAATTGTACAGTATTCAGCAATAGCAAGAAATCTTCAATTGCACAGTATTGTGCAATAGCAAGAAATTTTAAATTGCACAGTATTGTGCATAGCAAGAAATCTTCAATTGCACAGTATTGTGCAACAGCAAGTATTTTCAATTGCACAGTATTGCGCAATAGCTAGATATCTAATTGCACAATATTGCGCAATAGCAAGAAATTTTCAATTGGAGTTATCTTTCTTGTCCAGAATAGTAGTTGAATCAATTTAAATCATTGTTTTATACAATATACAATGTATATTCACTTTTACTACCAACTGATAAATTAAAACAATCTTTACCATTCAGTGATATAACAAGCACTTTTTTACATTTTGATATTTTATGATGTATTTAAATGATTAGTTATTGTTGCAAACTCCATTAGTAATTTGAATTGAGATCAGTTTTGGAATAAGGGAAGGGGGGTGTGAAAAAAAAATTGGGGGGGGGTGGGGTTCAATTTTTCTCATTTCAGATTTCATAAATAAAAAGAAAATTTCTTCAAACTTTTTTTGAGAGGATTAATATTCAACAGCATAGTGAATTGCTCAAAGGCAAAAAACAAAAAATTAAGTTTATTAGACCACATTCATTCTGTGTCAGAAACCTATGCTGTGTCTACTATTTAATCACAATCCAAATTTAGAGCTGAATCCATACTTGCCCCAACCGTTTAGGGTTCAACCTTTGCGGTCGTATAAAGCTGCGCCCTGTGGAGCATCTGGTTATAAAATAGATACCTTAAGATGCAGGAATGTCTAAAGTTTAATTTATTTGGCCATAATTTTGGTGAGGTTCGTTTTCATTATCAAATGGGTTAAACACAAGAGCACATTTTTACGATTTTAATTTGGTTAGAATACATAGCAAACTTTTCAAAAACTATTTTTCTTCGTGTTCACCTCGTCAGAAATTTAAAATTCAGTATGAAATAAGACGGACACGACTGCAAAAGGACACTTTAAAATAAAAAGAACCAAATTGGCTGAAAAACGAGATATCATTACAAAATGATACTGATATGTTGGTTACATTGAAACAAACAAACATTACAGTAAACCAAGCCAGACCATCAAATGTTGTGTTAAAACAAAATAAAACGGTACTGAAGTTTGTCTTGCCTTAATCTAAACCAGTCATTACTTCGCCCTTTTATACTGGAGTGGATGCATATTGCTTTGTTCTTTTTCGACAATACAGGCCATAACAAATAAAGTCCTTTTAGGTAGAAATATTGAAATATTTATATTATTGCTTCAATCATTTACGTTTAATATTAAGCGTGCAAGTACAAACTTGGTAATTTATTTATTTCTAAATAGTTTAACTGGATAAGTAATGATGTATCGTGCATGCATAACTATTGTTACGTTGTTTCAGTGCTGTTTTATAAACGCCAAGCAGCCCTGCATCAATAGAAGAGGGGCCTGATGGGTTATTTTCGTTCTTCGTGGTCGGCGCATTTTCGCTATGGTGATCCGTTTTTCTACAGATATTTTTTTTTTTTACCTTTTCGTGATCCGTGATCATGGAAATTTATTTTTTGTGAATCGAGATGCTCCCAAATGGTAATCAGATCCTGCTACCTATGTGGCATCTTTTTTATTGCTCATGTAAGTACAAACCCAGTGATAAGTTTATTTCGGTTGGTCACATTCGAAAAAGAAAGAACGGGATTGTGGTTACGACGATTGGAAAATATCCGTCGTCATTTGTGAAATATATGAAATATTCCATAACGGTCAACCAACTTGTGGCGGTGTCGATAACATTTTCGGTGGAAGACTTAAACGTCAACACTTGGAGCAGCAGCAACCCTTTATAAAGGAAATCGTTATAGGATACGCTAGACCTACAAAAAAAAAATATCTTAACCAATAGGAAATATTTTCTCCCTATGAAGCCGCTGGAATGAAAACTTCACAATTGTAAAACTGAAATCCTCTCTTTTGTCATAACGTTTTGTTCTCAAGCGACCTTCGTTTTTAAATTTCTTTGTCTAGATATAAGGGATCTGGTGTATCCCTGTATGTCATGTTCGATTGGATAGATGAGGCTTGTTTAGGAGGGTATCAATATCCCATTAAGTTTTTATCCCAATATCCCGTATCCCTATAATGTTTACCCCTAATATCCCAATAAATATTTTTTACAAATATCCCATATCCCTAAAACTATTTTGAAATATCCCAAAAAAATCATTATAAATTCATTCCCAAGCCCATTTTTTTCCTCATCATCGCAACGTCAACAATTTTGACTGGGAAAACAAACTGTGTTAAAGGAAATTTACAGTGCATACTTCCAGTGTGAAATAAGAATATATGTGTCCAAAAGGTGAAGTGTTCCCATCTTAGAGCCTTGTATAACAATCCTTTTTTATGTGATCTTAAACGACAAATTTAGTGTAAGGGGTCTAATTTCAGACTTTTTTTTTAATTGTTCAAACCGTGATGCATATGACTGTAAGATTTCATTTTGATAGCATTCTTCTTTCATTGATAAGAAACTTCATCCTACACGTTAACCTATGTTGGAACAGAAGGACTCAACCCTGTTTCTTGTCCGAGATTGCTCTGACATCCAACGGCTGTTTTGCAAGACAAGCTGAGACTGTGGGACGTCAGAGCACGTTCATATCAAAAAGTGGATATTTAGCATGCAAGTTCAATAACTCAAAACTTAACACAAGAAAGCTTTCTGCTAATGTACCTACATTACACTTAATAACACAACATTTGACTCTGTGATCTTGAACTTTATGAATTACATAGATCCCAATATTTTGGTTACTTTTTTTAATTTCCTTCCTCACAACACCACTAATAGAAAGAAAATATATTAATTTACATTGATTATTTAGTAATTATTCGTTATTAACATAGTTTATACGGCGAAATATCTACTTTTTTTATATGGGGAAGTGCTCTGACGTCCCTCGGCCCCAGCTTGTCTGGCAAAACAGCCGTTGCACATCAGAGCAATCTGTGAAACGTGAGACCTCTGAAGATCCTCGCCACGTAAAAAATAAGAGGTAAAACACTAGAAAATATCCTGTAATCATATAAAGCATCAAAACAAATAAAAACATTGACAATAAGGCTTAACTCATCAGATTGATACATCTAACAAAAATCTATGATTATTTCAAGAAAATTATCAATGCATATGAGCATATAATACAAAAAAAGATGTGGTATGATTGCCAATGAGACAACTCTTCACAAGAGACCATGTGACACAGAAATTAACAACTATAGGTCACCGTACGACCTTCAACAATGAGCAAAGCTCATACCGCATAGTTAGCTATAAAAGGTCCTGAAATGACAAATGTAGAACAATTCAAACGAGAAAACTAACGACCTAATTTATGTATGAAAAAATGAACAATAAACAAATATGTAACACAGCAACAAACGACAACCCCTGAATTTGGACAGGCACATACATAAAGAATGTGGCGAGGTTAAACATGTTAGCGGGATCCCAACCCTCCCCTTAACCTGGGACAGTGGTGTAACAGTACAACATAAGAACTAACTATACAAATCAGTTGAAAAAGGCTTAACTCATCAGATGGATACAAATAGAAATACATCTAACAAAAAGAGAGAGTGGACGTGACCGAGTACTTGTACATCCCATCAACAAAAAGACACTAAGTACAGATCTGAGAGTACTCGCAGCTACTGACAGCTAGTTCAAAGCCAATTACAACTAATAAAAAGTAATGCATCTGAGACTAAATTATCAATTATTACACATCCAGCATCCAATGGCACGGTAAACAACATCTCCGTAAAAATGAGGATGTGCTATCCCGTTTGGAATAAGTTTTCTACAGGTAGAACCAAACTTCAAAACCAAATCTAGAATTTAGTAAAGCCAGTAATACATAGATTTCGTTCATTAAAATCCAAAACGTTACAACAGACACGGGCATAGCAGAGGTGTTGTGATATACAAACACCGTAAGATAATGCCAAAGGAACAGCACCACCCAAAAAAGGAAAATTAACAATTAGGAACGAAGCATGGAAAGCAAAACAAATACTTTTAAAATTATCAGTACATATGAGTATATAAATATCGAAAATAGATCAATACTTTTCGCTTGGGTTTGGATGACTTTTAAATAAAACGACCATAAACTCAATTAAAATCAACAAAGCACTAAAATGACCTTTAAATATTAAACTTTTTTGGGCTATTTTATCAAGTGAGATGTAAATATTTCTGTACTTAACTTTTAAATTACACTTATTTTTTTTTTCATGTTAAAAATTCAATATCCTTATAAATGCATCAATATCCCATATCCCATTTACTTTTAGGACAAATATCCCATATCCCTGAAATTAAAATGGCAAATATCCCGTATCCCAATATACCCTATACAAGTTTCATAGATGCGTACAGAATATATAGTTTAATACTTAAAAATAGTGAGAGGACATATATATTCTATATATATAGCAGAACGTGAAGTTGAAGGTTAATGTAAGTATCTTCTTTTCGTTCTTCATTAGAAAAAAAAATCTATGTTTTTATGAAACAAAGTGAAGAAGGGCAAATTCTCTCAATTTATATTTAAGTTGATAATGGGGAATGTAAAGTGTAGAAAAGAAAAAGGATTTAATACTATTGCAAGAGAATACAGACTGCTTAGATGTGTATGTACTCATAAGTAATACTCTGTAATGTCTGTGTCATTTTGGTCTTTTGTGGATAGTTGTCTCCTTGGCAATCATACCCCATCTTCTTTTTTTATATCGTCTTCTTGTCTTTCCATGCCAAGCTTTGAATAAATTGATTCAAAAAGAAAAACAAATCATATTTACTTTTTTAATCTTATTCTCGTGTAATAAATTAGTATAGGTCTAACAAACATTAACAATGTATAAAACTAGATATAAAATAAGATAAAATTTAACTTATCACAGACTCTCAATGTATTCATTGCACAACTTTTAAGTGCCAAAAATTCACGAACTGTGCACTATCATCTGCAAAAAGTAAAATCTTTGTTAGAAATCTTGACTTCCGTAGTACAGTTTGTAATAGAGGCTATTCTCGTTCATAGAAATGGAAGTATCGTGAGATATAATGGACATCCAGTCTGTTGACACGGCCGTTGAAGCATTATTTGAAACATTCAAGCTCGGACGAAATATATTATTGTATGGATATGGCACTCCATTTCTCTCTAAATATTCCCTCTTGTAATTTGAATTGAGAGTTTGCAGACGTCTCAGATAGTAAATGATACATGGTGTTGAGGCAGATTTTGATTTCAGGTAGTTGTACAGTCGTGTGGCAGAAAGTCCTGGGTATATTTGACATGTCATTGGTCGTTCTTCGCACTGAAAAACAAACAAGTGAGTCAGTTAACATATAACATAATTTTTGAAATATATAAACATACACTCCAGTAGCCAACTGTACAGATTTGTAGAAGAAGCGCTAATATTAAATATAGGTTGGAATTACAATCTTACTATGATAAAATTGAAAGAAGTCTTTGATACTAAGGAGACAAAAAATAACAAGAAGAAGGCAAGCAACGGGTTCCCCACCACGCCAAGTCTGGTGGTAAATTCCATTTAGTTGTGCCATACTAGCGAGGACAAAACAACGGGAATGTTGGAACGACATTTGGAACATGTCCGTTGTGATCTGTGACACGATGCGATTCAGATGTCATAGGTTGCTGTTCGGTGTTAGCCAAGGCTCCTCGTTGAAGGCCGTACCTTTACCTATAATGGTTTACCTTTATATGTTACTTGGATGGAGAGTTGTCTCATTGGCACTATGATACCACATCTTATATCTAATCATAGCGCCAACAAAACTTTCGGAAAAATTATTCTAACTTATAAAGGGAGAGTTGATGTCTTTTTCTGAGTATTCCTTCTAGTCGTGTTCAAAATAGTTCAAAACAACGGGAAAGTTGGATCGACAATTGGAACATGTCCGATGTGATCTGTGACACGATGTCATTCAGATACAGCGCCTACAAAACTTCCGGAAAAAATGATTCCAACTTATAAAGGTAGAATAGAGTCGATGTCTTTTTCTGAGTATTCATTTTCACAGTGTAGGAACGGAACTGTACGGTTTTCTAATAATTTGGTCATTCGGGAGACTGTCAAGCGGTGCTCCGACATTTGTAAAATAACAAGTTGCTTGATGGAAACTTTGACGAACTCTTATGTTCCTAGATAACGTTTCTGCTTCAAGTTTTGATAGCTAACACATTCTTTATGTAAATATGAACCAATAAAATAATAAGAAAGATATATGCATCCAAACGTTTTCCTTAGAATGATGGAGCTCCGTGTAAAACGATCAAAATTGTCACACAACAGCGATCAAAAATGTCAAATAAACATCGAAAAATCAATGTTTGCTACCTGAATTTTCACATGTACCATTTCTGATATAGTCTTACCTGTCTGAAAGTTTCAAAGCCATTTTCCCAGTAGAAATCTAAATATATTCATTTTCTCCATGTCGGATATTTTTATTGACTGTACAATCGCTTGCAAGTTTACTGTAATAAAACTCGGAGCCTTCCTGTACAATCGCTTGGAGCTTTCCTGTAGAACTGCTTGGCCAAATTTATTAAATACATTGTATACGCGTTGCATTGGTTGTTTCTTGCTGTCCTATTAAATTCTTCTATGGTATTTGAAGTGAAAATAAGCATAAAACCGGTCATTTTGACAATTAGGATTCTATCAAGGAACCCTTTTCAGCAATCTAATTAAAAACCGATCTCTCATCGCTCCTGTTTCTGATATGTCGCGTGGGAGATCTAACGAAACCGGCTTTGTAGTAAGAACAACATTTTTATCAAACCACATTTATATCTTCAATATAAAAAAAAAGGAGATGTGATATGATTGTCAAAGTTCAAAAAATAAATGGATTTAAGCAATTATTATAGTCGGCTATAAAAGGTCCCGACATGAAAAATAGAATCAATGCCTTTCGAATTAACTGACGGGCCGGCCTAATTCATAATAAAACAATTTACGAAAAATATATATGACAGACACGAACCAACGACAACCACTGAACTACGAGCTCTTGACTTGAAACAGGTACATAAAGAATTTGACCAGGGTTAAAAATGTCTGTGTGCGCTCATTTCTCCCCAAAACTAGCACAGCACAACGACCAAAATCAGATGAATGATCGGATCATCATACTATTATTGATGATATCAGACCAGGTGCGGATCCCGCCTTTCTGCAAAGGGGAATCCAAACCACGGAACACACTGAAACGTCCACAAAATAAAAAGATAATCGGATAAAATGGGGTTTCAACCACCAAAACTCCCTCTCCCCGCATACCGGATCCGCTAATGCAGGCTGCATCCATTCAAATGAAAGCTTCACACATCATTAACACTTTTAAGTGTGTAATTTAGGTTTTAAAAAAATGATAACAATACCAAATAAGTAACTGTTAAATCGTAACAGAAAAAGGAGAGAAAAATCATGCCAGACATATATTGTATTGGATTGCAGTAGTTTTAATAAATATTTATATGACAAAAGTATCATGGAAAACATAAACTGATCATGAATGTAGAGATAGTAGTAAGCATTATCTACTTAAGAGTTATAATATGCCACTAGAAACTATTACAGCAAAATGCAATGAGTGTGTAGGAAAAAGTAATACCTTTGACTAGCTTGCTTGCTAGCTGGACCGTGAAGTCATAACAAGGTAAAGTAGTTTACCCTCCTTTCAGAGTAGTCTAGTTGGCCAAACGATGAAAAGAAAAGCTCCAAGCGATTGTACAGGAATGCTCCGAGTTTTATTACAGTAAACTTGCAAGCGATTGTACAGTCAATAAAAATATCTGACATGGAGAAAATGAATATATTTAGATTTCTACTGGGAAAATGGCTTTCAAACTTTCAGACAGGTAAGACTATATATCAGAAAAGGTACATGTGAAAATTCAGGTAGCAAACACTGATTTTTCGATGTTTATTTGACATTTTTGATCGCTGTTGTGTGACAATTTTGATCGTTTTACACGGAGCTCCATCATTCTAAGGAAAACGTTTGGATGCATATATCTTTCTTATTATTTTATTGGTTCATATTTACATAAAGAATGTTTTAGCTATCAAAACTTGAAGCAGAAACGTTATATAGGAACATAAGAGTTCGTCAAAGTTTCCATCAAGCAACTTGTTATTTTACAAATGTCGGAGCACCGCTTGACAGTCTCCCGAATGACCAAATTAGTAGAAAACCGTACAGTTCCGTTCCCACACTGTGATACTAGTTATAATATAATCATAGCAAATAACCTTATAAAGTCATCAGCTCAGAGGCGTAGCACACTAACTTATATTGGTACGGCGGAAAATTATGATGGGTCGCGAAGCGACGCATCCCGCCTCGCAGAGGCGGCTATTCGGCAAGGGGTTCGGGGGCCGCTTAAGGCCCCCGAGAAAATTTTGATAAATAGTGCAAAATCCTGCATTCTGGCGATCTCCAGACACTTAAATTTCGTTCCCGAAAACCCTAGTTTTATGTGCAACAATTTATGCATGACTCTTTTTAAAAAAAATCAAAATATAAAACTTTTGTAAAAAAAACTTGAATCTGCATTCTGACGATCTTCTGACATTAAAATTTCGTTCCTAAAAAAATTTCCTTATCAAAATTCCTCAGTTACAAAGACCAAGCAATAAACATGACAGATAACCATCAGAATTTCTCATATAATATCAAATAAGGGTAAGACAAACGACGAATCTATGACACTGCGAACAAATCTACTTTCATCGTGAATATAGTTACACCGCAATAACGATCAATGAGTTCATGATCATATGACAAATGAATGCTAGAACTGCTAAAACATTAATATAGTAGCAACAGAACAATGTTCAAACAACTTAGAACAAACAAAGTTAGAACATTTCCAGCTGATCAAGAGAGAGCCGACATCCAGATTCACAAGTCATTTGTAAAGGCATCGTGATTACAGATTAGTTTATATATATATATATTGTGTCACCAATACTGCTGGTGATCTGATGGATAAATCTGTTGTAGAGTTTTCATTGGTTCAGACGTACTTATATATTCTAAACATCAACCACACAATGCTAGAATAACATTTTTTAAAAGCATTAAACGGATTTGTAACCCGTCGAAGATCAGCCATGGGGATTCAGTGATTAAAATTTTAAAAAAAAAGTCACTGAGGCTAGGACGGGTCTATCATTATGTACTTTATTTTTAAGGATCATGCAAAGGTTGGCACGTCTACTATGTGACTGCTGGATTTATATCCACGGCGTATATTCGTACAACTTGCTTTCGGATTTTGGCGTTTTGGAACGCTAGATATACTTTTAGATTTGTTTTTATATCACACAGCAGTTTGTAGATTTGTACAGTGTAAAACTCCAAAATTACGAGAAAAAAAAATATACAACCAAGTGCCACTCGAAACTATTGAACATTTGTTTTTTTTATATAAATTTCACAATAACTGTTAAATGAAGAAACATTCGTAATTTTCCAATAAAAAAGTGTTAAATTACAAGAGAAAATTACTTGCATTCAGTTTTTTCGATTATTTTGTTCAAAATGCAACATATACTTTGCACACACTATTTAAAATCTTTAAAGGAAAACAAAAAGCCCTGTGTACAAAGCACATTAGCAAATATGAAAGACACGATCACAAAAATTTACCATAGCACATAGATATAACCAAAAAATGACTAAACAGTTAAAGTGTGTATGGTGTTGTTGAAGTTGGTTTGTATTCCCATCGGCTTGATGCCTAGAAGCAGAATGTACAGTTTAACAATATGCCGATCGATTATTTGTCTCTGTCGCAGATAGATCGGCACACAACAAGATTGGGACAACTCGTTTATAATTCAATCATGACAACTTAAACTTTATGGTGCATGGATACAAAGTAACTGACTATATTTTTGTTGCAAAAAGTAAAATAACAAAAATACCGAACTCCGCTGAGGAACATTCAAAACGAAAATACCGTTATCAAATGATGGTAAATTCAAGAGCTCAAAGACATCAAACGAATGGATAACAACTTTCATATACAAGGTCCTGGCTTGGTACAGGTATTTTCTTATGTAGTAAATGCTGGACAAACACTGGTTTTATAGCTAGCTCAACTTTTATCTTGTATGACAGTCGCACAAAATTCCATGCTTGCCGCACAACGTTTGTTTCTCCTTTTGAGAGTGCTAACTTTTGTTATTCCATGCCATTTATGATTAAACCAGAACAATTGTAGAAGTCAGTAACATGCTATTGAAAATACTATGACTGTTCATGACCATGATCAATTATAATCTTTTGTAAGTAAAAAAATCCGTACTTTGATTAATACAGGGCAATGTTTCATAACTCGTTACCGTATATACTACTTATACGAGATATCGAACTTTGCTAAGTATCAATGAATGTATACCGTATATTGCTCCGACTTCTACATGGGCTTTTTAATCATTATCATTTTCTGTAAAATCTTTATTTTCTTTATTCTCATTGAAAAACCTTGTTGTTTTTATATTTTTTATATAAATTTTAGGTACGGCATTCCGTACCAACGAACATTATTGGTACGGCGAGTGCCGTACCTGCCGTACCGGCTGCTACGCCCCTGCAGCTACAAGATACATAGTTTTGGGGGGAAATGGGAATAAGGGAAAATAGGTTTTAGGGCAAGAAAATATTTCCTGAAAAGGATTGAGGTCTGAAAAGATAAGGACTAGGAAATAACCCAACTTTGAGATCCCTTTCTCCTTTTCTCTCGTTTTCCCGCTTATCAATTATAAAGTCTGAATGAAAATCATGGCCGACCCATTAATTTATAGTTCCGATTATTCACCCGTTCTTGGTATAAAGTCTACTTGGCAAGCCTCTATTTATATAGTAATACCTGGTCGAACTCATCCCGTGTGTGGAATTTGATATACTCATTATCACTTCCAGACTTACTGGCATCGTCTTTACCTGAAACAAATTACAACAGTTCAAAAAAGATCTTGAGATTCAAATTATCAAAAATACAATAAAAAAAAAGGAAACACAATATTCTATATCCAATTATTTTTAGGAAATAAAAAGCGAACAATACATTATAGTATTCAATTTCAATAAAACTATATGATTAATTTATTAACCCGATCAAAAGCTTTCTTGAAATCTAAAAAAATAACACCATTTATTTTTCCATTATCTATATTTGTTAACCATTCATCTACTAATTTCTGGTATAATGATTTTTTTGCTCTACCCCTAATCTGTCTTGTCTTTGTTTATGTTGATGCAGAACATCAGAACCATGATAAAAAAAAAAAAAAAAAATAAAAAAAAAAAAAAAAAAAAAAAAAAAAAAAAACCAAGTCCAGTTCGTGTATAAAGAGAGATAACTTTCATTTTTGACAGGGCTCAGACAGGGCTATGAATCAAGTCAAATTAAGGTCATCACTCAAGAAATTTTACGGTCGCCATCATGAGCTGATTGGCCATTATGACAAAAGTATGTCAGAAATCATATCCGATATTCTTCTTCAGTCATAATTACTTTCCATCATTACCGAACTGAACAAAGAAATAACACGACAGGTGCCGTATAAGGTGCAGGAAATGCTTACCCTTCGGAGCACCTGATTTCACTCCCGGTTTTTAGTGGAGTTCGTGTTTTGTTTCTTAATTTATTATTTATAACTGTTGATGTAAATGTCCTTTGGTTTTATGAGTCTTTGTTTACTCCTTGGTTTTGATTGTTATTGTCCTATTATAAACAGTAGGATAATAAAAAAAAAAAAAAAAAAAGAAAAAGAAAACGGCCGTGCGAAATAAATATGCAGTGATCGGCGAAGCGGGTACACGACAACTCGTACTTTCGGCAAGTCGTACTCAACCAACTCGTACCCTATTTTTACCAACTCGTAACCATGTTTTATTTGATATTATTTATCAAGTTTATATGCATAGTTATTGTAACTTTCTTTCGTATATCATTATATAGCAAAAAACAAATAAAAAAACAACTTTCATTGTTAATAAAATTCAATCATAATTGTTTTAAATAAGCTTATAAAATGCTAATCGTTATAATCATTAGTATTCCTTAGAATTGATTGTTTGAAATTGTTTGCACGGCAATTTATTTGATATGCACATTAAAATAATTATGAGTACACAATATGCTAATCAGTGGTCATTAGTGGATAACATACCTACAAAAATAGAATGGATTTGTTAAAAGTAGAATAAACAGAGAGAAGTAAATGAAAACAAAAAATCGGTATAAGTGCGGCACTATGAACATCAAAGGCCGTTGAGTTATACTTAAACAATCACCATCCTCACCGAAAAGAAAATGCATGGCTTAAACGTTGTAAAAACCAAGCTTAGAGAAAAAATATATAAACTATGGTGAAATGTATGATCATCTTCAATTGCAATCATGGTTCGTCCACGTTGTAATGTATGCAAGAAGACTGTTACGATTCGACAAGATGCTCTTCAATGTGACACATGTGACAACTGGCAGCATCGTCTATGTGAAACTGGTAAGTTGATTTATGTTTGTAGAAATTAAGCCCACTACCTTAAACATTCTTTAACCATCGTAATTGTGCTGTGTATTTGCAAATAAACAAGGGCCCTTTCCTAAATGTTATCATATCTTTTATCTTTTTAAAATTGAAGTATAATTGTAATTTTATATATATCCTTTTATGTAGTCAAATATATAACAGAAAAAAGTATTATGTTGTATTCCACATGTTCCATGTAGACTTTCGATATATAAATTGTGTATCTCAATAATATTTTCCCCTAATCCTGTTATTTGGTCCATGTTTGGGGCCAATAAGAGTATATATTTCAAAAAGCTGTATTTGTAGGACCCTTATTACTATTATTAATAGCAACAAAGCCTTGTAAAAATGTCTTACAATGTGTGTGTAAATATTAGTGATACTAGTGTTTTTTTTAAATACGCCTCTCGTAATTCTTCTAAATATTGGCTTAATTTTTATTTTAACTTTTATAATAATTGAGGTCAATACGTATATAAATGATAGTAGTATTGTGATGAAATATACATTTTAAAATATAGTGCAAACGTACATGCAGAAAGATTAGATCAGGTGTGAAGTTGTTTTGATAACGGTTAATTAATGGCACGCTACCGTCACAAACGTTCCGAAATCAAAATGACGTCTTCTCAAACTAGAGGTGAAGAAAACACCTTAAGCATTCCGTCAATCCAAAACCACGTAGATCTTAGTGGGGGGACAATAGGGGGCCGTTAACATGTTTTAAAACAACACCTCGATTCAAGTTGGCAAAAACAGTTTAAAAAAATGCAAAAATGCTGATAACAGTTAACAAAGTGGTTTGAAAACAGTTAACAGCTTAAATTGATCTCAGATAACAGTTAACAACCCCTTAAAAGGATCATAACAGGTTAACACAAAAAGGTATTTCCCCCGTCATCTAACACTTTTTTTCTATAAATTGCTACAATTTTTCTAAAAATCAAATGAACACTCACCAAATAAACAGGACATCTTCGAACTTCTTTTGATGTGGAATACAACAAGAAAGTGCTGTGACGTCATGTATTACGTAATATTTATTTGACGTCATCTACCTAAAGTTTTACGTTTGAGTACATTGCTTTTAAAACATTTATTTCTTGTCTTTAGTAAGATCTTAACCGGAAGCATGTTTGGGATTAAAGTTGTCTCCCTTGGAAAATCCCAGAAGGAAGTTTTAGGAATTTTTCAATGTTTCTTCACTGCATTCTTCTTCAAAATGGTTATCCAGAACATTGCACATACAGAATATGATAATAACAATCAAGAATTGACTGTTTTAAGTCGTCATTCTTTTGACAAACATGGACTCAAAATAGTTGGGGCTGTTTCAGTTATTTTTGTTCAACCACTTGGTAAGAAATTATGTGAAATTAGCTCCTCCTTGACATAAAAAAAACCCAGTTCCTCTTTCTAAATCGTATCAGGGTATTTCTGAAAAACGCACACAATTTTGAATGAAAAGGATGACTCGCAAAGTATATATTCTTGACCATAATTTGTCATTGACATCTATTGTTGATACTGTAATTTACAGTATCAACAATAGATGTCATATATGAGGCAGGCATAACCTGTGAATGGGGACGAAGTCTGTATGATTTTTTTTTATAAATCAAACATGTTAAAAAGAGAAATGGAAATACCGTTACGTTCCCGATTTTGGTTCTGTTGTTAGGGATTTAGTTGTGACGTTATGGCGTCATATTCAATGTAATTTAAACAAAGAACGTAACGTTTCCAATTTTGGTTCTGTTGTTAGGGATTTTAGTTGTGACGTTATTTAAGTTATGACGTCATATTCAATGTAAACAAAGAAACGCTGTCATCAGGTAACGTTTTTTTTATTTATAACAAACAATTTTTAAAAATGAATTAGTATTTAGTTCCTTTCTTAGACTTATAAATATACATTTTATTCAAAGTCTCATGCAAACAAGACAGGAAACGGAAGTAGATTTTTGCGCAGATCCGGAAATTAAAAAACGCGACAAAAAAAAATTGATTGATTTTGAGTTCATTAGTACAATGAAAATATCGGAAAAATTTTCCTTTTTTTTTTTTTTTTGAATTTTCTACTGTTATTGGGGACTTCGTCCCCATATAATTAAAGTGTCCTCTTAGATTTTTAAAAATATATTAGTTTAGATAAGTTTTGGCATTGTGTAACACGTCTCACTACACATACACAACTGTATGTGGTGTTCCATAAAATGAGGCAGGCATTACCTGTAAATAGGGACGAAGTTTGTATTCATTTTTTTTTTAATTCAAACATCAAACAAGTTGTTAAAAGAAACAGAAATACCGTAATGTTTCCAATATTGGTTCTGTTGTAATAGGGATTTAGTTGTGACGTTATTTAAGTTATGACGTCATATTCGATGTAAACAAAGAAACGCTGTTATAAGGTAACGTTGTTATAAGGTAACGTTGTTATAAGGTAACATTTTTTCATATCAAACAATTATTAAAAATGATTGGGTGTTGAATTCCGTCCTATATTTGTTGATATGTTGATAAATATAGTTTTGCTATTAAAAAAACACATAAAAAAAAATGTAGGCATTTTATTTATGGTTGGATTTTTATGCCACATTTATTGGCATTATGTTTTCTGGTCTTTGCAGGCCTCTAGAATAACTTTTTTTTTCAACTTGTCCTGTAGGACAAGTACATACCAAAATTTACTTGTCCAAATCAAATTGTTACTTGTCCAAAAAATTTCTATTAAAAATAACCTTTTTATATATTTTTAGTTGATTAAAGGAACAAAACGAATTTAAACAATAGACAGGATTTGATGTATTTCTTTTGATTTGAAATACTTTTCAAAAATATGAGTCAAGTTCAACTGAGTCTAGTCATGTCACAGGACTTAGGTTCTAGTTTTTCATCAATGCCAGTCTCATCAGACTCTAAACATGAGGCACCACCTGATAGGCCTGTACACTCATTGGATTTGTATAATCCTGTTTTTTTTTAAGTTGAAATGTTTATTGAAATGCAATCAATAAAAAGAAGAAGATAAGGTATGATTGCCAATGAGATAACTCTCTGCAAGAGACCAAATGACACAGAAATTAACAACTATAGGTCACCATATTGTCAGTATTGATTTTTTCTACTTTAATATGATCAAATATTAAGTGAATTTAATGGTATATAAAAAAAAAAATTGTGAAAAAATTACCAGTATGGTATTTGTTATAAGGAACAAAATAAGGTAGCAAAATGAGGTACTGATTTGTCTGGTCCGAAATATCTCCTGCCTTGCCAAACTGTCTATCAATCATGTCTACTAAATATGTCTCCTACGGTGCCAAACTGTCTATTAAACTTGGAGCTAAACCTGTAGAGGTGAGAACTGTCCTGTAAAGTTACCTCATCTACAAAGCGCATAGAATAGTATACCTGTTAAAAAGTACCTGACAAAGAACCAGTTAAAAATTATCGATTGCAAGTAAACATATTGAAGAAAAAGGTTTTGCATTTGAATAAACAGAATGCAGAAACATGTCAAACTAATATTGTTTTTTTGGTTTTTTTTATAATTACTTTGTTCATCAAAGTTGGATTAGATTTATTTTCTGCTGAATAATTGTACTTGTCCCGACGGGCAAGCTTGATACAGGTTTTACTTGTCCGACCTTTTTTCCCTCTGGTACTGGACAATCGGACAAGCGTCATTGTCGAGGCCTGCTTTGCATCTGACAGATGATCTGTCCATCTGTCTGTCCTGCTTCAGGTTAAAGTTTTTGGTTGAGGTAGTTTTTGATGAAGTGTAAGTCCAATCAACTTGAAACTTAGTACACATGTTCCCTACAGATGATATGATCTTTCTAATTTTCCACTGAACATAGAAAATAATGGTGCGGATAGGGCATCCTTGTACTGGGGACACATTCTTGTTTTAAATCAGGTGGAAAAACATACATGTACATGTAGAATTGTCTAAGTATGGTTATTTGGTCATTTTTTTTTCTTCAGTTTGTTTGTTTTATTCTGATCAATGTGAACATATTTGTTGTTTGTATTTATTTTTGTTTGTTCAACTTATAAATTTGGTAGAAAATATTAGAAATGACGATATGCTAAATTTCTTGACCAAAAATAATTATTGTGTTTATATATCTATATATATTCAGAAATAAAAAAATACTACATAATGGAAAAATAAAAAAGACAAGCAAATAAACAGCATGAACAAATAAATCTGAGACGTTATTCTTCTCCTACAGTCTTCAAGAATCTCCCAAGCTTATATATCTCATGGTGAAGCTTAAGCTTATAATTATATCATATATGCATGTGTTTCATGATAATGAGATGTGGTATATGATTGCCAATTTGACATCTATCCAACAGAGTCCAAATACTTCATGGATTCATTTATTTTCATGGGCATTATACATGAGTATCAATTGCAATTTTCATGGGTATTTGAAATTCAGGATTTAGAAAAGGCTGCATACATGTATATATGTATATGTAAACAAGCCTGTAGAACATTTGAACTTAATTGAACATTGATATATATGTGGTTTATCTAGATCTGTTTGTACAGCAAATTCCATGAAAATTGGTATCCCACAAATTATAGTGAATGCACAGTTATCATGGTTATGTGAATTTGAAGAATTATATGACTGTACAGCTTCATCAATGAGCAAAGCTTGTATTGTATTGGCAGCTGTAAAAGGCAGCAAAATACTTACAATGCATGTAAAGCAATTCAACCAAAAAACTAATAGAACAAAAAAGTCACTAAAAAACAAATATAATATAGTCAGATAAAAATCAACATTATGTACGACAACAAACAACAACCATTGAATTCAAATTTTGACGCTCCTGTTTTTGGACAGGCATTACAGAACAACACTAAAATATCCGAGTTTAATATGCTTGGGTTTGTTGAATGTAGTATTGAGGCATAATATCAGCCCTGCTTATCAGATGTTTCTGATTTCAAACTTACGTATTAAAAACTTAAATATGAATTATTTATCATTACAGATGGAAAGAATGAACAGTACGAGTTTCAGAATGAAGATAAAGTGTCATCATCACTTTCTGTCATCACTTTGCCAGCATCTTTTACACAAACAGTAGATTGCGACAAGCAAAGAAACCTTACCAATGATAATCCAAAAGGAATCAATCATATAGAATACAGATCAGACTTTGTATCTAAGGAAGGACTTAGTCATGAAAACAAAATCCCTGCAAGTTCTGGAAGCATTGGTGACGAATTTACAAACAATCATAATGTTAGCATTATTGATTTCTCCAAACAGAGACTGGAACCTTCATTGCATTCAACACCATTTCCAGAGAATCATGTTAACCAAAATCAAAACCAAAATCAAAACAATTTCAAATCACTAACTAAAACGGTGCCTAATATTTCCCCAAAAAGACCTTTAAATCAATTAACCTCAGCTGCAGTTAGAAGTGTCCTTAACCCAAATGTATTAACTAGTATTCCAAAAACTGTTCCTTTGTTGTCTCCGGTTCTTCAAGATAATACCCAGATTCCAAGGAAAATTCCTAAAACTGTTCAAATGGTTGCAAGTGAACAGACATTGAATGCTGTGGAAGGTCAACATGTTCACAGACATAATTCTCCGAATATACCAAAAGTTGTCGACGCACCGCACGAGAGGAGGGTGTTAAAGACAAAACCAAAGTTTATGAGGATTAAATCCCTGATTGTCACAAGGGATAAGAAACAAGATGTTTATTGCAAACTTTGTCAGCAGAAGTTAGATTCTTGTAATGATATTATGGTACATTCAGACCAACATAATCTTCATCTTGCGTGCTGTGTTTGTGAGGCTAAGTTCGGATCCTATTGCAACATGAGGCGTCATTGTATCGGCCATGTTCAGAGTATACTTTATAAGTGTTCTCTATGTCACTGTGCCTATAAACGAAAAGACAATCTAAATACTCACATTAAGAAACATTATACAAGTGGTGTAAGTAGTTGGAGGTGTCAAGTGAGAAATTCTTACCATCGTTCGATGTCACAATTATCCAAAACAAATACTGTTGCTAAGCCTAAAGTACCGAAACCACACATTCTGAATTCTTCCAGCATGCAAACTCACACTACATCAATGGCATCTTCTACTAGTTTATCTTCTGATCAATTTCCTTATCAGTTAAATACAGCAAAGAAAAGTGGTTTTGAAGTCAGAAAAACTCCAGATAGTTCATTGTTAAATCTTTCAGAAAGTCATATTGATTTAACCTCTGATGATGATCTTGTAGAAGTCGAAAATATTCTAGTAAACAAGCTATCCTCTGGACTAGAAACTTCCGATCTAACCAAATCAGTTCTAACAACAGAACCAAATCCGTGCTCAGAGGTAGAAGGAATGGAAAGTAATGCAAGTGAATTTTCTACTGAAAACAAGTCGAACAAACCTGTCTCTAGGTCACCTGACACAGAGAATCTTCAAGAACAAGGACAATCAGAACCTCCTAAACAAATAATGAACTATACTTGTAGCTCATGTAATTTGCACTTTGAACAAATCGACCATCTGAAGCGTCACATTGTATCTTTTCATTCAGAAGAACTTAATCCTTGTAGTGACACACAAAATAAGGGAGATAATTCAATTATACTGGAATCTGACATAAAAATTGAAACTATTGATACAAGTCAAGACTCACAGATTATAGATATTGGAAAACTAGGGGAATTTTCACATAATTTAGCAAAACAGTTAGTTGAAAATGTTCAGGACAATGTCATGCATGTTGAACATTTAAATATGGGTCATTATACTACCAATGAAAATAGTCCAAAACATTCTCAGAAGAACTCAATATATCATTCAAACTTGGGCAGTTACACTGCAAATGAAAATAGTCTAACAAGTTCAAATAACAGTGCAATCAATCATTCTGAAGGAAATGCACAGATGAATAATAGACCAATGAAAAAAGGTCGATCTGGCACTAGTTTAGGTTCTGTGACGCCAATATGTAGAGTATGTGGCTTCATGTTTAATGACATACAGACAGCAGTCGACCACAAAATGAATCATCCTGCAGAGATACCAAGTATGTTTGGTTGTACAATATGTAACACAGACCTTAGTTCACGAGAATGTTTACGTAGGCACATTAGAAGTCACATGGGAGAAGAGCATCGTTGTTCCTATTGTCATTCTAAATATAGTCGATTGGATAATCTATACACTCACATGAAAAACGCTCATGGATGGGTAAAACAAAAATATGGCCAATTTGGAAATGGTTAATATTGCACAAAACAATGTCTGTGATAATTATAGATTGCAGGATGTTGTATCATTTATCATAATTTTATTGTACCTGATTTTAAATACTTTTTTTATAGCTATCTCACCTGGCCTGAACTGTCAGTGTATGCAGTTGTGAACTTTTATATTTAACTTTTTTATTATCTATTCTGAAAATAACAAATCAATTTATTTGAAATAAAAATGATAAAAAATTCAATGTACAGTTATATAAAAGATAAATTAGAGAAAACATAATAAGAGAAAAAATTGTCAAGAGATTCCTAATTCCTGTTGGTAAATTTTACAAATTTTTATTTAAGATTATTAGGAGTCTCCATGAAACAAATACTCATCATCTAGTTTTTTATAGGTCATTTATATCTTATAGGTCCTAGTTGAACCAATTAGTCTAAAGGAAGATCAATCTTGTGCTTATTATTTACATTCTTTGAATAATTGGTCAATTAGTAGATACAATGTATCAGGATAATTTATGGAAGTTTTTAAAAGTCCTCACTTATTTCGATTGGATTTAAAAAAAACAGAATAAAATGAATGTAAGTTCCTTGATTTTTTTTTCAAACTTACATAATTATTATCAGGAGACCCACTCGTCATATATTTTTTTCTCTAAATGCTGATTTCCAAGGTATTTTTTTATTGAACTACAATGTCAAACATTTTTAGATTTGAAAAAGAACCATTCTTATATATTAGACAGTAGCTTTTAACTGCTTATGTCCTTGAAGACTATTCGGTTATACTTTTGCATATAAGTCAAATTGCCAATAATGGTGGAAATCTTGGGTGTAATATAAATTATATAGTCACTATAACTATTTTAAAAATACATAAATAAAAGAAATTTATTAGACTATTTGAATTGGATATTTTTGAAACATGATTGTTGGGTACAAAAAAAAAAGTACATATTTGTGTTGTTTTTTTTATTCTGTCATTCAGTTAACATGGAAAGATTGTTCATTGATTGTGATATTAGATAAAAACTAGAATAAGTATATGTTTTCACCATTATAATATTTATACCTATTGTGCCTTTCAAAAATCATCAAATCCTATGTTTGACATTTAAGGTTTTATTGTTTATGAATTTAGTTTTTCAATACATTCTGTATATTTTTACTATGTACAGTATTTACCATGTTCTTAGGAGAAACAGAATATAAAAAAAAAACATGATCACCTTGTTACTCTCAGCCATATATGATTTCAGAGCTCTATTAAAGAACTTTCTGAAGTTTTTCTCAACTGTTGCAGGCAACCTGAAAGTATTTTTTTCTGTGCAATTTATGATTTTTGCTTTTAATTTCCTGATAGGTGTGTCTTAAAACTTTGACATCGGCAATCTTATAATGAAGCCATTTTATTACAAAAGTATCTGCTGGCTGAAAAAAAGATGTAATAATTTATTTGTTGAGAAATGAGTAATTTTTAACAAGAGTTACTTCCCATTGTATGGTGAATTTCTTGTTTCACTGAAATATGTTTTAAGGATGACACAGTTGTCTCCCATGTGAGAAATATAAATATTCATATCTTCTCTAAATTATTTTTTTATACCATCTGGAAAATCTGTGATGTTTTTATGTTTGAGGAGAATGAATATACCGGTAGCCATATACTGCATAAAATATTGATTCTGAATAAAAATATAACAAGAATTTAAAAATAGTTCATCATAAGTATATTTGAAATGTATGATTTTAAAAATCATTTGAGACATTTTTTTTTATTGCAAGATAAAGTTTAAAAGTTCTAGCATAAAATAAAACTATTTGTAAGATATAGGAATACCTGTAGACACAATTTGAGAGTGGAGCATTCTCCAATTTTTGTTAAAGAAATTTTTCTTGAGTAACAAAATTAAGAAATTGTTTTTGTGGATATTTTTGGGAAATTTTGTGCCTAAATAATAAATTTCTGTTAAAATTTGCAAGAATTTGACATTACTAAATGGCTAAATTTGCAAGATGTTGTCGTCACAAAATGGCTGCGATTTTTTTACAGCTATTGAAATTATAATATTAAAACAGAAAATCAAATCATATTAAAGATTTGATATGATAAACAATTGTTAAATGCATTTGACTGAGAACAAAAATAGTTGAAAAAAAACGTTTATTAACATTATTGGTTAAACATGTTAAATATTTTCATTAGAAAATTGTCTTTCAAAATACGTCTTTTACTTTTAGCATGTTTAGATACTAAAATAAAGAATTGCACGATTAATCAATTTAATGTACTGTAGCTACAAATTCAGCCTCCAACCATACACATTTTCTTACCTTGCATTGATTTCTGAAAAAAGTTTTTAACCATTTTTATGCATATAAGTATTTTATGGTAAATGTATGTGAATATTATGTTTTTATATTACATTTGTATATGTATGTGTGCTTTTGCACTTGTTTTATGCATAGTTTTACATTAATATACATATAAATGCATGGTGCAGAATGATGTCTAGTACATTTTTATACAACCGCAAAAATAAAAAAAATTTTGGTCGTATATTGGTATCATGTCTGCGTCGTCGTTTGAAGACGGATGGTTTTCGGATAATAACTTAAGTATAAGTAAATAGAAATCATTAAAATTTTAACGCAATGTTTGTTACCACAAAAGAAAGATTGGGATTGATTTTGGGGTTACGGTCCCAACGGTTTGGAAATTAGGGGCCCAAAGGGGCCCAAAACAAGTATTTATCTGGTCCAGGACAATAAGTTGTGTATAAGTATTTCAATTGCTCTGATATTGTACAACAATGTTCATACCATAAAGTAGAGTGTTGAAATTTATTTTAAGGGTTATAGTGCAAACAGTCTAGGTATTAAGGGCCAAAAAGGGGCCAAAATCAAGTATTTTTGTAGTTTCGGGACAATTACTTATGTATTACTGTATGGATCTCTCTGACATGGTACCACAAGGTTCAATATAACTAAGGGAAGGCTTTGATTTAGTTAAGGGTTCATATCCCTGAACATTTAGGAATAAGGGGCCAAAAAAGGGCCAAAAAAAGAAGCATTTTTCTAGATTACAGGCAATAACTTGGGTTTAAGTGAATGGATCTCTCTGAAATTATGTTACAAGATTTCTTACTACAAAGGAAAGTCTGGAATTGAGTTTTGAAGTTCTTGCTCCAAGGTGGGAGGGGGGTTTCAATAAGTGAGGGATCAAAAAGGGGCCCAAATAAGCATTTTTTGTAGTTTTCAGTCAATAACTTGTGTTTAAGTGTATAAATCTCCCTGAAATTATACCACAAGTTTCCATACTACAAAGGGATGGTTTATATGGGGGGTTATGGCTCAAATCATTAAGCAATTAGGGGCAAAAAAGGGGGAAAACAAGGGTTTTTCTTGTTAAAGGACAATTTCGACAATTTAAACGCAGTGTAAGGGAGGTTATGCAATTAAGATTTAAAGAATACTGTTATATATATGTTTGATTACTTGATTACCTCCCTTACACTGCTTGTTTTCATAAAAGTACATAATATTCTCCAAAGTAGGGTACTTGGGACATTTTGTCAAAATGTGATGAATGTGTTCAATTTTCATACCTTAAAGCTTTAGGAAAACTTTGGCCACCACCTATACGAAACATATATATGATAACAAAAAATGGATAATGCTACGATTAAAATGGAATAACTTCTTAACGTGTAAGCTAACAATTTGGAGAACAAAAGTTTAAAGAAGAAATCTTCAATTGCACAGTATTGTGCAATAGATTTGTTAGATCTTTGACCACATTTATATTGTGACAAAAACGTATATTATGTCAAAAATTTGATCACAATCAAAATTCAGACAGTATCAAGCTTGAATATTGTGACCAAATTTGCCCCAACTGTTCAGGGTTCGACCACTGCGTTCATATAAAGCTGCGCCCTGCGGAGCACCTGGTTTGTATGTGTTGTTAAATTGGAACATTTGATTTATAGATTATAGTCTAATAGTGGAAGTCTTTAAGTTTTACTTAAAAAGTAGTGAAAGTTTATAACCACATTTGAATTACTAAGCATTAAGTTACATATTTGTGCTTAGCAGTACTTATGTAAAAAATCTTTAATTTATTCAAGTTTATGTTGAGGAATAAAAATTCAAATACCATATAAGTGTTTAGCTATAGTCAGTCAGTCAGTTGTTCAGTTTTTCACACTTTTTTTCTTCATGCTTGAAGATATTGATTAGATATTTGCCATATTGTTTTATTATCGACTGCTAGGAGTCGATATTAAGAATTGAACGATGGACAGTCAGTGCGTGAATTTTTCTTGCTACCTGATTGGAAGATATTACGAGACGTGAATAATCAAAGTTTATTGATTGGTTAGGACAATCCATACCTAGTAAATGTCCTTCAATCCCGTAGAGTATCGGATTTGTCCTCTCTATTTTAGCAATTAGATTTTGTCTGGTCATTAATCATGCATATTCATGATATTGGTACACAGGTAACTTTTATCTATAAATAGTCGAATCTTCTGGAGTTTTGTAAACAACAACGTTAAACCATATATATTACTTCATAACGTGTGACCTGACGTGTGTTGTAAAATTTGTTGATTGATGCACGTGGCTATTCTAGTAAATGAATAAATCTACAAAGCGAGAGCACTTTCCATTTTCATCAGCTAAGAGTCGACCGTAGCCCTTTTTGAAAGGCTAATGCTTGTCGTGACAAGTTACAGATCAAGTTCAAATTTTTCTTCCGGTCAGAGGATTTTGTGCAGAGTTATGGTCCTTTGACTAAGAAAATTCACTAAACTAATCAGTTTTCCACACTTTTTTTGTCATTCTTCAGTCTGTGCCAAATTGTTGAAGGGTTTGTCTGTCTGAAAAAGACATTTAAGTTTTTCTTCTATATTTCAACCAAAATTGATTTTGTTCAGAGTTATAATGGCCCTTAACTTAGAAAATGCACTCAAATAATCACTTTTACAGACTTTTTTGTCATGCTTGAAGATATTGACTTGATACATGTAAATAGTTTGCACCATGACAAGTTATAGATCAAGCTAGAATTTTTTTCCAATACAATGAATTTTTAACCGGTAGGGGACTATGCATAGCCATGCAATACTGACAGAAAGCTTGTTGTTATTGATGTGAAGGAAATGAGAAATTTAGGTAAAGCCATCATCATGGACATACTCTACTATGATATTTGAATTGTTTTACATTTTCATTCAGGGTCTTTTATACATGTAGCTGACTAGGTGTGGTATGGGCTTTGCTCATTATTAAAGGCCGTATGGTAACCTAAAGTTGTAATTTCTGTGTCATTTGGTTTATTGTGGAGAGTTATCTCATTGGCAATCCGACCACATCTTCGTTTTATATATAACCTACTATACCCAGCTAAAAAGACACCTTGTTGAATAATGCAAGCTTAGAGGTACTATAGAAAGTGAATTATTTCCTAGTTTGAATATATATACATGTATTGGTTTAGTACAGGTATCAAATAATGCTGACTGAATGAAAACTGTCTTTTAAACATATAGTGGGAATAGATTTACATGTATAAGAAAATATATCAATATTTAGTTTCAAAGCAGAGGCAAACTGTTTTAATTCACAGGCTCTAATAATATATACCAAGACTTCAATATGAAAACATCTGGAAAACACACCATCAGCTATACACTTTTTAATTATTGATATAGAGATATCAGGTGACAGAACACGGATAAAAGAACAGACACTTAATTTGATATGCAAAATAGAAATGGTGAAAAAAGTGAATCACAAAAAACAAGTTCAAGTATTAAACTACTTTTGTGTTTTCTGATCTGTGACAAAAGACAGAAGAAAGAAGACCTAAATGCTTATTACCTTGAATGCAGATGCCTTAATTTACAGAGTTTACATTTGACATATGCCCATTTTCCTTGACCTCAATATCTTGGTTCAGCAACTACTTGAAAACATGCATAATTTGTTATGTGAAAAACTCACTACTATAGTATAGCTTTAGGGTTTCATTGGTATAGATTTACCACTCAATTTAATGCTCCACGTTGAACAAATCTTCTATAAGTATTTATGCAAACTTAGGTAAAACCACGAAATTAAATATCCAAGAAAATGCTACTTTTCTCTTATCCACGGAAATAAATGAATTCACAGTGCATGTCTGTCAGTAAAGGATCACATGACCTTGACTTCATTTCAAGGATCCGTGATCAAGGTTTAAATTTTTCAGTTCAAGTCTGTATCTCAAACACTATAAGCAGGTCAAATATATATTTGGTGTATATAATTTTTATAATGTGTTTCACCTAAAGGTGTCATCTGACCTGAACTTTTCCTGATTCATTGGTTAATGTTATGTTTAGTGGATCATGTAATTTCCAGTTTGGTCTTTTTTCTCAAAAACTATAGCAATAGTGCTACATTTTGTACTTTTTGGGGTATGGAATTATTGTCAGGTGTCCATGTCTGGCCCTCTGACCTTGACTACATTTTCATGGTTCATTAGTCATTGTTGAGTTTTGTGGGTATATAATGGTTCTCAGCTATTATATTCAAATTGTTAACTATATTTGGTGTATTGAATGATTGCATGGTGTACATAACATTTGGCAGGATTCATTTGACCATGACCTAATTTTCATAGTTTTCTGGTTAATATTCAATTTTTATACACCTGTCTTAGAATTGGCATTACATTTCAGAGTGTGCACTCTTCTTTAAAATCATGTAATAACTGTCCATGTTGGTAATATAGAAAAGAGGTTAACAATTGGTATTGGTAATTCTGTACCTATAGTTGCATATTTTGAATGATATTGACAGAACAGTCCAGAAACAACAAGAACAAATGAATTGTGTTTATGCCCTTATGTCTAAAAGGCTTATTGTTTACCCAATCTGTCCATCTGTAAGGGTACATGCTGTATCTAGCCTCCTCCTTCAGTTTACACGAAAGAATTTTAATAATATGCAAGGATTTAGTACATATATTGCTGTTCCGTGTGAGCCAAGGCTCCATGTTGAAGGCCGTACCTTGATCTATAAATGGTTAACTTTTATAAATTATTTGGATGGAGAGTTGTCTCATTGGCACTCATACCACGTCTTCCTATATCTATATATTATACTAGGATGTCAATATTTTCGGAATCTTGATTTTCTTAAAATTTTTCTCATATGCTAGGAGCTGAAAATTTGTAATTTTTTTATAAACTTTATGCATGTGGAGTAAAAGGTATGTCTGGCTAACCCCTTTAGTTTTCATAGCAAGAACTTTTTGTATCATGCATAGTGTTATTCCATTATCAGAAGCTGAATCTACTATACATTTTCCTCAAATGACAGGATCTTGAACTTTGTCGTTTTAGGTAAAGTTATGCATGCAGGGTACATATTGTGTGAGACTAACTCCTCCTAGTAGAAATTTTAAGCTTCTACTTTTATTTTATGCAAGAAGATGTTAGCACAAGTATAAAGGATATATATGCATGTTTTCTGAAAAATCCATATTGTTTTGTACATAATTCTAGTCTGAATTTGTTTTTCTTTTAAAATTTATCATGTCAGGGCCTTTATAGATTTCTATTTGGTATGGATTTGCTCATTATTTGAAGACCTATGAGTGATAATTTATACATCATTTGGTCTGTGGTGGTTAGTTGTCTCATTGACAATCATACCACATCACTTTATTTTTGCAATTATCAGGAAAAATTTGAACATAAGCTATTGACACCTTCTGCCATGAATGAACAACATTTAAGTATATCATAAAAATTTCATGGCATTAGTTGCAGAAAAGACAGAAAAAGGAAATACAAATAACAACATATTTAATCTATATATAACAATACTAAATATAATTGTAAAAGTTCACAACATAAATATGAGAAATATACAAAAAAAATTATGGAATGTTTACAAATATAAATAACAAATGGAATCATTACAAAAAAATCATCATGGAAAATCAAAGAAAAACATGGAAACATGTAAAATAATAAAAATACAATGGATTTTTTAAGATTTGTCAACCAAATAAATGAATCTATATATCACAAAATAAATCTGTCTGACTTCATGGTTCAGCTAGCAAGCAAGCTAACCCAAGATATTACCTTAATTAGCTACATACTCATTGAAATCAGCTGTAATAAGTATGAAATACAATATAACCTTCATCAATCAGCTCATTGACAATTGCTTGAAATCTACATGAATACAATGTAAAGACAGTTCATCTATGCACTTTGTTTTTGTTCTCTAAAACGTAGTGATCATATGTTTCCATAAGAAAACCATGGTTTGTTATATTCGTATGTAATCATATAATTCTAATATAAAAGTTTTATTCTGACATTACTTAATCAATCGATCAGCAATTGCATGTACATGTAATCAAAAACATCAAAATTACACAAGAAAAAATACTAAACCCAAAAAGCTATAAAAAATGAAGATAAATTTCACCTTACAAAATAAAGACTGTGTAACAAATTAAATATTTATCATACTTTTGAAGTCCCAGAAAAATACTTAATAGTTGATATCCAATAGTCCATTTGCCAATTACCGATTCTGTTATTACACACTTTTTAAGCAAATTACTTCCAATTATCAATTGTCGACTGGTTCAATACTGGACAAAATTGGCATTTTCCAATGCAAAGCATGATGAATTGAAAGTGAAGAATCCGTTTAACTAGTTTTTCATTAAAATAATTTCTGATGTCAAAAGTACTTAGCTGAACAACAAATTAATGTAATAATAAGATTTAAAAACCTTAAAGATAACTCACATTAAGCACTGGTAAATTTGCTCTTTCTGCTGGCTCTCCATTGTAAATAAAAATTAATGTCCCTCATAAGGGAGACAATTTAAAAAGGGATCTCTAATTACAGGGTCAATAGCCTATTGTTTTTGTGACTTTTGATTTAAATTTTTTTATAAAACAAATGGTGACAAATCTTTTTTTTCAATACTGGAAACAAAACATGAAAATCACATAAAAATAAGAATAAATTTTGGAACTAAGTATACCTTCACTTAACATGGCTTTGTTCTGTTAGAATATAATGATTAAGCAAAATAATTCTGACCTTGAATGGTCAAGGTCAAACTAATATAGCTGACACAAACATATTTTTCAAAAATTATCTGTTAATCACCCACTTTACCAAAATCTTTGATCCACCCTTGCACTTAAACACACTTATATACATGTATCAATTCATGTTTATCTATCCTTGACTGAACATATATTAGTAGGTTTTTCCTCAAACTTCAAATAAACACCACAAAAGATCACAATATTGTTCAAGTTTAAAACAAACAAAAATCTCCTTATATTCATATCAAAAGAAAACAAACACTAATTGGTTGTGTGTGGCCTACAGTATGTACCCTATTTTGATAAAAAAATTAATCTGGTGACCCAAAAGAGTTAAAAAGAAAAAGAGCAGAAAGATACATTGTGTTATATATATTCCTTCCATGATTTTTAATCACCTTAAAAACAAATGAAGATTTTAACTGGGGTATACATTTAAATGTCATCTACTGCAAACATTGTTTAACCTTGTCAACCTGTCTTTTACCTAGATTATAGTACAATATTTGGAATGAATCAAATAAAAGTTCATATTCCTAAATTTTGTCCTGACATAATTTTATTTTTTTTTCAAGAAAACTACTACAAAAGTCAGAAAATTACAAAAGAAATTTTTCAAGTTAACTGAGCAATATATTTAATTAAAATGTGTTTTTTTTTTATATTCAAAAGAATAAAGATATTAAGTGGATTCATTGAAGTCAAACAACCTTTTAGTCTCACAATAATTCTATACTTGAGTTCTGAGATAAGCAGTTTTTTATGTCCCAATTTCATTTACACACAAAAGTCATGTGATAATGTCTACAAACGGATGCAGTGTAAGCATCAATACAATGTTTGAACACATCAACTAATGGGTGATGTCACCTTAAAGTTGGTTTTGAACAGGATGAGGGGCTCACACTAAAAGAGTGTGGTCAAATTTTAAGCAGAAACTATCCAAATAATTCCATTTTCTAAATTCTGCTGAATAAATAACTTTGTGTATGCATAGAAAAATGTCACATGGCATTACTGTTTCATCCTATAAGCTGAAACAACAATTATCTCAGAACTCTCTTTTTGTAATTATCAATTTTGCTTATGCGCAATTTGTGATTTATGAAATTAGAATATGGGACACAACTCTAAATAAAATAAATTAAGTTTGTTTGTGTCAGAGCAAATTTCTTATTACACATGTTACAATCTAAGCTTCAAAGTAACACAGTTTATATTTAATTCTCTGTCACATAAATGCTTCATTTGATTTCATTAAGCACTTCATGGTCTTACTATTACAAACATATTTCTGATTTAGAGTTATCTCCCATGACTATGGTTTATTCCCTCAACATACAAATCTAAACTGTATCATTGAGATTTCTTTGGTCAGGATGTGTATTCTTTATATGTCTTGTCAGATTATCTTTTCTTGTGAATTTAGATTTACAATACTGACATGAAAACATGACACCGAAATGCAACTGACAATGGCGGTAAAGAGAGTCATAACCACTGAGCTTTGTAAAGCAGACGACACATGTAGCTGGATCTATCTGACCAGGATGTTGTTGTGTTCCGTGCTGGACAACTTGCGCCCCGGAGTCAAGATACATACCGCATAGCCGACAAATAGTCAATTCACTATGAAGGGCAATCCTACGTTTCTTTGGTTTACTTTCTGTCTCTTTTTGTTTTGGCCTTTGAACAACATGATTGTGTTTGTTCTGAATACTCCCTGGTTCATATAAATGTTTAGCAAATAAAGCATCTGTATCTGGCAAGATTAAAGCACTTGGCTGTGTCTGACTTTGGTATATCTCAGTACCGCAATTCCCAGTTTCTGGTTTAATTTCATTTTCTTCTTTCTCTGAACTACATGTATCATATAGGGACTGACACTTGATCCAGCTTTCTAAATCTATTTCTGATTCCTGTTTGATTTGTGATGGATTCAACAGTAGTTCAGTATTTGATGACACCTGAACTTCAGATGGTTTGTTTGAAGTTTCACTGACATTTTTTACACTTTCAATTCTTCCAATATCAAAAACATTGGAATTTAAAAATTCATCCACTTGTTGTCCTTCAAATGTTTGATTTTCTTGAATAACGATTTCAGAGCAAGCATTATAGTCACTTATATCTTGTTCTTTTTCATTCAAAGATTTACCCTGGTGATCTGTTTTATCAAATTCATCAAGCTGGTCTTTAGAATCTTCTTCAGATGACATTTGGTCATTAGCTATATCTTCCCCATGTGTTCTCACTATATGAGCTTTCATCTCAGCAAGGGAATGGAAACCAATATTACATGCACTACACATGTAATTCACTCCAGCATTTTTCTCAAAATTATCCTCTTTTAAATCAATTTCTAAAATTTCAGCGCTTAAAGGCTCAGCATTTTTAAGTTGATCAGATATTTGTGGTCCAATGGGTCCTTTTATATGTTTACTGGTCAATATTGATCTTAACACAGGCAACTTCTTCTTGCAATGGAGGTTATCCACAATGGAGTTTAACTTAGAAGTTTTATCAATAAACTTTGTTGCTGTAGCAACACCTCCAACTTTTGTAGGTTGTTCAAATGTTGGGAAAACAGGTGAAAAGTTAGATGGGTTATCATCTCCAAAAACATCAGACATTTCTTCTTGTTCAGTTAAATCTTTAGAGCCACTTTGAACCTTTTCTTCCAAATTTGGTGTATCTACTGGTTTCCAATCAGTAGTCTTATGGGTAACATTAAAGTGACGCTTTAAATTATCTTTCCGTGTAAAACAAGCATAGCAACATGGACATGGAAAACTGCGTTTCTGCATATGAGCAATGCTATGTCTTATAAAACTACCTCTAGTGGTGAAAAACCTGTTACAAACAGGACATACGCTGGATTTCCCATGAACAGTGTTATGGTTTATAAGTTCCTTATATGTACCAAGCCGTACATTGCATGTCAGACACCTAGGAATATTTTTAGAATTTTGTTGACTTCTTTGTTGGTTTCTAACTTTTGACACAAAATCATGTACTTTGTGAGGTGGTTCATGAATTTTCTCTGGAACTTTCTGCTGCAAAGACTTATTGTGTTGTTCTATAGCATATTCAGCCTCTAATTCAGACAAATAGCCTTGTGCAGGCACACCCTCCATTGCTGACTTGTTGGAACCTTGAACATCATAATCATTAACAGTACTTGGTAAAGTTGAATCAAAACTATTATTCACAGGAGCTATCAAACTGTTTAACTGATCACTCCTAGAATCTATCTTGTTCTTGTTTATAGCTGTATCTATTCGTGGTTCAAGTCTTATATATTTTTCAGTCTGATTTTGGTTTTCATGGTGATTTTTTTGTGACAAATTAGAGATATGATTGGTATGATGTTTATCTGAAGATTCTGAAAATTTTAAATTTGTAAACTGGTATGAGTAAGGGGTGGCAGTTGCTTCATTTGCAGAGCCAAAACCTTGTAGAGATGATCTTGATAAGCCAGATGAGATTTTGGGAACAGCGGCTGTCTCTGAATTGGTTCTCTGTAGTGGTATACCAGATGATGATGTCTCCTGTATATCTGTACAGAAACCAAAGAAATTAAAGTTAACAATTAACATATAATTATATATATGAGGGTACAAATGGTCTTAATGCTTTCTCATCAAAGAGACTAAAATATTTATTGCATTATTACATTACATTACATTATATTACTGTCAGCGTCAAAGTGAATAAACATCATTTATTGTTAATGCTACTTTAACCATAATTTTATCAATAGTTATCTTATGGGTATCCCATCTCCACCCTCATATATATGAATAATACATGCCAAATAAGTAAAGATTCATTTATTTTGGGATAATGAAGGACAAAGTTTCAATATAAGCTCAGCCATTTATTGATAGGGGCAAATGATGATGAAAAATTTATATTTTTATTTACAAATGAAAATTTGTGCTATCATTCTGCCAAAATCTGCCATGATATTTTAATTCAAAGGAAGAATGTTTTATATTGATAAAAATGTTTTGTATTTTTATCCGGCTGTCCTTTTTTTTTTATGTAAAAGTCTCTCATAACTCTTTTGAGAGTGGCTCTCGAATGTTTTTAAGATTGTTTTGTACTTCTAATTAAAACATGTTTTATATATTGTATTCATGTTTGTATTGTACATGTACAGAGGTGAGACTATAATAAAATATTTGATTTGATTTGATTTACCAAATTGTATTTGTGTTTTGAAAATGGTATTGACTTTCTATTATGTTTCATCTGTACTATTAAATCTAAATATATACTGCAATATTTTTTTCATGCCTTAATCCTATCGAAGTCAGGAGCCTGTTATTCAAATATTGTCGTTTAATGGTGTTGTTCATAGGTGTTTCTTATTTCTCATTTTGTATATAGATTAGAACCTTGGTTTTGCTGTTTCAATTAAATTACACTAGTCATTTGGGGCCCCTTATAGCTTGCTGTTCAGTGCATGTGTGAGCCAAGGCTCTATGTTGAAGGCTGTACTTTGACCTTTTATTGTAAACTTTTCATACATTATGACTTAAATGGAGAGTTGTCTCATTGGCACTCATACCACATCTGCATATCTACAAACGTATATTCATTATTATTCATTGGATACCAATTTTCTTGAATTTCATGGCTAGAGGCCAAATTGGTACCCTAAGTATTCAAATCAATCACTGAATATTACTGACCAGAAGGTATATTTGGCTTTAAATGTCCTCCAAATACAGATGGCATAGGAACAAGAGATAGTGAAGCTGGTATTGTAAACTTTGGATTATTTGATGATCCTGTTTCACCATCTATACCACTTAAATCTATAACAGAGCCACCAGTTCTTGTTAACTGTGGTATAACACCTACAAAATGCAAACAAAATATTTGAATGAGTCCTGGTGCTAAGTGCTTATCATCCCAAAACAGTGTTTACATGTATCATCACTAAACAGTAATGAATACATGAACTAAAATATTGTGAATATCTTTTGGGGTAACAAAAAAAAAACCAGTCGAACAGCAATTTTACATTATGTAACATAAATTATTGCTATTTTAATAAATATTCCTTTGATCTTGCTGACTGACAATAATCTATAAATATGATTAAAGTGTTGTTAGGTTTGGTGTTGAAGTAAGTGTTATAAAAAAATGTGTGCCATTGTGTGGTTATTTTTGTTGATTAACCATATCATTAATACTTTTTCTCTTATGATAGTTCAAAAATCTTGCGTTCGTCTTTCTTGTTTCTTAAGATAGCTATTTTTATTATGCTTAATTTAGTTTTTTTTAGCAGCAAAATAAACTTTATCTAAAATACTTAAACTACGTAATGCATTTTGTAATGTGGTATTCTCAATATCTTTGTTCCTTTTCAGAGATCAAAATTACCAGAAATACATATACATTTATATAACACTTTAGTTTACTCCAAAAGTAATTAATTCCACTATTTTCAAAGGCCTAAGCACTTATTTGAACAATTCATTATCAGGTTTGATTGTACCAAGTGTATTAGTAAGTAGAATAGACAATTTAGTAGTGAAACAATGGCTTGAAGACGAAATAAATCTATATAAGGTGTTTTGTGTAGCTTCGGAAGCCAGTACATAGTTGGGACTTTCACTGTATTTGGTTTTGCTTGTAAAGAAGTAGCTAAAAGTTTAAGTTTGTTACAGATGTCGCTTTCTAAAAAACAAGTCAGTTGGAATGTTGGTGAATTCGTGATTTGCTTTTGCAGAACCTCAAAGTAAACCATGTTTTAAAACATATATTCAACATGTTCTTTTCAGCAGCATGCTTCATTGTACATGCATATACATGTATGCTGTATGCAAAAGCACATTTGTGCACGTTTCCCCATGGCAAAATAATAACCTGCTAAGGTTGGTTCTACTGTGTCGCCATCTTGGATCAACAATATAGAAACAGCACCAACAATCTTTGGAATCTTTTTGTTTATTGTAAAAGGATGTCTGCTGTGTAATATCAGTTCTCCATCTTCTGTATTAAACACTGCTTCTGTAGAATTCCAAACCACCATTGTAATAATGTCTACAATTGAAAATTCAACATTTGTTAATAAAATATCACAAACACCGTAATTGCAGGGAAGAGGGAAGGAAAACAAATAAAGTGCAAGTAGTCTATGGAAGAAAATTAAATTAAAATGTGACTTCATTATAATGAATTAAAAGCTTTATAATGAATGAATAATGCATTCCTACCTATATGATTTTCACATACATATACATGTAGCATGGTAAATAAAATAAAAACTAAGATTTTAGATAAAACTTATGCATTGTTATGAGAATGTACATCTCTGATGAGCCAACAATTTCTAGAATTAATCTTTTTTCCTAACCTGAAAAAAATAAGTGGTGAAGAAAAAATCATATGGTGGTGAACTTTATTTTTTGCTACAGCCATTTGAAAGTACCCAATTCTTATACATGTTATAAAACTGAAATGTCAGCAGAATACATCCTTAACCAAACTTTGTATTTACATTGTATCATACGACATAGATCAAATTTATCCGTTCAGTGTATGTTCATTTGCTTGTGTTAATGTGTCTTTTGATTGAGTTACATCGTAAGTCATTTCATTTTATAGTGTGTCTTTTTATGTTGTGATGTTACACTATTATTTCAGGTATGGGTAAAGGTTTGTACCTATTATTAAGGCTATTCAAACTTTTAAAGCTGCTGCATTTGTTTGTACCTGTCCTATGTCAGGAACCTCAGTTATCTGATGTTAAGCACTGTAATTAATAATGTTCAGTGGTTTATGTTTGTTGATGTGGTTCATAAGTGTTTCTCTTTTTTTTTGTATAGATTAGACAGTTGGTTTTCCTGTTTGAATGGTTTTACACTTGTCATTTTTTGGGTCCTTTACAGTTTGCTGATCAGTGTGAGCCAAGGCTCTGTGTTGAAGACTGTTCTTTGACCTATAATGGTTTGCTTTTAAGAATTGTGACTTGGCATGGATGGGAGAGTTGTCTCATTGCAGTCATTGGCACTCAACCACATCTTCTTATATCTGTACATAAATTCAATATTTTTGATTCCAAAATGTTGATCTGAACCAAAATTCAATTAGATTATCTAATTTTGACACTTGCTGTAATCACCAATTAAGCCAATAAACATTTTATCTAAGTTTTCACACCTGATTCATCAAATAAATTTAATTAAATTACCTTATACACAAATGTATAATCAGGTGGCAATTATAATCCATTCAAAAAAGAATTTAAACTTTTTGGTTGGATAACATGTTTTTTAATATAAAGTTTATATAGATATATATCATATAATTATTATTCTCGCTAATTTCTTAATTTCGTATTAGAAAACACCTTTTGTTGACCATGTCAATTGATACATAAAACTTGTGGAAAATTTCCCTGGTACAATCTGTCAAGTCTGTCAGGTTAACTATTTTTGTAAAAAAAGGCTTTAAAAAGCATATTAGTTTATATCAAATATATCTATAAATCTCACAGACTTCTTAATTTCATAAAAGTATATTGTAACATAAAAGCACTTTATATATCGATCAGTTCAATATATTGAAAACTTATATTGGCGACTGTTAAATCTGTCTGGTCTACTTTAATTGCTCAAAACAATTTTCATTGTGAGTATTGTATCTCTTATATGTCAAATTGTCTAAGGTCGCCTATAGCTAATATAAAAAAAGTTTTGATCATTTATATGGGTACGAAGTCCCCTATTACAGTAGAAAAATCAATAGAAAAAAATGAAAAAAAAAAAATCGGGAAAATTTCCTGAAATTTTCATTGTACTAATGAACTCAAAATTGTTAAAATTTTATTTGACTCTTTTTTTAATTCCCGCATTTGCGCAGAACGCAGAAATCTACTTCCTTCTTCTAGTCTCGTTGTTGTGAGACTTTGAGTAGTCTAGTAAAATATAAGACTCAAGGAACACAATACCAATATTTCATTTTTAATAATTCTTTGTCTTTGATATGAATAAACGTTACCTGATGCATTGTGTTTCTTTGTTTACATTGAACATGAGGTCATTACTTAAATAACGTCGCAAGTAAAATCCCTAACAACAGAACCAAAATTTGAAACATTACCAGATTACAGTATTTCTGTTTCTTTTGTTTTTTTACAAGTATGTAAGTTTCAAAAAAAATAATTCATACAAACTTCGTCCCCATTCACAGGTAATGTCTGCCTCATATTATCTCATATGGTCAAAATTTGGTCATTCGCCTTGTCATTAGTGTTACATACAAATGTGCACAATCATGACAATTTTAAATTATTATCATCATGATCATGATTACAGAAATAATCTAATTCTAAATTTTCAGTTTGACATTTTGTAAAGTAATTTGAATGTTCTGTGGTATATTTTGAAAATTTTATTGTTTTTTGTGTAGTTCTGTTGTTTATTTTGGGTGTTCTGTGGTAAAAAGACATCCACACTGCATGTGTTTATTTGCCACTGACTTCTGTTATCCCTTCTGAATAGAACATACAAATAAATGTCACTCTACAAATACAAATGTATACCTATAGTGTACACAGTTACAGATAATAAGTCATTCAAGTCAATTATTTCCTGTAATTACTTTGATCTATTTACTGTTGTAAGCACAGGCACTTGTTTCTGTCCATAGGAAGGTCTATAATCCATACATGGATAGTCAACCTTCTTATGGATAGAAACAATTGCCTGTGGTTTTAAGTAAATATTGATAAATTTCCATATAACTTATAATAAGTACAAGTGCCTGTAAAATATAAACCTTAGCACTTTATTAACTTAACACAAAAAATAAGAATATGCGCCAAGGTGTCAATTTATGGAAAATACAGGTGTGTACAAAATGATCTACAAGAGTTGGGTATTTTTTTTAACAGAGACAAATAAGTTTATATTGTGTCTATGGTCTACCAAGGATTTAAGTTACATTTGTATATGGGTCTACAAATGACTGTAATGTGTCTGAAATCCTACATTACAACGGGTTAGATGGAACAGAATATTAATTTGTGTCACTACGAATATTGTCCTAATTACTATAAATAATCACTTTGTCAATAAACATTACCAGTATACAATTTAACTGTTTACTATGTCCTGTTTGGCAACATTGTCACCTGAACTGTTTACCGGAAGTAATAATTTATTTTTAGGGGAGACTTAATTGTATTTATCCTGCAAATTCAACAAATTATTTCGTTTTAAAACAATGATGAATCCAAAGTCTAGTCTGATATACAATATAAGTTGTTTTAAAGTCATTTTTTTGTTTTGTTTATAGATCAAATTTATTATAAATTGTATATTTATATGCTTGCAAAATAAAATCTATCCTTTGGTCAAAGAAGAGCAGACGTCAACTTCCGGTTAGCAGGTGCTTGCAGATTTGTACTCGAATAATGTCAAAACTGTTAAAACTTGGGGTTTTAAAGTATTTTAAACCTCCCAGTGTTTTAATAAGTAATACAGTATGTTTATCAATTTATTCCTTTAAAAAAATACAGTTATCGAAATTGTAAATAGTGAAAATACTGTTATTAGGTGAAATCAAGGATTAGGATATATCCTTGGATTTATATTTAAATTATATATTAGAATTATTTTACACACTCTTATTTAGCTGTCACCACTTAACATATATGTGAGGAAATGAATGTCGTATACCGCCAGGTGTCAAACGGTCAATATGCCTATGCCTATGGGCTCCCACCTTTACTCTTAGTGTCAAATTCACAGGCACTTGTTTCTGTCAATGTGGGGTTAATATCCACACCGGTACGAAGAATCGGGTGTGGATAGTAAATCCCGCATTGACAGAAACAAGTGCCAGTGGTAAAAATGATTAAAATTTTATCTTGATTTGTGAAAAATTATGTCGAGATTCATCAGAGGTCTCAAAGTAATATGAGGCAGGCATAACCTGTGAATGGGGACGAAGTCTGTATGCATTATTTTTTTTAATTCAAACATATTGATAAAAGAAACAGAAATGCCGTAACGTTCCCCATTTTGGTTCTGTTGTTAGGGATTTAGCTGTGACGTTCTTTAAGTTATGACGTCATATTCAATGTAAACAAAATAAACGCTTTCATAAGGTAACGTTTTTTTCATATCAAACAATTATAAAAAATGAATTTGTATTGAGTTCCAATCTTATATTTTACTAGACTCAGTGATATTGTTGGCTTTTTTCAAAACTACCTCTACCCTTTTTTTTGGGGAAAATATGCGTCATTTTTATCAAATTGGGAAATTTATAATCAGATAATGAAAGATGAATTTGACTGGAACTTCAATTTGCAGACCCCCTTTTGAGAGGTAAACCCTCATTTGAAATAAGACCCCTTATTGTCAGTGATGATACATAAATAGACCCTCAAATCTGCACATATAGTCATTTTAGGCAAAAGGGTTTAAATGAGTGTTTTTCAGTTTGTATTCATGCACAATTACTACTGAGACTGCACTGTTTGGGAAAAAAGTTGTCTTTTTGGGAATAATTTTAAGCCATTTTTTTCTCAAATTGGGATTTTTCTCCAGGGGAAAAAGCCTTTATTCTCCGATTAAGGACAAGGTTCACTTATGGCACAAAATGGCCTAAAATATCAACTTTATCATAAAACACCAAAATAGTCTCAATTTGTAAATGGGTCTATTTCAAAAGTTTAAATGCTAAATATATCAGTTCTTTTCATAAGAATATATAATATTCTCCAAAGTAAGCCTTAATTTTGGTCATTTTGTCAAAATATGATGATTTTGTGCATTTTTCAGACCTAAAAGTCTTAGAAACACTTTGGCCGCCACCTACGATCCAGAATGTGTTGTAATCAAAAGATTCCATCAATATAAAAACTTTTTGGATCTTGGATAGCGGCCAAGGTTAATTATGCCAAAAAAAATTAAAATTATGGAAAAAAAGTACCAAAATTTACCTGTTAATACAAATTATGTTTATTGAAGGGGTCATAGCTCCATAAATTGTAAAGGAAAGTGTCAGAAAAAATATTTATTTCTTATTAGTATTATCACAAGTATTTCTATGTTAAATTTGTAATATTTTGGCCCGATTTAAAAAAACATTAAAAAATCAGGGCCAATTTTAACCCTTCGTGAACCTTCTCCTTTAAGGCAAACAATACCACTGTAGACTGAAAAATATATATTTTATTCAAAGTCTCATGCAAACAAGACTGGAAAAGGGAGAAGATTTCTGCGCAAATGCGGAGAAACCAGAACAGGAAGTAGATCTGAAAAAAAAGTTAACGATTTTAAGTTTATTAGTAGGATGAAAAATTTGGGAAATTTTCCCGAATTTAAAAAAAAAAAAATTTATTATTGATTTTTCTACCATGATTGGGGACTTTGTCCCCATATTATCTTACTGTTATATTAGAAAAAAATCAATGTGATTCGTCCAAATCAGTTGATTTTTTTATGATCTGAAAAAAAGTAAATATTATTGTCTGGCACCAAAAATTACTACTGTACAGTAAGGATAGACAAGATTGTAGACCGGTTTAATTTTTGACTAATGACACGAGGAGCAAAATTTAACTGTTTTGTCGATGGAACTCAAATTATATTAGAAGAACCAGCGCTTTAAAAGTTAAACGAGTAATGCCCACTGACCCAATGAAAATTTAATATTTAATGAATTAAAATTGGGATTTCTCCTAGAATTCATGTAGGAAAATAAGTGATAAGGTACGAAGTGAGATACCTTCTCTCTACAATGTATAATACACTAGTGACCACTTTGCCTGTGGATAGTGATCTTGGGATGGATTGAAAATAGCAAATACAAGTTATATACAGAATTACTATGTTCATTTAATACAGTGAAACAAAAAAAATAACAGATTTTATCATTTATTCAAAAAAGGGGAGGGCAACAATCAGTGGCAGATCTAGAAATTTTCATAAGAGGGGGCCCACTGACTGCTTAAGGGGGGCCAGATTCCGTCACGCTTCAGTGATTCCCTATATAACCAACCAAATTTTTTCTAAAAAGGGGGGGGGGCCTGGGCCCCCTAAATCCGCCTCTGACAATGTCTTGGCTAGGGTAGAAGTATCTTGTAATATATGTACAATTTTTCCAATGAGCCACCATTTTTTTTTAAATACTTAAATATGTTTTTGTTATACATGTAATTATGTTTTATTAAATAGACTAGAACTTCATCCACAGCCACAAGAGTCTGTTCATGTGGTTCATATATACAAAACATTAAAAGAAGACAGAAAGAACAACAAACATACAGACAAACCCCTCAATTGTCTTGTTCAACAACGACTAACAGGTTAGATTTATAGACATTTATTTGTTAACAAGATTTTTTAAAAGTTCTCACAAGTACAGTAATAAAGTAAATCACTTTCATTAATAGAAAAATAACTGAAATAATATATTTTCATGAATTCATGCATGTGAAACTTGAATCTTCTCTTATCATGCTTTATATTGGTAAATAAAAATTAGAAATTTCCATAAAAGTATATTGCTGTGAAATCAGCTACAAAAAGCTTAAGGCTAAAAAAACAACAACCAAAAAACTAAATTGGTTTAAAGTGTTAATAAACCATAGATCAATATGAAGAAAAAACAAAATATGTATCTTCAAGTAACATAAAAATCAATTTTCTTTTCAATGTGAACAGCTCAGAATTATCAGTAAATAAGTATGAAGAAATATCGGAAGAAACATTACAGTCATTATCTGACAAATTTGACTTATTAGCAGAGACTAAGGACTGTGATCCTGAATATGATGTAGCATACGCGGTAAGTACCAATGTACCATCATTTTTGGGTAAAGATGGTATGAAATGCAATCAAAACCCTATGGTACTGACTTGATTTCTAAATCTTCCAAGATTGATCACTACATTTGAGATACTGAAAATATAGTGCATTGATGATGATCATAACATTTAAAACATCCTATTCATGAACATTTCCAGAAATTTATCAATGAAGTTTTGTTTGAATATTCAAGTTACAAAATGATTGTATACTTGTCAGGGAAATTACATAACCTGTACATTGTGCAGTACTTTAATGTCTGTTCTTAAAATATCAATGATGTAATTGTTGATATTGGTGTGCAGTAATTTAATGTCTGTTCTTAAAATATCAATGATGTAATTGTTGATATTGGTGTGCAGTAATTTAATGTCTGTTCTTAAAATATCAATGATGTCATTGTTAATATTGGTGTGAGGTAATTTAATGTCTGTTCTTAAAATATCAATGATGTCATTGTTAATATTGGAGTTGAGTTATCTTCCTTTGTCCATAGAATCAACTACAACCAATATTTTGATGTGTTTAATTTTAGTTCATACTGAAAAATTAAGACTGTTGAATGACGCTTTGAATTTTTTTTGTATCAACTTTTTATGGAGTATTTTGCCAATATCAAAAATCAAGTTATAAAGTACCCTCGAGAAAGTACGTAGCTATAAGTGATACTGTGGATTCATTTATTTTCGTGGATTGGGGAAAACTTTCATTTTCATGGATATTTGATTTGGGGGATTTGCCAATCTCTGCATACAAAGCCTATATAAAATTTGTAATTCTTTGAAAATTTGAATTTGTGGTTCCACTGTTTCCCCAAAAATTGGTATCCAATGAATAATAATTTATCCACAGTATAAAGGAAATCCAAGATGGCGGGGGGGGGGGGGGGGGGGGGGGGAGGGGGGTGATAATATCAGGCTCAGCTTGATATCTTTTCATCTATTAAAATAATGAAAAAAAAATATTGAAGCAAATTTTTACAGTTTTATTCCTTACACCATATAATTTTTTCCAATACATGTATGACATTAAATTGTTGAAAGATTAAGCAGAATATATGATAATTTCAGATAATCAAATTACAGGGTTTCATCCACTTGTTAACAAAGATCCTCCCCGTGAATCTCCTCCTTCAATGAAACAACACAACATTATGTTATATTGGAATTCCTTGCTGTATGATGTTTTTTTTATATTTTTTATACAGGATGGTGTGTTAACAGTAAAGATCAGTGATAAATGGGGAACATATGTGATCAACAAACAGTCACCTAATAAACAGATCTGGTTATCATCTCCTATTAGGTAATGAAACAATCTTTATAAAAATAGGGGGGGGGGGGAGATGTGATGTGATTGCCAAATGAGACAAGTACCCACCAAATTTCCAATGAAGTGAAATTAAGCTATTAAAGGCAACCCTACAGCCTACAACATTGCGAAAAACACATAACCTATAGTTGGCTATAAAAGGCCACGTTATACAAAATATTAAACAATTCAATTTAGAAGACTGAAAGCCTAATTAGAGGTATGTCAATTTAAATACTTTGACGTTAATGTTTCTGGAGATATAAAAAACACAACATTTGATCCTGAGTTTAAGTCTATGTTGCATATCAAAACTCTTTATTCCCTTCGTACATTGAAACCTATAGGTTAAACAATTACAATCTGATTGAAATTAAATCTCTGCACTCGCTAATTTTTATGCTTGGTCCCACGCAGTGACCAAGCATAAAAATAAGCAAGTTTGGAGATTTAATTTCAAAGGGGCACTAGCTACGAGATATATAAAAAATCAAAAGTAGGATTTTTTTTGTTCAATCATTAATGAAAGTGAAAAAGTGAAATAATAATTTGCTTTTATCAGTTTAAATGGTTCAATTTTGTCAAATTAGGCTAATAAACATTGATAATGAATTATTCACTTACAAGTAAATAACTCAACCACATTAAATCCATATTCATGTGAAGTCCAATTGAACCCCATAGAAAGTGATAGAATAGCACATGCATTGTCCGTGTACAGGTATTTAAAGGAAAAGAATGTCAGCATTGAAAGTGAAACAAAGGTAAATAATTTGATTAACTGATTCGATCCACACAAAATCCTTCTTATAAAGGTTAAAACGACGATAAACATAAATTTTTAATCTATAATACAAAATTTAACAGACCTATAAAAATCCAATTGCACGAGTTGCTTAATCTATTTATATCTGTGTTTATGTTTACATCGCTTATATGGTCATAGAAGGTCAACTCAATAGTTAATTAGATGGCGTCTTTGCTAAATTTCACATGAAACATAGCAACATCTTATTGAGACCGTGTCCTGTAAATGTTTTTTTTGATATTTTTGATAGTTTGGAAAAATGTTTAACATTGTTATAAATAAACTTGATCTTGAACAAGGTGAACCAACACCTGAAGTGGTTATCGTGCGGGTGGGTAATAGTGGGTGGATACCGAAAGGTATTCACAGTTGTCTTTCACTATAGATAAGTAAAATAAAACTAAAAAAGACAACAACACCCATCAATTACCGCATGGTAAGAGTTTATTCTGTCGACATGTTTCGCCAACAAGGGTGGCGTCTTCAGGACAATATTACACATGAAATCAAATAGTGAAGTACAAATTTAGCGGCGAACAATAGAGGTTGTTATAATGACGTTAATGTGTAATATTGTCCTGAAAACATGTCAACCAGAATAAACTCTTACTATGTTATAAATAGAATATGAGAATTTGAATCAAATCAGTGAACACGAATTTGGCAGCTATTAAATAAGTGCCCCTTTAATTAGATTGAAACAATTATAGTTTTACATAATTGACAATGGAAAAGAAAAAGGATGAATAGACAAACAAATGTTCACAAAGATTGATAAACAGGAAACCCACAAAGATCTGGTAATGAGCAAGGGTGCAAAATTGACATTAATAGCACAGCTTTAATTTTACATACATATTATTCTTAAAGATATGAAAAGTTTCAAGCAGATTATATTCCAGGACAGTTGCACTTTCAACTGAGTGACCAGTACCCTCAGAGACTAGCAGTATACCTGCTACCTCTGATCCACATTAGTAGAGGATGACCTCTATTGATTTTCAAGGTCAGAGGTCAAATTCAAAATAAAGAGTCATTGGTTACTTGAATCAAGGTTTAAAACGTTTTCAACTTAGTACTTTGCTAGTCATCATTGAGCTAGCATACATAGTTATCATCAGTAGGGGATATTTTTAGAAATTGAGATCGAAGTTCAATAACTTGCTGATTTATATTTCTTCTCTATTCACAGTGGTCCAAAAAGATATGATTTTACAAATGGTACTTGGATTTATTCTCACGACGGAGGATCCTTACACCATCTGTTAACTGAGGAAATATCCAAAGCTCTTTCTGATGACATAGATTTCAGTGACTGTGAATACTCGAACCGTTAGAAGGTGTTGTAGATTGTTATGTTCCCATTTATCTGTTTGTTATATTGCATGTGGGTGTGATATCATGTTATTTTGTTATTTGATTTTTTACATCTTGATGATATGAAAATAAAATCTACTAAATAATGTATGTTATTTTGATTTAATCATAATGTTGCAAGTTAATTTTTAAAAGTGACAATATGAGCTTTTATTAATACCTAGCGTTTCTTTTACAGAATACTTGTATCCATCAAGCAACATTGCTAGAGTTACTACAATTTGAACACGTAATCAGTTAATTGTGGTAAAAGGTGTTTTCTTAGTTAGTAAAATTCGTAGCTCACCTGGCCAAAAGCCCATGTCAGTTTTTGCCAACACTTTACTTCTGTAATTGTAATCTATTTTTTTTAAATTTTGTCTGCCTCATATAAATTTTTGTCCAGGTTAATAAACCAACATTGACTCAGTAGCAAATTATAACAAAGGGGTCAGTCAAACTAGTTTTTGGTTTATATCATTATCTTGAAACCTAAATCAAATTAGAGAAAAACAATTGAGGTTTAAAATGCCCAGCACAACAAGCATTATCTACCATGAAAATGTTAGAATTTTTTTTCAACCCTACATCTGACATGTTGATTATTAATTATTTTGGTTTTTGAATAAAAAACAAAATGTGTTAGGTTTTAAGTATGAATTGCATAATTTATCAGCATGGCAAGTTCAATCTACCTGGAAAATCTGAAGGCGTCATATGGAGTTATTGCCCATGAAATCTATTATTACTATTTTTAGAGTTTTTGGCTGTTATGATTAATATAGAAGCAAAGTGAAAAGTGTAAAATGAAAAACTGATCAACACTTTTAATTCGTTGTATCTACCATAAAAAATGGAGAAAATCAAACTTCCAGTCTTTGAGTAATATGCCCCTTTAAAAATATCCCTTTTTCCAATTTTAACAGGTTGTGGCTGTTATCACAAAAGCTAGCTTGATTTAAAGTTATTGCATAAAGGATTAGGAAGACACTATCTTTCTACCCTCAAAATTTCAGAAAAATCTATTAACCAGTTTTGGAGTTTTTGCCCCTGAAACAAAATTGTATTCCAAATTTTCACGATTTTTAGCTGTTTTCTTGAATCTATATTAGCAAGGTAAAAATTTATAATAGCAAAACTTATCAGCAGAAAATCATGAGTACCTGTTTTGGTGTTGTTGCCCCTGAAATATAATTTGTTTGATTTTTTTTAACAGTTTTGTTGGTTATCTTAAAACTTTCCCATGTTGAAGACAGTTACTTATGGTTCTTATACAGAATTTTGTCTGTCACTATTTGGTGGAGATTTGTCTTTGACATTAACAATCATACCACATAGAGCTAGCTTAATTGTGTAAAGTGCATTAATGATCAGCAACACATATATCTACTATGTACATATAACAAATTCACATTAGGTGAGCTATGCAGATCCCCAACATAGGCGGATCCAGGGGGGGCCTGGGGGCCCCTTAGGTCAGTCAGCGGGTCCCCCTTAGGAAAAGGCCACTGCCCAACTAAAAATCAATCAAAATCAATTTCTCTGCATGGTAAACAAAGAAGGTGTTTCCTCTGATGGTGTGTTATAGTTATTGATTACTTGCATTTCAAAGGTGTTTCCTCAGTATTTGTGTGATAAATTTGACAGTCCTTTGTTGTAGAAATAATTTCCTCAAACAATAAAAGTAAACAGTATGAAAAGTATAGATTTATGGAAAATAGTTTAAAAACAATTTTATAATGTTAACATAAAATAATACTAATATAAATCTTGATTAGTTTATCACAGTTATGGAGCCCCTGTATTCCTCGAAATAATAGTAGGCTCTGTGTGTGTTTTATAGAATTCACTAACACCAAATGAAGCTTCCCATAATTCATTGTTATTGTTATCTAATGCAGTTTAGTCTTGAACGGATTGTTACCATTCTGGATAAACATCTGAAGTGGTTTGAAGCATCTATCTAGAGGTATCTTATCATCCCAATGCAACCATTCCCAACCTGGTAACAAATAAAAAATGATAATGTCATGCGTCAATGAATATATTTTAACAAACACAAAGAAATGAAATATTACTGCTGTTAAATTTATTTGCATGTTAATAAAATAAAAAATACACTTGGACTTCTTTAAATGATATGTCTCTATTTTATGTCCTCTTTAAAGTTTGTGGTTATCCTGTTCTGTTGTTGGTAGCTGGACTGTGAACTAATTTTGTCCATATTAACTAGGGGATGATGTCTTAATTTTTGCAAGAAAGTTAACAAAAATGTCAGTATATTATATTATGTGCTCATTTCTGCCAATATGAGATAAATTAGGACTTAAACCTGGTGAGCAAAAACGGGAGCTTTCTAATTGAGACTTTTAATTCATATTACTAGTCTACTTATTCTAACACAACTGTTTAGAGAACTATTTAAGGCTGTTAGAGATTAAAAAATATTTTAAGCCATACATGAGTGTTGTATCTTGTCAGACATATTATTTATCTAAAATATTACAATAACCTGCCTTCACATTTTTCGGGCTCCATATTTTTTGGTTCACGTAAAATAGTTGTATCCACTTCTCCCTGCATAAATATGTCTATATAATGATAGTTTTCTTCTGGTACGATACAGTTCATTACTGTAACAGTTTTGACATTTTTCAGTCGGATACCAGTCTCTTCTTCTGTTTCTCTTATTGCACACACATCCCATTCTTCCCTGTTTGATACAAAAACAAAATATAAAACTATACTCTGGCTGTTCTTCTTCTTCAGTTAACCTTTAAATTTATATATCTGGATTTAGTAGATTGCCCACCTAGCTTTCCTGCATTAACAACATTAAAGGTTACAATTTTTCTCACCAGATATGTATATCAACAATAAATGTCTCTTTAATGCATATGGTGCTATAGACCTGAATATTTTACAATCAAAACGCTATTTCACAAATGCTGAAGAGCTGATAAAACAAAAAAGTACCAAACATAAAGCCAAATCCAGAAAAGAAACTAGAGAAATGCATGAGGGAGATCCATTTAAAAATGATTTCCAAATTTTATAACAATAAATTTTAAAATTAAAAAGCGTTACCAGTGCCGATATGCTGTAAACATGCAGTCTGTTTTGGCTTATCTATCCTGTATCTGGGTTTTGCTTACACGGATCTGAAAACGATATGTTTTTTCTTTCTTTTTAAACACCTTTGGGGTTCAGAACTTCTATTGGTGGTGTTGTATTGATTGTAATTTTCTTAACAGAAAGTAGACCAGATTGTCATCAGATCATTATAAGAGATTGTTCAATTCATTGTTGATTATAATCACACATTGATAACATTACTATTACAGATATTTCATAGGATCAATAAATTGATTGATGTTTCCTCTATGTTCAGTGGCAAGTATATCATAGCTCCTGAGGACCACAAAAATAACAAGTCTTATTGAAGGCAAGGATTTGTATTATGCACTATGCAACTCCTTGATTTATATGTTTTATTCCTATAAATATATGCTTTGATTTTATCCAATTGTAAAACAACCGTAAAACAAAATTTTGCTTTGTATAATGCTAACAAGGTGTCGTCAGCGTTGTCTGCGTCATCGTCCAAAGACACATAGTTTCAGGACAAAAACTTTAGTATAAGTAAACAGAAATGTTTACAACCACAAAAGGATGGTTGATATTGATTTTTGGGGTTATGGTCTCAAAGGTTTAGGAATTAGGAGGCAAAAAAGGGGTCCAAATAAGCATTTTTGTAGTTTCTGATCAATAATTTGTGTTAAAATGTATAAATCTCTCTGAAATTATACCACAAGTTTCCATACTACAAAGGGATGGTTATGGGGGTTATGGCTCAAATCATTTAGCAATTAGGGGCTAAAAGGGGAAAAACAAGAGTTTTTCTGGTTTAGGATATAACGTACTAAATGGTGGCCCCGTTGCCGGCAATGCTATTTTTAGCAATTATCTCCTTAAAAGGTGTTTTCATTAAACTAATTACGGAAAATCTGTTGTTTTCTAATTGAAGCTCGATATCTATTTGTGATTTTACCGCACTCAAATATATATGGTCCCATGGCTTTTCTTGGTGAATTTTGGGGTTTTTCACGATACCTGACGATTTCGCAGAAAATTTTCCCTAATTTTGAGCAACATAAAAAAATTATTTTCGGCATTTCATACTATACATTTAAGGACAAATTTGTACTTGCATGAAACTTCATTCATAATGCTTTCCAGAAGAAAAATATATAAAAGATATAACAACCAATCACAGAGAGCCATCTATTTTTATCTCTATGTCATGTTCCCTTCATAAAATGGCTGCGCCCATGTAATTTTATTTGGTACATTGTAACCTTTAAGGACAATTTAACAATTTAAAAGCAGTGTAAGGGAGGTAATACAATTCCATTTTAAGAATACTGTTATATTTATGTTTAATTACCTCCCTTACACTGCTTGAAAATTATGTATTATGAAATGATGATTGTCTTGACTGAGATGATTAGCTGTAAAACGAGTTACTTTTAATTTTAACCATGACTGTATGTCATTTTATATTTTAACATTATATGATGTATTTGAATGAGTAGTTATTGTTGCATTTTTCTCATTTCAGATTTCAGAAATTAAAATGAAAATTTCTTCAAATATTTTTTTTAGGGGATTAATATCCAGCAGCATAGTGAATTGCTCAAAGGCAAAAAAAATATTTTAAGTTCATTAGACCACATTCATTCTGTGTCAGAAACCTATGCTGTGTCAACTTTTTAATCACAATCCAAATTCAGAGATGTATCAAGCTTGAATTTTGTGTCCATATTTGCCCCAACTGTTCAGGGTTCGACCTCTGCGGTCGTATTAAGCTGCGCCATGTGGAGCATCTGGTTTTGTATTCTATTAATTACGATTTATGCAATTTTCTGTCCATTATTTTATATTTTTATATTTTAGCAAACCCATTAGCAGTATGCTGTATTCTACATTTTTGTTCTTTATTTTTGGGGAAAGACGGCTTCAAGCCGTCAATCCCTATGGGGTTGACCAGAGTGACATTCCCTCTCATCATTCATTTTGTTTTTATAGTGTGGAAAACCCCCCAACAAATCTTACTTAGATTGAAGAGAAGGAGACCCAGAAATGAATAGTTTGACTTTAAACACTTTTTTACACATTTCCCTTCTGTTTCTGACGAAATTATCGTATCTTGAGCTCTCCTTTACACTATTTACGTTTCTTTTACAATCCGGAAAAATCAGTATGACGAGATATTCTAAATATATCCAACCTACATTGTATTTTATAGTGACGTCATTCTTGGAATGCCACACTATGCAGAAGCAGGGATATCCTTCACTGGTTATTTAAATCATTCCCAGAGATCGTGCACTAATACAAATTGGTATTTGCTAAATCTAAACATAATATTGTTTGCTGTAGATGATTCAAACATCAACATGCAATACTTTAATTTGTAGGTCAGCAACTTTCAAAGTAAACAAAGATCGTGGGGTTACATGAGATAGGGGAGAGAAACGATTTTATTGATTTTTTTCTGTAAAAATTCTGTTTTGAGAATCTTCCTCCAATTCAGGAGCACCTCAACTGATGAGTAATTATCCACTAAAATAAAAGTTAATGTATTTAAACACTTAAAATGTGACATTCCATTGGATTAGTAGTCTTTCATTAAAACTAAATTTTTGTGAACCAACATACTCATTGTAATGGTAAAAAAAAAATGTTGCATTTTGTAGTTTCAACCTATTTATTCATGAAATTTACAAATATTTCAAATTTAGGATTTGGAAACAAGCTTCACACAGTTTACATCAATCATATTGTTTTTTATTAGTACCTGTTTCCCTGTGATGAGAGTTATAACTTGGAACTTTATCAATGGAAATTTAAAACTGAATAGATTTTTCAGTCCACACTTTCTTAAGAAAAATGGAAAATGGCCCTAGCCTGCAATTCAGTGGTAAACAATCAGGATTTCAAAAAATATTGTAGTTGTTGTGAAATGACAGAATTCAGTTGAATTTTAGATAATTAACTATCAACTTTAATCAAATGTTTAGATTTAGAAGATGCAGATCTCTTCCATTGGTCCAAATTGAATCCTAAACTAAGGAAATGAAATTACATAAACAACAATTGATTTCAATTTTGTCAACCTTTCTGCATGTTCTAGCTGTTCTCTTTTATCATTCTTTATATGAAGACTATCAAAAGATAACGTTCCCCTCCCCCCTTTTCAAAAAAAAAAAAATTAAATAGAAACAAGGGCCGTCTTACCCCTCAGAGCTATTCAGCTCTTTGATTTCCTGTTCATCTCTATTCTGTAAACCCCTTTCCGTCCTAACTCATTCAATAAGTGTTCAAATAAAGTGAAAAGCTGAAATGTAAACTGCACTCGGAGGAAACAGTGCCTGTTGGATAGGGGTCAAACTTTTGCTTTGCAACGAACCACTTACAAACCCCTGAAAGAGTTGCTTGCACTGACCTTTAATTTCATACAACAGACATCAGATCACAAGTCCCTATTCTAGCCAGACATAGCTGATTAGTTGCAAATTTATATTATTCAGCACAGCAAAACTGACACATCTCTAAAGCAAACCTTTTTGGCTGTCAGATCTTCGAGGAAGAGCTATTCTGATAACCTGTAGCCGCAGAATTGCCGTTTTATTCAACTGATCCTCACATGATAACCTAGCTGCGGAACCGTAACTCTTATGGTCCTTTTTTATTTTTTTTTTGATTTTGCGGACCATATGGTCTTTATTTTCTTAAAAATTGAATCCTAAACTAAGGAAATGAAACCATATGGTCCGCAAATAGTCAAAAAATAACATAAGGACCTAAGAGCTATGGTTCCGCAGCTAATAATAAGCAATAGTGATGATCCCAGGTTAAAGAGAGACGAGATATACTCAAGAGACATTCAAACTCGTAAGTCTAAAATAAACTGACAACGTCATCGCAAAAAAGAAAATAAAGACCAAAATACCAACATTGGTATACAAAACACAACATAAAAAACTAAAGACTGCAACACAAACCCCTAAGAAAATGAGGGTGACCTCAGGTTCTGTGACAGGTTAAGCAGATCCTGCTCCACACGAGGCACCATACAGTTGTGTTGCTAATGCCGGTAAGCACAAACCAGGTGATTGTACGAGCCTAAAGCAGATTCTGCTCCACATGAGGCACCATACAGTTGTGTTGCTAATGCCGGTAAGCACAAACCAGGTGATTGTACGAGCCTAAAGCAGATTCTGCTCCACACGAGGCACCATACAGTTGTGTTGCTAATGCCGGTAAGTACAAACCCGGTTATTGTACCAATTCGATGGGTCACATTTCGAGAAAAGGAGGGCGGGATTGTGGTTACGACGATTGGAACATATACATAACAGTTAACCAACTCATGATGACGTCCGTCACATTTTAGAAGGGATTATTTCCATAGGAACACTTGGTTTAATAGCTTCCTTGTGAGCAGCAATTCTCCATCAAGGAAATTATGATGGGAAACGCAAGCCCTGGAATACTGGGAGATATATACTACATATGATATGCAGATTTTCGGTGAACTGTAAACTGCAAAATGTTCAGCAACATGAGATCGATATACTATTAATTGACTCCTTATAGAACTTGATTTCACTTGAACGCAAGTAAACCAAGGCTATATGGGATCAAAGGCAGAAAAAAACAGATGGATTTAAGTTAGAATTCTAAGTGGGAGACAAGAGTCAGTAGTGGTTGAAGAAGTAAGCTCTGGCCTCATGATGTTGAATCAGGTGTGCCAAGGTGTTGTGTCTTTTTCTGTCCTACATCAATGATGTGCCAGAGAGAATATGATATAGAATAAGATTGTTTTCTGACGACATTATCATGTACCTCAATAGCAGCTGCAGATACCATATCACTGCAGCAGGACATGAATAAACTTGAGCAAACTAATAAGTCGATTGTATGAGCAATATATGGCACCCTATAGACACATTATTGTTTCGTTTTGATATTATCTTGAAAACTTTTATAGAAACTAGACAGACATGACAGAAAAAACTAAAATGATTTGTATTATTTTAATTTAAAGCTTAACCCTAACACAAACAAATTCATACTAGATTCAACTTTATTTTGTCTAACAATGCAAATCAATGTTTATTCAATTCTACATAACTATGGTTTTATGTATGTTTCTGATATAATAGTCTTTTTTTCGGTTTTCGTTACACTTGATTTTTTTAAAGCGTTTGTTTTTCTTTGTTGAATAGGCCACGAAGACTTTTCATCATATTCCAGGTTTATATTATGCACTTCTCAAGACTACATGTCTTAATTCTTCATCTTCTGAGAATCATGCAATATAGTTCTTGGTGGATGGAAGGGATTGTAACCCTGAGTAATCACCATCTCAAGGGGTCGAAAGCATTTGTTAGCAGGCACAAAATTGTCCCAGTCTAGCCATTGCCAACCTGAAATACATAAAAGGACAACCTAAACATAGCTGCAGAATTTTCAACTCTCATTTAATATATGATATATTAGAACATACATGTATCACAATGTAACATTGATCATTTGAAATTTTAGAGTACTTAATTCCGACTAAGTGCACAGAATCTTTCCACAATCCCACTCATATACTTGCTATCGGTTCTGCAGATACAATATAGGTTCTGTGTTCCTGATTGCCATTAAAACGATTGTTTTGGTCATCGTGTACAGTAAATATTTTTTGTCCGAGATTCCTATTTCTATTTCAGAACAATGGTTTTGCAATCGTGTTCAGCACGATTGGAATCTACCTTAAGCAAAAAATTAACTTATAGGGGTTTGTTTTTATTTCTTTCGCAAAGCTCTCGCGAACATATTTATTTAGTTTTTCAACACTATCAATCATTTTTTTCTTCTTTAAAATTTAACAGTATCATGACTATAAGGTATTTTTTTTGTATACAATTTATAGTATGCGACAGATTTAAAAGCCTTTTCTCTACCAATGTTAATCGTAACATCTTTTTTCTACAGACATGTTTATAAAATGTGTCATTCTTTATCACAGTTTCGTTATTTGGTGGTTAATTGTTTTTTGTTGATATTTTTGGTTCTTAACCAAATCAACACCTGATTCGCATGAAGAGACTACTGTCTAAGAGTAAGCAAGTATATATATCCAGGGCAAATACGCTCATGAATTGATGATACGAGTGATCGACAGCGTCACTATTGGTGTATTGCTATTTTAACTTGGGCCAAAAAAAATATAAACATATGTTCTGCTAACCCTACCTACCCTAATTTTTAGTGCCTACCCTAACACGTTTTATACCATTTTTAAAGTAAGACAGATTCCCTAGTAGTAACTATCTTTAAAATGTTTGTAAAATAAGATGATATTGCCTACCTACCTATACCCTATATTTTCCCAACACGTTAGTTGTAAGACATGTATTATTTTTGTTTTGGGCCTAAGTACCTTCACATTTGTCAGGTTCCAGATTCACAGGCTCTGATTGGACTGCTGTGTCTACCTCTCCCTGTACAAACACTGTTACATAATGGTAGTTTTCTTTTTCTACGATTCCATTCACTACTGTAGCAAAGCGAGTTTTCTTCAACCTTAATCCAGTTTCTTCCATAGTTTCTCTATAACCACAATCTTCCCATTCTTCTCTGCAATTTATTATAACCGTGCAAACTAGAGCTGTCTGCATAACGGGATTAATACGCCCGTACATGCATTTTAGTTGTTGCTGTGAAAATCAGTATTGAGACAGTGACATTTTGAGATTCATGTTAAAAATTGATGAACTATTTTGGGTTCAAAGGTCGTGAAGACATGAAAGAACAATGACCTATTTTTACTAACAATTCACCTTCACACAATGCATTTAACAGGCTATTATTTGAACTTGGAATTATTTTTAATTTTGGAATTTGCTTGATTTCTTGTTATTGAAATTTTCAATAAATTCCACGTTTATTCTGAACTGAAATGTTCTGTGCTGCGCACAACACTTTCTATTACAAAGAAAATAGTATTTTTCAATAGAATGTACTGTGCCGTGCACAACACTATCTAACCAAAATACATTGTATGGAAAGTGTTATTAACCGCTAAAAAGATCATGATACCAAATATTACATGGAATTTATCAAAAATTTTAAACACAAGAAATTATGCAAATTCCATAATTAAAAATAATTCCAAGTTCAAATAATAGCCTGTTATATGTACACTTAATTTGGTACAGTAAACCTTAATTAGTTCTAGAGAGAACAATTATACCCCTACGATAGGGGTCAAGGGTCAATATCATTTGATTTTGGTATCCGACACCGTGATCCTGATCCAATGATTCTTCTGTATACACAGTTTTGTCAATCTAAGTACATTTTGTACTATACGGTACAAAAGGTATGCGCCGTACACAAATCAGACAATGTTTAAAATTGCTATCAATGGGATCAAAACCAAATTCGGTATGATGTCTCTGCATACAGAGTTTTGTCAATCTAATGGCAAAAATAATGCTTCAGCACAAAAGTTATGCACTAAACACAGATCCGACAATATTGTGCTATCAAAGCGGCCAAAGGTCAAGGTCAGAGTGCCTTAACTTTGATGTTTGAAACCCCTTTATCTATTGATGTTATAAAACTTCAGTTATACACAATGCTTATTACCAGCAAACACAGATCAAGTTTGAATTTTGGTAGATCACTTTAACCGTTGTAGAGTTATGCCCCTTATAAATGAAAAATTGCTAATTTTTTAGTTTCCGTTCTCTAACTTAAGTTTGCTTCAACCAAATGTTAGGAAACTTATACACAATGCTTATTACCACAAAATACAGATCAAGTTTGAATTTTGGTGGATCACTTTAATCATTCAAGAGTTATGCCCCTTTGCAAATGGAAAACAAAGCAAACATTTTAGTTTCCGTGGTCTAACTTAATTAAGTGCCTCAACTGAATGTTATGAAACTTATACACAATGCTTTTCACCACAAAATACAGATCAAGTTGGTCATTATCACTTTAAGATTATCGAGTGATGTCCTTTATAAATGAAAAAAAATATCGCATTTTTTTTTAGTTTCCGTTCTGTAACCATGGTAACTTTAGTTTGCCCCATCCAAACAATATGAGACCTATACACAATATTCTTACTACCACAAAATCCTGATCAAGTACAAATTTGGATAGCGTCACCGTCAGTTTTTATAGTTCTTGAGTTATGTCCCTTTATAATGTTGTATGCAAGCGGATATCATCTGTTTCCATGGGGACACATTCTCCATTTATTTTTTGGGTAGTTTAAACATAATTTATTGTTCAAAATGACAAATGGATTAGACACAAGTTTTACAACCTGATAACGTCTTCTCCTCTCATTTTTGATTTTTTTTTCGATCGAGTTTCAGAATATAATTAAAATTTTGAATTTGACACCACACCATAATTCAATCCCATAGGCGGATCCGGGGGGAGGGGGGGGGGGGGCTGCCCCCCCTTTTCGTGGGAAAAATTTGGTTGATTATATAGGGAATCATTGAAGCATGACTGGAGCGGGCCCCCCTTAGGTCAGTCCCCCCCCCCTTTTAGGAAAAGTTCTGGATCCGCCACTGGATCCTGAATGTTTTGGTTTTCCGTCAGCAAGTTATTGGATTGAGAAATGTTATTATCTATTTTACAACTCAAGATAGTCATCCGCAGTTATATTTATTTAATCAGTCAAGTATATATGCATATGATCGGTTGTCATTTTGGTATATACACTGGCTTTTCCGGAGCTCTGACAGACTTTGTGGAAGTTCAATCCTATTGTACAGAAATCTTCCTTTTATTCCCATACAAGACGGGAGACTTCATTATGTGAATGCCTACCAGTCTGGATCCCTGTCTAAAGCAATACATTTATATATTTACCCAAATTCTAAATGACCACCAGGCAATGCATACTTCCCGCTACCACTTGAGCCTTTTCTTATTCCTACTAAAACACAGTTTGGATGATCTTCACTTGTTACAAATACACCAACACCAACTTTAGGTCTTTCACGTGGTGGCTCGGCCTGCTTTGACATTGTGGGAGATTGACAATTTGTCTTTTGCCTCTATAAAACTGGTTTCAGTTTCTTGGGTAAATAAACCGCTTAACTGGTTCCTCACTAGTTGGACCCCGAAACTGGAAATACATTTGTTTCTTTAAAACTTAATTGGGCCTGTTTTCTACAAATCTATAAATATACTGTTTAGATTTATATTCACTTACCCTGACTATAGGTCTGAGAAACAATGACTAGGTCTTGAGAAACAAAAGTTTCAAGTTTCAAACTTAATTACTCTTGAGGTTTGAACAGTTTAATAAAAAGAATCCATTATCAGATTTTTTGGTTGGTTCATTCCTGGAATGCCGAAACCCTTTTTTCTGCAAACATATTAATTCATTCAAAACCCGAAATCCTAAACTTAAACTATTTTAACCTAGAAAATTTGCACTTTTATATATGACTGAGAAAATATGCGATACTTTACAGTGGCGGATCCAGAAATTGTCATAAGTGATTGACTCCCGTTATGCTCCAGTGATTTCTTATACAACCAACCAAAATAATTTTCCCTCAAAAAGGGGGGGGGGGCACCCAAAAAACAGCCTCTGCTTTTTGATATTGGATGAAAGATTTGCACGGTAAATTATGCTGTTGAGAGTTTGTATCGACTTTTATTTTTGTTTATGTGATAACTTTACACTAGACAAGAGGGTGGCAAAGTGGTACCCTGATACATCTGATTATATTACTATATGCTCTTTTGTATATTTATAATCGGTAGGCACTTAAAGTTAACCATCGAGGGACGTTAACTACCGAGGGTAGTAATGAATATTCATCTTTACCGGATGATTGACAGCGATGTAAATAAAAACATGAGAGTGATTACCGTGTGTCAACGTCAAATTATTTCAATTTAATTGTTAGAAATACTGTTTTCTGCTGAAAATTAAAAAATAAATAAAATTGAATGGAATGGAATGGAATTGAGCTATGTACAATACATTAAATATTAGCAATTAGAATTAGACGGTAGACAAGCATATTTTGCCTATTGATTCTTTTTTGCATGCCTATTTGGTTATATTATAATGCACTAATTGTTTTGATACTGTTTAATGTTTAAATAAGACCCATATGTGAACCATTTATGCACTTTTAATTTAAAGATCAGATTCACACAGGATCATACATGATACAGTTCGAGCTAACTATTTTATGTACGAGAGCTATTACTAATGTAACGGTGATGCTGAGATAATCTCCCTTTGCTAGAATATAGGATGACGCAAAATGAACTATATCACTGTGCAAGAACGGAATAGCAAAGTGAATATATAAATCAAACTGTATTGGGATGATTTGGTAAACGTTTATCCAACTTACTGGATATTTTATGAAAGATTTTGCCATTTGTATAGAGGAATTATACCTTTTCAAATAAACTTGGGAGAATAATACACTAATTATAGAATATTTAGCATCTTAAACGAACAAATCTTGTCAAATATACATCAAATTCATAGTCTTTGAATGTAAATTTGTTGCGTGCAATTGTTAAATATTAAATGCGACGAGTGTCATTATAGCCTGAAATGAGATTTTGATTACGACGATTAAGAAAAAATCCTGATTAATTCAAACGCAATACTTCAAAATGCGAGTCTTAATTATTGTCGCAATAATAAAAACTTCGCATTAATTTCTGAATTTACAGACATCTGTACCGTCAGCGTACCGTGATCTGTTAAAGGTTTTTTTTTAATAGTTAATTCCGGTGTCACTTTGTCTCTTTTAGAGAGTTGTCTCATTGGCAATCATGCCATATCTTCTTTTTTTATATAATAAAACAAAAACCTGAACGACTTTACATTATAAATTAAAATGCATCCTAGTCGTGATGGAAACAGAGTCAAATGAACAAATGGACTAGATGAAACTGAACGAAAAAAAAGAAAGAAAACACCAATTTGATCTGATAGGGGTGAATTCTATTCTTTATTCAAACTCGAGTTTGGTTTGGAACCGTATCTATTGCGATTATTACCCAAGGACAGATATTACATATCTAAACTTCGATGCTCGAATTTGAAGTTACCTATTGAGACGGGTAGATGGGCGGGAATCGCGAGGGAAAATAGAATATGTACATTATGTAATGAGGGATGAGGGAATAGGAGATGAGTTTCATATATTGTTTACCTGTAAAAGTGCTGATGTTTCTGCTCTTAGATCAAAGTTTGTACCAAATTACTATGTAATGAATCCAAGCAAGAAGAAATTCACTGGCTTGTCTATATGTAACGTACAAGTTCAAAGGAAATTATCAATTTTCGTGAAGAAAATCATAAAATACTTAATCTAATTATACCAATTGTCTTTTAAAATATACTATGTATTTGTGTTTCGTTTGTCCTGTCTCGCTATGTATTATCTTAATATGGTTGTATATATTATTGTCCTTTTGTACACAAGTATGTGTCTGAGGTTATGAATAAAATCTTGAAATCTTGATACGAGAAAAGATTATATTTGCTTCTGCTTTTTCCATTTGCGCCAATCTGCACTTAATTAGCGCCTATTTTTTTTTATTTCTTTGCGCCAAATTTATTTTCTTCATTTGCACAAATTAACAGGTAAACACACAAGTCATGAGGAATATAAGATGTATAGAATTTATTTATATAATAACAAAAATATTCCTTCTGGCCTTTTGCCACCTGCCACTTGCTCACACGTGACGGGGAGGAGGAGGGGGATTGAAAGCAGGATAAGTTTATTGCAAGTGTACATCACACTTGAAGTAGCACTTTATAAAATAAGATTGTAACAGTTTGACATAAAAAGCACATTTGCATATGCACAAATCTTTTTTAACTGAGTATTGTCATGCAACACTTCTGCTGAACTGCAACCTTGTGATATCTTCCCTACAATAAAGCATCCCCTTTTTTATCAAAATTTTTATAAGTTAAAGCCTGTTTTTTTCTTTATGGCATCGGTTCCATATATGAAAGTAAATGTTCGGGTACCAGAAGTGTGATTAAATGATGATACCCATGAGCTCAACATGTGTCTATACACACATTTATCTATATTGTAGCTTGTGTTCATTGAATTGCTGCGTTTGGTTAAACAAGTTTAATTTTATCATCTAAATTTATCAGACCTAACCTTTCGAATCAATTTGGCGCAAATTAAAAAATGTCAATGTGCGCAAATGAAAAAAAAATATGCTTTTTCAAAATTGGCGTAATTGTCATACGTACATTCACCGATCACATATTACTGGTTAGATTAAAAAATAATATATTATTTAGATTAAGAAGTACTTTAAGAAATTGATTGATTGTTGTTTGCCATCAGTACAGCCGCAAATATTTCAGACAAGTTCAGAGAGAAAACTAAATAATGAATACAATAGGGAATGTTACTGTTCAAATAAATGTCATCGGTCATTCAGAGTGAAGTATAGATACGAAACTTTGGACTGTCGATTGAAAATAGTTTGTTTTGATAACAACCGCCGGTAGGTATAGACAAATACGGTTGATAGACGGTATATAGGAGCACTAAATTCTATGTTAACCACCGACAGTAGGTATAAAGAAATACTATTGAAAGACGGTATATAAAGGAGCACTATATTTTACGTTAACCACCGACGGTAGGTATAAAGAAATACTGTTAATAGACGGTATATAGGAGCGCTATATTGTATGTTAACCACCGACGGTAGGTAAATTCAGATACTTTTGACAGGCGGTATATATGAGCACTATATACGGACTATATAATACGTTATATTGACCATCGACGGTAGGTATAAATGAAAACTGTTGATAGACGGTTTATAGGAGCACTTTATTGTATGTTAACCACCGACAGTATGTATAAACACATAATGTTAATAGATAGCACTATATTTTACGTTAACCACCGACGGTAGGTATAGACAAATACTTTTGATATACGGTGTATAGGAGTACTGTATTGCTTGTTAGCCACCAATGGTAGGTATAAACAGGTACTGTTGATATACGGTATATAGGAGTACTATATGTCATGTTAACCACCGACGGTAGGTATAGACTAAATACTGTTAATAGACAGTATATAGGAGGACTGTATTGCATGTTAACCACCGACGTTAGGTATAGACAAATACTGTTGATATACGGTATATAGGTGCACTGTATTGCATGTTAACCACCGACGGTGGGTATAGAAACAGGTTAGAAACATAGTGTTGATAGACGGTATATAGGAGCACTATATTGCATGTTAACCACAGATGGTAGGTTTAGAAAAATACTGATAATAGACGGTATATAGGTGCACTGTATTATACGTTAACCACCGACGGTAGGTAGAGAAAAATAGTATTGATAGACGGTATATAGGAGTACTGTAATGCTTGTTAACCACCGATGGTAGGTATAGACAGGTACTGTTGATATACGGTATATAGGAGTACTGTATGGCATGTTAACCACCGACGGTAGGTACAGACAAATACGGTTGATAGACGATATATAGGAGTACTGTATGGCATGTTAACCACCAACGGTAGGTATAAACAAATACTGTTGATAGACAGTATATAGGAGGACTATGTTGCATGTTAACCACCGACGGTAGGTATAGACAAATACTGTTGATAGACGGTATATAGGAGCTCTATATTGTATGTTAACTACCAACAGTAGGTATAGACTAAAACTCTTGATAGACGGTATATAGGAGCACTATATTGTATGTTAACCACCGACGGTAGGTATAGACAAATAATGTTGATAGACGGTATATACACATGTAGGAGCACTATATTGTATGTTAACTACCGACAGTAGGTATAGACAAATACTGTTGATAGAAGGTATATAGGAGCACTAAATTGTTTGATAACTACCAACAGTAGGTAAAGACTAAAACTCTTGATAGACGGTATATGTAATAGCACTATATCGTATGATAATCACCGACGGTAGGTATAGACAAATACTGGTGATAGACGGTATATAGGAGCACTATATTGTATGTTAACTACCGACAGTAGGTATAGACTAATACTGTTGATAGACGGTATATAGGAGCACTACATTGTACGTTAACTACCGACAGTAGGTATAGACTAAAACTCTTGATAGACGGTATATAGGAGCACTATATTGTATGTTAACCACCGATGGTAGGTATAAACAAATACTGTTGATAGACGGTATATAGGAGCACTATATTGTATGTTAACTACCGACAGTAGGTATAGACACATACTGTTGATAGACGGTATATAGGAGCACTATATTGTATGTTAACTACCAACAGTAGGTATAGACTAAAACTCTTGATAGACGGTATATGTAATAGCACTATATCGTATGTTAATCATCGACGGTAGGTATAGACAAATACTGTTGATAGACGGTATATAGGAGCACTATATTGTATGTTAACTACCGACAGTAGGTATAGACAAATACTGGTGATAGACGGTATATAGGAGCACTATATCGCATGTTAACTACCGACGGTAGGTTTAGAAAAAAAACATAATAATAGACGGTATATAGGAGCATTTTATTGCATGTTAATCACCGACGGTAGGTATAGATAAATTATGTTGATAGACGGTATATAGGAGCACTATATTGTATGTTAACTACCAACAGTAGGTATAGACTAAAACTCTTGATAGACGGTATATGTAATAGCACTATATCGTATGTTAATCATCGACGGTAGGTATAGACAAATACTGTTGATAGACGGTATAAAGGAGCACTTTATTGTATGTTAACTACCGACAGTAGGTATAGACAAATACTGTTGATAGACTGTATATAGGAGCACTATATTGTATGTTAACTACCGACAGTAGGTATAGACAAATACTGTTGATAGACGGTTTATAGGAGCACTATATTGTATGTTAACCACCGACGGTAGGTATAGACAAATACTGTTGATAGACGGTATATAGGAGCACTATATTGTATATTAACTACCAACAGTAGGTATAGACTAATACTGTTGATAGACGGTATATAGGAGCACTACATTGTACGTTAACTACCAACAGTAGGTATAGACTAAAACTCTTGATGGACGGTATATAGGAGCACTATATTGTATGTTAACCACCGACGGTAGGTATAAACAAATACTGTTGATAGACGGTATATAAAAGCACTATATTGTATGTTAACTACCGATAGTAGGTAAAGACACATACTGTTGATAGACGGTATATAGGAGCACTATATTGTATGTTAACTACCAACAGTAGGTATAGATTAAAACTCTTGATAGACGGTATATATAATAGCACTATATCGTATGTTAATCATCGACGGTAGGTATAGACAAATACTGTTGATAGACGGTATATAGGAGCACTATATTGTATGTTAACTACCGACAGTAGGTATAGACAAATACTGGTGATAGACGGTATATAGGAGCACTATATCGCATGTTAACTACCGACGGTAGGTTTAGAAAAGAAAATAATAATAGACGGTATATAGGAGCATTTTATTGCATGTTAATCACCGACGGTAGGTATAGATAAATTATGTTGATAGACGGTATATAGGAACACTATATTGCATGTTAATCACCGACGGTAGGTATAGACAACTGTCAATAGACTGTGTAATGGAGCACTGTATTGTATGTTAACCACCGACGGTAGGTACAGACAAATACTGTTGATATACGGTGTATAGGAGCACTATACTGTATGTTAACTACCGACAGTAGGTATAGACAAATACTGTTGATAGACGGTATATAGGAGCTCTATATTGTATGTTAACTACCGACAGTAGGTATAGACAAATACTGTTGATAGACGGTATATAGGAGCTCTATATTGTATGTTAACTACCGACGGTAGGTATAGACACATAATGTTGATAGACGGTATATAGGAGCACTAGATTGTATGTTAACTACCGACAGTAGGTATTAGACAAATACTGTTGATAGACGGTATATAGGAGCACTATATTGTATGTTAACTACCGACAGTAGGTATAGACAAATACTGTTGATAGACGGTATATAGGAGCACTATATTGTATGTTAACCACCGACGGTAGGTATAGCCAAATACTGTTGATATACGGTAAATAGGAGTACTGTATTGCATGTTAACCACCGACGGTAGGTATAGATAAATACTGTTGGTAGACGGTATATAGGAGCACTATATCGCATGTTAACTACCGACGGTAAGTTTAAAAAGATACTGTTAATAGACGGTATATAGGAGCATTATATTGCATGTTAACCACCAACGGTAGGTATAGACAAATACTGTTGATAGACGGTGTAAAGGAGTACTAATTCGTATGTTAACCACCGACGGTAGGTATAGACAAATACTGTTGATATACGGTGAATAGGAGTACTGTATTGCATGTTAACCACCGACGGTAGGTATAGATAGAATGAAATTCAAAACAGTGTGGCTGTGGCCATTGATTGACACATTAAATGCATCCATTGACTGGGACAATATACATGAACGTTTGTCTGTAACGACCACTGTTCACGACGTACCTACGATAGACATTTAAACTGTGGGGTCACCAAAGGTTTCTTCACGCCTTTAATTATAAAATAATTCAAAAAATTAATCAGGAATAACCTTTATGTTTTGATTTATATAATTGATATAAATCAAAACATCGAGTTATTTCTGATTAGTTTTTCGAATTACTTTATTAAGTTGTTGAGAACCTTTGGTGACCCCATAGTTTAAGTGTCTTTAAAAAGTACATAGTTAGCAGTGGTAGTTACATACAAACGTTCACCTTAATTGTCCCAGTCAATGGATGAATTTAATGTGTCAATCAATGGCCACAGCCACACTGTTTTGAATTTCATTATAAATACTGTTGGTAGACGGTATATAGGAGCACTATATCGCATGTTAACTACCGACAGTAGGTTTAGAAAAATACTGATAATAGACGGTATATAGGAGCATTATATTACATGTTAACTACCGACAGTAGGTATAGACAAATAATGTTGATAGACGGTATATAGGAGCACTATATTGTATGTTAACTACCAACAGTAGGTATAGATTAAACTCTTGATAGACGGTATATATAATAGCACTATATCGTATGTTAATCACCGACGGTAGGTATAGACAACTACTGGTGATAGACGGTATATAGGAGCACTATATTGTATGTTAACCACCGACGGTAGGTACAGACAAATACTGTTGATATACGGTGTATAGGAGCACTATACTGTATGTTAACTACCGACAGTAGGTATAGACAAATACTGTTGATAGACGGTATATAGGAGCACTATATTGTATGTTAACCACCGACGGTAGGTATAGACAAATACTGTTGATATACGGTAAATTGGAGTACTGTATTGCATGTTAACCACCGACGGTAGGTATAGATAAATACTGTTGATAGACGATAGATAGGAGCTCTATATTGTATGTTAACCACTTACTGTAGGTATAGACAAATACTGCTGATATACGGTATATTAGGAGTACTGTATTGCATGTTAACCACCGAAGGTAGGTATAGACAAATACTGTTGGTAGCCGGTTAATATGAGCACTGTATTGTTATTGGTTGCTGTCTTTGGTATTGATTTTACGTTTATCGTTTCAGCATTAATCGGGCTGTTAGTTTTCGTTTTTCGTCACATCTAGTCAGGAATGGGTTTTAATAGCATTTTACATGAATACATATGTGTAACTCATGGCTGATTCACATTTGTTTGTCTTTGGTGGATAAGTTTCCCATTTGCAATATTACCACATATCTTCTGAATTTTCATTGCATCATCTAAACATGTAAAATTCGTATATTAGAAATATATACGTATAGATAATATATATATATAATATAAAAAAGTAGATGTTGTATGATTGCCAATGAGACAACAGTAGTGTTTGTGGGACAGAATGACCCCCATTAAGGTGGACGTCGGACGCTGACGCCATATTCGAAAGTTGGCGCAGACGCCGACGCCATATTTAGGCCTTAAAGCGGACGCCATAGTCGACCCTGAAATCAAGACGCAAACATCGGGTTGGACCATGTTACTCGGACATCGAGACGCCGACGCCATATTTGGGCTTAAATCCTGGACGCTATATCTTAATGTTTGACCAGGCTACCCTCCAGGGTGAATACTTTTAGTGACCCTAGAAAGAGTTTTTCAAGACTTGAGACCTGCTTTACATCCATGTAGGTGTTTTAAGATTTATTTTTTTTCTTTTCTTCTGTTTTTTTTTCTTTCTTTTTTCATTATTTTTTTTTTTTGTATCATTATTTTTCATTTAACCAAATAAAACTACGAGTTTACTGTCATTCTGAATCGTGTCAGTGGATGAAAAGTTGTTGATAATGTCCTTCATCTCGAGTCCCGACATCTCAATTTGACGTAATAAATGCAATACAGGCCATATGTATCTGAATCATTGGGTTGGATTTGATTGCAAACCACACAGTATTTCGGTCCATTGACGATGAGTACATTTCTGAAATAGCGTTGGTACTTTTCCGGTTATCGTCCTAAGGAGTCGAAAAATTCTGATGGACCCGATGCGGGGAAATGAAATGCAACCCAATGACTCCCCTTTTGATCACAGTTGTCCCTATTGACCACAAACCTTCTACGCCTGTCGCTCACATATCTAGGCAAGTCTTCTGCACAGCAAACGGTCACGGGCAATCCACTCAAAGCATCCTCTACATCTGTCCCGGTCATCGTTAAGGGCAATGCCGTTTTTATTCCCACAACCTTGCTGACGTTGGGCTTCTAATCCACGTAGGTGAGCAAACACTAAGTACTCCACACTCCTGACAGGCGATGAGATCTTTCCGTGTTTCAGCATCCTCTGACGAACTATGTGTTGTCTCGTCGGCAATATCTTCGTCTGATGAGACCGAACTATCGTCTTCAAAAGTATTCGAGAGACGGTCGTCATCCCTCTGTCCGTCTGGTGTCTCTCCTTGACCGACCTGTAAGACCTCTGTGTGCAATCTGGAGGCTTCTGGGGTTCTAGCTTTTAGGTCAACAAGAAAGTACCCGAAAGGTGTCCTCTTTGCCTCTTCAAATTTCCGGAGAAAGAAGTCCCCTCGAGACGGATACATCTGTCGGCCAAGAGTCACGATGGGCTGTCGATCAATGGGGTTATTAAAGAGAATGAGATAATGACAGTTTCGACTCTGGGTGGGGTCTTTGCCAAAGTATAAATTCTGATGAAAAACGACGACCGATAAATTCCTATGGTGACACCCTACCGTAAACAAATCATTTATTCTGGAGTCTTTGTCCGATGTCGACATGAGGTCATCTAATAGGATCATGTTTCGAATGTTGGGATCGAAAAAATCGTCCCTTTCGAGATCAAAAGGAATTCCACGAATGAATTCAACGCGTGGAAGCACTGCATGTTCGTTGTATTTCCTCGTAAAGAGGTTGCCACCTTTTATACAACCAAACGATCCTGTATGGACTAGGACTTCACAGTTTTTTTATATGTTGAAACAAATAAAATAAAATAAGTTTTATCGCAGGAGGTTGGACCGGACACAATCATGGTGAAAGGGTGTCTAAACACGAAAGCCTTCTGCTGCTGCTTTTGCTGCTGCTGCTTCTTTTTCTGCTGCTGCTGTTGCTGCTTTTGCTGCTGCTGGGTAACACCTGGGTGGTATAGTGGCTCATCGGAAGAATGCTTACTTCTTATATGTCTTTGAAGATCGTGCGGCCACACATACACTTAACAGCAAATATTGCAATTAAACATACTCGTAATTTCCTAAATGACAGTGAGTAGTTTCCTCTTATAGATTTACTTCACTTCCTTCGAAAATATAGCAAGAGAAATACATCGTCATCTTTTAAACGACATATTTGAAGATGATCGTATCTCAAAACAAATTCGCTGTGATACAATTCATTCCTGGTTACCGTGAAATAGACGTCACGTCCGGGATATCTTCATTTAATCGTATCGACTGGAGAATATGGAGAGATTTTCCCTAACGTACGACTGGTGCACGAAATCAGAACAGAAGTACATACGTCTCGTTTAGGCTTCTAATTCCTGTATGAACGACACCTTCAATGAACATTCCCACGATCCATCCAACGTATAGCGTTTTGCAAGGCGCACTTTGAAATTGCCAAGTACGTTATTTTCAAACAATGGATGAAAGCGAGTTTTCGCTATTAATAAATAAACAAAACTCGTCCATAGTGTTGATCCAGTGAAACCTTTAGTATCTCTCTTACAGCTTTGTTATACTCAAAGCAGTATTTAAGGAAATAAACGGAAATAGTAATTGATTGATTAACGTCCAGTGGCAAATAATTCATGAATGTTTAGAACACGTTACCATAAATACAATAGGTATAGGTCTTGTAAAAGAGGCCACCCCGCGGGATAATGGGTATATTGGATAGGAACATAAATTTTGCCTTGCAATAGGCTAAAATGTGTTGTGTATAACTATATAAGTACAGTAGACTAATTTATCTTCTATACGGTTGAAATAATTATTACAGTCAATACAATTTTTTGTGTTTCTGTTCTGGTATTGAACTTTTAACTCTTGAAAATTCCGATATACAGTTTCTTTTATCTACAAGTTTTTCAAATATAGAACAACAACTATAAAATGTTTTGGTTTCTTCGTTCCATATGTCTTTGATATATTTTATGTTACTTTTTAGAAAGGAAGAAAAAAACAATGGTTTATTTTGAAAAGAAATTTTTGAATTACCAAATAGTCTCATATTAAGAACCTCGTTCTTAGTTTTGGGATTATCTCCCATTTTTAGAAAATTAGACCATGTATAAATCATTTTCTGATAAAATACAGGAATATTTTTAAGATTTACTCCTTTAATATTTGAACATTTACATAAAAAATACTGATCATTATACTTGTTGTCAAATTGTCGAAGCCAATACTTGCCAATCGCATTCCAGCTTTCTAATGGTTCGTGAAGACCACGAGCAATTTAGTTTTAACGATTTCTATTTTAAAAATTAGCAAAATTGATTGGACACTTAATTTGGTTGTTTGTTTGTTTTGTTTTGTTTTTGTAAATTAGCGCTGAATGGGCACAAGTTCAGAACGGTCAAAGTGGCGTCACCCAATTTCAAACTTGATCATCAGACTCAGTGTTTTGTGTTAATAAACATTGTGTATTAATTCAATAACATTTGGTTGAGGAAAACTAAATGTAGAGAGCGGAAATTACACAATAAGCACTACGTCTTTGACCATTTGTAAAGGGGCATAACTCACGAACTATAAAAGAGACGCCCTTCAATTTCAAATTTTATCTGTGTGTTTTAGTAATTGGCATAGTGTATAAGTTGAATTTATAACATTTGGTTGAGGCAAACGGAAACCATTTCTGGGAACGTACCCGACAAACGGACTGGACTGACGGACAAGGGCTAGACTAAACTTCTCCCACGCCTAGCGGCGGGGGCATAAAAAATGTGTTTGATACCCATAATTCGTGACAGTAACATTTATATTCCTTTTTCTTAATTTAAAGTCTTCTTAGACAGGCGATTTCCTTCGTGTGTATCGCCAATTAATATATTTTACACAGAATCAAAATAATTAGTTTCGGCAACATGGTTAATCGAAGTGTAAAACCTAAGATTTTCATCCCTAGGTTTACATTTCGATAAACCAGGTTGGCGAAACTATTTCCGTTGCATCTGTGTAAAATGTATCCAGGTACACACACTAATGATATTCAAAAAAAACTTTAGTAGAAACTAAAAAATAAAAATATTTCGGTCAAGAAATATGAGAATTAGACATATTTCCCCCCGGAGAGTTTCGGTGTGTAAACTGGGTCGCTGTCTAATAAACCCACCCGTTTACACGACAAAAATTTCTAGGTATAGTGTAAAATGCGTTAAAACTAAATTGATTGCGGTCAAGTTTGTTTCACTTTGTCAAAAAGGTTTTAATGAAGAAGATTTTTGTAAAAGTAATAAACAGCGATGGGTGCAGAGTGAGGAAGACAGCTGTCTTAATTCTGTGTGCCATGTGAGCTAAAACTCTGTGATAATGAATTTTAATCTGAAATTACCAATTACAATAAAAACTGTGATAACGAATTCCACAAATTCGTTATCACAAATTCAATCAGTTTAAACAAATTCTACAATTCGTTATAACGATAAAATCGTTATAACGAATTTATCGTTATCACAAATTACAAAAAATTGTGATAAGGAATTTAATTCTTAATAACGAATTACAAGATCTGTTATAACTATTTTCACCAATTCATTATCACAAATTTAATCTGTTAAAACGAATTATAAAATTCGAGATAACAATTTAAATTCGTGATTTCGAATTCAAATAATTTTATACTTTTGGGAGGTCCTAAATGGGCTTCCGTAGAAAGCAATAATACTGAATGTTTCACGATTGTCATGTTAATAAGATAAGAAATCCAAAAATTAAAAAGATAAAGACAAATATTTTATGTATTGATATCAAACATTTTAATCCAATTCTCTTTACACGGGAATAGTTCCGCCTACTGCATTGATTGACAGTTTTTCTCATTAATATAAATAGTATTTCTTGGAGAATTCTTACAGTTGTTATAAACATGTATAAGTAGTTAATTATTTAAGAGGTAGAAGATTCTTTTCAGAATTATCACATACTTATTACCTAGGGGTTGGGTAAGCGTTTATCAAAGACAAATTCTCGTCCATTTTCGAGAATATACCGTCCACTTTTAAGGGTATGACGTCACTTTAAAGGGTAGTCTGATGCAACATTAAGGTATAGCGTCCAAGTTTAAAGCCCAAATATGGCGTCGGTGTCTCGATGTCCGAATCATACGGTCCAACCTCAAATTCGCGTCCCGATTTCATGGTCGACCATGGCGTCCGCGTTAAGGCCCAAATATGGCGTCGGCATTCACACCCAGGTCAAAATATAGCGTCAGCGTCCGACGTCCACCTTTATGGGTTCATTCTGTCCCACAAACACTACTGATAACTCTCCACAAGAGACCAAAATGGCACAGAAATTAACAACTATAGGTCACCGTACGGCCTTCAACAATGAGCACAGCCCATACCGCATAGTCACCTATAACAAGTCCCGAAATGACAATGTGAAACAATTTAAACGAAAAATCTAACGACCTAATTTATATACAAAAAATGAACGAAAAACAAATCTGTAACATATAAACAAACGACAACCACTGAATTACAGTCTCCTAACTTGGGACAGGCACATACATAGAGAATGTGGCGGGGTTAAACATGTTAGCGGGATCCCAAACCTCCAATAACCTGGGACTTTGGTGTAACAGTACAACATAAGAACGAACTATAAAAATCAGTTGAAAAAGGCTTACTCATCAGATGGAAAAAAATACAAATATATAAGATCCATACAATACATACAGACCATATATCGAAACCAATATATACTAAGCATTCAGCCAATCAAACAAAATGCATCTTAGAACCAAAGATCATTTTCACACTGTATATGGGTTAGAGATCTGAAAACAGAGTTTTTTTGGACACTGTATATGGGTCAGAGATACAGTTTGTATACAGACTGTATCTAAAAATTAGACCCATAGATAAAGCATACAGAAAATGCATACAGACTGTATATAAGAGCCACAGGCAGTGCACACACTTTATCTTGCAGTAACAGGCAAAACATACAGACTTTTATTTCAACTTGGAACAACTTACAATGCATACATACTGTGTCTCTGATCCATAGACAGTGTTAACCGACTAAATCTAAGATATACCGACAATAGAAGTATCTTAGACTCATAGTCAAAGTATATAAACAATGTATAAAGACTAAGAACGACGTACAATACATAAACTTAATTTAAAACAAAGAAAATGCATACAGACAATGCATTGACTGTGTGTAATCAAAGAACCTTTGTGAGCACGCTCACATACTTCACAGCTCGACATTGTCACTAAGCAAACAAAATTTCAACAGATTATTTAGTTCAAACACGCATGAAATTCTGTTGTGTAATTTCAGAAGAGAAGTACATTTAGGCCAAAATTCTAAGTTCAGAAGGCATAGTTCCTAATTCCTAACAAGAGTACACACGTTGAAATTTCTCGCCTTATTTATGTTGATAGACCTAAATATAAAGGTTTACTACAATTATCACATCAACTTATTAATAACATGACCAAAGAAAATGAGATCAAGGTCATATGACCAAAATGAGGAATACATTTACACCTTACAATCATTCAATACAAATCAGGTCAAGGTCAGATGACACTTGGCACAAAAACTAAACACTGAACAATGAACCTCGAAAATGAGGTCAAGGTCAAATGAGACTTGCGAGACTGACATCATAAGATATTTCCAGACACCAAATAAAGTTGACCTATTGCATATAGTATTAGAAAAAACGAACAAAACTCAAAAGCTTAACTTTGACCATTGAACCAAGGAAATGAGGTCAAGATCAGATGACACCTACCAGTTGGACATGTACACCTTACAATCCTTCCATACACCAAATATACAAGACATATTTCATACAGTTTCTGAGATATAGACTTGACCACCAAAAACTTAACCCTTTTCACTGATCCATAAAATGATGGCGAGGTCAAGTGAAAACTGTCTGATGGGCATGCTGACCAAGGTACGCAAATACTAAACATAGTTACCCATAATATGAGAGAAATTACAAAAACTCTTAACTTTTTTTCAAGTAGTCACTAAACCATGAAAATGAGTTCAAGGACAATGGACATGTGACAGACGGAAACTTCCAAACTTAAGGCATCTGTATTTAAAGTATGGAGCATCCAGGTCGTTCGCCGTCTAAAATATCAAGCTTTTAAGAAGTGAACTAACGCTGTCGCCGTCGCCGCCGGATCACCATTTCTATGTCGAGCTTTCTGCGACAAAAGTCGCAGGCTCGACAAAAACAAGAATGTGTCCATCGTACACCGTTCCCCACTTGCCCTATCATTTTTTTTGTTCAGTGGACCGTGAAATAGGGGAAAAAACCTTCTTTGGCATTAAGCTTAGAAAAAACATATTATTGGAAACATATGTACTAAGTTTCAAGTTTATTGGACCTGACCTTCAACAAAAACTACCTTGACCAAAACATTTAACCTGAAGCAAGAAAACGGACGAAGGAGCAGACGCATAGACCGGAAAACTAATGCCCATTTACTATCGTAGGTGGGGCATAAAAAAATTAATCATGATTTTCTGCCAATATGCACATTTACATAGCATGTCCTAACTATCTAAAAAATTCATGAAACTCTGTTGTGGTCTTTAGACAGATTTTATGACAAACTGTTGTAGGAGTATATAGAAAATCAATGAATTGAAAATTTCATAATTTCCTCATTATCTACAAAGATTTATAAAACTCTGTTATGTGGTTTCAGAGGAGTTGCAATAACGAGAACAGGACTGACAGACCGATGGATCAAAAACATTGTACCATAAAGAACTTTGTTTGGTTTGGTATAATAAAGGCTCTGCTAAATAATGTAAGGCTGAGATAAATTAGTCATTTGGTCACACCAGTTTTTTGGCGAGGTTCGTTTTGTTCAGTCTGTGATGTTCTTTGTTGTGTTTTGCATTCTGTTGTTTGTTTTTTAATCTTTCTCTTTTTTTTTGCCGTGGTTTTGTCAATTTATTATTGACATATGTGTTTGAATAAGCCTTTAGTATCTTTCGCCTCTCTCTTCGGTCAATTTGATTATGTGGGACATACAGATTTAGATCCAAACTTGTCTCTGATTGTTTCGTGATTATTGCAGATGTAAATCATACTATAAAATTGAGTATGTAAATGGGGAATGTGTCAAGGAGACAACAAACCGACCATAGAGCAGACAACAGCCGAAGGCCACCGATAGATCTTCAATGTAGCGAGAAACTCCCGCACACGGAGGTGTCCGTCAGCTGGCCCCTAAACAAATGTGTATACTAGTTCAGTGATAATGGACGTCATACTAAGCTCCGAATTATACACAAGAAACTAAAATTATAAATCATACAAGACTAACAAAGGTCAGAGGCTCCTAACTTGGGACAGGCGCAAAATTGCGGCGGGATTAAACATGTTTTTGAGATCTCAACCCTCCCCTATACCTGTAGCCAATGTAGAAAAAACAAACGCGAAACAATACGCATAGTAAAACTCAGTTTAAGAGAAGTCTGAGTCCGATGTCAGAATATGAAACAAAAGAAAATAAACAAAAGGACAATAATACATAAATAACAACAGACTACTAGCAGTTATTGACATGCCAGAACCAGACCTTAATTAAACTGATTGAAAGATTATGTCTTCATCATATGAATATCAGGCACAATCCCTCCTGTTAGGGGTTTAGTATTATACCGTCATGAAATATACAACCCTCTTATTTACAATATCATTTGGTCAACACCTATTTACAAGGGTCTATTTGATATGATTTTTCTCATTGTTGAAGGCTGTATGGTTGCATATAACTGCTTACGTCAACTTTATTTGAACTTGAGTGGATACATGTAGGCGTCTCATTGGCAATCATACCACATCTCCGTATTTTTACAGTATTGTAACAGTACTGTTACCTAATAACAGGACAAAACAAGACAGCAATTTGACAAAACTAAAGACATACATACTTGATTTTACTTCTCTAAAGATTTATACAAAATTTTCATAGTTCGTATCTGAACATGTACACAGCCATGGGAATTTTAAGGGACTTTATTTCAGTGTGCATATATTTAGTAGCTAATCTGGCTACTTCCTGTTTATCAGACCGGTACCTTAGAAAAGAATTGTGACAATATATCCAATCTTTTCATAAACCAAAGACTAACGTCACTAGGAGCAGCAGTTAGTTGCCATAGATACTCTAGATAGAAAGATAATCTGCAACTTTTATAAAAGGGACTACACATAGTTTTTGAAAGGGTATAATCGGTTTGTGCCGAAATTACTTTCTTTAGTCCAGAAACTCATTTGTGCTAAATGGTAATCTCCACCCACATTTAGGACTGGCAGTTATTTGTAGTTTTTATCAACAGCTTGCACTTTTTCTAAATTATATTTGCTTCTTTTAAGACTGACCAAAACTGTTTTTTACCATTGTGGTTTGATTAAGGTAGTGTATATCAAACAGCTGTTGGAAATATTTTTGACAACCCTCTTATTTACAATATCATTTGATCAACACCTAGTGGTCTTTGGTGGTATCTCGCATAACATTAATAAGGTCTTTTTTAAAAGGCAACTTGAAATTATTGGTCCCATATTTATGTGCTATAGCAAATGTATGGGCTGCTGATCTGCATATATGATAGCAATATATTCTTATGTTTTGAATGACCCCTTATTTCTTCACTCCACTTTATAAGATAGAAATAAATCTTATTCCATATTTTATTGGTTTTTTTAAAGGTATCATAATTTAGACATAAAGACAAAACTAAGCACAGTGAAAAAAGTCTACTCTGTCCTGTAAAGTTTGAGATGTTTTTGTTGTTCAATCTTTGTCACTTGTATGGAAACACTAAATCTTGATAACCTACAACAGAAATATTATCACTTTTATATCAATTCAATTGTTGCAGTTATCATGCATGTAATAGAGAAAATGATAAATTAGACCAGATCTCCACATTAATAATATCAAAACTAGAGGCTTCAATGAGCCTGTGTCACTCACATGATACTTTTATTTACAATTGATGCATGATACAGAAATTGTCCATACCAACCGTCAGTGTTTACCATACAATACAGTACTTCTATACACTGTCTGTATACAGTATTTGTCGGATTTTGTCCATACCTATCGTCGATGTTTGACATAAAATACAATACTCCTATATACCGTATATCAACAGTATTTGTCTATACCTACCGTCGGTGGTTAATATACAATATAGTGCTCCCATAAACGGTCTATCAACAGTATTTGTCTATACCTACTGTCGGAAGTTAACATACAATATAGTGCTCCTATATACCATCTATCAACAGTATATGTCTATACCTACCGTCGGTGGTTAACATACAATATAGTGCTCCCATATACCGTCTATCAACAGTATTTGTCTATACCTACCGTCGGTAGTTAACATACAATATAGTGCTCCTATATACCGTGTATCAACAGTATGTGTCTATACCTACTGTCGGTGGTTAACATACAATATAGTGCTCCTATATACTGTCTATCAACAGTATTTGTTTATACCTACTGTCGGTAGTTAACATACAATATAGTGCTTCTATATACCGTCTATCAACAGTATTTGTCTATACCTACCGTCGGTGGTTAACATACAATATAGTGCTCCTATATACCGTCCATCAACAGTATTTTTCTATACCTACCGTCGGTGGTTAACATACAATATAGTGCTCCCATAAACCGTCTATCAACAGTATTTGTCTATACCTACTGTCGGAAGTTAACATACAATATAGTGCTCCTATATACCATCTATCAACAGTATATGTCTATACCTACCGTCGGTGGTTAACAGACAATATAGTGCTCCCATATACCGTCTATCAACAGTATTTGTCTATACCTACCGTCGGTAGTTAACATACAATATAGTGCTCCTATATACCGTGTATCAACAGTATGTGTCTATACCTACTGCCGGTGGTTAACATACAATATAGTGCTCCTATATACTGTCTATCAACAGTATTTGTCTATACCTACCGTCTGTAGTTAACATACAATATAGTGCTTCTATATACCATCTATCAACAGTATTTGTCTATACCTACCGTCGGTGGTTAACATACAATATAGTGCTCCTATATACCGTCTATCAACAGTATTTGTCTATACCTACTGTCGGTAGTTAACATACAATATAGTGCTCCTATATACCGTTTATCAACAGTATTTGTCTATACCTACCGTCGCTGGTTAACATACAATATAGTGCTCTTTGATACCGTCTATCAACAGTATCTGTCTATACCTACTGTCGGTAGTTGTGCCTATATACCGACTATCACCAGTATTTGTCTATACCTACCGTCGGTGGTAAACATAAGATATAGTGCTCCTACATACCGTCTATCAACAGTATTAGTCTATACCTACCGTCAGTGGTTAACATACAATATAGTGCTCCTATATACCGTCTATCACCAGTATTTGTCTATACCTACCGTCGGTGGTTAACATACAATATAGTGCTCCCATATACCGTATATCAACAGTATTTGTCTATACCTACTGTCGGTAGTTAACATACAATATAGTGCTCCTATATACCATCTATCAACAGTATATGTCTATATCTACTGTCGGTGGTTAACATACCAGTGATATTGTTTGCCTTAAATTAGTGGAGAATAAAGGCTTTTTCCCCTGGAGAAGATTCCCAATTTGAAAAAAATGGCTTAAAATTATTCCCAAAAAGACAACTTTTTTCCCAAACAGTGCAGTCTCAGTAGTAATTGTGCATGAATACAAACTGAAAAACACTCATTTAAACATTTTGTATGACTAAAATGACTACATGTGCAGATTTGAGGGTCTATTTATGTAAAATCACTGACAGAAAGGGGTCTTATTTCAAAGCAGGGGTTGACTCTTGAAAGGGGGTCTGTAAATTGAAGTTTCAGTCAAATTTGTGGTTTGTTTTAAATTTCCCAATTTGATGAAAATGACGCATATTTTCCCAATAAAAAAGGGTAGAGGTAGTTTTGAAAAACGCCAACAATATCGCTGCATACAATATAGTGCTCCTATATACCGTCTATCAACAGTATTTGTCTATACCTACTGTCGGTAGTTAACATACAATATAGTGCTCCTAAATACCATCTATCAACAGTATATGTCTATACCTACCGTCGGTGGTTAACATACAATATAATGCTCCCATATACCGTCTATCAACAGTATTTGTCTATACCTACTGTCGGTAGTTAACATACAATATAGTGCTTCTATATACCGTCTATCAACAGTATTTGTCTATACCTACCATCGGTGGTTAACATACAATATAGTGCTCCTACAATGTATATACCGTCTATCAACAGTATTTGTCTATACCTACCGTCGGTGGTTAACATACAATATAGTGCTCCAATATACCGTCTATCAACAGTATTTGTCTATACCTACTGTCGGTAGTTAACATACAATATAGTGCTCCTATATACCGTCTATCAACAGTATTTGTCTATACCTACCGTCAGTGGTTAACATACAATATAGTGCTCCTATATACCGTCTATCAACAGTATATGTCTATACCTACCGTCGGTGGTAAACATACAATATAGTGCTCCCCTAAACCGTCTATCAACAGTATTTGTCTATACCTACTGTCGGTAGTTAACATACAATATAGTGCTTCTATATACCGTCTATCAACAGTATTTGTCTATACCTACCGTCGGTGGTTAACATACAATATAGTGCTCCTATATACCGTCTATCAACAGTATTTGTCTATACCTACCGTCGGTGGTTAACATACAATATAGTGATCCCATCAACCGTCTATCAACAGTATTTGTCTATACATACTGTCGGTAGTTAACATACAATATAGTGGTCCTATATACCATCTATCAACAGTATATGTCTATACCTACCGTCGGTGGTTAACATACAATATAGTGCTCCCATGTACGTATACCGTCTATCAACAGTATTTGTCTATACCTACCGTCGGTAGTTAACATACAATATAGTGCTCCTATATACCGTGTATCAACAGTATTTGTCTATACCTACCGTCTGTAGTTAACATACAATATAGTGCTCCTATATACCATCTATCAACAGTATTTGTCTATACCTACCGTCGGTGGTTAACATACAATATAGTGCTCCTATATACCGTCTATCAACAGTATACGTCTATACCTACTGTCGGTAGTTAACATACAATATAGTGCTCCTATATACCGTTTATCAACAGTATTTGTCTATACCTACCGTCGCTGGTTAACATACAATATAGTGCTCTTTGATACCGTCTATCAACAGTATCTGTCTATACCTACTGTCGGTAGTTGCTCCTATATACCGTCTATCACCAGTATTTGTCTATACCTACCGTCGGTGGTAAACATAAGATATAGTGCTCCTACATACCGTCTATCAACAGTATTAGTCTATACCTACCGTCAGTGGTTAACATACAATATAGTGCTCCTATATACCGTCTATCACCAGTATTTGTCTATAATACCTACCGTCGGTGGTTAACATACAATATAGTGCTCCCATATACCGTCTATCAACAGTATTTGTCTATACCTACTGTCGGTAGTTAACATACAATATAGTGCTCCTATATACCATCTATCAACAGTATATGTCTATATCTACTGTCGGTGGTTAACATACAATATAATGCTCCCATATACCGTCTATCAACAGTATTTGCCTATACCTACTGTCGGTAGTTAACATACAATATAGTGCTTCTATATACCGTCTATCAACAGTATTTGTCTATACCTATCATCGGTGGTTAACATACAATATAGTGCTCCTACAATGTATATACCGTCTATCAACAGTATTTGTCTATACCTACCGTCGGTGGTTAACATACAATATATTGCTCCTATATACCGTCTATCAACAGTATTTGTCTATACCTACCGTCAGTGGTTAACATACAATATAGTGCTCCTATATACCGTCTATCAACAGTATATGTCTATACCTACCGTCGGTGGTAAACATACAATATAGTGCTCCCCTAAACCGTCTATCAACAGTATTTGTTTATACCTACTGTCGGTAGTTAACATACAATATAGTGCTTCTATATACCGTCTATCAACAGTATTTGTCTATACCTACCGTCGGTGGGTAACATACAATATAGTGCTCCTATATACCGTCTATCAACAGTATTTGTCTATACCTACCGTCGGTGGTTAACATACAATATAGTGATCCCATCAACCGTCTATCAACAGTATTTGTCTATACATACTGTCGGTAGTTAACATACAATATAGTGGTCCTATATACCATCTATCAACAGTATATGTCTATACCTACCGTCGGTGGTTAACATACAATATAGTGCTCCCATGTACGTATACCGTCTATCAACAGTATTTGTCTATACCTACCGTCGGTAGTTAACATACAATATAGTGCTCCTATATACCGTGTATCAACAGTAGGTGTCTATACCTACTGTCGGTGGTTAACATACAATATAGTGCTCCTATATACTGTCTATCAACAGTATTTGTCTATACCTACCGTCTGTAGTTAACATACAATATAGTGCTCCTATATACCATCTATCAACAGTATTTGTCTATACCTACCGTCGGTGGTTAACATACAATATAGTGCTCCTATATACCGTTTATCAACAGTATTTGTCTATACCTACCGTCGCTGGTTAACATACAATATAGTGCTCTTTGATACCGTCTATCAACAGTATCTGTCTATACCTACTGTCGGTAGTTGCTCCTATATACCGTCTATCACCAGTATTTGTCTATACCTACCGTCGGTGGTAAACATAAGATATAGTGCTCCTACATACCGTCTATCAACAGTATTAGTCTATACCTACCGTCAGTGGTTAACATACAATATAGTGCTCCTATAAACCGTCTATCACCAGTATTTGTCTATACCTACCGTCGGTGGTTAACATACAATATAGTGCTCCCATATACCGTCTATCAACAGTATTTGTCTATACCTACTGTCGGTAGTTAACATACAATATAGTGCTCCTATATACCATCTATCAACAGTATATGTCTATATCTACTGTCGGTGGTTAACATACAATATAATGCTCCCTTATACCGTCTATCAACAGTATTTGCCTATACCTACTGTCGGTAGTTAACATACAATATAGTGCTCCTATATACCATCTATCAACAGTATATGTCTATACCTACCGTCGGTGGTTAACATACAATATAATGCTCCCATATACCGTCTATCAACAGTATTTGTCTATACCTACTGTCGGTAGTTAACATACAATATAGTGCTTCTATATACCGTCTATCAACAGTATTTGTCTATACCTACCATCGGTGGTTAACATACAATATAGTGCTCCTACAATGTATATACCGTCTATCAACAGTATTTGTCTATAACTACCGTCGGTGGTTAACATACAATATAGTGCTCCAATATACCGTCTATCAACAGTATTTGTCTATACCTACTGTCGGTAGTTAACATACAATATAGTGCTTCTAAATACCGTCTATCAACAGTATTTGTCTATACCTACCGTCGGTAGTTAACATACAATATAGTGCTCCTATATACCATCTGTCAACAGTATATGTCTATACCTACCGTCGGTGGTTAACATACAATATAGTGCTCCCATATACCGTCTATCAACAGTATTTGTCTATACCTACCGTCGGTAGTTAACATACAATATAGTGCTCCTATATACCGTGTATCAACAGTATGTGTCTATACTTACTGTCGGTAGTTAACATACAATATAGTGCTCCTATATACTGTCTATCAACAGTATTTGTCTATACCTACCGTCGGTAGTTAACATACAATATAGTGCTCCTATATACCATCTATCAACAGTATTTGTCTATACCTACCGTCGGTGGTTAACATACAATATAGTGCTCCTACAATGTATATACCGTCTATCAACAGTATTTGTCTATAACTACCGTCGGTGGTTAACATACAATATAGTGCTCCAATATACCGTCTATCAACAGTATTTGTCTATACCTACTGTCGGTAGTTAACATACAATATAGTGCTTCTAAATACCGTCTATCAACAGTATCTGTCTATAACTACTGTCGGTAGTTAACATACAATATAGTGCTTCTATATACCGTCTATGAACAGTATTTGTCTATACCTACCGTCGGTGGTTAACATACAATATAGTGCTCCTATATACCGTCTATCACCAGTATTTGTCTATACCTACCGTCGGTGGTTAACATAAGATATAGTGCTCCTATATACCGTCTATCAACAGTATTTGGCTATACCTACCGTCAGTGGTTAACATAGAATATAGTGCTCCTATATACTGTCGATCACCAGTATTTGTCTATACCTACCGTCGGTGGTTAACATGGAATATAGTGCTCCTATATATCGTCTATCAACAGTATTTGTTTATACCTACTGTCGGAGGTTAACATAGAATATAGTGCACATGCTCCTATATACCAAGAGGGATAACGGATCTGCATCTAGAATTTATCATGCTGCCCTTTTTTGGATTTTTAAAATTCTTGTTATCCGTCAATTTTTACATTCATCCCAAATAATACAACAGTAGTCAATTAGGGGCAGAACACCCATTGTATTATGTTTTCTTGCAGATATAAAAAAAAAATGTATTTAAGAAAGATGGTATATTCTGGATGATATATTAGCACAACCTTGGTCAATTTGATTTCTCCAGTTACTTAGTGGGCTGTCAATTTTGAAACTAATATTTTTTCACCTGAAGAATTTTGTAATACTTTAATTTATTATCAAGTTTGGTTGAAAAGTCTGAATAGTTTCTGCTTTGTTCCAGTAATCAAACATTTTGTTTCATTTGCATCTATGAACATGTTATTCATTTTACACCACTCTTCAACCCTGTATAAATCTTCTTGAACATTATCATTTATATTTTCTAGATGTTTCCCCCTGATTTATGAATAGTGGTGTCATCAGCATATACAACGATATAGGTCTGTTTCACAATTTATAATGCATAAGGGAAGGTCATTTATAAATAGCACAAACAATAGAGGACAAGGTATAGAACATTGGGGAACACCAAATTTTACATGTTGTTGTTCAGAGTTAACATTACAAATGTATACCTTTTGTTATTCAGGTACGACTTAAAAAAACTAACAGTAGTCTCACTAAATCCATACATGTCGAGCTTTAAACAAAGAAAGTCATATTCTACCAAATCAAAAGCTTTTTTTTAAATCTTAATAAAATTGCTAGGTTTAAATTACCATCTTTCATTTCTTGCAACCATGTGTCAATGATATTAAATAAATATCAAGCTCAATCCAGTATATATTCCAAGTTATGGACAAATGATAATGCTATTAAAAATACCAAATCATAACCAGTGCTTGTCTCTTTTTCTATATACAGTATATATATGACTAGGTAATAATGATTACTTTTTTCAACTATTTTCATACTTTTTTGTTTCCTCTGCTTTTGTATCAAGGGCATAATTGTTTATGGCAAACTAAGCATCTGCATAATCAAACTATTCCTAACTATACTCTACCTCAAATTCTAGAAACTGCAGAATTTTTGTCATCATGGTCATAGCAGTCTTATGGTAGCTGAACTATTTCTATTTTTTGTAAATCTGGATTAATAAGTCTTTTGTCACATTCTGGGGCTATAGAAAAAAAAAACATTACACAATTATCAAAATTATGTGTGTATAATGTTTGTGTACAGTCATTCAACTAAAAAAGGACAAAAATTATTTTTTTGTGTATAAATAAATAATTGTGATTTTAATGTCTTAATATTATAAAAAAAACTTCAAAAGATTAAATTTAAATCATAATCTAAACATGAAAGAGCACATATAAATCAACCTTTTACTCAGGTTTATATCTAAAACCAGTTATAACTAGCTATAATATCTTTGACTTCACAAATATCATCATCTAATTTTACAACTCAGTATTTATTTGGTGGCACTTCCTGCACACTAAGTATGTTATGCCTTAGGTTTAATTTTGATGCAATCACATTTCAGAAGGTGCATGTCTTGAACTGTTTTAATGAATAAATTAAAGTTTTAAAATCAGTTTAGGCTGACCTGAGGTCAATAGTCTTAAACAATGTCATCAAACTATCAGTTTTACTGTAATGAGGGCCCTCATGGGGTTTTTGATTATGTGATTACTTGGCCGTTTTTTTAATGATTATTTGATTATTAAGCCAAATATTTCATGATTATTTGATTACCTAGGACTGTATTTTTAGTTTATGATTATTTGATTACTAAAGATAAGCAAATATTTAATGATTATGTGATTATATTGGCAAAAAAATGGTGATTATGTGATTACTAGGACCCCCCCATGAGGGGCCTCTGTAATATATTGATATTGTGACATTTATGGGAAAGAGCATATGAGTTAGTCATATTGGTCAATACAATGGAAAGTTTATAGCTGAGACTACTATAACACTATGTGTTATACTAGTAGTCTCAGTTTATAACTATGTTAATGTTAATTATATACATGACATAATAATTAAATCATTTAAAAACTATTCCAAAGATTTCTCTCAAATCATGTTTACATTTTTTTAGAGAAGAGTCTGTCTGAAATATATTCAGGGGTAGTCCAAATAATTATGACTTCTTAAAAAGCTATATTATGGGGAAAAAGGGGGGGGTCTATTATGTTTTTTTCATACAGGAGGAAGACGTCAAAGCAAAAAAAAAAACCAACAAAACAAAATAAAATAATAGCCTGTCAAGACGTCCTTATATCATAATAATTTGGTCTAATTTTGGGATAATACATTTAACTTCCTTTGATGTCGGGGAGGGGATAAGTTTTGACGATTAATTATTCTTGAAACTAACAATAATTATTTCTTATTGTTACTTTGTTAAGCCAGCGCGATGTGTGGTTCTCGAGTTATTTAAAAAAAAAAAGGGGGGGGGTGTTACTATATCAAATTTACCCAGTTTGGAGACAATAAATATTTAAAATCTAACCATAAACTCCAATGTTCCTGCTTTTTTTAGCAGAACAAACACGATGGCATTCTCGTCTCTGTTATAATCAATAGTTAACTCATTTCTTCTTCCAGGTTATTTCTTAATCAATTATGATTATCAGCTGTCTATCTATTTGAAACTTTGAAACTTTTTATTTCTCAAGACCCCATCAGGGGTATGTGAATATAAACAATAATAACAAACAATAACATATATACAAAATAATGAGATCATAGAATGACATGGTTACATATTCAATGGTATACATAAAGTACATGATTTAAGAAATTTGCAGTGGAAGGCAAATCTAATTTATAACAGACAGAACAATTTTACAAAATTTGGCAAGTTTGACAATTAAATTGTAGTCATCAGAACAAAAAAGTTTACAATATTTTATAGCATTTGGCTTTTTATACACATTACAGGGCAAAAGCCTTTTTCTTTCATTTGAAAAAAAAGTACATTTAAATAGATAATGAAATTCATCACCAATTTCACATAAATTGCATAAATCACAAATGCGATCATCACGTTCAACACCCCAAAAACGACCTTGTTCTATTGGCAATTTATGGTTCATACATCTAAAATTACAATATGCCTTTCGAAGATCATATGGTAGATCAACAATATATCTTTCAAAATTATGAATGGTTTTGAAAATTCTATAATTTAAACATTTAGCTGAATCATAAACAGTAGTAACCCATGTTTGTTTGAACTGATCACAGAGACATTGTTTGACTAGATTTGATATGACTACATTTTTTGGTACACTCTGTGACAGCCAGTACTCTGAGAGACCACAATTATTAAGGGTTTTTTCAATACAAACAATCCATTTAGAATGGAAAAAATTCTTGATATGCATGTTATATAATAACTTGTACAAAGTAGCAGCAATTTTATCTTGCTTATTACAAATAATTCTTTTCCAGAATGCAACCATTCTACTTTTGATAAAAATATCAATAGGAAATCTTCCTAGTTCACCATACATGATACAATTTGGTGTACATTTCTTCAGACTTAGTATATATTTATAAAATTGCAGACAAAATGATTCTAGTATACTGTTATTAGTAGAACCCCAAATCTCACAACCATACATTAATATAGGTAAAACCATTACATCAAACATCTCAAGCTGTATATCAATAGGTAAATTTAGTTTTCTACTTTTTTTCATTATACTAAACATAGCCTTTCTAGCTTGACAAACTAATCTTTCTTTATTTTTACAAAATGAACCATTTGAAGCAAAAATTATTCCAAGATATGTAAAATCATCAACAATATCTATATTTTGACCATCATAAGTGAAAGCAAGGTTATTATTCAGTTCAAAAGTACGTTTTCTAAAAATTACTATCTTAGTCTTAGCAACATTTACTTCTAATTTCCAACATTTGCAATACAAATACATGGCATTCAAGGCAGCTTGCAATTCAGATTCAGACTCTGCTAGAATTACAGTGTCATCAGCATAAAGTAATAGATACAATCTAAAGTATACAGCAATTTCATCATTATCAAGAAAAATATGAGCAGCATTGTAAACATTTGACAAACCTTCATAAGAATGTGACAAAAATTCAACTAGATCATTTAAAAACAATGAAAATAGTACAGGAGACAAATTTTCTCCTTGGCGTACGCCAACATTGCTAAAAAAGAAACTTGAGGTGTTACAACCTAATCGTACACAAGATTTGGCATTTTTATACATACTGTGAATAACTTTAAACATTTTACCATCAATACATTGTTGTAGTAACTTGTGCCATAATGCACATCTATCCACCGAGTCAAAGGCTTTCCGGTAGTCAACAAAAGCACAAAATAAAGGTTTGTTACATCGCAAGTAAAGATCAATCAGACAGTTCATATTAAAAATGTGATCAGTAGTACCATAATGCTTTCTAAAGCCTGCTTGCTCTTCGCAGAGAACATTAAAATTATCTAAATAACAATTAAGCCTATTATTCAGCACACATGTGAATAATTTACCAAAACAGCTAAGAACCGTAATGCCCCTGTAGTTATCAGGATTTGCAGGGTCTCCTTTACATTTATATATTGGTACAATAATACCTTCAGACCATGAGTCTGGTATACAACCAGATTCAAAAACAATATTAAACAAAGCAATAAAAACTGGTAACATTTTATCAGCAGAATGCTTCAAAAATTCATTAATAATCAAATCATTTCCACAGGCTTTATTATTTTTCAACCCTTTAATAGCCTGTCTCACCTCATTTTCTGAAATAGCTCTATTCACTTCAGTATTTAAACTAGTAATATTATCAACATCAATATTTTCAAATGTATCATCATTTTCATCTTGAGCAGAGTTCAATTTCTTAAAATGATTATAAAAACAATCAAGAGACACTTTATTGACAATATTCTGTTTAGTCTGAGAGCTACATGCTCTGTTCAGTAAGTTCCAGTATGATTTACAATCATTTTGTCTAAGATTTTTTAACTTCTTAATGAAATTCTTATTATACAATCTATATTGATTACATAAAACCTTTTTGTACTCTTTACTACACACTGTTAAATTTGTCTTGCTTTCAGCAGTTTTAACTCTCCAGTTATAATTTTTTGCTCTATGATACAATTTGCGTTTTTCAGCACATTCTCTATTGAACCATGGTTTCTTAACCTTTCTTTTTTTTTAAAAATTATCAACCTTTCTAATGACCTTTTTTTCCAATAACAAATCACATTTTGAGGCAGCTTGTAAAATTAAAGAATTACATTCATCAACTATTGAATTAACAACAATATTATCTATCAGATCAGTATCTATTTCTTCAAGTTTAACAACAATTGAGTGAATAACAGCTTCATCAATACAATCATTAAATTCATGATATTTGTCATTTTCCCACTTACATTTAGTAACAACAGAGGAATCATCAATATCAACATTTATATTTTCAACAACAGGCATACATGTATCTTTACTTGACATTTCAATATAAATTGCATTATGCACATCACTTAGCATTACCATGTTTATGTTAAACTGGTCCGTAATTCCATCGTAGTGTATCGATAAGTGAACACAACAGTGATCCAGTTTATTAAACGTCTGTAAACCGAGGTATATAATATACAAGGTTCCTGAGTCAGTAACCGTAACTATCCCCGTGCTTTGTGCGCATGCGCAAGAAACACCAACAATAAGGATAAAACAGGGTACACAGTTCCGTAATTTCGTATATTTTTCTTATCTTCATACTAAAGAGCTCCAAAAGTAGGCGTGCTTAGGTGCACTGGGCGGGTCTAAAAAACGACTCTCGGTGGTTAACGTCTCTCGATGGTTAACTTTAAGTGCCTACCTTTATAATCAGACGTAAAGAATTATTCCAATTAGTTTGTATTGGGTACTATGTGCAATTGGACATGTCATTTAGCATTGTCCTTTACTGCATCATGCAAGTTGGATCACCAAACGAGTTATTTTGCATCAGACATGCACGACGATGACTTGCCAGTTGTATGTACATCTATTATATTTATTAAATAAATTACTATCGTCCATCCCCATGCAAAGGAAAAGTGCCTCCATCGCCCACCTTGCCATACTGCAGCGTCTCTTGATGCCCGGTCAGTCTGCAATTAAGTTAGACATGCCACTGAATTCCCAAATTATCTAGGTCATTTTTTGTAAGCATGTAGAGTAATATATTTTCAAACTGTTTGATTTTATCGAGGTTTTTTTCTAAGATAATCTCTAATTTTGTGCTAATGCGTCTTGTGATCCCATTTAATACACTCATATGCGGCTTAGCTTAGCGAAAGGTAGTGCGACGTAATCATTCAAACAAACTTTATCAGATTAACTCTCTAAGGAACGATTGTTTCCATTGGTCAATTCAAACTTTCGACCTCACACCTTCGAAAATAGAACACACATACTATAACGTTGAATGGACTGATTGATATTCACGTATCTGGTCAAGGTCTTTTAAAGCTTCAATCGACATATTCTCATACATGATTCCAATCACAATTCTAGCTTTTATAAACGTGCATGTGAAATTCATTGGTTTTATAGTTTTATGCAATTGGTAGTAAAGTTTAAACTTTAAAATCTTAACAGTTTTCACATCTAAATATTCAATTTAAATGTCTCCTCTAGATCAAGGGACGACACCAAAAGTTCAATGTGGGATAAAAAAAAACTCAATTCACATATTTTTTTCATTTATCCCCCCCCCCTTGCTTATCCTGCATTTTCTTTTACTCAATGGACTCGATAAATTAACGTTGTACTTGAAAAATGAAACCGTACTTTTCTACAAACACTTCATATTCTTTTCCAAGTTTTATGTATTCGACATAGGATAGCGATTTTTTTCTGATTCCGTTTACTTGAAGAAAAAAAAATCCCGAAATTGTTAGTAAATTCATAACATTTAACCAACCATGCTTTGTTAAGAAAAAACGGAGATGGCCAATCATGGCACAGGGGATGATTAAATGTAGTTTATAAACTCCAACGACATACTTCATTAGGTTTTGCTATTCTCGGTTGAAAAACGAACGTAAATTATATATTGTAAATATTTATAGACCGTTGGTTTTCCCGTTTAGATGGTTTTACACTAGTAATTTTGGGGACCTTTATAGCTTGTTGTTCAGTGGCTCCGTGTTGAAGGCCGTACATTGACCTATCATAGTTTACTTTTATAAATTGTTATTTGGATTGGGAGTTGTCTCATTGGCATTCACACCACATCCTCCTATATCTATGTAAATAGACACAAACAGTTTTTAAAAAAGTGTTTATTCATTAAATCATTCAAATGTATCGATAGAAAGGTGAGTTTCTTCTTGTGCATGCATTTAGTCATCCTTAATTTCTTGATATTTTGTTTATCGGTTTATCATACACGTTTCGTTTTGTATTTCATTTTAAATACGAATACATACTACATATACTTTAGCAGAAAGTTCAACAATGTTATGCAGCTCTATTCTTAAAGTATAAAATTGAAAGATAAATGTTCATCCATTTAAAATCGAAAACAGTACATTTATATTTTAAAAAAAGAAGATGTGGTATGATTGCCAATGAGACAACTATCCACAAGAGACCAAAATGACACCGAAATTAACAACTATAGGTCACTTTACGGCTTTTAATAATGAGCAAAGCCCATACCGCATAATAAGCTATAAAAGGCCCCAAATTCAAACAAGAGAATTGTTCCTTATAAACTACGATTTCTCACAAGTATTAATTTATTATTTAGTTCCACACATGCATAAGAAATAATCTTCGCCGATGTAACATTTCAATTTATTACAACAACATGCCTTCACTGAATTCATTCAGGTGCACCAATGATACGATTAAAGTTATTTTGTTTCTATCTTTGGGGGACAATTTCCTCCGTTTATTGTACGCTTATAGCTACATTTTTGTACTGTGTGTATGTTTTATAGCATGAAAATAATAAAAGAGGAATGTCAGTGCAACCACTGATTAATGATTGTAATGGATCAGTATTATGATATACTTATTATAAGTGACTATGACATTGTTAGGATTATAACCTATCGTCAGTATGAAAGAAATTAAAAGTGGTTCATATATTCATCCGTATAAAAGCGGCACATGTATTTTATTTTGTCCTTATATTTCTCATCATGCCGGGTACAAGATAATTGAGTTGCTGCATGCAAAGAACTTAGAATATTACTTAAAACAAACTATCGGTATAATATTTCGACCCCACTATTTGAAGTTAATAACTATCAGTATAATATTTCGACCCCACTTTTTGAAGTTAATAAAACATTTATTTATTTATTTTGACCAAAGGTTTGTAAACTATACAAATCATTGTTTTTACGTTCGTAGTAACATAGTAAATTCCATTGTCGGTCACCTGTGTCAATTCACGTGCACACTTATTACATTGTTGTTGTATTCAAATCTTTCGGCCAATGAAATGAGACGTAACAAGTTGTCTGTTTGTGATACGCCAGAATGTTATCAATGAACTATCAAACGCTAAAGTCGACTGCATTTCAGTATAGAAAGAGAATCATCGTCCATTCTAAATTATGAAAATGATATGCAGAATGCATTATGCTGATATTCCCTCCACGGGGTGTTGTCGTTTACATAGAGGCTCTATTGGAACATGGGCTCTCTTCCTTTTTATCATGTTCATAAAAAAAAAATAACGAGAAAACTTTCAATCACGATTAAAAGTTGACATTGTAAACGAATTAGAGTCTATTAAATCTCCAAGATTGCGTCAAAAGCACGCATAGCTAATATATGTAGTAGCTTGGACAAAATATATTGAATGGCCGTCTAAGTAGTCCAACTACTGTATCATTAGCTTGTTAACACTGAGATTATGAGTTCGAATTCCGCACATGACAGGTGCGCTCAAGTCCAATATTACTTGACTCGACTTGTCAGTTTTTTTGCCGAAGGTCGTTTGTTCTCTCAGAGCACTCCGGCTTCCTCCACCAATAAAAACTGACCGCCACGAAATAATACAATAGTGGCGAAAGTGGAGTTGAACACCAATCAATCAATCATATATATTGACATCATATAGATACCAGATAGTATATAGTATGTAAAATGACAGATCTTAAATAGTCTACATACTATTTATTCATTACAGTTCAAGAATCGGGGCGATTTAGATTGATGGTTGGATTGAGTAAGTGTCCATGCAGTGACAAATAATTATGTGTACTTAGAACAAGAACAAATTGATAATGAAAACAATATGTAGAATCTTTAAAATATGTTTACTCGGGTGTATAGCGGGATCTGAACTACCAAATGGAAATAAGTTATACTGATTATAAAGGTAAACTTTGCATTGTAACAGGTCACCTAGGGACCCCCATGAAAGTGTTGCAATGCATTTTTAAAGTGCAGAGAACTTGACTGAGTCTGCCGCGGTATTAAAACTTTCCTTACACCAAATAGATGTCCGTACTTTAGCAGGTGATTTAATTACTGCCGGGCTCGACTCAGAAGTGCAAGGATGCCCATATGTGACACTTTAATAAAATATTTTATTATTATTATTATTGTATGCCCAATTCAACCCTTGAGATTGTGCGATATATATAGAGCGCATATATAGATCTCTAGATGTCTTTTGAGTTGTTTGTAATTTTTAATTAAGCATTTATGACAGATCCTGATCGAGCTACTCTGCAAAATCGTAATATTTTGAAAATTCATAATAATAATCTTCATTATCTTAAAGCATATAATTAACGGCAGCAGTCCCTTTGCGCCAATTACTGTTTTTCAGGGGTATCATTTGCGCCAAATTTTGTTTTCCAAATGTATCAATTGCGCCAATATTCGGAGTTCATTTGCGTCAATTTACCTGTACACACCATGCACATATCTATCATAAATATATATTTATTCTTATTTTTGGCTTAAAAAGTATCATATGTTCGGAGATATTTCACCATGTAGATGAGCATCTGGAGAGAAATGACTTAAAATGCATTAGACAGTCCATATACAGAGGAAGAAGAAAACTTATTGCTTTGCTGAATATTGAATACAAGATATGCCAAAAGAGAAGAACATAGAAGCATTTGCTGATTATGTTTTAGTCACATATGTTGATGACACTATGCGTATGGGCTGAAACAATATGTATCTACCGCAAGACGTATCAGTAATGGAGCAGAAGCACTCCACAAGAATTACATTGAACTGTTTTATGCATTTCATCCAGGGGCGTAGCTGCCGTTAGGCACTATAGGCACGTGCCTACACATTATTTTTTCAAAAATTACTTTTTACGGCCTTAATAATCTAACTTTTAGATTCATTCCCCATCCCTTTCGAGATGCACGCGAAGTCATCACAACTCTTTAATCATCGTGTCAAACGACACTGTATATCTAGTATGTCCTGATTATTGTTGTTGATTGAAAAAAGTTTGAAAGAATAATTTATGTGCAGACAGTAACTTAGTTAACCGTATTTAGTTTTTTAACTATACAGATCGAGTCAGACATTTACCGGTAATTGAATTGATTATTCAGTTGTGAAAAATGTCAGAACCCAAAGAAAACCCCAAATTAAAAAATAGAACTATAGACGAAATGTTTAAGAAAATAAGAGAAAGTGAATCTCCAGAAAATCAAAATGAAACGCCGAAGGTATTAAAGCAAATCTCGGAAAGTGACGAAAATGAAGAAACAGTTGTAATGGCGGGGAGCCAGACTGACTTAGGTGAAGCAGTGACAGCTACGTCCGACTTGACGCCTTCTACATGTAGCTCCAGTTCAAATTTCACTCTTAGTCTAATCAGCAAAAATGAACCTCCATACCCTGACATTGCTAAATTATCTGATATGGATGACCTAATAAAACAAAAACTGTTGTCTACAAAGTGGAATGACTCTCACTTATTTAAATTCCCAAGCAGGTACATTGTAGGTGCATAAATCAGAAAATATATATTTGATAAATTCAGTTTGTGTTGAATTTAAGTATGCACGCATCTAGCTTACGGTTACCTATAATAACGGTAGATGTTATCATCTTCGAGCTTTCGTCTCTGGTGAATATATTTGACTCATTGGCAACTACCAAACCACATGATCATCTTTAAAACAACTCGTATGTTCAGGGTGTTTGGACAAAAGCAGAGAAAACTTCAAAGTTCCTGGCTTCAAAATCATCCATGGATGCGCTATTCGGTATCAACTGACGCACTTTACTGTGCTTATTGTGTGCTTTTCTCATTAAAAGACAGTAAAGAAAAGTCGTTCTCAAAAACGCCTATTTCGAATTGGAAGAATCTTGAATATATTTATATATAATATAAGAAGTGTAAATATCAAAGACATTATTGACAAATTTTCAGTGAAAAAAAACCAGACACCATAATTTCGTTTAAACGTTGTGATTTTGTCATGGTTTTCCCTGAACATTTAGTACTTTATTAGTTTGACTTTGATGGTTTCTTTTATGTTTGAACTTTTTAACATTGTCCTCATGTGCATATAATATAAATGTTGAAAACAATTTCTGGACAGTCATTCATCAGTCAGTTGTAATTATTAAATAAATAATTAAACTTTACCTTTTTCGTGTATATTTCATGAGAAAAATAACCAGTGAATTGAATGTTTCTGTGCAACGAAATCAAAAATTTTGCATCCAGAAATGCTCAAAACCGTTTTACGTCGGGGGGCAAAGCGGGGGCGAAGCTTCGCCCCCCTGAACCCCCTACCAGGGCTTTGCCCTGGACCCATTCGGGGCCTTCAGCGGCCCCAGACCCCCTGCCGATTGGTGCGTACACTTCAATTTAAGTCTGGCTACGCCCCTGTCATCCTTCTATTTTTGTGTTTTTTGGACAATAAAATGAAGTTACAAGCTACTAACTACATACAATAATTTGGGAAGTATACCCAAGCAGCAACAGTAAGAAGATATGTTTCAGAAAAGGAAACATTTGCCGTGTAAACTGCCGGTTCTAAGTCAGAATAAAGGTGGAGGGAAGTCATTTTTCTTCTAATTGGCACAATCGTATGTTTTATTTTTGGCGCAAATGATACCATGCAATTTTAAAGCAGGTGGCGCAAACGTAGCATTGGAGAAAAACAGTTGTGGCGCAAAAGGACGCATTTTTGGCGCAAACGGATTTCTCCCTAAATAACAGCTTGTGACAAAAAAATTACAAATTACATAAATATATAATAGTGAAATAATAAACTGGTCGACACATCTGTCACAAAATCGTTTGGTCAAGGTATTTATAAACAATTATAAACTGGTATAGCCAGAGGAGCTACATTCTCATGTGTCAATTTACGTACCCGGGTGTACGAAACGTCGTAAAAAAATCAATGACATAGTATTTGTCTATTGTTTATAATTACCTCGACCAAAAGATTTGACACAGTCATTATATTATTGTTAAGAAAATTTATGAACCGTTTGTAATTAATTAGGAAGTAATAATGTCTTGTAGTATTTGTTACTTTGTACAGTAATTCCCTTTAAAAATCTTAGTATCCCTAAGTGATAATTGATATCTTCATCATTCAATCGATATTTTCCTGTGTGTGTGCCTCAAGCTGAATAAGCGTGTTGTTGATATGATAACACATTTATAATATAATCCTTCGTTTTGTATAAACGGACTTTATATACAATGTTGCTTTGATAGGATTAAGAGCAAAGACCGGGAAAGAGGGACGTAACATTCTGTGTTTCGCTTTTCGTATTTTAGTTATTTTTGCTTATACACAAGTATGACTGAAGGAATTTTAGAATTTGGAAGAGCATTATATATAAACACTTCTGACGTATTAACCGGTGTTGTTAGAAATAATGCATTATCCAGCGGACGATCTCTTCTACAAGTTATATGGGATTTTAGACTCGGCAGGGAGGATCTCGTTAGTTCCCCTCTTTTCCCGGTTTTTCTATCCGTAGCATTTTACTTTTCGCTATGTACACCATTTATGATTGCGGATATATATGGAAAAAAATGGAAATGGATTCAAAAATACAAAATTCAAACTGACAAAGAAGTAACACTCGATCAGGTATTTGATACATTACAGCTAACATTTTGGAATCATGTGCTTTTTATCCTCCCTGCCGCAGTCGGACAAATGATATGGACACCGCCTACACCACTTCCAGAATTGGCACCAAGCTGGTTTGAATTTGTTTGGCAACAGATTGCCAGTTTAATAGTATTCGACTTCCAATACTTTGTTTGGCACTGGACCCACCACAAGGTTAGATTTCTCTACAAGCATATCCATTCTGTACATCACAGGTACCACAGTCCATTTGTCTGGGTCACACAGTATCTCCACCCATGGGAACTGGTCACCGTTGGGTTCCTGACCACTACAAATACGTGGTTTTTCAAATGCCATCCCATGACAACATGGTCGTACATGCTGCTGAGCATCGTCGTGAGTGTGGAAGCTCATATTGGTTTTGATCTTCCTTTCTGTCTCAATAACATCCTTCCATTTGGGATGATTGGTGGAGCACCTAAACACGACATGCATCATCTGAAGCCGCTTACCAACTTCTCTCCGTTCTTCAATCACTGGGACAAAACATTTGATTCATTTTGTCCACCCATGAAGGCAGGAGGAGTCAGACCAAAAAATCTACTCGAATACGAGCGTCGAACAAAAGAAATTAAGAAAGTCTGCTGATGACAAAACAGAAGATTTGTTAGGGTTTTTTTTTTTTGTTAGTTTTTTTTTTTTTTTGAAAGGGCGTACTTTTTTTTATCTTTTTAAAACTATTTTTACTTATGTAATCGCAAGATGTTTTCTGTGTTAGGTTGATGTGTGATTTATGTTTGTTGTCAAATATTTTCCTGTTATTAGGAGTTAATTTAGGTCAAACTGTGTAGACTATAGTAAACATAATTATTCACTTTTTAAATATTCTCTTTGTATAAACAAGGAAATTACGTGGATGGTCAATTTTTAATCGCCTTATGTTTAAATCAATAATTAGGCCAAAAAATGTGACATAAAACTATCCGGGATATAATGCAATTTACAACTTATTCATTTGTCAAAATATTTATTGTGAGCAGTAACTGTACATCGAATATTGCATTTCTTTCTAATATCATGAATAGTAATAATAAACCTAAGCTCACATTTGAAAAATAATTTAATAACGTGTCTACTATTCTTAAATGTCCGTTTGAATATTTCAACTAACACATATTTTGCGCATTAATCAGTAAATTTTTACATATGAATAGACGTTTCTATATAAATTCAGGTATGTATTAGAATATTAAAGCCATAAGGTACGTTTACCACATGTTATTTATTTCCCAAATGTCAATATAAAGAGGTTACATGTTTAAATTAAATGAATACATTATGTGTACTTTAGAATTGAAATGTGAACTACGTGGCCTTCTGTAGAATTCTTTTGTAGCTATGACATAAAGTCTTTATTAATTAATTGAAAGTAAGTCTGACCTGATTTAAACCTATTAAATTCAGTATTTGTATATTATTTCAATATTTGTCTGTACACATGCAGTATTTGTTCACATAAATGCAACTCTGTATTAAACAGGTGCGCGCGTCATATTTAGTTTCAAGTGTAAAAAAACAATAACTGTTTTCAAGTAGATTTGCCATTCATGACCGTATCCCCCCCCCCCCCCCCCAAATACGTGTTGATTTTATTATTTTTATTTATCTATGTGATACAAATATTGTTTTATAGTAATTTATTAGTAACTGTTGATTTCTCTTATTTTGTCACATAGCTTTTCATAATTTCTACGGTCAACATTTGACAATAAAGGTTTCACTTATTATTATAAATAATATGTTTGTTATTCATGTTATATAATGATATTCTCAGTTCTTTGTTTGTAAATTTATATTTAATTTATAATTATTGTGAATCTGGTCCAGTTTCTTATTTGTGCTTAAGTATGATTTTTTTTTATGAAGTTTTTATCATTTACATAGAAGTATTATCATTCGCAATGGCAAATGGTGCAGGTTTTTTGCAGTTAAATATAAAAAGATTTTATGGAAATTCCTCAATTCAGTATTTTTTTTTAATCTTTATGATGAATATGAAACTATAACAATGGACATTCTAAATAGTTTAATCATAACACACACTGAGAAAGTGAAACTGCGTACTGGTTATTTCAGTATGTAAACAGTTTTCGACTCTGAAAATAACATCGAATGATTATTACTTCTATGTTCATTGAATATTTTGGCTTTCGCTACCTTAGGAGGACCAATTTATTCTTTAAAAAAACTGAGCAAAAAGATCGGCTTGGCATTCAACTCATGGCTACTTTATATGACGTTTCTTTTATCGAAAACTGATAAAGTAGTCTTAGGTTCTCAGGAATGTTTGTATATTATCATTCTGTATTATGTAATTTACACTTCGGATGACGTTTCCAAGTGGAAACTGATGGAAGTACTATTTAACTTTGCTTTTATTATGGATTATATGAACTTTATAATATTTTTTTTATGTATAGAGTTAAACAATACTTACTTCAAATGGCGTTTCCTGTCGGAAACTGATGAAGTATTTCATTTTGTTACAGGAAATATTTTAAGACGTTACCGTTTGTAAAAACTTTAAGGGCTAAATACGTGGGATTATCCTAGTAGGGTCTACCAAACAGTAATTTGATTTAATTATCTTTTTAAAATTAGTTCTGTTGCTATACAATTCTCAATTCTCTGTTCGTGATGCCCAAAACAATTGATTGAATTCCATGGGGAAAAAACGTTGTAAAGACTTATTTATCCCCCCTCCCCCCCCCCCCCCCCCCCCGTTATACCATTTATTCACAATTTTGGTATGTGGTAAGTTCACAAGGGCTTTATTTGTCTATCAAATTCAACTAAAATTTAAACCTACGTGCCAATTCGTGGTATACATGAAGAACAGTAACCAAGGGGCAATCATAAATAATGAAATGAAGACGAGAAAAAATATAATGGCAACAAATAAAAGGCACCTTAAGGCTTAATGTATGACAAACTGGTCTTTCTTCAAAACATAATGCGTCAATGAAATATTAGGCATCACGAACCTTGCGTGAGCGTATAGCTCCAGAGACTAGACAAAAGAATATTCTCAAGGGTTAGAACATACATAGATTATGTATAATTGTAATGAAGTATGACCACTATTTCTTTCTTCATTTTCACTCTAATAAGCAATAAAAGATCATTTAACTTTATTTTTAAAACTTTAAAAAATATCTGATTTGGACCCAATTTGAACTTATATCTAAATACCCTAAATTTGAATTTTCCCTCGCAGTCCGTGAATTTATAACGCAGTCATTTGCATAGCAAAAATAGGTCTACATCGGTCAACGTTTATTCTTATATGTTGTTTGTAATAATTTATGTTTATGTTGTACACATGTTAGCTTTTTTTATTGGCTGACCCAAATGTTCTTATTGTATATGTATTTTACATTAATTGTGCCATTATAACATTTTTATTTTTATTATCTCACTAGACCCCTGGAATCCGAGTATACTTCATAAAAAGCATTTTCCAATGACGATTCCAGGGAAACTATCATATGTATTGCTGGAATCTGAGCAGAGCGTTTCATTTGAAGCGTTCTGTCATGACGATTCCAGGGAAAAAATGCCATACATGTCCAACAATTATAACACATTTTGTCATGACGTTTTACTGTTTTTTAATGTGAACTGAGCAAAGTGTATGTAGCCTATTTTTGTATTTCCATTGTGTTTAATATAAATATATATGAGCACTTTACACTTATATGATACATATTTCTCACTTTATATTTGATGGATATAGACTGAGTATATCAACAACGCAAAATTTCTATGATTCAACTGTTATATTCACAACCAATAATAGCACCACATTAAGAAGACTGAACTTTGATAGAATATTTACAATTAATGAAAAGATGTGTGGTATTTTGTTAAAAATATCATGTTTTTTTTATCATACTGATCATATTATGAAACTAAGTTAGACGTATTGATGTAGCTTGCTTAATTTCACAAGTTTCAAGTTGAAACATCTACAATCTATGTGATTTAACTGTTGAGGAGAAATTTTAACTGATATAAATAAATATGTGATAAAACATCTACAGGTATTTGTGTCTTACACCTACACTGCAAGTGCCGCATTTTAGCCTTTACCATTACTGTCGTTCGTCGTAAACTAAAAAAAAACAACAAAACCGCTATGTATATAGGGCTATTGAAACAGAATTCGCTTGCACCAGCCTTAGTTTTTAAATGAATTCAGATGTGAAAAGAGGAATCTTTTAAAGGGGTATATGAGTGGACATCGAATATGGGCATGATCCCCTTTTCCCCGAATGTGACCTACCGAATTAGACTTATAACCAGTTTTGTACTAAAACTAGCAACCCGATGTGTGCTACATGTTGAGAAGGATCTGCTTACCCTACCAGAGTACTTGAGATCACCCTCAGTTTTTGGTGGGTTCGTGTTGCTCAGTTTTTATTTTAATTTCCTATGTTGTGTTTGTGTACTGTTTGTCAGATCGGAGTTTGAATGTTCCTTTGGTATATATCGCCTCTCTTTTTCCATGCATGTGAGAGATACATCTTTTACAATGATTAACTGTTGCTTGTTCGAGAAATTATTCTCTTTATTTGCTGACTTTAATCCATGACATATTATTTCTGCAACTGACAATAATTAAGAATTTCTTAGCTTGATTCTAATATTCTTCAAAAGTATAATCCTAATAGACATTTGCGCAAACTAGGTCTATGCCTAGGATTACACTTTAGACTTACGATAACAGATGACAAAAACAAGGGGTCGTCTCAAAATACAAAAACAACAATACATATACAACTAGCAAATGGTGTCTTCTATATAAAAAAAAAGAAGATGTAAGCAACACGTTAAATTTCATGTGTCCGAACCGCTTTTCTGGATTTACCATCAGGACCGCACAAAGCCGAATTTTCTTCTCACCTGCTACACTTTTGATTTTTTTTATCCCTAACAATCAGATTTGCGTATATAAACTTTGTGTTGAAATGAACAACGTCGCAGTGAGAGATCACGGGCTTTTCTGGGAGTTTGAACACCCTCTTCTTGCCGAGCAATGCTTTTAATTAGGGACATTTGGTCGGACCCCCCCCCTTTATATTGGGTTGGAGTCCTATTCAACCAGTTCAACTTATGTTCATGGAGGATCATGAATTATCGACACCGCAAAAAAAAACCCGTCCATACTTAATGATTCCCAAGATCTTTTTATAATAATTGCATGAATGAAAAACAACTTGGAATTCGTTTGTCATTTTCTGTGTGTTGCTGTTGAAAACATAGATAGCAAAATTTTAACTATTTGAGTACAGCTACATGTATTTTACATTTCAACTGAGTCTGGCGAACAGTCTAAAAATATATTTCCGACACAGAAAAGTTCGTCGATAACTGTTTTTATGGGTGTTTTTTTTTTCTTGAATAGTTAATAATTTCATGAAGAATAAATAGCTCAAAAACACCCATCTGCTGTATTTCCTCAATTTCTTTAAAACATAATAAAAGAGAGAAAGTATGTCTTAGCGCTAATATGCTCCATGGTTGATTGCACATATCTTAAGCTCACACAAAGTATTGCTGACTTTTTTTCAGCAATTGTCCCAATCTATCAACTGCAATGATAATTGTGATATTTTGTGTGTCTCGTGTTAAATTTATTTCTAAAACAATGTATAGTTCATTCTATCATACTTCGTACAATTGCATCATTTTCAACCTTGGATAACACCATATACAGTAATTAATGTTAACACATTGCTGCAAATATATTTGAAAAAAAAATCATTGTTCAACTAGAGAAAAACATCCCTATCGTACTTCGGTACTGGCATGAAAATACGATTTTTTGTGTTTTTGAAGTTAGGTGTTGCAAAATGATAGAAATTATTATAAATTAAGGAATGTATCTCCCTCGTGCAAAGCTCTGATTACTTTCACGGATTTGGCTATACTTTTTGGACCTTTTGGATTATAGCTCTTCATCTTTTATATAAGCTTTGGATTTCAAATATTTTGGCCACGAGCATCACTGAAGAGACATGTATTGTCGAAATGCGCATCTGGTGCAAGAAAATTGGTACCGTTAATTTTATTACTACCACTGGGTCGATGCCTCTGCTGGTGGACTATTAGTCCACGAGGGTATCACCAGCCCAGTAGCCAGTACTTCGGTACTGGCATGAAAATACGGATTTTTTGTGTTTTTGAAATTAGCTGTTACAAAATGATAGAAATTATTATAAATTAAGGAATGTTTCTCCCTCATGCAAAGCTCTGATTCCTTTCACGGATTTGGCTATACTTTTTGGACCTTTTGGATTATAGCTCTTCATCTTTTATATAAGCTTTGGATTTCAAATATTTTGGCCACTAGCATCACTGAAGAGACATGTATTGTCGAAATGCGCATCTGGTGCAAAAAAATTGGTACCGTTAATTTTATTACATTGTTTTGGGTCTACGGTTTATTTTTACACTTTAAGGTTTATGTACCCTTCTGTAGCCATTTTTGTACGAATTTTTCAAACCTCAATTGTATCAAAACTAAAGATATAATAAATAATAGAGATGGGCCATTTAGTACATGTTCCAAGGGGAAACTTGATGTAAAGCATTATTTTTTACTGTTTCATTGCATTTGATAGAAAAAGAGGACTTTGTGGCAAATAAATCAAGATTTTTATAGAAAATCCACAGCCTTTAATACAGAGATTTTTGTTATAAAATTTGAAACATAAATTACTCACTTGATTTTCTATGATGTGCTAGTGTTTATTTTTTACAAAAAGTTCTAAGTAACCTGTAAATTCCAAAACACCTCGTGCTGAGTCACTAAAGTCGAGCGCACCCTAAAAGGTGTACTTGATTTTGGCCATATTTATATTTGTCTTAACCAATAACTACATTTATAAACTTGTTTTAAGGAAATCAATGCTAGCACTGCATGCAATAATCCTATATCTATCAGTCATCAAATTGCCAAATATGAGAGTACAAGGATAAAGGCTGTGGATTTTCTATAATAATCTTGATTTATTTGCCACAAAGTCCTCTTTTTCTATTAAATGCAATGGAACAGTAAAAAATAATGCTTTGCATCAAGTTTCCCCTTGGAATATGTACAATATGGCCTATCTCTATTATTCATTATATCTGTAGTTTTGATACAATTGAAGTTTGAAAAGTTCGTACAAAAATGGCTACAGAAGGGTACATAAACCTTAAGAAAGCCCAAGATTTAAATGCTATCTGTACCTAACAGTTTCCGCAAATGTCTATTATCCTAATGTTCTCTCATAACTTACTTAAAATAATTATAACCTAAACAACTATACATAATGGACTATATCAGATATTTCTTATGCTCATCTCCATAGTTGAAGGTCTAGTTATACATTGATATATTATTACTCTAATTTGCAATGCACATATTTCACCAGCCGTTCAGTGATTTGTTTAACACAAGCTTAAATCATATCTAGGCCTTATCACTGATACAAAATATGTAAGTGAACGGAAAAACTATTTAGATCAAGTCAGTGTTCAAAGATTAGTATTGTGTGTATACATGTAATGGCTGCCAAAGAAGGCTGATAGGCACTTTACGACTTCATCTCTTTTATGCGGTACATAATCAAACTTCCCTACAAGTCATTCGTAGAAATTGAATGAATTACTATCAGGGGCGGATCCAGTCATTTGTAAAAGAGGGTTCCAACCATATGTCCCTATTCAAAAGCATGACTAATTAAACAAGAGGCTCTCAAGAGTCTGAATCGCTCACCTGTTTTCAGAGGAGAAGATTTTTAAATGTTAGCAAACTTGATGAACAAATTGTGTAAAATTGTCTTTAAAGGGCAATATCTCCTTAAGGGGTCAATTGACAATTTTGGTCATATAAACTTTTTTGTAGATCTTTCAAGATAATTTTGTTAAAACCATCGGTGACAGCAACCCAACAATGGGTTGTCGATTCGTCTGAAAATTTTAGGGCCTATAAATCTTGACCAATTGAACAATTTTACCCCACGTCAGATTTGCTCTATAAGCTTTAGTTTTTGAGATATAAGCAAAAAAAAAAAAACTGCATTTGACCCTTATGTTCTATTTTTAGCCATGGCGGCCATGTTTGTCAATGGAACAAAACTTCGGATACAATTTATAGACAAGATACCCTAAGGAACATTTAATTGAAGTTTGAAGGAAATTGACCCTGTAGTTTCACAGGAGAAGATTTTTTAATGTTAGCAAACTTGAACAAATTGTGTAAATTGTCTTTAAAGGGCAATAACTCCTTAAGGGGTCAATTGACAATTATGGTCTTTTAACTTTTTGGTAGATCTTACTTTGCTGAACATTATTGCTGTTTACAGTTTATATCTATCTATAATAATATTTAAGATAATAACAAAAAAGTTTTTGAGATATAAGCCAAAAACTGCATTTGACCCCTATGTTCTACTTTTAGCCATGGTGGCCATGTTTGTCGATGGATCAAAAGTTCGGATACAATTTATAAACTAGTTACCCTATGGAACATTTAGTTAATGTTTGAAGGTATTTGACCCAGTAGTTTCAGAGGAGAAGATTTTTGAAATAATTTACGACGATAGACGACGGACGACGACGGACTTCAAGTGATGGCATAAGCTCATATGGGGCCCTTCGGGCCCCGGCGAGTTAAAGCAGGAGGTCCGCCTTGATCCACTGACCATTAGCCTTAGCAATAACTGCATATTCATTATACACAAAGATTGTTTACTATACATAGAATATCGACTAATAAACTTGTAGTCTAATTTATAAACATCATCATGTAACATATATCAGTAAGTTCAGAAGGTAATATCTATGTCTCTTTTTTCTCTCTCGTTAAAATTACAAAGTAAAGAGAGAAGGCGGTATGGGCTTTGCTCATTGTTGAAGGCCGTACAGTGACCTATAGTTGTTAATGTATGTGTCATTTTGGTCTTTTGTGGATAGTTGTCTCATTGGCAATCATACCACATCTTCTTTTTTATATTGTCGATTTAAACGATAGTTCCATATGACAGTAAAGATTACGTCAAATATAACACAAAAAGTCCAATAATATCAATATCCACTAAGCATATTAACAAATGAAACCTTCCAAAATGGTGAATGTTTTATTTACAACTTTCATCATTGATACCAGACCGAACTGTAAACGACGACGTTTTGGTTTATGTCCGTGTAGATCTGGTATGTGAAACAAACAGCAATATTGCGGATAATACTATTCATCAGAATTTGTTGATATGATTGAAAAGTACATATCTACAGGTGGAAAGTTCAATAGTTTCACCTACACCTCTTTTGAGAAAGAGCATTGAAGGGCAATTAAAAAAAAAAGAGTTGTAAAGAACATAACATCAGTGGCGGATCCATAGCCGGAGGGGGTTCCGGGGGGGATTCAGTGGAGTCCACCCTTTTTTTACGAGCAATGTTTTTGAATGGGACTTATTCTTGGAACCCCCTGTGTCCTGGGTTGGAATGCTCCTTTTAAAAATGAATGGATCCGACCTTGAATATGTTCTTCCACTATTTGACTTCCAATATGACGTGCTTCACTCGCTTTATGAATAAATCCATGCTCTAAATCCAATAAAATTAGTTTGCACATGCGTATATTGACTACTGCAGAATTATGAATTTTATCAAATTAGCATGCATTTAATATATTTGATTGACTTAAAACACTTCCAACATCTTAAATGATGCACATGTTGTTATTAATTCATTTATTATGACTGTAACGTGCAATTCGAAATTGACATATTTGACATAGATATGACAACCGTTCATGCTCGCTGTTTAAAACTCCTCCCTCTAAAATCACATTGCCAGTCGTTTGCGTGTTAACAAAAAAAAAAATGAGGGAGGTTCATGGAAGAGCCTACACATACGTTATAGCCTTTACACATCGGACATATAAATAACCTGAATTGTCCTAATCAGAATCGAAATAATTGATGCAAGCTTTAGGCATTATATTCGTGTTATTTTAGCCCTCACTTTCGCTCGGGCAAAAATAATCACGAATATAATGCCTACCCATGCTAAAACTACAATGAAGTATTATAGCTTGCATCAATTATTTGTTAAACAAAAGCATTTAAAAAAGGTATAACATTGATGCATAAGGGCAGAGGCGGATTTAAGGGGGGACAGGGGGCCCGCCCCCCCCCCCCCTTTTGAGAAAAAAATTTGGTTGCTTATATAGGGATTCACTGAAGCGTGAAGCGATCGAGCCCCCTCTTAGGCAGCCAGTGCGCCCCCACTTATTAAAATTTATAGATCCGCCACTGAAGGGGTACAGAACTTTTCAAAATTTCTCATTCATGTTGATAAAAACTTGTAGGTGTCAAAACATACAAATAGACAAGAATCACTAATGAATAAAGAATTTATTTAAAAACTTGCAATTGTTAACAGAAAAGTAAGTGAGTAATCAAATGAATAGTTTAAGATAAGAAAAGCTACAAGAAATGATACTCTATACTATAACTAAAGAAAATATAAAAAGGGCACAACCTTGCAGTATTACAATCTAATTAAAAACCGATCTCTCATCGCTCCTGTTTCTGATATGTCGCGTGGGAGATCTAACGAAACCGGCTTTGAGGTCACATGTGAGTGAACTAAAAGTCATGAATTTATAAAGATATGCAAATGAGTTGACGACCTATTAATAAGCCAATCAAAAAAGTTTATGAATTATTTTGACTGACGATTTCGTCGTAAATGAAATGAGTTACATCCCTTTGCCTTACGTTAAACTTCCAAGATCGTGGAAGACTCAATTTCATTGGTCGAAAAAGACACACCTACGAGGTCACTCACATGTGACCTCAAAGCGGGTTTCGTTAGATCTCCCACGCGACATATCAGAAACAGGAGCGATGAGAGATCGGTTTTTAATTAGATTGGCAGTATTATATCATAATTTATATCTGCTAAACAGTTTTTTTTTTATAAATTTAATTAAGGCTTATAATCTGACAGTTTGTGTTGTTTGCATGTTTTTGTATTTATCTGGTATGTATTGGATTTGAAAAGCTGTTAAAGCAAAAGTACTATTATGAGAATTATTTCAAAAGATTACTTACTATCGACATTTCAGTAAACGGTCTATTCGGTGTATAGTTGTCTTAATGGTAACCATGATACAGCATCTCCTTATTATATTATTATGGAAAGAGTTCACAAGCACTTGTCTTTGAAAATGAATATACATGTATCTATATACTTTATAAAAGTATAAAAGTAATGTTTTTTTTTTTCAGAGTAAAGTGCTGTGAAAGAGTTATGAACTAACAAACTCAACAAAGATGTAATATTTATCAATACAGATTACAATAAAAAGTATGTATTGAATCACTACGGAAATAAATAGGTCAAAAACAGTACTTGAATAGAGCTAAAAATTATGAATATTGAAACAGAATAAGTCGATACTGAAACAGTACTGAGAAGTCCGTACTAAAACAGTATTGAAAAAGGATTGAACCAGTACATAGAATAGAATAAGAAGAATAAGAATATTTATTATTCCAATCAAGGGCCCTTGGTGGGCAGCATATCATGTACACATAAAACAATACATCATGATTTGTAACAGAAAAAACATTTTTATATGAAAACATAAGAATACATTTCTGAGAATACAAAATCAGTGCGTCTAGTAATTAACCTATAGGATAAGTTATTTTACAGATAGAAGTATAAGAATCAACAGAAAAAAATGACATAATGCAAAACTGCACGTGTGTGTTTCTGTTTCTGATTTACTAGAGGGTCGGCAAGTATAAAGTTTGAGTAAGTTATTGAAAGTTTAGTCTTTGGACACATAAAGGTTGAAGCGTTCACGCAATAGCTGCATGATTTGTACCTAAACAATGTGTTCACATATGTCCGTACCAATAATATTTACTTTTAGCCTTCCGTCAATTTTTCAACATAAATATTGACCAGGAAGGTCCTCACCTTGGTTAATATAGATAAAAAAAAAACCTGTGATCGAAAAACAGAGCTTCGTACATCTGTACTGGTTTATAAATGTACATAACAATTTATCTTTAAGAAAGAACCAACTCAAATCTGCTCATATAAATAAATCTGAAACAACCTTCCATTTGTATACATGGGTACCAGTAGTTCAAAACGGAACGAAACGAAACGGGATAAACCAAATAAAACAAAATACAGGGTTTTTTTTATAGAACAAGTTCAAAATTATAAGTTCTGCAGTCAGTGATATCATCTGATATTACATAATTACCCTCTTTCTATGGCTTTTTCGATAAATTTCCAGTGCTGTATGTTCTTTGCTCCTAAAGAATTCGAGTATGCTTTATAGGAGACGAGACCTCGGTATAGGAGACGAGGCCTCGGTACATAAACGGTACATAAAAACGTAGATATAGGAGTGGATGGTTCAAATATGCAAAACGGGCATCACAATGTAGTTTTCAATCGAATTTTAATGGGATTTGCTTGGTAAATTAATGATTTCTTAACGTCCAGGGAAAAATATTTCAGTCATATTCTGAACATTTTATGGACAAAAATAAGAGTTCTCAAATAGAAAGTTTCTACAGTGTGTGTCGACCAGGGTGTATGGCAAAAATTTAGACTTTTTAAACATGACAATGAAGGCATATAAGACATAGACAGGGACATACATTGTATCTTACAACAAGCTTCTCTCACGTGCAGATACCCCTTATGAACGGACGTGGATACGAATTTATATCCCATCAGAGCTAAACTGACAAACCCGCGGGTTTTACTCACAATCAGAGGAGGCGGAGTCCGTGATGATTCTGTTTCTATATCCCAGTAAAACTTTTGGCTTTATTCAAAATTAAGTTGACCATATACATATATACCACCATCACAACAACCCCCCCCCCCCCAAAAAAAAAATAACCGATAAATAAACACTTATAAAAAGGATAAAAATAGCGTACGAAATTTTAAAATAAAAGATCTATAATTTCTCCTAAAATATCTCTTAGCTCCGACTTTAAACTTGAAAACCTATCTCCGGCGTGAACAGTTCGGTCTTACACAAATTATTTAAAAACAATTGTGTAAAGTTTGATTGCAATATCCATGTATTAATGCACCTAAATTAGTACAAATGCACTGACTATAATTAAAATTGTGTCCTTTGTCCATATCGTACGATTTATTTGTAAACATTACACGTAAACAACTATATATATACCTTCAATTAGTTTGTGGACTTTATACTAGTGCGAAGTTAACATATTTTTGGCATCTCAGTTAAGAATATGTTATCTATTTAAAAATCCGTATGATTTTAGAGCTGAAGAAAACAACAAATATATTAATCAAAGTACTGAAATACTGAACATCGGATGACCGCAAGTTCTTGTTGATAGTCCGACAAGCAAATGTCTCTGAAAAAAAATTACATCTCTATACCTGAAAGTGAGATTGATGTACAGGTATAATTTTTCTGGGGCAAGCTCGTGCGTGGATGATAGATAAATGACAGGAAATTCATTCTCATCGTAATGACTGCTATATTATACATAGTGATACAAATCAGTATATTATGGTTAATTGTTATATATTATATTAATACTTAAAATTGAGAATGGAAATGGAGAATGTGTCTAAGAGACAACAATACGACCACAGGGCAGACAACAATAAACGGACGACGGACAAAGGAGGACGAAGGACGTCAAGTGTAACTATTTCAAAGATAGTCTCCTCTGAAACTACTGAACCACTTCCAACAAAACTAAAAACAAGCTGAATAATCCCTAGGGTATCTAAAGTAAAGTTTGTGTTTTATTTTCTGTACTGTCAAAAGCATTGCCGCCATGGCTAAAAATAGAACTTTGGGGTCAAATGCAGTTTTTGGCTTATATCTCAAAAACTAAAGTTATAAGAGCAAATCTGACTTTGGGTTTGTTGTTTTTGGTTATTATCTTGAATATTGTTGTAGATAAAGATAAACTGTAAACAGCAAAAATGTTAAGAAAAATAATTGTATATGACCGACATTGTCAATTGACAGTGGGTTATTGCCCTTGAAAGACAATTTAACACAATGTGTAAATCATGTTTTCTAAATTAAAAATATTTTCCTTGAAACTATAGAACCAAGTAAACCAAACTTCAGCTGAATGATTCTTAAGTTATCTAGAATATGTTTTGTGTTTTATTTTCTGTTTCCTCAGAAAACATGACTGGCATGGCTAAAAGATAGAATATAAGGTCAAAAAGTACAGTTTTCGACTTATATCTAAAAAAATTAAAGCATTTAGAACAAATCAGACGTATTCATTAGGTCAAGGTCTACCTACTCAGAAATGATCAGGCAAATCGGGTATCTGACTTTTAGGTTATTGCCACAGAAGTTATGGCTTTAAGGAAATCTTGCTGTTTTCGGTTATTATTTTGAATATTATTATAGATAAATACAAACTGTAAACAGTCAATTTCACCCAAACTTGGGCTGAATGAATTTCAGACTATATCTAGTATAAATGTTGTATTTTATTTTCTGGTATATAAAGAAAATATTCACTATGGCTAAAATGATACATAGGGGGAAAACGCAATTTTTTGCTTTTGAAGAAAATATGACAGTTATAAGGAACATTTAAATAAAAATTTTAAGCCACTCATTAAAAAGTAAAATCACAAAAATACTGAACTTAGAGGAAAATCAATTTGGAAAGTCCATAATCACATGGCAATTTCAAATAACAAAACGCACCAAAAACGAATGGACAAGAATTGTCATATTCCTGACTTGGTACAAGCATTTTCAAATGTAGAAAATGGTGGATTAAACCTGGTTTTATAGCGCTAACCCTCTCACTTTGATGACAGTCTAATCAAATTCTGTTATATTTACATTGATTAATATATCTTCTTCTTCTCGGGGCCTCAGTGGCCGAGTGGTCAAGGTAGTTGCTACTGTTATCACTAGCCAGTCAATACTGAGATTGTGAGTTCGAACCACGCTCGTGCGGGTGCACTAAATAGCCTAAATGCGGCGTTAAAACACCAAAAATCAGATTAAATGTTCTTCTTCTTTGTATTAAAAAACATAATCATTGATGAAAAGATTTTTGCAAAAAAATGTGTGCGATGCAGGCTCCTGAGAGCCTTTTGTTCAAGCTGCTGTCCGGATCCTGACCTTTGATATGTGACCTAAAACCAGAGATGAGCGGTTAGTCGATCTGTCAATATATAGACATTGATGCTTGATTCGTCATTTCAAAAGTAACGTTAAACAAAGCCGTACTGATTACCTTATTTATTAAGTTTCGTTTTATGCTGATCTTGATTTTAGTTGAACTTAAACTTATTTTTAGATTAATATATATTGATATGTACAAATACGGTGTGTTATATGTCCTATATGTCCTATATAGGTAATATGGCTTTACTGAATGAACGTGAGTCAAATAATTCAAAGGTTTAACGTACTATATTAAATTCATCAGTAAACATATTAAGATATTTTAGATAAAATTGTACCTACCTATTCACCCAGATCAGTTAACACTGAAATTGTCAACAAAGCATTATTTGTTTATTGAACAATTATATCCCGGTCTCTCAACTCCGAGGTGAGGGAGGTCGAAATTGTGAAATCAGAAAGAAAAAGGTTTTACGTTTTTGCGTTTTCGACTTCGACTTCATATTATCGCGTTTGCGACTTCGCGATTTCGCGGTTTTGCGTTTTCGCCCTATAGAATATGAAGGGTGAAAACGCGAAATGACCGTAAGCGGCCACCATATATACTCCTTTATTCCAAATGCTAGGCAGACATACAACAAAGTGTGCCAGTGATCAACATTTGAAAAGAAATTGTCCAAAACATAGAGAATGTTGGAACTGTGGACTTCCGGGACACATGAGAAATGACTGTCCTTCATTTAAACAGTCACCACCGGGAAACGGCTGCTAGCCGAAGTCGAGGGTCAGACATCGGATAATAATAAAGACCCACGGGACATTTATATTTGTTTAAGTGCAGGGTAATCAATGATATGTAAAGGATTTGTTAATAACACGCCTGCGGAAATGTTGATAGATACATGTTCAGTTTTTACTATTATACATTATAATTTGTTCAATGAAATTGAAACCAGAAGTCAGAGTAAAATTTTGGTAGCAACTTGCAAATCAACAGTGGTTTCGGCCAACAGCGAAATTATTGATATACATGGAGTTATTGATGTAACTATTTCGATTAAAGGTGTCCGATGTAAGCAAACAATTTTAATTAATTGCAAAAGACTTAGCTCACCAGTGTTTACTGAGAACAGACTTTATGAAAAAGCATAATGCAAAAGTAGGTTTTGATAAAATGACAGTTGATGATTATGAGTGTGATGTAAATTACTCGACCTGGAGTGCTGCTGTTTGTAGAGTTAATCTAAAGCAAACCGTGTGTTTTTCTTCGGATAATGAGATGCTACTGATAGAAAAGGTAAAAAAGAAAGAAAGGGGGTTTCAAAAGAGAGGAACATTCTTATCTAAACCAAAACAGAGATTCGAAAATCACGACAAAGTGTGTGCAGCTTACGTGTTAACAGAAGGGAAGGATTTATGCATCATTAGAGTGATGAATGTCTCGGTTCCCTCTGGTTGGCTCAAAATATCGAATTGCAGTATGCTGGAGCAGCAGTTTGCAGCTCCTGGAACTGAATTCGACAGAAAATCACTAAATGAAATGAATAATGAGAATCTGGAGCAGCAGTTTGCAGCTCCTTAAAAACATTATTGCTCGAGTATAATGACATTTTCTCGAAAGACCCGTCAGATATTGGTCGAACAGACTTGTAAGACATGGTATTAATACTGGTAATGAAGCTGCAATAAAACAAAACCCAAAGAGAATCACACTCACCAAGAAGCAGGTGGTTAAAGAACTAATTCATGATATGTTGGAACGTGAGGTGATAAGACCTTCGAGTAGTCCATGGTCTTCGCCTATTGTGTTAGTGGAGAAGGACAATAGCACTCGTTTTTGTGTGGATTTTCGCAATGTAAATGAAATTACAAAAAAAGATCCATACCCGATTCCATGCATCGCCGATACATTTGATACGCTATCTGGTTCGAGATTCTTTTCATGTGTTGATATGGCCAATGACAGAGGTAGGAGAGGACGACAAGGAAAAATACAGCATTCTCAAAAAGGTATGAGCTGTACGAATTCAATGTTATGCCGTTTGGACTGACGGGTGCACCAGGTCTGTTTCAACGATTAATGGAAAATGTTCTTAAAGGCCTTCAGTTTGAAATATGCTTAATTTAGTTGGATGATGTGGTAATTTTTAGCTCACCATTTGACGAACATGATGAAAGATTGATAATAGTGTTTGAGCGGTTCAGAGAAAATGGCCTTAAATCAAAGCCTAGTAAGTGTCACTTTGCAGGCAGAAGTGTCAAGTGTCTTGATCACATAATTTATGATCAAAGTATTCAAACGGACCCCGAAAAAATTGAAGCAATCAAATCATGGCCTCAACCCACTAATGTTCGGGAACTGAAATCCTTTTTTAGGTCTAGCCAGTTATTACAGACGGTTCATTAAAGGATTTTCTCTCATCTGTTCGCCTCTCCATAAATTACTATTAGGAGAGGAAACCTTCGTTTGTTCTAAAGATTGCAGTGAGGGAGCCGAAATTTTAAAGTCGTCGTTAACAAGAGCACCAATACTTTCTTATCCCTCACTGGAAGAAACGCTCATATTTGATACAGATGGCATTATGCAAGTGGAAACAGCATTGGAGCAGTCCTTTCACAGTTACATAACAAGACTGAAAAAGTTATAAGCTATACAAGTAGAATTTTGACAGAAAGTGAAAGAAATTATTGTGTAACAAAAAAGGAAATGTTGGCATTAGTGTATTTTGTAATGAAATTTTTAGGCATTACCTTCTCGGAAAGAAATTCCAAGTCAGAACTGACCATAAGGCATTACCGTTGCTCTGGAACTTCAAGGAACCGGAAGATCAAATAGCAAGGTGGCAAGCATATCTATCTGAATTTGACATGGAGATTGTTCATCGGAAGGGATCAAACCATAACAATGAAGATGACATGTCTAGACGACCAATTGCACAATTAAAAATAGAAGAAAGGGATGACGAATTAATTAGCGATAGTGGGTTTTGTCAAGCTGTTTGTGTCGGTGATCAATTTGATTGGAAAAAGGCGCAGTTGAAAGATGTCCATTTAAAGCTGATTCAAGACTTGAAAACGGCTAGTAATAATAACCAATTGTGGAGGAAAGGTACTCAACTACTGTAAAGAGGCTGATTGGTCAATGGGAAAATATAGTTCCTACAGATGGTATTCTGTACAGGAAATTCGAAGACATAAATGAGACTGCCTACCAATTCTTGGTACCTACAAAATTAAGACGTAACATTTTGGAAACATTGCATTCTGGTATAGGCGGTGGACATCTCGGGACAAAGAAAATGTTGAGGAAGCCGTTGAAATATTCTGTGAAGAATGTCTGACTTGTGCTACTCGGAGAAATCCTGCTCAACACTTAAGAGCACCTTTGGTTTTTGTTAAAACTGGTGCCCTACTAGAGAAAATAGCTATGGACATTTTAGGCCCATTACCCACGTCGTCAAGGGGTAATACATATATATTAGTGATATCAGAATAGTTGTCTAAATGGACAGAAGCATTTGCCATTCGGAACCACCAGGCAAAAACCATAGCGAAACAGTTAGTGGAGGAATTTATGTGTCGCTTTGGAGCACCATATGCCGTACACAGTGATCAAAGAAGAGACTTTGAATCGAACTTCAAAGAAATCAGCATATAATTTGAATCAAAGAAGAAGAGGACGACGGCATATCACCCTCAGTGCGACGGACAGGTCGAAAGGTTTAATAAAACGCTTCTTAACATGTTAAGTAAACATGTTAAAGAAGATCAAAAGAATTTGGACGAGCAGATATCCTTCCTAATGATGTCATTCAGATGTAGTGTAAACGAAACAACTGGATTCTCGCCATCAATGTTAATGCTAGGACACGAACTTCGACTATCCATTCAATGGTGTTGTTTTTGGGGAATGTCCACAAGAGGAAAGTAATAAGACACAATACGTTTCAATTTAAATTTAGCATTTGAAAAGGTTAGAACGAACATGAATTACTCCCAAAAGAGACAAAAGGACTATAATGACAAGAAATGGGGGCTTTAGCTATGTTATATAATCCGGCGTTTAAACCAAGAAGAACACACAAACTTCATTGTCCGTGGGAGAAGGAACCATATGTAGTTTTAGCGAAAGTTTCTGATGTGAATTACAAAATAAAGAAACGAAATGCAAAATTAAAGATTGTCCACTTTAATCGATTGTAGAAATTTGTGGCGTCGGAACCGGAGATTGAAGTTCGAATTGAGGCAAATAGAATTAGAAGAAATACTAGATTTAAACCTAAGACTAAAAAAAAGTCAGTTTTAGAAAAGGGACACAATCATGACCGGGAACAGCAGTTTGCAGCTCCTGATAAATCAAGGAGGGAAAAACTCGCACTGATGATGTTGGAAACGAAGAAAAGGTACAAAATTCAGTTCATAAGATTAGCATTGCAGATCATGATGATAGTGTTGATGAAAGAGTCGATAGTGATAGTGAAAACATTAATTCAGAAGTAGGAGAAGATGGTGATGGTGAAGTTCATGTCCGTCCACAGATAGAGCGTCGGCCGCCTGCTTATTTGCAGGATTTTGAAACTGATATGAAAACATTAGAACAAGGACACGAGAGCGTGTCTTTTTAGAAGGTTGGATTATGTGACACCTTGAAATTTGTCGGGACTAGGTTGAAGGTTTTTGGCTCGTTTTATGTGTTGGGAAGAGCGAAGGTGTTTCCGGTGGTGTGAGTCGTACAGTTGGATATTCAAGGGGTACAATCAAAATCACGTGATGGATATACACACACCGGAAGTCACAGTCGAACTCGCCGCTTGAAAGGTTAGTAGTTGCATTTTCTTGTTTATATCAATTAAATTTTGATTAATAAGTTGGCATACCGAATGTCGGATAGTATGTAGTTTTAAAATACACAATTGTTTTTGCTAGAAAGCGTGCAGTTATTGCAAACACTTCGACGGTGAAATTTTGGAACTGTGTCAAAGTGTTCGCAATAACTACACGCTTTCCAGCAAGGATAATTGTGTATTTCAAAACTAGATAGTATCCTACATTCGGTGCACTACCTTATTTATCAAATTTTATTGATATAAACAAGTAAATACGACTACTTACCTTTCAAGCGGTCTGCTCGACTGTTACTACCGGTGTGTGTATATCCATCACGTGATTTTGATTGTACCCCTTGATATTGTGATTACGGATATTTCAAATTGTGAACCTTGTAGATAACTTTATGTTGTTTTTAGATTGATATATACAAATACAGTGTCCTAAATAGATAATGTAGGTCATTGAGTGACTGGACTTCAAATAATTAAAAGTAATAACGTACTTTATTGACTTCATCAGTAAACATAAGATATTATAGACAAAAATGTACCTACCTATTCACCCAGATCAGTTAAACACTGTTATTGTCAACAAAGCATTATTTGTTTATTTAAATACTTATAACCCGGTCTCATAATTCAAACTCCGAGGTGAGGTCAAAATTGAGAAATCGGAAAGAAAAAGGTTCCACGTTTTTTTTTCGTTTTCGACTTCGCGATTTCGCTGTTATGTGTTTTCATCCTATAGAATATGAAGGGTGAACACGCGAATGGCCTTAAGCGGCCAACACATGTGCTACTGTATTCCCAATGCTAGAAAGGAATGCAGCAAATACAAATTTTCGCGTCTTGTTTGTCTCGACCGGCGATCGACCCTACGCACTCCCGTACTCGAGCTATCCTCGTTTATATGTATCTAAATACTGCTAGCGAAAGTAATATTTAACAACAAATTTACAGACAATATAATATTAACAAGTTTGCACATGGTGAATTGTCTCGCCTGCTCTACTATGCACGACTGAATTTTGTGATAATACAGGTATCACACATTCTTAAAATTATTAAGGTCAAGGTTATTGGTCAAAATATTCCTTGTAGACATGCAGATTTGCATACCTTACAATCATGTAATTGACAAAATATAGTTTACTTTTTACTTATAGTATCTGAGATACGGCCTCACTACAAAACCTTAATATTGAACAATGACACATGAACATGAGGTCAAGGTCATATGAATGAACACGAGGTCAAGATCAGACGATCCATACCTAACGGACATGTAATCCTTGCAACATGTTTTGAAACAAAATAGTTTACCGTTTGCTTATAGCTTCTTAGAAACGGACATCACAACAAAACCTTGAAATTGACCAATGAATAACTAACAGAAAGTCAAGGTCAGATGAACAAGCACGAGGTCAATGTCAGACAAACCCTACCAAACGGAGTTGTAAACCTTGCAATAAATTATGGGTAAACAATTTAGAGTTGGCTTTTAGCATCATAGAAACTGAACACACATTACAAAACCTCAACATTGACCAATGAATAATGAACACGAAGAAAGATTCAAGGCTTATATTTTTGTACACCAGACGCGTGCTTTGATACAAAAGACTCTTCAGTGAAGCTCGATTCATTTTTATTTTCAAAGACCAATCAAAATACGAATTTGAAGAGCATTTAGGACCCAAAATTCTAAAAGGTTTTGAAAACTCCAATTAAGGTATATACACTATAAAAGGAGTAGGTCCGGTAAGGGCCGATTTTGACCTCAACTTTCAGGTTCTTTTTTGGACACTTTTTAAACACAAATCTATATATCAAATATGCCAAAAAAACGTCACTTTTTAGATGGTTTTTGTCAAAAATGAAAAGTGGCCATCCTGTGTTCATCCTCAACCCTTATATATGTTTTGTATTATCATCAAATACAACTTACATTTCAATATTATGAATGAACACGAATGCGGCCACTTTCGTTTTAGACGGAAACCGTCTAAAAATTAACCAAAATGCTAAAATTTTAAAGATTTCAGTAATTTAGCATGACTGAATGATGCTAGTACGCGATAGTTGTGCATTGTATTGTCAAAACAGCTCATATTTATGTAGCAGAAGCATTTTACTTACCAAATTATAGCTTAAAGATTACATTTTCACAATTTTCTAAAACTGCTATATTTTGGGGCCAAAAAGGGGTCTTACTGAACCTACTCCTTTTAGATTATTCAAAATTGAAACTTTTTGTGATTATGCATGATGAATGCAAGAAAAATGACTCACTGGTATTTTATCCTACGTATGACGACACAGAATGAACATATTTTGAGACCTTTGGACATGCATTCATGCTATACTGATATAAAAATGAGGTGATGTAGTATGATAGTTTATTTTAATATAAACGGTCGTGAAGCAGCCGCTGTCCTATGCGAGGATGGTTTTAGTTTCTGTTTCCTCAATGTTTTATCTGGTCGGTATTTGGCACACTGATTTGTCATCATAAACACATAGACTACTGTCAAGGTTTTTTTTAAATATAAACAGTCTTGAGGAAAACGGTATCATTTTGCTAAAAAAAAATTAAGGTGTGGTATGATTGCCAATGAGACAACTCTCCACAAGAGACCAAAATAACACAGATTAACATTTATAGGTCACCGTGCGGCCTTCAACAATCATAGCAAAGCCCATATCGCACATAAACAAACGACAACCACTGAATTACAGGCTCCTTACTTGGGACAGACATATTCATACAGAATGTGGCGGGGTTAAACATGTTAGCGGGATCCCGACTCCCCCTTAACCTAGTTGACTTATGAACTGTTACAGTTTTTAACAAATTAAAAGCAAACAGGCAACACAAATAGTCTAGTACTGTCTTAAAATGGGGACAAAGGAACATTACCGTGCAATAAAGGATGATGATGGATGGCTGTATAACGTTGGAGACCCAGTGGCAAACTACAAACATATTTTGGAGGAGCAAATATTTAAACGTGATATCAGCCCAGTTTTGTTCGATATGCTGAATCCGATTTAAAACGTGCTAGCGGACAGCGTAGCAGTCTGCCTACAGACTTGTAATCCTACCCTCACACAAAATTGTCACTACGAGTTGACCAGTATGTTTTCTTGTCAATAAAAGCCACCTGCTTATCGGAGAAACAGCAAATATCATTTTTCCAGTCTGGTTTGACACGACCGGGTCGAACCGAGGACTTCTCACACTCAAGGCGATAATGCTACCCAGAGACCACCATTCTGAACACTATCTAAAGATTTTGTAGGAACCTCTTGAGCCTGAATCGAGGTAGATCAAGGCTTTCGAGGAAAGAGGCGTACTTCGTGATGGTAAAATAGCGTCAAGCTTAGAGAGTCAAACTTGACTTTGTCTTGCTAGACGTTTTTACTGTTTTCATTTTTTATTTATAATTTTTGCACAATATGTAAAAGGCATAAATCGTTCATTAAGAGAAAGACTCCTATGAGTATTTGACAGACATTTTTTTTTCAATTTAAATAGAAAGTATATGCAGTTATACACTGGACTACAAAATTTCAGTAGAACAATATAAATCAAAGCTTTAATTGACAAACAAGTGTTCATGACTATTGCATCATTCATTTACTATATAGTCATCTCATGAGTATTATATTCAACAAGAAGTATCAGTCTTGTTCTGTGATTCTTTATAATCTCTTTCTTTGCGACACAGAATGTAAATATTTTGAAACCTTTGGACATGTATTTAAGCGATACTGATATAAAAATGAGATGATGTGGTATGATAGTTTATTTTGATATAAACGACCGTGACTCATCCGCTGTCCTATAGTGGGGATTGTTTTATGGTCTATTTCCTCAATGTTGTATCTGCTCGGTATTTGGAACACTGATATGTTATCATAAACACCCAGAAAATGGACTAGAGTTTTCTGTTTATCAATACAAACAGTCTTGGGGAATATGAAATGTTACCATATACTGCTGGATGAAAAATGTAGCGATTTTTAACAAATGTAATGCATACAGGCAACAATAAATACTGTCAAAAAATGGGGTCAAAGGAACATAACCGTTCAGTAAGGAATGATGATATCTAATGCGGTTTATCGTCCAGTGGCTAACTAAATATTCAGGATGAGTATATGTCAATATACGCACTGTTTTTCAGTTTTGCACTAGTTGAAACGCTGAATCCGATACCTCACAGGGTAACAGTCCGTTTGAAGACAAGTCACCATTTATTGACACATTTTTTGTCACTCCGACTCGAGTACCAGTCTATTTAAGGTCACCGTACGGCCTTCAAGAATGAGCAAAGCCCATACCGCATAGCTATAAAAGGCTCCGAAATGGCAATGTAGAACAATTCAAACGAGAAAACAAACGGCCTAATTTATGTACAAAAATTGAACGAAAAACAAATATGTAGCCCATAACCAAACGACAACCACTGAATTACAGGCACCTGACTTGGGACAGGCACATTCATACAGAATGTGGCGGGGTTAAACATGTAAGCGGGATCCCGACTCCCCCTTAACCTAGTTGACTTATAAACTGTTACAGTTTTTTAACAAATTAAAAGCAAACAGGCAACTCAAATAGTCTAGTACCGTCTTAAAATGGGGACAAAGGAACATTACCGTGCATTAAAGGATGATGACGAATGGCTGTATAACGTTGGACAGTCCAGTGGCAAACTACAAACATATTTAGGAGGAGCACATATTTAAACGTGATATCAGCCCAGTTTCGTTCGATATGCTGAATCCGATTTAAAACGTGCTAGCGCTGTGCGTAACAGTCTGCCTACAGACTTGTAATCCCTACCCTCACACAAAATTGTCACTACGACTTGACCAGTATGTTTTCTTGTCCATAAAAGCCACCTGCTTATCGGAGAAGCAGCAACTATCATTTTTCCAGTCTGGTTTGACACGACCGGAGTCCAACCGAGGACTTCTCACACTCTAGGCGAAAATGCTAACCAGAAACCACCACTCTGAACACTAAAGATTTTGTAGGAGCCTCTTGAGCCTGAATCGAGGTAGATCAAGGCTTTCGAGGAAAGAGGCGTTCTTCGTGATGGTAAAATTGCGTCACGCTTAGAGAGTCACTTGACTTTGTCTTGCTAGACATTTTTACTGTTTACATTTTTTATTCATAATTTTTGCACAAAACGTAAAAGGCATAAATCGTTCTTTAAGAGAAAGACTCCTATGAGTATTTGACAGACAATTTTATCAATTTAAATAGAGAGTACATGCAGTTATACACTGGACTACAAAATTTCAGTAGAACAATATAAATCAAAGCTTTAATTGACAAACAAGTGTTTATGACTATTGTATCATTGATTATAGTCATCTCATGAGTATTATATTCAACAAGAAGTATCAGTCTTGTTCTGTGATTCTTTATAATCTCTTTCTTTGCGACATAGAATGTAAATATTTTGAAACCTTTGGACATGTATTTAAGCGATACTGATATAAAAATGAGATGATGTGGTATGATAGTTTATTTTGATATAAACGACCGTGACTCATCCGCTGTCCTATAGTGGGGATTGTTTTATGGTCTATTTCCTCAATGTTGTATCTGCTCGGTATTTGGAACACTGATATGTTATCATAAACACCCAGAAAATGGACTAGAGTTTTCTGTTTATCAATACAAACAGTCTTGGGGAATATGAAATGTTACCATATACTGCTGGATGAAAAATGTAGCGATTTTTAACAAATGTAATGCATACAGGCAACAATAAATACTGTCAAAAAATGGGGTCAAAGGAACATAACCGTTCAGTAAGGAATGATGATATCTAATGCGGTTTATCGTCCAGTGGCTAACTAAATATTCAGGATGAGTATATGTCAATATACGCACTGTTTTTCAGTTTTGCACTAGTTGAAACGCTGAATCCGATACCTCACAGGGTAACAGTCCGTTTGAAGACAAGTCACCATATATTGACATATTTTTTGTCACTCCGACTCGAGTACCAGTCTATTTAAGGTCACCGTACGGCCTTCAAGAATGAGCAAAGCCCATACCGCATAGCTATAAAAGGCTCCGAAATGGCAATGTAGAACAATTCAAACGAGAAAACAAACGGCCTAATTTATGTACAAAAATTGAACGAAAAACAAATATGTAGCCCATAACCAAACGACAACCACTGAATTACAGGCACCTGACTTGGGACAGGCACATTCATACAGAATGTGGCGGGGTTAAACATGTAAGCGGGATCCCGACTCCCCCTTAACCTAGTTGACTTATAAACTGTTACAGTTTTTTAACAAATTAAAAGCAAACAGGCAACTCAAATAGTCTAGTACCGTCTTAAAATGGGGACAAAGGAACATTACCGTGCATTAAAGGATGATGACGAATGGCTGTATAACGTTGGACAGTCCAGTGGCAAACTACATACATATTTAGGAGGAGCACATATTTAAACGTGATATCAGCCCAGTTTCGTTCGATATGCTGAATCCGATTTAAAACGTGCTAGCGCTGTGCGTAACAGTCTGCCTACAGACTTGTAATCCCTACCCTCACACAAAATTGTCACTACGACTTGACCAGTATGTTTTCTTGTCCATAAAAGCCACCTGCTTATCGGAGAAGCAGCAACTATCATTTTTCCAGTCTGGTTTGACACGACCGGGGTCCAACCGAGGACTTCTCACACTCTAGGCGAAAATGCTAACCAGAAACCACCACTCTGAACACTAAAGATTTTGTAGGAGCCTCTTGAGCCTGAATCGAGGTAGATCAAGGCTTTCGAGGAAAGAGGCGTTCTTCGTGATGGTAAAATTGCGTCACGCTTAGAGAGTCACTTGACTTTGTCTTGCTAGACATTTTTACTGTTTACATTTTTTATTCATAATTTTTGCACAAAACGTAAAAGGCATAAATCGTTCTTTAAGAGAAAGACTCCTATGAGTATTTGACAGACAATTTTATCAATTTAAATAGAGAGTACATGCAGTTATACACTGGACTACAAAATTTCAGTAGAACAATATAAATCAAAGCTTTAATTGACAAAAAAGTGTTTATGACTATTGCATCATTGATTATAGTCATCTCATGAGTATTATATTCAACAAGACGTATCAGTCTTGTTCTGTGATTCTTTATTATCTCTTTCTTTGCGACACAGAATGTAAATATTTTGAAACCTTTGGACATACATTTAAGCGATACTGATATAAAAATGAGGTGATGTGGTATGATAGTTTATTTTGATATAAACGACCGTGACGCATCCGCTGTCCTATAGTTGGGATGGTTTTTTGGTCTATTTGCTCAATGTTGTATCTGCTCGGTATTTGGTACACTGATATGTTATCATAAACACCCAGAAAATGGACTAGAGTTTTCTGTTTATCAATACAAACAGTCTTGGGGGATATGAAATGTTACCATATACTTAGGAGATAACTGTATTGTATTTTAAGCTCCGACGGCATCAATTGGGGATTTGATGGTCTCAAATTGAGTTTACTGGCGACGCGTTAGCGGAGACAGTAAACGGGTATTTGCGACCATCAAATCCCAAATTGATGCCGTCGGAGCTTAAAATACAATATTGTTATCTCCATTCTAATGAAACTGACAGAAAACAACGTTAAAACATGTATTCAAAATCTGTGATATGCCGTCTGCGCTTGCGCGTACGTCCCATAGCATCAATTGTCAATTGATGCCATGTAAGAAAGTGACGTTATCCAATCAAAAGGAACGTTACAAACGTTGTTGCATTAGAATGCTAGATGAAAAATGTAACGATTTTTAACAAACGAAATGTATACAGGCAACAATAAATACTGTCAAAAAATGGGGTCAAAGAAACATAACCGTTCAATAAGGAATCATGATATCTAACTCTGTTTAAAGTCCAGCAGTGGCAAACTAAATATTCAGGATGAGCATATAGCACTGCTTTTCAGTTTTGCACTAGTTAAAACGCTGAATCCGATTTTACGTGCTACGGCTCACAGGGTAACAGTCCGTTTGAAGACAAGTCACCATAATATATTGACACATTTTTGTCACTACGACTCGAGTACCAGTCTATTTTCCCCTGAATTTGAACACTAGTTCCTAGTCTTAAATTCCTTTATGCCACCTGCTTAGCGGAAAAGCAGCAATTATCATTGTTCAAGTCTTTGGTTTGACACTACCAGGATCGAACCCAGGACCTCCCACTCTCAAGGTAAACATGCTACCCCGAGACCACCGTTCTTAACAATATCTATGGATTTTATAAGAGACTAATGAGCTTAATTTGAGGTAGATCAAGGGTTTCGAGAAAAGGATGTGTCATTCCTGATGGTAAAAATTGTGTCGAGCTTTAGAGAGCCACACATTTGATATTGTCTTGCTAGACATATTAACTGTATTTTTTTCTTTTATAATGTTTGCCAAAAATATAAAAGGGAACAAAAACTCGTCCATTAAGAGAACAATATATAATTGACAGACAATTTTTGCTATGTTGACATATTTATAGATCCAACTGCAAATGATGTTATTGAGAAAATAATAACATGAACATTGTTTTGTTACAATTCTTAACAAATTAAAAGCAAACAGGCAACACAAATAGTACTGTTTAAAAAAGGGATCAAAGGAACACTCCGAGTTGACTTGTCTGTTTTCTTATCCTAAAAAAGCCACCTGCTTATCGGAGAAGCAGAAACTCTCATTTTAACGTCTGGTTTCGCACGACCGGGGTCAAATCCATGACCTCTCACCTTCAAATCGAATATGCTACCCAGAGACCACCATTCTTGACAATATCTAAGGATTTTGTAGAAACCTCTTGAGCCTAAATCGAGGTAAATAGTAACCACAGGTACCACTTGTCCAGGATTATAATTTAATACGCCAGACGCCCGTTTCGAGTACACAAGACTCTCAAGTGACGCTTAGATCAAGATATCTATAAATCCAAACAAGTACTAAGTTGAAGGGCATTGAGGACCCAAAAATTCCAAAAAGTTGTGCCAAAATAAAGGCTAAGGTAATCTATTCCTGGGATAAGATAATCCTTAGTTTTTCGAAAAATTCAAAGTTTTGTAACAGGAAACTTATAAAAATAACAATATAATTGATATTCATTGACAACACCGAAGTGATGACTACCAAGGCTTTCGAGGAATTTAAGGAGCGTCCTTCGTGATGGTACAATTTCGTCCAGCTTGGGGAGTTAAATTTGTTTTAGTCTTACTCGACATTTTTACTGTTTACATTTTTCTTTTATATTTTTTCTTTTATAATTTTTGCTCAAAATGTAAAAGGCATAAGTCGTCCATTAAGAGAAGACTCCTATGAGTATTCGACAGACATTTTTTTTCTGTTCACAGTATTTCTTAATCTATGAGAGATTTTGCAGAAACAGGTACAAATACTCATCAAAGGGCAATAACTCGTATATGAGTTATGATAATTTCTACAATGATAACAAGCTTGTAGATCTGTTCTTACCTGGCAATTTGTGCTATGAAGACTTATTTCTAGATCTGATTTTTTTCTGTTCATTTCAGCTACTAGTATTTAAATTTCTTTCTATATTTCATATGTTTCGATTAAAAAGCAAACAACGAAAAAGAAAGGTAAAAATTGTTATTTAAGTGCAATAACTTCAACAATGAGTCAACCAACATGACCAAAGATACAGACAATAATGTTTCACTGTTAGATCTTGTTTTGAATGTAGAGAATTTGTTAGATACGTCATTTAAGGGCAATAACTCCTATAGCATGTGTCTGACTGTTTTGATGTTGATGGTCAGTTAGTAGACTCAACAAGGACTGTTATATTAACTTATGCTCAACACTCAACAATTTTATACTAACTTAAATATAATAGTCCAAGTTAGACTCAATATTCTGATCATTTCTGCCATGTCAGATTTTCTCCACAAAATGTATAGTGGATTTTTTAAAGATAACAAACAAAACTTGCATTTTTCCTATATGTTCTATTTTCAGTCACGTTGTCCATGTTGGTTAGATTGCAAGATCAAAGAATACATTTTTTTATACAAAATCTCCAAATAATGATTTGGTCATGTTTGGTCCGGTAGTTTCATAAAAGTTTTTTTGGAAATGTTAAGAGATGACAACTGATGGATGCCACATCAGAAACGGCCAGTTATCAGAATGAGAATTCTTAGATATAAGAAGATGTGGTGTGAGTGCCAATAAGACAACTCTCCATCCAAGTCACAATTTGTAAAAGTAATCCATTATAGGTCAAGGTATGGTCTTCATCACGGAGCCTTTGCTCATACCGAACATCAAGCTACAAAAGGCTCCAAAAATTATTAGTGTAAAACCATCCAAACAGGAAAACCTACGGTCTAATCTATATAAAAACAAGAAACACTTATGAACACTTATATATTATTGTGATAATCACCAAGTCGCATTAGCATTCTTAAAAACATGGCAATAATTTCTTAATTTATAGTACCAGTATATTGTGATGCATCCGAACAAAACAAATTACCAATTATATTGTAATTATAGCAATATTTATTTAACTTAGAGAGTACATACATTTATACACTAGACTACAAAATGTTTGTAGAACAATGTAAATCAAAGCTTTAATTGCCGAAAAGTGTTCATAACTATTACATCATTCATTATAATCATCTCATGAGTATTATATATTTAACAAGAAGTATCAGTCTTGTTCTGAGATTCTTTATTATCTCTTTCTGTGCTACCACCTCTTGTACTTGTAGTTAATTCAATACTGGCACTACTTTGACTAGAATGACCACTGTCCAGTAAACTAGAATGAACACTACTATCTGTTCTAGACCTGTATCTTATTTCTCCAGGTCTTGTTCCACTCTTTCCTTTAGTCTCCGCTTTATCAGGATGAACATTTGTCTTTGTTTTAACAATACCCTTTCTTTCTGAGTCAAAAATAACCTCAGTTTCAAGCTTAGAGGCTTTTTCTAACGGCATACCACGCTTCTTTCTGAGACCCACTCTTAAACATGTTATAAGTTCTTCTAAAAGTACCATGTAATTGTTATACTGATCTTCACCAAAGTCGTTAGGATCATGTCTAGCATTTTCATATGAATCACAGAACTTATGTATGAGATCTTCAGATGACGTACTCAGATATTCTGTATAAAGACCAAACAGATATCCTCTTACATTCTTTGATGGATGTCTGCCTATAGAATCTGGTTCTTCTTCTTTTAGAACTTCATCTGGAAAAAAAAACAGCAAATATTTTAATTTTGTTGTACAAAATTATTTTTTCGGATATATTGTATCATGCAATATTATATTTTGTCACTTGTCAAAGGAGAAGGTATGATATGCCAACTTTCTTTGCTTATCATAAAGTATTAACATCCACCTTTCGATGTCAACAAGATGAAATTCTAAAGTCAGATATGGACCTTTTATTTGATTTAAGGGTAAGCTCCTGTTAACTAGGAATTATATTACATAACTAGACACAAAATTGGTTGTTATGTAACCTATAATATAGCTCTTCATCTTTTATATAAGCTTTGGATTTCAAATATTTTGGCCATGAGCATCACTGAAGAGACATGTATTGTCGAAATGCGCATCTGGTGCAAGAAAATTGGTACCATTAATTTTATTACTATACTACATTTTTTTAGGGATAGTGCACCTTACCAAATTTATTTTGTGAACAATATATTTTCATGACAACAAAAATCCAAGTGCCTCAAATTCCTTTTTAAATTAACAAGCCAAAAGCAGAATACTGAAAATTGATCATTATTAATTGTCTATCAAGTCTCAACCAACAGAAAACCCTCAATTGTCCTAATGGTAATTATCTCTATTAAACACATATTGTCAGACATGTTATAAATCATTTTGACATTAGTGTTTGTTCCACTCAGCTAATTTGATATTACCTTTTCATGCTCTCGAACTCCATCTTAAATCAATGCAAATTTTCAATATTCATGAAATACTCACCAAATTTAGAAAAGGCATCTACTGCTTTCATTCTGTAGTAATAATGATTAGGAACTGAAATCATAAATAAAATTCAACAATCAATTACAGATCTTGCACATTGTTTTCTTAAATGAAATGATATATTCTAATTTAAAAGAGAATAAAATATATATGAAATGGCATTTCTACATTACAGTTAGAGTTGTCTTTCTTTTTATAGAAATCTGCTAAAAATGGCTTGATAAACATGATTATGAAATGAGTAATTTTAATAAAATTGTGCCCAGAAGTGAGAATTTTTTGTTATAGTCACATAAAATGTATCTGTGAACCTCCCTTAACATACTTTTAAATCTCTTAACATATTTCCACTCTTCAATAAGAAAATAATAACACATTATCAAATATGCCTTCTATTTTTAACGTGCATATTTTTGAGTCAATGTTAGAGGAATACCAACTGAAAAAATGTAGCTTTTACCTGTTTTAGCTGTTTCTGAAACCTTTGGGTTCAGTAATAATGGTTCATGCCTAATATGTGCTGTCCTTTCCAACTGGCTTAAAATCTTCTCTTTTAGATCCTATCAATGAATAATAAAAAATAACATAGATTTTCATTGTTCAATATTTTCCTTTTCTAACAAGATTTTGCTTGTGAATTAGAAAACCTCCCTTCTAAATGAGATTAAGCTAGAGATATTTAAGTTTTTAAAAATGTTCATTTACTTCATATTCTTTTTTTTCACACATCAATATCAAATGCTTATAAATACACATTTTGACTTATTGATTGATTCATCTCTTGATAGTTCCACAACAGATTTGAGGAATAAAATAACCATGAATTATATTTTCATTTCAGCTTTTTCAAATACATCAATGTAATTAGTACATGTATATGTCATCTTATCAGGTATTGTTGGGAAGCTGCATGAGTCCTCACAATATTTTTACAAATTATATTGGAAAGGAAGAAAATCTCATATCAGAATTTTTCACAAAAAGTTCACAAAATTTAAATTTTCTTCGGTAAATACTCACTTATTGAAAAACTAATTCAAAATTTTGTACGCATCAAAGGGTCAAAGAAAATGTTCACATCATTTTTTTTGTGGATTACAATGTTGAGCTCATTTAAAAAAAACCAGCCACAATATTAATGCCTCTATGTCAGAAATTTTACAGAGTGAACAGCATGGAATTTCATACCTGATTTTTGTTAATTTAAGTAAACTGCAAAGAGTAAGAGTGAGTTTGTATATCAGAACAGAAAACCTACCTTTGGCGCATCCAGACCAATGGATACATGTGGTGGTCTTGTTGCCTTCCATGCAAATCTAATAATTTGTCTCTTGGCTAGTATAAACAGAAGGAAAAATACCTGAAAAGAGAGAAATCTGATAAATTTTTCATGCACAATTAAATTGAAGATATCAGTACCAAAAGATTTGATAAACGTAAAAAGTGCAGTGACTTTTAGATGCATACATTCATGTCATTTAGACTTTCTCAGATAGTTGTCTCATCAATACAATACAATACATGGGTCCTGTTGGGAAATATCAAATGTATTTGTACATCACCAGTGTTCTCACAAGACATTTTATATAGCATCCTGGTAAACAGGAAAAGTAAGAAAACCATCTTGTTTCTTAAAATTATAGCATCACATGATGTCATCCATAACACAATCTATAAAAAAATCAATTCAGATACCATCACTTTTAAGAGTGTAGAAAGGCATGCTGAGCTCTTTATTCCAGATTATAAATCCTTTAATATCAAGATTGTTTTGTCTTTTGTTGAGCACTTAGATTTTTGTCGACTATCATGTGATGGTTTTCATCAAATTCATTCAAAATTTATGATGTGTTAAAGCTTGACATTGATTTTAATTCAGGCACCTATCTATTGTTGAAATCCCTAAGGCTTTGCTGACAAAAGATATCTTTCTAACATTTACCATTAGTATTTATTTATAAGTTTTTCAAATGATTTAAGTCTAGACTTTGTGTTTGTCTTGATTTTGCGATGTAACTTGTATAATGTATTGATTGACTGGTTGATTTTTTTTTGGTGTTTTAATGCCACTTTTAAGCACCACATTTGGGCTATTTTGTGACAGCCAGTTTTTATTGGTGTAGGAAGCCAGAGTGCAAGAGAAAACCACCCACATTCTATAGGAAAACTAACAATCCTAGTCAATTAAGATTGGAGTTGAGTACACCTGCATGAGCAGGGTTCAAACTCACAACTTCTGTCCTCAGTGTTGACTGGCTATTTAAAGATTACAAAAATGTACTTATACCACTCGGCCATCAATGTTTACATAAACAGTAAGAGTCTATATCTAATTAAGGATTTGTATAGAAAGATACTACATTTGTATTCCTTGATGTCACTAGACTATGTTTTTACAAATTATTAGCCATGCAATGTACACAATACATGTTTATACAATGTACTCAAAAATGGTAACTGTTATACAAATACATACCAATGCACCTGCTCCTATAAACAATACTACACTAATAACAGATATGTCTTTTGATAATTCACCCATTTTATCTGCATTCTACGTATACATGCATACAATCTTCGTCTACAAAATACATGCGGAAATCTTTAATATTGATTGATACAAAATTTAAATAACAGTGTTATAGGCAATCACTTAAAGTCTTAAACTACTAAATATATAATATATTTATATTATGTTTGCTATAATTACTGAAAGGTAGAGAGTGTGGAGTAATCAATATACATAAAATTTGCTCAATGATAATGAAATAAAATATTTAATGCTAATTCAGAAGCCTCTGCTTATTTTGATTCTCAAAATAGTTGTCTGTTTAGGTATTTTAAAATGATATAAAGAAGTAAAATACATTTTGTAAGCAGTGATGATACATAATGCTTTTCATTATGTAACATCACTACTTATTGTCCTGTACATGCATGGGATATTTGCTACTGGACATTAAGCAACAAACAATCAATCATGTAATCAACAGAACTGTTTTTTTTATTTTCTTATGTGTTGGTGTCTTTTATTATTATTATTATTCAGTGGTGTTCAGCTGTGAAGATGGTGATAACACTGACCCTTTAAAGCCATACATGTACATTTATACCGTAGGTATATTTGTGTGTAAGACATAGGTTGTCTTTATAAGTTTCTATATGTAAACATGACAGGCTGTATCTGTGCATTCTTAAGGAAGGTAATATACATTGGACACCAGGAGTCGATTTCACAAAAAATCTTATGACTAAGATTGATTGCAAGTATACTGATTTGTTCATGACTTAAGAGTGGGTCTCATTGGGGTCTAAGCGTGATGCCAGATTGTCGATTTTTTGTAAGCGTGACACGTGAGTCAAATTATTGTGTCGGGAAAACGGGAAATGAGGTCTAGCGGGACCCAGGAAATGACAAAAAAATGAGAATTGCTTACGTACATAAGTAAGTGGGATACGGGAATCTGACAAAACAGTAAGCGGGATCCGGGATTGGAACCCCCCCCCCCCCCAATGAGACCTCCTTAAGAGTAAGACCAATCTTAATAGTAAGTTTTTTTTTGTGAAATCAACTCCTGTCCTATATCTTTGTTGACTGTATGTGCAATGTAACAATGACATAGGAGTTTTAAAGTGTGAAAGGGGACACATTCCTGAAAATGACAAGGGAAAACAAAACAAAATTTTAGAAAATGTGGTGTCGTCTTTTATTTTCAATATTTGTTTGTAAAAAATTGGGGTGTTGGTAGATTGTAATTCATGAGTCCTACTCCCCTGAATAAATATAGGTCACATAATCATAAATAACTGTGTTTTCTGGCAGTAAGTTTAGTAACAGGTGCTCTACAAAAAATAACAAAATAAGACGATACGTTACAACTTACAATGTACACACTCAATCTACTTTGTTTGAAAGACAGAAATGCGCTAGTTTATTATTCTACACATTGTAGTCCAACTAGTTATTCATGATTACCACATAATCATTTCAAATACCTGTCACGGCATTAGAGATTACTAAAAATACTATACAAATTAAAAACAACAACAAACTCCTTTTCTAAAACCGGATATGTAAGACAACAGTTAAGCTACTGAGACGAACCGGATTTGACATGAACATAATCCGGATAAAAGCGGCAGTAAATGTATTATTCTCGACTCCTAGGATTAAGAATTGAACGATGGTCAGATAGTGCGTGAATTTTTCTTGCTTCCTGATTGGAAGATATTACGAGACGTGAATAATCAAAGTTTATTGATTGTTTAGGACAATCCAAACCAAGTAAATGTCCTTCAATCCCGTAGAGTATCGGATTTGTCCTCTCTATTTTAGCAATTAGATTTTACACAGGTAACCTTTATCTATAAATAGTCGAATCTTCTGGAGTAAACAACAACGTTAAACGATAAAATTCATAGCGTGCGACCTCACGTGTGTGGTAAAATTTGCAGATTGATGCACGTGGCTATTCTAGTAAATGAATTAATCTACAAAGCGAGAGCACTTTCCATTTTCATCAGCTAAGAGTCGAATAGCCTTTTTGAAAGGCTAACGCTTGTGATACTTCAGATTAAAAAAAAAGCAATTTGTATATACTTGAAACTTGAATAGCTAAGATATTTAGAAAAAAACATCATTTTTTGCTGTATATTTATCAAATTTTAAAAAAATTGCACTATTTACGTTTTCATGAAAATTGGCACACATTTAGAATTATTGTCGGTTTTGTACTAACATAACTTCAGAACGACGGGTGCTATACATGATGCATGTGGAGCAGGATCAGCTTACCGACCTTTCAGCTAGAGTACCTGAAATACCCCAAGTTTCGGTTAGGTTGCCAGGGGCGGATCTAGCCATTTTAAAAAAGGGGGGGTCCTAACCCAGGACAAAAGGGGGGGGGGTTCTAATTACATGTCCCCATTCAAATGCATTGATCGTCCAAAAAAGGGGGGGTTCCAACCCCTGGATCCGCGCATGGGTTCGTTTTGCTCAGGTCGTAGGTTTTTTTATTTTCTGTTTCTTGTACTGTTGTTTTCAGTGTTTTTCTGTTGGTCTTCTTCTTTTTTTGTCATGTTGTTTCAGCGTTATTTTAGACTTTAGAATTTGAGTGTCCCTAAATTGACATCTTTCGCCTTCCTTTTAATTTTTTTTTATTTTATCAAAGGTTAATAACTTAACTACTGAATATAAATCGTTCTGAACATAAGCAGGGTTTTTTTATGGTCCTTTGTAACTTCCAACGGTACAAAAATAGTCAACTTAAAAACGGTATGTCCTTTTCCGATAAAATTGAAAGATTAAAGGGCTATAACTAGTGCGCACCAATTTATGATTTCACATTGAATGGTCTTACTTATAAGTTTGACCCAGTTATAAAGGCCATGTCTAGCGGTTGAAACACACAAGTCAAACATATCAATACTACAACACGAATTCATTAAATAAATCACATGACAGTATCTTTACGCAAAAAAGGTAAATGAACGAAGTATGGCTGAAAATTCGAGGAAAAGAGTTGTTTTAGCGATGGATGGTAGCAAAGAGTCTGAAAATGCATTAGACTGTAAGTGTTCTATAAACATTTAGTTAACGGTATGTTTACATCAATGTATAAAATTTAAAACGCATCAAATATTCATTCACAGTTAAAAAGAATAAGCTGATGCGTAAGATTATGTACATTTGGACCGGTTAAGAGTCAAGGTCACTAACCTCCATTGAACTTAACATAACACAACACATTCTTTTTAAATGTTTTGTAGAAGAAACATTTTTATAAACATAAAGGGTAATTCCCGGTGTAGATTGTGAAGCAACTAACAGCTTCATATAGCAATATTCCCCGTTATTTGTTATATCAAAATAATAATTTGTTATATCAAATTGTAAAAGTAGACTAGCATGGCCCTAAAAGGCTTCTGTACAAAACAGTGTGCTAGGTGTTTAATATGCTGGACCGATGTAAGGACTATGCTGGACTGATGCAGTGGCGGATCCAGAAATTTTCATAAGTGGGGGCCCACTGACTGACCTAAGAGGGGGCCCGCTCCAGTCACGCTTCAGTGATTCCCTATATAAGCAACCAAATTTTTTCCCAAAAAGGGGGGCCCGGGCCCCCCGCCCCCCCTAAATCCGCCTATGTGATGTAAGGAGAGATGAACAAAAAAAAATCGTAAAATAAGGCTATGTTAACATATTTTGCAGATTTGCATGAAATGCAAATAGTTAGAATCCCTAAAGCAAATTCATAAAAACAATTAAAATATTATCTAACGTACATCTTGTGTACATATTAAAGAAGTCATGGGATTTATATTTTTACGTATTTTTAAAATGTGTGAAATTATGACCCTTTTTATGTCGGACCCTTTTTAATGCTGACTACACAGAATCGGATTTGCTCATTGCTGAAGGCCGTGCGTTTGCCTATAGTTGTTTACATCCATGCATGTTTATGCACTTTGGTGGATAGTCAATCTAATCAAAAACCGATCTCTCATCTCTTCCGTTTTCTGATATGTCGCGCGAAATATCAGAAAACGGGAGCGATGAGAGATCGGTTTTTCATTAGATTGGTGGATAGTTCTCTCATTTAAAATCATACCACATCTCCGTAATTTTATTTATATCATACCTACTCCATTGAATATAAACAACACCCCTAGCATTATGTAATTTTAAAAGAACGACGCTTACAACATGATCTTCCGATTTAAAAGTTGGGTTAACAATAGAGCTGCTTAAACATGGTCACAATTGGAGATGATAATATATCCTATAAATTAAGAATGGAAGACAATAAAGTTAAAACAGTTATTGTTTACTAAGTTACCTGCTGGATAAAGCTTTGGTCGGTTCTGAAGAAAGATTTAAGATATATCCTATGGGGAAAAATAAGGATATTAAAAGTTTTTTGGTTTATAAGTGTATTATTGATAATAAAAAAGGGGGCTCAGTGAATTGTTCAGGATCATGCATCTTGTTTAAATATAAATGCTAATGTCAAGTGAAAAGTGTTTTATTTCAGTTTATATGAAGACTATTCACAAAGATACTGATGAAGTTATATTGGTGCACTGCGTAGAACACGGACCTCATTCCATGGGATGTAGGTACTAGTATTTAGGATACATTAATGAAATAGAAATGCCACAACAGACGATACACAGTTATAGTCATTTTTTTTATATAATTTAAAATTTAGCTCAAGCGGTCATATGATGTGGGGAAATGGTAGATTTCTTTTACTGTCCGTAATGTTCTAATGCTGACATGGAAAAACCTGTTACCTTACAAGAGGATTGATATATTACATGACGGGCCTTTAAAGTTTATAGTATATAAATAACACAAAGCTGAGAGGGTGGTAGATTAGATTGTTTCCCCTAGAAAACATTGTCAACCGCGGCGAAGTTGACAATGTTTTTTCGAGGGGTACAAATGAAAGTTTGGTTAGTAACTAAGTAAAATAAAGTTTGGATATATCACACGCCATGACTTGGGATCCCTCAATTTTGTATTCTTAAAATTTTAAGCCATTTCCCCACTACTTTTACTTGGCCGTTATTCTCTATTCTTTATATTTGAACATTCCATTATTCTCTATTCTTAATATTTTCGGTCTATCTTAATAATTTTTTTGCCCATTATTCTGGTATATTATACTTTGTAAATCACATCCCGACCCTTAAACAACAATATTAAGAAATTTAGTTCTTTGGTTACATATGTCCTTTGATGTAAAGATTTATCAAGCATGTGAAATGTATCATAAGATATTACTAAAACAAAACCATCACTGCATTTGAATGAGTATATACATGTATATATTTGAAATGTTTCCCTTTTCTTCTGGGTTAGAACCCCCTTAAAAAGATGACTGGATTCGCCCCTGTGTTGTATTTAATGGGACAATATAGAACTGCCCCAAAAATTTAAAAGGATTGACCAATAATAGGAGACAAATCTGTGGAAAAGCTTCATTTGGTTCGCAATAATTGATCATAATTTCATCGACGCATAATCAAGTACTAAGCGAAATGCCGATTTGTGTGTTGAAATATATTTCAAAATAATGTCACAGAAACACAGTCATCAGGATTATGCATGTATATACCTAAATAATGTCCAACCCACTGATGGTTGGATTTACACAAACGAGGCTGCACTCATTTTATGATTAGCGCCATTATATACTGTTTTTAGCTTTCTTTTTAAAGATAATTAAAATTGAGAATGGAAATGGGGAATGTGCCAAAGAGACAACAACCCGACCATAGAAAAAAACAACAGCAGAAGGTCACCAACAGGTCTTCAATGTAGCGAGAAATTCCCGCACCCGGAGGCGTCCTTTAACTGGCCCCTAAACAAATATATACTAGTTCAGTGATAATGAACGCCATACTAATTTCCAAATTGTACACAAGAAACTAAAATTAAAATAATACAACACTAACAAAGGCCAGAGGCTCCTGACTTGGGACAGGCGCAAAAATGCGGCGGGGTTAAACATGTTTTTAAGATCTCAACCCTCCCCCTATAATTGTTTGTATTTTACGGCTATATTTGATTGAAATATTTATGCATTTCTTTAGCTATCTGGATGCCATTAGATCCACAAGTTATAGCACGTGCGATTCAAGATGAAGAAAAGAAAGGGACAGAAATTTGTACTAAACTGAAAACTTTGTTGCCTATGTATAAGGTACTAGATCGTCAATATTGTTTTCTTTTATATACTTTTAAATTCTACTAGAACACACCCGTGATATCGCGGGTCCGTGACTGAATTAAAGTATGAAACTATGCGCAAGCCTTATCTTAGTATTAGTACTGTCATCTGATAAAGTCATGCCGATTATAAGATACACAATTTTATCTGCTTTCAAATCTTTCTGTTTGAACCCGAACTTATCAATTATTGGTAATATTAATTATTTGGAAAACAAAAGGTCCTGGAATGGAGTATTTTTTAATCAACAGCATTGTCCTATATTAGCTATAAATAAAGTTGAATTCTTTGATTCGCTGTTTTACGTCATGCCCGCTAACAAATTGAAACTTATTTTTAGTCGAGATTTTTAGTATTCGTATTGTTATCTTAGAAAGTCTTACGGATTAAAATACTACAATAGGTAACAATTTGACAATTTAGTAGTGTCAACCCTGTGATTATGACCCGTGTATATAGCATATTAATCCTGAATACACCGTTTGGTGGTGCGCCTGTCAGATGCGGAACGTACAGATAAGGTAATAGGTAACAGGTGATTATACTATTGGTATCGGTATCGGACTCGACCCGGAACTTCCTAATTATTGGCAATATTAATTACGTGGAAAACAAAAGGGCCTGGAGTGGTGTAATTTTTAATCTACACTTTTGTACTATAATAGTTGTATATAAAGTTGAATTCTTTGATTCGTCGTTTTTACGTGATGACGGCTGACAAATTGGACCTCGTAATTTTAGTATTATAGATATATAAAATAGGAAAAGGTAAAACATCAAAAGTGTTCAACTAAAACCGATTTAACATATGTAGCCTATACGAAAAAAAATGAATACAATTAACCTTATTGTAGACATCTTAAAGGTCAATATAACTTACAAAAAACAATATTTCATATTTTAACAGAATGCTCCTAAATTCGTCTTACAGTACAACATGAATGCTTCCTTGTAGGTTGCTGCATCTACTCTGCATTTGCTTTCATTATGACTGATCGATGTCACTGTAAAGTATATCAGAGCAACTTTTTAAATGAGCAATTTCAATATTTCAATAAATTCGTCAAACTAGCATTAGTGGCAATAGTTGAATCAACAATGTCAACTGAAATGACTGAAACTACATAATGAAGAAATGAATAGCATTATTTTACATTCTAATTATGACGTGCTTGTTTCGCGTTGTGAATAAACCCATGCTTTAAATCCAATAAAATTTGTTTGCACATGCGTATATTGAATACCACAGAGTAATGCATTTTATCAAATTGACATGCATTCAATATATTTCATTAACTTAAAATACTTCCAAACTCTTAAATGATGCACATGTTGTTACTATTTTTTTTATTATGACTATATAATATGTTGCAATTCACTATCGCTCGGCCAAAAATGATCACGAATATAATGCATACCCATGTTAAAACCACAATAAAATATAGCTTGCATCAATTATTTCTTAAGTAACACAGATTCTTAACACCTGTATAAAAGTGACACTTGAGTATACATCGGATTGCATAAAAGTAAAAGTAGAGAAAAGAAGCATCGACTAACAAATTAAAAACTCATATTAAAAAAATCACCAGACACCTCATTTTAGTTTTATCATTGAAGTCGGGAGGAAGTATCACTGTCACAACGGTAGTAGGCGGAGAACCTGGACCAACAATAATACAGAAGGCAGAGGAGTGTGGAGCGTCAGTAATTGTTGTCGGATCTCGTGGATTGGGGACCGTAAGGAGGACTATACTTGGTAGTGTTAGTGACTATATCCTTCACCATGCTGATGTTCCAGTTCTTGTTTGTCATTAGCTTATATTTTATTTATCGATGTTCTAGTCTTTTTTTTATTAAGTTTTAGTGCAAATAAATATTTTCTAGTGGTTTAGAATTTGAAGTGATATCTTGTTTGAATTCATACATATTCATCTCAAAAAACATGTTTAAACCTGTCTCATTTTTGCGTTTGTCCCAAGTTAAGAGCCTCTGGCCTTTGTTAGACTTGTATGATTTTTAATTCTAGTTTTTTTGTGTATAGAATGAAATTCAAAACAGTGTGGCTGTGGCCATTGATTGACACATTAAATTCATCCATTGACTGGGACAATTTAGGTGAACGTTTGTATGTAACGACCACTGCTCACTATGTACTTTTTAAAGACACTTAAACTATGGGGTCACCAAAGGTTCTCAACACCTTAATAAAGTAATTCGAAAAATTAATCAGAAATAACACGATGTTTTGATTTATATCAATTATATAAATCAAAACATAAAGGTTATTCCTGATTAATTTTTCGAATTATTTTATAATTAAAGGCGTTAAGAAACCTTTGGTGACCCCACATTTTAAATGTCTATCGTAGGTACGTCGTGAACAGTGGTCGTTACATACAAACGTTCACGTAAATTGTCCCAGTCAATGGATGAATTTAATGTGTCAATCAATGACCACAGCCACACTGTTTTGAATTTCATTCTAATTTAGAGTTTAGTATGACGTCCATTATCACTGAACTAGCTAGTATACATATTTGTTTACTGTGCAAGCTGAAGGACTCCTCCGGGTGCGGGAGTTTCTCGCTGCATTGACGACCCATTGGTGGCCTTTGGCTGTTGTCTGCTATATATATGTGGTCGGGTTGTTGTCTATTTGACACATTCCCCATTTCCATTCTCAATTTTATTTTTACATAGATCTATATAATTTCAAGTACACCTATCTGACGAATAAATTATATAGGATACACCGTGCTATAAGTTCTGAGCATAATTTAAGCAAACATTGATAATCCATATATAATTATATTATAAAGGATACGTAATGTTCCTTTAACCCTTTAACATTCAAGGATTTTTTACCTTTTCTTCCCGAATAAAAGATATCTGTTTTCAATCAATTGCACATTTCGATAAAAAGCTCACTCAAAGGACAAGTTAGACTCATCTGATAGATAATTGACCAAGGTTTCAGGAAAACTTGATTTAAGGAAAATAATTTCTTACGTTGGTCACGTGATATCCCTCAAAAGTCACGTGACATGCTGAATTAAAGTGACAAAAATGTACAATTCAAACGGAAAAGCGGTTTTACAGACATTTAGTGACAAAAATAGAACATAGTTTTAGTGTTAAATTAATGCAAGAAGACTTTCGGAAACGTTATCGGTGAACACTTTATACAGAAAGATGCAAAACTTGTCTGATTGGTAGAAATATCAAGACTCGAAACATCGAAAAATAGTGGATTTTTTTGAGAATTTTTGTCATAGTCAAATAAATGGCCCAAGTTTATGTTAAAGATGTTCTATTCATAATTGCTTACAGAATAAGCCTTTAGGATAGAATTTTGAGTAAATATTAAATGAAAATCTGGTATTTTTGAGTGCCCAGGCTAAGAATGTAACAAAAACAGAGAGAGGGGAGAAAAAAGGGGGGGGGGATTTTTCTTTTTGATGTAAATCATGTATTTCAGTTGTCTTAATTGAAATTGAAAGTAAAGTTTATAAGTTAAGTTACATTTAATATAGGAATTAATTTTTTCATCCTCCGGCAGTGAGGTTTGAACCCGCGATCATCCGGGTGATAGACTGTGCCTCTTTCCACTGAGCCACAGAAACCATTGGAAAACTTATGAAATTTAAGCATATAAGTCACCTTCTCTGTAAGACTAGAAATTAATGTTGGGAGAAGATAATCAAACTTCGTTTTCTTAAGAAGCTATTTTTTGAAAATTATTATTTTTTGAAGCTAATTTGTAAGAATGTTATTCAGAAATGTTCGTTTTTTCGTCTATATGTCACTATTTCTATACCTTGGCGATACGATATCCAACACCCTCATAACCAGACACTAAAGAAACAAAGATTTGTTATTGCTATTTCGACTTGGCTAACAATTGTTAACACATTTTGGATGTTCTCATCTCTTTTGCTATAAAAACTGACAAAACAAAACATGAAAATTCCTTGTAATTTGAGTTTGTTTCAGTGTTGATACTCTATGAATCAGATTTTTTGTATGTGTATGAGTTTTACTTACAGTTTTGATAGTATTCTTGTAAATGATCACGGCACAGTTATCAAAATTGTCATTTTAAAACAAAAAACAGCAACAATTTGTCTTGTGACATTTTGTGAAAATATTCTATTTAAAAATAGAAATAAAACAGTTTTCCCCCCAAAAAATCTTGTCAATATAGGGCAAATTGACATGATGCATTGCATTTTGTTGGTTTCAGACACCAAAAATCAAGTTGGTGGTTTACTGATCTTCAATTTGAGCCCACAACCACATATGTACGTTAAAAATTGTCAACGATACAAAACTTCATGCAAACTACTCCGCCACAAATTTTGCTTATCGGTCAAATTGACCGGTAGGAACGCTAAAGGGTTAATGTGAGTGCGTGAAGAAATTAAAACTTCGTAGATGTAAAAATTATGCGTAAATCGCCATTAGGGATGTAAAATAATTCAAAATTATTTCCCTGGGAAGGAAATCAAATTGTGATGTCATGAACAGGTTTAGACGGCTGCTGACCTAGTATGAAGATATACCATGTAAGTAGTATGAAATGGGGTCAGTCCCCCACCAAAACCCCACCGGAAGTCACGTCACAGCTAATCCTCTTAACTATGACGTTAAATCCGGTCTATAATCTCTTAATCCTCTTAACTGGTACTTAACATCCTGGTTATAATCCTCTTAACTGAAGTAGATTAATCTCTTAATCCTCTTAACTGCTACTTAACATCCGGGTTATAATCCTCTTAACTGAAGTGGATTAATCTCCTAATCCTCTTAACTGCTTCTTAACATCCTGGTTATAATCCTCTTAACTGAAGTGGATTAATCTCTTAATCATCTTAACTTGTACTTAACATCCTGGTTAAAATCCGGTGGGGGAAAAAATTAACGGACATGTTTTTTAATCCCCCCTACCCTCCTACGTATTATCTTGTAAACGTGGTATACACGTTGACCTATCCACGTTTACATTCCTTAGTATATAATTCAATGTAAACTAGTATCAATCATTCATTCAATATGGAAAATTATAACCAACACATGATTGACCAACTGGTAAAAGTTATTCCACAAGATGTGTTACAGAAGTTACAGCAACTGTCAGCGCAGGATTTTAATGCAGTCTTACAATCAGTAAAGCAGCAAAATCCAACTGAAAAACAACTTGATCAATCTACTATGGGAAAAGATGGCAGTGTAACAAATGAAGATAATGTATCAAATTTTGAGTGTCAAACATGCGGTATGAGGTATGCAAGAAAAGATCATTTAATTCGACACCAACAAAACCATTCGAATATAAACTATGAATGTGAACATTGTGGTTTCACCACGAAAAGAAAAGATGTTTTAACTAAACATATGAAGAGAAAACATGATGTAAAGAAAAACGTACAGAAGGAAGACGACATACAACCCCCACGTAAACGCCAGAGGATAGAAGATATTGACCAACTTCCCGAGGAACGAGTACGCAATGCAAGAGAGAAAAGATCGTTAACAACAACAGCTCTGAACGATGGTGTGGAAAATTTTCAATTACAACCCAGCAACAACGAAGAAAGATATGACTTGATGTTATTTTTCAAAGAAAAACAAGTGGATATTGTACAAATATTAGAGGACAGGCTTCTTAGAAATAATATAAAGTTTTATATGAGTGTACATGTAAGAATGATTAAATATTCACCAGATGGAAAATACGACGAAGCTGAACCGCATTTCAATAGTAAAGTGAGTACCATTTTACAATCTGGTGCTAGTGAAATACCTCACGAGTTGAATAAAGGATTTCAAAAAGTATTCATTTCTTTCGAAGAATTCATCAAGAATGGGAGTGGATGGCAACTTGAAGAGGTTTTACAACTTGATCTGTGCGTCACAAAGTATAAACCGTTAAAAGGAGGTAGTTATTTGGAACTACCAACATCACTCAAAAGATCGACCTGTATACTCAACATTCAGAACTTGGACAACAAATGTTTTTTATGGACTGTTCTTTCCAGTATGCATAACTTTCAACGAAATCCAGAAAACGTAGAGAATTATGTTCCATTTGTTAACTCGGTTAACATGACTGGTATCGAGTATCCAACTCCGTTATCTCAAATATCGCAATTCGAAAAACAGAATAACACTATCTCAGTTAACATTTTTGGATACGAAGAAGGAGAAATCTACCCGTTATACATCACAAAGAAAACCTTTTGTCATCATGTGAACATGTTATACTTTAAAGAAAACAACAAAAGTCACTATATGCTGATAAACAACTTTAACAGGTTTTTATCGAGAACAAAGAAACATCGTGAAGAACATTTTTTTTGTTATCTTTGTTTGCAAGGATTTACTGATAAATGCAAACTAGAGAGGCATAAAGCAGACTGTGGAAAATTTGATTTTCAGAAAATTACACTTCCCAAGGAGGGAGAAGTTCTGGAATTCAAAGAATATGCGAAAACCGCCCGAATTCCGTTTGTAATCTATGCTGATTTTGAGTGTTTAACAAGGAAAGTCGATACTTGTCATCCGAATCCAAACATGTCAAGTACAACTACATACCAACAAATGGAACCGTACAGTTTTGGGTATCAAAGAGTGTCAATTGATAAGCGATACGACAAACCACCCGTCATATACCGTGGACCTGATGTTGTGGAGAACTTTATCCGTCATCTTCTTGAAGAGGAGAAAGAAATTAGAGACATACTTAGCCGCATCGAGCCAATGATAATAACTGAGTATGATAAATTAGACTACAAATATGCCAAAAAATGTTATGTATGTAAAAAAGCTTTCAGCAGCAAAAATTACAAAGTCAAGGAACACGACCACGTGACTGGGTCCATTCGTGGCATTTCTTGTAATAACTGCAATTTACAGATCAAAATACCGAAATTTATACCTGTTGTTATTCATAATTTGAAAGGATTTGATGCAAATCTCATCATGAGTAAAATAGGAAAGTTTAAGGAACAAGACATCACTGTTATTCCACACAACAAAGAAAAATATATGTCATTTTCTATAGGAAATCTCCGCTTTATCGATTCTTTGCAATTTTTAAACAGTTCACTGGCAACTTTAACAAAAAATCTAGCTGACGAAGGACAAAAACATTTCAATTACTTATCTAAAACTTTTCCGGATCCAGATGTATTTTCTCTATTGCTGCGAAAAGGAGTATTCCCCTATGATTATGTCGATACCGAGCAGAAATTGGAAAAACCTTGTTTACCATCCAAAGAAGATTTTTTTAACAAATTAGGAGACACTCACATATCTGATGAAGATTATCAATTTGCGCAAACAGTGTGGGACAAACTGAAAGTAAAAACATTGGGGGAATACTCCGATGTGTATCTTAAAATGGATGTAGCTCTTTTGGCAGATGTTTTTGAAAAATTTAGAGACATTTCTTTACACGACTATGATTTGGATCCGTGTCATTATTTCACCACCCCCGGATTTAGTTGGAGTGCCATGCTGAAGAAAACTGGAATTGTACTCGATTTAATCACTGATATAGATATGATGCTGTTTGTAGAGAAGGGAATACGAGGCGGTGTATCTAGTATTTTTCATCGATATGCTAAAGCAAACAATCCATACTTATTCGATACGTATGAACCAACTGAACCTACTTCCTATTTATCTTATTTAGACGCAAATAATTTATATGGTTGGAGCATGTCTCAATGTCTTCCGTATGGTCATTTCAACTGGCTTACCGAGGAGGAGAAAATAAAATTAGATATCACAAAATTAAAAGCTGACGGTTCAGACGGATACATTTTCGAAGTTGACCTTGAATATCCTTCGTCACTTCATTCTTCTCATTCGGATTTTCCCTTAGCTCCAGAAAGAAAACATATTCAAGTAGAACATTTATCTCCATATTCAAAGGAATTATTACAAAATTTAACTGGAAAACAATGTTTAACAAAGATTGAAAAACTCGTTCCTAACCTATACGACAAGGAAAAATACATAGTGCATTATAGAAACTTACAACTATACGTAGAGTTAGGAATGAAGATCAAAAAGATACACAGAGTACTCAAGTTTAAACAAAGCCCCTGGTTGAAGAAGTACATAGACTTTAACACCGAAAAAAGGAAAATTGCAAAGAATGAATTTGAGAAATGTTTATATAAGCTGATGAATAATTCAATTTTTGGTCGGACTCTCCTCAATACACGCAAGCATAAAGATGTGAAACTTTGTCACACGGAAGAGAAACTTAATAAAGAAACAGCTAAACCATCCTACGCATCTTGCAAAATATTTAACGAACATTTGGTGGCAGTTGAGAAAAAACGTGTGAATGTTTTGATGAAACAACCAATATATGTAGGTTTTTGCATTTTAGACTTATCCAAGTTTTTGATGTACGATTTCCATTATAACCATATGAAATCTCTGTATGGTGATAAAATTCGTGTGTGTTTTTCTGATACTGATAGTTTTTTATATCACGTTGAAACGGAAGATGTGTATGAAGATATGCATCAATATCAAGATATGTACGATACGAGTGATTATCCACCAGAACATTTTTTACATGACACCGAAAATAAAAAAGTAATAGGCAAATTCAAGGATGAAACAAGTGGAACCCCAATAAGTGAATTTGTTGGACTGAGATCGAAGATGTATTCATTTTCTTTTGAAGGTGGAGAAAAGCATACTGCAAAAGGAGTCACAAAAACTGCATCCAGAAAACTTAAACATGAAATGTATAAAAATTGTCTTTTCGATAAAACTGTTACACGTTCTGAAATGAATATAATAAGAAGCGAAAGCCATGTTTTATATTCCAAAACTATTAATAAAAAATCATTAGTTCCTTTTGATGATAAAAGATGGATTTTAAATGATGGTGTGACAACGAGAGCCTTTGGACATAAAGATAACATATAAACATTCATCATGTAAAACGTTTAAAGACATTTCAATTCTTATTTGTTATTTTCTATTTGTTATAACTATTTCGTATTTGTGATATTATTTTGTTGAATTTTTTTTTCTAAATCAAGATTTGTGGTGATTTAAATACTAATTTAACATATAGTGAGGGATGTAATTATTTGTTCATTTGAGGGTTATTGTTTATATGTATTTAATTATAAATTTAAATATTCATTAATTTTTTTGGGGGTTTTGTTTGTTTTGTTTTGTTTTGTTTTTTTCTTTTTGTATTTATAACAAGAGAACGAAGTGGGGATTTTTTTTTTTTTTTGTATATCAAAATTTGTGGTGATTTAAATATGATTTTTACATATAGTGAGGGAGATTGTAGCTGCATCATATTTTTTATTAAAACTTATTGTATATAGTTTTCGTAAGTATGTTTGAGGGTAATTGGGTTACTTTTTTCATGTATTGTATTTTTACATATATATTTTCTTTATTCCTGTTTTTTTTTTGCATCCTGTCTGATTGAAATAAAACATAATGTATCAATGAACGCAGTTGTTTGTTTTCGTTTATTTGAATATATTTATTAGTAAAAACACACATTACAAAAAAGATAGATGTACACAATAAAAACAAACAGTTATAGTCATGATAAGTTCAATTTACATGGAAATGTTAGTGTTCAATCTTTATTTGTCGATTCTCAGTTATTTCAAAATATCCATAGTTTTCAGCTAAAATCAGTAAGGCAGCTGTTTCTGGTAATGGAGTACCGAACTGACATTCCAATCGTATTTTTCCCTGCTTCAGTAGTGAAAGATATTTGGTATCCGAAAAGAATGGTTCTAAGTTGAAGCATAAAAGTGTATATCCATTGTTGAATTCAGCCCGTGTTATTTCATTCCCCGTATCCAACATCCACTTTCCTCGTGTTTCGAACATTTTTACATAAGGAGAAACGTTCGTTGCACCACTATTCTCGTTGAAATCAAGTTTGAGTGGTATGCCATCAACTGGTATTCCGTCACAAAACAAAGTCACCTGTTTTAAATCATAATTCATAAAGTTGAATGGGTTTTTTGTATATGCTCCAGACATAGCAGTTGAAGAAACCAATCCGAGCACAATACTTTTCGGTTTCACATCTTGGAAAACATTTTCTACGATTAACGAGGTGCTTCCTTGCATGATTGTAAAATTTTTCATCATAGTTTTTGTGAAAGGATACGTAGCATTTGTTGTCTTTAAAGCTTCTGAATGAGCGACAATTATAGCTGGGTTAGGTCTGATCTTGCAAAGCTTGATCACGACATCTTCCAAAGAAATATGGTAGTTGGTATCAATTTCTCCAGACATCAAACAAAAACTTGGATCGTTGCGGTATAGTTTTAGTTTAAGGGATAACATATTTAACAGGTATCTATCCATCTCAAAGATATCGGAAAAAATTGGTCCCTCCATTTCTAATGTTTTTGAATTAGAAATAAATTTTCTGCGTTCATACAGTCCAGTGTTTGTCGATATTTCATCCATGTGACCATATCTATCTTTTAAGTATAGACTAGAAGATAATTGTGTACTCTTTGCGTCCTGGCCATACTGCAGTAACGTTTTCATCATACATTTATACGGGTAATACGTATTACTAGACGTTACCATTTGTCCCTGTATATAAACATCCAATTGCGACCAAAGCGACTGTAAAAATAAGTTCACAGGTCCTACCGTATCGCCATCTTGTAAATCCTCACCATTTGCTTTTTTCACTTTTAATTTCACGTATAGTTTTGATCTTTTAAGATCAATATAGTCCATACCATTGTTTGCACATAGATCGAATTCTATAGGATTGTAAGCGGTTATTTGACTAACAGGTCTACATTCCTCGTATGTTATACTTTCAACACCTACTTGATATGGAGGTATCTCAAAAATCTGTAACTCTGAGGGTTGTGCTTCAATAAAATTATCTTTTGTTAACAAGGACATTATGATGAAAAAATATCCCTTTTATGTTTGTTAACAGTTTTATCTTTTTTCGATTTCTTCGGCTTCTTTTCACCTCCTCTGCTTTGTGGCGAATGATGATATTTTCTCTTTCTGTCCGTTTTATTTATACTCTCATCGTCAATTTTTATCTCTTCTTTTGCTTGATTTACAATTTGTTCACTAGGTGACACTAAACGCACAACAAAATTGTTTTCTTTTTCTGCACGAATTGGATAAGATTTATTCGAAATTGGTATCATAAATGATCCCGATTGCGATCCTTTGTTATATCCAGATTTCATATGATTTACGTAAGCATTTGATTGACCACTAACTACATTCTGATAATATCTTGTCCATTGGTTAACATTAGGAATGTACATTTTATCAGTATTTGTCATATCTGCGCTAAAATAAGCTTGGTATAAATTGTAGTGTAAACGACAAATTATTCTTCAAAAATGAAGCGTTTTCTCCGTGTTCGTCTTTTATAAGAAATTCTAAGACTTGAATTTCGTTTTTCTTTACTGGTAAATATATTGGAAAAGAAAAAATATAATTCCATGTACTCATATCCGTGGGAAATATTCTTCTCAAAAGTGAATATTGTATATTAGGGAAAACATTTACTCCACTGCATACATCACAAAACAAGTATAATTGATGATTGTTCTTTTTTGTAACTTTTTGATCAATGTAAAAATCTAATATTCCCAGTTTCCATTCACCTTGTAAGTGTAAAACTTCATTTAAACACACTTTGAACTTGAACGGTGAATTATTAGGGTAATATGCATCTGATTGATCACTTCGAATGAAAATTATATGTTCCATTATGATAAAGATTGAATTTGTTCTTCTGGTATGTATTCGTCGTACGAAGGAGGCCACCCTTGAAAACGAACCAAGTACTCAGTTTTTCCTCGTCTTTTTCTTTTCTTTATAATTTTTTCAATTATCCAAAGACTATTTTCATCTTTCTCTACTCTTTGGAGCTCACTATCATAAAAGGTCCCCCTTATAAATTCATCTCCTTTTATATTTGAAAGCCTGTAAAGATCAATATTTTGTTGTCTGAATCTTTGCACCACTTTGAATATCTCTTCCGTCCATCTTTGGCTATAGGATCGATCAAAAATATGAGCAATATTTGACAGTCGAACTAAAGACCCGATTTTGTATTTGAATTGTTTTTTCCTCCGTTTCTTTTTGTTTGTTTGTACTTTTATTTCTTTTGGTTTCTTCTCTGTTTTACTTAGATACATTTTCCCCCAAATATCACTTTCGTTGACAGAATTAACATCTTTAGGTGCAATGTTTTGTAAACTTCTATGTGGAGTACCATTATAGCTTTTTGCAAAATTTTGCAAGTTGTTAATATATCTGTGAGTTCTATTCTTTGTGAAAAAGCGAAAAATTTTATTCTTTATAGTTTGTAGGACCCTTTCAGCATAATTTGCATGAAGTTCATTTTGAGCCGAAAAATGTCGGACACCGTCACTTTTAAATAACGATTGTGTCTTTTTTGCTAGAAATTCTTGTCCTTTATCTGTTCGAATTTTTTCTGGTTTTACCTCAGTGAAAATCTTTTTAAATGCAGAGGTGACTTCGTCTCCCGTTTTATTTTTCAATGGTTGTAACCAAAGATAGCGTGAAAAACAATCAACAACAACTAATACGTATTTGAAATTTTCATTTTCTTTTGAAAATTGTTTTAGGTCCATTAAATCAGCATCCCACAAATTATTCATCCCCGTAGTGTAAACTCTTATTCTTTTAAAAGAACGACGAGGTGTTTTTTGTAAACTGTAATTATCTTGTGAATTTAACCACCGTCTTATTTTATATCTTCCAACTTTTTTGCCCTCTGCATTTACAATGTGATATAGTTTTTCGGCAGAAGCATATGAAGCTGGTCCTCCAACGTCATAATAGTATTTACTCAGGAGAGAATCTAGTTCCTCATTCATACTCAGGTTATTTTGATAAGATGTTACTTCTAACAACTACAAGAGTCTTATTAAAGGTAATCATAAGAATAGTTTTTATAGGTTTTTTTTTATATCAAATCAAAGTGTATAATATTGGGGTTGTACCTGAAAATGAAAAAAATATATATATTATGGTTTTTTTTTGTACATTGAAAGTATTTTTGTTGTTGTTTTTTTTATTGTTTTTTTCTGCTTTTTTTTTTAATGAATTTTTTCTTACATTAAAGTATATGGAACAACTCAAGTTAGTTTTTAGATTGTAACATGGAAATAAAATTTAAAAAAAAACCAAAAAACACTTTTTTATCCATCTTTATTTTGACATAGAAAATAACATATTTTATCAATTGTTCATTAGTAATGATGCTATAGTTTGAATCTTTTCCATTTTAGTTTAGGTTTTTCTTCAAGCAGTCTCGAGAGTTCCCTCCTAACAAAAAGTTTATTAATATTCCTTTTCTTATTTTTCTCTGGTTCACTTTCAGCTAATTGTTCATTTTTCTCTGTTGTTTGTATATCAGATTGAACCAGTTGTTTTCTCATTCTATTTGAAATTAGTCCCATAGGTATGTGAATATTTTTAAGAAAATCATAAAATATTTCATGTTCACTTGGTAGTTGTTTGCATCCATAAGGAATGACAACATCCCGCAATAAGTCAACAATATGTGAGTTTGGTACAGTTTCGTTGTTGATCTTAACTTTTCCATGTTTGTTCCAACTTATTGTAGACTGACTCTGAAGAAATTGCAATAGTGTTTTTGCCTTTTCTCTGTATTTCACTGGTATGGTTAACTCGATCAAAGTGTTCAAATCATCTGAACTATCTTTTTCTGTTTTAATATCCTCCTGGGGTGAAATTTCTTCCTTAGCACTAGTTTGTTTATCGCTTTCAGTGTTTTCTGTTCGTATTATACTTTCATATCTATGTTTTGGCAGAAGAATCATTTCTTTCGTCATTTTGAAATTGTATCAAGTATTGGTTTAACAATGATAGAAATAATGTTACGATATTTAAGTAACAATTTTTTTCTTTGAATACGTGTTGTCTCTCTATCTGTTATTTTCCGAATAATGTTTTTATATCTCATGAGTTTCTTTTTATCTGATTGACTAAGCGGAAATACCCCACATAACACATTTAAAAAAACATTCAACTAAAAGTTGAAATTGTTTATCGTTCATGGTCTTCAACAATGCAATTTTCTGTTCTTCCTCACATGAAATTAAAAGTGATAAAAAATGTACATGGGCTAAAACTTGTTTACTCATTTCGGAACAAAAATTACTGGATCTTCTCCTTTGAAAATTTTTGTTCTCAATAAATATTTTTTATCTGTTTGTGTTGACAAATCAATAATAATATATCCATATATTAAAGAAACTGCCTTTTCATAAGCTGACATGAAATAGTCTAATTGACCTGGGAGAATCTGCCTTCCTAATACTGATAACTGGTGTTTGTCACGTTGGTTTTTAAGACAGATTATGTATGTCGCATTTAACGAAATAGTACGAATGCATTTTCCAGGAGGGAAAAGATTTTGCATCAAAAACAAAACTGATATGTTACAATGATGAGATTTAACGGTAAAAAGATTTAAAACATCACTAGAGTTTGCAGCTTGACACAATAAATCATCAAGACAAAGAATAATATGTTCTTTATTTTCTGACCATTTATCAATTTCCTCACTAGTTGGTAAACCTTCGTGAAAAGTTATGTTTTCAATTTTCCTCTCCATCTCTGAAAACAAATCCTGATATGCAGAGTAGCAATAAATGGTTTTCTTTGGTGTTTTTGTAAATAGGTATTCAGATTGAGCTAGTATTTTATATGTAAGCATGGTTTTTCCTGACTGAGTAGGTCCAACTATTTGTATACAACACGGTGACTGAAATGGTAAAAGCACTTTCTCCTGGTCTTCACACATTTTTTTGCTTGTTTGTTTGTTGTCTACACCTTAATTGTCTTATGTCGTTGTGTTTATTTTTCGAGATATGTGTTTGTTTTATACACTGATGTTTCTAATTATTTTGGTTTATTTTATTTGACAAGTAAATATACCACCAGAGAGTGAAACAAGAATCAAAATACATCACCATCAAGAAAAAAAAGAAACAATATACATAACCAGAAAAAAGAAATTAAGTACACAATAAAATGCAACCAATGAAGTAAAATACGGAAGCAACCCAATAATTCCGGAATGAAAAAGCAGATATCAACGAACGATTCCGGAAATGATCGGAAATTATTTTACATTCGGAAATAAACGAATGTTTCCGACTACTACCGGAAATAATTATACATTCGGCAATAAACGAATGTTTCCGAATACTACCGGAAATATACGTATGAATACGAAAACTAATGAAATGATATAACATTTTATATCTTTACCAGAAAATAAATACACAACGAAAATTTCCACATCAATATAAATTTATTCAATGAAATATACATATATTTACACAAAATACAATATTACTGTGTGAAACGTCCTTCAAGTTTTAATTTCCTTTCCATTAAATTATAAACACTCACTTTCATTTTTTCTGATCGAAGCGTGTCCATGAACAACACATGAAGAATGAAAAAGTTTAAAACGACACTATTTTCCAAGGTCAATGTTCTCACATTCTCTCTGTATTTTCCTAGTATGTGACTGTATTTAAACTCACAGAACGCCTGATCAAAATGTTTTTCGAGTTTATCTAGTTCACTATCCATCAAACATTCGTGTCTATGTTGTGATCCATGTTCCACTTTGCATCCCTGACAAAACTTCTTTGATAATTGTTGCACCATTTCATCCAATAATTCAGCAAAAGAAAACAGTAATATAGTTGAAAGCAGTCTTTTTTCCATACCAACTTTAATTGCCACCATTGTACTATCAGTGTTCGTCTATAAATGAATGAAGAAATAAGATGCTGTCCTTTAGATAACACAGTTTCGTCCAATTTTCTTTAGTGATCAGAATCCTTTTCCCTTTAACAACAAGCTGTATTCGAGTATGTTTTCCTCTTTTCTTCACCACCACTTTTGTTGTTTCATCAATTAAACACTCGATCTGTTTCTTGAATAAATCAGTATGCAAGTGATCAAAGTCACAACCGTACACCTCTTTGGATAAATCAACCTGTGCCTGTGCCATTGATATAACTGTGTGCTTTTATAGTTGTGGTAGCGGCTTAAATTGTTCATGATGATTCATTAAGAGATAAACGAAACGTATGGTGAACGTTTCGGTCACGTGGTTAGAAGGAGGGTTACTCGAACATTTTTTTCCTCCCTTCTTTTTATGTGAATCTCATTTATATTTTATTTATAGAAGGGTTTGGTAAAATGTAACCGGTACAACCACTTAATAAACTAACCCATAGTTCTATACTCCCATTTTGTGTTGATAAATTAACAACTGCCGCAATAACAATTATGAAAACTATTATCATCTGACAAAAATACACGATCTCTGCTTTTGGTACATTCTGTCCGAAAAAACACCACTTTGTTTGAAGGTTTTCTGTGCTCATCCTCTCTAACATGTTAACTCAAAATGATTTTTTTTTAAATACACAATATATATATATATGTCTATATTTTATAGTAGAATTTCATTAAGAAGATGTAATTTCCAATGTTCAATATGAAAACTTTTGTTATCATATTGTTGTTTTAGTTGAAATAATGTATGTTTATCAATTGAAAGTAATAAAATGTACAATCTAGTTTTCTTTTCTTCGAAAATAAACAAGTTGTGAACCTTTTGTAGATATTTCATATTCGTTGGAGAAGAAAAACGAACTGATCATGTACAACAATAATAGACTCTTTTTGAATGATTTGTTGGTCCTTAAAAGGACCGTTGTACACATGTAAATGATATACATGGATTTTTTTCTTATTGGTAGTTGACAGGATCCATAAACTTGTAGTCTGCTAACACTGCATCAAAGTAACATCCACAAAAATATAGATCTTCAATAAACTCTGGGTGGTGTTCAAAGTTGTATAGAATACAAACAATGTAACCGTTTTTCAGAAGCCATGTTTCTACTGGACACCGAGATAGTTCTTCATGATGAAGTTTATCAACCCTGTTCCTTATCAAATTTGCAGTCTTTTTGGGAGCTCTTCGTGATCGTCTGATCTTCCCTGTTAGTTCTCTTTCTCTTAAAAGTGTATACATATTAAAATTTTGGAGATTCATACTGTTTGTTCTTATGAAATTACTATAATGATGTATGCTATATAGTAAACGTTTTTCTTAGTTTATAAACTTTTTACATTTAGATTATACGTTTACAAGATTAAACTTTAGGATGTTAACGTGCATGTCTCAACGTGTATGCCACGTTTACAAGATAATACGTAGGAGGGTAGGGGGGATTAAAAAACATGTCCGTTAATTTTTCCCCCACCGGATTTTAACCAGGATGTTAAGTACAAGTTAAGACGATTAAGAGATTAATCCACTTCAGTTAAGAGGATTATAACCAGGATGTTAAGTACAAGTTAAGAAGATTAAGAGATTAATCCACTTCAGTTAAGAGGATTATAACCCGGATGTTAAGTAGCAGTTAAGAGGATTAAGAGATTAATCTCCACTTCAGTTAAGAGGATTATAACCAGGATGTTAAGTACCAGTTAAGGGGATTAAGAGATTATAGACCGGATACTACGTCATAGTTAAGAGGCTTAGCTGTGACGTGACTTCCGGTGGGGTTTTGGTGGGGGACTGACCCCATTTCATACTACTCATGTAGGCCAAATTTGATTTTTAACCGGATTTTTGTGACAAAAATGTCGGTTATTGATTTGTGGATGTACGGCGGGCGGGCGGGCGGCAATCAAATGTTGTCCGTGCATTAACTCATGAACTGTTCAACCAAAGCTTTTAAAATTTTAATATGTTGTTACTGACAACTAAATGAAGGTCAAGTTCAATAATGGCGATTTTGACTTTTAACGTTCAGGAGTTATGGTTCTTGAAAGATTGAAAAATGGAGTTTCCAGTCGTGTCCGTGTATTTACACATGAACTGTTCTACCAAAGCTTCCCAAATTTTAATATGTTGTTACTGATGACAAAATGGAGCTCAAGTTCAATAATGACGATTTTGACTTTTACCGTTCAGGAGTTATGGTTCTTGAAAGATTGAAAAATGTTGTTTCCAGTCGTGTCCGTGCATTTTCTCATGAACCATTCAACCAAAGCTTTTGAAATTTTTATATGTTGTTACTGATGACAAAATAGAGGTCAAGTTCAATAATGACGATTTTGATTTTTACCATTCAAGAGTTATGGTTCTTGAAAGATCGTAAAATGGCGTTTCCATTCACTTTATTGCATTTACTCATGAACCATTCAATCTAAGCTTTTCAAATTTTAATATGTTGATACTGATGACAAAATGGAGGTCAAATTTGATATTGACGATTTTCACTTTCACTATTCATCAGTAATGATTCTTGCGATATTGCCAAGACACAAATAAATGTTAATAAATCCGGTTTGCTGTCGTTGTGACAGCCTCTTGTTAAAGGTTAGTCTAGCAATTGTACAGAATTAGGTATTCCTGTGCGCGAAATACCTACATGTATCATGTATGCATATTTATCAAATGATCAATGTTTACCAGTTAAATATGTCTGTTCAATAAGTAAATTATGGCCCCGACCTTAAATACAAATATCATGGAGTTAATATTACAGTGACTATTGCTGCATAACGAAAAAAGAACGAAGAAATAAAGTAGCTTATATACAGATGAAAAATACATTTATCTAATTAGAATATAGATCTCTGATTTTGTTATCAACATACAATGCAAGTTACGATAAATTTGAATTTTAATTAGATCGGATAATAATCAGCAAGTACATTAAAGCCAATCTACAAACCTCGGTATAATCCGCTGACGACATCTGCATGAGATTCGGAATAGTAGATCTGCAAAGCTGTGCTGAATGCTTATAAATCCTATAATCGGACAAAAAGGTGTTTTTGGAGCAAACGGATGGCTTCCGTGTGTACAATGTTAAGACTTTTTGGTAGCCACGAATTCGAAGCTCACCATACCATTTAAATAAGATGTAACATAAATCATTTAGACATTGTGTTTCGATTGCTGAAAAAGGAGAAAAAAATAAACCAAGCCCTGTGTTCATTCTGTATTTATTTTATTCTCACATTGTAAAAACCCCAATTAGATGAACATATTATATATAAAAAAGAATATGTGGTATGGGTGTCAATGAGACAACTGTCCATCCATGCAACAATGTATATCAAATAAACAATTATTATTCAAAGTACGACCTTCAACACAGAGCTTTGGGTCCTACCTAACAGCAAGGTATAAAGGGCCAATAATGACTAGTGTAAAACATTTCAAACAGGAAAATCAACGTTTTAGGCTATATAAAAACGAGAAGCATATATGAAGCACAACAGCAAACGATAACCACTGAACAACAGGCTTTTGACTTAGGACAGGTGCATGAAAATATACACACAAATATAAAATATCAATTGAAATAACATAAAGATATTTAAACAAAAAAAGTAAACATACACTGAAAGAATAAGTATGATCTGTGACACAATATAAGTACAATAAACGTAGGTGCTTGTATGTCTGTATATCTAAGTAGAAGTTCTACGTGTTTGCTTCACCAAGCCGAGTGAACTTCTGAACGTATGATTTGTTGTTGTATATGCTTTAACGTCCAGACGCAAATATGTCTGGATAATTTAATTTTGGATGTAACGTGTCTTCTGATTGGCTGACGTTATTTTGTTATCAGCCCATAGACATAATTTAGTCATGTGACCGTGACGTCATCAACGTTTTTTCATGGTTTTCTACGGTTTAAAACTGAATTTAGAACGTTCAACAAATCATGTCATAAGTTAACCACGTGGAATTAACTTTTGATCGCTTTCATGTTTGTTATTTGCTGAAAGTCCAGTGGAAAGTATTTGGTACTTATCGCCATGACGAAAACAAATTAATAATCCACTTGCATTTTTGTCCATCTGATGAGTTAAGCCTTTTTCAACTGATTTTTATAGTTCGTTCTTATGTTGTACTGTTATACCACCGATTGTTAAAGTCTTAGATGCATGATTTTTTTTTATTAGTAGTTAGTGGCTTTGGACTAGCTGTCAGATAACTGCGAGTACTCTCAGATCTGTTCATTGTGTCTTTTTGTGTCGGGATGTAAAAGTACCTGGCCACGTCCACTTGTATTTTTGTCCATCTAATGAGTTAAGCCTTTTTCAACTGATTTTTATAGTTCGTTCTTATGTTGTACTGTTATACCACTGTCCCAGGTTAGGGGAGGGTTGGGATCCTGCTAACATGTTTAACCCCGCCACATTATTTATGTATGTGCCTGTCCCAAGTCAGGAGCCTATAATTCAGTGGTTGTCGTTTGTTTATGTGTTATATATATACATATTTGTTTTTCGTTCATTTTTTTTTATATAAATAAGGCCGTTAGTTTTCTCGTTTGAATTGTTTTACATTGTCTTATCGGGGCCTTATATAGCTGACTATGCGGTATGGGCCGCTTTGCTCATTGTTGAAGGCCGTACGGTGACCTATAGTTGTTAATGTCTGTGTCATTTTGGTCTTTGTGGATAGTTGTCTCATTGGCAATCATACCACATCTTCTTTTTTTATAATAAGAATATATATGTTATATTGGCGATGTTCTTTACTGTTTTACATATGATATGATAATCCCTTACTCCTCTATGACACAATTTATTGTTCGGTAGAAAAATGTCTTGCCAACTAGAATCTAGAATTAAAAAAAAATAGGGTTTCTAATTTATATAGTTGTAGCGAAACTTAATCAATTTGACAAAAGATCAAAAATATGGTGAAATAGCAAAGCAGCATACTGAGTTAGGCTTTCAAAGGGCCGACATGATAAATATAAATATGTTCAAACAAGAAAACCAACGATTTGATTTATGTAAATCAATATTTCTTTACATCTGTTTGGTGTCATATGTTGCGTGTCTCAGTAAGGTCACGTGACGTGTTTAAAAGTTTTGAATTATTCAGCGGAAAAAGGGAATCAAAATAAAAAAATGGAGGGACAGAGCTCTGTTGAGAAAAGGGTAATTGTTGTGGCAATGGATGGCAGTACTGAAGCAGAATCAGCATTACAATGTAAGTTATTTTTAAATACATGGAAGTTGAACATAATATTATTTATAGCTTTGTGTATAAATAGCATCATGATTTGTTTATTTGCCACGGAGATAAAAAGTTTAAGTTCAATGTCATGTTTACCTGTGCTTATACAGAATGGACACTGCATAAACTGTGGTGTACAAATTACTGAAATCTGAAACTATAGATTTATTTTAAAATTTTGTAAAATTGTTCTGTGACAGTGTCCGTTATAAATAAGATTTGCCTCAACTGCAAATTCTATAAAACATATACTCTTGTATATATTTATATTTATGCATGTTACTTATGGCACGCCGTTATTATATTTATTCAATTTCGAGATATCTTATTTAGTTAAATGAGATATCTTATAAACTAATTGAGATATCTTGATAACAAAATGAGATATCTTATATATTAATTGAGATATCTGATTTATTAAATAAGATATCTTATATATTAAATAAGATATCTTATTAAAATGTTTTTAAAGATATCTTATTAAATATATAAGATATCTTATTTAAAATATAAGATATCTTATTTAAAATATAAGATATCTCTATTAATTTATAAGATATCTTATTAACTATATAAGATATCTTTTATATAGTTAATAATAGAGATATCTTATTTACTTAATAAGATATCTCCATAAGTTAATAAGATATCTCTTATAGTTTATAAGATATCTCTATTAATTAATAAGATATCTCTATTAGTTTATAAGATATCTCTATTAATTAATAAGACATCTTATAAAGTATGTATTTAAAAGATATCTTTATAAAGAAGTAAGATATCTTATATACTTTATAAGATATCTTATTAATTAATAGAGATATCTTATTAATTTATAGAGATATCTTATAAACTAATAGAGATATCTTATAAACTTTTAGAGATATCTTATTAACTTATAGAGATATCTTATTAACTTATAGAGATATCTTATAGAATGAAATTCAAAACAGTGTGGCTGTGGCCATTGATTGACACATTAAATTCATCCATTGACTGGGACAATTTACGTGAACGTTTGTCTGTAACGACCGCTGTTCACGACGTACCTACGATAGACATTTAAACTATGGGGTCACCAAAGGTTTCTTAACGCCTTTAATTATTAAAAAAGTCGAAAAATTAATCAGGAATAACCTTTATGTTTTGATTTATATAATTGATATAAATCAAAACATCGTGTTATTTCTGATTAATTTTCCGAATTACTTTATTAAGGTGTTGAGAACCTTTGGTGACCCCATAGTTTAAGTGTCTTTAAAAAGTACATAGTGAGCAGTGATCGTTACATACAAACGTTCACCTAAATTGTCTCAGTCAATGCATGAATTTAATGTGTCAATCAAAGGCCATAGCCACACTGTTTTGAATTTCATTCTAAACTAATAGAGATATCTTATAAACTTTTAGAGATATCTTATTAACTTATAGAGATATCTTATTTAATTGGTTATAAAGATATCTTATTTAATATATAAGATATCTCCATAAGTTAATAAGATATCTCTATTAGTTTATAAGATATCTCTATTAATTAATAAGATATCTTATAAAGTATGTATTTAAAAAATATCTTTATAAAGAAGTAAGATATCTTATATGCTTTATAAGATATCTTATTAATTAATAGAGATATCTTATTAACTTATAGAGATATCTTATAAACTAATAGAGATATCTTATAAACTAATAGAGATATCTTATTTACTTTCAAATTAAATAAGATATCTTATAAAAATTAAAGATATCTTAATACTTAATAAGATATCTTATAAAAATTAAAGATATCTTAATACTTAATAAGATATCTTGTTAAATAATTAAGATATCTTCAAATTTGAATAAATATAAAAACGGCGTGCCATAGTTACTGTTGTTAAATACTGTTTACTGAACATCATAATTCACATACACTACTGATGGGATCTTGAGAAATAAAAGTTTAAGATGAAGTAGACAATCACTGAGGCCACACACAATACAAATTTATTTTAAACGCACGTATACAGTAGATATCAAATATAGGAAAATTACAATAATAGAAAGGAAATAAATAATTCAGATTGAAAGAAGAATAGGAAGATACTATCACTGACTTTGAATAATCACACATGACTTCAAACGAGGGGAGGAGAATTTACAGTTATGCATAGAAAGATCGAACTTTTGTTATACAATCTTCATTCGCCAATCGTTTTGTAAAATTCTATAATTTTTACAAGTAAAATACTATTGATTAGCAAATGAGCTAGTTTACAAAAGTCAGATAACAAATATTCCATTTAAGGAATGACTGTAATATTTTTTCTGTCTATGAAGAAATAACATAAAAAATGTTGTGCACACTGAATAACGCGTTACTTATTTAACAGAGTGTGCACCACATTTTTTATGTTATTTTAATTCGAAATTCCATTTTAAACCGTAGAAAACCATGAAAAAACGTTGATGACGTCGCGGTCACATGACTTAATTATGTCTATGGGCTGATAACAAAATAACGTCAGCCAATCAGAAGACGCGTTACATCCCAAATTAAATTATTTTCCTATATTTAGGGTTTGCAAACAATATTTACAAGAAGGGAGATGAAGTTGTAGTTGTTCATTGTTTACATCACACAGCTCATTATACTATGGGATGTAAGTATATTCATCATGATACGTTAAATTCTTTTTATTTTACTACGTTCATTACATTTTTGTAGAATCATTAAGTCGCATGAAATGACGGAAAAGCATGGACCAGACCATGACAAAAAGTAGGACTAGATATTTGAATCTAAACTTTATAAAAAAACAAATTTAATTCTTTCAATCTGTCTTCAATTTTAGAATGAGGATTATATGTGTTAAAATGGTGGAATTATGTGACATACAAATTTCACGTTTTTTTAGCATTCATTTCACTGTTTTATGCTTAATGTTTTAGAAATAAATAATCTTAGATTAAAATTCATAAATTTGATATTAGGATGCATTTGGGTATACACCGTTTATAAAATGGCTTACCGCATTAACACTCATTGCCACATCAAACCTTTTATTTTGTGATTTTCCCACAGAGAAAGAAATAATATTTAAAAGACGATTCCTTTTCATGTTTCAATGGTGTAGTTGTAAAAATATCCGACTTTGTTCTTTTAGCAAATTTTCGATTTATTCTTATGTTGTAGCGGTTTGGGCCCCTGTTGACGCACAAGCTATCGCAAGGGCGTTTGAAGAAGAAAGTAAACATGCAGCAAAAGTGTGTAGCAAGCTTACAGATTTATTACACAAATATGAGGTTAGCAGTATCTTATCGCTTATGATCTATCTTTTGGAGACATGATTGACAATGCGCTGTAGTTAAACATCCTTTCTATCTTTTGGAGATATGATTAACAATGCGCTGTAGTTAAATTATATAATCTTTTTACAAAACAGATAATAATATCATATATACGTACGGTATTCGATGCATTTGTTTAGGACTGTGAACACCAACCATTAATGTATGTTTTTACCTTTTCGCATTTTCAGATTGTCGGTAAAGTCATGCAACTTAAAGGAGACCCTGGACACCAAATAGTTACCACAGCTGAGGAGAACGGATCGTCATTTATTGTTGTAGGGTGTCGTGGAATTGGAGTTATCAGGCGGACAGTTTTAGGAAGTGTCAGTGACTACATTGTACATCATTCAAATATTCCCGTCCTTGTGTATCGTCATTAAATTTATCTGTATTTTAATAAAAAGTTCATTGATATGCCATTGTGTTATCCTGTCATAAAAAACAACAACAACAAAATAACAATTGGAGCAAATGAATCATATGTATACTATTATATGTTATCAATAGATTCAAAACCTAATTAAACATTATTACTATGCACCTATGAATTTTAATGCTCCTACATTATGTCGTATCTATATTTTGGCATTGCACATGATACCAGATTTTTCTCTGTTTTTGATAATATCCTTTTACTAAATCCAGTGGATGTTGGATGTGTACTGGTTGATAATTAAGTCTAATAGACACATGATGTTTATAAGTTGTTATTGGCTTTGACCTAGCTTTCAGTAACTACAAGTACTCTCATATCTGTGCTTGCAGCTTATGTGTTTTGTAAGCTGCGTCTATCTGACGAGTTGGACCCTTTTCAACGGATATTTATTGTATGTTTTAATTTTGTGATGTTATACCACTGTCCCAGGTTAAGAGTGTTAAGTGTCCGCGCTCATATTTATCCCCACCACTTGCTCAATGTGTCTGTCACAAGTCAGGATCCTTTATTTGAGTGGTTGATGTGTGTCGCTTTATATCATTTTAAAAGTTTTTCGTTTACTGTTTCATACAATCTGTATTTGTATTGTATTGTTCCACAGATGACCCAGGTTATTGGAGGGTTGGGGGCCTGCTAGGCTTACATGTCTGACCCCGCCGCATTCTGTATATTACTGTCCCAAGTCAGGAGCCTGTAATTCTATGGTTTCCGTTTGTTGCTGTATATCATAATTGTGTATTTATACAAATCAGACCGTTAGGTTTTTGTTTGAACTGTTTTACATTTGTCATTTCAGGGCTTTATACATTGTAGCTTGCTATGCGGAATAGGTTTTTCTAATTGTTGAAGGACGTACATTGAAGGAGATGTCAAATGCATGGTTGCTAACAACATTATTTTATCTCTGGTGGAGAGTTGTCTGAAAGGCAATCGTACCACATCTTTTTTATTTAGTAAATTTTATCTGTTTTGATGACTAAAGTCCACAAGTCGAAACTGTTCAGAGATAAGAACTGCATACCATTATTTTGTCAACAAAATATTCTATCTCTTAAAATGAAAATAAAAATGAAGAAAGAAAGGAAACCAGCACAGCACTAACATATAAAAACATATAAAATGTAAACGATGATCCACATTGGCGGATCCAGGGGGGGGGGGGGGTTGGGGGTGGGCGCTCCGGGGGGTAGAACCCCCCTTTTCTTTGGACGATCAATGCATTTGAATGGGAGCATATAGTTGGAACCCCCCCCTTTTTTTTAAATGAGTGGATCCGCCCCTGACCCAGCAATGCATAGTCAATTTTCAAAGATACTTAGCATCTGTAAACTCCACTTTGTCAATTCATAATAATTTTAGAACTGAATTATTTTTTTTAGCTTTCACTATGAATATCTAGTTAATAGAACATTCACAACAATTATTCAATTAAATGCGTGGATAAGTTGCAGGGCAATATTACTCAATTTAACGTGGTCTTTTTTCCTAAAATTAAGTACAACTGGTTACTCATAGTATGCTCAATATATTTTACAGAAGCTACTTAACTTGGTACCTCGAAAATTGACTAGGATGTAGAATAATGGCCATCAAAGCATTTTTCTCGTCCAACAGTAAACCCCATTTCTAAAGGGGAGCTTCTGTTATGCTCCGAGAGATGTACAAACACTCATTCTCGTCTTATTGGAATAGAAACATTAAATATGATGCCTCGTGTATGGGTCATTATCAAAAAAACATGCAAAACTATGTTATTGGGTCTTTTTAAGTCACAGACATGAAAATATATCAAAATAACACTTGCATATGTTAGATATGAATGTTTTGTGCTACACAATATACAGTTTATAGTATGAAATGTTATAAAAACATACTTAATGTTTTCTTAAACCCTTGGAGATAGCCAGAATTAACTGTTATTTTTTACTATAAATCCTTTCAGACTTGAAATAGGGCTATTATTCATATCATTTGTTATTATGATTTATCACTTTTTATTGCATTTTGATACATACAAACATTTTTTAATGATTTAATAGGTGTATGTTGGTTTTATAATAAAAAATTTCACCAAAAGGAAATGTTACATTTTTTTTATGTCAATGGTGTAACCATAGGACTAATTAGTAGGATAATAGTTATCTTTCGCAAGATTTGGGCATTTACAACAGTTTCTGCCTTAGCAATGTTACCTGTAAGCATGTTATGAAAAAGTAATCAAACAATTTTGTTGAAAATTTAGTGAAAAAATCTTAAAAGTAAGTAAAAGCTATATCATAAATGAAAATAGTGTCCATGGTGTACCCTTGTAAAAATCATTTTTTGAAAACATTTCCTTAACTTTGAATTATGAAATATATTGATTTTAGAAACATGCACCAGTAACAACATATAGAATAGGGGAATGGAGCACTTATTTCGTAACTGAATCTTAAAATACACTTTAAATCATTGGTGTTACTGTCAATGGTGACACCATTTTGATAAAATAACACCATTGACTTTAGTAACACCACTGAATACATCATGACAATCAGCATTGTTTTGTGTTTCTTTCATGTTTAACAAGCGAAAGATCATATTATTTATGAAAAACAATACTTATTTAACAATGTTTTAACAATATCATGTTTTACATATACAAAGTTTTCACAAACTGCTGACAACACCAATGACACTATTTAGTAACATTATTGACATTTTTTGTAATGGATGTTATGTTATATAATTTGAGATTTTTTAGCCTAAGAAGTATTTTTTCATCTTTTTCTTTTGTTCGGTGTTCTTGGCTTTGTGTTCAATACTTAATAAAGGTAAAATTTGAAATGTGATGTCAATGGTGATACTTTTGTGTCATTGGAGTTACTGAAGGGTCATTGGTGTTACTATGTATAAAAATGCGACATTTTTTATTTTTATTCATAAATGAAAGTGTTTTTAGGTCGTATACGAAGGATTAGGTATATTATTGTATAGCAATATAATATTTCCCACAGAAAGTAACCAAAAGTTAGCATGCAATAAATTCTAATATTGCACTAGTGCAATAAAACTTCAAAATTCATGACGTCATCAACGACAAAATCTTAGTATAAACAAATTTTTACCTTCAAATATTATATTGCTATACAATAAAAGGGTTATTGCATGAATATTGGGGAATATTGTCCCTCGTAGAACATATATTGCACTCGCAAGCTCGTGCAATATAAAGTTCTACTCGGGACAATATTCCCCAATATTCATGCAATAACCCTATATTATTATCATTTAATCTTATACATTTTACATATATTCAGTTTAAGCGTATTTTTTAGTATTTACAACGGCCATAATTCGGACAACCAACTTTTTTACGACAATGTATTCTGAAATTTATGTTTGAATAGTATGCACAGCTATATGAATAATGTCAATAAGTCGTAATTTTAACCTAAACAACAAATTGGAACAGTTGTTTGATGTTTAACAATAATATTTAGTACCTAAATTTATGTTTTAAATTGGTAACACCATTGACACAATTATATCAAAGGATGACCTTAAATTGTTAAAATTGAAGGAACTCTTCATTTTCCCCATTGCATATTTCTGAATATCGTTGCTACCATACTATAGAATAGAGGACCACATTCAAATGTTTTAAACAATGACATCATTTTTCAAAATATTACCTCGTCGAAATTTGCACTTTTTTTTATAATGACCCGTATACTTTAGCAACTCTGCTGAACCTATTTATATGATTACTGTTATTTTTTGTCGCCCAGAAAAGTCTTAAAATAATTATCACTGGAAGAAATCATCAATCAAACATTTATAAAATTATACTTCTTTCACCGGGAGAATGCTGAAACTCTTGGCAAGTTTCAACATTGACTAGAACACACCCGCGAAATCGCGGGCATTCAGAGCGGAGTTAAAAGTATGTAAAGTGTTGTTAGAAGTTTTATACCTCCTCCTTCATTTCCAAAATTCCCAATTTTTGGTTTTCTATCAATTTCAATATGAACATACATTTAGTATGTTATGAACATTAAAGTAAGGAGCCTGTAGTTCAGTGGTTGTCGTTTGTTTGTGTGTTACATATTTGTTTTTCGTTCCTTTTTTGTACATAAATAAGGCCGCTAGTTTTCTCGTCTGAATTTTTTTACATCGTCATTTCGGGGCCTTTTAAAGCTGAGTATGCGGTATGGGCTTTGCTCGTTGTTGAAGGCCGTACGTTGACCTATAGTCGTAAATTTCTGTGTCATTTTGGTCTCTTGTGGAGAGTTGTCTCAACATGGCAATCATACCACATCTTCTTTTTGTTATCAATGAATTTTGTAAAATATTTAATGAATGGAGAATTTCAGAAAGGGTATCAAAAGTTCACATGAATAATTTTACCGCTTATCTGTATATTACTATATAAATAAAGTGTATTTACTTTCAATTCTTAGTTTAGTAATCGATCCATGGTGGTCAATTGACATAGTATACAGACCCTCTCCATATAATAAACTCTGAGCAGAATTAAAATACACTTTATTCGTACTATTTGTTTGTTCAAAGTATACAGAAAAACGCAAACCGGAAGTATAATCTGACTTAAAATTTCGTCCAATGACGGGACAATATCCGGATGCCTTTTTTCTCGTTTTTCCCCCAAAATAAGTCAATCTGAATAATCATATGAATGGATGACAAATGCGACTATGCACTGTACATATAGGACACAGAGTCGTGTTGATTAATTTATTGTGGAAAGAAGAGAAGCGACACCAAAAATGAGGTCTTCTCGTTTAATAGTATAGTTATTCGTACTATTTGTTTGTTCAAAGTATACAGAAAAACGCAAACCGGAAGTATAATCTGACTTAAAATTTCGTCCAATGACGGGACAATATCCGGATGCCTTTTTTCTCGTTTTCCCCCCAAAATAAGTCAATCTGAATAATCATATGAATGGATGACAAATGCGACTATGCACTGTACATATAGGACACAGAGTCGTGTTGATTAATTTATTGTGGAAAGAAGAGAAGCGACACCAAAAATGAGGTCTTCTCGTTTAATAGTATAGTTATTCGTACTATTTGTTTGTTCAAAGTATACAGAAAAACGCAAACCGGAAGTATAATCTGACTTAAAATTTCGCCCAATGACGGGACAATATCCGGATGCCTTTTTTCTCGTTTTTCCCCCAAAATAACTCAATCTGAATAATCATATGAATGGATGACAAATGCGACTATGCACTGTACATATAGGACACAGAGTCGTGTTGATTAATTTATTGTGGAAAGAAGAGAAGCGACACCAAAAATGAGGTCTTCTCGTTTAATAGTATAGTTATTCGTACTATTTGTTTGTTCAAAGTATACAGAAAAACGCAAACCGGAAGTATAATCTGACTTAAAATTTCGTCCAATGACGGGACAATATCCGGATGCCTTTTTTCTCGTTTTCCCCCCAAAATAAGTCAATCTGAATAATCATATGAATGGATGACAAATGCGACTATGCACTGTACATATAGGACACAGAGTCGTGTTGATTAATTTATTGTGGAAAGAAGAGAAGCGACACCAAAAATGAGGTCTTCTCGTTTAATAGTATAGTTATTCGTACTATTTGTTTGTTCAAAGTATACAGAAAAACGCAAACCGGAAGTATAATCTGACTTAAAATTTCGTCCAATGACGGGACAATATCCGGATGCCTTTTTTCTCGTTTTCCCCCCAAAATAAGTCAATCTGAATAATCATATGAATGGATGACAAATGCGACTATGCACTGTACATATAGGACACAGAGTCGTGTTGATTAATTTATTGTGGAAAGAAGAGAAGCGACACCAAAAATGAGGTCTTCTCGTTTAATAGTATAGTTATTCGTACTATTTGTTTGTTCAAAGTATACAGAAAAACGCAAACCGGAAGTATAATCTGACTTAAAATTTCGCCCAATGACGGGACAATATCCGGATGCCTTTTTTCTCGTTTTTCCCCCAAAATAAGTCAATCTGAATAATCATATGAATGGATGACAAATGCGACTATGCACTGTACATATAGGACACAGAGTCGTGTTGATTAATTTATTGTGGAAAGAAGAGAAGCGACACCAAAAATGAGGTCTTCTCGTTTAATAGTATAGTTATTCGTACTATTTGTTTGTTCAAAGTATACAGAAAAACGCAAACCGGAAGTATAATCTGACTTAAAATTTCGTCCAATGACGGGACAATATCCGGATGCCTTTTTTCTCGTTTTCCCCCCAAAATAAGTCAATCTGAATAATCATATGAATGGATGACAAATGCGACTATGCACTGTACATATAGGACACAGAGTCGTGTTGATTAATTTATTGTGGAAAGAAGAGAAGCGACACCAAAAATGAGGTCTTCTCGTTTAATAGTATAGATTCATCCACTCCCAAGCATCATCGTTGGACTTTGAGTTTGCGCTGAAACTTGCTTCTAAGTTGAAAATTATATAAAAAAAGATAGAAAAAGGGATGGAAATATGTTACTGGATATTGCAGTTTTATAAAGAACAATGTATAAAAAATGAAAATGCGTTCACTAAAACTAAATCCTACGCCGTAAAGTTTTTGTTGAATGCAATGCCACAGCACAATAATTATCTCCTACGTCTACGCCTATTTTTCTTCGGAATCCTTGATATTCTATATTTAAAGTTTTTATACGGTGTGCCTTGTCTTGCGTGTCATATATATATCTTTATTTCTCAACAAACCAAATTACATTGTTATAGTTGTCTGAAGTCGCACTAGAATTGAAAAAGTGTACAACCAGTGGAAGATGGATCGGGAAGGCTATATTCAGAAAAGAGTTGTTGTCATAGCAATGGATGGCAGTAAGGAAGCAGACTCAGCATTGCAATGTAAGATCTTTGTTTATTTCTCATATCTATATACATATAATGTATATCATATTTATTTTTTAAATGTATTACTTAATACAACTTTTTTAAATGTCAATGTCAAATAAATCTGAAGCGTAAATTGTGTATATTTTGTGGTTATAATATACAATAGTATTTTGTTGCCGTCCTTCTATAAATACTATATGTTGTGATGTTACACTATCATTTCAGGTTGGGGGAGGTTGGCACCTGCTTTAACGTTTAAACCTGTTGCATTTATTTACACCTGTCCCAAGTTGGGAACCTGTTTTTCAGTGGTTGTCGTTTGGTGATGTGGTTCATACGTGTTTTTGTTTCTTGTTCTTATATAGATAAGACCGTTGATTATCCTGTTTGAATGGTTTTACACTAGTCATTTTTGGGCCCTTCATAGCTTGCTGTTCTGTGTGAGCCATGACTCCGTATTGAAAGGTCGTACGTTGACTTATATTGTTTTTTTCTGAGTTGGACGAAAAGTTGTCTCATTGGCATTCATGCCAAATCTACGAGCTTTAGAAACAGAGAGAAAATTGATGCTCGCCGAGCTCTTCTCCTATTTCATAGCTACACCCACCTTTCAATCTTGAAGAATTTTCTTCATCTTTTAGTCTTTCTAAGATCATTGGGGACACCGTGTTACTAAATTAGAGCATATTGTATTTTCATTTGTTATAAACAATATCGTACATTTTTACTAACTTCAACAAATGGCGTAGAACTACTTTTCACTGATCTGGATTTTTACAGGGTTTGCAAAGAATATACATCAGAAAGAGGACCAGGTTAAAGTTGTTTATTGTTTACATCATTCATCACATTATACAATGGATCGTAAGTTTACTATGTAATGATGTAAGATAGTTCTGTAAGATCAACGTTCAGTCTTCTTTTGAATGGAATCATGTTTATGTAATCACGTTACCATTCAGGTTTCCAGAGTATTGTGAAGTTGCTTAATTTCTCAAATTATTTTTTTTTTAAATTAAAAAGATGCAACTGAGGATAAATCTTTTTAAAATAATCTCTTTTTTTTCATTATATTTCGAATTCTTTATTTATAATTTCCTTTTGAGAACAAAACATGAGTATAATATATCTAGCGGTAAATATTTTATTGACTTGTTTTTGTTATTGACTTTTCATTGTACATATCAACAAGTCCATTTATACAGCGCCAATATGTGTTTATGATTATACACCTATTATTTGTTATCATGCACTGCACTGAAAGTACTTTGTTTCTTTATACATTCGTTTACCATAAGATATAAGATTATGAATAAAAATACAAATAAGTTAGTTTATGTGCAAATAGACCTATATAAGTTAAACCTTAAATGTCAATGTCAAATGTATATATATAACTGATGCGCATATGTTTAAAGAACCTACAATCGATTTTAAATATAAATGTATATATGTCTCTATATATATGTCTCAGGATTGTGATCGTATGCTATTTAAAGTGTTACTTTGATCACACTAGTACACTTTTTAAAATAACATACCCTTTACTTTGGTGCTTTGAAGATTTTACAGTACGGTTTTCTTAATATACTAAATTCAGGCGCGGATCCAGAGGGGGGGGGGTTCCGGGGGTTGGAACCCCCCCTTTTTTTGGACGATCAATGCATTTGAATGGGGACATGTAATTGGAACCCCACCTTTGTCCTGGGTTAGGAACCCCCCCCCCCCCCCTTTTTAAAATGGCTGGATCCGCCCATGCTAAATTTAATAAAGAATGATTTTAATTTCTAGCCTCACATGGTGGTTCTGGTTGGAACCCATTCACTACTCTCTGGGCGGCAAATGATACAAAAACAATGTCAGAGAAATTTGAAAAAGAAAGTAAAGATGCTTCAAAGGTTTGCAGTCACATTGAAGAGTTGTTGCAAAAGCTTGAGGTCAGTATATCGTAAGACAAATACCAACGGACCAATATATTATTTTGTTGTGAATTCGTGAATGCTATCAGACAAAGATTCTTTGCAATTGAGTTTAATTCTGTTAAATCCGTTTTGAATGAGTTTCGGGATTGAAAAAAATGTGTTAAGTAAATGACACGTGACGACGTAATTTATCTTATGCTCCTTCCGATATCAGTAGACTATAATGACGCAACGTCAGATATTGCTACCATTTAGTGTAACAGAAAAATGACGTTAAATTGGAAACGTGCTTTATCTAATTCTTCAGGACTGCTTTCCTTTTGGGGTAAATACAAAGTATAACACACAAGTATTTATATAAATGCTGTGAGAATCCAATCCAATATGATTTTATAATTAACATAGGATAATAATTATATTCAATTTTACTGCTAGTAATTATGTGTTTTTGAAGGGAATATTTCTTCACTATACATGTATATTCAACCCGAGTATGATTTTATTCAAGCAGTGACAAACAATAGCTATTACTTATGATACTGAAGTTTCCTACTTTTTGATCGTCTTATAGATGTGTATTTTTGTAATGTGTGCATCATTTCGTTTTTTTGAAAGCAGGACATTTATATTTAGTGGAGGAAGGAACACGCGAATGCAGTTCATGCCGTCCCTAGCATATTACGCTTGTGGGCCGGCGACGTCAAATTATGATAACGGACAAACTTGCAAGACATTTTCATTAATCCGTATTTTTTATAGACAACCCTGTAATCTTAATGCTATTTGGTTTACCAACTTCAACTTTAAAAGTACTTTTTATTGGTATAGTTATCAAAGCCGAAAAATTATCTTCACGAAATCAAATCTCTGTTGTTTTGGCCGTAAAAGTTTGTGAAAGGCATGAAAGTTTAACTCGGACATTTCCACAAGACATTGCAAATCTATTGTTTTGAATTGAATATGTTGCTCAATTTATTTTTCAATTCGAATTTTGGGAGCTTACACTTAGTACAAAACGATCGTGCTTACAATTTAATGAATTATCTTTCAAAATTTTATTTTTGAACTGAAATGTTTCAAGTTTCCAAATTAAATTTCCGATGGGACATTTCCGTACATCATATTCTTTTGAAAATATGTATGCAAATTTTAAATGGAGACAGCCATGTTAACCAATACTGAAATATATCACGTCATAGAATGTTCATGCAAAATTTCGAAGAGTTGCGTGATTATTTCGCGAATTGTTCTAGTTTTATGTTTCGAGTTTGTTACATGGAACAACGCTAAGTAAACGTTTTTCGGATAATCTGTGTCTTCCTAAGCCTATGAATATTATATTTTTATTCTTTCTCTAATACAATGTGAAAATTCAAGGATAGATCTTTATTTTCATGTATAATTTGAAATATTTATTTCAGCATTTCTATAAAAGTTTTCCAGTCAAATATTTACTTAATGCTATTTTTCGTGGTAGTAGCAATATCTAACGTTGCGTCTATATATATAAATTTTCCTTAATTCGGTCCTTTCCAGCTTGTTGTTCTGTGTGAGCCAATGCTCCGTGTTGAAGGCCGTGTTTTGATCTATAATGGTTTACTTTTACACATAGTTTCTCATTAGCACTCCTACCACATCTTCTTATGGCTATATGTCTGTTGCTCTTTACAACTATTTATAGTATGGATGTTTAAGATCATATATGAACAGCGACATCACAAATGTCATTTCTAGCATTCAATTTACCTCTAACGTTATTCTAAAAGGACGAGTGTTTCATTTTCAAAACTATAAAGTGCTAATATTATAAAATTTTTAAAAAAGCCGATATGATCACCTGACTATTTATTAAATGCCCTCGAAATACCTCTCGGTCTTATTTCGAAGTGCTCCTTAAATGTATATAGAGTATGTCAATAGGAACATTTAATATTCAACGAAGTGACAATGAAAAACGTTCATCATATCGGTTTACAAACAAATACTTTTTCCTTTACTTTGAAATTCTTATTCTATACTCTTCCTTTTCTTTACAACATGCACAGTTTATATAAGTGAAATTCTAAAGGTATGTTAAATAATTTTAAGTTTTGTTATTTATTGCAGATTAATGGCAAAGTTCTAAGGGTTCAAGGGGACCCTGGACATGCAATATTAACAACAGCAGAAGAATGCAAGGCTACATGTATTGTGGTTGGTTCGAGAGGTGTTGGATCCCTTAGGCGAACAATTATGGGGAGCGTCAGTGATTACATTTTGCACCATTCTAATATTCCAGTTCTAGTTTATCGTCAGTAGAGATCGGAGTTGTAATACATTGATATTTTATGTGGCATAACTGCCGACAACTATCTATGGAGAACCAAATGCATGTGATGTGACACCGTCTATAAATGATATTATTTTCTTATATTGGGATAAAGAATGTTCATGTGATATCAAAAATACATGCTCACATGTTATGTCTTTAAAGTAGCATTAGTTACGAATAACATTGTAAGATAGAAAATTGAATTTGAATGTAGAAATAAAATGTGGCTATTAGCAATCAATTTAAAATAAACTTCTTTTCAAGTTTTATAAAAGAGGGGCGAATGATATCAAATGACATTGAAACTTTTGAAATGATGTTTTATAGTGTGTCTTTCTATGTTGTTATGTTACACTACTGTTTCAAATTAAGATGAAGGTTTGCGCCTGTTAAAAGGTTTGCAAGAACACGGTGCATTTGTTTGCACATGTCAGGAGCCTGTAGTTCAGTGGTTGTTGTTTGTTGACGTGTTTCATACGTGTTTCTCATTTTTCTTTTTATATAGATAAGACCATTGGTTTTCCTGTTTGAATTGTTTAACACTAGTCATTGTGGGATCCTTTATAGCTTTCTGTTCTGTTTTAGTCAAGGCTCCGTGTTTAAAGCCATAGTTTGGCCTTTTACAAGTTTTGACCTTGATGGAGAGTTGTCTCTTGGCTCTCATATTTCATTTTCTTTTTGTCTATTGACAACAAAAAAGAAAAAGACACAAAAGGAAAAACAACGTTATAAAAAATTAACACAACATAGAAAATTAAAGACTCAGCAACACAATCCCCGTTGAAACCTTGGGTGCTCTCAGGTGTCCTGAAAGGGTAAAAAAATCCGGCATTACGCGTGGCACCCCTCATGTTGTAATAACGAACTTCTAGTGGCTAGATATACTCACTTGTCTCTAAGGTATTAAAATCAAGTTACTATCGAGCAACTTCCAAATTTGAACTACACGTATTGATATATTGTTTAAAAAACCCGCGTTAGAACTTTATGTTCACGTGACCTACATACAACGATAAACTTTAGAAGACCAAAAATGACTGAAGGGAATAGAGTGGTTGTAATAGCAATGGATGGAAGTGCAGATGCTGATAAGGCTCTGGACTGTAAGTGTTTATTTTTGTAGAATTCGATTTACCAATTCACTTATACTACAACTACATTGTTTATCGCAAAATTTTTATCGACTTCAGATAATAAAAACTTGATGAGTGACTGCATGTTTATACATAGTACACATGCTTATGGTCAAGTATTGAAATAGATACACAATATTATCGAATTTGCTGGAAATATACAGTTTTTTAAATGTATTGTGAATTCTTTAACATGCAGTTTATTCTGTCAACCAAATTTGAATTCGTATGCAGACCAAATGGCAATGTCAACAAAAAGCATATAATCAGTTACCAGTATAATGTTTTATCAACGAGATAAAACACTATTTATAATTCATAAATCACATCTCAATTCGGATAGTGCATGATATGAATTAATAAAAACAGTTTGAAAATGGGTACCTGTACAAAATAAATTCCAAACTATAAAGAGATTACATATATCACATTGGGTTAGTTAAGTCCATATAATTTCAAAGCAGGCATGTTCAATTCCCAAGGACCAAACACAATATATTTTACATGCATAGCAATGCGCATAAATCTGTCGCTGTGTTTTTTTATATCAAAAAGATAATCCTCTGGCCGACAAAGGACAAAGAATCATTTAAATCAGTTGCTTTAAAAGGTAGAAAGTGAATAAGCAAGAATTACAGTAAACTGACACTGTTAAGTTGGTACACAAAGCAGCCATTGAAAATGGGTAAAAATATCTTCTATACTAGCGTTGGAAATAACATGAAAATGAATTGTACATAATATACAGCCGGGCAATACTCGAATCTGTCATAAAAACTGCAAGAACAGAAATATTTTATGAGAAGCATTCAACAATCACAGGCACTTGGGGGCATGACCCCCCTCCCCCTCAATTCCATAAACAAACTTTTATTTATATTTGCTATCCTATACTCGAACGGACACCACGTTTAAACAAAATAGAAATTGTCAGAGGCGATTTAGGGGGGCAGGGGGCCTGACCGGAGCGGGCCCCTTCTCCAGCAGAAATTAAATATGAAATGAGGGAAAATAGGTTCAATAGTCTCAAAAGAAATTACGAAAGAAAAGGGGGCATAACTCAAATCAAGCAAATTATAATGTGATAAAAGGGGACATACCTCCAATTAAGCATACACTAAAAAATAGATACACGCTATAAACTATTAACTAAAATCACCAATTAATAAGTAAAAATATATTATTAAAATACTAAACTGTGACAAAATACAGTCATCGGATTTACATGGTATTCTCTTTTTCCAGTCTACAGCACGAATTTGTACAGAGAAAATGACGATATAGTGATATTGCATTGTGTTCATCACAGATCTGTTTATACTTATGAGTGTAAGTATACATCAAAGGATTGTTCTTAAGTTACTTCAAACCACAATGATAAAAGTTGATGTACCGGTGTGAAATATATTGACACATCCGAATTGTCATACTTATTTAAGGTTGGGATGCAATTTGTAATGTACTAGGATACAACAGCTTTTAAACAAAACGACTTAGAGACTTAAAGCATTATACTATCTTAAAATAATTAACCGACAGGGAAAAAAACACAAACACATACACATATTCTGTTAAAGTGTCAATTTTTTTCTCTTAGCTCTGTCAGCTGGTTATACACGAACAACATTAACATGTTTTTTTAAAAGGTTGCAAATAAACTAAAGAGGAAAACAGAAATGTTTGAATAGACACAAATAAGCCAGGATCAAAGCTTGTTCTCCGAAGAAAATTGGCATGCTTTAGTTGGTTTTTTGTTGTTGCTTTTTTTACAGCAATATGGGCCCCCACAGATCCAGGAGCAATATCAATAGCATTCGAAGAAGAAAGTAGGAAAGGAAATGAAGTATGCAAAGCAATCGAACAAAAGCTAAAAGACCACAACGTAAGTGTATAGTTATTTTTAGTAGTGGTATTGTTCAGAGCTCAACAAGTACCACAACAAGCCAATAAAAAAAATGACTGAACATCTTTACATTAACCAGTAAAATGCACATGGCACCCAAATCCTAATTATTCATTTTCATATGAGATAAGGTCATTTTCATATTAGACTGACGTGGCTCAGTACTAAAACATCCCGTCAATGTGTTGGATTATCTTTCATTTTTGCCGGTGTGGTTTGTACATGTATATGGGACTTTCTGTGATTCTTTAGTTCTTATAACGTGACTCTGTACTTTAAAAGATCCCGTCATTATGTTATTGTTCTATTATATCATTTATATGCCATTGTGTTATTGTACTATCATAAATTTGAAAATACTATGAACAACAAACGACAAAATTATTTTACTCGCGTAATGGTATTAATTATAGTTATGTGGATTCTTAAACATTCTAAAGAACTTCTGGACAATTTTAAATCTCAGTCTATTTCTGAAATTAATTCTAACATAACTTTTGATTTTTTAACCTTGTATACCGACATTCCCAATGTGAAATTATAATTGTTTTGAATAAACATTGAACGACAAAATTTCTTCCTGTGACGTTTCCATTTTGTTCACGCACCGTTGTTAATATAACGGAATTTGATGCGACTGTCATATAAGTGAGAGGTTTAACGCTATAAAACCAGTTTCAATCTACCATTTTCTACATTTGAAAATGTCTGTTAAGTGTACAAAGTCAGGAATATGATAGTTGTTGTTCATTCGTTTGATGTGTTTTGTCATTTGATTTTGCCATTTTCTTAAGGACTTTACGATTGAATTTTCCTCGGAGTTCAGTATTTTTGTTATTTTACTTTTTAGAGTGTGTTCATAAATTTCGGAATACAAAGAGTTACACACTTTATATGTTTAAAACACACGAATGCAAATCTACTTTTTGATACATGAGTTTAGAGGTTCACTTAAACATAAATAAAGACAAAAAGAGATATTCAGCATAGGAAATATTTTTAAATACAAAAGCAATATTTCATTCATTTTTCTAATTAAGTTCCGATTCAAAATCAAGTTGTCTTTGTTTAAAAGACCCTTCCCCACAGCCCCACGATGTTACATAGAGGCCTCTATGTACTTCCAAACATTCCGATGCCGAAATAGTTTGAACTTTCTCAAAAAGAGCTAAGCAGTTTCAAATACATTTTCAATAAATGCATCCAAAGAACGACGATAGCATAAGACCGGTCGTCTTTTGTGTAAGCACGATCTGCTCTTTTAAAACATTTAAGACTTGTTTTTTTTTCTCTCTCAGTTCTATTAACTTACAAATTTTAATTTATAATTTAGGTTACAGCCAGAGTAATTAAACTTGAAGGAGGAGATCCTGGTCATACAGTCGTTCACAAGGCTAACGACCTGAATGCCGCCATGATAATTATGGGGAGTCGTGGTTTAGGAACAATACGACGCACTCTGCTTGGAAGTGTCAGTGATTATATAATTCATCATTCAAAATGTCCTGTCTTTGTTTGCCGTCATTGAATAACGTTTATAATATAACCACCGTACTATACGCATCTTCTATGTACAACATGTATTACTTTTTTATTTATATTAGCGATATATACAATGTACACTAATAAAAGAAGTTATCGCCTGAACTTTTTGCTTTCTTTAATTAAAATTAGACTATTCTTAAACAATTGAAAAACAACTAAAACAAACAAACAAACACAGATTTCAGCGCCAAACCTGATTGCATTTATGTATAACAGATATGACAATTTTACTTAAGCCAACGGACTTGATTGGGGATCGAGCCTACTTAGAAGGCTATTCTAACAGAATTGAAATGAGGAATGTGTCAATCTAATTAAAAACCGATCTCTCATCGCTCCTGTTTCTGATATGTCGCGTCACGCGACATATCAGAAACAGGAGCGATGAGAGATCGGTTTTTAATAAGATTGGGAATGTGTCAAAGATACAACAACCCGTCCAAAAGAGCAGCAAACAGCCCAAGGCAACCAATGGGTCTTCAACACAGCGAGAAATTCCCACATCCGGAGGTACGCTTCAGCTCTACTGTCCCTCAAACTAAATTCCGAAACATATAAATGATCATAATTATATATATAGTATTTGCTATTAAATTGAATGATAAATTTTCGTGCTTTGTGTAATAAAAAAAATTAGTCGAATAATTTGAGTGGTTTCATTTAGCTGACATTTCTTTATTTGTATTATGTATACAGAATACAATTAGTAGAAAGATCATGACGGTTTTAAAAGTATCGGATACCAAAATAAGGGAGCAATCGTTTAACTTCAAAAAGGGTTTGTTTTTTTTGTCTGAGTTAGAAATTTATTTTTCGCGCAAAACACGAACATATTTATTTTGTTTTCGATGATCAAATTATGTTTTTTTTTATTTACCGGATTTTTTTGACAAACGTCGGTTATTGATTTGGGGATGTACGGCGGGCAGTTGGTCGGGCGGGCGACAGCCAAATGTTGTCCGTGCATTTACTCATTAAAATTTTAATATGTTGTTACTGACAACAAAATTGAGGTCAAGTTCAATAATGACGATTTTGACTTTTCCCGTTCAGGAGTTATGGTTCTTGAAAGATTGAAAAATGGCGTTTCCAGTCCTGTCCGTTCATTTACTCATGAACTGTTCAACCAAAGCTTTTAAAATTTTAATATGTTGTTACTGATGACAAAATTGAGGTCAAGTTCAATAATGACGATTTTGATTTTTACCGGTAAGGAGTTATGGTTCTTGGAAGATTCAAAAATGGCGTTTCCAGTCGTGTCCGTGCATTTACAATGTACTCATTCACTGTTCAACCAAAGCTTTTAAAATTTTAACATGTTGTTACTGATGACAAAATGGAAGTCAAGCATGTTCAATAATGACGATTTTGACTTTTACCTTTCAGGAGTTATGGTTCTTGAAAGATGGAAAAATTGTGTTTCCAGTCCATGTCACTGTTGCATTTACTCATGAACCATTCAACCAAAGCTTTTCAAATTTTAATATGTTGTTACTGATGACAAAATGGAGGTCAAAGATGATATTGACGATTTTTACTTTCACTGTTCATTAGTTATGGTCCTTGTGATATTGAAAAATGCCAGGACACAAATAAATGTTAATAAATCCGGTTTGCTGTCGCTCTGACAGCCTCTTGTTTTGAATTTGACACAAGAAGGTATGGGGAAAATCTGCTATCTGCTTGACCACAATGTTTTTTTTTATTTCATTAAATTTGGAATCATATTTTTACCTATTGTGTTTACACATCGTTGTCAATATAATGGAATGTGATGCGATACAAGTGAGAGGTTTATCGCTTTAAAACCAGGTTTAATGCACAATTTTCTACATTTAAAAATGCCTGTTCCAAGTCAGGAATATGACAGTTGTTGTCCATTCGTTTGATGTGTTTTGGCTTTTGATTTTGCAATTTGATTAGGGACTTTCCGTTTTGAATTTTTCTCGGAGTTCAGTATTTTTGTTATAATATAATTTATTTCATCAATCCCATATTTCGATTAAAACATGAATATTATTGCGGAGAAACCGTTGATCCTTGTAAGCTACAACTGCATAAAGCAAACGTCATGTGCAATCAATGCACAATGTCTCTGGTTGTGTAATTTCACTACAAGGGCATCAATATTAAACTGCGCAGTATAAATTCAGTTGTATATAGTGAAATCAATAAACAACATTTATTTTTAGATCTTTTCAGACTGTCACACTCGACCTATCATAGTTTTACTTTATCACAACTTTCGATACAATGGCTGATGCATCAAAGGGACCAGCTAACAGGATTGCTGTTGTGGCTATGGATGGCAGTGAAGCATCGGAAGCGGCACTAGATTGTAAGTTAGACGCACGCAAAAATTATCGTTTGTATATACAATTGTTATCTTTTTTGTGCGACATACATGTACTTGTCATATCGGTGTTTAAGCTAATGTGAACGACCTCTCTATCATCTATATGTGTCATTTATAATGTGGAAAGCGACAAAATACACCTTTGTACATAATACGTGAGATTTAACATGTTAAATCATAACACCTCTTTTTGGTGCAATTGTTTATGTTTATAAAAACATAGTAAGCCCAAAATACATTAATGAAACACTTCGAGACAGTAAAAATATAGGTTCAAGGATTCGTGACTATAAATAATGTGTAATATATGTTTGAATCATAGATAGTCCTTATTTTGTTGCTTTATGTATGCCTTCAACCTCATTGGGGTATAACTCTGTATTATTCAATAAACCTAATGTTAGACGCTCCCAGACCCCGGTGACTTTTTTTTCAAACAACTTTACCTCTTAAAATTAGTTCGACAAACACTTTTTTTTTAACATTTATGCAATCGAATTTTGTTCGAAACTGTACCTTTGGTGAGAATAGCCTCAAATATTTAAATAAAAAAATGTATTTAACACTTTCTTCGCTAGACACATGCGAATATTTGTATATTTCCCAGCATCCTCAGCATATAAATTAATAAGGTATAAAAAGCGGTAAATTTCTAAAATGTTCACCTTAGAGCACAATATATGAATATGAGTTCAAAATAACTTTTTTGTGTGTTTTTTATTTTCAGTTTTTGTAAAGAATGTTTACCACGAAGGCTTAGATGTTGTACTTATGCATTGTGTTCATCACCGAGCACAGAACACTTATGGATGTAAGTAACAATTTTGTTTCCTTTATTTATTTTCAGATTTTTCATAACATGTGTAAGAGGATGTGATATGCATGCCAATATGACAATTCTTTATTCAAGTCACAATTGGCAATAGTAAACAATTGTGTGTCTAAGTACGGTCGCCGTGGTTCACACCGAGCATCAATCTATAATGGATGAAGCTTTCATATGTATAAAAAAGAAGATGTGGTATGATTGCCAATGAGATAACTCTCCACAAGAGTCCAAATTACGCAGAAATTTACAACCACAAGTCATGTGTTATTCCATCTGTATCACTGCTAGCGAGGGTTTTGAGATGTTGCGGCTCTGTACTCATATGTATATTCTTTTTTTTTTTCAAACCACGTCTATTTGAAATGTAGTTTGGTTTGTCTATAGTAGGCTTATAAAACTGGATTATTTTGCATTTTGAACTGTATATTAAAAGGACAAAATGTCCTAAAAAAGTGTGTGATTCCAATAGACCTATATATATTTATATGTGAATGTGTCGATGTCGTGTTATTTGCTATTTGTTTTATCACAGACCTTAAATGAAAGGCAATATCAATTTGAATTGATTTGCATATATTAACAGAAGATAAAGTAATAGATTTGTACAATCTAGACAGATAAGGGATATTTATATCCAAACAAATCATCTTTTGGTTTTACAGTGTGTCTAGACTGAATATATTATTGTCCTGCAAATTTTTGTATTCATATTTTGTATGTGTTAAATTCAACCCTGGTAAGTTTACCAGTTCTGAATCAAATTCGAATTGATTATCGTTGCTCTAATAAATTGTAGCTGTCTGGATGCCTGTAGAACCACATTTGGTTGTGCATGCATACCACGAAGAGAGAAAGAAAGGAGAAGAGGTCTGTAAAAAACTGAAAGCCAAACTAGACACGTACAAGGTATGAATTGGTAGATGTTGTATCTGAAGAAGTTTGCGAATATGTTTTATTATTAATTTCATAAGATATCAGTCCCTTTTGAAATATTTGAGGACCTTTGTCATGTTTTGTAAGTATAGTTGAAATTTGAAATCATTTTCAATATTTTATTCAAACGCCACAATTTCCTGATTTTGTATGCGCTCCAACACTAGTCGTATTCGATTTGGCCTCCTAACCGTTTTGATTCGAGCGGACATGCAACTGATGAGTCTGGTGTAACAAATTATGAAAAATTCAAAGTCTTGTAAACATTCAATTTAAGAAATTGTATCTACACTGATCTAATTCGTTCAGACTACATTTTGTGTGGTCTAATTATAAAGAAAATGCATATATAAATAACATTATCATATATGTTTTATTCATTTTTAGATTGGTGGACAAGTAATTCAATTAGATGGTGGCGATCCAGGCCACACAATAGTTCAGAAATGTGAGGAATTAGGGGCCAGTGTAATTGTTGTTGGCAGCCGAGGTTTAGGGGCCATTAGACGTACACTTATTGGAAGTGTTAGTGAATATATACTCCATCATTCAAACATTCCTGTGTTCATTTGTAAACATTGATTAAAATATACATATTTGATGGACTGTTTGTTATTGGTTAGTAGCTATGTCGCCAACAGGGGAAGCGTGTCTAGAAACCGCTGCACTCCGTCCGTTCGTCCGAAAAACATTTAGAAGAAATGTTACGTCAAACGTTTCTTTGCTACTATGAAAGGGAATGATTGCTGCTTTGTAATGTTGAGTTGTAGCGGTTATAATTCAAATAACTATTGTGCAGCTACTTTTTGGTTTTCCTAATAGTTTTGAAATTTTTGAAATTTGTTAAAATGTAAACATTCAGCTATTTATTGGAAAGTAAAATACTTTTGCTACGTAGATATTGGCGGTTTTTTTTATGACAATACAATTCACATGCATCAAATATAACAGCATTGATTATAGTATCCGTGCGAACTTCAATTTAACTCTTAGCTGGAGATGAACTACACATGTGCTAAGCATGTTCAGTTATTAAAAAACAAGAATGTCAAACACAAAAAATTACAACAAGGAAGCCACCGAGAACAATTTCGTAGACTGATTAGGCCAAATAATTTTTATACAAATAAAATGATGATTTACGCATTTTTTTAGATACACAAGACTTAAATTTAACAAGACATAAATCGTCATGCAATTGCACGTGCATGTCTTTGTATTTTTATGTAGGTTTATATCGGGGCATATGACCATCAACATTCTTCGGAGGTCACTTCGATGGCTAATTATATGACGTCTCTGGTCTAACATACACATAACATACACACGAAATGTTAGCCCATTATAACTTGTCCAGATGCCTTTTTAGCTCACCTGGCCTAAAAGGCCAAGTGAGCCTTTCTCATCACTTGGCGTCCGTCGTCGTCCGTCGTCCGTCGTCGTCGTCCGTCGTCGTCGTTAACTTTTACAAAAATCTTCTCCTCTGAAACTACTGGGCCAAATTAAACCAAACTTGGCCACAATCATCATTGGGGTATCTAGTTTAAAAAATGTGTCCGGTGATCCGGCCAACCATCCAAGATGGCCGCCATGGCTAAAAATAGAACATAGGGGTAAAATGCAGTTTTTGGCTTATAACTCAAAAACCAAAGCATTTAGAGCAAATCTGACATGGGGTAGAATTGTTAAACAGGTAAAGATCTATCTGCCCTGAAATTTTCAGATGAATCGTATAACCCGTTGTTGGGTTGCTGCCCCTGAATTAGTAATTTTAAGGAAATTTTGCTGTTTTTGGTTATTATCTTGAATATTATTATAGATAGAGATAAACAGTAAACAGCAATAATGTTCAGGAAAGTAAGATTTACAAATAAGTCAACATGACTGAAATGGTCAGTTGACCCCTTTAGGAGTTATTGCCCTTTATAGTCAATTTTTAACCATTTTTCGTAAATCTTAGTAATATTTTACAAAAATCTTCTCCTCTGAAACTACTGGGCCAAATTAATCCAAACTTGGCCACAATCATCTTTTGGGTTAGTAGTTTGAAAAATGTGTCCGGTGACCCGGCCATCAAACCAAGATGGCCGCCATGGCTAAAAATAGAACATGGGGTAAAATGCAGTTTTTGGCTTATAACTTAAAACCCAAAGCATTTAGAGCAAATCTGACATGGGGGATAAAATTGTTTATCAGTTCAAGATCTATCTGCCCTGAAATTTTCAGATGAATCGGACAACCCGTTGTTGGGTTGCTGGCCCTGAATTAGTAATTTTAAGGAAATTTTGCTCTTTTTGGTTATTATCTTGAATATTATTATAGATAGAGATAAACAGCAAACAGCAATAATGTTCAGGAAAGTAAGATTTACAAATAAGTCAACATGACTGAAATGGTCAGTTGACCCCTTTAGGAGTTATTGCCCTTTATAGTCAATTTTTAACCATTTTTCGTAAATCTTAGTAATATTTTACAAAAATCTTCTCCTCTGAAACTACTGGGCCAAATTAATCCAAACTTGGCCACAATCATCTTTTGGGTTAGTAGTTTGAAAAATGTGTCCGGTGATCCGGCCATCAAACCAAGATGGCCGCCATGGCTAAAAATAGAACATGGGGTAAAATGCAGTTTTTGGCTTATAACTCAAAACCCAAAGCATTTAGAGCAAATCTGACATGGGGGGTAAAATTGTTTATCAGTTCAAGATCTATCTGCCCTGAAATTTTCAGATGAATCGGACAACCCGTTGTTGGGTTGCTGGCCCTGAACTAGTAATTTTAAGGAAATTTTGCTCTTTTTGGTTATTATCCTGAATATTATTATAGATAAAGATAAACTATTAACAGCAATAATGTTCACCAAAGTAAGATTTACAAATAAGTCAACATGACTGAAATGGTCAGTTGACCCCTTTAGGAGTTATTGCCCTTTATAGTCAATTTTTAACCATTTTTCGTAAATCTTAGTAATCTTTTACAAAAATCTTCTCTGAAACTACTTGGCCAAATCCACAATCATCTTTTGGGTTAGTAGTTTGAAAAATGTGTCCGGTGAACCGGCCATCCAACCAAGATGGCCGCCATTGCTAAAAATAGAACATGGGGTAAAATGCAGTTTTTTGGCTTATAACTCAAAACCCAAAGCATTTAAAGCAAATCTGACATGGGGTTAAATTGTTTATCAGGTCAACATTTATCTGCTCTGAAATTTTCAGATGAATCGGACAACCCGTTGTTGGGTTGCTGGCCCTGAATTAGTAATTTTAAGGAAATTTTGCTCTTTTTGGTTATTATCCTGAATATTATTATAGATAAAGATAAACTATTAACAGCAATAATGTTCACCAAAGTAAGATTTACAAATAAGTCAACATGACTGAAGTGGTCAGTTGACCCCTTTAGGAGTTATTGCCCTTTATAGTCAATTTTTAACCATTTTTCGTAAATCTTAGTAATCTTTTACAAAAATCTTCTCTGAAACTACTTGGCCAAATCCACAATCATGTTTTGGGTTAGTAGTTTGAAAAATGTGTCCGGTGACCCGGCCATCCAACCAAGATGGCCGCCATTGCTAAAAATAGAACATGGGGTAAAATGCAGTTTTTTGGCTTATAACTCAAAACCCAAAGCATTTAAAGCAAATCTGACATGGGGTTAAATTGTTTATCAGGTCAACATTTATCTGCTCTGAAATTTTTAGATGAATCGGACAACCCGTTGTTGGGTTGCTGACCCTGAATTGTTAGTTTTAAGGAAATTTTGCTGTTTTTGGTCATTATCTTGAATATTATTATTGATAGAGATAAACTGTAAACAACAATAATGTTCAACAAAGTAAGATTTACAAATAAGTCAACATGACCGAAATGGTCAATTGACCCCCTTAGGAGTTATTGTTCTTTATAGTAAATTTTTAAAAATTTTCATAAAATTTGTAAATTTTTACTAACATTTTCCACTGAAACTAATGGGCCAAGTTCATTATAGATACAGATAATTTTAAGCAGCAAGAATGTTCAGTAAAGTAAGATGTACAAACACATCACCATCACCAAAACACAATTTTGACATGAAACAATCTGCTTCCTTTAATATTCACATAGACCAAGGTGAGCGACACAGGCTCTTTAGAGCCTCTAGTTTTTATTGTTTCATTTTGTGATTTGAATGCCAAGAACATTTTAGTATATCTTATAAATGAAATATTGGAAAATAAGTCAAAGCATTTAACATAAAGTTGATAGCTTGTGAGGCCACTGCAGCTATATGCGTCATAATACTACATGTTGTCGCAATGTTACATAAGCACGGGTATGAATCCTGCCGAGGGAAGAACAACATGTATTAGCGTAGATTTGCTGCATACTTGGTCACAACTCAACTTGGCACTGCTGAGTTGTAATGTAACGTGTATGCTGATCCGTCCGTCCGTTTGCCAGACAAATATTTTCCTCATATTTTAATCACAAATTACTAAACATGATCGGACAAGCAAGCACGACAATGCGTGCATTCTTATTCTATTAGAAAACTCTGTCTGAGAACATACAATTTCAGTCCCTCTTTTGTGCAAAAGTATGACGTGCTGTCAATTAACTCTTGAAGACCGATAAATTTAACCACATAGTACCAAATATATCTACTGGTTATGGAATAGAATAGTAAAAATGTAGTTAGTCATAAAAAATTGGAACTTCATAAGTTTAAAACTGAAAGCTTATTGCAACAACGATTTACTGGTGGCGTAGATAACCTGTTGCGAAACAAATTTATAATATTGTATTGATAACATTTACACGAGACGTTTCAGTAAACCCATTGTCCAATATGAAGATAAGGAAGAAATTGGTATAAGTTTGTTGATAAGAAGCGATCTTCTATAATTGACAGAACAGAATGGGATATGTAACACTTTTTTGTCTCTTTTTTAAGGTTTGTTTACATTTAAATTAAGAGAATTAATGATAAATCTTTACAAGAAAATTGTTTTTGCCATTATAGATTTGATTGCGCAAAGGGCAATATCGCAGGGACTTGTATTCAAAACACTGTATATATAGGATTAGGATGAGTGAGCTGATATCGTTTACCACTATTTTCGTTTGTGTATATATCAGTAATAAAAATGCTTAATACATTTCAACAGACAGCTGAATAGTAACTATATGAAAACAGTGGTCAAGAAAATATAATAATGGTTGGGAAAACGAAGTTTATCAAAATGACACTATGCGATTCTCTAATTTATTGGTGCTTGCTAAATTGTGCGTCGATCTATTCGGCTGACATACAATGCGTTGTTCGGCTGTGCTGTTTTTATGTGGTGATATATGTTGTTTTACGTATTCGTTTTTATTCTGTAGGTAGCCACCACTTCGGTGTTAACATGTATATCAATTATGTAGTAATTTTTATAAATTAACTGATTGCTAAAATATGAATTATTCTAAATACTAAGGATTTTCTTATCCCAGGCAGATAACCTGAGCTGTATTTGTCACAGCTTTCATCTTTGTTTCCCTTTCTTTGCTATTTTGACATGAGCATTACTGATGAGTTTTATGTAGACGAAACGTGCGTCTGGCGTATTAAATTATAAGCCTGGTACCTTTAATAGCTATTAGCTTGTCGGAATGTTCTATTGTATTGTTTATTTGTGTGTTTCTCTGTCCTGTATGTTCTGCCATACATATGTATTGTAGTCCTGTCATGCAATGTTGCCATTTCAGTGTTATATTTAACATTGCCATTAAAGTGTGAGGTTTGGCTAGCCACAAAATCAGGTTCAACCAAACATTTTCTTAAAATGTCCTGTACCAAGTCAAGAAAATGGCTATTGTTATCTTATAGTTCGTTTCCGTGTGTGTGGCATTTTAGTGCTTCTGTTATGTCGTTGTTCTCTTATATTTTATGTGTTTCCCTCAGTTTAAGTTTGTAACCCGGATTTGTTTTTCTCAATCGATTGATGAATTTCGGACAGTGGTACACCACTGTTGTCTTTATTTATACATTTGATGCCACTAAAAACGACAAAATCAACATCACAATTATATGCTTATTTCCATTCAATATATGAATAAAACAATAACGATTAAGTTCGACATTGTAGACCGATAGTTTGTCTTACATTGCAGATATGTATTATGCTGTCGGTACACGTAAACGGACAACATTCTGTAAATGACGCTATTTCGTTCAGATATCTTGCGAATGTAGTGAGTATGCTTTGGAAACACTATTTAAGGTTGGTTGTACCACGGAACACTCTAAATCAAACACCAAATTTAAAAGACCCAACGTTTTGCAACACATATATACTACGTTAATCTTTTTGGGTCAACTTTGTATGAATGTGCTGGTCTTGTTACTATTGTTTATGTAGTGTTTGTACACACTAATATCCGTCATTTTGCTACATAAGAAAAAAATTTAGTTATCGAGACTTTAACTATCTGAAGAAAAGAATGCCTATGGTGTCTTCTATTCAACAGACAAGGAATTCGAAACGATGTTTGTTTGCAGGAACCTTTCCCCACATTATCCCAGTCGTTTGATATTGAATTACGATGATAAACATGTCATTTCGTCACGAGAGTACCCCCATCACCACCCTCAGAAATATGGCTTATATGAGTAGCCAATAATAACCAGTCGTTGAGTTTTTCTGTTTTCATATTTGTTCACTTTTTCGCTTTTGCTAAAGATAACGTGTGGTTCTTATACAACCATACATGAACTCACATTGCAGGATGAACTTTTGATATATATGCAAATTTTTCAGAATCATCTTCTCTGCCTTAAAATATACCATGACTGTTACATGTATAACACTACGAAACAGGATCAGATTGACATGCACGACACGCTAACAATGATGGGCGTAGAGGTAACTATATTAATGATATTAATGTCATAAGTATTATCGAAATTATTCCTCTATTTAGTTTATAGATGTTTTTACATTTTGATTTTGTTCTCTTTCTGATTTGTCCATTCAGATCTAAATAGAAATAAGCGTTGCTCGTATTATTTTCTGCTCAATATTTATAAGATGTGAGTAAGAACTGTTCCAAATAACTACTTTTTTTTATTCGTTTGATATCTTTAGCCGTTTGAAAAATTATTTTAAAACGAATGTTATCATCTGGGTGTCACCATTCTATCCCATCCCCTTATTTCTTATCAGATCGTCTTCACATGTAACTATGAAGGCTTTTTGGATTTTTTTTATCTACAACTCAGAGTTTGTCAAATACCATTTGTATACAGTGTTTGACTTCTACAGAGGCAGTTTTGAGTTTTTAACATTATTTATTCTAATAAGAGATCTGATAACTATAATCGTACAGAATGTATAATTTGCAGTAAGCCTTTTGAAATTTCTATATAAAATTAGGAAAAAGTTAAATCACAAAAATACTGAACTCCAAGGAAAATTCAAAACGGACAGTCCCTTATCAAATGGCAAAATCAAAAGATAAAACACATCAAACGAATGGACAACAACTGTCATATTTCTGACTGGGTAAAGGCATTTTCTTATGTAGAAAATGGTGGATTGAAACTGGTTTCATATCGCTAAACTTCTCACTTGTATGACAGGCACATGCAATTCCATGATAGTGACAACGCTGCGTGATCAAAACAGACATAATAAGTTAATTTGTCAGCAGTCATCACCGTGTTACAATCTCAATCAATACAAAAACAAACAAATATTTAACAAAGAAGCAAAACGATGTTGCACTTGCAAATGAGTCAACGATCTACTGGCGACTGATTAGCGAGGATGGTTAAACTATAAATTACCATACGACCTTAATTCATGAGCAATTATGATATTCTGTAATAAACAACAAAAGGAAAAGCCAAAGCAACATTACAATTTTTAAATTCACGAACATCGACTTGAATTATGCTTAAAACACTAAACGAAAATTTGTATGGCTCCTTTTTCGATTTTACCGATTTAATTCTTATTCTGTAGACTCTAATCATAACTAAAACGAAAATGAAAACTTGCTATTTATAAATCTATACACCTTATCGCTATTTGTCCGCCATTACTGGACATTACACAGGTTCCCGTAAAATTTTGACGTCATAATACAAAATATCTGACACCACACCGGAAAAGGTCAATAACGTCAATAGTTCAAGCGGGACAGATTCTCGGATCAGCCGGGAAAAGCGATAAGGGTATTAGATGTGTAATAAGATAATCAAATATCCTGCTGACCATTATAAATGATTGTCGAACTGCAAATATATACGTGCATGAAATATATATATATGCAATACTCACTGGTTTTCTGAAAATCGATGCATTTTAATAGTAAAGAGCTTGTTTGCGTAAAAAATAATGCAAAATATTGTTATCATCATCCTTTTTGTGATCACTATTCCTGTACTTAAATAAGATTATGAAAAAGCTCAGCTTCCCATATATTTGATTAAGATTAATTTTATTAAAGGTGTTAATTCTGAACAAGAACATTTTATTCAGCAAACTACATAAAAATGGGAAATATGTCTTTTTTACATTACCTACAACGAAAAATGTAATTGATTTAAACAAGTGCTTCCTCTATTAAAGTGTGTCACTGATATTACATTTCATTTGCAGGCAAAAGTTTTGAAGATGGTCACTGATAATCGTGCTACTCACTTCAAGACAGCATCTAAGGATCATTTTAAGCATGATTTAAGATATTTTAATGGTTATTGCCTTCATGGAAATGCTACTCTATGGGTATATAAAAGTCCTGTGTTTTGATTTCTGGTATTAATATATATTAAATAAATTAATTTTGGTAAAAAGTGGGTTAGTATGTTTTTTATGTTTTGTTTGTTTTGTAGGGGAAGCAAGTAGTATTCAATTTAATTTAAACTATATAAAGATGCTGAAAAAATATAATCACAAATCTCCAAAGAAAATTCAAAAAGAATAAACTCATCATAGATACCAGGACTAAATTTTGTATATACGCCAGACGCGCGTTTCGTCTAGAAAAGACTCATCAGTGACGCTCGAATCCAAAAAAGTTAAAAAGGCCAAATAGAGTACGAAGTTGAAGAGCATTGAGGACCAAAATTCCTAAAAGTTTTGCCAAATCCAGCTAAGGTAATCTATGCCTGAGGTAGAAAAGCCTTAGTATATCAAAAATTCTAAATTTTGTGAACAGTACATTTATAAATATAACCATATCAATGATAATTCATGTCAGCACAAAAAGTGCTGACTACTGGGCTGGTGATACCCTTGGGAGAATAAATCTCCACCAGCAGTGGCATCGACCCAGTGGTTATAAATAAACTCATCATAGATACCAGGATTAAATTTAGTATATACGCCAGACGCGCGTTTCGTCTACAAAAGACTCATCAGTGACGCTCGAATCCAAAAAAGTTAAAAAGACCAAATAAAGTACGAAGTTGAAGAGCATTGAGGACCAAAATTCCTAAAAGTTTTGCCAAATCCAGCTAAGGTAATCAATGCCTGAGGTAAAAAAAAAAAAGCTTTAGTATTTCAAAAATTCTAAATTTTGTAAACAGTTAATTTATAAATATAACCATATCAATGATAATTCATGTCAGCACAAAAAGTGCTGAGAAAAGTCCCTTGTTAATGAAATGGCAAAATCAAACGCTTAAACACATCAAACGAATGAATAACAACTGTTATATTCCTGACTTGGTACAGACATTTTCTTATGTAGAAAATAGTGGATTATATCTGGTTTTAAAGCTAGCTACACCTCTTACTTGTATGATTGTCGCATTAACGTTAAATGTTCGATGAAAGATAAATGTTCTGACTGTGTCAGAGGGACAAATATTGAAAACTTTCTACAAGAATGTAAAAATGTCGAGGCAGATAATAAATAGGAGACCGAGTAGGTTTGAATTTTAGTTGCCAATTAACTGGTGATTCGTGGTATTAATCACACATGCTTGGATCTTAAAAGCTCTGTTTTTATCTGTTAAAAATATCTTCAATAAATTAGTGGTAATATGAACATTTCCCGCTATGTGTCAAGAAATGATGCTTTCCCAAAATGCATCATTCTAACATCAAATGAACGAATATATGGCATTGAGTTCCTCCTGGTGTGACTGTCATTTTAATAGTTTGAATCAGTTTATTTTCTACAAACTAGGATTTATTTCTACCTAAAAGAAGATTGAAACTTGGTATCTACATTCGCCATTTTGTATGAAACAAAGGAGGACAAAGTGAATTGTCAATACCGAATTATGTTATCAGGCAGTTACGTCATGTTATTTCAAATAAAGAAAATGTGTTGTTTATTTATGGCTTTACCTGAGGGAACAACCTATTTGTCATGAAAATAAGACAGGTCCATAGCAACATATGGATCTTAAGATATATAGATGTGTATTCATAGACCCTCTCTTTTTCACAGTTTGTATCAACGATCGCACAGCCTTAACCCCTTCGGAAAGAGTGTGTCAACGTCTTTTGTTGCTTTTAGCCTAGTGCTTGTCAAAATCCCCGACTTAATCAGTTTTTTAATGGATTTTTTATTAAATTAATTTCTGCTAATGATTTTTCGGGATAACACGTTTCGAAGAATTAGTACTGAATTTAAAGATATAGTTACGGTACAGTTATTGTATAATAATGAACAGTACAGAAATAATAGAAAGTATAACATTACAAGTTTTTAGTTTTGCCGAACAGTACTAATATGCAAGAGGGTAGAAATTTACCCAAAACAACGTGGATACATTCTTGGTTATGTAGTTTCATTGATAGTGTTGTCAAATTTTATACTTTTGAATAACCAATTAGTCGGATTATATTTCGTTAATTGTAGTAAAGTTTAATTGTGCTTTATCTACAGTACTCTATTAATGAGGGGGCGGATAGGATGAAGGGAGACAGGACAGACAGGGGTGGGAAAAAGGAGAGAAGGGACGGGAGAAAGGAGAGAAAGGGCCGGAGAAAGGAGAAAGGGGATAGAAAAGAAAGACAAAAAGTACTTAAAAATTATTAATATTTAGCTGGAAAACTAGTAAGTTAAAACCTTCAAGGAAGTGCTAATAAAAAGTAAAATGACAAAAATACCGAACTCATGAATCCATTCTAGTTATCGAACAGTATAAAAATTCTTCATATTATGTAAATTTTTTTAAGTGAGATAATACTTAGTATAAGGATCGAAATATTGTCTTTGTGTTTAAGGATAAGCATGCGTCTGTAATCATGCAAAATATTGATTACAAAATAGCACTGAGTCTATTGTAACACGAGTGAAAGATAAAGCATTTATTCTAAAGTGTTTCTCCTTAAACCATACCGGTTTTTTGGGGTTTTTTTTTTTTTGGTTTTTTTTTTTTGGTTTTTTTTGGGGAGGTGTCTTTTTTGTTTTGCTTGGCAATCCAAGAGTTGAAACTTTTGTTTCGTTAACAAGATCCCAACTCAATTCCCATATGTGAATAGATACTGTAAAAATAATATTTTGCCAAAAGAAACTAAAATTATTCCAAGCCTTTATTCTATGAGAATGCAAACTATGGCTAATTTCTACGAAATGCGGTCAGTGCTTTGAAAAAAAAATGTTTGGCAAAAGATGTTTTTCGTTTGAAATGTTTTACACTTTGTTATGTCTTTTAAAGCTTGTTATGAGGTATGTGTTTTGCTTATGGCTGAAAATTGTACAGTGATCTATAGCTAACCTGTAAGTGTTTTTTGTTTGTCTCGGGTGGATATATATAATGGGTAATCATACCATATCTTCTTATTTACTTACCCTGTATTACGCCAAAGTCGATGTTTTGCTGATGGAAATTAAAAAGTAAAATAACAAAAAATACCGATTCCCAGGAAAATTTAAGACGGCAAGTCCATAAGCAAATGACAAAATAAAAAATCCACAAACGAATGGAAAACAATTTTCATATACCTAATTTGATACAAGCATCTACTAGATATAGAAAATGGAAGATAAAAGCTGGTTTTAAAGCATGTTAAACCTCTTACAATATATTGACAACCATGTATGCACAAAACAAACAGTCATTATAGGTTAAAATGTTGAAAAGTACAGTAGTCAACATTGTGTTTTGTTCTTTATCGCAGTAAAACAAACAAATATGTCAACAAAGAAAAAAAAACAAAACATATAGACATATAGACAAAGTTCACCATCAAAAACGAAAGATAAGATACTTAAAAAGGGGCAAAAGATACCAGAGGAACAGTCAAACTTATAGATTGAAAATAAAACTGACAACGCCTGGGCACATAGGTTGCATTTCTGTAAATATTGACAATGCAATTTCCCATAGGAACTCCTTTTACGGCTAAAACTGTACCACTTTTACTATGAAGTTTTGAAAAAAATCTTATCCTAGAATTGAAAGTTCATATGCACCACAATTTTTTTCAAAGGTCAAAATATAGGGCTGTGCGGCATATTTTCAACGTTTATACGCCCTGAACTTCTCAGAGTTTAAACTTACACTAATTTTCTTAACTACCCCTACCTCGAATGAAAGGTTACCACAGATTTCAATGTAAATCATATGCACGTGTTTATTTACTGGTAACATTCCCAAGTTCTGTCTCTGCGATATGGAACACAGAGAGTATAAATGGGAACCAGTATGTAAACAAAATCAATTTTCTATGAATATTCAATTACTCCCCAAAAGAGGCGTGTTTTGAGAAACAGCTGTATTTACAAAGTGCAACCTATAACACAATGACGGGATTGTGGGAATGGTGTTACTTCGTTTATTCGTTTTTGGCCATTGAAATTTTAATTAAGTCCGCCGAAATATTTGACATATGGATACGTTATTTCATGTAGAGTTATCTCAACCATATCTTGATGTAACTCATTGTTGTTTAAAAATGAAGAACAAAAACCCAGAGATGTATTAATACGACTTGACATTGAATTCTATATAGGTATATTAGAAATCATTTCAGTACTGGAGCACTGACTACAGAGCTGAAAAGGTATAAAATTCTAAATGTTCGATTTGGTTTTGTATTTTAGAATGTTTTTGCTATGCTATACAAAACAAGAACCATGAGAGCATTTATCGAAACTGAATACCCTCTTTCACATTGGAACACGTAATCGTGTTTTAATCACATATAAGAATGTGTAGAGAAAGATAGTAAATGTAGATAAAAATAGAGTCCTTAATGAACTCACGAGGACATGATGCGTTCAAAAGCACAACGTACTTTTAATCAACTCTTCAAGGTTTGTTTTTACTTTTTAACAAATCAATTTTTATATGAATTGTCACTCGTAGTTTTCTTGTTCGTTTAAAATATCAGAGCTTAAATGTTAAACGAACAGTCAAAAACAGTTTTGTATAGCAGTTTTCAAAAAATATATATGATCCTAGGTCAACTGGAACCCCACAAAAAAGTGTTACTCCTGTTTAAATTAGTTGGTGAAACGTTTTCAGCGATTTGGCATCATACAATTGCAGACTAATTAATCAAATTGTTACTAAATTTATTAATCAGTAGACGATGGATGTCTCTAACATAACTTTATAACTATAAAAATCTAAGTCTGATGTAAATTATGCAAACATTGAAGGTTTATAATATTTAAAAAGGTATATAATCCTGGTACTTTTGATAACTATATTAGTGTTACTTTTTAGTAATGTGTTTCTGTTGTGTCGTAGTTCTCCTCTTATTTTTTATGTGTTTCCTTCAGTTTCACTTTGTAACCTGGATTTGTTTTTTTCTCAATCGATTTAAGAATTTCGAACAGCGGTATACTACTGTTGCCTTTATTTATAGGTGACTGTATTGGCATGCATTTTATTCGTTGTGTTCGTGCAGACTGAAAACAATCAAGCCGAGGGTGTTATTTTCAGATATATTCCCTACGCAGTAAGTAGTTTAACATTACGTCATTATTATTTATAGATTTTAAACTTATAGATATCAAAGTTCAAATTCGACACAGAAAGGAGATATATTTCAAGGAGACAGCAAGTTAACAATAAAATAAATCTAAAGACAACGTCCAAGTCCTTCATAAAACAAAAAATCTCTTTAAGGTTTCACAAGTCGACAGTTACATTGTAAAATTTCTTACCAGCTACAACATACCTCGTATATTCAAATTTAAGTGTTAATACAACCCTTTTGCTTTCTTTAGGTTTGCAGAACATATCAAATGAAAACATTGTTAATTTGTTCTCTACCTGCTTAACATAAAATAATAGCCATTGGATGTTCACCATGCAGCAGTAAACTAATTAATAAATCTTTGAAAATTACTTTTTTTATGGTACAGTCAACGGTTGTAGTCACTCTAATTAAGACAACGGAGTAAGTTCGGTAAGGGCTATATTTGGCCCCGATTATAAAATTGGATGGTACAAGATAAAATTTGTCTTAAGCTGTCTTTAAGACATGTTAGAAAGTTACATGTTACTATTTAAGTCAAACTTTAATTTTAAAGCCTGGATTTCTAAATTCAAATTAGGTCAACATAAGAGATTTTGATGAAATTTGACAAAATTGGCCGGATTTCAACCAAATTTTGGAGCAGGAAACATAGAGTGCAGGCGTCGACGACAAACTTAATATTCAAGTTGAACATATCAAATGTCAGTACGAACATTGTGTTCAAAGATCTTTTTGTCGATGTATGCGCTCTATGCTTCCTCGCCAATAATCAATGCAATTTTCATTGATTTTTCGTGGAAAATAAAAATGAGTACTGTTTGTGACGTCATCAGTAGAACACAGGAACGTGAATTTTTAACAAAAAGGCTTATTTCCTATGCAGTCAATATCTTAGCTAAGATTCATTGTGACATTGATCAATAAATCATAATTTGAAATTTAAGGTAAAAAAGAGGGCTCTTTTATGGCATTATCGAACCTACATTGTATTCATTTGTCTATCGTATTAGCCGTATACATTTTTTGTTTTAAGTCATGTGGCGTGGATCTATTTTAGAATCATTTGTTCGCAGTTCGAAAGGATAAACAGGGATGCTTCTTTTACAACACCACTATACAAGAGAGAGCACAAATACATCACCCAGTAGACGTCTATGCTTTTGAGGTACGGTTAGGATTACTATTCTAATATTCAGTAATGTTGGTTTTTTTTAGGTTTAAGGCCACACCAATTTAATTTCTTGCTCTACGGATTTTTGGACTCCAAAAATTGGGGCGAGCGAGCGATTTGAAAATTTAATAAAAAAATATTTAATTTGCAAATTTTTGGGGCGAAGCTTGAAAAGTAAAGGCGAGCGATTATATATTTTTTTTGTAAACATAAAACAGTAGGATTTGACAATATTGAAACTTGATTTATCACTTGTACTTTGAAATTTCTTTAACTTATGAAGTATTTTTTTCCCCTGTTTTACCAAGAAATAATTGAATAATTTAATCTGGTCTTTGTATGTGTGACTGACAATGAGACAATTCTCCATCCAAGTCATAATCAGGTTGGGAACAACCCCTTAATGTTATAAATATCCCTTTTAATGAGGGGTCAATATAATTTTATAATATATTTTTTTTTGTAAAAAACATTTTTTAGTACAAAAGGGCTCATATTTTCCCAAAGCACTATATATCTATCTGGTATTAAATGGTCCAACAATTTTGTAATATTTCTGGACTTTAACCATGTTAACACATTTATTTTAACAGTTTAATATTATTCAAAATAAGTGGACCCCTCTTTTAGAAAAGTTGTTAAAAATATGTTGTATTTAACCTCTTTTTGAGTAAAAAATTCCCAAGTTATAAAAGGTTTTATATAATAGTACTTTACAAATCCTTGGTATTTCTATTTTCTTTTCTACAACAGTAAAATGACCCCTTGTCTGAAAAGGGGGGGGGTATTGTTCCCAATCTGATAATAACAAACACAGGTCAAAGTACGGCCTTTTACACAGGGCTTTGATCAATACCAAACAGCAAGCTATAAGGGACACAAAATCAATAGTGTAGATCAGTGTACACAATTCGAACAGGAAAACCAACGATCTAATTTATATATCAAAACGGGAAAATACCAATGCACCACATCAACAATCGACAACTGCTGAACGACAGGTCCGGGCACCCTGAATCAATCAGGACAGCTGCATAAACATACAGCGGCTATGGGTAGTTTTTTTTCGCCAGCATACAATATAATTGCAGTTGAAGGCAACTCTTTCAGAAGTTCCTTGTATTTTATCATGTTTATTCTAACAACGAACATTTTGTGATAGGGAATATAAGTAAGGGGGAAAGAAACCCATGTTTTGTTCTGTATAGGTATTTCCGCTGTTATATTTCGGAGCACTCCAACTTGAGATTAATTTGTTTCACAGATATGTACAGTGTGGGTGGGGTGTTAATAGGTTTAAAATCGTTATATATAGGTTTAAAAGACTTTGATCTAAAGACAAATGTTTATATCTTTTTATAATATTTACAAAAAACCGGTGCGGGAAATGGACATGATTACATTTACGGATGCGGGAAGCGGGAATATAAAAAAAATTAAAAAAAATTGTTTTGAAAAAAATAGGTGCGGGCGGGTCCGTCGAACAAGGAATTAAATTGGTGTAACATTTAAATCAGTGATTCGACCATTTTCTCACATTGATTTTTATCTTTTATTATTCAATACTACTATTGAGAGTTTCTTCAAATGAAAAAAATGTATTCTCCAAATGAATGAAAAAAAATCACAAAGTGCAGTATTCTTAAAAGTATGACCTTCGTTTAATTGTACCATTGAAAATATGTCAAATGCTTTAGATCAGTTAAAAAACTAGATTGTACTCAAAACTATGAGATTTAAAGTAAGCGGTGAAATCGAATATAACATATGTATATATTGTTTACAGATAAGAGAGATTAAAAAAATGAAAACAACACGCAAAATGTTCATGCATCCGAAACTCTTTTCTTTCTCCTTCTTTTGCCTTTATCAGGAACGCGCTCAAAGCCAAAAATGCAAAAGCCGAGGATTTATAAGCACCCCAAAAATTAAATACACATATAAAAAAAGATTTAAAAGTTGTTAATTTAAAAAAAAAAACATAGTGCCTATCCATTAAATTATCATAGTGGTAATTTTTTGTTGTTGCTTATACTTTGCTTTATTTTTGCAGTTAAAAGTCTTGAAAATGGTACAGAACTACACTTCATACTTTAGAGCGGCATCTAAGACTCTCTATCATACTGATCATGCTATCAAAGTATACATAAACTTTTGTAACAAGGGAACCTATCCTGTATGGCTATTTAAAGGTCATACTTAGCATTTTTGTATTTTAACGAATCCGAAATCTATGTTTAGGGTTTATAAAATAGACATTATATATTATTACTTGTTATTTTTCATTTCCTGAACCTCGACTGCCGGTCAACAGAAAGTACATTCAGACAACATCAATAAAAATTAGAATTTAAATTACAATTAATATATTCATTGTTTATCAAACGTGAAATATAATGGCTTTCGCCGCAAGAGTAAGCATCAGAAAAAAGTCGTTACTGCTTTCAAATGTTTCGCTCAATTTGATATTGTATAGGATTCCTAGTATTTTCCAGTTACGAACAAAATAGTAAATATGTTACATGTACACCCAAGCCTTTGAAAATCATCTCGGCCACATTAATGGCGTCTTGTCTTTTCAAAGCAGCTGTTTGAATATATATTAAAAAAAAAACGTCTTCTATAAAAATCCATTTAATTCTGTATTTGCTATTTTATGTCAAAAGCAACAATAGACAATGAACAATTATTTATAAATTGAAGATATCAAAAACGAAAAAAAGAATGACATTACAGTACGTGCTTTCATGATCCGATTTAGTACTAACAAAATAAAGAATGACATTACAGTATTGGCTTTCATGATCCGATTTAGTACAAACAAAATAAAGAATGACATTACAGTACGTGCTTTCATGATCCGATTTAATACTAACAAAATAAAGAATGACATTACAGTATGGGCTTTCACGATCCGATTTAGTACTAACAAAATAAAGAATGACATTACAGTACGTGCTTCCAAGATCCGATTTAGTACAAACAAAGTAAAGAATGTCATTACAGTACGTGCTTTCACGATCCGATTTAGTACTAACAAAATAAAGAATGACATTACAGTATGGGCTTTCACGATCCGATTACGTACTAACAAAATAAAGAATGACATTACAGTACGTGCTTTCAAGATCCGATTAAGTACTAACAAAATAAAGAATGGCATTACAGTACGTGCTTTCAAGATCCGATTTAGTACAAACAAAATAAAGAATGACATTACAGTACGTGCTTTCAAGATCCGATTTAGTACAAACAAAATAAAGAATGACATTACAGTACGTGCTTTCAAGATCCGATTTAGTACAAACAAAATAAAGAATGGCATTACAGTACGTGCATTCAAGATCCGATTTAGTACTAACAAAATAAAGAATGACATTACAGTATTGGCTTTCAAGAACCGATTAAGTACGAACAAAATAAAGAATGATATTACAGTACGTGCTTTCAAGATCCGATTTAGTACTAACAAAATAAATAATGACATTACAGTATTGGCTTTCATGATCCGATTTAGTACAAACAAAATAAAGAATGACATTACAGTACGTGCTTTCAAGATCCGATTTAGTACTAACAAAATAAATAATGACATTACAGTATTGGCTTTCATGATACAAACAAAATAAAGAATGACATTACAGTATGGGCTTTCAAGAACCGATTTAGTACTAACAAAATAAAGGATAACATTACAGTACGTGCTTTCAAGATCCTATTCAGTACTAACAAAATAAAGAATGACATTACAGTATGGGCTTTCAAGAACCGATTAAGTACGAACAAGATAAAGAATGATATTACGGCATGGGCTTTCGAGATGTGATTGATATTCATGTTTCGTATTGACATCATGTATAATACTGCAAAAAACTAGTACTGCTTGCCTTTTTAGAATGGTTGAACTTTTTCTTTCTATGTAATTACTGCATTTGCAATTTTCTGTTCTCAGTCAGGAATGAAGCAGTGTTTTTCCTTGTTCCGTTGATAGAAAGCCGTTTGAATAAGTCATTTTTGATGAACTTCCCCTTTTTTAAATTTGCGTTTGAGTTCGTTATTTTTGTTATACGTTTTTCTCAGTAAAGATATGACTACAAAATCAAAATAATATTGGTTTTAAAATACAGTCAAACCTGTTTTAAGAGAACACTTAAGGGAGAGCAAAAAAGTGGTCTCTAAAGACCGGATGCCTTTAATACAAGTTCAATTTATATGAAATGTACTACAGAGGAATTTAAAATTAGTTTTTGTTTAATACAGGTGGTATCTTAAGCAGGTTTGACTATATTAATTATTTAGTTTTAACACTTTTGCATTAATGAAAGAACCTCACTGCCCATTCTGTGTTCATTACGAAAGGAATAAAAGCACTGAAGTTGAAAAATACAATTGACTTCAATTTCTCGATCTGTTAATATTCTTTATTTATTTTTTTAATCAACAATGTGAATTTTTATACATGTATTTCAAATAACATCTACTTCATATGTTCTAGAATGTCAATAGCAACAAAATTATACACGTAATAAATAAATAAACAAATCAATAGGTAGATATGACGCTTTTATAACACATCAAGGAATCGACTTTGAATTCACCACAATGCAGGATTCAATATTAATGTATGGTGATTGGTGTCTGTTTGTTTTGTTCACTTATCGTTGTCAATGTGATGGATTTTTATGCGACAGTCGTGTGGGTGAGAGGTTTAGCTAGCTATTAAACCAGGGTTAATTCACCATGTTCTACATAAGAATATGCATGAACCAAGTCAGTAACATGACAGTTGCTATCCATTCGTTTGGTGTGGATAAGCTTTTTATTTTGCCATTTTATTAGGGCCGTTTAATTTTCCACGGAGTTCGGTAAGTTTTGTTATTTTACCTTATGTCAGTTAAAGTTTTACAAGAAATGAAACAAAACAAGATAATCAAATATGTTTGTTTAAATTGCATTCAGTGACTACTAACTATGAATATGATTGGCGATATTGAATGTTTCACTCACGTAAAATCTGCTAAAACTAACAACAATAAAATACCTTCCAGCGTATGAGGTCCATTACTTTAAGCTATAACTCTTAAATGTCATTACAGAACAATCTAAAATAACAAAGGTAAAAGTTTTTAGTCAGTTATTTGCAGTTCATTTATCATATTTTCAAAAATCCTGACAAAGTCACATGCATTTCCTTAAAAATAAAGCTAGTGCTAACATTGAAAAAACGACAATTAAAATACAATAAAGTTACACTATTAAAAGTTACGGTATAATTTGGGGTTATGAATAATAGTGTTTTTCACTAACGTTTCTATTATATATACGAAGTAGAAAAGTCTACAAAAATTGTTCTTTGTCGTCTGGTTACTTCTGTTATCTTTTAATCCACCTTAAAATGAAGTTTACACTAAAAAAACGAGTGTTAAAATTTCAAAATGTTATCAGAAAGAGGTCTGATGAATATATACCCTCATACAAAGCTCTAATTCCTTTCCCGACTTTGGCTATACTTTTGTTGTCCTTTTTGGTTTATAGTTCTTTATCCTTTAAATAAGCTTTGAATTTTCAATCAATTTGGCCTTCGAGCATCACATCACTGGTGAGACATTGATTTTCGAAATGCGCATCTGGTGCAGCAGAATTGGTACTGTTTATGGTATTACTATTCCATGTGATTGCGATTTTCGCATTTCAATGGCGGTTTTCGATAATCCGAATATATATTAGTTTAATTATCAATGACAATAAACAAGAAAACCATTTTGATATAGAAAGAGGTATGCGCTCATATGTGAGGGTGGTACTCTCACCTTCAAGTAGACGTGCACTCAATGTTTTTAAAGGATAACATAATACTGATGATAACAAAGTAATTGTAATAAGACAAGGAATTACTCCGTATCAGTTGATTTTTTTTTGGGGGGGGGTGATGTAGATGTACTGATTTTTGTCATGGATGGATTTATATATATGCTATACTTTTATAACAGGATGTATATTTCTTTTTAAATACATTTTCCATTGTATTATTCTGTTCGTTTTATTTATTGTTTTATTTGTTTAGTTTTTCAATAATTCTGTTAAATACTTAATCATTATATTTTTTTTATGTATCCTGAAAGTATTTTTTAAAGTAAAATTGTCACGCAATTCTAACTACTGAGTTGGAAATACATTTAAATAAATGTCACCTCAATATATCTGTACTTACGTGAAGTCCTTAGTACATATCAAGTTCAAGATGTAGATCAATTTGTTTGACCCTTTTGTACTTTTCACATAACACCAATAATACATTGGCCAAGAATAGACAAGTGCCGTGATAATGGTTCGAATTCAATTTTGAAGATATAATTCATAAATGGGAATGTACTTTGATATCGTTTGCCACTGTTTTACGTTCTTACTCACGAAATAAAAACTTTTTTTTTTTATTTTTACGGTTTTTATTAGGAGAAATTATCTTAGATAGACCCCAAGGGTGACTGGGGAATAGAAATATGGTCACTTGGTCTTCTCCCGACCGACAGTAAAACGCTTGCCAAAGTGGGGCGTCCGTTTGGCTGTGCGGGATGTATTAAGTTCGCAGTCACGTCCGGTCAGAATGGGGACGTTAAATCCGATGTCTCGTGTAAAGAGAGTGCCACGCTCTTTGCACGTTAAGAACCCTTGCAATAACTCTTTGAGGGTCCGTAGGTGGCCTGTTGCAAACCAAATTTCTGTCCCTATCCAATATAACCTAATTTTCCAGTGGCAGTCCAAATTTCCTCGACCATCATCCCAAATGGCCTGTATTATGACAAGACCTACCTATTGTATTTATTGTGAACTTGTTCTCGTCCTGAATATGCATGAAATATGTGCCAATGGACGTTAAGCAACCAACAATCACTCAATTTTAGATAGATATGACTTGTACAACGCAATAATGACAACCATGACTGACTGAAACTTTAGAGGTTAAAATTTGTTTATTCGGGTTTTTAGTATGTCTATATAGATATAGGAAGATATGGTATGAGTGCCAATAAGACAACTCTCCATCCAATATTGGTTTACTTTTAAAATTTGTGACTTAAATGGAGAGTTGTCAAATTAGCACTTATACCACACTTCTGATATATATTTGGTTGTTTGTAAATGGTTAAAAAAGTTAATCTTAAGAGATATAATCCATTGCTTCTATGGTAAAACGATAAAAACATATAACTTATCGCGGTGTTTACCAGCGTTTCATTAAATATAAAGGAAAGGCTTTAAAACAATACCGAAGATAATTATTACAATCGAGTATAAAGACCATCTTTCACATTGGAATGAGCACTCATGTATGACCTTATACGAACTTTTGAAATGAATACATGATGTTATATGAGCGAAAGATATCCATATTCGTTATCGTTCTCAGGAATACTTTTCTACCTCAGGAATGTATTATCTTAGCTATATTTGCAAAACTTTTAGGAATTTTTGGTCCTCAATACTCTTCAAATTGGTACTTTATTTGGAATGTTTAACTTTTTTTATTCGAGCGTCACGTGCGAGTCATTTTTAGACGATATGTGCGGTCGGAATGGGGACGTAATATACAAAGCTTTGATCAAGAAATGTGCCTTTATGTTGTCTGAACGTTTATGTAACCTTGAACTGTATCTTTGAATCTTTTGTAGGTCGGCAGTTGCAAGGCAAAATTTCTTACAAGCAACAGCATACCTCATTTTATGCAAGTGGATGATTAAATACCACCCATTTTTCTTATCTATAAAAATACTGAAATCCGAAGAAAATTCAAAACGGAAAGTCCCTAATCAAATGGCAAAATCTTATGATAAAACAATTCAAACGAATGAACAGCAACTGTCATATTCCTGACTTGGTACAGGCATTTTCAGATATAGAAAATGGTGGATTTAGCCTGGTTTTATAGCGCTAAACCTCTCATTTGTTTGACAGTCGCATCAAATTCCATTATATTTTACAAAAATGCGTGCACATGAACCAAACAGACATATTAGGTAAAATTGACAAAAATTGGTAAAGCAGTCATGACTATGTTACAATCTCAAGTGAGAGGTTTAGCGCTACAAAACCAGGTTCAATCCACCATCATCCATTCGTTTTGATGTTAGTTTCTTTTAATAAGCATAATCATATTTTTAGGGGGAAGGGGGAATTGTTTGTGGGAATAAAATGAGTGTGAATTGGCATTGCTGGTGATCAAGGTCAAAGTAAAGCTTAATTTTTTTTATCTGATTTCAATATCGAAAGAATATATTGTAACATGTAACAAGTGTGGACACAGATGAGTGTGGATAGTATGTTTGGATGTTTGACAGTGTTTTATGATAAATGTAGTTCTATGATTTTCTTATATGTGTTATTAACTGTGTTGCACGATGACAACCAACCGGAGCATTAGGAGTATTGTTTATTTTATATATAGTTTAGTTTTTATGTTCAAGACAGGCATGGAAGAGACACTAATTGCATTAGTTACCAAATGATTATGATAGAATATGTTCCACATCTTTGATTTTGGATACATTTTATAGCTAGGAGAGCAACACATAATAGGTTCAATTTTTCGTGATTTTTTTAAATTGGGAGATGATATCTGAGAACATGATATAAGGAGCCTGTAATTCAGTGGTTGTCGTTTGTTTAAGTGTTACATATTCGTTTTTTCTTTATTTTTTGTACATAAATAAGCCTGTTATTTTTTTCCTTTGAATTGTTTCACATTGTCATTTCGAGACCTTTTATAGCTGACTATGCTGCATTAGCTTTGCTCATTGTTGAAGGTTGTAACATGTAATAAGAGGAAAACTCCAATTGAATTTGAGGACAAAAGTTACAGGTCAATGTCATATTTATCTAAAATATAATGTTGATAAGCAAAATTGTGAAGTTTCTGAATCATAACAGAAAATAACCGTCACTTAAAATAAACACTAATACCTTTTCATTGTTAACTTCATATCAGAAAAACAAAATAGAAAACCGTGGTATACTGGTTCGTTCATCTCGGAAAGTGTCAATTAATTCTCTCCAATAGGTAGTAGTACGTTATTTAAGAATTTAGGGGACGACCATTTGATATTTTGATATTCGGGGGGGGCAGGAGGATTTTGAAAATAAATAACTTAGCCTGGATAATCACAAAATAAATGGTTTGTTCTGTGGTAGTCTGAAAATAAATTACCTGACTTGCGATGTATTGAAAATAAATAACTCAGCAGGTCTAATCAAAAGCATGAGATGGCACCGGATCCTTCTTAAATTCATCTTTTTCCCCCCAAAAAAAAATCGGGAAACACTTCCCAATTTTTTTAACTATAATTAAAAGTATAAATATTATTTAAATATACTTGAAATGTTTAACTTGAGGTATATTGTCTCAGGAAATCTTACCTCACTTTTATTTTATTGAGGATAATGCCTCATGTAGGAAAAAAAACCAAACGCTTGTCTCCATATTAAATTGTGTTCACGACGATTGCCTTGCAAGAAGCAAGTTCAGTTTTCCCTCATAGCCCTGATTTTTTTCGGGATCAATTTTTCTTACCTATTTGTCTTTTGTTCATTGATTGGCCTTCTTTATTCTGTTAATGTTGCAATCCTTTTAAAAGAGGCTATTTACAACCAAAGTTTAATACTATGTATTTATGCAATACATGTTTAAATTATGTAGTTGGGAAAATAAAAGATTCATTTCTGCAGAGGAGGAGGATTACTTCTAATTAAATGGTACATAACGACTTGACTTTACATGTATTATTTATAATAAACAAATCATTTAACAAGAGTGCACACGCTGAAATGTCTCGCCTTCTATACTTATCATTGATATTATGTTGATAGTCCGAAGTATGAAGCTAAGCTTTATTACAACTGTCACATAAACTTAACATTAACCAAGATAACTATAAACAAAGACCAATGAACCTTGAAAATGAGGTCAAGGTCAGATGAACCATGCCAGGCAGACATGTACAGCTAACAATGCTTCTATACAACATATATAGTTGACCTATTACTTATAGTTTAAGAAAAATAGACCAAAACACAAAAAACTTAACACTGTGCAATGAACCGTGAAAATGAGGTCACGGTCAAATAAAACCTGCGCAACTGACATAAAGATCATAAAATATTTCCATACACCAAATATAGTTGACCTATGGCATATAGTATTAGATAAAAAGACCAAAACTCAAAAACTTAACTTTGACCACTGAACCATGAAAATGAGGTCAAGGTCACATGACATCTTCCCGCTAGACATGTACACCTTACAAACATTCCATACAACAAATATGGTAGGCCTGTTCATATAGTATGAGAAAAACAGACCAAAACACAAACAATTAACTATAACCACTGAACCATTGAAATGAGGTCAAGGTCAGATGACACCTGCCAGTTGGACATGTACACCTTACAGTCCTTCCATACACCGAATATACTAGCCCTATTGCTTATAGTATCTGAGATATGGACTTGACCACCAAAACTTAACCTTGTTCACTGATCCATGAAATGAGGTCGAGGTCAAGTGAAAACTGTCTGACAAACATGAGGACCTTGCAAGGTACGCACATATCAAATATAGTTATCTTATTACTTATAATAAGAGAGAATTCAACATTACAAAAAATCTTAACCTTTTTTTCAAGTGGTCACTGAACCATGAAAATGAGGTCAAGGATATTGGACATGTGACTGACGGAAACTTCGTAACATGAGGCATCTATATACAAAGTATGAAGCATCCAGGTCTTCTACCTTCTAAAATATAAAGCTCTAAGAAGTTAGCTAACGCCGCCGCCGGATCACTATCCCTATGTTGAGCTTTCTGCAACAAAAGTTGCAGGCTCGACAAAAATTGTATGCTTTCCAATATCATAATTATAGTTGTGAAAATGAATAATCAGTCCCATGCTTTAATGAAAATGAAAAATCTTGCTTCAATGGTGCAGATAATGAATAATCTGTCCTCTTAGTTTACAAAAATAAATAACCGATCAAAAACAAATCCTCCTGCCCCCCCCCCCCACCCCAGAATATCAAATGGTCGTCCCCTTAGTGAACATAATTTAAATTTTCAAATGTTTTAAGCTGGGGTCACACATTCACGATTTTTACTGCCGTCCTTGACAGGACCATTCCCGATTTAAGTTTGTCAAAAGTCTGGTCAACATCCTGTGAATCTTGGATGGAAACATAAACTTTAATTAAAATTTGTAAAACAAATAATTTAATCACGACAACAATCAGATATTGTTCAGGAAGCGTCGATATTCAACCGTTTCCAAGCGAATTTATCCCGATAATCCCGTTCTTAATCCGCTTCTATTTGTATCTTTCGCCTGGTATAATTCGACCGAATCTGTCGCGAATGCGTCCCGATTGTACCGAATGTAATCCGACAGATATCAGACAGTGACCAGACAGTTAACCGACGCTGACAGAAGTTATCCGTTCGAAAACAGTCGGCATACTCGGGATGATCAGGTACTGTCGGAATGTAATCCTATCACCGTCTGCTCTATCGCATTGAAAACGGCTTTGTCTGGTCTCAGTCGTATTGTATTCTGTAATTGTCGGGACTCTGACGTGGGTATCATTGACGAATTTCGTATTAATAACGGAACTGTTCCGGAACGGTTTCGGCAAAAACGCTTCGCAATCGACAAGGTCTGCATGCAATCTGGACTCAATCGGCAGAAAAACAGCAATGAAAAATTTCTCCAGATCATTCCCGTTCCACAGGACACCGTCCAGAATACAGAGAACATTGTTAGGATTTTGATTCGATACAGCAGGATCTGTCACGACATAGGCACGATTGTAATCCGACTAGACAAAATCGGCTGAGTTTCCCCGAATGTTAAGGGACGCACCTAACTATCGGGGTGCTTTGCCAAACTAATTGGACCCTTCCTGACCCGTAGGAATCTGTTACGAACTTAAACGACTGCGTTCAGACAATGATAGGACATTCCAGATGATTGAGGATAGTAATCCTACTTTTTCACTTTTCGTGTCGTATCGCTGTCTGATCTCTAACGGGAGCAATATCGGCAATGTGTGAACCCCGCATTAGAGATAAATATATTTTCTAAAACGCTCAATATTATTATTGCTTTTGGTAGAATTCTAATTTATTATATACTTTAACTTAAAATTTTATAATTAATTATTATTTTTGTTAATGTTATAGATTTTATTTTGCTCAGTACTATATATTAATGGTTATTCGATAGCCTGTGTCTAAGAAAAAAACGTCTTTATACATCATTACTTGAGAACGCATATTCATAGAACAGTTTTATAGGTATTATAAAAAAATCAAATTTATGTCTTTTGATAATAAAACACAACTTATAAAAGGATGATACCAAAGAATTGGATAATAATTGTGAACTTTGTCGTGCCAAGTTTGAGTAAGTATTTCAATATAAAACTTTGAATACGCGCGAAAAATACAGTACAATCTCATATTTAAAAGAATAGGACAAACTTATTTAAATGTTAACTACTATTTTTACATGTCCCAACTAATTCAACTCTCAACTCTATCCTGTGTTACGTTACACTGACTACAGCGACTTCACTACAAACAGCTCATAGTCTAAAAAGACCACATTGTGTGCTCGACCAGTAGAGTCTGACTCAGTACTTAATAATCTTGATAAAGTTTAAATTGGTCTCGACCAGTCTTGACCTTTAAATTTAGTCTAGATTGGTTTTAATCAGCCAATTTAACTGAAATTATATACTGTAAATTCAGAAATTATTGCGTGCATTTATTATTGCGATTTTGTCATTTAAGACTTAAATGCGATTTTAATTTTTACGATTTAGAGAAAAATCCTGTTTAAATTATATAAAATATTTCAAAATGCGAGTTTAAATTATTGCCTTTACAACTCTGTCGGATTTATCGCAATAATAAAAAGATTTTACATAGTTTCAGGTCATTGGGTGGTTTGGTTCATTATTGTCAAATTAAAAGATTTAATTTATAGGAAAAGAAAAGATTTGATTAGATTCAGATGATTTTTTTCTTACATCAAATTTTACAGTTATCTCAATTACATATTTATCTTACAGAATACCAGGTTGTTTGATAGTTTAATGTATTGCTATTAAATCTAAGAATTTAATTGATACGACAAATAAACTAGAACTTTCGGTTCTGACTAAATTCAGAAAAAAAAAATTCAATGCAGTAAAACAAAGGAACACCCCTAATAATAAAAAATGTAGGATGAATGCTGGACTTGTTACTTTATTCATGGTAATACAGCTAAAACCCAAGTAAATGTTCAATACCACTTTTTTAAATCCTGCTGATGGAATCCTTATTCCACAATGAATCTCTAAAATATATATGCGATGTATTTTTATTACGATGAGATAACAATTTTATTAATGAACTTTATCATTTATATATAATTATTTATATATATGCATTTTTTATGTCGTCATTCTAATTCTGATAGTCATTTTTTTCAACACAGCACTAAGGGAGAACAAAGCCCTTAACAAGGATACGATATGCAAAGCTCGACTATAGCGGATGAAACCAATCGACCAGCGATATCGTCTCTTGCTAATGATGACAGCAATGAACAAAACTATATGGCTCCAGGCGGACCATTTTGCAGTCACACGCTAGCGGACGAGGCAAACTTTTGGTTGGCACTTGATCTTGGACAAGAGTATAACATTAACACTTTAACAATATACAATAGAAGGGACTGCTGTGGTAAGTGATGTCTGCATAATAATAAATATTAAAAACTGTGGTATGATTTTCATAGGACAAACATCCATCAAAGTTCAACACTAAAGGGTGTATTATAGTTTTATTAGGCAACCAACTATCAGTATGAATTTTTGGAATCGTATGTATTTTCTTTTGCTATACTATTTGTTCTTTTTTGTTTTGTGTATAGCTCTTCATTTTTTCAATAAGCTTTGGATTTTCAAATATAATGGCCTCAAGCATTACTGAAGAAACATTGATTGAGGAAAAGCACATCTGGTGCAATTAAAATGGTACCGCACTTCGGTGTTGACATGAATATCAATCATATGGTCATTTTTATAAATTTCCTGTTTACAAATCTTTGAATATTTCGAAAAACTAAGGATTTTCTTATCCCAGGAATATATTACCGTAGCTGTATTTTTAACAACTTTTTTGGAATTTTGGGTTCTCAATGCTCTTCAACTTTGTACTTTTTTGGCTTTAAAACTATTTTGATCTGAGCGTCACTGATGAGTCTTATGTAGTCTAGACGAAACGCACGTATTGAATTATAATCCTGGTTCCTTTGATAACTATTATTGCTCCCACTGGTTCGATGCCTTTGCTGGTGGAGTAAGTCCACGATGATATCTCCAGCTCAGTAGCAAGTACTTCGGTACTGGCATTAAAATACTGATATTGTGTTATTAAAATTTCCTGTTACAAAATTTAGAAATTTTTAGAATTTAGGAATATATCTCCCTCATGCAAGTTCTATTCCTTTCCCTGCTTTGGCTCAACTCTTTTTTGTCCTTTTTGATTTAACGTATAAAGCAAGATTATTTGATACATCATATTGCTCCATATTCTACCAATTTTATATATCAAGGCTACGGGTTGACTTTATAGCATCAAACATTCACATTACTTAAAAAAATGAAATATATGGGTCAAGTGAAACACCTTTCTAATGAATCACAAACACAGAGTAAAATTTACAAAAAAAAATAATAGCATTGTTTTAAATGTTTATGATTTTTTTGAAAATTCCACTTAACAACCGATCAGACAATAGTTTTAAGTTGACTGAATGCTGACAAGTACATTTAACTGTTTTAATCAAATGTCAACTTATTATATTATGATGAATCCTTATTTAAGGACAACTCTTATATGGAGTTGGCTGGCAATTTCTCATATTGACTTATGTGTTGATTATGTCTTATGATTTCTATATATCTGTTATAGTTTTCAAGATAAAGGAATAAAAGCGAGAAAAAATATAATTTCGTCATTAAAGGGCAATAACTCATAAAATGTTGACAGACGGTTCATTGTGTTTTTGTCTAAATTAACTTTACTAGATCACGTCTATTATGTATTTTCATACACAATATTTGTGTAATTAATTGAAGAACTTGCGTACTGACAGTATAAATTAAATTTTATTTTGACATAATCACAGGAATATTCTGCAAGCAGATAAACAAACAAGCAATGTTGAGCCCTCAAAAGAATTTGGAAAATGCAACACCAATTCGGTGCGCCGTTTACAGTAGATATTTTGATAACTGTCTAGGATTTCAGATGGTGAATGGTGGACAATGTTCTCTGTTTCAAACAAGTATGCAAGTTGGTGGTATAAGTGATGAGTATTATGAACGACGCTGAACAATACATTGACCGTATACGTAGCTATGTAAAGAAATTATTCTGGAGATCCAAGGATAGTGATTAAGATTATAACACAATGTTGACTGCTGTACACCTATTTTTGACATTTTTACATACTATGTTCGTTTATTTTGTTTACACATTGTTGTCAATATAATGGATTATAATGCGTCTCTCATATTAGAGAGAGGTTTGTCTAGCTATATAACTGGGTTTAATTCTCCATTTTCTACATTAAAAAAGTGCCTGTACCAAGTCAGAAATATGACAGTTGTTATCCATTCGTTTGAGCTTTTGATTTTCACATTGGATTAGGGACTTTCCGTGTGTTATTTTCTAAGGAGTTAATTTTAGTGTTTATTCACAAAAAAAAAACAATTATTTTGGATAAATACTGAAATTAGCGGATTTTTTTTTTTATTCAAATACACCTGCACTTCAGAAACATCCGAGAATGTGTACTATTTTTCAAGTTAAAAACACGTTTGCTTTTCCCCTTATAGTTGATGTGTTTTCCTCAGTTTTAGTTTGTAACCCGGATTTGTTTTCTATCAATCGATTTATGACTTACGAACAGCGGTATACTACTGCTTCCTTTATTTAAACGCAAGTTCAAATGTACTGCTCTGTACTGACACATGTTTCAATATATTGTTGAGGTGTGTTCATCAGTTTTTTTTTCTTATGTCAAAAGATGTAGTTTTGGTTCATTCACTTTAAAGAAAAAGTCTAAGAAACCGATATAATTTGTACTAAAAAAACAATAATACAGAAGAGATTCCACATTTGTTTTCGTTTTCTCTCTTTTGCAAGGAATGTATGAGACGGATTTATGCATAGATGATAATCGAACGATTCGGTCTATGGATGTACAACAATTTAAACTGTAAAGGCATCCGATCAGAATATGACCTACCGAATAAGTCTATTTGCTGGGTTTGTAATAACATGAGCAACACGACGGGTGTCACATGTGGAGCAGGATATGATTACCCTTTCGGAGCACTGGCTGGGATCACCCGCAGATTTTGGTGGGATTCGTGTTGCTTAGTCTTTATTTTTCTATGTTATGTCTTGTAAACTGTTATTTGTTTGGTTGTCTTCTTATATTTAGCCATGGCATTGTCAGTTTATTTTCGATCTATGGGTTTGATTGTCCCTCTGGTATCTTTCGCCCCTCTTTTGTAAACTGCTTTCGACCATCAAAACTAGCGTATTAAATTTCGTATTTAGTAACTTTTATCGCTTAACTATGTAAAATATTTTTATATGACAGGGTCTTTAGCTTAGATTTCCCAGTCTAAAATATAACAAAACCGATAAATTTATCCACATTGCACCATCACGATCCTTATATGTCAGTTGTATTTTAAAAGACAAATGTATCACCTAGCTAATGAGCATCATTTAATGATCTTGTCTGCATTGATTCAACTTATAACTATTGTGACTTTGTCTGATCGGTTGTCAGGTGGAATTTTCGAAAATTCATCAACATTTAAAAAAAATCTTATTAAATATTTCGTGGAAGGGCAGACTAGATTTTTTTTGGTTGAAGACTATAAACCCTAGTTTTCACACACAAAAACATATAATTTTTCCAAGATATGCATTTTCATCATGTATTTTTTTTGTGGTTCATTAGATAGGTATTTCACTTGACCCATATATTTCATCTTTTAGTACTGTGATTTTTTAATGTTATAAAGTCAACTTGTAGCTTTTATATATAAAAATGATAGAATCTGAAGCGAGACGATGTATGAAATATTCTTGCTTTGAAGATATCAAGACAGAATATTCAACTCAAACACACCCTTACATAAAAAGGTGCACTCGATTTTCTCTTTTCGATACAATTGTTACCCATTTTTTGGAATTTTTAGCTCACGTGGCCCGAAGGGCCAAAGTGAGCTTATGCCATCACTTGGCGTCCGTCGTCGTCCGTCGTCTGTCGTCGTAAACTATTTCAAGAATCTTCTCCTCTGAAACTACTAGGCCAAATACTTCCAAACTTTAACTGAATGTTCCTTAGGGTATCTAGTTTATAAATTGTATCCGAAATTTTGATCTATTAACAAACATGGTCGCCATTGCTAAAAATAGAACATAGGGATCAAATGCAGTTTTTGGCTTATAACTCAAAAACCGAAGCATTTAGAGCAAATCTGAAATGAGGTAAAATTGATTATCAGGTAAAGATCTATCTGCCCTGAAATTTTCAGATGAATCGGACAACCCGTTGTTGGCTTGCTGCCCCTGAATAGGAAATTTTAAGGAAATTTTGCTGTTTTTGGTTATTATCATGAATATTATTATAGGTAGAGATAAACTGTAAACAGCAAAAATGTTCAGCAAAGTAAGACCTAAAAATAAGTCAACATGACTGAAATGGTCAGTTGACTCCTTTAGGAGTTATTGCCCTTTATAGTCAATTTTTAACCATTTTTCATAAATCTTAGTTATCTTTTACAAAAATCTTCTTCTCTGAAACTACTGGGCCAAATTGAACTAAACTTGGCCACAACCATCATTGGGGTATCTAGTTTAAAAATTGTGTCCGGTGACCTGGCCAACCAACCAAAATGGCCGTCATGGCTAAAAATAGAACATAGGGGTAAAATGCAGTTTTTGGCTTATAAATCAAAAACCAAAGCATTTAGAGCAAATCTGACATGGAGTTAAATTGTTTATCAGGTCAAGATCTATCTGCCCTGAAATTTTCAGATGAATTGGACAACCCATTGTTGGGTTGCTGCTCCTGAATTGGTAGTTTTAAGGAAATTTTGCTGTTTTGGTTATTATCTTGAATATTATTATAGATAGAGATAAACTGTAAACAGCAATAATGTTCAGCAAAGTTAGATTTACAAATAAGTCAACATGACCGAAGTTGTTGCCCTTTATAGTCAATTTTTAACCATCTTTCGTAAATCTTAGTAATCTTTTACAAAAATCTTCTCCTCTGAAACTACTGGGCCAAATTAATCCAAACTTGGTCACAATAATCTTTTGGGTATCTAGTTTAAACAAGATGGGTGCCACGGCTAAAAGTAGAACATAGGGTTAAAATGTCAAAAACCAAAGCATTAAGATCAAATCTGACTGTGGTTGAATTGTTTATCAGGTCAAAATCTATCTGCCCTGAAATATTCAGATGGATCGGACAACACGTTGCTAAGTTGCTGCCCCTGAATTGGTAATTTTAAGGAAATTTTGCAGTTTTTAGCTCACCTTTCCTAAAAGGAAATGTTAGCTTTTCTCATCACTTGGCGTCCGTCGTCGTCGTCTGTCGTCGTTAACAATTTTTCAAACATCTTCTCCTCTGAAACTACTGAATGGATTTGGATGAAACTTAGCATGGTTGTTCCTTAGATTATCCTGCACAAAGTTTGTGCTTCGATTTTTGATCCGTCAAAAAACATGGCCGCCGCTACTTAAAATAGAACATAGGGGTCAAATTCAGTTTTTTGGCTTATATCTCAAAAACTAAAGCAAATAGAACATGGGGGTAAAAATGTTCATTAGGTCAAGATCTATCAGCCCTGAAATTTTCAGATGAATCAAACAACCCATTGTTGGGTTGCTGCCATTTAATTGGTAATTTTAAGGAAATTTTGCAGTTTTTGGTCATTATCTTGAATATTATTATAGATAAAGATAAACTGTAAACAGCAAAAATGATCAGCAAAGTAAGATCTACAAATAAGTTAATATGACCAAAATTGTCAATTGACCCCTTAAGGGGTTATTGTCCTTTGATAACAATTTTTCACAATTTGTTCATCATATTTGCTAACTTTAAAAAATCTTCTACTCTAAAACTACTCAACCAAATTCAACCAAACTTCATTTGAATGATCAGTAGGGTGTATAAAATAAAGTTTGTGTTTTATTTTCTATTTCGTCAAAAAACATGGCCAAAGGCATTGTTTACCAGGTGAGCGATTCAGGCTCTTGAGAGCCTCTTGTTTCTTGAGTCACATAATGAAAGGCAGACACGAAAATTACTGAACTAATAGATTAATATGTTTTCCGTCCGTGGTAAAATTTTTTTAAAAAGATCCATTTTCTACATCCAACTTGAAAGATACCCATGTTGTCGACTTGCTATCTAACTGTTCTGCTTAACTATGTACTAAATAAATTGAAAACTTATGCAAATGGTGTTTTTAAAATAAAACACTTCGTAATTGAGAAGAAAATTGTAATTTTGTTTGTTTCTATTAACTTTTAAAAATTTTGTCATTATAGTAAGCATGTATCGCCTTCTCTAACAAAGAGCTTTGATTCTTTTGTTCTATTTCAACCGGGTTTCCGACTGGCCTGCGTCCATGAGACACAGGATTTCCACGTTTTTTTACTATTAAGCATTGTGTATACGTTTCATAACATATAGCTGAGGCAGAGACATATGTGTATATATGTCTCTGGCTGAGGCAAACGTAAGTTAGAGAACGGAAACAAATTTCAGCAATTTTTCAATTTGTAAAGGGGCATTTAACAGTTAAATTGACGCCACCAAAATTAAAAACATGATTTGTATTTTGTGTTTAAATGCATTGTGTATACTAGAAATTTCAAAACATTTGGTCGATGCAAACTAAAGTTAGAGAACGCAAACCAATTTTGGACGTACGTATGTAGCCGAACAAGAGTAAAACTTAATGCTCCCTCCGCTACGACAGGGGCATAAAAAAATACTTCTCTATCGATTATAAGGATACAACAGATACAGTTAAGTCTGCCTCATATCTTGACTAACATACAGAAAAATTGTGGACAAAATTGCTCTTTTAAACTTTTCAATTGAGAACCTCGAGCCATGGGGGAAAACCCCCGCAAATAGTTACAGTTGACAGCTATATGGGTGTATGACAAGAACACATTACGAAGTTACAGAGAAAAATTAGTAAAAATACTGATTAAAACTTAATACCCCATCCATAAAAGGTTGGTAAATGCAACAAGCACCAGTGGAAAATTCATGATAATTTGAGTAGCTAGTAGTTCAATAATTTAAAGAGGTCTTCCTGAAAAAGGAGGACTATTGTGGGGTCATTTACTGTCGTAGATTCCAATTTTCGTGGCAGAGGGACAATTATATTTTCGTGTATATTAATTGACTTTTAATTTAGATTTCGTAGTTTAGCCACAGTATGTCGATCGAAAATTTGTTTTTCGTTGATTATTCAAATTCGTGGTTTACTTTTGAATTTTACATCACATATTGTTTGCCTTAAAGCTTTAGAGACTTTTTAAGTGCGAACTTCAGTGGCGGATCCAGAAATTTACATAAGTTGGGCCCACTGACTGACCTAAGAGGGGGCCCCGCTCCAGTCACGCTCCAATGATTCCCTATATAAGCAACCATTTTTTTCCCAAAAAGGGGGGCCCGGGTCCCCTGCCCCCCCTAAATCCGCCTCTGAACTTTTTCATTTGCAGTGAATATAAAGTGACACCTTATGTAGTACAGCTGGACTAAAAAAGGGGAGGGGACTTAAACCTTTGTTAATGGTAAAAATAAGTCTGGAGTTAGACATTTTCCATTTTCCATTTCATTTTGATTTTACCCCAAATGTAAGGGGTTAAAACATACTTTTGAACCCCACCACTTTTAAATGTCTGGGTTATGATCTTATTCCTTTCCAAAACAAAATCTCCTTAGACCTATTGTATAGTGTCACGTACTATATGGATACACGATATAAATAAACAAGAGATTATAATAAGTATTTATTTATAGTTTTTAAATACCAATCAATCTTATGTAAGATACACGTCTATTCGATTATCAGATCTTATTTTTAGACCTTCACACTTGACCTACTGGTCGTATAAACATTTCGGAAACTTTTTAATTTGACAATGGCCGAAGGGGCAGAAACTGCAAAAAGGATCGCTGTTGTGGCGATGGATGGGAGTAAACATTCAGATATAGCCTTGAATTGTAAGTTTAATAAACATTGATTATAGTTAATAATAAAATGCAACGTAATTCAATAAAAACAAAGTTCATTATTTGCGTCGTTTTTTTTGTTGAACTCGAAACATTCTAGAACATGCAAGAGTAGGCACAACTGCGTTTATAATATATGATCATAGACAAACATAATATTGGCGAAAAGGGGAGCGAGAGCTTTCAAAATTTGGGCACATTTAAAATAATTATTCAAAAGTGTACATAAAGAGTGACTTTCGTAGCCTATAACTGATAGATAAAAAATGTATCTATTTTCTTTTTTATAGTTTACGTGCAAAATGTTTACAAAGAAAATGATGAGGTCATAGCGATGTACTGTGTTCACCACAAGGCACAACACAAATATGAGTGTAAGTTGATATTTATATCCAAATAAGTTGATATGGTTAACAATTTGTTTTATTAGTAGATAAGTGTGCGTAATTGATTTAAAGCAAGTATAATTTGCCTTTATCAATGTCTTCTTAATTTGCACAACAGCTTGCCAACACCTAAGAATAAAAAGATGTGGTTTAATTGTCAATGATTTCTCAACATATTATGTTTCACGACCAGTCTCGACCAAACCAAATGACAAATTCTAATTTAGACGTACGTTGAAAAAAATGTGGTCATGATATTTTATCATCCAATGCTGGTTACATATTTTTTTTTTATTTACAGCGCGCATAACAGAAAAATTACCAATCGACATACATGCGTGAATATTTCTGTAATAGTCTTAATTAATACTCTTTGAGAGGCGGCACTATTTTTTTACTATTTTGATATCTCCGAATTGAAACTCCAAAAATGAAGCTTTTCCTTATGAAAGATATTGATAAAAGATGACTGTTAAATAAACTGTTTATATTATTTTTCTTTAATTTTAACTTTACAGCTAAGTGGATGCCTGTTGATCCTAATATTATTGTCCACAAATACCACGAAGAAACAGCCAAAGGAGAAGCAATATGCAAAGGGATAAAAGAAAAACTTGATGCATACCAGGTAAATGTTTTATGAAATGGGCCTCTTATAGCTGACTATGTGGTATGGGCTTTGCTCATTGTTGAAGGCCGTCCGATGATCTGCAGTTGTAAATTTCTGTGTCATTTGGTCTCTTTCGAAGAGTTTTCTTATTGGCAATCACACCACATCTTCTTTTTTATATTGACTGTCGTTGGAAATGAAAATGAAAAAGTTGTTTTATGAGGAAACTTTGGGAGATGTCAATGCGGTCGTTACAGTCAACGGCAAACAAACAACTAAAGACATATTTTCATATATAAAAACATGGAGATGTGATATGATTGCCAATGAGACACCCATCCACCAGAGTTCAAATACGTTGATATGAGCAATTTTAGATCACCGTACGGCCATCAACAATGAGAAAACCCATACCGTATAGTGGTATATTGTCTAACTATCCCAAGCACTATTGCGTAGAAACTTCAAAGTTATGTTGATATTTGTTTGCTCAAAATTTTGTACCAATTCAGCAAAACAATTCACACAATAGCAAAATGGTCAGCGTAGGAGAAAAAAATATTGGAGTGGATGGACCTACACCCTCCGGATAAAACTGTAAATTGTAACTTGAATAGTGTTTCTGTAAATTAAGTCAAAAGCGTCCCCTTTATGTCGTATGTCTGATTATTTTTATGCCCCACCTACGATAGTAGAGGGGCATGATGTTTTCTGGGTCTTTTCTGGTCTGTGCGTACGTCTGTTCGTCCGTGCGTCTGTCCGTGTGCCCGTTTCAGGTTAAAAATTTTGGTCAAGGTAGTTTTTGATGAAGTTGAAGTCCAATCAACTTCAAACTTAGTACACATGTTCCCTATGATATGATTTTTCTAATGTTAATGCCAAATAAGATTTTTGACCCCAATTTCATAGTCCACTGAACATAGAAAATGAAAATGCAAATTGCAGGTTAAAGTTTTTGGTCAAGGTAGTTTTTGAGGAAGTTGAAGTCCAATCAACTTGAAACCTTTTACACATGTACCTTATGATATGATCTTTCTAATTTTAATGCCAAGTTAGATTTTTATCCCACTTTAACGGTCCACTGAACATAGAAAATAAGTGCGAGTGGGGCATCCGTGTAATGTGGACACATTCTTGTTTTAACTGCAGACCCAACCCTCTCTCTTCCCTTTTAGGAGATTTCTTACTTTGGTTGAACCCTGTCGGCTCACTTCCATATTTGGGTATCATAAATCCGCCACTGGCGTTTACAAATGTTAAAAGGGAGTAAACTAGTTGACGTACCTTAATCCCTCTCAAAGTACTGTGTGGACTATATTTTTAGCCAAGGATAATGATTTTAAGCGTATTGTTTTAGGTTGGTGGGAAGGTGATGCAATTGGAAGGAGGAGATCCTGGTCACACCATAATGAACAAAATTGAAGAACTTGGAGCCAGTCTAGTTGTTGTCGGTTCCCGAGGTCACGGCACCCTCAGACGGAAGATTTTGGGAAGTGTTAGTGAATACATTCTTCACCACTCGCCAGTCCCTGTGTTCATAAGTCGCCATTGAAGAACCACCCACGTTCTTTGGTTCATAATAATGATTCAATTCAATATGGTAGCTGAAAATTTGAGATAATGTCTTTGAAAGTTAATATATGTGTATGTGATAGCTTTGATAGAGCGACTGGATAGATTTAGACAAATACGTTTTGAAATAAATTTTGACTATAATATATTTGTTCAAAATTTCTTTTCTATTTTGTTTTTACCCGGACCGATGTCTATTGTCCTAACTTAGATCACTAATGTGTAAATTGTGTTAAAATACATCAAAAATGTATATTCTTTTTCAGTGTATTTAAATTCTTTCTATTTTCCCGTCATTTAGGGCATTTAAAAATGTCATTTAAGATCATAAAATGCGCCCGATTGTGGAACCATAGTTAAATATAGATATTATACAGAGAGATTAATGTGAATTTGATTTCTTTCGTTTCTGCTACATACTGCTCATATTTTACATGTATGAAGATTAGATAACATTAATATCACTAGATTTTCTCTATATTATTAAACTTAAGTATGTTTGTTATTGTAATGCACTTTTTTGAATTTGAAGTGTAGCCCGATAAATTAAAATTGCTCAATGTAACTGAAATAGTTTACTACCATTTGCATTTATATTTATCTCCCCATTACTAATAGGTTGTCAGGTGAAATTTTCGAAAATTCATAAATATTTAAAAAAAATTCTAATTAAATATTTCGTGGAAGGGAGGACTTAACAAAAATCAGTGGTTGAAGACTGTAAATCCTAATTATCATACACAAAATAGGATTTTTTTTCGAAGATATGCATTTTTACCATTCAACTTAATTAAAAGACTGTCGTCAAGTACTTTTAGTAAAAAAAAATAGCTACTCTGTTTTTGTGATTCATTAGAAAGGTATTTCACTTGACCCATATATTTCATCTTTTAGTACTATGATTTGTTATGTCATAATGTCAACCCGTAGCCTTGCTATATAAAAATGGTAGAATCTGAAGCGAGATGATGTATCAAATACTCTTGATTTCTACGTTTTCAAGCCAAAATATTCAACTCAAACACACCCTTACATAAAAAAGGTGCACTTGATTTTCTCTTTTCGATACAATTGTTACCCATTTTTGGAATTTTTTCTTTAGTCACATAATTGAAGGGCAGACACGAAAATTACACGAAAATTACTGAACTAATAGATATGTTCTCCGTCCGTGGTAATTTAAAAAAAAAATCGGAGATTATGCATTTTCTACATCCAACTTGATAGATACCCATGTCGTCAACTTGATATCTAATTGTTCTGCTTAACTATGTAATAGCTAGATACTAGAAATTTTATGCAAATGGTGTTTTTAAAATAGAACACATCGTTATTGAGCAGAAAATTGTCATTTTATTTGTTTCTATTAACGTTAAAAAAAAATTACATCGGCGGATCCAGGGGGGGGGGGGTCCGGGGGTTGAAACCCTCTTTTTTTGGACGATCAATGCATTTGAATGGGAGCATATAGTTGGAACCCCCCTTTCTCTGGGTTGGGACCCCCCCTTTTTTTAATGGCTGGATCCGCCCCTGAATTGTTACTATAATAAACATTACAGTAAGCATTTGTCGCCTTCTGTAACAAAGAGCTTCGATGGTTTTGTTCTATTTCAACCGTGTTTCCACTTGTACATACAATCGGCAGTTATTTAAACATTTATTTGATTTTTCAAGAAAGCGAGACAGTGGATCTCCTGGATTTAACAGTTTCTTTGAGGAACAATATATATTTTTTTCACAAAATTATCTGACTTTTATCAAACAAAAATGTTTTTGACTACACCTTAACACTCAATAATATTTGTAAATCTAAAACCCTAAGCCAAGGAGCTGACGGGGTTTGCTCCCTGGTCCCTATCAGGGCTTTGTCCCAATTTAGGATTCACCTTCAACATTTGTCAAGCTACGTCACTGTTGGACTTTATGTAAATGTCGTGATGATTTATTAGTCTAGATTGTATGGAACGCCAAAACTGTTTATAATAAGACAGTTTTGGCGTTCCATATTAGTAATGTGTATGTAATTTTTCCTTTGAACCCGTTATGGATTAAAACCTGGACTTCATAGCTCCACTGCTGTCTCTCAAATTAAGCAATTTCGAGCAATCAAATCTGTTGTGTTTCAAGTTTACAGATTCGTGTCATGTCAAATATCTAACTTTGACTTTTTTCTGAAAATATCTTTGATTGCATTTTTATAGCATATAACGCGCCCTAGTTCTCAAAAGTTTAAAAGGGTACTTCAGTTGAACCACAGGTCAAATTTGCACTCATGCTGGTATCTTAATTTCATACTTTAATAAAATTTTCAACAGGGGTTGAAGTAATCCTTAATCCCAAAGCTTTCCTTACACATCGAAACACACAAACATTTTACGAACTGACAAAGATACATCTAGTCGTAGAAATATTTATTTTATTTAAATATTTAACAGGACTACTTTATCGTGTTTTCTTTCAGTCTGTGTAAATTGTCGATCTAACAATCTCACTAAGGGGTCATCCATAACTGTCAACCATACTCCAAAGTGTACAAAACATACACTTTTCACCCCCCCCCCCCCAAATCCTCCCTCAACAAGTGTACGTCAACCATTTTCATAAAAGCAAAACTGGGGTGATATCAGGTGCCCCGATAGGGTAAGCAGAATACCGGGGCACCTGATATCACCCCCAGTTTTGCTGGGGCTCATGATGCTCAGTCTTCAGTTTTTCTATGTTGTCTCTTGTGTTCTATCATTTGTCTGTTTGTCTTTTTCATTTTAAACCATGGCGTTGTCAATTTATTTTTGATTTATGAGTTTGACTGTTCCTGAGGTATCTCTCGCAGCTTTTTTAAATACATGCATGTGATTTCAAGTGACTCTGTAAACTACTAGGATGACCCAACCCTATACAATATACATCACGATAATGAGGTTTATCATCTGTATGTATTCTCATGTGTCGTTGTAAATTACCTAAATTGTTTACCGCATATATCACAGTCATGAAATTTATCACCTGTATGTGTTAATTCTCATGTGATTTATCTTGCTAAAAATATCCTTTACCACATACATCACAGTCATAAGGTGTATCACCTGTGTGTATTCTCATGTGTGTTTGTAAACCAGCAAGCCTTCTAAACCGTTTACCACATACATCATAATAATAAGGTTTTTAACCTGTATGTGTTCTCATGTGACTTTGTAAATTGCCTAGATTCCTAAATCGTTTACCACATATATCACAGTCATGAAATTTTTCACCTGTATGTGTTCTCGTGTGATTCTGTAATTTATCTTGCTCACTAAATCCTTTTCCGCATACATCAGTTATATGGTTTATCTCCAGTATGTGTTCTCATGTGAATCTGTAAACTACTACTAGTATACCGATTTAAGAGTTTACCACATAATATATTACAGTTATGAGGTATTTCATTTGTATGTATTCTCATGTGTCTTTGGTAATTACCAAGGAAACAAAACCCTTTACCACATACATCACAGTCATGATGTTTACCGGCAGAATGTGTTCTCATGTGAATCTGTAAACAAGAAAGCCGACTAAACCCTTTACCACAGTAACCAACATTTATATGGTTTATCACCTGTACGGGTTCTCATGTGAATCTGTAAACAAGAAAGCCGACTAAACCCTTTACCATAGTCACCAACATTTATATGGTTTATCCCCTGTATGGGTTCTCATGTGAATCTGTAAACAAGAAAGCCGACTAAACCCTTTATCACAGTCACCAACATTTATATGGTTTATCACCTGTACGGGTTCTCATGTGAATCTGTAAACAAGAAAGCCGACTAAACCCTTTACCACAGTAACCAACATTTATATGGTTTATCACCTGTACGGGTTCTCATGTGAATTTGTAAACAAGAAAGCCGACTAAACCCTTTACCACAGTAACCAACATTTATATGGTTTATCACCTGTATGGGTTCTCATGTGAATCTGTAAACAAGAAAGCCGACTAAACCCTTTACCACAGTAACCAACATTTATATGGTTTATCACCTGTATGGATTCTCATGTGAATCTGTAAACAAGAAAGCCGACTAAACCCTTTACCACAGTAACCAACATTTATATGGTTTATCACCTGTACGGGTTCTCATGTGAATCTGTAAACAAGAAAGCCGACTAAACCCTTTACCACAGTAACCAACATTTATATGGTTTATCACCTGTACGGGTTCTCATGTGAATCTGTAAACAAGAAAGCCGACTAAACCCTTTACCACAGTCACCAACATTTATATGGTTTATCACCTGTATGGATTCTCATGTGAATCTGTAAACAAGAAAGCCGACTAAACACTTTACCACAGTCACCAACATTTATATGGTTTATCACCTGTATGGGTTCTCATGGGAATCTGTAAACAAGAAAGCCGACTAAACACTTTACCACAGTCACCAACATTTATATGGTTCATCACATGTATGGCTTCTCATGTGAATCTGTAATAGTCCAAGCTTACTAAATCCGTTACCACATACATCACAGATGATTTTGTCGGTTGAATGTGTTTTATTGTGATCCGTAAATTATGTATTTGACTACACAAGTTCGTTCAGTGTTTTTTCTGTTGTAATACTGTCCAGTTTTCAGGGCCATGGTGGATAGAAGTTAAAGGTGATCTGCTGATATCGGTGACGACTTTCACTATACGTGTATATTATGTCATGTAGTGCTCTCCCAGAAGAGTGGAAAAAGCTGTTGTAACATCAATGCGTGAGTCTTAAATTTAACAAATTCAAGCAATAAATGAGCTGAAATAACCATATCATTCTTGAACCAGATGCTCCACAGGGCGCAGCTTGATACGACCGCAGAGGTCAAACACTGAACAGTTGGGGCAAATATGGACACATCATTCAAGCTTGATACAGCTCTGAATTTGGATTGTGATAAAATAGTCGACACAGAATAGGTTTCTGACACAGAATGAATGTTGTCTAAGCTATTAAAAAATTTAAATTGTACATTTACATATCATGGTCCAACATCCAAAATCTACATACTGTGTATTTAAATTCTTAATTTTTGGTCCCGTTTTCATATTGATCTACATTAAGGTCCAAAGGGTCCAAAATTAAAGTTAGTTTGATTTAACAAAAAATGAATTCTTGGGGTTCTTTGATATGCTAAATCTAAACATGTACTGAGACTTTTGATTATGAGCCCAGTTTTCAAAATTGGTCCAAATCGGGGTCCAAAATTAAACTTTGTTTGATTTTAACAAAAATTAAATATATGGGGTTCCTTAATATGTCGAATCTAACTATATGTTCAGATTTTTTATACTTGAGCCCCTTTATCAAATTGGTCTACATTGAGTTCTAAAGGGTCCAAAGTTGAACTTTATTTTATTTCTCAAAAAATTAATTCTTGGGGTGAACCGTTCTTTGATATGCTGTATCTAACCATGTCTTTTGTTTTTTTTCCCTTCAGAATTTAACACTATAAGGTACGAGGGGAATTCGAATTCAGAATTCCGTTTTTTGTCATTTGCTTGGCCAGAATATTTTTTTCTCATCAAAATGGGGATCTGAATATATATTTTTTTAGAAACAAATGATCTTTATAAAAAAAATCACTTCTGGAGAACAATGTCTCTCTGGACGTTATAATAAAAAATATCGGCCAAGCAGATGACAAAAAACGGAATTCTGAATTCGAATTCCCCTCGTACCTTATAGTGTTAAATTCTGAAGGGAATATATAGTAAATTGGTCATATATATGTTATTCATGTTTTACTATGTTACACACATATTCATATCATATCATTATATATGTAAAATTTATCATCATATCACACTGATGCTTGACGCATGACAAATTCAAAATCAAGCACACCTTGTTACCTGCATGCTTTCTAGTTACCGCCAAAAAAAATCCCTGCTTACCTGTAATATATTTCCATACCTGTATATTTGTATTCAGGCGTTGGATGTGTTGCGCCATATCATATATATTTACAGAAAGGTAAGTTAGTAAATAGATAGTTTATTATAGGTTCACAATCTAATATACATCATCATATACAATGTATAAATCTTTAAAACCATCATTTACCAGTTGAGCATTCTGCATGATTGTTTCCTGCAAAACGACCTTAGAATTGCGTATAATTTGTAATAATTAGTGATACTAATGAAAAGGACTCAGTTTTCCCTCTTACTGCTTCTAACTTTCTCATGATTAAACAACATATTGTGTAATGGCTTCATTGTTCTTTATTAAGTTTTTTTAGTGAAGAAAAAAACCATCAATAAGTACATTTATTTGAACTTGTATAGAGGTACAGCTCTTTTAATAATGTTAGCAAGATATTGGTTTGGTTTACTTTTTTTATCAACAAAGATTTGTATAGGTACTAGTGAAATCTTCAAATTAATTAATTGAAAAGAAAACAAATCTAAACAACAGTCTGAGTAATAGAATGTTGAAAACCCTAAAAATAATTAGAAATAGAAAGATCATTTACGTGTATACATTTTTTGAATAGTTTTAACTTTATATATATTTATATCAAATATAATTGGATGCCGAATTGACTTTAAATAGGTGCCGATTTGACTAGATGCCGATTTAACCAGGTGCCGATTTGACTTGCACCCTTTTTTGAAACCCCATGATATAAATATAGTGCTTTGGAAGAAGTTGTTCCATTTTCTATAAATACATGCCATTAAAACTTAATAAAATAAAAATTTTAAGAAATTTTTGTTTTTTCAGCAGTTATGAAATGATTACTCAAATGAGGGATTGTTAGTCATTTGGGGAATCATTCCCCATTTATCGGGTCGTCCCCAACCTCAACCTGTTTATTAGACTAGACTTTGTGAAATGTGTCGTGTATTTAATTTTAATGAGACAATTGTTTACTGATAAAAATATATTTCGCTCGCATTTACTGGTTATGTCAAAGTTATGTCGTGATTCTCGCTACGGTGAAGCTGACCAGTATGTCGAACAAACGTCACTTGGTCATTTTCACATTCAAATTACAGCAATACATTTGCTTAGGCTAATGATGACAAGCATGACGCATTCAAGGCATTGAGCAAGAAAGTATTGACTTCTATTCAAAAATTCCACCCAACAGAAAGTAATACTCTATTTCACTCTCGTGAAAAAAAAGTTCCACAGCAATATCATTTAGTAAACGATTTACCTACGAACATGTTTAACCACACACGCACCAGCCCATAATGATTCATTACATTACTGAAAAGTGATCCCAAGTCAGTAAGCTCTAGATATAGATTTAAAGTCTAAGGTACGGACCTTTGATTGGAGGGGGCAGTCTGAGATAGTTAAGAGAACCTTCTGACCCTGATTTTTGCGGCATTAAAAGTTCTGACCGTATCTGGATTAAAGTTATAAAAACCGGGCGTAATGTTTTTATAGTTTTTTTAAGGGGAAAAAGGGGGGGGGGGGGGGTTGCATATGAATCCCATATTTGACCGGAATGTCTGTTTCGCCTAACTGATATACTGAATATTTTTTCAAGGCCCGACTGCAACCTACCTGCTGTATGTGTCCTATATGTCTCCATGTGTCGATCGTTATTCACATTTTCATTAATGTCATTTCCGACTCATTCATAGCCTTTAGTTGATTTGGAACCACTCGTTTCCCTTTTTGGTAAAACGTTCAATTTGGATAAAAATTGCATCAAAAATGACCAATCCCTACTCTCCAAAATGCATTTTACACTTTTTATGTTTTTAGTTCAAAAGGCTCCGCTCGGCGAAATTTAATATTACGACCCCCCCCCCCTTTTCCAAAATCCTGGATACGCCCCTGACCATAATAGATCTCTAGGCCTAAAGGACATATAAAACACTTTTATCCTTTTCAAAATAAAAAAAATATATACATGTAGGACTCTATTATAGTGCTCTTAGTAAAATGGTCTACGTTAATCTGCGATGATGAGACGCTAAAGTGCGATGGTTGTTTGCTTTTTAAGTGCGATCAAATAACAGGCTAACTTCCGATGGTCACGGTCACGTGGATGTGGTTCAGGCAGTGGTTTTCTTTGATTGCTTAGTTCCTATTATTAGTACATTTTCGTTTATTTCATTTATATATCAAGTCATAGTTTTCTTCGTTTGAATTGTTTTACACTAGTCATTACATAACCCTATATATCTTGTTATGCGGCATGGACCATTACGTTTAGTTGCATACATGTATGTGATTTGGGGTTAGATGGTATATTTCTTTTTTGCCGTTGGGTTCTTTTTTAAAATTTAAATTAGGTTGCTATTTTTCAATGTTTTGAATTGTTTTACATAGTTTTTTGTTAAGCCCCAGTCCCACTAGACCACGATCGCATCAAGCTCACCGCGATTTAAAATAAATTCAGATCGTGATGAGGTCGCGGTATGAGCGGCATAAAAATGTAAATTTTCGTTGCTTTCACGATGCTACTACGTCCTCATTACGCTTCTACAACGATCCCGTTACGATTATACCACGTTCTCGCCGCGCTTATTCTGCGACCTCACTACTCTTACCAAGATATTTCTACGCTCATCACGTTTTCACTACGACCAAACCACGAGTTATCCGATTGCAACACGATCTTACCACGCTTCCACTGCGATTATAGCACGTCCTTACCACGAGTTACGTTCATACCGCGTTCTTACAAGGCTCTCAACAATAACGTCAACATCGTGTTCCATATCAATACAGTTCTATTCCTTCTGTTTCTGATTAATACGTAGATTTCGCGGAAACAATAGTCATTCCACCAAAATCTACTAAAATACGTGGGCGTGGTGGTAGGAATTCATGTAGAGGCAGAGGAAGCTCTGATAGTAACGAATCCTGATCAAGTAGAGATTTCTGACGTGGAAGCGTAGTTGGGTCGTGGCGAGAACGTGATAGTCGTAGTGAGGTCGTAATAACGTCACTGTGAGATTGTGGCGCAGTTTCTTCGAACAGAATCACGCTTTCACTACGCTCTCACTATGATGGTACAGCGACCTTTGCGATCTTACTACGATCTTAGTGCGCTCTTACTACGCTTCTACTACGACCGCACCACGATTGTTTTGAACATGTTCAAAGTTGGCCACGCTCATCACGATCTTGAAGACCTCACCGCGATCGTGATACGACCTTACTGCGATCTACACGATCGTACTACGATCATCAAAATTTGCATTTTTTTCACAGATCGTAGTGCGATCGTGGCATAGTGGGACTGCGGTATTGGGCCCATTGATCATTATAAAATAACCATAACATGATGTATAAAACAACGCTCTGCATTAAAAATCATAAGTTGCATTCATCAATGACATTAGGTCGTGGATATTATGATAATGATATGTTCGTTAGGCTGTCTAGTTGACGTATATTCATTATGATTATTAAACAGAAATAGCAAACCATACTGTATAGTATTATTTTTTTTTATAAATTTATTCAATTAGGAAGTAAGAGAGATGACTTTTTTTGGCACCCTGGCTGTTTTGATTTAATTTCTTTTTACATTTTTTTCAAACTAAGTTAAGCTCTTCCAGCAACGACCAAAAAATGTCCCTGGTTGTGATCATTTGTTTCTCTCTTCTTTCTTTTCTTGTGTAAAAGAATCCTTGATCTTGACGACCCGGTCACCATAATGCCTTCAATAATAAGAAAAAGCCCACGCATAGTCGGCTATAAACGACCCCGAAATGCCAGATGTTTAACAATGTAATTCAAACGAGAAAAATATCGGTGTTCTTAATGTACAAACAATGAAAGAATAACAAACATTTAACACAGAAACAAACGACAACCACTGAATTACAGATTCCTGATCGCTATGTAATAATAACGACAACTACTGAATTAGATTCCTGACCGCTATGTAATATAATAACGACAACCACTGAATTACAGATTCCTGACCGCTATGTAATATAATAACGACAACCACTGAATTACAGATTCCTGACCGCTATGTAATAATAACGACAACCACTGAATTACAGATTCCTGACAGCTATGTAATAATAACGACAACTACTGAATTACAGATTCCTGACCGCTATGTAATAATAACAACAACCACTGAATTACAGATTCCTGACCGCTTTGTAATAATAACGACAACCACTGAATTACAGATTCCTGACCGCTATGTAATAATAACGACAACCACTGAATTACAGATTCCTGACAGCTATGTAACAATAACGACAACCACTGAATTACAGATTCCTGATCGCTATGTAATAATAACGACAATCACTGAATTACAGATTCCTGATCGCTATGTAATAATAACGACAACCACTGAATTACAGATTCCTGACCCCTATATATATAATACCGACAACCACTGAATTACAGATTCCTGACCGCTATGTAATAATAACGACAACCACTGAATTACAGATTCCTGACCGCTTTGTAATAATAACGACAACCACTGAATTACAGATTCCTGATCGCTATGTAACAATAACGACAACCACTGAATTAGATTCCTAACCCCTATGTAATAAGAAAGACAACCACTGAATTACAGATTCCTGATCGCTATGAATTAATAACGACAACCACTGAATTACAGATTCCTGATCGCTATGTAATAATAACGACAACCACTGAATTACAGATTCCTGATCGCTATGTAATAATAACGACAACCACTGAATTACAGATTCCTGATCGCTATGTAATAATAACGACAACCACTGAATTACAGATTCATAATCGCTATGTAATAATAACGACAACCACTGAATTACAGATTCCTGATCGCTATGTAATAATAACGACAACCTTAAGTTTAACTTTTCACTTTATGAGTCGATAGGAAATTCAATATGGTCGTCAGTAAAGGCAAAGTTTCTAGCGTAAACAAATTCATCTTCTTTTTGAGAATAAAGAACACTTTATGCAATCAAGAATTAGACAAATATGGCCGTATTTTCACCTAAAAAACTACTCTGTGCATGTACAGATTTATCTGTACTGTTTGGCAAGTTTTACAAAAGCCTAGCATCCACTAGATATATAAATTAAAGTTAAATGGATCGTTTACTTTTCTGCATTGGCTAGAGGTATAGGGGGAGGGTTGCGATCTCACAAACATGTTTAACCCCGCCGCATTTTTGCGCCCGTCCCAAGTCAGGAGCCTTTGGCCTTTGTTAGTCTTGTATTATTCTAACTTTTATTTCTTGTGTACAATTTGGAGTTTAGTATGGTGTTCATTATCACTGAACCAGTATATATTTGTTTATGGGGCCAGCTGAAAGATGCCTCCGGGTGCGAGAATTTCTCGTTGCATTGAAGACCTGTTGGTGACCTTCTGCTGTTGTCTGCTCTATGGTCGGGTTGTTGTCTCTTTGACACATTCCCCATTTCCATTCTCAATTTTATTTGTGTTTAAGAAAGATAAATTTTTTTTTTTTGTTTTTGATAGGCTTTTTGCAGAGGTGTAAAAATAAACAAACACCTGCATTACTTTGATACTGTCCACTCAAATACACTCCTTAACTCACCTTTAGTTGTGAAGATACCTATTGTCCATGTCAATTAAGGACAATCAAAACAATACAAACCAGTTTTTACCTGAGAGAGCATCACAAGTTGTACCAGGAGAGATCCGTTTGCGCCAAAAATGCGTCCTTTTGTGCCACAACTTTTTTCTCCAATGCTACATTTGCGCCACATGTTTTAAAACTACATGGTATCATTTGCGCCAAAAATAAAACATACGATTGCGCCAATTAGAAGAAAATTACTTTCCTACTCCTTTATTCGGATTAGAACCGGCAGCTTACATGGCAAATGTTTCCTTTTCTGGAACATATCTTCTTCTTACTGCTGATACATTGGTACTTCCCAATTTAATGTATCTAGTAGCTTGTAACTTCACTTCATTGTCCAAAAACACAAACATTGAAGGATGATATATGCATAAAACAGTTCATATTAATTCCTTATAATAATAAAGCCCATACGCATGGTGGGAACAAAGCGCTCAGTCATCAACATATGTGGCTAAATCATAATCAGCAAAAGCTTCTCTGTTGGCATATCTTTATTTATTTTCAGCAAAGCAACAAGTTTTATTCTCTCTCTGTTATTGACTATTTAATGCTTTTTAAGTCATCATTAATCTTTATAACAGATATTTGTACAGGTAAATTGGCGCAAATGAGTTCCGAATATTGGCGCAATTGATACATTTGGAAAACAAAATTTGGCGCAAAGGATACTCCCGAAAAATAGTAATTGGTGCAAAAGGACTGTTGCCGTTGTACCACAACTTAGTTAATTTTCATACCTCATGCATGAAGGAAATATTTAAATGCCTATCAAATTCCGAAAGAGATTTTATCTTTCTGAAACACAAAATGCATTTAACTTTTATAAATTAATATATCTAGTAGATGCCAGCAATTCAAGCTCCTTGTAGTCTTTAATTATGTTTGGCATGTACAGATTTGCATAAATTATGAAGTCCTGTATTTCCATTGCAGGTTCTGAATAAGAAGAATTCAAAGCTTTTTCCAATAAAGACGGTTAAACTTTTGACTCCCAGTGCTCAGATCGATTGACCTCTGTACATTCACTTGTACACAATTGAATCGTAATGTCCTACTGAGGCTTGATGCAAATTATAACTGCATTGCTACTGTTAGTTCTTAAGGAGATTATTACAGCGTCATCCCCATTTAAGCCTAGTAAGACTGTGTACCCCAAGTTCTATTAACCACTGTTCCCCAGGACAATTATTTCTACAAACTTAGGGGACGGTTGGGATCCCGCTAACATGTTTAACCCCGCCACATTCTGTATGTATGTCTGTCCCAAGTCATTAATTCAGTGGTTGTCGTTTGTTGACGTGTTACATATTTGTTTTCGTTTATTTTTGTACATAAACAAGTATGGACACAGATGCAAATTGTCAGTGGGGTTAAAGGTTGTTACACATGCATTGAAAGCTAGACTGGAAATGTGTATTAACAAACTTAGTTGATGTGTACATGTCTTCATTCAAATGCATTATTGACTGATAGGAAAAGGGGCTTCAACTTCCATCCCCCTCTATGAATTAGTTTTTTGAGAGTTTGAATATGGAGTTTGTTAATAAATAGCTGCACTGAAGGCGCATGATATGCCTGGTTCCTTTTAAGCTTGCTCAAAGGTTTAACTGATTTTTTTTTCTACAAATATTAGGCTATTAGTTTTCTTATTTGATTTGTTTTATATTTGTCATTTTAGGCTCTTTTATAGCTGACTGTGCTGTATGAGCTTTTGTCATTGTTGAAGGCTATTCGGGGACCTGTAGTTGTTGATCTTGTTTTTTATTTTTTGAAAGGTAGCTGAAGTCAACAGACATAGACAATTCACCAAAGTTTCATGAAATTTTGTGAAAGTGTTTATGAGAATAATTGAGATAGGAAATGGGGTGAGTGTCAAAGCGACAACAACCCCACCATAGAGCAGACAACAGCCGAAGGCCACCAATGCATGGGTTTTCAATGTAGCGAGAAACTCCTGCACCTGTAGGCGTCCAAAAACTATAAAATCCATCCTTTCTCTGAGCATATATAAAATTTATAACACAGAAACGTAAAATCTGAAATTTATTAAACAATCCACCAAAGTTTAATTAAAGTTGACGGGAGCATTTTTGTGCTATTGTCCAAAATTGAAAAATCCCCCTTTTTTAAGGATAAAAACTCTCTTCATAACATGGAAATGAGAATTCTGAAATTTATAAAATCGAAGGGGAGCTAATGTCAATAGATATAAACATTTCAACAAAGTTTCATGAAAGTAGGGGGAAATGTTTTCTAGTAATTGTCTGAAGTGTGGATGATGGACGGATGGACAACAGTATACTAAAATACGTTGTGTATGAGACAATGGTATAAAAAAAATGGTTTGAATGAATAATGATTAGAAACTGTTTAATGCAGTGATTGATATTGTTATTGTTATTTTCAGGGGAAAATTATTGCAAAAAGTTAATTATATAGGTGGTAGTAAGGTTGTAAAAGATCAAAATCTGGAATTAATAGAAATTGGTAACAAAGTATTATTATAATATGAATGTGTGAATAGGACTCATCAGTAGGTGTTTCACACATAAATATTATTAACAACAAAAAAATATAACTCAATTGGTTGAAATCCAGTGAATGAGGCTGGTGACTGCGCAAATAAAAGAAATAAGAATTTGATCGCAAACTTTGAAAAGTTAGTACTACCTATACCCCCAAGGCCAGGTTGACTAAGTCTAAAATGTGGAAAAGTCAAAATAGTGAAAAATTGTTTTAGAGATAATTTTGAATATGTGATAAACAAATTTCTTTTATGAAATATTGAACAAAATATTTTAATGAAAAAAACAATTTAATGTGTCGCTTTGGCCTTGTGAGTTTCGTCCCTTTAGTACATTTTTTCAAGTTAAATTTGAATACTTTTATAGATTAGACATGTATAGCTCATTCATTTATATTTTTAGTATAACCAAAACATGTGTTTTTACATAATATATGGTTGAATAGTGGATTGTTGCAGTACTTGTGGATGATTTAACAAGAGTTTATGTGAAACAAAATGAATGAATTATATGTTTGTACATAAAATAGGCCGTTAGTTTTTCTCGTTTGAATTGTATTACATTTGTTATTTCGGGGCCTTTTATAGCTGACTATGCGGTATGGGCTGTGATTCTTGTTGAAGGCCATACAGTGACCTATAATCGTTAATTTCTTTGTCATTTGGTTTCTTGTGGAGAGTTGTCTAATTGGCAATCATATCACAACGTCTTTTTTTTTAATATTTGATCCTCATTATATAAGGATCATCCATTCAATGAGGCCTGATAGTTCTTATATAGAGAAGATTTTCAAAGTGTTTTTTTTTTCATTGGAGCCTATGTTAAACTTTGGACCCCTAATACTCGAGCATACAGGATCCCCTGACCTTCGTCTATCACCTAAGGAAGTTGTCTAGTACCCGAAGTAGTATGCGAGTCATTGCTATCGCTTGTTGTCGTTGTCGTCTGTCGTAAGTGTTTTTTAAAATCTTCTTTGAAACTACTGTGCAAAATTCTTTGAAAGTTAGTTGATTTTTCCATATTGATGTTTCCTTTACAAAAGGCGTGCGTCGATTTATGACACCTTAAAAGCACAGCCGCTTATACTAACTTGAAAACTATGATATAATGGGCGCACATTAGTTTTTTTTTTTTATAATATCTCGAAAAACCGTTACATTTATCCCATATCTGTCGAAGGTTCATCATGACAAAATGGACTTATGCCGAAAATTTCAGATTGATCTGTTTGACCCATATCTGAGTTGTTTCCTCTAAAACATTTTTGTCACGCTTGACAGAGACAAAAAGCGAGCCATAGATATGCAGTTTCCGGCGTCGGCGGCGGCGTTAGCAATGTATTAGTTTGTGATTAGGTCTAATTTATGGTGAACCACTAGTGGTAAGTCTAAGATATTTGGTATGCAGTTGTACAAGTATTGGCACATCACATTACTATGGAGATTATTTGGCCCCACCCCCTCAGCCATTATCGATTGGAAGTTTTGCTTAGTTTTCATGTACTAGTTTATGATTAGGTCAGTTTATGGGGAACTTCTAGTGACCAGTAAATGATATTTGGTATGCAGTTGTATAATCATTGGCATATCTCATTTCCATTGAAGTTACGACATATTTTTGTTTGCGACTTTATAGAGTCCTACATATATGCAATATGATAATGTAAAATGAATATTGAAATAATTAAAAACCAATTGTTCAGAGAACAATTGTAGGTCTTTCCACTAGAAAAGATCTATTTTGATATTGAAATATTAAAAATCAGTTTAAAATGTTAGTTCCTATGGCTGTATGATGTATTTATATGAATTTAAAGCAAAGGTCAAAATCTAGAACGTCATATTAACCTATGACCTTGACCTCAATTTCAAGTTCACAAACCAAGGACCTTAAATCAAAAGACCCAAGGTCTTTAATATGTTTGGTTTATTAGTAATATCACTTTACGCGTAATTCTAAATGTAAGATGGGCAAAAACTCCTATTTATTGTCTGCGCACCCTTTCAATCAAAATATACAAGTAAGGACATGTCGCAACTAACAATTTATGAAAAATTATTTGTCGATATGTCATAAGGTATTTGAAAATGAATGAAAATAAGCCAAAATCAAAATTTAGAATATGACCTTGACCTTTGACCTTGACCTCATTTTTATTATTTTCGACCAAGGACCCCAAATCTAAAGACCCTATGTCTTTATCACTTATGGTTTACCATTTAGAAATGCATATCACTTAATTTAAGGGAAAAGGGGGAATAACTCTCATATGGAGTCTCCGTAAAGCTTCAGTCCAAATGAATATCCTAATCCTGAAGATGCAACGAGCAATTTGGTAAAATAAATTTGTCGTAATCTTTAACGGTTGCGAAGGAGTAGTGGCCACAAGAAAAACAGTGTTTGGGGAGATAACTCTTACAACGTAAAGTAGTTTGTTACACAGTTGTAAATTTTTAAAGCATATAAACTATACGATACCATATTCCAAATATCTAAGCGACATCTTTTGAAACATCAATAATACGCAAGAAAAAAAATTAGGCGGAAGAAAAAAAAAAAAAAAAATAATAATAATAATAATCAGAACAAATTCAATAGGTCTTTCCACGGAAAGGTGGAAAGACCTAATAAACTTGTCATGATACTAAAAACTCTTTAAAATGCATTTCTCTAATTCTATGGAAAGGTATCCCTTTTCGAACACATTGTATTAAAAAAAATGTGTGGTTGCCGGTGATATCAAAAGATCATTGGATGAGTTTAAGGGTCGTAACCTTTTTAGCTAGCTGGATGAATCAAAGTATGCTAACTGGGTTGAGTTCAATATCGTAGCAGCTACGTAGCTGCTATCAATATCTATGTAGCAACTAGTCTATAGCTACACGCTCAATAGTCAAAATCTACGTAGCACTACGTAGCTGCTACGATATTGAACTCAACCCAGGTGTTCATGAAATTGACCACTTTGTGCGACAAGACAAGACAATATTTTATTTAAGTTTCACCTCTTATAAACATTTACATAATATTACAATTTCCAATATAAAACAAGAGCAACTCTAAAAAGAGTTATGAGAGACTATTAAAATGGTATATACATGTGAAAGGAACTCGAAGGGGACTTTCGTTAAAGAAAGAAAATTTATGTTTTAATCATTAGAGAAACAGATTCTTACATAGTTACTCGTGGATAATCGAATTTACCCAATCTCGGTTCGGACTTTAAAATTGACAATTTTAACTTTCTCGATTGGATAAATCCGATAATACACTGGTATCAATGTAAGAATCTATATTTATACAATCAGTAAAGATAAAAATTTACAGATTTATCTTCCTACGTTTAAACATTAGATGCAATGTGTTGGCTAATATAAACTTGGGCATCATCACAGTACATTATAAAATCAAAATTTCACATGTTTTCTTCTATTTCTTAGTTTTTATATTCGGTTGTGGTGTTTCGCAAAAAGAACACTAGCTTCGAGATTTATCTAAAAAAATGAAAAATGTGGGTGTTTTTTTTTTGTTCAATCATAAAAGAGAGTGAAATAAGGAAATAATAATTCTCTTTTAGCCACCAGTCTGCCTCAATTTTGTCAAAATAAACTAATATAAACATTGATGATAACGGTGAACACAAATTTGATGGCTTGTGTCCCTTTAAAACTGCTTCAATTCAAGGAATACTATTCTTCAAAGATCCACTTATTCTATTTATAAGTAGCAATGATTTTTTTGTATATGTGTTTACAGAATAAATATCAGAGAGCACTTGCGCAATGATACGGGAAATACCGGGTGACGGTAGCCAAAACAATCAATATATTGCTCAGTATAAAGAGAGTTTATAACCCACGAAAACTAATTTAAAAGTAAACTGTATATACAGTAGTGGATCCAGGGGGAGGGAACCGGGGGTTGGCTTCCCGTTCTTGGAGGATTAATGCATTTGAATGAGGACATATAGTTGGACGCCCCCCCCTTTTTTTGGTCCTAGGCTGGATTCGCCCCTGATATGTATTAATGTTATGTTGACATATCTTAATTTGGAAAAGGTCTAATGCATTTTTTCATTTTTTTTTGTTTTTTCTTAGCTTTTTTTTTAACACTAAATACAAGAAACAAGTAGATCTTTATTTGATGCATCGTAAATCCGTATGACGTCACGTGCATGGTTGTTGGTATTATACGGATTTTGCTTTCCAGTTCGTATTTATTGTATTTAATCGAAGTTTCGGAATTGATAAATTTATCCAAATAGCACTATAACTATCTGTATGTGCCAGTTGTATTTTAAGATATATGTGTAACAACTATAGCCATTGAGCATCATTTAATGTCCTTTTCTGTATTCAGTCATCTTAAAACTATTGTCTGACCGGCCGTCAGGTGGAGTTTTCGAAAGTCAAAGTTCAAAAAAAATGTTATAATTATGTATTTCGTTGAAGGGCCGACTAAATATTTTCAGAAGTTGCGGACTTATAACTCTTGAAAACACATAAACGTTTTTTTTAAAGATCCATCTGAAAAGTTCGTCGTCAAGTACATTACGTGAAAATTTGTTATTCGAACATGCATATGTACACTGTTTTTATGACTCATAAGAAAGGTATTTTCACTTTAACCATATATTTTATTTTTTAGGACTGTATTTTTTTTATATTATCAATACATCCTGTAACCTTAATAAATGAAAATAATTGAATCTGAAACGAGATGATCATCAAATATGTTTGCTTAAGAAATTTTCAAGACGGATTCAACTCAAATACGCCCGAACATGAAAAGGTGCACTCGACTTTCTCTTTTCTTTAATTATTACCCATTTTGTAATTTGTTCCAAAAAAAAAACTATCGCCGGAGACACTTTCGCAACTTGATGCTTTCAAAAGAACGATCTATTATCTTTCTGTGGATTTTTTTCGACGGAATGTATGCTTATGCACACACAAAAAAAAGATCTTTTCGAACTTGGCAAAATCGACTGTTTTGTGAAAATTTGTCTATAATTAAAACTTTACAAAAATCTCGAAGCTCCATATTATACTCGAGTAAAACATTATGTAAGATGCATAAATAAAAAAAATGTTAAAATTTTTTAAGTCCATTATAACTGATGTAAGCAATTTCTTTTGTTTTATTTCAATTGGGTTTCCGCCTTGTATAATCATTAATAACTATTCATTTCTCATCTTTGTTTAAACTTTGAAAATAGTGGTATTCATAGAAAGCGAATACGAATAGTTTATTTCCATAAACAAAGTTATACAATAGTCTATAATAGTACTCATCATTTTTTATTCTATTAAATTTAATAAAAGTCGCATACATTGCAGGTTCTTTCGTCTCTTTCTCGATATGGACAAACGATGACAGTATGACCGGACAATTTGGACTGTGCAATGAAATTAGTTTTTAAACAACATTTTAGTAGTTCAACTGTTTTAATGTATATTTAGGTTTTGCATTTATTTTATAATTCTCGACTTTGTCATAAATTTAGGCATAAGTGTTTTACACAGATTTTGTGTCCTATTCTTGGACAAAGGTCTTAACTACATTTACTCTATTTATCTCATTATTTATTCTCTGTGACAGTTTATACTATTATAATTTATAGATACGTGCTGGACACTAATTACTCTTTTAATCTATTGTTATTTCTATTTGGCATCTGTTTATCTGCTTAATCCTTTAATTGCTTGTGCTTATATAAGTTGTTATATATTCTATAACAAATTGTTTTACTTGAATTAAAAATGTCAGAAGACCATTATTGCTGTCAAATTGGTCTTTACGTCCAAGTTCAACACAGTTTTCTATACATTCTGTGAAAAAAAAATGAGATTGGGATATGACCACAATTATCATAAATGCATTTAACAATTTTCAACCATTTGATTTCAAAGCCATTATTCTCCAAATATACAAACAGCGATCTGTAAAGAATTGAAGAGATTTTTTCCATTTCTACACCAAAATCATTCGCATTTTAATTGTGAGCGAGATCGGAAATCGTCCCAGTACTCCATAAATAAGGCTATTTGGGGTTGTTTGCATTAGATTTAATATCATCTTGCAAAACCGCAAGTGTACTTTTTCTAAAAAATCTAAATTTTTAAAACACCAGACCCATGAATTGTAAAGTTACACTGGTAAAATGGCTTTGTCAAACATATCTAATTGATGTTCAATTGACAAATGATGTCTTCGACATTTGTTTTAATAATGGTGTCGTAAATATTTTCTTCTTAAAATGATCCACTCCTAACAAAAGATACACCCAGATAATTGTAGTCTTTGACAATTTCTATATCTTTATTAAACATTTTCCTTTTGCTGAAATTCTGCCTCGAGAAAATATACGATTTTTTGTTGTTTTCAATACAAGTGTGGACACAGATCAGTGTGGATCGTATATTTGAATGTTTGACAACGTTTTCTGACAAAAGGACCTCTGTCTTTTCCCCCATTGGTTTCTGTAGTAAACTGTGTTGCTTGGCAGCTAACCTGAGCCAAACACTTACCATTAGCAGTATTGTTTATTCAATATTAAGTTTATTTTCAAGATGATCATGGAAGCGACATTAAATGAATTTATTTGATTACCGCCAAATGATTATAATAAAGCCTCTTCTAGCAAAAAATACACCAAGATACTTATAGTCCTTAACAATATCTATCTCTTTATTACGAAAAAAACATTTACCTTTTGCTGATGCTAAAATTCTGTGCAATGACAATGCCTCACGTAATGCTTAGACTAGACGGTTACCTTTTGTGTTATTTTTATTAATTAGTTCTTCCTTCAAAAGGTAAAAAAAAAGTTTTGACCAGTTTGAAAGTGATATCAATGAAAGCAATAACTGCTACTCAAGTCGACTGATAACATTTCTAGTGGATGTGAACATCTTCTGAATATGTTCTAATCATAAAAAAAATGTTTTTGACATTTACTATTAATTCACACAAATTAAGAAATTACCAAATAAATGATATTAAAAGGTCAAACAATGAAATAGAATTTAAAAAAAAAACTTAATTTTAAAAATCAATAAGCCAGATAGGCCTTATGATTTTTGTCCTTTCTTTTACATGACTGACAATATACACGCAGTACAGATGTATAAAAAAAGAGTAACAAAACCACCTAGCATTATATTACTGGTAGCAAGTAAAGCATTGTTTGGTAAACTTGTACTGTGTTTACCTGCATAATGCATTGCAGAGGACATGAAAAACCAAGCCTCCGTCTGTGCCTTGGTGTGTCTGTCCTTTCCGTCTTGTTAGTGCTGAAAGAGTACAATTCTTGTCAGATTGTTATAACACTTATACTATAAGGTAATCAGCTTTATCTCAGACAAGTTCTATAACACTGGCATTGAATTATTTTAAGAGTTATGCCCCTTAAAAATATTGAATTTATGGAAAATCCCATAGTTAGTGCTCTCACCTGTACATTTTTATAAAATTTACACAATAGGTTAATATCAGCAATTTCTTGGACAAGTTCTAAAATGGTGGACGATTGACTTTTTTAAAGAGTTATGCCTCGTAGAAATATTAAAGTTATGGAAAATGGCCTCGTTGGCGCTCTCACAGATACAATTTTTGTCTGATTTTTATAAAACTTATACGCACTGGCTACATGTTACCATGGATTTGTACAGTAAGAATCCTTCTTACTATACAAATCCTTGATGTTACATTTCCAATAATAAAAACATTATTGTTACATTGGAGACTAATTGCCGGAATGCAAGGTTGGTAAGGAACCGATTAATTATGAATGTAACAATAATTATTGAGTCTACGGTTACATTGCGTTATTGTTACATTAATTCACTTCAATGTACACTGGTACTAGTAATAGGTATTAAAATAAATTTTAAAACTTTAATTTGAATTTTACAGAATTGCATACAATTTTTCAAATTTTAATTTGCAATATTACAGTTTTACAAATCCAATATGTTGTTTTTGGGAGCATGTTTTAGTGTGACAAATCTTGATGAAACCAAGCAGCCACTACAAACGAATGATGCAGTAATATGCACGTCTGTATTTCATATTGTACAATTCCATTCTGTTCTATACTTTTTATTTAGTTAACGAAACTTTCAATGTCTCATGTCTGTCATGCTTCAGCTGAAAAACTATTTTTATACTCTTGCGGTCAAGGATTTGTATATAAAAATCCATGTTTCGATGTTTATATTTTCGTCCAATTTTTTGTTGTAAGCATAATTATGCGAGGTTGTAATATGATTGCATGAATGTGGGGAAGAAAGTCACAGGACTCAGGACAAAAATCACAGGACATCACCGTTCATAACTGATTTTATGTTCACTTCCAATTTCAATATCTAACTTAGCATATCTTAAAAATCCAATAAAACATAAAAATATAAGTCAATTGTGAACCGAAGGCAATTGATGTTTACATTTGCGGACATGTTGAAACTGGTGGAACCATTGTTTTCCTTTTCAGAGTCCCGATATTTTCTTATAGTTATTTCCTTCTTATTGGCCAAAAAAAAAAGAAAAGAAACACAACTATATAAGGGTAAGTTAAATTACTGAAGCGTACATCAAAGTGCATCGATGTACATGCTAGCTGTTTATTATTATGAGGCTGACTTCATGCAAGCTGAACTTCTTAGGAAGAAAAACAAGAAGTTAGCAATATCCTATAACTCTACATAATCCGCTATATAGATGATGTTCTTTCACTAAATAATTCCAAATTTGGTGACTGTAGAAGGCATCTATCCCATCGAGCTAGAGATAAAGGATACTACAGATACAATTAAGTCGGCCTCATATCTTGCCTTACATCTAGAAATTGACAATGAGGGTCGGTTGAAAACAAAACTTTAGACAAGAGATGATTTCAGCTTTCCAATTGTGAACTTTCCATTTCTAAGTAGCAACATTCCAGCAGCACCTGCATATGGGGTATATATCTCTCAATTGATACGATATTCCCGTGCTTGCATTTCCTATCATGATGTTCTTGATAGAGGGTTGCTGCTCACAGAATTCCAAATGGTGAAGTTGAAATCATCCCTTCGTAAATTTTACGGACCCCATCACGAGTTGTTTGACCGTTATGGAACAACTGTTTCACAAATGATATCGGATATGTTCCTAATACATCGTAGCTACAATCCCTTTCCCTTTCATGAATGTGACCTACCGAATTATACTATTTACCAGGATTTTTTATCACATAAGCAACACGACGGATGCCACATTGGGAAGATCTGCTTTAACCATTCCAGAGCACATGAAATCACCCCTAGTTTTTGGTGAGGTTCGTGTTGTTTATTCTTTTAGTTTTCTATATTGTGTCATGTGTACTATTGTTTGTCTGTTTGCTAATACCTTTTTTCATTTTTAGCTATGGCGTTGTCAGTTTATTTTAGATTTCTGATTTTGACTGTCCCTTTAGTATCTTTCGTCCCTCTTTTACAAAAACGCAATATATCCATAGAATCAATTATTATTGTTACATTAGTAATTACTCAGTTCCTTAACCAACCTTGTATTCAAGTAAGTAGTTTCCAATTTAACAATAATAATTTTTTTATTGTTACACTTCCGTGTAACCTTAGCCAGTGCCAAACTTATATTATAGATTAATATATTAGTTTCACACTAATACGACAATTTTGGAAAAGGGTCCATTAACATAAAGATATTACTTAACTTATGAGGACGGGCTGTTCCGCATCGCTGTCTGGACCCCAGGTCTTCTGAGTCTGTGCCTGCAAGAAAAAAAAAAGTGTATATTAGTTTCACATTAATACGACAATTTTGGAAAAGGGTCCACTAACATAAAGATATTACTTAACTTGTGAGGTGGGACTGTAACTCTTCTTCGCTGTCTGGACCCAAGGTCTTCAGAGTTGTACCTGCAAGAAAAAAAGAAGTGTATATTAGTTTCACATTAATACGACAATTTTGGAAAAGGGTCCACTAACATAAAGATATTACTTAACTTGTGAGGTGGGACTGTAACTCTTCGTCGCTGTCTGGACCCAAGGTCTTCAGAGTCTGTACCTGCAAGAAAAAAAAAGTGTATATTAGTTTCACATTAATACGAAAATTTTGGAAAAGGGTCCACTAACATAAAGATATTACTTAACTTGTGAGGTGGGACTGTAACTCTTCATCGCTGTCTGGACCCAAGGTCTTCGGAGTCTGTACCTGCAAGAAAAAAAAGTGTATATTAGTTTCACATTAATACGACAATTTTGGAAAAGGGTCCACTAACATAAAGATATTACTTAACTTGTGAGGTGGGGCTGTAACTCTTCGTTGCTGTCTAGACCCAAGGTCTTCAGAGTCTGTACCTGCAAGAAAAAAAAAGTGTATATTAGTTTCACATTAATACGACAATTTTGGAAAAGGGTCCACTAACATAAAGATATTACTTAACTTGTGAGGTGGGACTGTAACTCTTCATCGCTGTCTGGACCCAAGGTCTTCAGAGTTGTACCTGCAAGAAAAAAAAAGTGTATATTAGTTTCACATTAATACGACAATTTTGGAAAAGGGTCCACTAACATAAAGATATTACTTAACTTGTGAGGTGGGACTGTAACTTTTCGTCGCTGTCTGGACCCAAGGTCTTCAGAGTTGTACCTGCAAGAAAAAAAAAGTGTATATTAGTTTCACATTAATACGACAATTTTGGAAAAGGGTCCACTAACATAAAGATATTACTTAACTTGTGAGGTGGGGCTGTAACTCTTCGTCGCTGTCTGGACCCAAGGTCTTCAGAGACTGTACCTGCAAGAAAAAAAAAAAGTGTATATTAGTTTCACATTAATACGACAATTTTGGAAAAGGGTCCACTAACATAAAGATATTACTTTACTTGTGAGGTGGGACTGTAACTCTTCGTCGCTGTCTGGACCCAAGGTCTTCAGAGTTGTACCTGCAAGAAAAAAAAAGTGTATATTAGTTTCACATTAATACGACAATTTTGGAAAAGGGTCCACTAACATAAAGATATTACTTAACTTGTGAGGTGGGACTGTAACTCTTCGTCGCTGTCTGGACCCAAGGTCTTCAGAGTTGTACCTGCAAGAAAAAAAAAATGTATATTAGTTTCACATTAATACGACAATTTTGGAAAAGGGTCCACTAACATAAAGATATTACTTAACTTGTGAGGTGGGACTGTAACTCTTCGTCGCTGTCTGGACCCAAGGTCTTCAGAGTTGTACCTGCAAGAAAAAAAAAATGTATATTAGTTTCACATTAATATGACAATTTTGGAAAAGGGTCCACTAACATAAAGATATTACTTAACTTGTGAGGTGGGACTGTAACTCTTCGTCGCTGTCTGGACCCAAGGTCTTCAGAGTTGTACCTGCAAGAAAAAAAAAGTGTATATTAGTTTCACATTAATACGACAATTTTGGAAAAGGGTCCACTAACATAAAGATATTACTTAACTTGTGAGGTGGGACTGTAACTCTTCGTCGCTGTCTGGACCCAAGGTCTTCAGAGTTGTACCTGCAACAAAAAAAAAGTGTATATTAGTTTCACATTAATACGACAATTTTGGAAAAGGGTCCACTAACATAAAGATATTACTTAACTTGTGAGGTGGGGCTGTAACTCTTCGTCGCTGTCTGGACCCAAGGTCTTCAGAGACTGTACCTGCAAGAAAAAAAAAAAGTGTATATTAGTTTCACATTAATACGACAATTTTGGAAAAGGGTCCACTAACATAAAGATATTACTTAACTTGTGAGGTGGGACTGTAACTCTTCGTCGCTGTCTGGACCCAAGGTCTTCAGAGTTGTACCTGCAAGAAAAAAAAAGTGTATATTAGTTTCACATTAATACGACAATTTTGGAAAAGGGTCCACTAACATAAAGATATTACTTAACTTGTGAGGTGGGACTGTAACTCTTCGTCGCTGTCTGGACCCAAGGTCTTCAGAGTTGTACCTGCAAGAAAAAAAAAATGTATATTAGTTTCACATTAATATGACAATTTTGGAAAAGGGTCCACTAACATAAAGATATTACTTAACTTGTGAGGTGGGACTGTAACTCTTCGTCGCTATCTGGACCCAAGGTCTTCAGAGTTGTACCTGCAAGAAAAAAAAAGTGTATATTAGTTTCACATTAATACGACAATTTTGGAAAAGGGTCCACTAACATAAAGATATTACTTAACTTATGAGGTGGGACTGTAACTCTTCGTCGCTGTCTGGACCCAAGGTCTTCAGAGTTGTACCTGCAAGAAAAAAAAATGTATATTAGTTTCACATTAATACGACAATTTTGGAAAAGGGTCCACTAACATAAAGATATTACTTAACTTGTGAGGTGGGGCTGTAACTCTTCGTCGCTGTCTGGACCCAAGGTCTTCAGAGACTGTACCTGCAAGAAAAAAAAAAGTGTATATTAGTTTCACATTAATACGACAATTTTGGAAAAGGGTCCACTAACATAAAGATATTACTTAACTTGTGAGGTGGGGCTGTAACTCTTCGTCGCTGTCTGGACCCAAGGTCTTCAGAGACTGTACCTGCAAGAAAAAAAAAGTGTATATTAGTTTCACATTAATACGACAATTTTGGAAAAGGGTCCACTAACATAAAGATATTACTTAACTTGTGAGGTGGGACTGTAACTCTTCGTCGCTGTCTGGACCCAAGGTCTTCAGAGTTGTACCTGCAAGAAAAAAAAAAGTGTATATTAGTTTCACATTAATACGACAATTTTGGAAAAGGGTCCACTAACATAAAGATATTACTTAACTTGTGAGGTGGGACTGTAACTCTTCGTCGCTGTCTGGACCCAAGGTCTTCAGAGTTGTACCTGCAACAAAAAAAAAGTGTATATTAGTTTCACATTAATACGACAATTTTGGAAAAGGGTCCACTAACATAAAGATATTACTTAACTTGTGAGGTGGGGCTGTAACTCTTCGTCGCTGTCTGGACCCAAGGTCTTCAGAGACTGTACCTGCAAGAAAAAAAAAAAGTGTATATTAGTTTCACATTAATACGACAATTTTGGAAAAGGGTCCACTAACATAAAGATATTACTTAACTTGTGAGGTGGGACTGTAACTCTTCGTCGCTGTCTGGACCCAAGGTCTTCAGAGTTGTACCTGCAAGAAAAAAAAAGTGTATATTAGTTTCACATTAATACGACAATTTTGGAAAAGGGTCCACTAACATAAAGATATTACTTAACTTGTGAGGTGGGACTGTAACTCTTCGTCGCTGTCTGGACCCAAGGTCTTCAGAGTTGTACCTGCAAGAAAAAAAAAATGTATATTAGTTTCACATTAATATGACAATTTTGGAAAAGGGTCCACTAACATAAAGATATTACTTAACTTGTGAGGTGGGACTGTAACTCTTCGTCGCTATCTGGACCCAAGGTCTTCAGAGTTGTACCTGCAAGAAAAAAAAAGTGTATATTAGTTTCACATTAATACGACAATTTTGGAAAAGGGTCCACTAACATAAAGATATTACTTAACTTATGAGGTGGGACTGTAACTCTTCGTCGCTGTCTGGACCCAAGGTCTTCAGAGTTGTACCTGCAAGAAAAAAAAATGTATATTAGTTTCACATTAATACGACAATTTTGGAAAAGGGTCCACTAACATAAAGATATTACTTAACTTGTGAGGTGGGGCTGTAACTCTTCGTCGCTGTCTGGACCCAAGGTCTTCAGAGACTGTACCTGCAAGAAAAAAAAAAGTGTATATTAGTTTCACATTAATACGACAATTTTGGAAAAGGGTCCACTAACATAAAGATATTACTTAACTTGTGAGGTGGGGCTGTAACTCTTCGTCGCTGTCTGGACCCAAGGTCTTCAGAGACTGTACCTGCAAGAAAAAAAAAGTGTATATTAGTTTCACATTAATACGACAATTTTGGAAAAGGGTCCACTAACATAAAGATATTACTTAACTTGTGAGGTGGGACTGTAACTCTTCGTCGCTGTCTGGACCCAAGGTCTTCAGAGTTGTACCTGCAAGAAAAAAAAAGTGTATATTAGTTTCACATTAATACGACAATTTTGGAAAAGGGTCCACTAACATAAAGATATTACTTAACTTGTGAGGTGGGGCTGTAACTCTTCGTCGCTGTATGGACCCAAGGTCTTCAGAGACTGTACCTGCAAGAAAGAAAAAAGTGTATATTAGTTTCACATTAATACGACAATTTTGGAAAAGGGTCCACTAACATAAAGATATTACTTAACTTGTGAGGTGGGACTGTAACTCTTCGTCGCTGTCTGGACCCAAGGTCTTCAGAGTTGTACCTGCAAGAAAAAAAAAGTGTATATTAGTTTCACATTAATAAGACAATTTTGGAAAAGGGTCCACTAACATAAAGATATTACTTAACTTGTGAGGTGGGGCTGTAACTCTTCGTCGCTGTCTGGACCCAAGGTCTTCAGAGTCTGTACCTGCAAGAAAAAAAAAGTGTATATTAGTTTCACATTAATACGACAATTTTGGAAAAGGGTCCACTAACATAAAGATATTACTTAACTTGTGAGGTGGGACTGTAACTCTTCGTCGCTGTCTGGACCCAAGGTCTTCAGAGTTGTACCTGCAAGAAAAAAAAGTGTATATTAGTTTCACATTAATACGACAATTTTGGAAAAGGGTCCACTAACATAAAGATATTACTTAACTTGTGAGGTGGGGCTGTAACTCTTCGTCGCTGTCTGGACCCAAGGTCTTCAGAGACTGTACCTGCTAGAAAGAAAAAAAGTGTATATTAGTTTCACATTAATACGACAATTTTGGAAAAGGGTCCACTAACATAAAGATATTACTTAACTTGTGAGGTGGGACTGTAACTCTTCGTCGCTGTCTGGACCCAAGGTCTTCAGAGTTGTACCTGCAAGAAAAAAAAAGTGTATATTAGTTTCACATTAATACGACAATTTTGGAAAAGGGTCCACTAACATAAAGATATTACTTAACTTGTGAGGTGGGGCTGTAACTCTTCGTCGCTGTCTGGACCCAAGGTCTTCAGAGACTGTACCTGCTAGAAAGAAAAAAAGTGTATATTAGTTTCACATTAATACGACAATTTTGGAAAAGGGTCCACTAACATAAAGATATTACTTAACTTGTGAGGTGGGACTGTAACTCTTCGTCGCTGTCTGGACCCAAGGTCTTCAGAGTTGTACCTGCAAGAAAAAAAAAGTGTATATTAGTTTCACATTAATACGACAATTTTGGAAAAGGGTCCACTAACATAAAGATATTACTTAACTTGTGAGGTGGGGCTGTAACTCTTCGTCGCTGTCTGGACCCAAGGTCTTCAGAGTCTGTACCTGCAAGAAAAAAAAAGTGTATATTAGTTTCACATTAACACGACAATTTTGGAAAAGGGTCCACTAACATAAAGATATTACTTAACTTGTGAGGTGGGACTGTAACTCTTCGTCGCTGTCTCGACCCAAGGTCTTAAGAGTTGTACCTGCAAGAAAAAAAAATGTATATTAGTTTCACATTAATACGACAATTTTGGAAAAGGGTCCACTAACATAAAGATATTACTTAACTTGTGAGGTGGGGCTGTAACTCTTCGTCACTGTCTGGACCCAAGGCCTTCAGAGTGTGTACCTGCAAGAAAAAAAAAAGTGTATATTAGTTTCACATTAATACGACAATTTTGGAAAAGGGTCCACTAACATAAAGATATTACTTAACTTGTGAGGTGGGACTGTAACTCTTCGTCGCTGTCTGGACCCAAGGTCTTCAGAGTTGTACCTGCAAGAAAAAAAAAGTGTATATTAGTTTCACATTAATACGACAATTTTGGAAAAGGGTCCACTAACATAAAGATATTACTTAACTTGTGAGGTGGGGCTGTAACTCTTCGTCGCTGTCTGGACCAGAGGTCTTCAGAGACTAACTACAAGAAAAAAAAGTGTATATTAGTTTCACATTAATACGACAATTTTGGAAAAGGGTCCACTAACATAAAGATATTACTTAACTTGTGAGGTGGGACTGTAACTCTTCGTCGCTGTCTGGACCCAAGGTCTTCAGAGTTGTACCTGCAAGAAAAAAAAGTGTATATTAGATTCACATTAATACAACAATTTTGAAAAAGGGTCCACTAACATAAAGATATTACTTAACTTGTGAGGTGGGACTGTAACTCTTCGTCGCTGTCTGGACCCCAGGTCTTCAGAGTTGTACCTGCAAGAAAAAAAAAGTGTATATTAGATTCACATTAATACAACAATTTTGGAAAAGGGTCCACTAACATAAAGATATTACTTAACTTGTGAGGTGGGACTGTAACTCTTCGTCGCTGTCTGGACCCAAGGTCTTCAGAGTTGTACCTGCAAGAAAAAAAAATGTATATTAGTTTCACATTAATACGACAATTTTGGAAAAGGGTCCACTAACATAAAGATATTACTTAACTTGTGAGGTGGGACTGTAACTCTTCGTCGCTGTCTGGACCCAAGGTCTTCAGAGTTGTACCTGCAAGAAAAAAAAAGTGTATATTAGTTTCACATTAACACGACAATTTTGGAAAAGGGTCCACTAACATAAAGATATTACTTAACTTGTGAGGTGGGACTGTAACTCTTCGTCGCTGTCTGGACCCAAGGTCTTCAGAGTTGTACCTGCAAGAAAAAAAAAGTGTATATTAGTTTCACATTAATACTACAATTTTGGAAAAGGGTCCACTAACATAAAGATATTACTTAACTTGTGAGGTGGGGCTGTAACTCTTCGTCGCTGTCTGGATCCAAGGTCTTCAGAGACTGTACCTGCAAGAAAAAAAAAAGTGTATATTGGTTTCACATTAATACGACAATTTTGGAAAAGGGTCCACTAACATAAAGATATTACTTAACTTGTGAGGTGGGGCTGTAACTCTTCGTCGCTGTCTGGACCCAAGGTCTTCAGAGTTGTACCTGCAAGAAATAAAAAGTGTATATTAGTTTCACATTAATACGACAATTTTGGAAAAGGGTCCACTAACATAAAGATATTACTTAACTTGTGAGGTGGGACTGTAACTCTTCGTCGCTGTCTGGACCCAAGGTCTTCAGAGTTGTACCTGCAAGAAAAAAAAAGTGTATATTAGTTTCACATTAATACGACAATTTTGGAAAAGGGTCCACTAACATAAAGATATTACTTAACTTGTGAGGTGGGGCTGTAACTCTTCGTCGCTGTCTGGACCCAAGGTCTTCAGAGTCTGTACCTGCAAGAAAAAAAAAGTGTATATTAGTTTCACATTAACACGACAATTTTGGAAAAGGGTCCACTAACATAAAGATATTACTTAACTTGTGAGGTGGGACTGTAACTCTTCGTCGCTGTCTCGACCCAAGGTCTTAAGAGTTGTACCTGCAAGAAAAAAAAATGTATATTAGTTTCACATTAATACGACAATTTTGGAAAAGGGTCCACTAACATAAAGATATTACTTAACTTGTGAGGTGGGGCTGTAACTCTTCGTCACTGTCTGGACCCAAGGCCTTCAGAGTGTGTACCTGCAAGAAAAAAAAAAGTGTATATTAGTTTCACATTAATACGACAATTTTGGAAAAGGGTCCACTAACATAAAGATATTACTTAACTTGTGAGGTGGGACTGTAACTCTTCGTCGCTGTCTGGACCCAAGGTCTTCAGAGTTGTACCTGCAAGAAAAAAAAAGTGTATATTAGTTTCACATTAATACGACAATTTTGGAAAAGGGTCCACTAACATAAAGATATTACTTAACTTGTGAGGTGGGGCTGTAACTCTTCGTCGCTGTCTGGACCAGAGGTCTTCAGAGACTAACTACAAGAAAAAAAAGTGTATATTAGTTTCACATTAATACGACAATTTTGGAAAAGGGTCCACTAACATAAAGATATTACTTAACTTGTGAGGTGGGACTGTAACTCTTCGTCGCTGTCTGGACCCAAGGTCTTCAGAGTTGTACCTGCAAGAAAAAAAAGTGTATATTAGATTCACATTAATACAACAATTTTGAAAAAGGGTCCACTAACATAAAGATATTACTTAACTTGTGAGGTGGGACTGTAACTCTTCGTCGCTGTCTGGACCCCAGGTCTTCAGAGTTGTACCTGCAAGAAAAAAAAAGTGTATATTAGATTCACATTAATACAACAATTTTGGAAAAGGGTCCACTAACATAAAGATATTACTTAACTTGTGAGGTGGGACTGTAACTCTTCGTCGCTGTCTGGACCCAAGGTCTTCAGAGTTGTACCTGCAAGAAAAAAAAATGTATATTAGTTTCACATTAATACGACAATTTTGGAAAAGGGTCCACTAACATAAAGATATTACTTAACTTGTGAGGTGGGACTGTAACTCTTCGTCGCTGTCTGGACCCAAGGTCTTCAGAGTTGTACCTGCAAGAAAAAAAAAGTGTATATTAGTTTCACATTAACACGACAATTTTGGAAAAGGGTCCACTAACATAAAGATATTACTTAACTTGTGAGGTGGGACTGTAACTCTTCGTCGCTGTCTGGACCCAAGGTCTTCAGAGTTGTACCTGCAAGAAAAAAAAAGTGTATATTAGTTTCACATTAATACTACAATTTTGGAAAAGGGTCCACTAACATAAAGATATTACTTAACTTGTGAGGTGGGGCTGTAACTCTTCGTCGCTGTCTGGATCCAAGGTCTTCAGAGACTGTACCTGCAAGAAAAAAAAAAGTGTATATTGGTTTCACATTAATACGACAATTTTGGAAAAGGGTCCACTAACATAAAGATATTACTTAACTTGTGAGGTGGGGCTGTAACTCTTCGTCGCTGTCTGGACCCAAGGTCTTCAGAGTTGTACCTGCAAGAAATAAAAAGTGTATATTAGTTTCACATTAATACGACAATTTTGGAAAAGGGTCCACTAACATAAAGATATTACTTAACTTGTGAGGTGGGACTGTAACTCTTCATCGCTGTCTGGACCCAAGGTCTTCAGAGTTGTACCTGCAAGAAAAAAAAATGTATATTAGTTTCACATTAATACGACAATTTTGGAAAAGGGTCCACTAACATAAAGATATTACTTAACTTGTGAGGTGGGGCTGTAACTCTTCGTCGCTGTCTGGACCCAAGGTCTTCAGAGTGTGTACCTGCAAGAAAAAAAAAGTGTATATTAGTTTCACATTAATACGACAATTTTGGAAAAGGGTCCACTAACATAAAGATATTACTTAACTTGTGAGGTGGGACTGTAACTCTTCGTCGCTGTCTCGACCCAAGGTCTTAAGAGTTGTACCTGCAAGAAAAAAAAATGTATATTAGTTTCACATTAATACGACAATTTTGGAAAAGGGTCCACTAACATAAAGATATTACTTAACTTGTGAGGTGGGGCTGTAACTCTTCGTCACTGTCTGGACCCAAGGCCTTCAGAGTGTGTACCTGCAAGAAAAAAAAAGTGTATATTAGTTTCACATTAATACGACAATTTTGGAAAAGGGTCCACTAACATAAAGATATTACTTAACTTGTGAGGTGGGACTGTAACTCTTCGTCGCTGTCTGGACCCAAGGTCTTCAGAGTTGTACCTGCAAGAAAAAAAAAGTGTATATTAGTTTCACATTAATACGGCAATTTTGGAAAAGGGTCCACTAACATAAAGATATTACTTAACTTGTGAGGTGGGACTGTAACTCTTCGTCGCTGTCTGGACCCAAGGTCTTCAGAGTTGTACCTGCAAGAAAAAAAAGTGTATATTAGTTTCACATTAATACGACAATTTTGGAAAAGGGTCCACTAACATAAAGATATTACTTAACTTGTGAGGTGGGGCTGTAACTCTTCGTCGCTGTCTGGACCCAAGGTCTTCAGAGACTGTACCTGCAAGAAAAAAAAAGTGTATATTAGTTTCACATTAATACGACAATTTTGGAAAAGGGTCCACTAACATAAAGATATTACTTAACTTGTGAGGTGGGACTGTAACTCTTCGTCGCTGTCTGGACCCAAGGTCTTCAGAGTCTGTACCTGCAAGAAAAAAAAGTGTATATTAGTTTCACATTAATACGACAATTTTGGAAAAGGGTCCACTAACATAAAGATATTACTTAACTTGTGAGGTGGGGCTGTAACTCTTCGTCGCTGTCTGGACCGAAGGTCTTCAGAGTCTGTACCTGCAAGAACAAAATAGTGTATATTAGTTTCACATTAATACGACAATTTTGGAAAAGGGTCCACTAACATAAAGATATTACTTAACTTGTGAGGTGGGGCTGTAACTCTTCATCGCTGTCTGGGCCCAAGGTCTTCAGAGTCTGTACCTGCAAGAAAAAAAAGTGTATATTAGTTTCACATTAATACGACAATTTTGGAAAAGGGTCCACTAACATAAAGATATTACTTAACTTGTGAGGTGGGGCTGTAACTCTTTGTCGCTGTCTGGACCCAAGGTCTTCAGAGTTTGTACCTGCAAGAAGAAAAAAAGTGTATATTAGTTTCACATTAATACGACAATTTTGGAAAAGGGTCCACTAACATAAAGATATTACTTAACTTGTGAGGTGGGACTGTAACTCTTCGTCGCTGTCTGGACCCCAGGTCTTCAGAGTTGTACCTGCAAGAAAAAAAAAGTGTATATTAGATTCACATTAATACAACAATTTTGAAAAAGGGTCCACTAACATAAAGATATTACTTAACTTGTGAGGTGGGACTGTAACTCTTCGTCGCTGTCTGGACCCAAGGTCTTCAGAGTTGTACCTGCAAGAAAAAAAAATGTATATTAGTTTCACATTAATACGACAATTTTGGAAAAGGGTCCACTAACATAAAGATATTACTTAACTTGTGAGGTGGGACTGTAACTCTTCGTCGCTGTCTGGACCCAAGGTCTTCAGAGTTGTACCTGCAAGAAAAAAAAAGTGTATATTAGTTTCACATTAACACGACAATTTTGGAAAAGGGTCCACTAACATAAAGATATTACTTAACTTGTGAGGTGGGACTGTAACTCTTCGTCGCTGTCTGGACCCAAGGTCTTCAGAGTTGTACCTGCAAGAAAAAAAAAGTGTATATTAGTTTCACATTAATACTACAATTTTGGAAAAGGGTCCACTAACATAAAGATATTACTTAACTTGTGAGGTGGGGCTGTAACTCTTCGTCGCTGTCTGGACCCAAGGTCTTCAGAGACTGTACCTGCAAGAAAAAAAAAGTGTATATTAGTTTCACATTAATACTACAATTTTGGAAAAGGGTCCACTAACATAAAGATATTACTTAACTTGTGAGGTGGGACTGTAACTCTTCGTCGCTGTCTGGACCCAAGGTCTTCAGAGTCTGTACCTGCAAGAAAAAAAAGTGTATATTAGTTTCACATTAATACGACAATTTTGGAAAAGGGTCCACTAACATAAAGATATTACTTAACTTGTGAGGTGGGGCTGTAACTCTTCGTCGCTGTCTGGACCGAAGGTCTTCAGAGTCTGTACCTGCAAGAACAAAATAGTGTATATTAGTTTCACATTAATACGACAATTTTGGAAAAGGGTCCACTAACATAAAGATATTACTTAACTTGTGAGGTGGGGCTGTAACTCTTCATCGCTGTCTGGGCCCAAGGTCTTCAGAGTCTGTACCTGCAAGAAAAAAAAGTGTATATTAGTTTCACATTAATACGACAATTTTGGAAAAGGGTCCACTAACATAAAGATATTACTTAACTTGTGAGGTGGGGCTGTAACTCTTTGTCGCTGTCTGGACCCAAGGTCTTCAGAGTTTGTACCTGCAAGAAGAAAAAAAGTGTATATTAGTTTCACATTAATACGACAATTTTGGAAAAGGGTCCACTAACATAAAGATATTACTTAACTTGTGAGGTGGGACTGTAACTCTTCGTCGCTGTCTGGACCCCAGGTCTTCAGAGTTGTACCTGCAAGAAAAAAAAAGTGTATATTAGATTCACATTAATACAACAATTTTGAAAAAGGGTCCACTAACATAAAGATATTACTTAACTTGTGAGGTGGGACTGTAACTCTTCGTCGCTGTCTGGACCCAGGGTCTTCAGAGTTGTACCTGCAAGAAAAAAAAATGTATATTAGTTTCACATTAATACGACAATTTTGGAAAAGGGTCCACTAACATAAAGATATTACTTAACTTGTGAGGTGGGACTGTAACTCTTCGTCGCTGTCTGGACCCAAGGTCTTCAGAGTTGTACCTGCAAGAAAAAAAAAGTGTATATTAGTTTCACATTAACACGACAATTTTGGAAAAGGGTCCACTAACATAAAGATATTACTTAACTTGTGAGGTGGGACTGTAACTCTTCGTCGCTGTCTGGACCCAAGGTCTTCAGAGTTGTACCTGCAAGAAAAAAAAGTGTATATTAGTTTCACATTAATACTACAATTTTGGAAAAGGGTCCACTAACATAAAGATATTACTTAACTTGTGAGGTGGGGCTGTAACTCTTCGTCGCTGTCTGGATCCAAGGTCTTCAGAGACTGTACCTGCAAGAAAAAAAAAAGTGTATATTGGTTTCACATTAATACGACAATTTTGGAAAAGGGTCCACTAACATAAAGATATTACTTAACTTGTGAGGTGGGGCTGTAACTCTTCGTCGCTGTCTGGACCCAAGGTCTTCAGAGTTGTACCTGCAAGAAATAAAAAGTGTATATTAGTTTCACATTAATACGACAATTTTGGAAAAGGGTCCACTAACATAAAGATATTACTTAACTTGTGAGGTGGGACTGTAACTCTTCATCGCTGTCTGGACCCAAGGTCTTCAGAGTTGTACCTGCAAGAAAAAAAAATGTATATTAGTTTCACATTAATACGACAATTTTGGAAAAGGGTCCACTAACATAAAAGATATTACTTAACTTGTGAGGTGGGGCTGTAACTCTTCGTCGCTGTCTGGACCCAAGGTCTTCAGAGTGTGTACCTGCAAGAAAAAAAAAGTGTATATTAGTTTCACATTAATACGACAATTTTGGAAAAGGGTCCACTAACATAAAGATATTACTTAACTTGTGAGGTGGGACTGTAACTCTTCGTCGCTGTCTCGACCCAAGGTCTTAAGAGTTGTACCTGCAAGAAAAAAAATGTATATTAGTTTCACATTAATACGACAATTTTGGAAAAGGGTCCACTAACATAAAGATATTACTTAACTTGTGAGGTGGGGCTGTAACTCTTCGTCACTGTCTGGACCCAAGGCCTTCAGAGTGTGTACCTGCAAGAAAAAAAAAGTGTATATTAGTTTCACATTAATACGACAATTTTGGAAAAGGGTCCACTAACATAAAGATATTACTTAACTTGTGAGGTGGGACTGTAACTCTTCGTCGCTGTCTGGACCCAAGGTCTTCAGAGTTGTACCTGCAAGAAAAAAAAAGTGTATATTAGTTTCACATTAATACGACAATTTTGGAAAAGGGTCCACTAACATAAAGATATTACTTAACTTGTGAGGTGGGACTGTAACTCTTCGTCGCTGTCTGGACCCAAGGTCTTCAGAGTTGTACCTGCAAGAAAAAAAAAGTGTATATTAGTTTCACATTAATACGACAATTTTGGAAAAGGGTCCACTAACATAAAGATATTACTTAACTTGTGAGGTGGGGCTGTAACTCTTCGTCGCTGTCTGGACCCAAGGTCTTCAGAGACTGTACCTGCAAGAAAAAAAAGTGTATATTAGTTTCACATTAATACGACAATTTTGGAAAAGGGTCCACTAACATAAAGATATTACTTAACTTGTGAGGTGGGACTGTAACTCTTCGTCGCTGTCTGGACCCAAGGTCTTCAGAGTTGTACCTGCAAGAAAAAAAAAGTGTATTTTAGTTTCACATTAACACGACAATTTTGGAAAAGGGTCCACTAACATAAAGATATTACTTAACTTGTGAGGTGGGACTGTAACTCTTCGTCGCTGTCTGGACCCAAGGTCTTCAGAGTTGTACCTGCAAGAAAAAAAAAGTGTATATTAGTTTCACATTAATAAGACAATTTTGGAAAAGGGTCCACTAACATAAAGATATTACTTAACTTGTGAGGTGGGGCTGTAACTCTTCGTCCCTGTCTGGATCCAAGGTCTTCAGAGTCTGTACCTGCAAGAAAAAAAAAGTGTATATTAGTTTCACATTAATACGACAATTTTGGAAAAGGGTCCACTAACATAAAGATATTACTTAACTTGTGAGGTGGGACTGTAACTCTTCGTCGCTGTCTGGACCCAAGGTCTTCAGAGTTGTACCTGCAAGAAAGAAAAAAAGTGTATATTAGTTTCACATTAATACGACAATTTTGGAAAAGGGTCCACTAACATAAAGATATTACTTAACTTGTGAGGTGGGACTGTAACTCTTCGTCGCTGTCTGGACCCAAGGTCTTCAGAGTTGTACCTGCAAGAAAAAAAAGTGTATATTAGTTTCACATTAATAAGACAATTTTGGAAAAGGGTCCACTAACATAAAGATATTACTTAACTTGTGAGGTGGGGCTGTAACTCTTCGTCGCTGTCTGGACCCAATGTCTTCAGAGTCTGTACCTGCAAGAAAAAAAAAGTGTATATTAGTTTCACATTAATACGACAATTTTGGAAAAGGGTCCACTAACATAAAGATATTACTTAACTTGTGAGGTGGGACTGTAACTCTTCGTCGCTGTCTGGACCCAAGGTCTTCAGAGTTGTACCTGCAAGAAAAAAAAGTGTATATTAGTTTCACATTAATACGACAATTTTGGAAAAGGGTCCACTAACATAAAGATATTACTTAACTTGTGAGGTGGGGCTGTAACTCTTCGTCGCTGTCTGGACCCAAGGTCTTCAGAGACTGTACCTGCTAGAAAGAAAAAAAGTGTATATTAGTTTCACATTAATACGACAATTTTGGAAAAGGGTCCACTAACATAAAGATATTACTTAACTTGTGAGGTGGGACTGTAACTCTTCGTCGCTGTCTGGACCCAAGGTCTTCAGAGTTGTACCTGCAAGAAAAAAAAAGTGTATATTAGTTTCACATTAATACGACAATTTTGGAAAAGGGTCCACTAACATAAAGATATTACTTAACTTGTGAGGTGGGGCTGTAACTCTTCGTCGCTGTCTGGACCCAAGGTCTTCAGAGTCTGTACCTGCAAGAAAAAAAAAGTGTATATTAGTTTCACATTAACACGACAATTTTGGAAAAGGGTCCACTAACATAAAGATATTACTTAACTTGTGAGGTGGGACTGTAACTCTTCGTCGCTGTCTCGACCCAAGGTCTTAAGAGTTGTACCTGCAAGAAAAAAAAATGTATATTAGTTTCACATTAATACGACAATTTTGGAAAAGGGTCCACTAACATAAAGATATTACTTAACTTGTGAGGTGGGGCTGTAACTCTTCGTCACTGTCTGGACCCAAGGCCTTCAGAGTGTGTACCTGCAAGAAAAAAAAAAGTGTATATTAGTTTCACATTAATACGACAATTTTGGAAAAGGGTCCACTAACATAAAGATATTACTTAACTTGTGAGGTGGGACTGTAACTCTTCGTCGCTGTCTGGACCCAAGGTCTTCAGAGTTGTACCTGCAAGAAAAAAAAAGTGTATATTAGTTTCACATTAATACGACAATTTTGGAAAAGGGTCCACTAACATAAAGATATTACTTAACTTGTGAGGTGGGGCTGTAACTCTTCGTCGCTGTCTGGACCAGAGGTCTTCAGAGACTAACTACAAGAAAAAAAAGTGTATATTAGTTTCACATTAATACGACAATTTTGGAAAAGGGTCCACTAACATAAAGATATTACTTAACTTGTGAGGTGGGACTGTAACTCTTCGTCGCTGTCTGGACCCAAGGTCTTCAGAGTTGTACCTGCAAGAAAAAAAAAGTGTATATTAGATTCACATTAATACAACAATTTTGAAAAAGGGTCCACTAACATAAAGATATTACTTAACTTGTGAGGTGGGACTGTAACTCTTCGTCGCTGTCTGGACCCCAGGTCTTCAGAGTTGTACCTGCAAGAAAAAAAAAGTGTATATTAGATTCACATTAATACAACAATTTTGAAAAAGGGTCCACTAACATAAAGATATTACTTAACTTGTGAGGTGGGACTGTAACTCTTCGTCGCTGTCTGGACCCAAGGTCTTCAGAGTTGTACCTGCAAGAAAAAAAAATGTATATTAGTTTCACATTAATACGACAATTTTGGAAAAGGGTCCACTAACATAAAGATATTACTTAACTTGTGAGGTGGGACTGTAACTCTTCGTCGCTGTCTGGACCCAAGGTCTTCAGAGTTGTACCTGCAAGAAAAAAAAGTGTATATTAGTTTCACATTAACACGACAATTTTGGAAAAGGGTCCACTAACATAAAGATATTACTTAACTTGTGAGGTGGGACTGTAACTCTTCGTCGCTGTCTGGACCCAAGGTCTTCAGAGTTGTACCTGCAAGAAAAAAAAAGTGTATATTAGTTTCACATTAATACTACAATTTTGGAAAAGGGTCCACTAACATAAAGATATTACTTAACTTGTGAGGTGGGGCTGTAACTCTTCGTCGCTGTCTGGATCCAAGGTCTTCAGAGACTGTACCTGCAAGAAAAAAAAAAGTGTATATTTGTTTCACATTAATACGACAATTTTGGAAAAGGGTCCACTAACATAAAGATATTACTTGACTTGTGAGGTGGGGCTGTAACTCTTCGTCGCTGTCTGGACCCAAGGTCTTCAGAGTTGTACCTGCAAGAAATAAAAAGTGTATATTAGTTTCACATTAATACGACAATTTTGGAAAAGGGTCCACTAACATAAAGATATTACTTAACTTGTGAGGTGGGACTGTAACTCTTCATCGCTGTCTGGACCCAAGGTCTTCAGAGTTGTACCTGCAAGAAAAAAAAATGTATATTAGTTTCACATTAATACGACAATTTTGGAAAAGGGTCCACTAACATAAAGATATTACTTAACTTGTGAGGTGGGGCTGTAACTCTTCGTCGCTGTCTGGACCCAAGGTCTTCAGAGTGTGTACCTGCAAGAAAAAAAAAGTGTATATTAGTTTCACATTAATACGACAATTTTGGAAAAGGGTCCACTAACATAAAGATATTACTTAACTTGTGAGGTGGGACTGTAACTCTTCGTCGCTGTCTCGACCCAAGGTCTTAAGAGTTGTACCTGCAAGAAAAAAAAATGTATATTAGTTTCACATTAATACGACAATTTTGGAAAAGGGTCCACTAACATAAAGATATTACTTAACTTGTGAGGTGGGGCTGTAACTCTTCGTCACTGTCTGGACCCAAGGCCTTCAGAGTGTGTACCTGCAAGAAAAAAAAAGTGTATATTAGTTTCACATTAATACGACAATTTTGGAAAAGGGTCCACTAACATAAAGATATTACTTAACTTGTGAGGTGGGACTGTAACTCTTCGTCGCTGTCTGGACCCAAGGTCTTCAGAGTTGTACCTGCAAGAAAAAAAAAGTGTATATTAGTTTCACATTAATACGACAATTTTGGAAAAGGGTCCACTAACATAAAGATATTACTTAACTTGTGAGGTGGGACTGTAACTCTTCGTCGCTGTCTGGACCCAAGGTCTTCAGAGTTGTACCTGCAAGAAAAAAAAAGTGTATATTAGTTTCACATTAATACGACAATTTTGGAAAAGGGTCCACTAACATAAAGATATTACTTAACTTGTGAGGTGGGGCTGTAACTCTTCGTCGCTGTCTGGACCCAAAGTCTTCAGAGACTGTACCTGCAAGAAAAAAAAAGTGTATATTAGTTTCACATTAATACGACAATTTTGGAAAAGGGTCCACTAACATAAAGATATTACTTAACTTGTGAGGTGGGACTGTAACTCTTCGTCGCTGTCTGGACCCAAGGTCTTCAGAGTCTGTACCTGCAAGAAAAAAAAGTGTATATTAGTTTCACATTAATACGACAATTTTGGAAAAGGGTCCACTAACATAAAGATATTACTTAACTTGTGAGGTGGGGCTGTAACTCTTCGTCGCTGTCTGGACCCAAGGTCTTCAGAGTCTGTACCTGCAAGAACAAAATAGTGTATATTAGTTTCACATTAATACGACAATTTTGGAAAAGGGTCCACTAACATAAAGATATTACTTAACTTGTGAGGTGGGGCTGTAACTCTTCATCGCTGTCTGGGCCCAAGGTCTTCAGAGTCTGTACCTGCAAGAAAAAAAAGTGTATATTAGTTTCACATTAATACGACAATTTTGGAAAAGGGTCCACTAACATAAAGATATTACTTAACTTGTGAGGTGGGGCTGTAACTCTTTGTCGCTGTCTGGACCCAAGGTCTTCAGAGTTTGTACCTGCAAGAAGAAAAAAAGTGTATATTAGTTTCACATTAATACGACAATTTTGGAAAAGGGTCCACTAACATAAAGATATTACTTAACTTGTGAGGTGGGGCTGTAACTCTTCGTCACTGTCTGGACCCAAGGCCTTCAGAGTGTGTACCTGCAAGAAAAAAAAAGTGTATATTAGTTTCACATTAATACGACAATTTTGGAAAAGGGTCCACTAACATAAAGATATTACTTAACTTGTGAGGTGGGACTGTAACTCTTCGTCGCTGTCTGGACCCAAGGTCTTCAGAGTTGTACCTGCAAGAAAAAAAAAGTGTATATTAGTTTCACATTAATACGACAATTTTGGAAAAGGGTCCACTAACATAAAGATATTACTTAACTTGTGAGGTGGGACTGTAACTCTTCGTCGCTGTCTGGACCCCAGGTCTTCAGAGTTGTACCTGCAAGAAAAAAAAAGTGTATATTAGTTTCACATTAATACGACAATTTTGGAAAAGGGTCCACTAACATAAAGATATTACTTAACTTGTGAGGTGGGGCTGTAACTCTTCGTCGCTGTCTGGACCCAAGGTCTTCAGAGACTGTACCTGCAAGAAAAAAAAAGTGTATATTAGTTTCACATTAATACGACAATTTTGGAAAAGGGTCCACTAACATAAAGATATTACTTAACTTGTGAGGTGGGACTGTAACTCTTCGTCGCTGTCTGGACCCAAGGTCTTCAGAGTTGTACCTGCAAGAAAAAAAAAGTGTATATTAGTTTCACATTAACACGACAATTTTGGAAAAGGGTCCACTAACATAAAGATATTACTTAACTTGTGAGGTGGGACTGTAACTCTTCGTCGCTGTCTGGACCCAAGGTCTTCAGAGTTGTACCTGCAAGAAAAAAAAAGTGTATATTAGTTTCACATTAATAAGACAATTTTGGAAAAGGGTCCACTAACATAAAGATATTACTTAACTTGTGAGGTGGGGCTGTAACTCTTCGTCCCTGTCTGGATCCAAGATCTTCAGAGTCTGTACCTGCAAGAAAAAAAAAGTGTATATTAGTTTCACATTAATACGACAATTTTGGAAAAGGGTCCACTAACATAAAGATATTACTTAACTTGTGAGGTGGGACTGTAACTCTTCGTCGCTGTCTGGACCCAAGGTCTTCAGAGTTGTACCTGCAAGAAAGAAAAAAAGTGTATATTAGTTTCACATTAATACGACAATTTTGGAAAAGGGTCCACTAACATAAAGATATTACTTAACTTGTGAGGTGGGACTGTAACTCTTCGTCGCTGTCTGGACCCAAGGTCTTCAGAGTTGTACCTGCAAGAAAAAAAAGTGTATATTAGTTTCACATTAATAAGACAATTTTGGAAAAGGGTCCACTAACATAAAGATATTACTTAACTTGTGAGGTGGGGCTGTAACTCTTCGTCGTTGTCTGGACCCAATGTCTTCAGAGTCTGTACCTGCAAGAAAAAAAAGTGTATATTAGTTTCACATTAATACGACAATTTTGGAAAAGGGTCCACTAACATAAAGATATTACTTAACTTGTGAGGTGGGACTGTAACTCTTCGTCGCTGTCTGGACCCAAGGTCTTCAGAGTTGTACCTGCAAGAAAAAAAAGTGTATATTAGTTTCACATTAATACGACAATTTTGGAAAAGGGTCCACTAACATAAAGATATTACTTAACTTGTGAGGTGGGGCTGTAACTCTTCGTCGCTGTCTGGACCCAAGGTCTTCAGAGACTGTACCTGCTAGAAAGAAAAAAAGTGTATATTAGTTTCACATTAATACGACAATTTTGGAAAAGGGTCCACTAACATAAAGATATTACTTAACTTGTGAGGTGGGACTGTAACTCTTCGTCGCTGTCTGGACCCAAGGTCTTCAGAGTTGTACCTGCAAGAAAAAAAAAGTGTATATTAGTTTCACATTAATACGACAATTTTGGAAAAGGGTCCACTAACATAAAGATATTACTTAACTTGTGAGGTGGGGCTGTAACTCTTCGTCGCTGTCTGGACCCAAGGTCTTCAGAGTCTGTACCTGCAAGAAAAAAAAAGTGTATATTAGTTTCACATTAACACGACAATTTTGGAAAAGGGTCCACTAACATAAAGATATTACTTAACTTGTGAGGTGGGACTGTAACTCTTCGTCGCTGTCTCGACCCAAGGTCTTAAGAGTTGTACCTGCAAGAAAAAAAAATGTATATTAGTTTCACATTAATACGACAATTTTGGAAAAGGGTCCACTAACATAAAGATATTACTTAACTTGTGAGGTGGGGCTGTAACTCTTCGTCACTGTCTGGACCCAAGGCCTTCAGAGTGTGTACCTGCAAGAAAAAAAAAAGTGTATATTAGTTTCACATTAATACGACAATTTTGGAAAAGGGTCCACTAACATAAAGATATTACTTAACTTGTGAGGTGGGACTGTAACTCTTCGTCGCTGTCTGGACCCAAGGTCTTCAGAGTTGTACCTGCAAGAAAAAAAAAGTGTATATTAGTTTCACATTAATACGACAATTTTGGAAAAGGGTCCACTAACATAAAGATATTACTTAACTTGTGAGGTGGGGCTGTAACTCTTCGTCGCTGTCTGGACCAGAGGTCTTCAGAGACTAACTACAAGAAAAAAAAGTGTATATTAGTTTCACATTAATACGACAATTTTGGAAAAGGGTCCACTAACATAAAGATATTACTTAACTTGTGAGGTGGGACTGTAACTCTTCGTCGCTGTCTGGACCCAAGGTCTTCAGAGTTGTACCTGCAAGAAAAAAAAAGTGTATATTAGATTCACATTAATACAACAATTTTGAAAAAGGGTCCACTAACATAAAGATATTACTTAACTTGTGAGGTGGGACTGTAACTCTTCGTCGCTGTCTGGACCCCAGGTCTTCAGAGTTGTACCTGCAAGAAAAAAAAAGTGTATATTAGATTCACATTAATACAACAATTTTGAAAAAGGGTCCACTAACATAAAGATATTACTTAACTTGTGAGGTGGGACTGTAACTCTTCGTCGCTGTCTGGACCCAAGGTCTTCAGAGTTGTACCTGCAAGAAAAAAAAAGTGTATATTAGTTTCACATTAACACGACAATTTTGGAAAAGGGTCCACTAACATAAAGATATTACTTAACTTGTGAGGTGGGACTGTAACTCTTCGTCGCTGTCTGGACCCAAGGTCTTCAGAGTTGTACCTGCAAGAAAAAAAAGTGTATATTAGTTTCACATTAATACTACAATTTTGGAAAAGGGTCCACTAACATAAAGATATTACTTAACTTGTGAGGTGGGGCTGTAACTCTTCGTCGCTGTCTGGATCCAAGGTCTTCAGAGACTGTACCTGCAAGAAAAAAAAAAGTGTATATTGGTTTCACATTAATACGACAATTTTGGAAAAGGGTCCACTAACATAAAGATATTACTTAACTTGTGAGGTGGGGCTGTAACTCTTCGTCGCTGTCTGGACCCAAGGTCTTCAGAGTTGTACCTGCAAGAAATAAAAAGTGTATATTAGTTTCACATTAATACGACAATTTTGGAAAAGGGTCCACTAACATAAAGATATTACTTAACTTGTGAGGTGGGACTGTAACTCTTCATCGCTGTCTGGACCCAAGGTCTTCAGAGTTGTACCTGCAAGAAAAAAAAATGTATATTAGTTTCACATTAATACGACAATTTTGGAAAAGGGTCCACTAACATAAAGATATTACTTAACTTGTGAGGTGGGGCTGTAACTCTTCGTCGCTGTCTGGACCCAAGGTCTTCAGAGTGTGTACCTGCAAGAAAAAAAAAGTGTATATTAGTTTCACATTAATACGACAATTTTGGAAAAGGGTCCACTAACATAAAGATATTACTTAACTTGTGAGGTGGGACTGTAACTCTTCGTCGCTGTCTCGACCCAAGGTCTTAAGAGTTGTACCTGCAAGAAAAAAAAATGTATATTAGTTTCACATTAATACGACAATTTTGGAAAAGGGTCCACTAACATAAAGATATTACTTAACTTGTGAGGTGGGGCTGTAACTCTTCGTCACTGTCTGGACCCAAGGCCTTCAGAGTGTGTACCTGCAAGAAAAAAAAAGTGTATATTAGTTTCACATTAATACGACAATTTTGGAAAAGGGTCCACTAACATAAAGATATTACTTAACTTGTGAGGTGGGACTGTAACTCTTCGTCGCTGTCTGGACCCAAGGTCTTCAGAGTTGTACCTGCAAGAAAAAAAAAGTGTATATTAGTTTCACATTAATACGACAATTTTGGAAAAGGGTCCACTAACATAAAGATATTACTTAACTTGTGAGGTGGGACTGTAACTCTTCGTCGCTGTCTGGACCCAAGGTCTTCAGAGTTGTACCTGCAAGAAAAAAAAAGTGTATATTAGTTTCACATTAATACGACAATTTTGGAAAAGGGTCCACTAACATAAAGATATTACTTAACTTGTGAGGTGGGGCTGTAACTCTTCGTCGCTGTCTGGACCCAAAGTCTTCAGAGACTGTACCTGCAAGAAAAAAAAAGTGTATATTAGTTTCACATTAATACGACAATTTTGGAAAAGGGTCCACTAACATAAAGATATTACTTAACTTGTGAGGTGGGACTGTAACTCTTCGTCGCTGTCTGGACCCAAGGTCTTCAGAGTCTGTACCTGCAAGAAAAAAAAGTGTATATTAGTTTCACATTAATACGACAATTTTGGAAAAGGGTCCACTAACATAAAGATATTACTTAACTTGTGAGGTGGGGCTGTAACTCTTCGTCGCTGTCTGGACCGAAGGTCTTCAGAGTCTGTACCTGCAAGAACAAAATAGTGTATATTAGTTTCACATTAATACGACAATTTTGGAAAAGGGTCCACTAACATAAAGATATTACTTAACTTGTGAGGTGGGGCTGTAACTCTTCATCGCTGTCTGGGCCCAAGGTCTTCAGAGTCTGTACCTGCAAGAAAAAAAAGTGTATATTAGTTTCACATTAATACGACAATTTTGGAAAAGGGTCCACTAACATAAAGATATTACTTAACTTGTGAGGTGGGGCTGTAACTCTTTGTCGCTGTCTGGACCCAAGGTCTTCAGAGTTTGTACCTGCAAGAAGAAAAAAAGTGTATATTAGTTTCACATTAATACGACAATTTTGGAAAAGGGTCCACTAACATAAAGATATTACTTAACTTGTGAGGTGGGACTGTAACTCTTCGTCGCTGTCTGGACCCCAGGTCTTCAGAGTTGTACCTGCAAGAAAAAAAAAGTGTATATTAGATTCACATTAATACAACAATTTTGAAAAAGGGTCCACTAACATAAAGATATTACTTAACTTGTGAGGTGGGACTGTAACTCTTCGTCGCTGTCTTGACCCAAGGTCTTCAGAGTTGTACCTGCAAGAAAAAAAAATGTATATTAGTTTCACATTAATACGACAATTTTGGAAAAGGGTCCACTAACATAAAGATATTACTTAACTTGTGAGGTGGGACTGTAACTCTTCGTCGCTGTCTGGACCCAAGGTCTTCAGAGTTGTACCTGCAAGAAAAAAAAAGTGTATATTAGTTTCACATTAACACGACAATTTTGGAAAAGGGTCCACTAACATAAAGATATTACTTAACTTGTGAGGTGGGACTGTAACTCTTCGTCGCTGTCTGGACCCAAGGTCTTCAGAGTTGTACCTGCAAGAAAAAAAAGTGTATATTAGTTTCACATTAATACTACAATTTTGGAAAAGGGTCCACTAACATAAAGATATTACTTAACTTGTGAGGTGGGGCTGTAACTCTTCGTCGCTGTCTGGATCCAAGGTCTTCAGAGACTGTACCTGCAAGAAAAAAAAAAGTGTATATTGGTTTCACATTAATACGACAATTTTGGAAAAGGGTCCACTAACATAAAGATATTACTTAACTTGTGAGGTGGGGCTGTAACTCTTCGTCGCTGTCTGGACCCAAGGTCTTCAGAGTTGTACCTGCAAGAAATAAAAAGTGTATATTAGTTTCACATTAATACGACAATTTTGGAAAAGGGTCCACTAACATAAAGATATTACTTAACTTGTGAGGTGGGACTGTAACTCTTCATCGCTGTCTGGACCCAAGGTCTTCAGAGTTGTACCTGCAAGAAAAAAAAATGTATATTAGTTTCACATTAATACGACAATTTTGGAAAAGGGTCCACTAACATAAAGATATTACTTAACTTGTGAGGTGGGGCTGTAACTCTTCGTCGCTGTCTGGACCCAAGGTCTTCAGAGTGTGTACCTGCAAGAAAAAAAAAGTGTATATTAGTTTCACATTAATACGACAATTTTGGAAAAGGGTCCACTAACATAAAGATATTACTTAACTTGTGAGGTGGGACTGTAACTCTTCGTCGCTGTCTCGACCCAAGGTCTTAAGAGTTGTACCTGCAAGAAAAAAAAATGTATATTAGTTTCACATTAATACGACAATTTTGGAAAAGGGTCCACTAACATAAAGATATTACTTAACTTGTGAGGTGGGGCTGTAACTCTTCGTCACTGTCTGGACCCAAGGCCTTCAGAGTGTGTACCTGCAAGAAAAAAAAAGTGTATATTAGTTTCACATTAATACGACAATTTTGGAAAAGGGTCCACTAACATAAAGATATTACTTAACTTGTGAGGTGGGACTGTAACTCTTCGTCGCTGTCTGGACCCAAGGTCTTCAGAGTTGTACCTGCAAGAAAAAAAAAGTGTATATTAGTTTCACATTAATACGACAATTTTGGAAAAGGGTCCACTAACATAAAGATATTACTTAACTTGTGAGGTGGGACTGTAACTCTTCGTCGCTGTCTGGACCCAAGGTCTTCAGAGTTGTACCTGCAAGAAAAAAAAAGTGTATATTAGTTTCACATTAATACGACAATTTTGGAAAAGGGTCCACTAACATAAAGATATTACTTAACTTGTGAGGTGGGGCTGTAACTCTTCGTCGCTGTCTGGACCCAAGGTCTTCAGAGACTGTACCTGCAAGAAAAAAAAAAGTGTATATTAGTTTCACATTAATACGACAATTTTGGAAAAGGGTCCACTAACATAAAGATATTACTTAACTTGTGAGGTGGGACTGTAACTCTTCGTCGCTGTCTGGACCCAAGGTCTTCAGAGTCTGTACCTGCAAGAAAAAAAAGTGTATATTAGTTTCACATTAATACGACAATTTTGGAAAAGGGTCCACTAACATAAAGATATTACTTAACTTGTGAGGTGGGGCTGTAACTCTTCGTCGCTGTCTGGACCGAAGGTCTTCAGAGTCTGTACCTGCAAGAACAAAATAGTGTATATTAGTTTCACATTAATACGACAATTTTGGAAAAGGGTCCACTAACATAAAGATATTACTTAACTTGTGAGGTGGGGCTGTAACTCTTTATCGCTGTCTGGGCCCAAGGTCTTCAGAGTCTGTACCTGCAAGAAAAAAAAGTGTATATTAGTTTCACATTAATACGACAATTTTGGAAAAGGGTCCACTAACATAAAGATATTACTTAACTTGTGAGGTGGGGCTGTAACTCTTTGTCGCTGTCTGGACCCAAGGTCTTCAGAGTTTGTACCTGCAAGAAGAAAAAAAGTGTATATTAGTTTCACATTAATACGACAATTTTGGAAAAGGGTCCACTAACATAAAGATATTACTTAACTTGTGAGGTGGGACTGTAACTCTTCGTCGCTGTCTGGGCCCAAGGTCTTCAGAGTCTGTACCTGCAAGAAAAAAAAAGTGTATATTAGTTTCACATTAATACGACAATTTTGGAAAAGGGTCCACTAACATAAAGATATTACTTAACTTGTGAGGTGGGGCTGTAACTCTTCGTCGCTGTCTGGACCCAAGGTCTTCAGAGTGTGTACCTGCAAGAAAAAAAAAGTGTATATTAGTTTCACATTAATACGACAATTTTGGAAAAGGGTCCACTAACATAAAGATATTACTTAACTTGTGAGGTGGGACTGTAACTCTTCGTCGTTGTCTGGACCAAAGGTCTTCAGAGTTGTACCTGCAAGAAAAAAAAAATGTATATTAGTTTCACATTAATACGACAATTTTGGAAAAGGGTCCACTAACATAAAGATATTACTTAACTTGTGAGGTGGGACTGTAACTCTTCGTTGCTGTCTGGACCCAAGGTCTTCAGAGTTGTACCTGCAAGAAAAAAAAATGTATATTAGTTTCACATTAATACGACAATTTTGGAAAAGGGTCCACTAACATAAAGATATTACTTAACTTGTGAGGTGGGGCTGTAACTCTTCGTCGCTGTCTGGACCCAAGGTCTTCAGAGACTGTACCTGCAAGAAAAAAAAAAGTGTATATTAGTTTCACATTAATACGACAATTTTGGAAAAGGGTCCACTAACATAAAGATATTACTTAACTTGTGAGGTGGGACTGTAACTCTTCGTCGCTGTCTGGACCCAAGGTCTTCAGAGTTGTACCTGCAAGAAAAAAAAAGTGTATATTAGTTTCACATTAATAAGACAATTTTGGAAAAGGGTCCACTAACATAAAGATATTACTTAACTTGTGAGGTGGGGCTGTAACTCTTCGTCGCTGTCTGGACCCAAGGTCTTCAGAGTCTGTACCTGCAAGAAAAAAAAAGTGTATATTAGTTTCACATTAATACGACAATTTTGGAAAAGGGTCCACTAACATAAAGATATTACTTAACTTGTGAGGTGGGACTGTAACTCTTCGTCGCTGTCTGGACCCAAGGTCTTCAGAGTTGTACCTGCAAGAAAAAAAAGTGTATATTAGTTTCACATTAATACGACAATTTTGGAAAAGGGTCCACTAACATAAAGATATTACTTAACTTGTGAGGTGGGGCTGTAACTCTTCGTCGCTGTCTGGACCCAAGGTCTTCAGAGACTGTACCTGCAAGAAAGAAAAAAAGTGTATATTAGTTTCACATTAATACGACAATTTTGGAAAAGGGTCCACTAACATAAAGATATTACTTAACTTGTGAGGTGGGACTGTAACTCTTCGTCGCTGTCTGGACCCAAGGTCTTCAGAGACTGTACCTGCAAGAAAAAAAAAAGTGTATATTAGTTTCACATTAATACGACAATTTTGGAAAAGGGTCCACTAACATAAAGATATTACTTAACTTGTGAGGTGGGACTGTAACTCTTCGTCGCTGTCTGGACCCAAGGTCTTCAGAGTTGTACCTGCAAGAAAAAAAAAGTGTATATTAGTTTTACATTAATAAGACAATTTTGGAAAAGGGTCCACTAACATAAAGATATTACTTAACTTGTGAGGTGGGGCTGTAACTCTTCGTCCCTGTCTGGACCCAAGGTCTTCAGAGTCTGTACCTGCAAGAAAAAAAAAGTGTATATTAGTTTCACATTAATACGACAATTTTGGAAAAGGGTCCACTAACATAAAGATATTACTTAACTTGTGAGGTGGGACTGTAACTCTTCGTCGCTGTCTGGACCCAAGGTCTTCAGAGTTGTACCTGCAAGAAAAAAAAATGTATATTAGTTTCACATTAATACGACAATTTTGGAAAAGGGTCCACTAACATAAAGATATTACTTAACTTGTGAGGTGGGACTGTAACTCTTCGTCGCTGTCTGGACCCAAGGTCTTCAGAGTTGTACCTGCAAGAAAAAAAAAATGTATATTAGTTTCACATTAATACGACAATTTTGGAAAAGGGTCCACTAACATAAAGATATTACTTAACTTGTGAGGTGGGACTGTAACTCTTCGTCGCTGTCTGGACCCAAGGTCTTCAGAGTGTGTACCTGCAAGAAAAAAAAAAGTGTATATTAGTTTCACATTAATACGACAATTTCGGAAAAGGGTCCACTAACATAAAGATATTACTTAACTTGTGAGGTGGGACTGTAACTCTTCGTCGCTGTCTGGACCCAAGGTCTTCAGAGTTGTACCTGCAAGAAAAAAAAGTGTATATTAGTTTCACATTAATACGACAATTTTGGAAAAGGGTCCACTAACATAAAGATATTACTTAACTTGTGAGGTGGGGCTGTAACTCTTCGTCGCTGTCTGGACCCAAGGTCTTCAGAGTTGTACCTGCAAGAAAAAAAAAGTATATTAGTTTCACATTAATACGACAATTTTGGAAAAGGGTCCACTAACATAAAGATATTACTTAACTTGTGAGGTGGGGCTGTAACTCTTCGTCGCTGTCTGGACCCAAGGTCTTCAGAGTGTGTACCTGCAAGAAAAAAAAATGGATATTAGTTTCACATTAATACAACAATTTTGGAAAAGGGTCCACTAACCTAAAGATATTACTTAACTTGTGAGGTGGGACTGTAACTCTTCGTCGCTGTCTGGACCCAAGGTCTTCAGAGTTGTACCTGCAAGAAAAAAAAAGTGTATATTAGTTTCACATTAATACGACAATTTTGGAAAAGGGTCCACTAACATAAAGATATTACTTAACTTGTGAGGTGGGACTGTAACTCTTCGTCGCTGTCTGGACCCAAGGTCTTCAGAGTTGTACCTGCAAGAAAAAAAAGGTGTATATTAGTTTCACATTAATACGACAATTTTGGAAAAGGGTCCACTAACATAAAGATATTACTTAACTTGTGAGGTGGGGCTGTAACTCTTCGTCGCTGTCTGGACCCAAGGTCTTCAGAGTGTGTACCTGCAAGAAAAAAAAAGTATATTAGTTTCACATTAATACGACAATTTTGGAAAAGGGTCCACTAACATAAAGATATTACTTAACTTGTGAGGTGGGACTGTAACTCTTCGTCGTTGTCTGGACCCAAGGTCTTCAGAGTTGTACCTGCAAGAAAAAAAAATGTATATTAGTTTCACATTAATACGACAATTTTGGAAAAGGGTCCACTAACATAAAGATATTACTTAACTTGTGAGGTGGGACTGTAACTCTTCGTCGTTGTCTGGACCAAAGGTCTTCAGAGTTGTACCCACAAGAAAAAAAAAATGTATATTAGTTTCACATTAATACGACAATTTTGGAAAAGGGTCCACTAACATAAAGATATTACTTAACTTGTGAGGTGGGACTGTAACTCTTCGTCGCTGTCTGGACCCAAGGTCTTCAGAGTTGTACCTGCAAGAAAAAAAAATGTATATTAGTTTCACATTAATACGACAATTTTGGAAAAGGGTCCACTAACATAAAGATATTACTTAACTTGTGAGGTGGGGCTGTAACTCTTCGTCGCTGTCTGGACCCAAGGTCTTCAGAGACTGTACCTGCAAGAAAAAAAAAAGTGTATATTAGTTTCACATTAATACGACAATTTTGGAAAAGGGTCCACTAACATAAAGATATTACTTAACTTGTGAGGTGGGACTGTAACTCTTCGTCGCTGTCTGGACCCAAGGTCTTCAGAGTTGTACCTGCAAGAAAAAAAAAGTGTATATTAGTTTCACATTAATAAGACAATTTTGGAAAAGGGTCCACTAACATAAAGATATTACTTAACTTGTGAGGTGGGGCTGTAACTCTTCGTCGCTGTCTGGACCCAAGGTCTTCAGAGTCTGTACCTGCAAGAAAAAAAAAGTGTATATTAGTTTCACATTAATACGACAATTTTGGAAAAGGGTCCACTAACATAAAGATATTACTTAACTTGTGAGGTGGGACTGTAACTCTTCGTCGCTGTCTGGACCCAAGGTCTTCAGAGTTGTACCTGCAAGAAAAAAAAGTGTATATTAGTTTCACATTAATACGACAATTTTGGAAAAGGGTCCACTAACATAAAGATATTACTTAACTTGTGAGGTGGGGCTGTAACTCTTCGTCGCTGTCTGGACCCAAGGTCTTCAGAGACTGTACCTGCAAGAAAGAAAAAAAGTGTATATTAGTTTCACATTAATACGACAATTTTGGAAAAGGGTCCACTAACATAAAGATATTACTTAACTTGTGAGGTGGGACTGTAACTCTTCGTCGCTGTCTGGACCCAAGGTCTTCAGAGACTGTACCTGCAAGAAAAAAAAAAGTGTATATTAGTTTCACATTAATACGACAATTTTGGAAAAGGGTCCACTAACATAAAGATATTACTTAACTTGTGAGGTGGGACTGTAACTCTTCGTCGCTGTCTGGACCCAAGGTCTTCAGAGTTGTACCTGCAAGAAAAAAAAGTGTATATTAGTTTTACATTAATAAGACAATTTTGGAAAAGGGTCCACTAACATAAAGATATTACTTAACTTGTGAGGTGGGGCTGTAACTCTTCGTCCCTGTCTGGACCCAAGGTCTTCAGAGTCTGTACCTGCAAGAAAAAAAAAGTGTATATTAGTTTCACATTAATACGACAATTTTGGAAAAGGGTCCACTAACATAAAGATATTACTTAACTTGTGAGGTGGGACTGTAACTCTTCGTCGCTGTCTGGACCCAAGGTCTTCAGAGTTGTACCTGCAAGAAAAAAAAAATGTATATTAGTTTCACATTAATACGACAATTTTGGAAAAGGGTCCACTAACATAAAGATATTACTTAACTTGTGAGGTGGGACTGTAACTCTTCGTCGCTGTCTGGACCCAAGGTCTTCAGAGTTGTACCTGCAAGAAAAAAAAAATGTATATTAGTTTCACATTAATACGACAATTTTGGAAAAGGGTCCACTAACATAAAGATATTACTTAACTTGTGAGGTGGGACTGTAACTCTTCGTCGCTGTCTGGACCCAAGGTCTTCAGAGTGTGTACCTGCAAGAAAAAAAAAAGTGTATATTAGTTTCACATTAATACGACAATTTCGGAAAAGGGTCCACTAACATAAAGATATTACTTAACTTGTGAGGTGGGACTGTAACTCTTCGTCGCTGTCTGGACCCAAGGTCTTTAGAGTTGTACCTGCAAGAAAAAAAAGTGTATATTAGTTTCACATTAATACGACAATTTTGGAAAAGGGTCCACTAACATAAAGATATTACTTAACTTGTGAGGTGGGGCTGTAACTCTTCGTCGCTGTCTGGACCCAAGGTCTTCAGAGTTGTACCTGCAAGAAAAAAAAAGTATATTAGTTTCACATTAATACGACAATTTTGGAAAAGGGTCCACTAACATAAAGATATTACTTAACTTGTGAGGTGGGGCTGTAACTCTTCGTCGCTGTCTGGACCCAAGGTCTTCAGAGTGTGTACCTGCAAGAAAAAAAAATGGATATTAGTTTCACATTAATACAACAATTTTGGAAAAGGGTCCACTAACCTAAAGATATTACTTAACTTGTGAGGTGGGACTGTAACTCTTCGTCGCTGTCTGGACCCAAGGTCTTCAGAGTTGTACCTGCAAGAAAAAAAAAGTGTATATTAGTTTCACATTAATACGACAATTTTGGAAAAGGGTCCACTAACATAAAGATATTACTTAACTTGTGAGGTGGGACTGTAACTCTTCGTCGCTGTCTGGACCCAAGGTCTTCAGAGTTGTACCTGCAAGAAAAAAAAGGTGTATATTAGTTTCACATTAATACGACAATTTTGGAAAAGGGTCCACTAACATAAAGATATTACTTAACTTGTGAGGTGGGGCTGTAACTCTTCGTCGCTGTCTGGACCCAAGGTCTTCAGAGTGTGCACCTGCAAGAAAAAAAAAGTGTATATTAGTTTCACATTAATACGACAATTTTGGAAAAGGGTCCACTAACATAAAGATATTACTTAACTTGTGAGGTGGGACTGTAACTCTTCGTCGTTGTCTGGACCCAAGGTCTTCAGAGTTGTACCTGCAAGAAAAAAAAATGTATATTAGTTTCACATTAATACGACAATTTTGGAAAAGGGTCCACTAACATAAAGATATTACTTAACTTGTGAGGTGGGGCTGTAACTCTTCGTCGCTGTCTGGACCCAAGGTCTTCAGAGTGTGTACCTGCAAGAAAAAAAAAGTGTATATTAGTTTCACATTAATACGACAATTTTGGAAAAGGGTCCACTAACATAAAGATATTACTTAACTTGTGAGGTGGGACTGTAACTCTTCGTCGTTGTCTGGACCCAAGGTCTTCAGAGTTGTACCTGCAAGAAAAAAAAATGTATATTAGTTTCACATTAATACGACAATTTTGGAAAAGGGTCCACTAACATAAAGATATTACTTAACTTGTGAGGTGGGGCTGTAACTCTTCGTCGCTGTCTGGACCCAAGGTCTTCAGAGACTGTACCTGCAAGAAAAAAAAAAGTGTATATTAGTTTCACATTAATACGACAATTTTGGAAAAGGGTCCACTAACATAAAGATATTACTTAACTTGTGAGGTGGGACTGTAACTCTTCGTCGCTGTCTGGACCCAAGGTCTTCAGAGTTGTACCTGCATGAAAAAAAAGTGTATATTAGTTTCACATTAATACGACAATTTTGGAAAAGGGTCCACTAACATAAAGATATTACTTAACTTGTGAGGTGGGGCTGTAACTCTTCGTCGCTGTCTGGACCCAAGGTCTTCAGAGACTGTACCTGCAAGAAAGAAAAAAAGTGTATATTAGTTTCACATTAATACGACAATTTTGGAAAAGGGTCCACTAACATAAAGATATTACTTAACTTGTGAGGTGGGACTGTAACTCTTCGTCGCTGTCTGGACCCAAGGTCTTCAGAGACTGTACCTGCAAGAAAAAAAAAAGTGTATATTAGTTTCACATTAATACGACAATTTTGGAAAAGGGTCCACTAACATAAAGATATTACTTAACTTGTGAGGTGGGACTGTAACTCTTCGTCGCTGTCTGGACCCAAGGTCTTCAGAGTTGTACCTGCAAGAAAAAAAAAGTGTATATTAGTTTCACATTAATAAGACAATTTTGGAAAAGGGTCCACTAACATAAAGATATTACTTAACTTGTGAGGTGGGGCTGTAACTCTTCGTTCCTGTCTGGACCCAAGGTCTTCAGAGTCTGTACCTGCAAGAAAAAAAAAGTGTATATTAGTTTCACATTAATACGACAATTTTGGAAAAGGGTCCACTAACATAAAGATATTACTTAACTTGTGAGGTGGGACTGTAACTCTTCGTCGCTGTCTGGACCCAAGGTCTTCAGAGTTGTACCTGCAAGAAAAAAGTGTATATTAGTTTCACATTAATACGACAATTTTGGAAAAGGGTCCACTAAAATAAAGATATTACTTAACTTGTGAGGTGGGGCTGTAACTCTTCGTCGCTGTCTGGACCCAAGGTCTTCAGAGACTGTACCTGCAAGAAAGAAAAAAAGTGTATATTAGTTTCACATTAATACGACAATTTTGGAAAAGGGTCCACTAACATAAAGATATTACTTAACTTGTGAGGTGGGACTGTAACTCTTCGTCGCTGTCTGGACCCAAGGTCTTCAGAGTTGTACCTGCAAGAAAAAAAAAGTGTATATTAGTTTCACATTAATACGACAATTTTGGAAAAGGGTCCACTAACATAAAGATATTACTTAACTTGTGAGGTGGGACTGTAACTCTTCGTCGCTGTCTGGACCCAAGGTCTTCAGAGTGTGTACCTGCAAGAAAAAAAAAAGTGTATATTAGTTTCACATTAATACGACAATTTCGGAAAAGGGTCCACTAACATAAAGATATTACTTAACTTGTGAGGTGGGACTGTAACTCTTCGTCGCTGTCTGGACCCAAGGTCTTCAGAGTTGTACCTGCAAGAAAAAAAAGTGTATATTAGTTTCACATTAATACGACAATTTTGGAAAAGGGTCCACTAACATAAAGATATTACTTAACTTGTGAGGTGGGGCTGTAACTCTTCGTCGCTGTCTGGACCCAAGGTCTTCAGAGTTGTACCTGCAAGAAAAAAAAGTATATTAGTTTCACATTAATACGACAATTTTGGAAAAGGGTCCACTAACATAAAGATATTACTTAACTTGTGAGGTGGGGCTGTAACTCTTCGTCGCTGTCTGGACCCAAGGTCTTCAGAGTGTGTACCTGCAAGAAAAAAAAATGGATATTAGTTTCACATTAATACAACAATTTTGGAAAAGGGTCCACTAACCTAAAGATATTACTTAACTTGTGAGGTGGGACTGTAACTCTTCGTCGCTGTCTGGACCCAAGGTCTTCAGAGTTGTACCTGCAAGAAAAAAAAAGTGTATATTAGTTTCACATTAATACGACAATTTTGGAAAAGGGTCCACTAACATAAAGATATTACTTAACTTGTGAGGTGGGACTGTAACTCTTCGTCGCTGTCTGGACCAAAGGTCTTCAGAGTTGTACCTGCAAGAAAAAAAAGGTGTATATTAGTTTCACATTAATACGACAATTTTGGAAAAGGGTCCACTAACATAAAGATATTACTTAACTTGTGAGGTGGGGCTGTAACTCTTCGTCGCTGTCTGGACCCAAGGTCTTCAGAGTGTGTACCTGCAAGAAAAAAAAAGTGTATATTAGTTTCACATTAATACGACAATTTTGGAAAAGGGTCCACTAACATAAAGATATTACTTAACTTGTGAGGTGGGACTGTAACTCTTCGTCGTTGTCTGGACCCAAGGTCTTCAGAGTTGTACCTGCAAGAAAAAAAAATGTATATTAGTTTCACATTAATACGACAATTTTGGAAAAGGGTCCACTAACATAAAGATATTACTTAACTTGTGAGGTGGGGCTGTAACTCTTCGTCGCTGTCTGGACCCAAGGTCTTCAGAGTGTGTACCTGCAAGAAAAAAAAAGTGTATATTAGTTTCACATTAATACGACAATTTTGGAAAAGGGTCCACTAACATAAAGATATTACTTAACTTGTGAGGTGGGACTGTAACTCTTCGTCGTTGTCTGGACCCAAGGTCTTCAGAGTTGTACCTGCAAGAAAAAAAAATGTATATTAGTTTCACATTAATACGACAATTTTGGAAAAGGGTCCACTAACATAAAGATATTACTTAACTTGTGAGGTGGGGCTGTAACTCTTCGTCGCTGTCTGGACCCAAGGTCTTCAGAGACTGTACCTGCAAGAAAAAAAAAAGTGTATATTAGTTTCACATTAATACGACAATTTTGGAAAAGGGTCCACTAACATAAAGATATTACTTAACTTGTGAGGTGGGACTGTAACTCTTCGTCGCTGTCTGGACCCAAGGTCTTCAGAGTTGTACCTGCAAGAAAAAAAAAGTGTATATTAGTTTCACATTAATAAGACAATTTTGGAAAAGGGTCCACTAACATAAAGATATTACTTAACTTGTGAGGTGGGGCTGTAACTCTTCGTCGCTGTCTGGACCCAAGGTCTTCAGAGTCTGTACCTGCAAGAAAAAAAAAGTGTATATTAGTTTCACATTAATACGACAATTTTGGAAAAGGGTCCACTAACATAAAGATATTACTTAACTTGTGAGGTGGGACTGTAACTCTTCGTCGCTGTCTGGACCCAAGGTCTTCAGAGTTGTACCTGCATGAAAAAAAAGTGTATATTAGTTTCACATTAATACGACAATTTTGGAAAAGGGTCCACTAACATAAAGATATTACTTAACTTGTGAGGTGGGGCTGTAACTCTTCGTCGCTGTCTGGACCCAAGGTCTTCAGAGACTGTACCTGCAAGAAAGAAAAAAAGTGTATATTAGTTTCACATTAATACGACAATTTTGGAAAAGGGTCCACTAACATAAAGATATTACTTAACTTGTGAGGTGGGACTGTAACTCTTCGTCGCTGTCTGGACCCAAGGTCTTCAGAGACTGTACCTGCAAGAAAAAAAAAAGTGTATATTAGTTTCACATTAATACGACAATTTTGGAAAAGGGTCCACTAACATAAAGATATTACTTAACTTGTGAGGTGGGACTGTAACTCTTCGTCGCTGTCTGGACCCAAGGTCTTCAGAGTTGTACCTGCAAGAAAAAAAAAGTGTATATTAGTTTCACATTAATAAGACAATTTTGGAAAAGGGTCCACTAACATAAAGATATTACTTAACTTGTGAGGTGGGGCTGTAACTCTTCGTTCCTGTCTGGACCCAAGGTCTTCAGAGTCTGTACCTGCAAGAAAAAAAAAGTGTATATTAGTTTCACATTAATACGACAATTTTGGAAAAGGGTCCACTAACATAAAGATATTACTTAACTTGTGAGGTGGGACTGTAACTCTTCGTCGCTGTCTGGACCCAAGGTCTTCAGAGTTGTACCTGCAAGAAAAAAGTGTATATTAGTTTCACATTAATACGACAATTTTGGAAAAGGGTCCACTAAAATAAAGATATTACTTAACTTGTGAGGTGGGGCTGTAACTCTTCGTCGCTGTCTGGACCCAAGGTCTTCAGAGACTGTACCTGCAAGAAAGAAAAAAAGTGTATATTAGTTTCACATTAATACGACAATTTTGGAAAAGGGTCCACTAACATAAAGATATTACTTAACTTGTGAGGTGGGACTGTAACTCTTCGTCGCTGTCTGGACCCAAGGTCTTCAGAGTTGTACCTGCAAGAAAAAAAAAGTGTATATTAGTTTCACATTAATAAGACAATTTTGGAAAAGGGTCCACTAACATAAAGATATTACTTAACTTGTGAGGTGGGGCTGTAACTCTTCGTCGCTGTCTGGACCCAAGGTCTTCAGAGTCTGTACCTGCAAGAAAAAAAAAGTGTATATTAGTTTCACATTAATACGACAATTTTGGAAAAGGGTCCACTAACATAAAGATATTACTTAACTTGTGAGGTGGGACTGTAACTCTTCGTCGCTGTCTGGACCCAAGGTCTTCAGAGTTGTACCTGCAAGAAAAAAAAGTGTATATTAGTTTCACATTAATACGACAATTTTGGAAAAGGGTCCACTAACATAAAGATATTACTTAACTTGTGAGGTGGGGCTGTAACTCTTCGTCGCTGTCTGGACCCAAGGTCTTCAGAGACTGTACCTGCAAGAAAGAAAAAAAGTGTATATTAGTTTCACATTAATACGACAATTTTGGAAAAGGGTCCACTAACATAAAGATATTACTTAACTTGTGAGGTGGGACTGTAACTCTTCGTCGCTGTCTGGACCCAAGGTCTTCAGAGTTGTACCTGCAAGAAAAAAAAAGTGTATATTAGTTTCACATTAATACGACAATTTTGGAAAAGGGTCCACTAACATAAAGATATTACTTAACTTGTGAGGTGGGGCTGTAACTCTTCGTCGCTGTCTGGACCCAAGGTCTTCAGAGACTACCTACAAGAAAAAAAAAGTGTATATTAGTTTCACATTAATACGACAATTTTGGAAAAGGGTCCACTAACATAAAGATATTACTTAACTTGTGAGGTGGGACTGTAACTCTTCGTCGCTGTCTGGACCCAAGGTCTTCAGAGTTGTACCTGCAAGAAAAAAAAAGTGTATATTAGTTTCACATTAATAAGACAATTTTGGAAAAGGGTCCACTAACATAAAGATATTACTTAACTTGTGAGGTGGGGCTGTAACTCTTCGTCGCTGTCTGGACCCAAGGTCTGCAGAGTCTGTACCTGCAAGAAAAAAAAAGTGTATATTAGTTTCACATTAACACGACAATTTTGGAAAAGGGTCCACTAACATAAAGATATTACTTAACTTGTGAGGTGGGACTGTAACTCTTCGTCGCTGTCTCGACCCAAGGTCTTAAGAGTTGTACCTGCAAGAAAAAAAAATGTATATTAGTTTCACATTAATACGACAATTTTGGAAAAGGGTCCACTAACATAAAGATATTACTTAACTTGTGAGGTGGGGCTGTAACTCTTCGTCACTGTCTGGACCCAAGGCCTTCAGAGTGTGTACCTGCAAGAAAAAAAAAAGTGTATATTAGTTTCACATTAATACGACAATTTTGGAAAAGGGTCCACTAACATAAAGATATTACTTAACTTGTGAGGTGGGACTGTAACTCTTCGTCGCTGTCTGGACCCAAGGTCTTCAGAGTTGTACCTGCAAGAAAAAAAAAGTGTATATTAGTTTCACATTAATACGACAATTTTGGAAAAGGGTCCACTAACATAAAGATATTACTTAACTTGTGAGGTGGGGCTGTAACTCTTCGTCGCTGTCTGGACCCAAGGTCTTCAGAGACTACCTACAAGAAAAAAAAAGTGTATATTAGTTTCACATTAATACGACAATTTTGGAAAAGGGTCCACTAACATAAAGATATTACTTAACTTGTGAGGTGGGACTGTAACTCTTCGTCGCTGTCTGGACCCAAGGTCTTCAGAGTTGTACCTGCAAGAAAAAAAAATGTATATTAGTTTCACATTAATACGACATTTTTGGAAAAGGGTCCACTAACATAAAGATATTACTTAACTTGTGAGGTGGGGCTGTAACTCTTCGTCGCTGTCTGGACCCAAGGTCTTCAGAGTTGTACCTGCAAGAAAAAAAAAGTGTATATTAGATTCACATTAATACAACAATTTTGAAAAGGGTCCACTAACATAAAGATATTACTTAACTTGTGAGGTGGGACTGTAACTCTTCGTCGCTGTCTGGACCCAAGGTCTTCAGAGTTGTACCTGCAAGAAAAAAAATGTATATTAGTTTCACATTAATACGACAATTTTATAAAAGGGTCCACTAACATAAAGATATTACTTAACTTGTGAGGTGGGACTGTAACTCTTCGTCGCTGTCTGGACCCAAGGTCTTCAGAGTTGTACCTGCAAGAAAAAAAAAGTGTATATTAGTTTCACATTAACACGACAATTTTGGAAAAGGGTCCACTAACATAAAGATATTACTTAACTTGTGAGGTGGGACTGTAACTCTTCGTCGCTGTCTGGACCCAAGGTCTTCAGAGTTGTACCTGCAAGAAAAAAAAAGTGTATATTAGTTTCACATTAATACTACAATTTTGGAAAAGGGTCCACTAACATAAAGATATTACTTAACTTGTGAGGTGGGGCTGTAACTCTTCGTCGCTGTCTGGATCCAAGGTCTTCAGAGACTGTACCTGCAAGAAAGAAAAAAAGTGTATATTAGTTTCACATTAATACGACAATTTTGGAAAAGGGTCCACTAACATAAAGATATTACTTAACTTGTGAGGTGGGGCTGTAACTCTTCGTCGCTGTCTGGACCCAAGGTCTTCAGAGTTGTACCTGCAAGAAATAAAAAGTGTATATTAGTTTCACATTAATACGACAATTTTGGAAAAGGGTCCACTAACATAAAGATATTACTTAACTTGTGAGGTGGGACTGTAACTCTTCGTCGCTGTCTGGACCCAAGGTCTTCAGAGTTGTACCTGCAAGAAAAAAAATGTATATTAGTTTCACATTAATACGACAATTTTGGAAAAGGGTCCACTAACATAAAGATATTACTTAACTTGTGAGGTGGGGCTGTAACTCTTCGTCGCTGTCTGGACCCAAGGTCTTCAGAGTCTGTACCTGCAAGAAATAAAAAGTGTATATTAGTTTCACATTAATACGACAATTTTGGAAAAGGGTCCACTAACATAAAGATATTACTTAACTTGTGAGGTGGGACTGTAACTCTTTGTCGCTGTCTCGACCCAAGGTCTTAAGAGTTGTACCTGCAAGAAAAAAAAATGTATATTAGTTTCACATTAATACGACAATTTTGGAAAAGGGTCCACTAACATAAAGATATTACTTAACTTGTGAGGTGGGGCTGTAACTCTTCGTCACTGTCTGGACCCAAGGCCTTCAGAGTGTGTACCTGCAAGAAAAAAAAAGTGTATATTAGTTTCACATTAATACGACAATTTTGGAAAAGGGTCCACTAACATAAAGATATTACTTAACTTGTGAGGTGGGACTGTAATTCTTCGTCGCTGTCTGGACCCAAGGTCTTCAGAGTTGTACCTGCAAGAAAAAAAAATGTATATTAGTTTCACATTAATACGACAATTTTGGAAAAGGGTCCACTTACATAAAGATATTACTTAACTTGTGAGGTGGGGCTGTAACTCTTCGTCGCTGTCTGGGCCCAAGGTCTTCAGAGTTGTACCTGCAAGAAAAAAAAAGTGTATATTAGTTTCACATTAATACGACAATTTTGGAAAAGGGTCCAATTTTGGAAAAGGGTCCACTAACATAAAGATATTACTTAACTTGTGAGGTGGGACTGTAACTCTTCGTCGCTGTCTGGACCCAAGGTCTTCAGAGTCTGTACCTGCAAGAAAAAAAAAGTGTATATTAGTTTCACATTAATACGACAATTTTGGAAAAGGGTCCACTAACATAAAGATATTACTTAACTTGTGAGGTGGGGCTGTAACTCTTCGTCGCTGTCTGCATGGACCCAAGGTCTTCAGAGTCTGTACCTGCAAGAAAAAAATATATATTAGTTTCACATTAATATGACAATTTTGGAAAAGGGTCCACTAACATAAAGATATTACTTAACTTGTGAGGTGGGGCTGTAACTCAAAATCGCTGTCTGGACCCCAGGTCTTCAGAGTCTGTACCTGCAAGAAAAAAAAGTGTTTATTAGTTTCACATTAATACGACAATTTTGGAAAAGGGTCCACTTACATAAAGATATTACTTAACTTGTGATTGAGGGATGTTCCTTTTGATGTCTGGACCCCGGTCATCAGTTTGTATCTGTAAGACAACGGACAATGACACCGGTTGCTAAGTGCTGGCATAAGCTCACATTGGGACCTTCTGACCCTGATAAGCTAAATTGTCTTGTCTGAGATATAACTGATATTAACCTATAGTATAAGTTTTATAATAAAATGCTATGCATGGCACAGCTTGATACGACTGCAGAGGTTGAACTCTGAACAGTTGGGACAAGTATGGACACAACATTCAAGCTTGATACAACTCTGAATTTGGAGTGTGTTTAAATATTTGACAACAAAGGTTTTTGACACAAAATGAATGTAGTCCAATTGAAGTTCAAAAATTTAAATTAACCTATTATGGTCTACAATCCAAAATCTAAATACATGGTTAGATTCAGCACATCAAAGAATCGCAAGATTTTTTTTTTTTTAATGAAATCCAACAAGGTTTAATGTTGTGGACCCTTTTAATCTCAATGTGGACCACTTTGATAACGGGGCCCAAAAAAACAAAAATCTAAAAGTAAAATACATGGCGAGATTTAGCATATCAAAGAACCCCAAAATAAAAAGAATTCAATTTTTGTTCAAATCAAACTAAGTTAAATTTTAGACCCTTGGTACCTTAAGGGACGACATCAAAAGATCGATGTAGGATAAAAAACTTAAATCAAATAGTTTGGGGGTGGGGGTCAACATGGCTGCAAGTTTTGTTAATCCAAAATCGATTTTACATATGTCCATATAGGTAAATCATTTTTTCTTAAATTAAGTTAAGAGGGGGGGGGGGTCATTGAAAAAAACTATGTGAATTAAGTTTTTTATCCTACATTGAACTTTTGATGTCGTCCCTAATGTATGTAGACCAATTTGAAAAAAAGGACCCCAGATTAAAAATCTAAATACAGTTAGATTTAGCATATCAAAGAACATCAATAATTCAATTTTTAATAAAATCAAACTAATATTAATTTTGGACCTTTTGACCTCAATGGGGACCAATTTAATAAAGGGGCCCACTTATCAAAAATCTAAATACATTGTTAGACTCAGCCTTTATCAGTTTTTGTTGAAATAAAACAAAGTTTAATTTTGGATCCCGATTTGGACCAAATTGAAAACTGGGCCCATAATCACAAATCTAAGTACATGTTTAGATTCAGCATATCAAAGAACCCCAAGAAATAAATTTTTGTTAAAATCAAACTAAGTTTAATTCTAGATCCTTTGGACCTTACTGTAGACCAATTTTAAAATGGAACCAAAAATTAAGAATCCATATACATGTACATTGTTAGATTCAGCATATCAAAGAACCCCGATACATTTTATTTCAATTTTTTGATGAAATCAAACAAAGTTTAATTTTAGACCCCAATTTGGACCACCTTGAAAACTTGGTCCATAATAAAAAATCAAAAATTTTTTTTAGATTCAGCATATCAAAGAACCCAAAGAATTCATGTTTTATTGAAATCAAACTAAGTTTAGTTTTGGACCCTTAATACCTTAATGTAAATGTAGACCAAATTGAAAACGGGACCCAAAATTAAAAATCTAAGTAAAAATGTACATGCTTTGACTCAGCATATCAAAGAACTCAAAACATTTATTTTTTGATGAAATCAAACAAAGTTTAATTTTGGACCCTTTGAACCTCATGAGGACCAATTTAAAATGGGACCCAAATTCTAAAAACTAAATATACGATTAGATTCAGCATATTGTAGAACCCCAAGAATTCAAGAATAAAGCCCCATTGAAATTAGTCAAGAAATAAGCAATTTATACAAAATATTAGAAAAGTATTATTTTTGGCCCCTAATTCCTAAACAGTTTGGGCGGTAACACCAAAAATTAATCCTAACTTTCCATTTTTGGTATGGATCCTTGTGGTTCAATTTCAGAAAGATCTGTACACTTACACACACAAGTTATTGTCTGGAAACTGGAAAAATGCTTATTTTGACCCCTTTTTAGGCCCTGATTTCCTAAATTGTTGTGACTATAACCCCAAAAATCAATCCCAATCTTCCTTTGGCGGTATCAAACCTTGTGTTTGAATTGTATAGAGATTAATTGACTTAAACTAAAGTTATTGTCTGGAAACTAAGTGTCTTTGGAAAACAAACAGCGACAATGTGATACCAAAATTTGTTTGCTGTCATTTAACAATCTGTTAAAAATTGTTCCTGTAAGAGCGCTTACCAGGCCATTTCCCATAAATTTGTAATTTTCAAGGGGTATAACTCTTTTAAAAAAAGTTGAATGGCCACCATTATAGAAAATAACAGTACCGGTAACCCTAGTTATTTGAGATGTCTGATGATTTGCGATAAGGATATTTTGACAAATCAGTCAAATTTTAACCAACTTGAAACTTACTCAGTAGTATGTAGTAGCAGAAAAAGAATGCTTGAGTTAAAGAACATTTCTACCCTCTTATATAAGGGAACAGCAAGTCTCATAAACTACATAAATAAAATTCAAAAACTGAAGTGAGATGTAAATCATAAAAGTCGGTGAAGTTGAAAATTAAGTAAGAATGATGTTTAAGAATGAAACATATTACTGAGGCCAAATTAAAATATGTGTGGTTCCAGTTACCACACATATCTTACATTTTAGTCTTTATAAGAGCCTACCCTAAAGATTTAATGTTTTTTTTTCATTAAGTTAGAATGGTTTGCTCCCATTGACTCATGTAAAATTAAAAAAAAATCCCTACCTATCTACAATGTACCCTACCTTTTGTTTAGATGTAACAAGTTGGGCTCAAGTCCGAATAAACAGCTGCGCTATGAGCGCATGATATGCCCTTGGTCTTGTGTGAGAAGTTTTATGCAATAATCAGAAATAGTTTCTGAGATACAGCCCGACATGTGAAAAAAAGAAACTCAATAACTCCAAAGTAAAATTTAAAATCATCACCAAAAAGTATATAGATCTTAAGATTAATATAACCAAGTAGTGTGTAAAGTTTTAAGCAATAATCATAAATTGTTTATGAGATATGGCGCGACATGTGAAAACCCGCCCCTCCCCCCCCCTTTTTTACAAAAAACTTAGTGACTCTAAAATAAAATTTTGAATCATCACCAAAAAGTAAACAGATAATTGGATAAATATAATTAAGAAGTGTGTGAAGTTTAAGGTGGTACCCAACACTTTAGCTAAAATTAATTTGGGTCGTTTAATTTTCTTAAAATTTTGACAAAATATTTACTTTGACCCTTTTACAAAAATATAAAAATTTCAAAAAATTTGAACCAACCGTTTTATCAGAAAAATTACACTGGTTATATAGCAGTTTGACAAACACTTATTTTGATCATTGAGAAGCTTAATATTCCTTTAACAACACAACGTAATTAAAACGTTTAGCTGATTTTACAGAGTTATCTCCCTGTAGTGTTAGGTACCACCTTAAATCAAATAATCAGAAATTATTTTTGAGATACAGCCCATTATGTGAAAAATACACATTCCTGTTTTAGTTGTAAAGTCCTGTTACTTAAAAAGTTTAAATCCTATTATCACCAAAAAGTATACAGATCGATTGACCATCATAAGAAACAACTATCTTAAGTTTTATGAAATTTGGATAAGCGGTTCTCAAGTTACAGCGCGACATGTGGATGCCGGACAGACAAAAGGTCATACGGACACACAAAATCCAGACATTTGTATACCATTATATGTCAAAATCTTGACGGGCGTATAAAAATTGGGATATTCCCTGTTTTAGAGTGTACCAGTGTTTAGAAAAGGTATACAGGGACTTCCTTTTCCTATTAAAATTTATGATATGATATTTATGAAATTTACCTAAGAGCATTTTGAACTACATATCAGTAGCATTTGTAAATACTTAAAAGTATTTCAGGAACAACAACACATGAATGACTGAAGCCTTGTTTTTTTCTAGAACTAAAAAAATACAAATCTTTTGTTTAGAAATCAATTGATCAAGCTACATGCTCCAGATTTAACTGACCATAACTGAATTATGTTTACTTCAATTGAAAAATAATCTATTCATTGAATTTAAATGCCTAAGTGATTAATTATCTTTTTGTCATCTCATAATTGATCAAAGATCAACCTTTCCTTTTGCTTCTTCTGCTTGTCAATTAATAGCCAGGATCAACAAACTGATCATACTGCCATGGTTTGGTGAGCATATTAGACCACCCCTCCCACCAAAATTTTGAAATTTAATTCTGCTTTGTCATATGATACATATATATATACATGCCTCTACATTTCAGATCTTTTCATTTATTTCATTCATTTATTAATATATAAAATTGTACAACATCTTAAACTGTCTTTAATAATAATAATTAAAAAAAATATTTGACAACAGAGTGGATTGGTCTTTGATGGTGTTTTTTTTTTTACACTAATCGATTTACTTTAATCATAACATTTATGCCGGTCTACTCGAGTCGATCAGTGTATTCGCTCATTTGAATATGTCAACTTTTATTGGCATGAGAAATTTGGACATGAAATGAATATCGTCTGGTAACAATAAAAGACATTAATCTAGCCAAGAACAGGAGGGATATGAAAAATCTGCTTAGCAAAATACGGTATAAAGTCCCTAAATATACTTAAAATTCGTTCTTCTTCTTTTTGTGGTATCCACTGAGTTATCCATATCAGATTGTTGGTGTTTACTAACTACTGCGCATGCGTACTAGGATAAAAATAACTAAAAAAAAAATACAAAAGAATAGTACCGGCAAAAAATAAATAAATCCTAACATGACATGTGGTTAAAACTGTGCAGAAAATAGTAGGTGTCAACTTTTCTCTAAAATATTTAGTGTAGCGGAACGTGGGGGAGGAGGTCACATTTGTAAGCAGTTAATTCCATTGCGTAATTGATAAAGGAAAAAAAAGGGGTCATATTGCATATTGTGGGGAAAATTTGGTTGATTATTCAGGGAATCACTGTCAAAGCATGACTGGACCGGTCCTCCTTAAACAGTCAGAAGGCCACCCCTTACAAAAATTTCTCAAGTCTTTAGTAACGTAGCTTGATTACTGAGGGCATGCAGTCATAATATATATCAGTGATACTTCTTAATTTTCTGATACGGCATGAAATGTCATTTCAGTCGGTTAAAGAGCTCTTAAGAGCTCATGTTCTTTGTTATTATGTATATATGCAACCCGACTTTAAATAAAGATTACTTTACTTTTATTTAAGAAAACTATCCAACATAGTCTCCAAATAAGGCGTATCCAAGCAGCTATAGGTCATAGTTCTAACGGCCTTCAATAATGAGAAAAACCAATACTGTGTAGTCAGTCGGTCCTGCCTTTTTTTTTTTTTTTAGTTTATCCTGACTTTTTTTTACCTAAATTGTCGTCCTGACTTTTTTTTTGCAAGTGTCACATCCTGCCTTTTTTTTTTACTCAAAACTCCTGTCCAGCCTATTTTTTTCAAATTTCATACTTTTATAAATTGTGACTTGGATGGAGAGTTGTCTCATTGGCAAACATACCACATCTTCCTATATCTAATTTCAAAATGACAAAGCGGAAAACAGATGCAACAAGACGGCAAACAAAACGACATCGACCACCTGCGACAATCACATGAAGATTTGGCATGGTAAAACATGTTTGTCGGAGCGCTCAACCTCCATCTGACATGGAAAAAAACAACACTTTGAAACACAAACTTATTTTTATACGCTAATCGAAATTTTGGATTCTTAATGAAAGAAACTTGCAGTGTAGTAATATCATTATTATAAACATGATAAAGTTCACTTTAAGTGCTGTTCAAAACTGTGAGACGTATTCTGCATATACAAATGTAAGTTCGCACCAAATGAAAAACAACTTCTTGATTTAGAATATAAAAATTCCTTTTAGGTATTTATCGAACCCAAAACGCCTTCGTAAGTCTACGTGTCATCGTATGTCCATCGTAAATAAATCGTAGGTTTTACAGCCGTTTCACAAAGCCGTCGTAAGTTAATATGATCGTAAATAATACGTAAATCTTGGCTTAACTTACTATAGCTATACCCGGTCGTATCTCCATCGTAGCTTTTCTTCGAATATGAAAAGTTTAACATCCATATAGCCCTCCATTCTATCTAGTAAGATGGCAGCGCTCATCGTTCTCGATCAAGATGCCGCTTATATGTTAGATCATCATTTGATCATTTTGTCTAAGTTGAAAATACAATTGGGAATAGATAGAACCAGATTAAAAAAAAAACTTTAGTTACTTTAAATTACTTTTTACTCACCTTATTTCCTACTAGCTTCCGTCTATAAACAATTTAATAAGTAGGCTTTCTATCACGTCCGCGTTCTGATATCCATTTATAATTATATCACTACAGGCACAGTGATAATCGACAAAATGTTTAAAGAAGGATGTTTTATTCCCATTATTATTATTATAATGTTGCTATCCACTTCATAAATTTCATCATGTTACCGAATGATCGCGACAGTATGCTAAAAAAAATGACATCATCGATAGCGTTATTTTCAATATCAAAAATGCTGAAACTTTTGAAATTATGAAATGCATGAAATTAGTTCTCAATTTTTTATTATTTCCTTCACTGTGTTCCGTTAAATCTATTAATTTGTATAAACTTTAACGTACGTTTTTCTTATGAGTTAAAATTAAGGAATATTCGGTTATGTCTGCATTATTAAATAAGTCTTTTTTTTCCTTTTTTTTTCTTTTTTTTTCTTTTTTTCCACACAAATGAATTTGATATATCTTTCTGTGAACTGTAACCCTTTAAACTAGTACGCTAAAAATTTACAAGAGTTCCGCGGAACCAAGTGTCTCGCCTACTTTTGCTATTAGTCGCAGGCTCAACAAAAAAAAAATAGGGGGGGATACTATAAATTTCTTTTCGCTAGAGCCTAGATACTATCTTTTGATTGTGAAGAAAGTTCTGTGCAAGTTCGGTAAAAAAAAAATGGGATGATTTATGAATCTAATAATCTTTTTAAAACTTTAACTACAGACTGTATGTAATGTACATTGCACAAGGTCGTGTTTTTCTCTGACTGTTTATGACGTCTGTACACTAAATCCATTGGATGCTGGATGTGTACGGATTGATAATTTAGTCTTAGATGCGTGATTTTTTATTGTTGTTAGTGGCTTTGAACTAGCTGTCAGATAACTGCCAGTACCCTCAGATCTGTTCCTAGTGTCTTTTTGCTGTTGGGATGTACAAGTACCCGGCCACGTCCACTTGCATTTTTGTCCATCTGATGAGTTAAGCCTTTTCAACTGAATTTTATAGTTCGTTCTTGTGTTGTACTGTTATACCACTGTCCCAGGTTAGGGGAGGATTGGAATCCTGCTTACATGTTTAACCCCGCCACAATATGTATGTATGTGCCTGTCCCAAGTCAGGAGCCCGTTATTCAGTTGTTGCCGTTTGTTTATGTGTTACATATTTGTTTTTCGGTTCATTTTTTGTACATAAATAAGACCGTTAGTTTTCTCGTTTGAATTGTTTTACATTGTCATTTCGGGGCCTTTTATAGCTGACTATGCGGTATGGGCTTTGTTCATTGTTGAAGGCCGTACGGTGACTTATAGTTGTTAATTTCTGTTTCATTTTGGTCTCTAGTGGACAGTTGTCCCATTGGCAATCATACCACATCTTCTTTGATATGACATGACATGAGTAAAATCTATTAGTTCTTACTGTGTTATAATGTGGATAATTATTGTATTATTTTAATTTTAGTTTTTTGTGTACAATTTGGAAACTAGTATGGCGTTCATTATCACTGGACTAATATATATTTGTTTAGGGGCCAGCTGAAGGACGCCTCCTGGTGCGGGAATTTCTCGCTACATTGAAGACCTGTTGGTGACCCTCTGTTGTTGTTTTCTATTTGGTCGGGTTGTTGTCTCTTTGACACATTCCCCATTTCCATTCTCAATTTTATAATGCACAGCAGTCACTTTGGCGTTCATTATCACTAAACTAGTATATATATATAAACGAGTCTAAATTGAAAACTACGTTCAAACCTATGATTGCGTTGGATAAAAACCGCAATTTTTATACATGTGCGTGTAAAACAAATTTCGTTGTAGAAGGGTCTAAAAACAGCACAAACAACATTTTCCAAAAGACCAAAAAAGTGAAAAAGTATATTTAAACAAAACGCATTTGACTAACAGGTCGAACAACTGATGTTCTTTAACCCTGATGACTGCCATTGGCGATTGCCAAATAAAATTGATCACAGTCAAGATGTAACAAAATGGATCTTAATATAAATTTAATACTAAACAGAAAAAAAATTAACTTGTGGCCACGATGTTATGCCACAAACATACGGTGTCAATATTTTTTTAGTACACCAGATCCGGATTTCGACAATAAATGTCTCTTCAGTGATGTTAGGGATCGAAACGGTATTTGGAAGGCCATATAAAAAGTACCCTCATTTTTAGATAGACTCTTGAATTTTAAGAGTCAATATAGGATGAACGGATCATATAAACCGGAGGGAAAATATGATACAAGCCCAAACGGAAAAATATAAACGAGTCTAAATTGAAAACTACGTTCATATATATATATATATATATATATATATATTTATGATGTGATTTTTTGTGTTTTTTACTTTTAAATTATATATATATATATATACAACTCGTCTAAACATCAACCCAACAATGTTATATAATATATATATATATATATATGGATCTGCTGGCCCCTAAACAAATATGTACAGATCTAACATTGTTGGGTTGATGTTTAGACGAGTTATATATATATATATATACAACTCGTCTAAACATCAACCCAACAATGTTAGATCTGTAAATTTGCTTTCGCAAATTTTTGGTTCTTCCCTCGCCGGGATTCGAACCCATGCTACTGTGATATCGTGACACCAAATCGCCTGCACTGCAGCCGTCCCGCTAGACCACACGACCACCTGGGCTCTCAAAAAAAGAGCTTTCGCTGGCCATGTGTTACCTTTCCACGTCAGTTTTAATCTAGCGGCGTACTACAGTACATGATATATAAGGCATGAAGATGTTATTGTTACAGATCAGCTAAATTATCTATAGTAAAGGATCCTACAAATTAATGTAAGATACAGTCACAGAAAATAATTATATTCATAAGTACGTCTGAGTCAGTGACAACCCTACAACAGATGTATCCATCGGATCGCCATCAATGATGGTGATACATGGCTGTGTACATAATGTATATACAACTCGTCTAAACATCAACTCAACAATGTTAGATCTGTAAATTTGCTTTCGCAAATTTTTGGTTCTTCCCTCGCCGGGATTCGAACCCATGCTACTGTGATATCGTGACACCAAATCGCCTGCACTGCAGCCGTCCCGCTAGACCACACGACCACCTGGGCTCTCAAAAAAAGAGCTTTCGCTGGCCATGTGTTACCTTTCCACGTCAGTTTTAATCTAGCGGCGTACTACAGTACATGATATATAAGGCATGAAGATGTTATTGTTACAGATCAGCTAAATTATCTATAGTAAAGGATCCTACAAATTAATGTAAGATACAGTCACAGAAAATAATTATATTCATAAGTACGTCTGAGTCAGTGACAACCCTACAACAGATGTATCCATCGGATCGCCATCAATGATGGTGATACATGGCTGTGTACATAATGTATATACAACTCGTCTAAACATCAACTCAACAATGTTAGATCTGTAAATTTGCTTTCGCAAATTTTTGGTTCTTCCCTCGCCGGGATTCGAACCCATGCTACTGTGATATCGTGACACCAAATCGCCTGCACTGCAGCCGTCCCGCTAGACCACACGACCACCTGGGCTCTCAAAAAAAGAGCTTTCGCTGGCCATGTGTTACCTTTCCACGTCAGTTTTAATCTAGCGGCGTACTACAGTACATGATATATAAGGCATGAAGATGTTATTGTTACAGATCAGCTAAATTATCTATAGTAAAGGATCCTACAAATTAATGTAAGATACAGTCACAGAAAATAATTATATTCATAAGTACGTCTGAGTCAGTGACAACCCTACAACAGATGTATCCATCGGATCGCCATCAATGATGGTGATACATGGCTGTGTACATAATGTATATACAACTCGTCTAAACATCAACTCAACAATGTTAGATCTGTAAATTTGCTTTCGCAAATTTTTGGTTCTTCCCTCGCCGGGATTCGAACCCATGCTACTGTGATATCGTGACACCAAATCGCCTGCACTGCAGCCGTCCCGCTAGACCACACGACCACCTGGGCTCTCAAAAAAAGAGCTTTCGCTGGCCATGTGTTACCTTTCCACGTCAGTTTTAATCTAGCGGCGTACTACAGTACATGATATATAAGGCATGAAGATGTTATTGTTACAGATCAGCTAAATTATCTATAGTAAAGGATCCTACAAATTAATGTAAGATACAGTCACAGAAAATAATTATATTCATAAGTACGTCTGAGTCAGTGACAACCCTACAACAGATGTATCCATCGGATCGCCATCAATGATGGTGATACATGGCTGTGTACATAATGTATATACAACTCGTCTAAACATCAACTCAACAATGTTAGATCTGTAAATTTGCTTTCGCAAATTTTTGGTTCTTCCCTCGCCGGGATTCGAACCCATGCTACTGTGATATCGTGACACCAAATCGCCTGCACTGCAGCCGTCCCGCTAGACCACACGACCACCTGGGCTCTCAAAAAAAGAGCTTTCGCTGGCCATGTGTTACCTTTCCACGTCAGTTTTAATCTAGCGGCGTACTACAGTACATGATATATAAGGCATGAAGATGTTATTGTTACAGATCAGCTAAATTATCTATAGTAAAGGATCCTACAAATTAATGTAAGATACAGTCACAGAAAATAATTATATTCATAAGTACGTCTGAGTCAGTGACAACCCTACAACAGATGTATCCATCGGATCGCCATCAATGATGGTGATACATGGCTGTGTACATAATGTATATACAACTCGTCTAAACATCAACTCAACAATGTTAGATCTGTAAATTTGCTTTCGCAAATTTTTGGTTCTTCCCTCGCCGGGATTCGAACCCATGCTACTGTGATATCGTGACACCAAATCGCCTGCACTGCAGCCGTCCCGCTAGACCACACGACCACCTGGGCTCTCAAAAAAAGAGCTTTCGCTGGCCATGTGTTACCTTTCCACGTCAGTTTTAATCTAGCGGCGTACTACAGTACATGATATATAAGGCATGAAGATGTTATTGTTACAGATCAGCTAAATTATCTATAGTAAAGGATCCTACAAATTAATGTAAGATACAGTCACAGAAAATAATTATATTCATAAGTACGTCTGAGTCAGTGACAACCCTACAACAGATGTATCCATCGGATCGCCATCAATGATGGTGATACATGGCTGTGTACATAATGTATATACAACTCGTCTAAACATCAACTCAACAATGTTAGATCTGTAAATTTGCTTTCGCAAATTTTTGGTTCTTCCCTCGCCGGGATTCGAACCCATGCTACTGTGATATCGTGACACCAAATCGCCTGCACTGCAGCCGTCCCGCTAGACCACACGACCACCTGGGCTCTCAAAAAAAGAGCTTTCGCTGGCCATGTGTTACCTTTCCACGTCAGTTTTAATCTAGCGGCGTACTACAGTACATGATATATAAGGCATGAAGATGTTATTGTTACAGATCAGCTAAATTATCTATAGTAAAGGATCCTACAAATTAATGTAAGATACAGTCACAGAAAATAATTATATTAATAAGTATATACATATTTGTTTAGGGGCCGGCAGAAGGACGCCTCCGGGTGCAAAAATTTCTTGCTGCATTGAAGACCTGTTGGTGACCTTCTGCTGTTGTCTGTTCTATGGTCGGGTTGTTGTCTCTTTGACACATTCCCCATTTCCATTCTCAATTTTATGTTCAAGCAGAGGACCAAAAAAAATCTGAATCCAGATTTTACTGGTAATACCCTTACCTTCTATAGTGTTATATTTTGACGAAATGATTTGGATTGATAGCGTAACAGCCCTTTGTGTGTAAAAAATATCAAACTCCCAACAAAAAAAAACATACATCCCCCTTCAGTGAAGCTAAATGGTTGCTCCCTTATTGTTTTCTGCTGAAAATGAATTTATTGATGAATGATAATAAAAGATGACAATGCTTACATTTTTTATCTTACAGTGCCATTTTCATATCAATTTTCCTTTCTTTTCATTTTTAACAAAATTTAGAACAATAGACATCTCACTTGTTTAATTTCAAGACTATGAATACTGTTATACAATTCATAATTAATAGCTGGATCTTCATATTGTATTCCCAGCTTCTTACATCTCCTTTATCAATAAGAGAATCAATCTGATTGTCAAAAGAAACGTTTGAATTTCCAGTGAGAATATTGTTTTGATAAGGTTTTTCATTTTCATTAGACAACTAAGCATAAGGAACCATAATAAGGATTGTTAAGTTGATATTCTAAAGATTTTGCTATTTTCTAGGATGCTTTTTAAATTTGAGGGGAAACCCTGCTCAGCAGTATAAATTTATTCCTGATCATCTTCTATTATATTATTTGTCACAAACTTGAGTTTATATGACAGTAAATATTTGAACCTTGAACCTTGAACCTTGAATCTTGATGATCTATTTGTGGCCCCAAAGGGTGACTGGGGAATAGAAATATGGTCACTTGGTCTTCTCCTGACCGGCAGTAAAACGCTTGCCGAAGTCTGGCGTCCGTTTGGCTGTGCGGGATGTACCAAGTTCGCAGTCACGTCCGGTCAGAATGGGGACGTTAAAGCCGATGTCTCGTGTATAGAGAGTGCCACGCTCTTTGCACTTTAAAAACCCTTGCAACAACTCTTCGACGAGTCCGTAGGTGGCCTGTTGCAAGGCAAAATTTCTGTCTCCATCAAATATACCCTCATTTTCCAGTGGCAGTCCAAATTCCACCCGACCATAATCCCACATGGCCTCTATTATGACAAGACCTACCTATTCTATTCATTGTAAACTTGTTCTCGTCCTGAATATGCATGACATATTTGTCACTGGACGTTAAGCAACCATGCAAGAATCAATCTTATATTTGTGGGTTTTCTACATCAATTTCATGCATGGACTGATTCTGAGTCAGTTTTATGACATTTCTTGCGTTCTTTTTTTATATTGGCTTGCTTTTCAAATTTTTAAACGACGGCAAAAAATTGAGAATGGAAATGGGGAATATGTCAAAATTTAATTGCTTTCGAGTAACTCTATCATGTCGCTCACAATAACTTAAGTTAAAGTGAATGGATCTCTATAACAGTATATGAAATTGTACTTGAGGGTCCTATACACAAAAGGAAGGTTAGATAATGGGAATATGAAGCAGACGCTGAAAAATGGCACAATATTATCTAATTCAAACAGCTTCCAAATTCTATCCTGCAAAACACAGTACAGGAAAGAATCCTATTTTCCAAGAACTATATTACCGACTTGAACAAACTAAGGGATGACATTGTAAATTGCATTTCAATAAGCCTCTTTCGTATCTCATACAAATTGTATATTTATCAATCTATATGTCTTGTTGTATTAAAGTTTCCTCCTGTGGCATAATCTTCAATTTGTTAAAGGCGGTCACTATATGGTAGAATATATAAAGAATAGAATATTTAGGGATACTGTTAGTGGGTAATCTAGGCAAAGATCGAAACATAAACCCGAACCTGAAACGGCACCACTACACACAATTATTGTGTTGTCATGTTTTCACAACAGCAGTGGTGAGAGTATAAATGTGTAAATAACGACTACTTTTACCAACCGACCTTGCGAGGGCTTATAGCCAGTCAAGGTCGTTAAAAACTTCCATTTGTTGTCTTTTACCAAACCTCAGATGATCTCAGATCGTTCCTTGTTAAGAATGTAGCCGCCTACAAGCAATTAACCTGTTAACAGTCACAAGCTTCATTTTAATATCCTTTAAATGTCATATAAATTGAAGAGATGAAAAAAGGCTAGCATAAGTATTATTGTATTTTCCTGCGGGACATGATAGTTTTAGTTCTTTACTATAATATATCTGCATCCTCTATCACACAATATATGTGATGACAGCTCTAGTCTAAGGGACGACATCAAAAGATCAATGTAAGATAAAAAAAAAAAAAAAAAAAAAAAAAAAAAAAAAAAACTTAATTCAAATAGTTTGAGGGTTGGGGTTGGGGGGGGGGGGGGGGGTTGAACTGCTGCAAGATTTGCTTATCTGACATTTATTTCTACATATATCCATATGGGTTTATCGATTTTTCCCAAATTAAGTTAAGAGGGGGGTGGGAGGAAGGGGTGGGGGTTGGTCAGTGAAAAAACTATGTGAATTAAGTTTTTTTATCCTTCATTGAACTTTTGATGTCGTCCCTAAGTATAATTTACAAAACCTGAAGTGTCTGAAGCATAATAATGAATCCTATTTATTGCAAAGGATTTAGTGCCTGGTTTTTTTTTAACAATTTATTGTTGTTGTTTTTTATTTTTATTTTCAGTTTCCAGTTGGCATGCTTCCTGTTGTTGTTGGAATTAATTTGATTTGTCACAGTTAGGGGAAGTACTAGTATGTTGATTTCAATATAACATCTGGGACTTCCTCTCTTGTTTCAATTTCATTTTCAACACATTTACCGTCCCGCTGGCTATTATAGTTAAGTATGAATATGGTTATCTCTGGTTAATGTTAAACACAAGTAAGTGTAAAAACTATTCTTATATTTCATGATATGGATGAACAGAGGCTTATTGATCAAACTCCAAAAGTAAAATTAGAAAAAAAGAAGGTTTTCATTATACCATCCAACTTTTTAAAAAAAAGGAAAAGAGAAGCTGGTTGTTTTCCTAGTAATATGAATGATATGATACATGAGAACTATATTACGGATACATAAATTTTCATAAGTGTGGGCCCACTGATTGTCTAAGAGGGGGCCAGCTCCGGTCATGCTTCAGTGATTCTTTATATAATCAACCAATTTTTTCTTAGAAAATGGGGGCACCGGGCCCTCTGGACCTCCCTCTAAATCTGCCTCTATATCTACATTTTAATTTTCCAAATGTAGGCACTGTGCCATATCTTATTTTTAATCCAGATTGATAGCTTATGATAGAAATGCAAATTTCCGGGGTGTTCCTGATAAATTGCCAGAACCATTAGATCCACAGTGGCCTTTATCAGGATTCCAGCAGTTACGATCTGTCACATAAAATTATGCTGCCAAAACTCGCAGCAGAACAAATAGAGGGGTATTTCCTATATAGGATGACAGAAGATCGACAGGCTAGTGGAGATATCAAGACATTAGAAAAAGGAGAAAAATGTTCGAATCACATAGAATTTTAGCCTGCAGCTTTTTCAGACTTACAAATTCATACATATAACATATTTCATTTATGATACTACTAAGGGGGTTTGACTGCATATGATCATGGGGACATCACACATTTGCTGCAAAATTTGTATCATTTTTTTTATTATTCCTTCAGTTTCTTCAAACAATACATGTGAAAATCTCTGTTACATGTAAGTGCATACAAACAAATAATATAATCGATGCATTTGTCATTTAACTAGATGTAATAGTTTCTTGAATTCAATATTTTTATGTGCACACGTACAGTGGACCAATTGTCAAGGTTTATGTAAGGCGCATTATTTAAATATTTATTTTTTCATAGTGGTCTAAAGTTGAGCAAATGTTTATATGATCAAACCAGATAAAAAAAATTATCATTTCTAACATTCAAAAGTACAAGTGCATTGGCTTCCCTTTTCGACATAAAACTAAGTAATGAGGTATGTTTGCCACAATGAGACATATCCACCACAGTTCAGATGTAGTGGATATATGCAATATCAGGTCACTTGTATAGAGGACCTTCAACAATGATAAAATTCCACATAAAATAAGTGAAATAATTCAAATCTTAAAAACGGGGGCCTTTTTTATAACAAAACATTTATGAAAAACACATATGGCAAGGCTTTGTTAACCTTAATGAATGCATGCTTTTAAGTGTTGTATTATTGTGCAAGTAATACAATTCCTTCTACCTCTAGGTTACACAGTTACATACAACTTTAAAATCAAGATTGATAGATGTAAATTCCGGCGCGGGACGTCTGCGCTTTTCATAGGACATTTACGCTTCTTTTTTTTTTTTTGAAACACTTAAAATCATAGGATATTTGCGCTTTTTTCATACTGTGAATGCCCAGCAGGAAAGGACCACATGGTACATGCAAACATGTTGCTGCTGTCATGATGATGCTGATGCACTTTATTCAAACAGGAGACGTACATATGGAAAAGTGCTGCACAGAAAACCTCCAGACTTTTCTACAATGACCCCCCCCCCCCCTCTACAATGGTATTGTAAAAATGTTCAAAATTCTAGAAAAAAAAAAAAGTTAACCAACAAGTCATGCATTTTAGATTTACCGATAATTAAAGTGCTGAAAATACTTTTACAAATAGTGGGTACATGTATTATCATCTGTTGAAATTGCTCCACAATCAACTTTTTTCGCTCATCTTGCAACATTAAAGGGCCCGTGTCAGTTGTTCTCTGTCTTGTTTGATTAACTTTCAAAAACAGTTTCCCTGTAACTGCTGAAGTAAATTGAAACTAATCATGATTACATACTTGAGTTCTTAAGGCAGAAAATGATTAAGAAATGAAAAATTTGCAATGCCCCATTTTTTCCAAATTGGTAAAAAAAATGGAAACAAAATATTTTTATAAGACCAAGGTCACATGACACAAGTCAGTATAATTAATTGTAATCCTACAAAATAATGTCAAAAGGGAACCTATTTTTTTTTATTCAAAAGCAACAAATGTATTTTCCATGATCACCAGAAAAGACACAAAATATTTCGTCTAAAAGAAAACATTAAGATAGTATCATGGATAATCCACGACCAGCAAAGTTTCGCAATTTGGAAGGGGGCAATGATCATGTCAGAAATTCTTTCTTTAATAAATTTTTGCTCAACATCTTCCATGGCTATATCCTTACGCCATATATATCCAAAAGCAGCTCTTCAAAATGCAGTTCATGACCATGACTATCTTGAAAGGCCATTTACTGAGTATTGGATAGATAATGCGCTAATATAATGGTAGGTCTAAGATTGGATTACAAAAACATATGATAATCATGAACAATCAATGAGACAAGGCTTGCCATCAAGATATTTATTCAAGAAAGATTAATCTGGGATAAGTTGTAATTTTTTCTCCTCATATTATTAGTCCTATAACATATGACTTCCCATTCTTATTCAATTTTTAACGTTTTTATACTGATATTTTCATTTTTTATTTTGGCACAAAGATAGTAAAAAAAATATCAGAACAGTAAATAGAGATAGTAAATAATGCCCCCCGAGGTCATATGTTATAAGACTTCTCATATTATAATCTTTTAAAAAAAATATGTATTTTTACACCCATATTTTATAATTAAAGTCACATGACAATGGACTCCTGCATAGTAAGAACTTCTGACCACATCATCGGAAACATTCTTCTTGGCACTTTGAGAGGAAGAACAGCAACAAAAGCACTGTTCCTTTGCTTGGCATTTTGTGTTTTATGCTGTTCATTTACTTATACTCCACATATCCTTTGTTTTTCTTATAAATTTGTTTTGATATACATGATATCTTTTATAATAATTAGCATGATTAACATTTGTACATGGTGTTCACAGACTATTAATTCTTTGTTATAAGACCGCAAAAATAAAAATAAATGTTTGTCGTATATTGGTATCACGTCGTCCGAAGACGGATAGTTTCCAGATAATAACTTTAGTATAAGCAAATTAATAGATTTTTTTAACACAATGTTTATAACCACAAAAGGAAGGTTGGGATTATTTTTTGGGGTTATGGCCCCAAAGGTTTTAGGGGCCCAAAACAAGCATTTATCTAATTTCAGGACAATAAGTTGTGTATACGTATTTTCATTGCTATGAAATTGTACCACAATGTTTAATACCTAAAAAAGAAGGTTGGGGTTTATCTTAAGGGTTATGGGGCAAACAGTTTAGGAATTAAGGGCCAAAAGGAGCCAAAAACAAGCATTTTTCTAGTTTCCGGATAATAACTTGTGTGTAACTGTATGGATCTCTCTGCATGACATTGTACCACAAGGTTTCAAATAACAAAAAAATATCATCTGAACACATAATTTCTAAAAGAAAACAAACTGCGTTAGGATCTTTATAAAAAACATATATATTTTTTTTTCATTTCTTGAGTAGTAGACTTTTAAAGTACTTAAATTTCAATATATTCTTGACCATGCCAGTGTCGCAGGGGGATGCTGAACTATCCCAAGATCGCGTGTTCGAATCTCACTGCCGGAGATGGGAAAATTATCTTAAGTTCAACTTTACTTCCAATTTCAAAAAGAAAACTTACATAATGTGCTTAAAAGAATGTGTGTGCCAAATTGCACCCCCCCCCTCTTTCTGCATTTTTTTTAACCCATTTGCTCCATCGTGTTCGGTCAAGGGTATGCCTCAGCCTGATCAAGCTAGCATTGGTACTTCAATGAATTTTCCCTTGTAAAAACAAAATTTAGGTTACTGATTGATTGAAAACGAATTAGACAAACGACTAGTGTCCAAGTTTGAAATTGGAGGAAAGGAGCGTCTAAAATCAGTTATTTTGAATGTTAAGGACATCTGTATTGCAAGGCCTATAGCACGCTATTCCTCTTTTAATACCAATATGATAACTTGTCGGTGTAAGGTATGTATGTAATTAGGGGCTAAAGGGTCGCAGCAGTCCATTCCATTATTCAAAATTGGCTATTCTTAATTTTCACTCGTATTTTGGCATTTAGGTCCTCCGTAACCCCTGTCAGTATGGTCATTGCAGCGCATATTTTGTGTTTTATAACCATTTTGTTCCTCTATTAATAAGCTTTTTCAAATGGTGTATAAAGGTGCTAACGGGTCGCAGAAGTTCATTCCATAATTCAAAATGAGCTATTTCGTAATGTTCACCCGTATTTTAAATTTCAGTCCTTTGTTCTCGTCTACTATGCGTTGCGAGACATATGACTATATACCTTTTGTTTCTCTATCAATACGCTTTCGAATGTAATTACGGGCTAAAGGGTCGCAATAGTCCATTCCATTATTTAGAATTGGCTTATTTATGACCACCAGAATGACTGACACTTCGTGTACAGCACTGTTGTTATATAATTGTATAAGACGGTAAATGATTTACCAGATATTGTTTTTGCCTTTGACCTGACCCACAGACTAAATCAAACGCTTTTCTAAAATCAATAAAGGTACAATACAATGTATAATTGTTTACCTGATGAGTAAATAAATATAAGAGAATGTATAATGAAAATGTGATCTAACGTGGAATAGCCTTTTCTAAAACCGGTCTGGGTTTTAGCTGGGACTATATACTTGTCCCAGGTTTTAGAGAGAAGTTCTATCTTTTCAGCATATTCAAATAATAAAATAGCATGTTCCAGTTTTCTTATGATCATTGAAATAACCAAACATTTTCCTGAATACATTTTCAATACAACAATAGATTGTTATTAAAAGTTCAAATTTCGAAAGTTGATTGACTACCAATATTGTCACATTCATTCCTCTCTTCATAGCCACGTTGGACTTATTTCGATTGGGATTCAAAGGACATGGTGTTGTTGCGGTAAAAACTTATGCTTTTTTTTCTGAATAAGACTTATTGGAAACACTGCATTGCCCTAGAATTATAGCCATATTTGCAGGCCCATACTGTGATTAAGGAATTTAGTTGGGTTTTTGATGGCATCATTCCTACTTCCTCTTTGTTGGCCAAACAAATTTTCCACTAAATCTAAATTCATATATTCAGGGTTGGGTTAATGCTATTGCTTTTCTTTAGCATTATTTCACACAAAGAGATATAAACCTCATTACTGAGTAGTTAATGTCTTCTCTGGTTTCTCTTGTTGTTTTATTTTTGGAGTTGACTAGCATAACAGATTTATCTTCTATCTCTTCCCATGTGTTAAAAAAGTTAATAATGTTCCTTAGTTTCTCAAACTTTGGATTATCCATAGATGAAACTGTATGATTTTGTGTGATATAATCATGTCTTTCTTTAATACATGAACTGCCTATTGATTGCACATTTTAGATGCAGGTGTGAGAATTATGTGTCCCTCTGTAAGCCTATGGTGTATTGCAAAGCCTTTTGAAAATTAAATTTATATGCTTCCATCCAGTGCTCCCATATTAGTTTATTATTTAAAATAGGGTTACGTATCATCCAGCTTTTGTCTTGTGTTACTGCTTGCTAGATTTATGTTATTTCTTAGTTTATTAATGACATGCATTAGATCTATATTATGAATAGCTCACATTTTGTAACTTCTGCAAAAAGATATCATTAAACACAAAATTATTTTCCCTGTGATTAATTTGGTTAAATAACATATTTATGGAAGTAGATCGGTTGAAGCTCCATCAGCTATGACATAATTAATAGTATACATGTTGCCATGATTATCCATTAAAACACATAAGGCCAAATAAAAATATATGTGTGGTTCCAGTAACCCTACCTTCCCTACTTTTTCGGCTTAAAAATAGCCTACCCTAAAGATTTTATTGTCATTTTTCATTAAGCACTGTTAAAGTCAGAGTGTTGCTCCCATAGACTCAATGTAAAAAAAACCCATAAAATAAAAAAAATCCCTACCTACCTACCCTTACTTTTTTCAGATGTAACTGGAACCACACATACTTTTTTATATGGCCTAAGACATACATGTAAGACATAAAGCTTTATTTAGAGTTGGTATAAGCATTGTAAGTACAAACATTTCCAAAATGTGTTGTAAAGGTTAAGCGCTGTTGCAGGATAAGATGCAATAGGATATCTGAAGCCAGTTTGTCCATGACTGAAGAGCATGAGTGGCAAATTCCTGACTAATATAAATGACCTAGGTTTGGGGACTAAAGACCAGTATATATATATTGTAAATAAAACAAAGAGCTTTCAAATTATCATCCTTTTACTTTGGATTCAAACACCAAAAGAGGCTGATACATATTACATGTAATAATCACATCAATCATGGTTAATACAATACAGTTACGGAAAATACAGATTCAACATACAGATATATAATATCCTCGCCCAAAAATGAAAAATTCCCATATTTTTTGAAAATGTTAAATTCGTACTAAAAAAAAAAAATATCAATCAAATTTTCATTTATATATAACAATACATCATAAAAAATAACATGCATCTTCTAAACTTCATTGTCTATTAATTTCTCATGTTTACACATACATATATATATGACCAAATGCTGGTTACTCTTTAACTTCAACATAAACATGCTGTGGCGAAATCTTATAAAAGGAGTATGTTCAGTAAGGTCCTAAAATGGCCCCCTTTTTTAGCGTAAATTTCAAATTCGGATTTATTGACCAATATCACAATAAATTAAAGCTAATATAGTGACTAGATAGGAAATAAGTTATTTTGTTGAAAACTTTACGTTTCTACGTTACATTATGACGTCACAAGTTGCACTCATATTGATTTTTCACGAAAAAATCAATGAAAATAGGTAAATTTCAATTGATTATTGGACAGGAAACATAGAGCGCATACGTAGACAACAAATATCTTTTGAAATAATGTTTGTGAAGACATTTCACATGTCTTATTTGAATATTAAGTTTGCCGACGCCTACGCTCTATGTTTCCTGGTCCTTAATTTGGTTGAAATCCAGCTCATTTTGTCAAATTTCACCAAAATCACTTACCTTGACCTTTTTGGGATGTAAAAATCAACGTCTTAGACTTAAACTTTGACCAAAACAGTTCTGTTTAACTTGCTCACATGTATTTAAGGCAACTTAAAACCTTTATTGGCTTGTTACTATGAACTTTATAATTGGGGCCAAATATGGCCCTTACCGAACTTACTCCTTTAGTATATTATCATTTTACTGAATTTAAGTGTGCTTAATAAAAAGTGATAGATACAGTACGAGATTCTATACAGTGGAGTCCCTGCTCCTGACTGATGGTTAAATAAACCATATAATGGACAAAATATATAGGTGCCCAGGTCCTCCACCATGTAATATACCTGACTTAGGTTTGGGGGAATAAAGACAAGTATATATATTGTAAATAAAATGAAGAGCTTTCAAATTATGATCCTTTTGCTTTGTATTCAAATGCCAAAAGAGGCTGATACATGTAATAATCACAACAATCATGGTTAACAATGGTTAAGACAATAGGTGTCAGACCATCAATTACTCCCTTCAATTTAGAACATATGTAAAAGTAGCCCTACTCTGACACAAAAAAGTGCTTTTGATGTCCTTGTTTACTTTAAGTAACTAACAAATTTGCAAAAATGAAACTTTTGGTGAAAGAGATATGTAGACCATTTTGAGTCAAAATTTACTTGTCTATGGGTTTGCATTAAAAATTAAAGATTAAAGCACTCCATAGTAAACTAATTTAAGATTTCCAGAAAACCAGGGGTTATTTTGGAGTACCTCTTTTTGAAGGTTAGTTTTTTTCTTAGAAGGCTTTAAAGGTATGTTGAAAATTGGCATACAGAAAGCTGATACATGTACAATTCAGGATATACCTGGTTTCTATGAAGTTAGATTTAAGGTAAAATATTTAGAAAGCTGTGAAAATTGAAAAATTTCGTTGAACAGATATTTAATTGGTGGTCTGACACCTTTAAGGGAAATGTGGTGAAACCCCAAAATCAGAAAACAATTGATTGTTTTGTCTTAAATGATCAAATGAAATGATAGTAGCCACATTTCAAACCTTTTTGGGGCAAAAAGTCAGATTTTGCAAATTAAGAGCCTTAAACCTGAATAATCAGAATCTGTGCTATTTTTAGCTTTTCCCACCCTGACAATACATGCAATATGCTTTCATATAAAAAAAATGTCCTTATAAACTGTTATAAATGGACAGAAAGATGTTTCTGTGGTGTTAAACATTAAAACATAGGTTGTTTACTACCCCCAAAAAATTGTCATCATGAAGATTAAATGAATCTATTTGATTTTTACCCCTTATATCATTGCGTCATACCATGTATTTGGCAGACAACATAGCCTGATGTAAAGACTGCATAAACTCAAACAAATCCCATTTATAATCTCAAATGAAAGTTTTGTACCATAAATTGTATTGACTGATAGTAAATAAAAGCATTAAAATGACCATGACAACACTTTTGATCAGTTTATAGTCACATTACTGACACCAGGTAAAAAAGGGGGTAAATACTCCTTCAATCTTCAATACCTATAGGATTTTTTATTAGACTCATTGTAAAAATTGTGGAAAGTCTTTAAAATAGTAGCGCAAACATGGAAAAATCAACAAAAACTGATCTTGATATTGAAAGTTTATGTTCCTGTAGTCCAAATTGAAATTTCAAGTGTTTTCTATCAAAGTCATACGTAACATTACAGTCAGTTTAAATTTAGCTATGAAATTTGTAATATAAGTTACATTATGCTCTGATAGGCTGTTTTAAGTATAAATTGACTAATGAATAAGACTAAAGAAAACAAATGATTTCTGATTAATTTGTTTGTCTCTTTAGGTGTCAGACCACCAATTACTCCCTTGAATTTAGAACATACATGTATGTTATTTGAGTGGCCCTATTCTGACACAAAATAGTGCTTTATTTTGATGTCCTTGTTTACTAAACTAACTCACAAATTTTCAAAAATTAAACTTTTGTTGAAAGAGAAATATATTTAGACCATTTTGAGCCAAAATTTACTTGTCTATGAGTTTGCATTAAAAATTGAAGATTAATGCACTCCACAGTATACTAATTTAAGATTTCCAGAAAACCAGGGGTTATTTTTGGAGTACCTCATTTTGAAGTTTAGTTTTTTTCTTAGAAGGCTTTAAATTTATTTAAAAATTTGTACAGTAAGTTGATACATGTACAATTCAGGATATACCTGGTTTCTATGACTTTAAATTTAAGGTAAAATATTTAAAAAGCTGTGAAAATTGCAAAATTTGGTTGAACAGATAGGGATATTTAATTGGTGGTCTGACAGTTCCAAAAAAATACAGATTCAACATACAGATTAATAACACTCCTCAGTTGTTGTTTTTTTTTACAAATTATGTCAATGTATAAATTGTTAGCTGTGTCCATATCTACAAAACCAATAATATTCCATGAATCACCAGATTTTGAAGTATTAGGTCATCCTGAATAGACATTTCATGAAGTATTATTCCTCCATGTATTCCAAATTCAGAAATGTTTTGTTTTTCCAATTCTTTCATCATTCAAGTAAGATTTCCGTGGTTGGATCAAGGAGTTTGTTTCTCAGAATAATACTGCAGTAACCGTTTTGATGGCAATTGAAGAAATCCAGAATTTTTAAGGTCATAATATGCTTGTGGAGACCTTCTAAAAAGAGTTAGACACAAATTAATTATTTTAGGGTCCCACCTTCTCTGACGAATATCTGTACCTTTCTTGCAGTTATTTAGTTGTGATTTCAATAGTATTGCAAAATTTTCGGGAACATCCATTTTTGAAACTAAATTCAAAATTTGTTCATGATCGTCATCTGAAAGTGGAATAGATTTATCCTCTTCTGAAAGTGGAATAGATTTATCCTCTTCTGAAAGTGGAATAGATTTATCCTCTTCTGAAAGTGGGCAAGATTTTCCCAAGGCTTCTTTATCATTATTTTGAATTGTTACAGTTGTATTACCAGGCACAGATTCCAAAGATCCAGGTTCAATACAATTTTCACTATTTGTTATTTCTGTTACAACTTGTCTTTCTGGCCCACATTTTTTCTTTTTGTTCAATTGGGATTTATTTTCATCTTCATGAACCCGTTTTTTGCTTTTATTTTTCGAGTGTGTTTTAGTATATGAATGTTCATCTTCATGAACCAGTTTCGTGCTTTTATTCTTCGATTGGGTTTTATTATAGGACTGTTCATCTTCATGAACCCGTTTCCTGCTTTTATTCTTCGATTGGGTTTTATTATATGAATGTTCATCTTCATGAACCAGTTTCCTGCTTTTATTCTTTGATTGTGTTTTATTATTTGAATCTTCATCTTCATGAACCGGTTCCTTGCTTTTTTTCTTTGATTGTGTTTTATTATATGAATCTTCACACGTGTGACAAGTAATACTTTTTGCTGTCCAATTTATCAAAATTTTACAGGATTTTGATCTCTGTGTTACGTAACAATTACCAGGGTCATTCGACATACAACAATTTTCCGTAAAAAATGCATTTGAAATAATTACAGCTTGATTTTTAATCCCAGTACAAAGTTTAAGGGAACATATGACTTTAAGCATACCATCCACATTTTTCTGGTTTATCTGCAGTGGATATCCAGTTTTGAAATCTATATTGTTAATTGTCAACCATGTGTCGTCTTTGCCAAAGGTAACATCACAAAATTGTTGTTCATCATCAACAACAGTTGGTAAAGGGCATCTTAATGTATATGCAATATTTTCTTCAACAGTTGAACAGTGAGCTGGAATAATTGCAGGACTGTCCCTTTGAGGCCTCACTTTAAGATGTTTGTATACAACAATTTTTTTTTGGTATCTCTTATCAAATTTGTTAATAGAACTGACACCAAAAATTCTGGGTATCAGCTTACCGATTAAGTCTTTACTGGGAGGTGTTTGTTTCTTCAAGGAATAGAAGGCTATGCAAGCCTCATAAACATCAGTCAATTTTGTGTCACATTCATCCTTTTCATTTATATAATTAACTGACAACCTGCAATATAAACAAAAAAACAATATGAGTGCTCTTTTTAACATCTAGCAAGATAACAGTGACAGTCGAAATTAAACAACAACAAAAAACCTACATACTAACCCAATCGTGTTTATGGCACTCTAGTTTTGACAAACCAACATTTTTTAATGTGGCCCTATACACCAAGAATTGATAAATCCAGAAAGAAGATTTTTATTGATATAATAAAAACAAGAGTCAGGCGCGTAGCTCCCTATACGCTAACACGCAGTTGCGTGCACATCGATTCGGCATGCAAAAAAAAATAATGGCAAATTAAAAATTTATAAATTGAATGTTAAAGGAAACACGTATGTTGTCACTTTTTTAATTGATGAAATATCATTAAATAACGGCATTTGGTTTCAAAATAAAAGTTTTATTGGAGATGATGGCAAAATCGGACAGTAACTTGTATCTTTTACAAGATATGAATTTGTAATACTCAGTCTAAGACATGTAGTTTTGGAGCACATTTTACAGTGTACGGTTCATCAGTTTGGAATGAGATGTACCAATCGGCATTAGGGAGCTACCATTTGATTTTTATGGGGGGGCTAGGATGAAAAATTTTGTCCTGCATTTTTTTTTAGTTGTAATCTCTGTCCTGCATTTTTATTTTTCACTCTATCCGGTCCTGCCTTTTTTTTATTAGTTTATCCTGACTTTTTTTACCTAAATTGTCATCCTGCCTTTTTTTTTGGCAAAGCGTCTCATCCTGCCTTTTTTTTTTACTCAAAACTCCTGTCCTGCCTATTTTTTTCAAATTTCATCCTAGCCACCCCCCCCCCCCCCCCCATAAAAATCAAATGGTAGCTCCCTTAGAATTATCAGGTCCCTTCGATCGATATAATTGAAAATATACCGAGGCGATGTGGTCGGCAGACTACCGGAGCCAATCACCCTGCAAACACAGTATTGGAAAGTTTCATTATTTTTAGCGTTCATAGACCATATGATAAGGGAACTGGAGAGGGGAATCGCGTCTAGTGTTATAAAAAAATCGCTTCTTTGTGCTGTATCTGCTTCATCGTGTTGTAGGAAATATAACAGACGAACAAATCTCAACATTGTCTGAGACATACGAAACTGACCTGGCATGTAATTTTGACGAATTTAATTGGGAGGTCGCTCGATACCGAACATGTACGCTGGTTTATAACATCTTGCGAGTGCTACCATGGAGATCTATCAGTGTACTACGTATGTTGAAAACAAATGTACGATCAACAAATAACAATGAACAACGACATACAGTTACTGCGTATTCATCGGCATTTCAGTGTGAATAATATTGACAAAGTAATAGAGAAGTTTGTTTCTGCCTAGACCCGAAGAGGAGATTTTTGACGATTTTGAGTAAATTCTGTATCACAAATATGTTTTGTTTATGTGTTACTCTATTCAGAAGATTTATTAATAGTTTTACAATCATATTTTTTTATAAGTTCTGACTACATATAGCGCCTCTTTTAACCGTCCTATGACTGAAAACCGAAAAAAAAACATTTTTCTGCATAAAAGGGTCCCAAATGTTTTTCGCATCGCTCCGCTCTGCGGGAGTTGCTTGCACATTGTTTCTTTCTAGCTACGCCCCTGAGAGTGCACACACTGAAATGTCTCGCCTTCTATACTAATCATTGATATTATGTTGATAGTCCTAAGTATAAAGCTAAGCTTTATTACAACTGTCACATAAACTCTTCATTAACCAAGATAACTAAACAAAGGCCAATGAACCTTGAAAATGAGGTCAAGGTCAGATGAACCAAGCCAAGCAGACATGTACAGCTAACAATGTTTCTATACAACATATATAGTTGACCCATTACTTATAGTTTAAGAAAAATAGACCAAAACACAAAAACTTAACACTGTGCAATGAACCATGAAAATGAGGTCACAGTCAAATAAAACCTGCGCAACTGACATAAAGATCATAAAATATTTCAATACACCAAATATAGTTGACCTATGGCATACAGTATTAGATAAAAAGACCGAAACTCAAAAACTTAACTTTGACCACTGAACCATGAAAATGAGATCAAGGTCACATGACATCTGCCCGCTAGACATGTACACCTTACAATCATTCCATACAACAAATATAGTAGACCTATTGCATATAGTATGAGAAAAATAGACCAAAACACAAAAATTTAACTATAACCACTGAACCATGAAAATGAGGTCAAGGTCAGATGACACCTGCCAGTTGGACATGTACACCTTACAGTCCTTCCATACACATAATATACTAGCCCTATTGCTTATAGTATCTGAGATATGGACTTGACCACCAAAACTTAACCTTGTTCACTGATCCATGAAATGAGGTCGAGGTCAAGTGAAAACTGTCTGACAGACATGAGGACCTTGCAAGGAACGCATATATTAAATATAATTATCCTATTACTTATAATAAGCGAGAATTCAACATAACAAAAAAATTGAACTTTTTTTTCAAGTGGTCACTGAACCATGAAAATGAGGTCAAGGACATTGGACATGTGACTGACGGAAACTTCGTAACATGAAGCATCTATATATACAAAGTATGAAGCATCCAGGTCTTCCACCTTCTAAAATATAAAGCTTTTAAGAAGTGAGCTAACACCGCCGCCGCCGCCGCCGGATCACTATCCCTATGTCGAGCTTTCTGCAACAAAAGTTGCAGGCTCGACAACAACCTAACCAACACACGTCATTTTAGTTTAATTTTTATATATTTCATTGTATAAAAGACACAATTAATTACATGCATCCAGAACTTATCAAAATCTATTGGGACTAACCATTTCTAAAGCTGATGAGTCACTGAACTCACCATGAAAAATTCCTAGTGAGAACCCTGAACCCTAAACTGACTCCCTCCACCCCTATCCATGCTCTCTCTTCAAGACTCAAATAAAACTAGAGGCTCTAAAGAGCCTGTGTCGCTCACCTAAGTATATGTGAGTATTTAAGAAAGGAAGCAGATGGATTCATGACAAAATTGTGTTTTGGTGATGGTGATGTGTTTTTACATCTTACTTTACTGAATATTCTTGCAATTTACAATTATCTCTATTCATAATGAACTTGGCCCAGTCGTTTCAGTGGAAAATGTTAGTAACAAGAGGCTGTCACAACGACAGCAAACCGGATTTATTAATGTTTATTTGTGTCCTGGCAATATCACAAGAACCATTATTGATGAATGGTGAAAGTGAAAATCGTCAATATCAAATTTGACCTCCATTTTGTCATCAGTATCAACATCTTAAAATTTGAAAAGCTTAGATTGAATGGTTCATGAGTAAATGCAACAACGTGAATGGAAACGCCATTTCACAATCTTTCAAGAACCATAACTCCTGAACAGTAAAAGTCAAAATCGTCATTATTGAACTTGACCTCTAATTTGCCATCAGTAACAACATATAAAAATTTCAAAAGCTTTGGTTGAATGGTTCATGAGAAAATGCACAGACACGACTAGAAACACCATTTTTCAATCTTTCAAGAACCATGACTCCTGAACGGTAAAAGTCAAAATCGTCATTATTGAACTTGACCTCTATTTTGTCATCAGTAACAACATTTCAAAATTTGGGAAGCTTTGGTAGAACAGTTCATGCATAAATGCACAGACATGACTGGAAACTCCATTTTTTAATCTTTCAAGAACCATAACTCCTGAACGGTAAAAGTCAAAATCGTCATTATTGAACTTGACCTCTATTTTGTCATCAGTAACAACATATCAAAATTTGGGAAGCTTTGGTAGAACAGTTCATGCATAAATGCACGGACATGACTGGAAACTCCATTTTTCAATCTTTCAAGAACCATAACTCCTGAACGGTAAAAGTCAAAATCGCCATTATTGAACTTGACCTCCATTTTGTCATCAGTAACTATTAACATATTAAAATTTGGGAAGCTTAGGTAGAACATTTCATGCGTAAATGCACGGACACGACTGGAAACTCCATTTTTCAATCTTTCAAGAACCATAACTCCTGAACGGTAAAAGTCAAAATCGCCATTATTGAACTTGACCTCCATTTTGTCATCAGTAACTATTAACATATTAAAATTTGGGAAGCTTAGGTAGAACATTTCATGCGTAAATGCATGGACACGACTGGAAACTCCATTTTTCAATCTTTCAAGAACCATAACTCCTGAACGGTAAAAGTCAAAATCGCCATTATTGAACTTGACCTTTGGTTGAACGGTTCATGAGTTAATGCACGGACAACATTTGATTGCCGACCGCCCGCCGTACATACCCAAATCAATAACCAACATATTTGTCACAAAAATCCAGTTAAAAATTTACAAATTTTATGAAAATTGTTAAAAATTGACTATAAAGGATAATAACTCCTTAGGGGGTCAATTGACCATTTCGGTCATGTTGACTTATTTGTAAATCTTACTTCGTTGAACATTATTGCTGTTTACAGTTTATCTCTATCTATAATAATATTCAAGATAATAACCAAAAACATCAAAATTTCCTTAAAATTACTAATTCAGGGGCAGCAACCCAACAACGGGTTGTCCAATTCATCTGAAAATTACAGGGCAGATAGATCTTGACCTGATAAACAATTTTACCCCCCATGTCAGGATTGCATTTAATGCTTTGGTTTTTGAGTTATAAGCCAAAACTGCATTTTACCCCTATGTTCTATTTTTAGCCGTAGCGGCCATCTTGGTAGGTTGGCGGGGTCGCCGGACACATTGTTTAAACTAGATACCCCAATGATGATTGTGGCCAAGTTTGGTTTCATTTGGCCCAGTAGTTTCAGAGGAGAAGATTTTTGTAAAAGCTAACGACGGACGAAGGACGACGGACGCCAAGTGATGAAAAAAGCTCACTTGGCCCTTTGGGCCAGGTGAGCTAAAAAGTAGCATATTGTTAATAAGAAGAACCATTGTAGAATTATGTTATTCGTTTTATTTGTTGCAACTGAAATACTACATTAAATTACTTATATTAAATTGTTTATATTAAAAAGAGATTTTTTCCAATGTTTTTGTTGATAAGTAATCTTCAGATAGATTTTTATTTTTAAGCCCCCCCTAAAAAAACACCTTCCTTATGGTTTAAATTTTGAGATATTAATACTTTCCAATTAACAGTATAAATTTATATGTGATATGAATGCCCATATGAAAGACAGAATGTAGTTTTAAGTTATCAAAATAGACATTGATGGATCCAAAAGTGACCAGTGCAAAAATAAAAGATATACTATTAGCAACAACAAAAAACCTGCTTAAGTAAAGCTGAAATAACAAAAAAAAATCCCACAGGTTCCTTACTTCAGACATGCAAGATAAGTGTTACATTTCAACATGAAAAAAAAGGACAGTGTAAAGAATTAATTTTTAGAAATGCATGCCCTGTGTTCTGAAAGAATGATGTATTTAAAAGATCAGCTTGCATACAAATATTGTTTTTATCCATGATCATGATGATAACATGATATAAAAAACTAGAGGCTCTAAAGAGCCTGTGTCGCTCACCTTGGTCTATGTGCATATTAAACAAAGGACACAAATGGATTCATGACAAAATTGTATTTTGGTGATGGTGATGTGTTTGAAGTTCTTACAATTATATCTATAATGAACTTTGCCCATTAGTAATAGAGAACTATATTTGTTAAAAATTTACCAAATTAATGAAAATTGTTAAAAATTGACTATAAAGGGCAATAACTCCTTAGGGGGTCAATTGACCATTTCGGTAGATCTTATTTGTAGATCTTACTTTGCTGAACATTATTGCTGTTTACAGTTTATCTCTATCAGACTATCTATAATAATATTCAAGATAATAACCAAAAACAGCAAAATTTCCACAAAATTACCAATTCAGGGGCAGCAACCCAACAACTGATTGACCGATTCATCTGAAAATTTCAGGGCAGATAGATCTTGACCTGATAAACATTTTTACCCCACGTAAGATTTGCTCTAAATGCTTTGGTTTTTGAGTTATAAGCCAAAAACTGCATTTTACCTCTATGTTCTATTTTTAGCCATGGCGACCATCTTGGTTGGTTGACCGGGTCACGCCAAACATTTTTTAAACTAAATACCCCAATGATGATTTTGGTCAAGTTTGGTTCAATTTTGACCAGTAGTTTCAGAGGAGAAGATTTTTGTAAAAGCTAACAACGACAGAGACGATGACGACAGACGACGACGGACGCCAAGTGATGAGAAAAGCTCACTTGGCCCTTTGGGCCAGGTGAGCTAAAAATGTGGTTAATTGCCAATGAGACAACTCTCTGCAAGAGACCAAATAACAAAGTTTGCATAGTAAGCTATGAAAGGCCCTAAAAATCAATGAAAAAACAAGTCAAACAAGAAAAGTAACCACCTAATTTATGTACAAACAAGAATGTGTCCAAATTACACGGATGCCCCACTTGCACTATAATGTTCAATGGACCGTGACATTGGGTAAAAAAATCTAGTTCAACATAAAAATTAGAAAGATCATACCATAGGGAACATGTGTACGAAGTTTCAAGTTGATTGGACTTAAACTTTAAACTTTAACCTGAAACTTGCACTTTCATTTTCTATGTTCAGCGGACCTTGAAAATTGGGTCAAAAGTCTAATTTGGCTGTAAAATTAGAAAGATCATATCATAAGGAACATGTGTACTAAGTTTCAAGTTGATTGGACTTCAGCTTTATCAAAAACTATCTTGACCAAAAACTTTAAAGTCATATGAAACGAGTGAGTGGTGAAAAATAATGTTTATCCAATTCTTGAACCAATGCATGTACCAGTATATATACATGTATCAGTCAGAGCTCAGACATAAATAAGTCTGAATCTGCTTTTGACTCATAGAGGTCTAAATTTGTAAGTTTTAAGATTTGTCTGACTCTCCCTTTAATGCAAGACTTAAATAAGTGAAATACTGTTAAGCAAGAAATAATTGACAAGAATCAAAAAGTTGCAACTATCGACTCCTACAAGTCGATAAGTTATCAAAATTGGTTAACTTCAAGACCCACGCATATTTATAAAAAGGTCATGCATCTAAATCAAATAATGACAACATTGAAAGAGAATGCTTTGCCTTTAATAGAAAAATATGAATGGGAGTCTAAAAAATCGGAGATAATGTTAATTACAATGTAACCTTACAAAACAACCACCTGGAACCACACTAAATGAGGTAAAACATCTGTGTTTAGTAAGGATGTTCAATTAAATAATTAAATATATATAGCTCAAGTCCTTGTGAACTCTCAGACAGGATTTTGCTGTAATAGGTGGTGTACTTTGGCCACCAAGTAATATTAAGTTTTTACATCAACATAAATAGACCTAAACAAGTCTGTCATTTTCTGACTTAAATAAGTCTAAAATTGAAAATTTATAATAAATACATGTTTTAACTTCTTTAAGTCAAAAACAAAAATGGACTTGTTTATGTCTGAGCTCTGACTGTATATCACAAACTGAGTCCTCTGTGCACGAATTTCTCATTTTTTACGCAAATATATCGTTTAATCATCATTTTCTTTTCTCTCCGTCTGTTATGATTTAACAAATATGGCTGCTCATTAAATGCCGTGTTTTGAAGCTGAAGTTTACCGATTGTCACCTTATAGTAAACAAATAACAAAAAGCATGGGTATTGAGCATGTGTTTAACATGTACAATCAGATAATTGTTTATTTTAATGACAGATCCATGCTTATTGCGATTGCCAGATTTTTACGAGGAGGGTTACGCTCAGGTCACTATATATACGGAAAATATGTCGGCAAATTGATTCCTGAATTGCTTCCTGATAAGTGAACTTCTTCTAAATGTGGACAAATTAAAGAATTTTCCTCAGAAAAAAGTATATTTACATAAGTTGTATAATAAAAACTATCCATTTAGTGATAAAAAAAAACATATGCATATTTTTTTTTTATTTGAGGTTTCTTATGACTTTAACCTGAAGCGGTACAGACGGTCACAAACGAACGGACCAGAAAACATAATGCTCCTTTACTATCGTAGGTGGGGCATGAAAATTAAATAAAAACAACCTCAGTGTTGACTTGCTAGTGATTACATTAGTAACTACTTAAGACCACTCGGCCACCTTGGTTGAAAATATTGACTTGATATTTAATTTAAAGTTAACACCATGCCAAGTTATGGATCCAGGGGTCAAAAGTAGAACCTCGCCCTTCCCCATTTTCTCGGCTTCATACAAAAAACTTTAAAAGTTTATATTTTCCTGACCTTGACGTAATATTGTATAATTATTTGGTACTTCAACAGTTTGGTCTAATGACAAGGTCATAGATTCACATGAGAAATATATGTTTTGTATATTTGTATATAGACTATCAGAATTATTGTATGGTTCGGTTTCTGTCGGATAACAAATCCTTCAACAAACTGAAGATTCTGCTATATATGTTTCTGACAAGTTCCGTTTGCAGGAGAAGACATCCAAATAATTAATTGTTGCTGTAAAACCGTAGAAGTAAATATGGACCATAATTTGGTATTCGGCCTAAAAATGGTTTCTTTTTGTATCCTTTTTTATAAGTTCTAAAACTTGAACTTTTATTCTGTGGGTTGTGTTGGTGTTAGAATAGTATTAATGGAACAATTGAGTTTTTCAAGAAAAAATTAATACATTTTGATTCACCGTTTATGTGACAGGAAACCAAACAGGAAACCAAACAGGAAACCAATCTTTATTTTCTTTATTTTGCACAATATATTTCAAAAGACATAAATGAACACCATTACTAGTGTTACTTGTTTCATGTTAATATTTAAAATCTATTTTCAATGTTAAATTCAAGTTTTTTTTAAACGTGACAGGAAACCATAAGAAACCGAAAGCATTTTTTTAGTTTTATTTTATTGCAAAATCTGCTTAAAATAATCTGAACAGTATACTTTTTCTTAAAATCCATCTTAAATGTAATAGTATTATAAAACTCCTAAATATGTGCTTGTTTTGAAAACAATTAGTACAATTTATTCAGAAATTTCCATATTTTCTTCATTGATACAGGATACCATAATCGTTGTATCTTGATGTTTTAGCCAAAAAAATGTATTTATATTTGGTTTTGAAATTCCAGTTATATACAATTTATTCCAAATCATTGGCAATGTAAAATTCTTTAAATCCAGTAAAGAAAAAAACTTTTAACTTGGAATTAAAATCTTTAAAATAGGCACCATGTGATATTTGTGACCTGTACACCATCTACATGGTTTCCACATTTTAACCTACTTTAGTGGGCTAAAATCAATAAAGTACTTCCTTTCAAGACGAAGTCATGCATGGTAAAAGTTTACTTCTCCTTTGACAAGTTTATTGCGTTTCTGAAAAGTGTTTGCAGAACATGAATAAAAAAAATGATTTAAAATTGTGACAAAGATACCAACTTTGTACATTCCTGGGCAAGTGTAACGGTATATTAACATGTATTTTTTATTAAATTATCTTTATTCACCTAAAATATCCAGTAATATTTACTGCTGAAGCAAAATCAATCCAACGAGCACAATGTTAAGAGACGTAATGTCGATTGAATTTTCCAAGGACCCGTTACATCGTTATCCAGAAACGAAGTGTGTTATAACGTCTGTCAAATCTGAAATCAATTTTTGTCAAGTCATTGGGCATTTATTTTCACACAAGATCGTATGTAACATTATGCACATAAGAAAAATAAAAGACCCCCGGCGCAATCTCTTTTAAAATTGTATTTTCCTTTTTTAAACAAGACAAAACAAGTCTACAGATTATGTTTGCTAACATCCTGTTGGAAACAAAAACGATGTTTAGACCTAGTATTTCATATATCCGGCCGTAAGGGCATGATCACATGTTAATCACATGTTTCACGTATGACCGGAAATTATTAGAACTTAACGACAAAAACAATTTTAATAAAAAAAAGGAAATAACTGGACTTCTGTTTCGTGTGAAATGCAACACATAACGATAACGTCATTTTCTAACTTAAGTGCCAGTCTGCCTAAGAATCAGGCAGTGGTGAAAACATGACCAAAAAAACCCACCCTATTTGACATTGATTTCAGTTCATAATATGTGGTTATGCACAAAAATAACATTCATTTCCATTTTCTGTTCTGGTAATAGAAGATACAATTTGGTTATAATGCACTAGAAATTAATAAATAAGGGGAGATAACTCTTTAATTTGTTATCATTCTAACCAATTTTCTAACCAAGTTATTTAATATTACCAGACAAACACAAACGAAAGACTAATACTTTTTAACTCAGGATGATGGTTAGTATTAAATAGCATGATTAGCTCGGTGGGTTTTTTCTAATCATGTTTTAATTTTTACCTAAATTGCCTGATTCTTAAAAAGACTGGCACTTTATCATTACGAAGAACAAAACTAGAATGTATATCATCTCTGATTTACCTGTTTGAACACCTCGCGAGAGTTCATATTTGCATATTGTTATAAAGAATTCTATTACAACAAAGCAGATTACATCATCTAAAATTTGTGTTACGAAATCGGAAACCAAAGTAACGCTAGTGTTCTTACACCTACAATACTTATAGTTCTCATCATTTTCTTCTGACTATTCTTATTGGTGGATGTTCTTTATTATTTGAAAGCAAAAGTAACCAATTTGCCGGTGACGATTATCTATAAATCAGTCAGCGTTATGCACTTAGGAAGCGAAAAGTAACGTGAGAAACGACACAAAAATAAGGTCGTATAATCTTTGAAATTTGTTAATGTCATTTTTTTTTCTAGGGAAGAGTACCATACACTTGTATGTTGATAAAAATTAAGGCATCTTTAGATGTAGTTACAACTTTTCTTACAGTAATACACATTTTTATCACTTTTCTATCGTTATAGGAAACGAGCCCAATAGCAAATTATGGTCCATAATATTTCGCCTTGAAATCAAAATTACCATATTCTAATTGTATTGCAGTGGAAAAATGGGTAAGACTTTTCAACTCATTAATTTCACCAATTATGACTTATGGATCTGAAATTTGGATCTCAGATTTTAATATAAATCTTGACACTGCTGATAAACTACCATTTGAAAAGGTTCAGAATATGATTATGAAAAATGCTCTTGGTGTTCATGGTAAGGCTTCCAATTTAGCTTTACGTACAGAACTTGAGCTATATCCAGTGTGTTTTATATCATATAAACTAATGTTTAAATACTATGCTAGATTAACTGACATTGAAGTTGGAAACAACCCAAAATTTGTTCTATTAAAATCTGCATTCATTGAAGATAAAAAACTGTATACACAAAAGAGCGCTTGCTGGGTACAGTCCTTACATAAACTAAAAAAGTTAATCAACTTTGATTCACTTCAAATATCACATAATATGTTTGAGGACTCACTGAAAAACTTTTATAAATGCAAGATTTTGGGTCAACTTGAGAATATTAAATCTAATAACACAGGTAAACTAAGATTTTATAGTAAAATGTGCTCATCATTTGACTTGAAAGCTTACTTAAGATTTGATATTAAAAAATATGATAGGTCACTGCTTACAAAAATTAGAATAAGTGCACATTCACTTGCAATTGAAACTGGGAGGTATAGCAAACCAAAAATTTTAGCAAGTGAAAGATACTGCAAACTTTGTAAAGATAAAGTGGAAGATGAAGTTCATTTTCTTTTACATTGTCCTCTATATAAAGACCTTCGAGAGAAGTTTGATATATTCAAAAACCTTAATAATGATGATGATATTAAATCAACGATCTATTTACTTAACCCAGTAAATCTAGTTAACACCAGACAAATATGTAGTTATTTAAGTCAAGCTTTTGAAGCTTGTAATAATAATCTAATGTCAGTTGGTCTACCATAAGTATAATACTATGTAATACTGTGATATTATATATATAATTGGTACTTCAAATGTTTTCTTTATGTTGTATTTGCATAAATTGTCATGTTTAATGTGTTTATATCTTGGAATACGCATTGTATCATATGTGCTTTGTCCAATAAAATATTTGAATTTGAATTTGAATTTGAATATACAGTGAATGCATAATTATTTTGATTTTTTAAATATTTTGTGTTTTTCAGTTAGTACCGTAGGAAGGCGTCCCAGAAAAAATAATAAAATAGCCTTGCCAGACGCTGAGACTACTGTTATAGTAGTCTCAGCCAGACGTCATAATTATTTGGACTAGTCAATACCTACAGCCCCAATCTCAAAAAAATAAATAACATAAGGAGCCCTTCAATTATAAAGTATTCAATGATGGCTGAGAACCCTTTAGTCCAAATAATTATGACGTCATGGAATGCTATTTTAAATATTTAAAAAAAATATTATTAATTTATTTGGACTAGGAACCTTTTTGAAAATTTATGAATTTCTGGGCATGTTCTCGCCCATTTTTAAAATATGCAATAGAAATTCTAAATGAGAATATTATTGGGCCGGTAACAGCATTTAGGTATTGTCTATTGATTAAATTATATATTACCATATAACTGCATCAATCTGATTAGACATAATCAAGTCTACTTTCTCGCACTGTTTTTGTTTTCCGATAAGGGGAATAAAAGTAAAGGGAAAGGAAACCAATGATAATATGTTGGCGGTCCGACGATTTATCGAAAAGAACCGAGAAGGACTAAATAGAAACGAAAAGGAATCGAAAAGAGCACACATGTGTACATTTATGTTTTAAATTAATCAATGTATATATACGCGAAATTTTGATTTTGTTAACAATTCCTAGTAATAAATGAACGCATAAATCAAACTTTAACTATACATATAAAAATTATGGTACTGATTGTGTTCACTCACTCATTATCTTTGAGAATATATACTCTGTTTGTTGTGCGACTCTCCCTAGGTTGGTCCCCTCCGTAAAACATCCAGTATGCCTTCGGAATATACAAATATGTCAAGAATTTCAATAACGGCCGGGAAACAGACTAGACTCTCCCAGACCCTTCTCTTATATAATATAGTTTTATTTTTATTTTCATGTATTGTAATTTCAATGGAAAAAAATACCACAATTATTTGTACACTTTAATTTAAACTGTAATTGTACTGCTCCTCGGGGCGTCTTGATTGACAAATAAAAATTGTTGTTGTTGTTGTAAGAAACAAAAACCGACCCAAAGTCGTCATGGGTCCGCACTTTCTAATACAATGTAATGACATGATGATCTGTCAATGTTTCATTGTGTTCAGGATTATTTTTTTTCAATTTGAGGAAATAAGCAGTTGAATTATTTGTAGGTTTTCTTAGTGTGGATTTCAATTGTGAAATCTTCATGAGGCACCGTTTTACTTCTATTATTCCTTATTTTCTGACATCATTTTTTTTCTTGATATCTAAAAATTGAATTCCTTAGTATATAAGAGATTTTTTGATATCAGAATATATTTTTTGAAATCAAAAAATATTTCTTGATATCAATAATTCGATTTTTTTATCATCAGAAAATCATTTTTTGATATCAAGAAATCCATTTTATGATATCAAAAATAAGAAAAGTATCAATAATTGCCCCCTGTGTGTCAATAAAAGCTTCCGAGCTAACCATGAGCCCGAACATTTTGTATAGTGTTTCGGTATTTAATGAAAGAATATCACAGAGTTTGGATTCAAAAGTCATAAGAAGTTTTGTATGGTTGAGTATCTCACATATTAATTATTTAAAGGTTTATAGTCAACAATTATAGTTCCCGTTTCTTTTATAAGCAATTATTGGTTTCTTCTGAAAAAAATGTGTGCAGCTAGGTTTCAGTAACTGCGAGTACTCTCAGATCTGTACTTAGTGTCTTTTTGTTGTTGGGATATACAAGTACCCAGCCACGTCCAATCTGTGTAGTATTGGTATTTGTATCCATCGAATGAGTTTAGCCTTCTTCAACTGATTTTATTAGTTCGTTCTTATATTGTACCGTTAGTTTTCTCGTTTGAATTTTTTACTTTGTCATTTCGGTACCTTTATAGCGGTCTATGTGGTATGGGCTTTGCTCATTAATGAAGGAAGTACAGTGACCTATAGTTGTTATTTGATGTATCATTTGGTCTCTTGTGGAGAGTTGTCCCATCGACAATCATACCACATCACCTTTTTTATATTTAAAAATCAGTTGAAAATGTATATTCATCAGATCGATACAAAGATCAACAAGAATGTGTCCATAGTACACGGATGCCCCATCCGCACTATCATCTTCTATGTTCAGTGGACCGTGAAAATAGGGTAAAAACTCCAATTTGGCGTTACAATTAGAAAGATCATACCATAGGGAACATTTGTTGATTTGACTTCAACGTCATCAAAAACTATCTCGACCAAAAACTTTAACCTGCATGAAGCGGGACAGACGGACGAACGGACGCACAGACCAGAAAACAGAATGTGCATAAATGGGAAATAAAAACAGCTAACAAAAACATAGAATGAACGTGGCAGGGTAACAACAACAAAAAGACAAAAAATGCAGATGTGAAAGCATTATCAGTTACTGGCAGCTAGTTCAAAGCCAATAACAACAAAACAAAATCTTGTATTTTCAAATATTTCGTCTATTTCGTCTTTCTACAAGACGTTTTTTTTAAAGACTGCTAGTATTTATTATATACCGCACCTTCAGTGGTGGATCAAGAACTTTTTAAAATAGGGGCTACTGCCTGCTATAAAAAAAAGGACCCTCTACAGTATTGCTTTAGTGATTCCCTATATATATTCAACAAAAACAAGCTGTCTCGGAGACTAGGTGTTTCAAAACTAGTTGTCTCAGAAACAAGGTGCTTCAGAGACTAGCCGTTTCAGAACTAGGTATCTCGAGAGACTGTGTCTCAGAACTAGGTGTTTCAGGAACCTATGATGTTTTGAAGCTTGTTCTTATTTAATAGTTGTTGAATGGTTATAATATAATTTTTGAGAAAATCCGTTGTTATGACCTCGGAGACAGTGGAAGGATTAAGGATAGATTGACGTTTTAGTTTTTAGATTACTTTTTAAAATACAAAGTTAATTGTGTAAATATTGTTGTTTCTCTATTAAGTTTCAAAGTTCAAAGGTTGGTCACGAAGTTTGTAGTAAAGCCTCCAAGTTGCAGTTATGTTTTGAGCTAATTAAAAGATTGATATTGGAGTATATCAGATTCTGTGAAAACGGATACGAACATACAGTTTGTAGGCCAAACACGTTACAAAATTGGTGGCAGCGGTTGGATCTGAGAGACTTCAATATTATATGTATTTATATTGTTTGACTGTGAGTTAGTTTTCTATTTGTCCTTGCAAGAAGCAACACATTGTTTTGTAAATAAATAGACGGTCAAGTTGTTTAATAAAAGAGTTTTGAAACACTTGTTAGATTTATTCTTCCAAATATGTCCCGATCATACAGAGAAGATACAATCTTGTGTGGCCCTCACAGTGACGAAACAAGAAATTTGACAAGGGAGTTAGAAAAATTAAACAGGGAAATAGGGCGCTTAAGGAATAAAAGTTTTGAAAAGGTGTTTACTCTATCAAATGATAATTCCCTCTGTTCATTAATAAATGACAATTTACTGTAAAATGGGTCTCCTATTCAATAGAATGTGATCCATGTGATAAGCAGTGATATTAAGTTTCTGTTTTGCTTTTCTTCAAATATATTGTGCACCATATTGTTGTAAAATGATGCCCTTTGTGGGTTCTTGATTAAAAATGTTATCTTATCTAATGAGCAGTATGTAGCAGAAACGAAAGCAATGAATTTCACATTAATCTCTTCTTATATATCTATATTTATATATGTGGTCCCCCAATGTAATTGAAATAGTGTACTGACATTTGCATTTAATATTTGGACTCGGATTACTATGAGATTAGTGTTTTGATTTCTATTTACTACAAAAAAATGTCTTTTGAATTAGAATTGGTAAAGGAATTTAACAAAGTTTTTTACATCAATAAAGTCAATTCTGTAAAAGGGAATACTTTTTTTTCAGTTTAACCGAATTTCCAAGATTTTATTATATTTTGTTTTACTGTTGCAAAATAAAAAATAAATTGTAGGCATTTAATTACTTTCTTTGACCTTCTAACATTTTTCTCGTCTTAAAAATGCATGAAATATTTGTCACTGGACGTTCAACAAATGGAAGTTTTTAACAACATTGACTGGCTATACAGCACTGGACGTTTTCAATCAATCAATCAATCAATCAATCAATCAGATATTTTCTATCGTTAATTATCTTTTTCGATGGCTTATAGATCTCTTTGTAAGCTCACTCCAAGATATCACTAAAGAAGCACGTCGTCAGTTCAAAAATCGTCATCTATGAAACTACTTTAAACGAATTTGAACCAAACATTGTGTGAATGAGTCTTAGATTGTCGAGTTTATAACTTTATCCAATATTTTGATTTTTTCACAAAAATCACCACCATGTAGAAAAAGACTGAAAAGTGGTTTTAAGTTGACATTGTTAAAATTAGTCAAATGAAAGAAAATCGTTAAAACTCAACTATATTCATTGTGTATTTCCGTTCAAAATTTAGATTTATACACAACTTGAACTTGACATTATTAAAATGCATATCACAAGTAACATGAGTCAGCGTAATTTATGTCTTTTTCTTAAACATGTTATAGCAAGTCTTGTACTAGCTAAATGCCTGGCTACAGAAATAACAAAACAATATAGTCATAATAGATAAATTTCTTTTCTATAGCATATCTTTATTTTGCATTTTCAATATACATGTAGATCACTAGGAAATTTTAGGTATATAGTCAGAAATAAAATAAAACGAAGCAAACTATGTATAGGAAGGACGATCGAGGGTGCATCATCATTGGCTTTATTGCTGTTTTATTGATGATTCTTATCGATCAGATATGTGAATAGATTCATTTAAGGAATGACTGTAATATTTTTCTGTCTATGAAGAAATAACATAAAAAAATTGGTGCACACTGAATAACGCGCGTAGCGGGTTATTCAACCGTGTGCACCACATTTTTTATGTTATTTCGAATAGACAGAAAAAATATTACAGTCATTTCTTATAATTTAATTCTAAATTTCATTTTAAACCGTAGAAAACCATGAAAAAACGTTGATGACGTCACGGTCACATGACTAAATTATGTCTATGGGCTGATAACAAAATAACGTCAGCCAATCAGAAGACGCGTTACATCCAAAATTAAATTATTGATCGATGTTATATATTCTTTGTATATATTTGAGAGCTACCGTCTCAGTTTGCCTATCTTTCCTTCTCCAGCCACGTTCTTCTTTTTTCCTCTTTCAATGTCGGCTAACTTCAATATCAAGATGATTTCCGTTCTGTTTTCTTTTTGTTGTCTTTACAAAACATTATTATCAAAACAAGAACCAATACTTCAAGCACTATTCCAATAAACGGCCACAAAGGTGCTAATTTTTCTGAAACAAAAACAGCAAAACAACTTGCATTATCCACATTTAAAGACTTTACACCTTTCATGAAGGCTGGTTTTGCAATAATGAAATAAAGAATAATGTGAACATTTGTCTATGTATTGCTACATTACCCAATGCTGGTCATTTGACTGTTTATAGTTTCATAATTTATATTTTACTGCGTTTGTTATTTTTTCCTGCATGGTTTGAACATTGTTTTATGCCTTTATAAAATGGTATTTTCAATAAACTTTTCATTATTTCTCCATTGATCTTAATTATTAATTGTGATATTTGAATATTCTATCAAACCAGAAACAATAATATAAAAAATACACTTTAAATTTCTTCCTTTTTTCTCTATGTTTTATGTGTGTGGGTGATCTAGGTCAACATTATCTCTATGTTTTATGTGTGTGGGTGATCTAGGTCAACATTGTATTAATGATGTACTAATGGTCAGAAGAGTAATGGTATCAGATGTACTTTCAATTTATTAAAAGTAAACAAGGGTACTTTATTAAGCTGCATTTGGTTGCACCTGTTCTAACGGTCAGGATCCTGATGTTCAGCAGTGGCGGGTCCAGGGGAGGGGGTCCGGGGGTTGGAACCCCCTTTTTGGACGATCAATGCATTTGAATGGAAACATATAGTTGGAACGGTTTTACACTAGCCATTTTGGTGGCCCTTTATAGCTTACTGTTCGATGCGAGCTAAGGCATGTTGAAGGCCGTATACTTTGACCTATAATGGTTAACTTTTACAAATTGTGACTTTAATGGAGAGTTGGCACTCATACCACATCTTCTTATATATATGAAAAGAGGTAGACATAACTATAGTGAAAATGATGCTTCGCACAAAAGATGTAGTGTCCTGCAGTTCCTTTTTTTTTATCTGTAATGGTCGTACCTCTTACACGAACCAAAGTTGTAAATGACTTCCTTCCAATACTCCATGATGCAGAGCAAGTATAATGACCCCTGTCCGAAGTTTTAACTGGTGAAATCTGAAGTGAACCATCTCGTTTTCCCTGTGTATTTGACAATACTATTCTATCATCGTTAAGCGATACACCATCTCTGTACCAAGTAACTGTAGGTTGGAGAAAACTTGGAACTGGACATTCTAACATTAAATCTTTGTCTTCTATAAAACTGTATGATTGGTCAAACTTGCTGTTGTCTGAAGAAAATGGTAGATGCATTACATTGATATAATCTAAACATTTTTTTAACTCATCTTTTTTAATGTAAAGGTTTACAATTTTGAAACTTTCGACCGTTTCATTTTCTGTTAGCTAAAATGACGTGTACAAATGCAATGTTAGGTCACTGTCAGAAGAAAAAAAAACATCAACTCTTTTGTATGATGCTTGTAGAAATGCGAGATTTTACCGAGCGAGTCCTTCAAAGGTTTCGTGTCCATCACAAAACAAAATATTTGTAAGACATTGATCTAATATTGTTTTTTTTTATATTATATATTATATATTAGTCAATACCACTGTCCTGTGGTCAGTCCATATCGAGGTCCATATATCGCGATAATAACCAGTTTTTTGAAGAACTGTTATGTAAGTATATGGACCTCTGTATATACATGTGTGCTTCTTGTCACACAATCTATATCTTTGTTCTAAGTGTTATCTTGAAAATCAAATAACTCAAACGAATAAGCCGTTGCATTATAACTGTTCAAAGTTACTGCATGCAAACTCTAATTTTCGTCCAACGAGCATAAAGACCACACACATGCATACATGCATAATACATATAATTATAGTACTGGAATAACAACTAGCCTACATGTAAGAGAGAATTTTTGAAACATATAGTAGTTCGATCAAAGAGTTGTTATACCGTACCTGCCAGAACCATAATCGTAACATTGGACGTCGAATCGTTTGAAATACATGTATATATTCCTCCGTCTGAAATATCTATGGACGATTTTAAAATATTTAGTTTTACAGTTGATGAACTTGCGCTCGCATTGTTAAAAGTAACATTTGTCTCAAATCCAACTAACTCTTGACCATTTTTCCTAAAGATGGGTATTAAACGTTCATTGGTATGGCTATAGATGTATTCACATGTCAGAGAGAAAGAACTTTTTTCAACTGTTTGGAGTAATTCGTTTCCTTCTAATATTCTAGTAGATCCTGAAAAAAAGCAACAAACAAACGCTCAAATTATAGACTGCGTTAGATGAAAATAAAAACAATGCATGTAAATGAGTTTTTGCAACAGATGAATGGCGATTTCATTTCTTGTATTTATTAGATACATATACTCATGTTGGTCTAATACAAATAAAATTACACTTGATTCTTTACATGTGTACATAATGATAAATCTATTCAATACGAATACGAATACGAATTTGTTTATTATAGTGACATTGTGTATATATACAGTATAATAATAATATTTGTCAATACAATATTTGTACACCCGGCCCATTGGACCTATAAGTCACTTAAAAAATATAAATCTTTAAATCATTTCATAGTAGAGTCATGTAGTTCAATTATTTACATAAATGAATTGTCTGCGTTTTGTAAATGCTTGTAAAATATATTTAGCTGTTCTTCTTGGAAAATAAATTAAATCAATTACAAACTTTTGGGGTTGTGTGGCTTCTCATCTAAAATCTTGGAATCGCCAAGATAAAAAGAGACAAAAAGGTGAGATTTTTTTGTTAGAAAAGTAGGCTAAAAAGTTAAGAATAGAGAATAACGGAGTGCTTAATTAATATAGAGGAAAACTGTACAGTACCAAATAGTGAAATTTCGGTCAGGATATTCCAATTTGTATTATCGACAAAAACATACAAAATGTAATGGGGAATAAAGCATTTTCCTTGCGGAAGTCCATTCAATTCAATTTAAAGATTTTATTGTTTAAATATTCAAACAAATGGATTGGACAAAGGCTCAGCCTATATAAATCCTTTCCCATACAAGATTGATAAATAACGTTCGTTTGCATGTAACATAAAGTCTCACAGAGAGTTTAAAGCGAAGGGACCATGCCCCCCCCCCCCCCAATCTAAACCAAGAGTTTACTTCAAAAACATTTAGTATAATTTGGTGGACCCTCAGTCGGTTTACTAGTGAATGGAATACTCTGAGAGAGATTTATGTACGTTTCTTATAATAAAAGGTAGCACTCTATTAAAGAGGAATGTAATATATATATAGTCTTTTTTTCATATTACCAGACTCACTGTGACAAAAATGATTTAACTTTAGAACTTATATACATGTTCACACAATATCAATATATTACAGTACAGCCATTTAATTTTTACCACCTTCATTCATAACATTTTCTATGATATATATATTGTATTCAATAGATGCGTGTTTTGTCTACAAAAGACTTATCAGTGACGCTCGAATCCAAAAAAGGTAAAAAGGTAAAAAGGTAAAAAAAAAAGTACGAAGTTGAAGAGCATTGACAACTAAAAATTCCTAAAAGTTAACTTAAAGGTAATATATATTCCTGATATAGAAAAGCCTTAGTATTTCTAAAATGTTAAGTAAAATTAGACAAGTAGTTGAGATACATAACATGCATAAGTACACAATGAAAATGATTTGCAGTTTGTGTCAATAAGATCTATTGCCATTTCCGCCATGTAAGGAAAATGATTTCATGTTTCTTGTTTTTTTCTAGGTCAGTAACCTTAATTGAGCACATATATATATATATATATATATATATATATATATATATATATATATATATATAAAAGTCGCGGTACTATTTACTTGGTTTCTAAAAAAACATCGTCTTACCTGAAATACTAGTAAATAATCTTAAAAGCCATAGAAGAGACTGCAGACTTCTCGTTTGCATGGTGTTTAATTTACATTATCTGACAACCTTGAATTAACGATAGCCGGAAACAATAAGTACGAGGACGGATATTATAATTGTTAAGTTTATAAAATCGCAAATAATTTATGATTGTAGTACTAATCCAGTAATTAGTACTTTGGTTTAATATCCCATGGTGAGATAACGGCAGCTTGCATGGGAATTGACACAGTCACTTGTTTTCTATCCATGGGAAGATCTACTATCCCTCAGATATATTACGAGATCTTCCCATGGATAGAAAACAAGTGCCTGTGGGAATTGACCTTCCCTTAATTTAATTTTCTACTTGGGGGGTCAATTTAAATGTTGTTTTACCTCACCATATTAAACTTGGAAATTGTGTTGATGGGTCAAGGATACTTCAGCAGACGTGGACTTTTTATATAGTAAAAAATAAAGCTCACATATAAATTGATTTAGCACTGGCGTAGGCGGCGGGATAAGGGCACGTTGTTCCTTCCCTTTCATCAAACTTGATTTTGCTTGTCATTTTCGGAAGTTTCAAAGTTGAGAGGCTCCGTACGGTTAGTCGGGGCGTTCCACAACTTTGCTCTCTTATAGTTCTTGGTCGTGGTAAATCAACTGTGAGATTATTTCTAAAATCATATGAGTTATCTTTAAAATTTAGTATATTGTGTAAAAAAGCTGGACAGGATTTTGTCACAATTTTGTAAGTTTCTAATGTTTTGGTTCTCAGCGTCTGATTTCAAGTGTTTGAAGTTTTAAATAAGATTGTTCAAGTAATTGTTTGTATGATTTATTGTAGTCAGCTGGTTCTTGCAGGTTTTTTGTGTGTTGCACTCGCTAGAAAAACGCCACGAGAGTGAGCAGTGACTAGGTTCTGTATGATGAAAAAATGGTAAATTGTCAATTGTAGTTTTTGACATTTTATTCGTGTGTGATGCAATTCTTTTCAGAATATTTAACTGTCTGGCTGCTGTTTTACATATGTTTGATATGTGTTGGTTAAAGTCAAGCATCAACACAATAGTCACTCCAAACAGTTTTATTTTATCTTTGCATTTAATTGATGCCTTTTATGTTGATTCCATTTCAGTTGAAGACTATGTTTTTCATTGTGTTTTACTGCCAATCGCTATATATGGCTTGGTTATTTTCTGGATTAGCCTGCATTTTATTTAATGAGAACCATTAAATTAGTGCCCTTTAAGGATGTGATAATAAATGCCAAAGAAAAAACAGATTTTGAAATCTGCATAATTATGCTAGTCACCGTCTTTTACAAAGAAACATTTCGTTGATAAAATATTAAATAAAACTGGGCCTAGTATACAGCCCTGTGTGAACCTTTATATATATGTCTAGTTTGACCAATTTTGACACATGGTTTTCATGAGGTAACTGCAGTCGAAAGCTTTACTCAGGTCCACTGATTAAAATGGCTGTTTCCCCCAAAAAATATTTTAAATTCAAAAAAGAAAATTTTAAATCAATTTATTTTAATGAAAAGGCACCAAGCCACGCACAAAAAAAAATATTTATAAAAAAAATAACCACAATATGCCAAACTGATTGTATAAAAGGTGGGTTTGTATTCACTTTTTGTTTATTCCTTCTTTCGGTCTTAATACAAAGCACGACAATTAACTCGCTTCAACGGAAGTGGAAGCCACATGTTCAACAATCAAAACACTATCTTTAAAGTTTAAATTTAACATGAGGAAGCGAACTCTGATTCGTCCTAAAGACGTTGGCAGCAATGCAACTTCGACTGAAAATAAAGCCGATAATTTAAAATCTGGAAAGGTGTTTAAAAGCTCTATTGCATGTACTATAGCAAGTTATCATTATCCCAGAAGTTGGTGTTTTAATGGTAGAAAAATATAGATCACAGAGGGTTCACATTTATTTTATCAATATAATTTGTACTAATTGAAAACATACTTTCCGTTTAAGATTAGAATTGATTTTTGCTGGGTTTTAAAATTAATATAAAGTATATCTATGTATATAGTATTCATCTTTTTAATGTTTCTTCTGAGACTTATAGATATACGTTTTAGTCCCATGGTTTTTTGCATGAGTATAATCCCTTTTAGTATTCTGTGTCCAGACAGGGACAGTCTATACTATCAGGACTGGACATGACAGCCGTCTCTGATGTCACAAGAGTTCAAAGCAATTCATTTCACATTTACAAACGTGACAAAGTGTTCTTCATAACTATATGTTCAAGTTCAATGAAGTAACTTCTTCTTCTTCGGAAGTCCACCCTATTTGCAGGGTCACCGCATTAAAAATATCCTAGTTTTAGGTAAATTTTTTAAAAATGCGTAGTTATTTATAAAATATTAAAATTGTTATGTTTAAATATGTAACTTAGTTTTAGTAAAACAAAATAATAAGGATAAAAGGTAAAAAAAACTTGTATTTACACTGTACAGAGCATACTGTCACAAGATTAAAACACTGTTTAGATTTAAAATTTAAAAAATGGATAAAACCTAAAGTTAATAAGTTTATAAATGTCCACTTGTTAAAAGATAAAAATATGTTTAAGCTTCATCTATGGCAGTGATGATAAAGAGTTAAGATCAATCGAGGTTCCTCATTAGATCTAAAAAAAAATAAAAAAATATTAATTCATGTTGTAAATTTATTTTAACATGTATTATAATTTTGTTACACTTATAACATTGAGGCTAATTTTAGATTTAATATTATCATCTAGCAACAGGTTTAATTCTCTATTTATTGAATTTATATGGTTGGAATGGAACAAATATATATGTCATTAATAAACCATGATGATAAGTTAAAATTTTTATGATTTTTTTTAACATTTTGACAAATTACAAAACACTGTTTTTGAAAGAATTTGTGAATAGTTTTTAAAATATACATGTAAACCTTTAAACTTTGAGATATTTTGTTTGTAAATTTTAAGTGACTGGCATCTTGTTCAATACATGCAATATGTACCCTCTTTTGCAATTTTCTCCAAAACAAGCTGTTCAGTGATAATTGAACTTTTTTTAGCTCAACTTTTGCTATCACTTGACTTCCATTTGGTTTAAGATATTTCTATCATATTCTCCTCTGAAACTACTGAACCAGTTCCAACTAAACTTAAGCTGAATGATCCTTGGGCCAAAATAAAAAAAAAATATCTTTGTTTCCCCTCCCCCATCCGGGTCAGAAATAGGCCCTTGTTCAAAAAATTATTTTCCACAAAAGAAATGAAATTATTTTTATTCCTAATAATTAGAAAAGTGCTTGAAAGCAAAAGGATTGACTATCTAAATAAGAACACTCAAATTGAACACAAAAAATTATAAGTTGCCTCAACTGGACAAGTTAAACCACTCATACTCATGTACATGTACATGTATGACATCCAGTTAAAAAAAAATATAACCTGCTGTCCTGGTCTGTTTACAAAGGGTAGACCGTGGGGAGGGGAAACAGATATTCTTTTACATGTAACCTTAGGGTACTTTATTTAAAATTTGTGTTATATTTTCTGTTTTGTCAAAAAACATGGCTGTCGTGGGTAAAATGCAGTTTTTAGCTCATATCTCAAAAACCAAAGCATTTAGAGAAAATCTGACTAGGGAGTGAAAGTGTTCATTAGGTGAAGTTCTATCAGCCATGAAATTTTTGGATAAATCTAAAAACCCATTGTTGGGTTGCTGCCACTAAATTGATAATATTTAGGAAATTTGGCAGTATTTGGTTTTTATCTTTATTACTACTATTAATGATAAAGATCAACTGTTAACAACAAAAAAGTCAGCAAAGTAAGATCATTAAATAAGTTTATACAACCAAAATTATCAATTGACCCCCTTAAGCTTTCAGCTGGAATATTTTGCTGTTTTCAGCAAATACAAGAAGTTTGAAGCCCTGAAGCAAATACATGTACAGGAACCTGATGTTCAGGGTTGTTGTTTGTTGAGGTGGTTCTTAATTGTTTCTTGTTTTTGGTATATAGATTTAACTGTTGGTTTTCCTGTTTGAATAGTTTTACATTAGTTGTTTTTGGGGCCATTTATAGCTTGCTGTTCATTGTGAGCCAAGGCTCTGTGTTGAAGACTACTGTGACCTATAATGGTTTACTTACAAGTACAAATTGTGAATTGGATGGAGAGTTGACTCATTGGCACTCATACCACATCTTCTTATTTTTACATAGATACATTTCAAAAATATAAATACTGGTGTTTATCAAGATTAATGTATTGTGAAAGTTATCTGATTCTTTTTTTATTTTCAAATTAAAAATGTCAATTTGTGACCTTTTCACATATACTCCTACATGTATGAGCACTGAACAATACAGTTGATAAGTTCCATTTAACAAGTGTTGAGGGGAGTGTGAAGATTTAGCTGGTAAGCAAAAAACATTTAACTTTCAAGTTATACATTTTATTGGTCTATTTCCAGCCAACCACTAGTGTGAAGGCTTCCAGAAAAGAAGTAGCTGGAGTTTGTAGGAAGATCTGTAAAGTTATCCAGTACTTGATATTAATTCTTATCATCCCACCATTTTTGAATTATGCATCAATACAGAAAGAAGTAAGAGAATTGATTCCAGAGAAAGGTAAAATTACAATAGTTTTGGACTTGGTTTGTTAAATATACAGTGCAACCTGCCTAATCCAACACACTAGGGCCTGGGGACCAGAAAAAAATGTCAGATTAAGCAGGGTGTCGGAACTCTCATGTTTTTTCTGCAAGGATAGGCATATTTTGGGACCATGAATATGTGTCGGTTTATGCAGGATGTTGAATACTCAGGGGTCGGATTAGGCAGGTTGCACTGTACTTTTTATTTGTCAAGTTCAGAGAATGTCTTTCATTGTATTAGGTCATGTAAAAGTTTTAAAAGGAAGGACTTGAATCATACAGTCTAGAACTTTTTGATCAAACATTCTAACCTACATAGAAAAATTTCAAGGTCAAAGAACTCAGCATGAATGAAGATTTTGTTTCTATCCTCTGTAAAACATAAGTGAATCAATATCAAGTCCAGTGGAAGTTTTAGGAAAAAAGCAGTGTACATTTGAATTTTGTGTATTTACAGTTACACATTGTAAAAATCATATGATGTCTATTGCAATGATGTGTGTCCAACATTACTTATTTGGTTTTAGAGGTATATCAAAAATATTAATCTAACTAATGAACTGCACTTGGTCTAGGTATACATGAAGTTATGATAATGTATAACATTAATATTATGTTCTTTAACTTTTTGACATAATTCGTAAGGGAATTTTTGATACCTTAATTAACTTTAAAAACCATTACATGATTACCTGGTGTTCATCCAATGATAATTTATATTTTTTCTGAATTGGTTCAACTTTAGTACATGTATATTATTGTATTTTGATACAACCACAAAAATATTTTTTGGATCGTATAATGGTAATATCAGTGTTCTCCCCAGGATTATCAGGCTGTGCTCAGCAAAGCATTTTCTTATATTTGTCATGGTATTATGTTCGCAATTGTTTCTTATTGGATAAAGTATAATTTGGGGACAACAGAATTATTGGAAACAAAGGTACATTGTAGTACATTTTCATTGCTAAATGTATGAAACAAATGGCTCATCTTGATTTATTTTAATTTCAGGAAGTTTGTATGATGTAGGATGGGGTCAAAAGATGTTCAAACTATGTGAAGGACAAGGACCACCAACTGGTTAGAGTGCTATAGAAAATAATACACTATTCTAATTTATTATCTCCCTCCAAGTAACAATTTATAAAAGTAAACCTTTATAGGTCAAGGTACGGCCTTCAACATGGAGCCTTGGCTCGTACCAAACAGCAAGCTATAAAAGGCCCCAAATATTACTAATGTAAAACCATTCAAACGGGAACACCAACAGTCTAATCTATATAAAACCGAGAAACTAGAAATAGTATGAACTACATATTAAAACAGACGATAACATGTACATTAGATTCCTGAATAGGACAGGTGCAAACATTTGCAGCAGGATTAAAGTTTTAATGGTACCAAACCTCCTCCTTTTTCTTGATTTGCATATATTCAATTAATTGAACCTTTAGTTTTTTACTGTAATACTTTTGCATTCAGACAATTTTGTACATTAATTTCCATTTGTATGTGAGCAATGAAAAAAACACAAAGGAAGAAATAGTTAACTTTACAGGACTAGAAATTAACTACATTGCTTTGTTATAACATACACCAGGCTATTATTTCAATTTGGAATTATTTTTAATTATGGAATTTGCATAATTTCTTGTTCTTATAATTTTTGATAAATTCCTTGTTTATTCTGTTTTATTATGTTTTGAGCGGGGCATAACACTTTCCACACAAAGCATTTTGTATAGAAAGTGTTGTGCACGGCACAGAACATTCTATTGAAAATGAGCTATCTTCTTTGTAATAGAAAGTGTTGTGCGCGGCACAGAACATCAAACTATAAAATAAACATGAAATTTATTAAAAATTTCAAGCACAAGAAATTCCAAGTTGAAATAATAGCCTGTTATATTTACTTTCAAAGATGGGTTTATTTTTTATAATGAAATCTGCCAAAGTCTGCAAAAAATGTAGCAAGATTTTTAGTAAAATCAACTACTCCTAAGGTTTTTATGACCACAGTACTGATAATGTTGCTTGCTTTTACATTTTAACATAAATAGCATTATATCAATGAACTGTGATATACATGTATCAACAAATTTGAAGTTGAATGGATAGTTGAGGGTTTGGATGGGGTTAAATGATTTAAGAATAATGCCCTTAAAAAATGAAGATTAGAGAATAACAGGCAAAAAAAAATGAAGATTAGAGAAAAAAAGGGTTCATTTTTTGAAGATTATAGAAAAAAGGGGTTATTTTTTTTTAAAGATTAGAGAAAAAAGGGGTGAAAATTAAATGTTTACAGGATAACAGACACCCCCCCCCCCCATCCAGACCCTTATAGTTGTCTCATTGATAATCTTACTACATCTCTTTATCTTATATATGTAAAATATCAACTACTGTGGATTCATTTATTTTCGTGGATAGTTGAGAACTTCCCTTTTCGTCAATATTTGATTTCGTGGTTTTGCCAATCTCTCTATACAAAGCCTAAATATTGAAAATATGCTATTTGTTGAACATTTGAACCTGCACCCAAGAAACCCACGAAAATTAGTATCCAATGAATAATAATGAAATTCACAGTATCTTACATTAATTAATTAATTGTACTTCTGAGAGAAAAAAAATGAACAGAAAAGCAATTAAAATGTTGATGAAAATAGTATAATCTTTATATTGTGTATATATGTAACAAATAAGTATATTTTTCAGTTATATTTGAGTCACCTGGAGGAATGACGTCGGATGTATGGTCATTGATTTATCCACAAGTCGCCAAAATTGCCAGAGTAAGAAGACATTTTAACAGGGTTATAAATCTTTATGCACATAATATAAAGACATTAGCGACCAATATATTTTGGTTTAACAAAAATGGCTAGTTATAGAAGAAATAAGGTATAAAAAAGTGTAGGTTTGTTTTCTGGAAAAAAATCTTTGGGAATTTTTATGGCCTATTAGTATGAGTTTGAATAGATATTTAAGCATTTCGGATATGTTAAAAATTTATTGTTGACTTGATTTCTTACTCGTCTTAAGATCACATACAAGATCAGACAAAGCAGACTAAAATTAAAATATGACATTTTTTTCAAACATTTATGAAAGTGAAATTGTGAAATAACATTTCACTATAAGCAGTCAGTTTTGTTCAATTTTGTCAAAATATGCTCAAAGCATTGATGACTTTAAATCCATATTCATGCAAACTTCAATTTAACCCATTATTGTCATTGGCTAAGCATATTTAGTTATTAGAAAAGCATTTTTTAATCTATGGCTTGAAATCAAAAAGACCTAGAAAAATCACCACTAATCTTAAGATTGCACAGGCAAATACTGTGTATTAATATTTATTGTTCTTCCCTTTGCCTATACCACCCTGCTCAGCCTTTTGTAAAATTGCATATTACAGCTTTGTGACATCAAATACATTGACTTTGCCTTAATGACTTTGACCAAGACATATCAGCAACCTCATTATGAATGAAGCTGATTAAACAAACCTGAAAAAAAACACATGTTTCTATCATGCAAAATACACAAATACAATTCGCTAATTGATTATGAGATTCTCATCATTTATATTGGTTTTTTTATGTTATAGGTATGTGTATATGACAGAGCTGGCTTAGGATTTAGTGAAAGACCTTTAACTGTATGTTTGATATATATATGATAATTTCCTATGTTCTTTTGAACAATATTAAAACTTTTTATGAGATTGTCCACTATTTAATGTAAGAAAAAAGTATTCTTTTTTTCATATCTTACAAATGTAACTTGATAAATTGTCTAGTACTTATTATAGGCATCGCATTGATAAATGGTAAAAATACTAAAAAACCTCTTGATTTGATGAATTCTAACCTCGGTAAATTATAACTTAATCTTTCAACAGTAGGACATATAACACTTAAATTCATCACTTTATGTTTCTGACAGTGGAAGGACATTGAATACGTTAATTCAAAACTTTATCTTTATGTGATAGGACACATCTATACTGTAAATTCAGAAATTTTTGTGAGGTTTTTATTATTGCAAAAAATGCGACAGGGTAACAGTCGCAATAATTTAAACTCACATTTTGAAATTAATTATATGAATTTAACAGGATTTTTCTCAATATCGCAAAAAATAAAATCATGTTTAAGTCCAAAATGACAAAATCGCAATTGTAATAATTCTATAATGAAAATTCAAATATATATAATCTAAATAAGCAATGAATTAGCATGTTCACCATTCCTTGTATGGAGGGATAAAATACTTCTGATCGTGCTACACTGTACAGCGTAGACACGGTTTGTAATGGTGAAAGTTCCTCCATCGTTCAATTTTCATCCATGGAGATCCCTGGTATATACACGCTATAATTTCTGAATTTAAAGTACATTTAATCAATGAATATGTAGAGATAAAAGTATTTTACAACTTATTTCCTAATGCATGTAGAACAAGACTTTGGTTAGCTTGCTTTGTTTGTATATTGTACAATTGTAATTGGGATAACGTCCAATCACATTTAAATATAATATATACAGGTCAAAATATGCCTATATATATTGTCAGAAGATGTCAATGTTAATTACAAAGCTTGAATTAACTTTTATACAAACAATGCAAGCAAGCCTACCAAAGTTTTACTCTTAAATTAGCTGTAAACAAATTTAGTATGAGTACATATAAATGGTATTTTTTTCAGAATGCTACTGAAGCTGATGGGACTGATGCCAAAAGTAATTACAAAAATAAATGGTTCCCCTTTACTGTAGAAAGGTGAGATATTAGTCTATGCTTTGGTAGACTGCATTCATTTGTAAAATATTGTAAATGGAATAAAATGCCATTTAAATGTTGTATTTACCGAACACTATGATTTTACACATGATAACAAATTTGAAAATTTTTGTCACATTTTTCACAGGAACTTCAATTCAAGGATTTCTGAAATTTGGTTTCAGGGTTTATATAAGTCTGCTATACCTTGTGATGTGTTTTCAGATTCATCAATCAACAACGACATCTTCCTGTTAACCTACACTTGTATGATTTTACACATGATAGCCAAGTTGAAAATTTTCGTCACATTTTTCTCAGGAACTACAATTCAAGGATTGCTGAAATTTGGTTTTAGGGTTCATATAAGTCAGCTATACTGGTTGATGCGTTTTCAGATTCATCACTCGACATCTTCCTGTTTACCAAATTCTTGCATATTTTTACACTATTACATGTAATTTTATCCACTTGCGGCGGGGGTATTATCAGTGAGCAGTAGCTCGCAGTTTCACTTGTTTTTGCTCTTTTGACTCATTTATTAATCCCCTATCAATATATGCTAGTGTTTTGAAAAGTTAATTATTTTGAAACTGAGAAGTCAACTCCCTTAATATTTTTCCTTATTTTTAGAATTGTCAGGTTGTTGATGATAAATCTTTGATTATTTCTGTTAAATTAATTTACATCTTTTATATGCTCAAAACTATTTAAAGCTTGATATGTATATATAGAAAAACTGTCTAATATTGTAGACTGCATGTAGTTCTTTAGATGTCTTTTTTGTAGTACATTGTAATGGTATTGTTAAATGTTGTATAATTTTATAATGTTTTTTTTAGATTGAAAAATTGGTATAAACTCGATCTGCATTTAATTTTCTAATGTCATCATCTCCAATCTACTATCCAAAAAAAAATGTCTTCAGTGCATGTCATGTTTTATAGATTGAACTTTGAAAAATTAGATAACTTGGCTATTGTTCAATAAATTGTGTAATTTCAGAATGGCAGATGATTTATATCAGCTGATGACAGTCAATAGCCAGGAACCACAACCGTTTATACTCGTTGGAGCAGAACTAGGAGCTTTAGTATCTCAGTTTTATGCCCAGATGTTTGAAGGGTAATTTCTAACTATGCTTAGTGCCAATCATATAGCAATTTTCTTAGTTTTTACTGTGGATTCATTCATTTTCGTGGATTATGATAAAATTTAATTTTCGTGGATACTGCCTGGATTTCTTGGTTTTGCCAAATCTGCATTCAAGCCTATAGAAAATTTTGTTGAAATTCAATCTATGGTTCATCTTAACCCACTTAATCTATGAAAATTGGTATCCCACAAACAATAATTAATCCTCAGTTACTTAAAAATATTAGTGAAAATATCTGTTCTTATATTAAATTCACTAAAACATTAGCCCTTAAAAAAGTCAATCTCAAAAAGAATGTCATACAATTCCTTTGCAATATCATATCTGGTGTGAGCAGATATTTTCACACTCACTGAAAAAATATATATGGTGCTTTAAGGCCAGAGACCACAATGATTAATTCCTCTATCAGTTATTTATAACGTTATGTTGCATTAAAAAAAAAAATCTCTTTTTTTTGTCTCTTTTTGTAATGTACAGTCATGTACAAAAATGTATCCAATTTTCAGAAAAATTGTATGTTTACATCATACAAATTTGGCCAATACACATCCATACTCCTATAGGCAAGTCAAGAGATGTTCCGAAAAGTGTAAATATTACCTTTTTGCACCTGGCCTAATCACTCTTTCCATATACAAATCAGTTAAATATAACATCCAAAAGTTTATTTCAGCTCTCTTCTTTTATTTCCACCCCATAAAGACCAAGAAATGTATGAGAAAGGGAAAAAAGAAAAAATACACTATAATTAAAGGGAACTATAATCGTGTTGGTAAAACTTTCGCAGATTTTTTTTATAGAATTCTTAATAATCTATATTTATATTCTATTGAACTTTTACTTTAACTATTAATTTTCAGACAAGTTTTAGGAATGGTACTGATCAACCCTTTATCAGAAGATTTATTTGAACAAGATGGTGGAACTTGGCTTCAACATTGGTAACCATAAAGCAGTACATATTTATAAACTTTTAATTGATTAATATCTCAAGTTTTTTCAGTACATTTTAATGATTGATCCCCAATTACCTGCTTCAGAATCTGATACATTATGGATAATTTTTTCAACAGCATACACCAAAATATTGTGATTGGTTAACAATATTCTAAACAATCTGATGCATTATGGATAATTTTTCAAAGGCATCCACCAAAATGTTGTGATTAATTTGCAATATCCTTAACATTCTGATGCATTATGGATAATTTTTTCAACAGCATACACCAAAATGTTGTGATTGATTAACAATATTCTAAACATTCTGATGCATTATGGATAATTTTTCAAAGGCATCCACCAAAATGTTGTGATTAATTTGCAATATCCTTAACATTCTGATGCATTATGGATAATTTTTTCAACAGCATACACCAAAATGTTGTGATTGATTAACAATATTCTAAACAATCTGATGCATTGTGGATAATTTTTCAAAGGCATCCACCAAAATGTTGTGATTGATTAACAATATTCTAAACATTCTGATGCATTATGGATAATTTTTCAAAGGCATCCACCAAAATGTTGTGATTGATTAACAATATTCTAAACATTCTGATGCATTATGGATAATTTTTCAAAGGCATCCACCAAAATGTTGTGATTGATTAACAATATTCTAAACATTCTGATGCATTATGGATAATTTTTCAAAGGCATCCACCAAAATGTTGTGATTGATTAACAATATTCTAAACATTCTGATGCATTATGGATAATTTTTCAAAGGCATCCACCAAAATATTGTGATTGATTAACAATATTCTAAACATTCTGATGCATTATGGATAATTTTTCAAAGGCATCCACCAAAATGTTGTGATTGATTAACAATATCCTTAACATTCTGATGCATTATGGATAATTTTTTCAACAGCATACACCAAAATGTTGTGATTGATTAACAATATCCTTAACAATCTGATGCATTATGGATAATTTTTCAAAGGCATACACCAAAATGTTGTGATTGGTTAACAACATCCTTAGCGATGAATTTAAACAATATTTCATTGTGCATTCTTGTAAATAGGAATAATGCAATTACACATATTCCTTATTTTCTGAAACTGCAAATTGTCAAACCAAGACATATATATGAATTTGCACTCCTTTCATGAGTCTCTCAATCTGTATATTATTATGAAACTTTTCTGTTTCTGAAGGTTTGTTAAGGTAAGAGATATTTACAGGGTTTATAGTCAAGTAATGAGAAACAACATATTTTTCTTGTTTTAGTTTAGGTCCTTGTTAAATTTTCTAAAATAAAATGTGACATCAACAATGATAAATTGAATAATCCTCATTTTATTTAAATAGGGAAAAAAAGGATATGCATTGTATGCATTGAAGACCCTTTGGTGGCCTTCAGCTGCTATCTGCTCTTTGGTTGGGTTGTTGTCTCTTTGACATATTCCCCATTTCCATTCACAATTTTATATTCAACAGATTTTTATATATAGTATAGTTACAGTTCATGTTTGAGTTTTGTTTTATTTGTCGTTATTAAAAGGAATTGTGAGAAACCATTCAAATCTAAATGCAAGATCAGTTTTTAGGGATAATAAGATGTTTACAAATAAGAAAAAATAATTATTTTGCATTTCTAAAAACCGCATAGTATTTATGAGGGAGGGGTAGGAGGGGTCCTGATCCTGAAATCCCGGGCTTAAAAACATGAAATCCCGAAGTCCCAAATTTAAAGAAATTTAAATGCTGACATCCTGTAGACATAATTTGACAGAAATTATCACCTTTGTTTTAATAATTCCAATAGGGAACATACTTTGACATTTTTTTCTTTTTTAATCCAAAAAAGATTACAATTGGTTAAGTTTTTGAGCAAATACTTTTGAATTTGAGACCCCAGTGATTTCTTGGGTTTTTGTCGAGCCTTCGACTTTTGTCGAAAAAGCGAGACTAAGCGATCCTACATTCCGTCGTCGTATATTCACTCTGTGGTTAAAGTTTTTGAAATTTTAATAACTTTCTTAAACCATACTGGATTTCTACCAAACTTGGACAGAAGCTGGTTTATGATCATAAGATAGTATCCAGAAGTAAATTTTGTGAAAATAAAATTCAATTTTTTCCGTATTTTACTTATAAATGGACTTAGTTTTTCTGCGGGAAAACATTACATCACTCTGTGGTTAAAGTTTTTATAATTTAAATAACTTTCTTAAACTATCCTTGGTTTGTACCAAACTTGGACAGAAGCTTGTTTATGATCATAAGATAGTATCCAGAAGTAAATTTTGTAAAATGACAAATCCAACTTTTCCATATTTTACTTTAAATGGACTTTTTTTCTGCCAGGAAACAAAACATTCACTCTGTGGTTAAATTTTTAAAAATTTTGATAACTTTCTTATACTATTTTTTATTTGTACCAAACTAAGACAGAAGCTTGTTTATGATCAAAAGCTAGTATCTAGAAGGAAATTTTTTTAATATTTGTACCTGTGTATCTGTATTTTACTTATAAATGGACTTAGTTTTTCTTCCAGTTAACATTACATCCAGTCTGCAGTAAAAGTTTTTAAAACATTTATTAGATTCATAAACTATCCAGGATTTTTTACCAAACTTGGACAGAAGATTCCTACAATCCAAACATGGTATCAAGCGGAATATTTTTATTGAATTTTTCCCTCATTTTTGTTGATCCTGCAATTTACAGCAAAAGTAGGCGAGACACTGGGTTCCGTGGAACCCTTACAATTTTTTTTTAACTAAATAGTATTAATTTGTTAATTCAAGCTATTTGGACTCCTATCTCAACCAAGTGATAAGTGAGTTAATTGAAAAAGAAAAAAATGTCAGCCATGTAGTTGTGAAGAAAAATAAAGAACTGAAGAAGGCCAAGGGTCGAAACGTCTTAAAAATTGGTTTATTACTTCAATAATGTAAAGAAATTACAAAATGTATCACATAAATAAAATTTATCTATTTTTAGGTATAATTATATGATTCCGTCCTATCAGACTTTACAGTTAGGAGCAGCACTAGGTATAACAAGACTTGCATTACTGTTGGGACTCCTATATCAACCTATGTCAGGTGCTGAACTGCCAGAAAAAGTAGAATATAGACAGGTATACAGTAAAATAGTTTCTTGAAAATTAACATATTAATGATTCTGAGTAAATATTCAAAATGTATTTCTTATGGTCTTATTTGGTTAGTATTTATTTTCTATCTTATCAGTTATCCGAATGCTAAGATCTAGATATTTTTAGTTGAGAATTGAAAATTGCCAAATAAAGAGACATGCTAATTTTATTTGAGATTGTCACATTGGCTCAGAAGCTAGGCTCTTTGTAATAAAATAGATTAAATTAACAAATTAATACTATTTAGTTAAAGCAAAACAAGAAATTACTGGGGTCTCAAATCCAAAAGTAATTGCTGAAAAACTAAACCGATTTGTTGTGAAAGCTGCCGTTTCTGAAAGAATCTAGACTTACTTATATTAATGGTTGATTTTTTATACTGGGAAATAGAATTTTTTTCAATGATTGAAACTATCAATTGCCGAACTTATTTTTTAATAAGCTTAAAGCAAGTGATAAGTGAGTAAATAGTGGATTGTACTAGTAACTCTCAAAATTAATTTGTTTATAATGAGTGCGATTTCTTGATACAAAATTTATTTGATTTCAGAAACATTTAATGTGCCATCCCAAACATCTTAGCTCAGTAGTAGATGAACACCATTTTGTAAATGAATCTTTTTCACAAATGAAGTAAGTAATATATATGAAAGTAAAATTTGTTGTAAGATTGCCAATTTGTCAACTTCCCACAAAACACCAAATGATGTAGATGTTAGATTTATAGGTCACTGTATTAACTTCAACATTGAGTAAAAATCATACGTGCATGTAGAATATTTTGTACATGTATATCAAACATGATAGAAATTCCATGTGTAATGAACACAGTATTATCTGATAAATGTTTTTTCAGTTCCTCTTGTTTCTGGACTGAATATTATAAGTATCACTGATCATTGGTTTTAAACAGTATACATAATCTTTACCTTGTATCTATTAAATCCAATAAGTATAAAAGGATGAGATAATATTTTAGCAGGAGAATATAACAGGAAATCAAAAGAATCAGGTGAGGAAAGACTGGATACGAATTGGACGTCTCAAAATTCCTTTTTTCAACAAAATGACTTGATATCTTGAAGTTTTATACTATTGAATCATTGATTAAAATTTGTATAAGATTGCTGTTAACTTTTACTAATTAGATTACATGTTATCCTAGAAATGAATTTTTAGATGCCCAAACACCCATTGTTTATTTTTTGGAAATTATCACCAGATGGTATAAGGGAGATAATCCTTAGTTTATTTAAATCCTGTTTTCTAATGAATTTTATATTTACAACTGATGTCAGTCTTTGGCTAAAATTGTACATCCTTAATATTTAAATATTATCTATTGTTAATTAAAAGGTATGTGTATATCTTTAGAAGTGTTTTAGATTAAGTCCTATTAGAATATGAAAATTAGCAAAATGCCATTGAACACATTCACAAACACAATCACAAACCAGTTTTAAAAACATTTACTTTTCAATAAATTACATTGCTGTTTTATACATTTAAAAAGAATAAAAAAATTCTGTCATTTCTACATAGGATTCAAAATACGTTAGTTAACCTGAGCGAATATCCCTTACATTGGAAAATTCCTGAAACATGATAAAATCCAATCTGTATTGTTTAGATGTCTGTTGGTTTGTTTTTAAATTCTAGTGTGTATTCTTTACTTTTCAGGACATTACGGATGATAAAGAGTTTACCAGACAATATATCAGTTACAGTTATAAATGGAAATTATTATGATGAACAAATGCCCAGTTATTTAAACAAAGTATGTTATAATACAGGTCTTGCATACACCATTGAGTTGTAGCAATGATGAGATAGTAAAAAAGTCTGTTGGGGACAATACCGGTACTATTTTTCCATGCCTGTCAGAAATCATTCCATAGAAGTGTTTTCACTCTAGAAGTTATTTGTCTCCTATTTTCAATAAATTAAACACTTTTTATTTAATTTGTTAGGATTCTGAAATAAAACAAAATATCTGGTGTTTATTGTCATGAGCTTGCCTATGACACTAGATACGGTGGAATTATTCTTTTTCGTGGGAACCAATTTTCATAGATCGAGGACAATTTGTTTTTTAATGGATATTTGATTTCATTGTTTTGCAAAAAAGTCTGTGTCTGTACAACTTTATAGAAAATTTATGAGATTGTTCACAAAAACTAATTACTATGATTGAAATATTCATTGTTTTGTTTATTTTGTATTTGAATCGAGATAACCTTATTGCACTTTAAGATTTGCCTACATATAACTAAATTTTATCAAGGATGACAGACGAAGTACAGTGGCGGATCCAGAACTTTTCCTAAGGGGGGGGCCGCTCCAGTCATGCTTCAATGATTCCCTATATAATCAACCAAATTTTTCCCACAAAAGGGGGGGGGCCCGGGCCCCCTGGATCCGCCTATGAAGTACACTTAGTGATGATACTGTTTATTTTCGTTGGTGTAAAATTTCGCAATTTTCATTTAACAAGGTATACAAAATATTTTGGCAGTTATTATTTTGGCGACTTTAAAACTTTTATCAATAGTTTTGCATGTGCCCTTTTAAGTAAGTGGAATTTATATTGGAAATTTTGATCTATATGCAAAAATGTAAACCAGCGAAAAAATAACCCGCTATACAGTTATAGCTCACTTGAACCTCTGGTCAGGGGAGTTAAAAATGTCTAATATTTAATAATTGAAGACAAAAATGGAAAATTTTGTTTTTAAACACAACTGTACTGAATAAATCTTGATATAAGCTACAAAATATTCATTATACCTTGCCTACTAAATCACCACAGGGCGGCAAATACCTGGGTTTTATGAGTAAAGACCAGCCCAGTTAGGAATATTGATTTGACAATTTTGTTTTAATGTAATCATAGAAAATAAATTGCCTAATTTTATAATCATTTTCTGTTTCAGGCTTGGGCTAAATCAGAACAGACATTACTGACAAAACATTACCCTAAGGCAAACCATATAGTTATAAACGGTGCAGATAAACATATGTTATATAGAAATCCTAGAGCAGTCATAGATCCAGTCAGTCGTATCATCAGACAGTATAAAAATAGAATGAAAACAAAACAGCAATAAAATATAAATCTCTTAACTGATTTACATTTTTTTTTTACTTTTTAGTTTTCGTTTCTCTAACGGTCTCAGCTCTGCATTTGTCAAATTAAAAAAATGATAACAAATTACTATGACATTCTCTGGTATTGCCATTTTGGAAGTACAGTGTATAAAAAAGGTGACTGTTGAATAATGACATGCAGAAAGAACACATTTTTGCTATTCACTAGAATTTGTTTCAATTTAAATATAAGATGTGGTTAGGTATGATTGCCAATAAGAAAACTCCCCTCCAGAGATCAAATGATGTTGAAGTTAGCAACTGTAGTTCACAATACAGCCATCAACAATGTCAGAGAAAAATCAATACAGCAAAGCAAGCTATTAAACAAGAGTGCACATACTGAAATGTCTTGCCTTCTTTACTTACTATTGATTTTATGTTGATAGTCTTAAATACAAATCTTTAAAATCACATAAACTTAACTAGATCCAAGAAAATGAGGTCATGGTCAGATAAACCAAAATGAACTAAATTTAAACCTTGTATTCATTCCATACAAAAACTATGCTTTAAATATAGTTGACCTATTGCAAACAGTATTAGCAAAATAGACCAAAACACAAACATTTTTGTATAACCACTACACCATGAAAATCAGGTCAAGGTCAGATGAAACCTTCCAGTTGGACATGTACACCTTACAATAATCCATACACCTAATATAATAGACCTTATGCTTATAATATCTGAGAAATTTATTTGACCACAAAAACTTAACTATGTTCAATAATCCATGAAATGAGGTCAAGGTCAAGTGAAAACTGTCTGACGGGCACGAGGACCTTGCAAGATACGCAATTACCAAATATAACTATCTGATTACCAATATTAAGAGGGAAATTAAGAATGCTAGAAATCTATAGCAGAGGGGGCATTGAGTTTTACCCTTGTCCATCTGTAAGTACATTGGTTTCCGTTCTCTTTAGTTTGCCTCAACTTAATGCTATTAAACTATATACAATGCTTATTACCACAAAACACAGATTAAATTTGAATTGTGGCATCATTTTAATTTTCAAGTAGTCCCTTAACTATGGAAATGAGGTCATGGACAATGGCCATATGAAAAGACAGAAACTAACAAGGCATCTATATACAAAGTATTAGGGATCCAGGTCTTATACCTTCTTAAATGTTAATCTTTTAAGGTGGTATGGGAGTCTAAAATAAAAATGATAGAATTTGTTCATACTTTGCCAAAACGTTGTTTCTATTGATACATGTTGAAAAATATAATAAAAATGATAGGTCACCGCGCATTTTCTCAAGCTACAGGACGGGACAAAATGACACATTTTGTATGGATTATACAGGAAAAAACACCATTTTGTGATTAGAAACTAAACAAAATGATAGAATTGTTAAATACTTCAGGAAAAGATAGCTTTCAGACACTGTTTTGAGAATATCAAAAGAAAAGATCGGGTCACCGTACGTTTTTTCTGGCTAAAATACAAAATAGGAAAATTCCATACCGAATCCTTCAGAAAATGCACTTTTTTTTAGAGTTACCACCCCTTAACAAAACAACCAAAAATAATTATATTTGCAAAAATATCAATATTAAGAAGTTGTATTCTTATAAATTGGTACTTTTAAATGAAAATGTACAGTAAACATCTGCATTCCTGCATCAAATTTTGCTAACTTGATGGAAAATCTGGACCTTTGATTCTCTGTTTTTTACAATCCAAGATGGAGGAAGTCACCCATACCACAGAAGTAAGCTAATGCTGCTGCTGCTGAGGGATCACTATCCCTATGTCAAGCTTTCTTCAAGTATGAACCATGAAAATGAGGACAAGGACAATGGATATATGACACGAAAACTAACATAAGGCATCTATACACATGGAAAAAAGTATTGCAACACTGATTTTTTAAAACTTGAAAAATCAGCCTCTTTTTTTGGATGAAATATAATAAAATATATGTATAATATTATTGAAACATAGTTTATGATAACATTGGCATTGAAACGAACAAAAAATGTTTGAAAAAAAAATGATTTATATAACCACAATTTTAATAACAAAATGAAGTGTTTTTTGTACAAAAAAATGCATTTTACAACTTTTACTGTAGTCCAACTTTACAATGTCAGACATTTCAAAATTAATGTTCAGATGACTGTTCACATCATGGTTGTTCGTTATACGCCAAAGAATTAGTACTTTGTGCGCAGCCTCCTTTCAAACAGGTAACCGCATCTTAACGTCTTCTGATTCCTGCCATAAATTGACTAATTTGTTGCTAAGGTAGCAGCAACCATTTCTGATGAAGGGCATTGTTTATTTCATGATGTGTTTGAACTGGGGTGTCTTTCGCGCACTTTCCGCCCAATAGTGTCCCAAATATGCTCGATATGGTTCAAATCCGGGCTACGATCGGGCCAAGGAAGATGAACCGAATTCCATTTGAACATTGGATCTTCCTCCACGATGCTAATTTCCAACTTTGGCGAGCTCTGCACTACGTTTTATACGGAAAACTGTGTGTCTGTTCGTTAGCAAGGGTCTCCGAAATGGTCTTGTCGCACGATAACCAGTACCGATGAGTCGATCTCAAACAGTTCTTATTAAAAGGCTCCTGTATGGCCACCACTCTCTTTTTAGGATTGTCTTGTATGCAATGGGTTTCTTTCTGACCAACCTTCATTATGCTTGATTTTCCCTAGCAAATGGTATAGGGGGTCTTCATTATCTTGGAAGGTCTTTAACAGCGTTTATTGCCTGATTTTTATTCTCAAAACGACTTATAGTGGAATGGTGATGACCAACAATACGTGCAGTTGTTACATCGACATCCCTGCTTCTCTTATGCTGATATTCTGCCATCTTGCTGCAGTTAAGAGTTGTCAAGGACCCATTACAAGGTGTCAATCACATAACTTTAAAAACTTGGTTATTTAAAGTGTTGAAAACAATGAGGATGAAAACACCTGTTTTGCTGTTTACGGGTTCAGTAGCTGTATGTGCAGATAAAACTTATCGATTCGATATCTATTGATTAAACTCATGTGATACTTAAATAATGTTTAACTAGTTCTATTTTACCAAATTATATCACAAAAAAATAAAGAGTGTTCTTTTAATTTCAATTTCAATTTGGTGTTGCAATACTTTTTTCCATGTGTATATATACAAAGTATGAAGGATCCAGGTCTTCTAACCTCTGAAATAATAAGCTTTGTACTAAATCCATTAAGTGTGTGGATATGTTAAGATTAATATTTCAGTTGTTATTGGCTTTGAACTAGCTGTCAGTAACTGAGAGTACACTCTGATCTGTACACAAGTGTCTTTTTATTGTTGTGATGTAAATAAGTAACTGTTGTGCCCACTCTTGTGTGTTTTTTTAGATGCATATCTGCTTTGAATTTATCTGATGAGTTTAGCCATTTTTAACTATTTTTTATAGTTTCTTCTTCATGTTCTGTTGCACCACTATCCAAGGTTGGGGAGGGTTGATGACTTCATACAAGTTAGACTCAGCCACATTATTTATGTGTCTATCCAAGTTCAGGAGCCTGTAATTCAGTGGTTGTTGTTTGTTGTACATCATATTTGTTTTTTATCATTATTTTCATTTATAAATCAGGAAGTTAGTTTACTTGGTCAAATTCTTTACATTTGGTCTTTTCGTGGCCTTTCATGACTATGCAGTACAGGTTTTGTTCATTGTTGAAGGATATACTGTGACCTAAAGTTGTTATCCCGTCATTTGGTCTCTTTTGGAGAGTTGTCTTATTGGCAATCATACCACATCTTCTTATTTTTTCTCTCTCATATACAACTTGGTATCGAAGTTTTTCAAGTAATACTTATTAGTACACTTAACCAACTAAGACACAAAACAACTGAGTAAGAATGATCAGATTTTTATTTTTTCTAAATAGAAGCATTTTTTGTTGATCTTGAACATATAAAACTAAATGATAAATAGATAAAACACAATGTAAACATGGTTAATGGTCAGTAATGGTCAATTAGTCACAACCAGATAGGTTTTGGTTCATATACAACAATTTGGTAGCACAGTTTTGAACTTTTCCAAACAACACAAATATTTATATGTGCAAAATATATATTTCTATATCGATTGGTATACATAAACTAAAAAGTCTCAATTCGTAATAAGTCTTGATTTGGACACTTATTTATTCTTCAAGCTCTTCAACCCTATTTTTAAGTGAAAAACCTTTGGTTGCTTAAAGTGATTCAATAGTTTGCATAAAAAATAATCATTAAAAAAAAGCTTTTAACTAGACCTGTTTTAAGTATCAATTGGCTATGATTTAGGATTTCAGTAAAAAAAAATTATTATATTTTTCTAGATCATTATTTGAATTACTCAAAGCAAACTAATTTACAACACTCAACATTTTTATGCGATGTTGGACATGGAAAATTATGCATCCACTTGAGATAAATAAGTTACCATCAAGATTGTTAGGTGGGTTAGATTTATTTGTAACATTATTTTTTTTATTATTTTTTTCAATTTCTATAAGACTTTTTTTTAGATCTCCCTATTTGTGTATGTCCAATACTGATGTAACTGATAACCAAATATTAATGATGTATCACAAGTATTTATAAAGTAATGCACCTTTAGTCAAATGTCCATTATTTGTAAGGAAACTCATGTCTCTTCAAGCAAAAACACCTTCAAAATAACTACAGCACCAAAAATAATATCAAAATCATCTGAATAACTTGTGAAATATTTATGCAAACAAAAAATAATAATATTCTTTTTTAAATAAGCAAAGTATGTGAAAGATTATCTCCCTTTGACATATATAGTTAACAAGATTAACATATTGTCATGCCTGAGACTATCCCCAAATAAAAACAGGAAATAGGTGTCTTGACAAAACAAAACAGTAGTCACAAGTTACAATTAATCCCTATCAAGATAATTCCCACATATGAAGCCGTTCTGTTCAGTGATTTCTGACTCAATTTGGAGACACGTGTTTATGTTGACAATGATTGATGGAACAGACAGAAATATCAAGATTACTGGTGTATGATCAAAAATAAAAATTTGAAAGATTGCCAATAATTTGCCATGAAATTACTGGTCTAGAGAATTCACAATCTGCATCTTATCATATTTTTATGAAAAGAGAATAAATACAGAATCTACAAAGTGTAGCTGTGTAGCAGAAAGAATCTGTATATTTATGAAACTAAGGAAATAATCACTTTTATTTTTAAGCTGAACATGTATACGATTAATAAAAAAAGCCTATTTTTAAAATATAAATATCTAAAGCCAGGACAAAAAAATCTTTATTTAAATGGTTACAAAATTTATAAGATGACCTATTTACAACATGAAATAATACATGAAAATGCCCAATTTCAAAGAGTTGTAAAATCTATCAAAAAGACCTGTCGCTCTCTGTTACTTAGATATTACTTAAATTGTTGATCTCATTAAGTATTTCATCATTATTAGTAAATTACAAAAACATTTTCCTCCCAATGTGTTTTAAATTTTAAATAATTTCGAAAATAAAAATGTGACCCTAACAATAAGCTTCACATATGAAGTACCATTTAATAAAGAACTTCACAAGACACTGATCTGGATTAAAAAAAAAAAAACATGTTTCAAGTTTCTTTCATTTGCATCGACACAATAAAATAATAGAATGTGGATATAAACTATAGATATGATGGTATGTTGTAAAGCTGCCTTTTAAATGCCATTACATTCACTTGTTTATTAAGTGCAGTTTCGACTTTTTCAGGAGTTGCAATGTTTTTGTCGGTTAATCAAATCATAGACAGTGTGAAAAAATGCTGTATTTAAAGCCGTCTTGAACGTTAGGTTTCTATATTCATGGAATTCATATTTCACCTTATGACTAAGCAAATTCATTGTTTGTGCCACCAAATATGTATTGTAGCTATATGAAAAATGCAATGCAAAAAACTAGTGGTTATGCATGATAATAAAGTTATTACAGATTAATTATTCCTAGCTACACTGAATTTAAACTTTGATTGGTTTCAGAGATATGAAATTTTGGATTCATTATATTATCTCAATTGCACTTTAATGCATTTTTATTTTGTTTTGGTGGAAGGATTAGAAATATCTACAAATTAGTCGACATGAAATGGTAAAAATCTGCACACTTCACTTTTTGTATGAAGTCACTTATATATATTTAAAAAATACTTTATTTCAAATGGGGTGGGGTCAATTATTCTATCTTTTCTAAATGAAATTTTAACTAAATGTGTAAAATTAACTACACTTAAAAATCTGAAGAGAGGCATGTATCAATAAATATGGAAGTCACAAAATGGTTTTATAATATGTGCCACTGTCACCATCAACAAGTGAGATAAAAGTCTTTTCAGTCTTTTAAATTAAATTTTACCCTGTTATATACATAGAAGCACTAGAAGGCAAGAAAAGCACCAATACCAAGTATATCCACAAAACTGGAACATAAAGAAATTCCTTTTTGTAATTATATTGACTGCTAATATTCGACTAGGCAATATACAAATTATTTACTACTAACGTATAAAAACAGATCCTAAGTAACAAATAAAATAAAGGAACATAATAAAAATATTTACACATCAAATTAGATACAGCAGGTTGATATTATGCAAATATAACCCTATATATAGGAACATAAGTACTATTTATGATATTTATAAACTGGCTGTCTACAGCTAGCTAAAAAACAAGTTGTCTACTTGTTTATTGATCAGAAAAAATATACAGACAATAGGAAAGACATTTTTTGTTGGCATTCACCAAAACTTTTACAACACAAAGTAATTTTGTTTTCATGATCTTTATGAATGAATAATAAAAGAAATAGAAATCATCAAAGAAGGGAGCAAAAGCTACATTTATTAACAGAGAGAGATTCTTATTTTTTTTTCATTTCCACTAATCAACTATTAAATATATGTATAAATATCTTATAGTAAAAATTCAAACAATAAGTATATAAAAATTCTTAGTTTAAAGATATGTATCAGATGACTTGTTCAAACAACGATACATTTGTAATACACACTTGCTTCTGCAAGACATTTTCAAAAACAAAACTAGGAAAATTGAGTTGATCAGATAAGTCTCAGATCAATGTATAAAGCCATGCATAATCTCAAAATAATGGAACAGATGCCAAATGAATCATACAAAAAAAAAGCCCATTGCACAAGACAAAAACACAAAGTATATTATCACATATATAGTCATTATAGATGCAATCACTGAGGAACGTAGCTGTACAAAGCCTAATATTTTGAAACAAAGTCAAAGAGACCACATAATTTTTAAATTAGTCCTTTGTAACTTGTGTTTTGTATTTTCATTTTTCAAATTAGTAATTGCATCAGTTAAATTTAATAACTAAAAAAATAAAAAATAAAGTTATTCCTTAAAGACATGTATAAGACCAGGGAAGATTCTTAAAAATCTTAACTATGGATAAATTTCAAATAGTTATTGTACATTGTAAATGCAAGTGATTTTAAAAAAAAATGTTTTAATAGGTGGGTACCAATTTTCAAAGTGCCTTCCCTGGGTAGTATTTATGTGTTTAATTGGAACAGCTAACATTAATGCCCCAGTTTTCTATGCTTTTGCTGCCTTAACCAATACAGAATATTCAAGTTCAAGGTTTTGAACGGAATAACATTTTTTGGGGGTCATCCATAAAAAATTTAAAGGGACAGAAGTTGATGGAAAAATGAACACATTCCATAAACCACGAGGTATAATGTCCCTGAGAAACACTCAAAAAGCCTTCATCAGTCTTCATTTTCCAAAACATTCTCAATAAATCTCTTTTTACAACCTTCTTTACATTTCTTTCAAAATTTAAACAATGTACAAGTACATCTTCATTACAACCTAATAATAATCAACCTTTCAAATACAACTTTAAATCTTGAGTAAATTACAATATTTCGGAGACAGCCCATATATAAATACTGTTCTTTTCTTCAGTCTTTTCTTTAATGGTTTTCTTTTTTGGGAGAATCTTTGCTACATTCTTCAGTCATTACATGTATGGTATACTATTCTCTATATAAACGATGTGGAGCCACTGGTCCTCAATCAGTATTCTAGTCAGGTGGTGACATGCAGGGTGCTAATCAAAAATACTGGCCCAAAGAGAAAAGTATTTGTGACACATGATCTCATATTAAATCATTTGTATTTAAATTCCTAACTTTAGTATTCTGCCATCGAGGGCTAGATATTTCACACATTTTACCCGACAAGGACACAGATGATAAAACATAACAATGTAGAGGGCTAGCACTGCACCCTGCATATATAACCTGGCTAGAACATATGAAGCACTTCAATATAAGGATTACATTACTGCACATCCTTCCTTTTCTCTCTGAAAGTATAAAATAAACCATGAAATTATGAATAAATACTAATTATTGTGTAATAAAAAATAAGAATTTTTGAATATTGCTTTTCTTACAGGAATTTATGAATGAAGCTAGTCTACACCTTAAAGTCATATGAAACAAGTGATTGGTGAAAAATAATGTTTATCCATTCCTTGAACAAATGCATGTATATATCATTTAAAACTTGGGTCTTGCGCGCATGATTTTATCATTTGTATGCATCCATATTGTATAATTGTCAAATTTGTTTTCTCTGTTATGATGTGAAAATATGGCAGCTAAATAATTGTTGTTTTGAAGCCATAGTTAACTGATTGTCACCTTAGTAAACAATCAACAAAGAAGCATGGATATTTAGAACATGTTTAACATGTACAATGAGATCATAATAGTTTATTTCAATGTCAGATTCATGCTTATAGCGATCGCATGATTTTTACCGAAGGTCACGCTGAGTTTACTGCATACTGAAAACATATCAGCGTATTGTTTACTGGAAACAAGCAATTAAAAAAAAAATTCTACTAAATTTAGACAAATTGTAGATTTTTTTTTTAGAAAAAGGTATACATACATAAGTTTTATAATAAAAAAATAGCCATTTAGTTATAAAAAACATGCATATTTTTTTTTTTCAATTTGAATTTTCATGACTTTAATACAGAAAAGCTCAAGTCAGCTATCATTGAAATATTCTCTCTTGAGTTGTATGTATTTTTCATTTATATTTTTTCTCATATATTGCTGTCTTTGATACATGTATGTACCCCATCATTGAAAAAAAAACTTGTGAAGAGTCCAAATTGTGTTTTCTTCTAATTTCATAAGCCTTTGTTTTATCATATTTTTAACATTTAAAAAAAAAAAGTTTTACAAATAATATTCATTTTAAAAGAATTTGGACAAAAAAATATCTTCAGAGCCTACAGTATTGTATAATGTGTCAATTATGTGTCACAGATAAAAATTCTGTACAATACACATATGGATACAGTAACATCATTTATTCTATGCACAAAAAACACAACAGCAAAGTATCCCAACTTACCCCTCTAGAAGAATCAGTTGTGTCATAACTGGTTCTGAATGAGGAAGAAGTTCTAGAGATCCTCTTGGACAACTTTCTGCTAGCTACCTCCTGTTTAACACAAATAAATAATTCATTTATAAATGCAGGCCATTATAATAATGTAATAATATAACAACTGCTTCTATACAAATAAATTGTTGACACAGAGATTTATCAAAAGTTAAAATTAATTTTGTTTATAGCATAATTCATAAATTCAATTATGTCAATTTTTTTCAATAAAAATATTGAACCTTACAATGTACTTAATACCTACTTTGTTCAAATTAAGCATCCAATAGAGGTTCTCATACAAGTCAATTGTAAAATTATTAGCTTAGAAGTGTAACATATTTCTACATATGAATGAGAACGATATATTTAACAAGAGGTGTCACAACAACAGCAAGTCGGATTTATTAACATTTATTTGTGTCCTGGCAATATCACAAGAACCATTACTGATGAATGTGAAAGTGAAAATCGTGAATATCAAATTTGACCTCCATTTTGTAATCAGTATCAACATATTAAAATTTGAAAAGCTTAGATTGAATGGTTCATGAGTAAATGCAACAATGTGAATGGAAACGCCATTTTACGATCTTTCAAGAACCATAACTCCTGAACGGTAAAAGTCAAAATCGTTATTTTTGAACTTGACCTCTATTTTGTCATCAGTAACAACATATAAAAATTTCAAAAGCTTTGGTTGAATGGTTCATGAGAAAATGCACGGACACGACTGGAAACATCATTTTTCAATCTTTCAAGAACCATAACTCCTGAACGGTAAAAGTCAAAATCGTCATTATTGAACTTGACCTCCATTTCGTCATCAGTAACAACATATTAAAATTTTAAAAGCTTTGGTCGAACGGTTACTGAGTTAATGCACGGACACGACTGGAAACTCCATTTTTCAATCTTTCAAGAACCATAACTCCTTAACGGTAAAAGTCAAACTCGCCATTATTGAACTTGACCTTCATTTAGTTGTCAGTAACAACATATTTAAATTTTAAAAGCTTTGGTTGAACGGTTCATGAGTTAATGCACTGACACGACTGGAAACTCCATTTTTCAATCTTTCAAGAACCATGACTCCTGAACGGTAAAAGTCAAAATCGCCATTATTAAACTTGACCTTCATTTAGTTGTCAGTAACAATATATTAAAATTTTATAAGCTTTGGTTGAATGGTTCATGAGTTAATGCACGGACAACATTTGATTGCCGCCCGCCTGCCCGCCGTACATCCCCAAATCAATAACCGACATTTTTGTCACAAAAATCCGGTTAAAAAGTGGAAAGCTGCACATTTCTAATTCTAGGTCAAATCTCACTTACATCTCCATCAGAATTGATTAATTCTGCTTTCATCAAATCCTTGCTCTTTAACCATTTCTGTGTCTTCATGACAAGATCACTTGGTGGACTATGTGTCTTCCCAGTACCAGAGCTCCATACCTTTAAATACAAAACATGTCTAGGATTGACAAATATACATGGATTCATTTATGTTTGTGGGTACCAACTTTCATGATATTTGATAATACTAAATGTTTGACATAAAATTGCAAGATATGGTCTTCATGTAAATACATGTAGCATGACAATAAGGCCTTTCCCTCATGATTTTAAAACTCCTTAGAGTGTAAATAAACTCGTCAAAGATACCAGGATTGAAATTTTGTATTAAAGCCAGATGCTCTTTTCGCCTTTAAAACACTCATCAGTGATGCTCAAATAAAAAAAAGTTCAAAAGGTCAAATAAAGTACGAAGTTGAAGAGCATCGGGGACCAAAAATTTGTATTTCCTTTTTTTTTCTGCTTTGAAAAATCAGTTTTAGATTATGTCTGTTATGAGGCAGGTTTATAGCCAAATCTTTCATATGGATTCATCCTGAACATGAATGAAATATTTGCCACTGTAAACCAACAACCATCTCTATCTTTAAATTATCGTTGTTTTAAGAGAAATTAAAGAAATACAAATAGTGTTATCATCTTAATATTAAAACTACAATAAAATCTCAATATTGATTTAATAAATAATGTCTACTCACAGTACACGTCTGTCCAGCCTTTAACTGCAATGTGCGGTGGAATTTGTAATGAGCTACTTCGTCAGCATCTGCATCATCTGTATGTTTTAACTTGAGCTGCCATCCTCCAATTGGAATATCCTAACAATAAAAACTGACATAGTCAATTCAAGTTCTAAAATTAGCTGCTTGTGTAAATTTGATTATTTGTTTCAAGTGAATTTCAATTATATACTTCTATTCATATCTATATATCTTAAGCTAGATCTCAACTATTATATTTTTAATTTCATAGAGTTCTATACTTTGAGGGGCAAGTTTGATAAATGTTGCTTTAAATCAAAACATGGTCCAATAATTTATGATTCTGTTGAGGCAAACTGAGTAAAAAATATACATATATATTCTATCTATTGAAAGTGTAAAATGAAATCAAATTTGGGATACTGTAAATTGAGAAATTATCCATGTATTTATTTCGATTGAGTCATTTTAAACTACAATGCAATTCTTATTTGCCATTGAGAAAAATCATTTAATTCATATGAAAAATATTTAAAATGCAAGTTTTAGTCATTGCTTAAAACCCGGTCACATTTTTTTCACAATAATTTCGGAATTTGCAGTAGTTATAATAAATCAGAATATAATACTGCACGATTCATATCAATTTTACTGGTTTTTTTTAAGTGTCTAATCATCATAATTTACCTCATCAGAGTTGTTTTTCAGCTGTATATAATTTCCATCAGCATCTACATCACTGACAACCACATTACCGGTAGCCTCACTAGTTGAAGATAATCCACTGGACGTCTCTCCAAACTCTGTTACTTCTTCTGACAATGCCACTCTCTTCCTCTTAGCACCTCTGCTAGGAGTACCGGGAGACAGAGAACTAATACTACTAATATTGAGTCTGAAAAAGGTAACGATATAAAATTAAGAAAATGTGGTATGATTATCAATGAAAAAACTATTCCTGCAAATACTTTGCTGGTAATTAAAAACACCACCAAAGCAATTTTTTAATTTGTATTTATCAAAATAGAGCATAACCAATCTTTTTTTTTTAATCTTATTTTTTCTGTGAACATTGCATTGTACATGTATAAGGTTTTAATTGTTGTTGATTCTACTACAATTATGGACAAAGGAAGATACATGTAACTCCAATTTCAAAATTAATTTTAACAATTACATCATTGATATTTTTAGAAAATATATCAGATTCCTATTTTTCCATTTGTAAAGGAGCATAACTCTAAAATGGTTGAAAATTCAGACTTGATTTGTATTTTGTGGTACTAAAGCAATGTGTATAAGTTGCATAACATTTGGTTGAGGTAAACTCGAGTCAGAGAACGGAAACTAAAAATTCAGCAATTTTTCATTTGTAAATGGGCATAACACCAAAATTCAAACTAGATGTGTGTTTTATGGTAATAAGCATTTTTGAATAAGTTGCATGACATTTGGTTGAAGCAAACTAAAGTTAGAGAACGAAAACTAACTTTGGGATGGACATATGTACAGAGGGACAAGGGTAAAAATTAATGCCCCCTCCACTACAACAGGGGCATAAAAAAGAACCTCTGAAGAGTGGGCTATCATTGGAAATGATTTTTACCAATGAATTGGACCTTCAACAATGAAATTGTAGATTTATATCTTTAAAAAATGTTCCATCACATATTGCAATAAAAATAGTCTTCAAATCGTTAAAACTTCTATGAAAAATTTAGGTTAGTAAGAAAACAAAACTGAAATAACATTTTAAACTTTTTTTTAGGTTTTCTACAATTCAACATAACAGTTTTAGTTAATTTTAACACCAGAGTGGAAACATTGAAATGTTTCGCTTGCTTTACTAATTTTTAACTGAATTTAGCATTTCCATGTCTCGCATTCTGCAATGAAAGACACAAGGTCTGACAATAAAAACACATGCATGTTATGATAGGCTTTTTTCTGGTTCTTGGCAGATATTTTCAGGTTTATCATCTTTTAAATGATGAACACTTCCCTATCAAAAAGAGATGGTATATTTACAAATTTGATGCAGTTTGAAATACATTTGGTTTGAGGACCAATTTAGCTCACAATTGTACCTTCTATTTTGACAGCGATACTTATTTTGGAAATATCAAATCATAAGATTTCTAAGGGCTATTCCAGAAAAAAATGTATGGGGGGGTTGGAAGGCACGTTGTATTAATAATACATGGGTGATGGGTATCCGAGCAACTTTTCACACTATAAATGCACTTTAATTCTCAATTACAATTGGTGGGTGCTGACAAAAACTGCCTTCCAACCCTCCATACATTTTTTTCTGGAATAGCCCTAAACTAAATTGTGTTTGCCAGAAAAATCCCTGAAAAAATTAACTTTATTCCAATTCAAAAATGTTAACAAATCCATAAGTCTCAAAATCTTCCTCTTACTTTGCCTTCTTATGCTTTGTTTGACCTCGTAACTTTTTCAAACTATGTGAAGAATAGATATTTTACTTGAAAGATTCTTTAGAAATGTAAAGTACTTTAATTAATATCTAAAAGACATACATTGTACTAAGTTATTTACCTTGTTAGTTACTTCATTATATACACTACAATGTTTTTCTGTTACTTTAACTGAGCAACTAATGAAAATATAACTTAACCTACTATTTAAATTGTGTTCTCATAGTTAAAGACCTATACCGTAACACTAGCATTTGTAGTTTTAAATTTAAATTATATATAATAGGAAATTTTAACTAAGTATTGTTTCACTTATGTTGGACTAAATAATCTTTTTAACTTAGCTGTGTCCATGGCACATTGTTTGCATATAATATTTTCATAATTACCTGTCTTCTTCTCCTTCCAACAGTTTTCGGTAGTTGGCTATTTCAAGATCAAGTTTGATTTTAATCTCGAGCAGATCACTGTACTCTTGTGTTAATTCGTTTAGATTTTCTTGTAAAGCAGTCATATCTAAATCTTTCTGAGCTAATCTTTCTAGGAAATCATCTTGTTCCTTCATTAATTGAGCTTCCAAAGTTCTAACTCTTCCTTCTAATGAAACGTTCTAAAATAAAACATTTAAAGTCTTAACTTACTATTTTGTGATTTTCGGTGACTTAACCCTTTCAACGCTAATCAAAAAAATAGAAAAATGGCTGCTGCTGCTGCATTTTTTTTGTGTTCATTCATTAGAACAGTATATTTCTTTAAAGACTGCTGTATCTTTTTTATTATAAGAGATACAGAAAAAGTTATTTATCAGGTTACCTGCATTTTCAGGTAATCAACAGGTAAAAGGTGTAATTTATTACATTTGTGTTGAATTTTGAATAAAAACTACTTTTAGTCTTCATCTATTTTGTTTTTTTATCTGCCATATAATAAAGAAGACACCAATTGCTCGATTCCGTAGCGTATTGCACCATACACAACGTATTATGTAATCATGGCACAAATCATTGGCTCCGTCCTCAAAATTTTCCGTTTTCCCCCCTTTTTCTACGTCTCGTAATGATCGATCAAATCATATTTCCCACACAAATTGAATGTAATAAACACATTGAGATAGCAAGAAACCTTTTAACTTATCCGTCGTCAGTTTCGCCATAGAAATGCTGAAATATTTCCATATTTACAGCTTCGTTTCCGAATTCCGCCATTTGCATTTGTCAAAATATTTGTTTTTATTTACCTTCAATTTTCCTTCTACTGCATGATTTTACAATGAAAATTGCCGGGATTTCAAGCGCAAATGAGACCTTGCATATCCTCGATTCATACAAGGAAAAATTAGAGAGGACCCGAATGAAAACTGAATGGTTTAAGAGTCCTTATGAAAAATCCGTTGTCATCGCGGCATATGCCGCGAATAGCAGTGGCGGACGGCGTATGTCATCGCGGCATATGCCGTGCATAGCGTTGAAAGGGTTAACTTATTATTTAATGCAAAGCTCAGATTCCTTTCACGGATTTGGCTATACTTTTTGGACCTTTTGGATTATAGCTCTTCATCTTTTATATAAGCTTTGGATTTTAAATATTTTGGCCTCGAGCATTACTGAAGAGACCATGTATTGTCGAAATGCCAATCTGGTGCAAGAAAATTGATACCGTTAACTTTATTAATAATGTTTTTCGCAGAATATTTATTGTCTATTGCTAAGACAAGTTACAATACAGCCAGATATGTAGTTTACTATCAATCAACAAGAATGTGTCCCCAGTACACGAATGCCCCACTCTGGGCACTATCATTTTCTATGTTCAGTGGACCGTGAAATTGGGGTAAACCCTCTAATTTGGCATTAAAATTAAAAAGATAATATCATAGGGAACATGTATACTAAGTTTGAAGTCGGTTGGACTTCAACTTCATCAAAAACTACCTTGACCAAAAACTTTAACCTGAAGCGGGACAGGCGGACGGACGCGCAGACCAGAAAACATAATGCCCCTCTACTATCGTAGGTGGGGCATAAAAATAAAATAAACTGCTCTGGGTTCAATGTTTTCTAACATATTGAGCGTTGTAACTTGTAATTATATTTTATTGAATGTTTTTTTGTGATTTTCTGCAGGAACTCTTAAAATGCAAGAAAATAGATATTCTATGAGTCGAAGGGAATCCAAAATAATCATTCCTGAAAAGTTGAAAATAGGCCAAATTACTTCCAGAGTGAAGACAAAGAAGTGATTTTGCAATAGAACTATCGAAATAGACATTAAATTAAGATATTCATATTTGTTAAAAAGACAGTTAATAAATACAGACAACCAAACCATCTTTAAGAATCAAGGAGTCATTCTATCACATTTCAATTTTTGATGTTAACACCTTTGTTAATTTTGATTCAAGAAAATAAATTGCATGCCCACTCCTGTGTAGGTGGGCAGACTACAAATTTTGCCAACCAGGTACCCACTCCAATGGTGGGTGGGTGAACAAAGCGAATTCCACCAAAGTTGAAGTTTATGTCTTATAAATATATATTAACATACCTGGTCCCTGAGTCTTGCTAGCTCTGAATTGAGTTCATCCACTTGTCTACGATAGGTATAAGCATCATGGTTGTGAACAGTGGAGTCATTCATTGTCCTCTCTAACTGGGACTGGAGGTCATCAATCTGTTTGATAAAGGAGATAATATTAACATATTTCCTGATGCAGTATGACCAGTCCTCTAAAATTTATGCTACAGGTCTAATCAGGCCAAATAAAACAAGTTATGTCCTAAAAAGTATAGTCAGTATTTTTATTACATTCTAAATTATATTTAAATTTTGGGTCTAAATCCCTTAAAAAAAATATCATGCTTTCAGGTAGTCTGATTTGGTTATTATACACGTCCCTTCTAGTAGTTGACCATTTTCTGTATGCTTGGTTGAAAAATAAACATACATGTGTTGTTTTTAGTTGATTTTTGGAGAATTTGAATTTTTGAAAACTCGTCAGGTTGTGTTGTGTGTACCTCACACATTTACAAAAGTAACCTAGAGAAATTTCATTGTAAATTTAATCTAATTTAAGGAGATAATGCAATGATAATTTTAAATAATTTTAAAAATCATTTATGTGTTATAATATTAAAAAAATACTGATAAAACAAATGTCAAAAACTTCTTACCCTTCTCTCATAAACTGTCTCTATTTCTTGTTTGCCAACAAACAGTTTCTCGTCACTTTCATCTCTCATTTGTCTCAATGCATCCTGAAGTTTAGTCTCATAGTCCATTCTCACACTTGAATCTACTTCTTCTACCTCTCTGGTGGTCCTGACTCTGGTTTCATTCAATTCCTGTAAAATAATAGTCAATAGTAAGTTAACAAGCAGTGAGGCCGTCTTGACAGTGTCGATAATTCTATAAAACAAAATAATTCTTTTAAGCAATTCAATTATGATTCTGTTATATTCTAATGACAAATTTGCAGTCCTAAAAATATCTGGTGTTAAAAGTTTGACATCTATGGAATAATCATGTAATCTTGTGGGAATCTTCATGTTATCCTGCTAAAACACATCCAGACAAACAATATCAAGAGCTCAGGCATAAAAAAGTATCTTTTGGTATCTGACTTAACAAAAGTCAAAATTTGTATTATTATAAAAACAATTTTGGACTTGTAAATGAGACAATGAGTCTTGATAAGGCCAATCTTTATTTAATTAAACAGGATAGGAACACTTTATTTGACTTCATGGCCACATTATGTCACCTATGCCGAAATAAATGTTTGATTCTATAAAGAACTAGGCTGCATGTTTCTAGTAGCAATAACCAGATGAATAAACTGTTTTTACCACATGCAGGTTTTTCTTTCATTTTGAAGTTGTTATAAATGGTAGCATTAGTAAGTCAATCGAAACTGTCTACATTATACTTTAGATTCTTGCTGATATGTTTCTTCAAAGTAAAAGAGAACTACTAACGCTGTCACAATGTCATGTTGATGCTCCACCTTTTTATATTTGTATAGTGGTCTTGACATTTACAAATTTTGGTTCAATATCAACTGAAAGAAGATCATTGGTTTTTTGGGGTTTTTTTTTGGGGGGGGGGGGGCCTATTAAACTTAACTTTTTAAATTTTGATAAAAGGGAGACAATCCACGAAAAAAAAGAGACCTCGGAGTCGAAAGCAAAAAGTCAAAAGCAAAAATTAGACAAATTCATGTCTTAGCTCTGAGTGAACATTGGATAAAATCCTTTTGATATACCTGTTCATGCATTTGTGATTTAAAGGTCAGTTCCTCCTTCATTGTCTGTAATCTGTTCTGTAGGTCTACCCTAGCTAAGGTTTCCTCTTCCAGCTGCTTTTTACTGGTTGCAAGCTGTCTTTCCAACATTGCAATATCACCTTTAATTTTCTGCAAAAGGAAAAAAATCAAACTTCATCTTTTGATTTACATAAAACTACAATTTTTTTTCTTAGAATCTGAAAAGAGAGAACCACATTTTTTTAACAGTCATTTCTTTCAAACGTGAAAAAAAGCAAGATGGGCATTCAAAACTTTAAAATCAAGGATTTTTTTTTAAGTCCCTCCAAATATTGCAGAAAAAGGCACACAAATATAAGTAATTCTACTAAGATTGGAACATGTTCTGATGCAACATCATGCTCTAGATTTGCAGAGTTAACTAATCAAATCATTGAACTGGTAAGAAAAAGAGGATTAATCTAGAGGTTCAATGGAACCTGTATTACAAACATGTATGTATAATTGTACTTTGCTATTTTTGGTAGTCAAAACCACCTCTTTTCAAGATTCAAGAAATTTAGAGATGATGTGTAGTATCTTCACATTGATATAACGAAATATAATTACAACCCTAGACAATATCTATGCTTAAAGAACATATGTTTAGCCATGTTAGCTGGTGCACAATATTTTTTTAAAACAAATTTTCATATATATATACATTATCATTGTTACCATTACGTACATTATATTCCTTTTCCCAATGTTTTCTTTGTTGTTCAGATACAGCCAGTTTACCTTCCAAGTCTGCCAATTCCTTTTGTAAACCAAGTAGTTGTCCTTCTGCATCCTTAGCTTCTTTGTCCCTTTTATAATATCTGTTAATAAAACACAAAGTAAGAAATATGCCATGATATGATAACTTCAACGGAGTTTTGAGACCTTGAATTGGAATCTAGAAAAATGTTTAAGGTGGTACCCAACACCTTTACTTAAATTAATTTGGCTCGTTTAATTTTCATAAAATTTTGACAAAGTATTTACTTTATTAACCCTTTCACAAAAATATATAAATTTCAAAAAATTTGAACCAACCAATTTATAAGAAAAATTACACTGGTTACATAGTAGTTTGACAAACACTAATTTTGATCATTGAGAAGCATAACAACACAACGTAATTAAAACGTTTAGCTGACTTAATTGAGTTATCTCCCTGTAGTGTTAGGTACCACCTTAAGTAAAATAACAATCTCTTTTGAAATGTTTTAGGAGACTTTCTGACTTTTGGAGCAACTGTTGATATTTTGGGAGGAATATAAATTTTGATTTTCACTTCTATTACATTTTCATTCCTCCATTTTCTGTGTTTTTTAGTACATTGTATAACAGATATTTTTATGGTGAGACCTGAGACTTGGGTGGTTTTTTATTAAAGTGGCAAGTCCCAGCTGATTTTTGCAAGTGATTTAAAGTCCATACTTGCATAGTCAATAGCTCATATGCTAAATGATTTAGATTTTGTCAGTTTTTAACATATAAGAAAACATTTTGAAACTTTTCTTGATATATTTTTTCTTTCTTTGGTTTCATCTATTCATTTCTCCTGTGAGTACCTAAACTAGAACTAATTCCTTATTTCTCTTCAAACTATTGTAGACAATGTTTCATATGTTACATAATTTAATTATCCATTTAAATATGTTTGCAATTATTTAACAATTAATTATTTAGTGACAAGTTTATTGCAAAAATACCCAGCTGCAACCGTAAGGCCGAGAAAAAAAAGATCCGTGTTTCCGGTAACCCGACCGACCCTAACCTTTTTATTGGATCTTCCAAAAAAAAAAAAAAAAATTTATCAACCGACCCTGTTTTTGACACAGGCTTCTGATAGATGACATAATATTTTTTCTCTCTTGCTTCTTCTTGCATAGAAAGCCAGTAAAACATTTTATTAATGTCAAAAGGTATTCCAAATAGGTTAAAATCCAATAAATTTGCACAGCAAGTGCTTCAAAAACATTGCAAATGGCACACTTCCGGTTTTTGAAACTAATTACGGATCGGTTTTTGAAACTAATTACGGATCCGGACTTGGAAAAAACATGATAATTTTCCGGATTTCATTTACGATGTCAAAAAAAAAAAATCCGACCTACCGACCCTATTTTTCAAAATGATGTTACCGGAAACACATATCTTTTTTTTTTAGGCCTAAACAAATTTTGATGCTTGGGTTTTATCGCATACTTGCTAGCTTATATAACTCAAGTCAATCACATGGTTATAAGTGCACCATTAATGTTTTAAATGGCCATTTTATGGTTCAAAAATATTATTTCCAGATGCTTTGACTTAAAAGTTTGGTTAGCTGAATGTTCAACTCAATGACAATATTCAGCTACAATCTACATGTAGTGTAATTAATTGACATGTTCAGCATATGATTTGTACAATAATGTGTGCACAGATACATAAATTAGCATGTCCTATTCTAGCTGCGGAAAAGTAGCTCTTAGGTCCTTATGTTATTTTTAGACTATTTATATGGTTGGCAAATAGTTAAAAGTTATCAGAACTTCATGCAAAGTACCTTAGAGATTTGGATCACAGCTAGTCAAGTACTTTCATACTATTTCCACCTCTTTCTAAAAATCTGCCCCCTATCCAATATGGCCGAACTAACCGTGAAGAGCCCTTTTTGACGAATCACTCTATTTTTTTTCAAAACTAACGATAATTATTTGAGACATCTGACGAATCACGATAAGGATATTTTGACGAATCACAGTAAAATTTTAACCTGACAGAACTGTAACTCTTATGGGCCTTTTTTTAAATATTTTTTACTTTCAGACTATGGTCCGCAAATAGTCAAAAAATAACATAAGGACCTAAGAGCTAAGGTTCCTCAGCTAGTCCAGTACATGTTAGCTATAGCCTATAGTCTGTCTGAACGAGAAACTTGTTCTTCTTCTTCCTCCGAGTAAGTTACCGAATTCATATTGAATGTGTATAGACGTATTTACACTTGTATGCAAATTTGTCCACCATTACGTAAAATCACACAGGTTCCCGTAAACTTTGACATCATAATTTAAAATATTTGATGTCACAATTTAAAAGTGATCGTTTCTTGACGTCAAAAGGTGATTTGGAGTAGATCTAAGGTCATTCAGAGGCAAGATTCAGCTAAATACCAAAAGTGTAAATACGTTTATTGTCCCGCAAAAACTTAGCGCAGTGCCATATAATAATTTTTGTTGGGGAGAACTGTCATCAACAAGCTTCAGATATTGTTTTATGCAGTTCAAAAATCTACCAATATATGTTTTATTTACAAATTCTTACTTAGATCTCCATTCATCTGTTTCAGCTTTCAGTTTAGATGCCTCAATTTGCAATCTTGCTTTCTCCTTTGCAGTGTCATCAAGCAGTTTTCTTGCATCTTCCAACTCTTGTTCGTACAAGTGTTTCACACTGGATACTTCACGGGTGACGGTCTCTTCTGTTGATTTGACAGCAACTTGTAAGCGGCTATTCTCATTTTCTAGATATCTAACTCTGTCGATATAAGCTGCTAGCCGATCGTTCAAACTTGAGAGCTCCTCCTTTTCTGCTTGACGGGAGATGCGTGCTGGTGATGGAGACCTCGCACGCCGGCCGGGTGAAGATGCTGCAGATGTGGACGGGGTTGACGTCCGTTGTGTTGTAGTGGTTGTAATGATGGTTTTCTTACTGCTTTTAGGGGTTTTGGTTGCCATCGCTATTTAATTTGTCAAAACAAATGTAAAAGGCGATTCCAAAGTTGCAGAGATGTAGAACCGGAAGTCACCTGGAAAAGATGGCGAGTTAGCGTGGGTTACGCGCCTTTTCGATCACGTGATCGAGACCTTTCACATTCTATATTTTAACGCCTCATTAACCGAAACACTTTCTGGTTTATACATTCTCTTGTCAACCATAAAAATCAAAACCAGTTCCCGACCAAGGATTTGTATAGTAAGATACTCTAATATACAAATTCCTTCATTATTTATAAATAAATGATAATGAAAATTGAAATTGTAAAAAAAGGGGGGATCGTTAAATTTAATCATGTTAATACTAAGAGGTTTTTTTGATAAAAAAATAAAGATGATGCAAATGAACATTGATCAACTGCATTCGATTTTTTTAAACGCTCGATTTAATTGTTTAGCATTTTTTTTTTTTTATTAAGTATATTATAATGAACAAAAATTTGTATAGTCTTAGGCTATACAAATCCTTGGTATAAATTAAAAGTCTGATATTTCGTTAGATATTTGTCCACACTAAGTTAGTGCTCCCATCACAGCGGCCAGTCTTTTTGTCATGATGTTACTAAGATAGCATAGTTATTGTGGTCGGTAATATATTTACAATATGGATCTCTTAATTCTCGTCACAAACTAGTTTTTAATAACTTTTAATCCAACACAATAATAATCCGTCGGTTAACTTGG